>NC_140579.1:924543497-925971497 GCF_964204655.1 Triturus cristatus
CATGGGAACAGTCCAGCCCGAACTGCCAAGCCAGGTCCTCACAGGACTGGAATAAGCATCCTAGGACCGGTTTCGGGGTTTCACCCCTCTTCCGCCAGGATAGCTTGATTCCAGTGGCATGGAGAGCACGGGACTCACGTCTGAGCATACCCGTCCCACTCGGGGTGACAAATGCAAAAACACCAGTTGATGGACAGAATGCAGAACAATGTCATACATTCACACCAGTACAGAGATCTGGGCATAAATCCATCGTTTTTTTGCTCACCATGCCATTCCAGTTTAAACCCAGCCATATGCAAATCAGTCTTGACCCTGTGCCTCATGGGAACAGTCCAGCCCGAACTGCCAAGCCAGGTCCTCCCTGGACTGGAATAAGCATCCTAGCACCGGTTTCGGGGTTTCACCACTCTTCAGCCAGGATAGCTTGATTCCAGTGTCATGGAGAGCACGGGACTCACGTCTGAGCATACCCGTCCCACTAGGGGTGACAAATGCAAAAACAACAGTTGATGGACAGAATGCAGAACAATGTCATACATTCACCCCAGTACAGAGATCTGGGCCTAAATCTATTGTTTTTTGCTCACCATGTGATTCCAGTTTGAACCCAGCCATATGCAAATCAGTCTTGACCCTGTGCCTCATGGGAACAGTCCAGCCCGAACTGCCAAGCCAGGTCCTCCCTGGACTGGAATAAGCATCCTAGGACCGGTTTCGGGTTTTCACCCCTCTTCAGGCAGGATAGCTTAATTCCAGTGGCATGGAGAGCACTGGACTCACGTCTGAGCATACCCATCCCACTCGGGGTGACAAATGCAAAAACAACAGTTGATGGACAGAATGCAGAACAATGTCATACATTCACCCCAGTACAGAGATCTGGGCCTAAATCCATCTTTTTTTGCTCACCATGCCATTCCAGTTTGAACCCAGCCATATGCAAATCAGTCCTGACCCTGTGCCTCATGGGAACAGTCCAGCCCAAACTGCCAAGCCAGGTCCTCCCTGGACTGGAAAAAGCATCCTAGGACTGGTTTCGGGGTTTCACCCCTCTTCAGCCACGATAGCTCGATTCCACTGGCAAGGAGAGCACAGGACTCACGTCTGAGCATACCAGTCCCACTCGGGGTGACAAATGCAAAAACAACAGTTGATGGACAGAATGCAGAACAATGTCATACATTCACCCCAGTACAGAGATCTGGGCCTAAATCCATTATTTTTTTGCTCACCATGCCATTCCAGTTTGATCCCAGCCATATGTAAATCAGTCTTGACCCTGTGCCTCATGGGAACAGTTCAGCCCGAACTGCCAAGCCAGGTCCTCCCTGGACTGGAATAAGCATCCTAGGACTGGTTTCGGGGTTTCACCCCTCTTCAGACAGGATAGCTTGATTTCAGTGGCATGGAGAGCACGGGACTCACGTCTGAGCATACCCGTCCCACTAGGGGTGACAAATGCAAAAAACAACAGTTGATGGACAGAATGCAGAACAATGTCATACATTCACCCCAGTACAGAGATCTGGGCCTAAATCTATTGTTTTTTGCTCACCATGTGATTCCAGTTTGAACCCAGCCATATGCAAATCAGTCTTGACCCTGTGCCTCATGGGAACAGTCCAGCCCGAACTGCCAAGCCAGGTCCTCCCTGGACTGGAATAAGCATCCTAGGACCGGTTTCGGGGTTTCACCCCTCTTCAGCCAGGATAGCTTGATTCCAGTGGCATGGAGAGCACGGGACTCACGTTTGAGCATACCCGCCGCACTCGGGGTGACAAATGCAAAAACAACAGTTAATAGACAGAATGCAGAACAATGTAATACATTCATCCCAGTACAGAGATCGGGCCTAAATCCATTGTTTTTTTGCTCACCATGCCATTCCAGTTTGAACCCAGCCATATGCAAATCAGTCTTGACCCTGTGCCTCATGGGAACAGTCCAGCCCGAACTGCCAAGCCAGGTCCTCCCTGGACTGGAATAAGCATCCTAGGACCGGTTTCGGGTTTTCACCCCTCTTCAGGCAGGATAGCTTGATTCCAGTTGCATGGAGAGCACGGGACTCACGTCTGAGCATACCCATCCCACTCGGGGTGACAAATGCAAAAACAACAGTTGATGGACAGAATGCAGAACAATGTCATACATTCGCCCCAGTACAGAGATCTGGGCCTAAATCCATCTTTTTTTGCTCACCATGCCATTCCAGTTTGAACCCAGCCATATGCAAATCAGTCCTGACCCTGTGCCTCATGGGAACAGTCCAGATCGAACTGCCAAGCCAGGTCCTCCCTGAACTGGAATAAGCATGCTAGGACCGGTTTCGGGGTTTCACCCCTCTTCAGCCAGGATAGCTTGATTCCAGTGGCATGGAAAGCACGGGAGTCAAATCTGAGCATACCCGTCCCACTCGGGGTGACAAATGCAAAAACAACAGTTGATGGACTGAATGCAGAACAATGTCAAACATTCACCCCAGTACAGAGATCTGGGCCTAAATCCATCGTTTGTTGCTCACCATGCCATTCCAGTTTGAACCCAGCCATATGCAAATCAGTCTTGACCCTGTGCCTCATGGGAACAGTCCAGCCCGAACTGCCAAGCCAGGTCCTCCCTGGACTGGAATAAGCATCCTAGGACCGGTTTCGGGGTTTCACCCCTCTTCAGCCAGGATAGCTTGATTCCAGTGGCATGGAGAGCACGGGACTCACGTCTGAGCATACCCGTTCAATTCGGGGTGACAAATTCAAAAACAACAGTTGATGGACTGAATGCAGAACAATGTCCTACATTCACCCCAGTACAGAGATCTGGGCGTAAATGCATCGTTTTTTGCACACCATGCCATTCCAGTTTGAACCCAGCCATATGCAAATCAGTCTTGACCCTGTGCCTCATGGGAACAGTCCAGCCCGAACTGCCAAGCCAGGTCCTCCCTGGACTGGAATAAGCATCCTGGGACCGGTTTCGGGGTTTCACCCCTCGTCAGCCAGGATAGCTTGATTCCAGTGGCATGGAGAGCACGGGAGTCACGTCTGAGCATACCCGTCCCACTAGGGGTGACAAATGCAAAAACAACAGTTGATGGACAGAATGCAGAACAATGTCATACATTCACCCCAGTACAGAGATCTGGGCCTAAATCCATTGTTTTTTTCTCACCATGCCATTCCAGTTTGAACCCAGCCATATGGAAATCAGTCTTGACCCTGTGCCTCATGGGAACAGTCCAGCCCAAACTGCCAAGCCAGGTCCTCCCTGGACTGGAATAAGCATCCTAGGACCGGTTTCGGGGTTTCACCCCTCTTCAGCCAGGATAGCTTGATTCCAGTGGCATGGAGAGCACGGGACTCACGTCTGAGCATACCCGCCCCACTCGGGGTGACAAATGCAAAAACAACAGTTAATAGACAGAATGCAGAACGATGTCATACATTCACCCCAGTACAGAGATCGGGCCTAAATCCATTGTTTTTTTGCTCACCATGCCATTCCAGTTTGAACCCAGCCATATGCAAATCAGTCTTGACCCTGTGCCTCATGGGAACAGTCCAGCCCGAACTGCCAAGCCAGGTCCTCCCTGGACTGGAATAAGCATCCTAGGACCGGTTTCGGGTTTTCACCCCTCTTCAGGCAGGATAGCTTGATTCCAGTGGCATGGAGAGCACTGGACTCACGTCTGAGCATACCCATCCCACTCGGGGTGACAGATGCAAAAACAACAGTTGATGGACAGAATGCAGAACAATGTCATATATTCACCCCAGTACAGAGATCTGGGCCTAAATCCATAGTTTTTTTGCTCACAATGCCATTCCAGTTTGAACCCAGCCATATGCAAATCAGTCTTGACCCTGTGCCTCATGGGAACAGTCCAGCCCGATTTGCCAAGCCAGGTCCTCACAGGACAGGAATAAGCATCCTAGGACCGGTTTCGGGGTTTCACCCCTCTTCCGCCAGGATAGCTTGATTCCAGTGGCATGGAGAGCACGGGACTCACGTCTGAGCATACCCGTCCCACTCGGGGTGACAAATGCAAAAACAACAGTTGATGGACAGAATGCAGAACAATGTCATACATTCACCCCAGTACAGAGATCTGGGCCTAAATCCATCGTTTTTTTGCTCACCATGCCATTCCAGTTTAAACCCAGCCATATGCAAATCAGTCTTGACCCTGTGCCTCATGGGAACAGTCCAGCCCGAATTGCCAAGCCAGGTCCTCCCTGGACTGGAATAAGCATCCTAGGACCGGTTTCGGGGTTTCACCCCTCTTCAGCTAGGATAGCTTGATTCCAGTGTCATGGAGAGCACGGGACTCACGTCTGAGCATACCCACCCCACTCGGGGTGACAAATGCAAAAACAACAGTTAATAGACAGAATGCAGAACAATGTCATACGTTCACCCCAGTACAGAGATCGGGCCTAAATCCATTGTTTTTTTGCTCACCATGCCATTCCAGTTTGAACCCAGCCATATGCAAATCAGTCTTGACCCTGTGCCTCATGGGAACAGTCCAGCCCGAACTGCCAAGCCAGGTCCTCCCTGGACTGGAATAAGCATCCTAGGACCAGTTTCGGGTTTTCACCCCTCTTCAGGCAGGATAGCTTGATTCCAGTGGCATGGAGAGCACGGGACTCACGTCTGAGCATACCCATCCCACTCGGGTTGACAAATGTAAAAACAACAGTTGATGGACAGAATGCAGAACAATGTCATACATTCACCCCAGTACAGAGATCTGGGCCTCAATCCATCGTTTTTTGCGCACCATGCCATTCCAGTTTGAACCCAGCCATATGCAAATCAGTCTTGACCCTGTGCCTCATGGGAACAGTCCAGCCCGAACTGCCAAGCCAGGTCCTCCCTGGACTGGAATAAGCATCCTAGGACCGGTTTTGGGGTTTCACCCCTCGTCAGCCAGGATAGCTTGATTCCAGTGGCATGGAGAGCACGGGAGTCACGTCTGAGCATACCCGTCCCACTCGGGGTGACAAATGCAAAAACAACAGTTAATAGACAGAATGCAGAACAATGTCATACGTTCACCCCAGTACAGAGATCGGGCCTAAATCCATTGTTTTTTTGCTCACCATGCCATTCCAGTTTGAACCCAGCCATATGCAAATCAGTCTTGACCCTGTGCCTCATGGGAACAGTCCAGCCCGAACTGCCAAGCCAGGTCCTCCCTGGACTGGAATAAGCATCCTAGGACCAGTTTCGGGTTTTCACCCCTCTTCAGGCAGGATAGCTTGATTCCAGTGGCATGGAGAGCACGGGACTCACGTCTGAGCATACCCATCCCACTCGGGTTGACAAATGTAAAAACAACAGTTGATGGACAGAATGCAGAACAATGTCATACATTCACCCCAGTACAGAGATCTGGGCCTCAATCCATCGTTTTTTGCGCACCATGCCATTCCAGTTTGAACCCAGCCATATGCAAATCAGTCTTGACCCTGTGCCTCATGGGAACAGTCCAGCCCGAACTGCCAAGCCAGGTCCTCCCTGGACTGGAATAAGCATCCTAGGACCGGTTTTGGGGTTTCACCCCTCGTCAGCCAGGATAGCTTGATTCCAGTGGCATGGAGAGCACGGGAGTCACGTCTGAGCATACCCGTCCCACTCGGGGTGACAAATGCAAAAACAACAGTTGATGGACAGAATGCAGAACAATGTCATACATTCACCCCAATACAGAGATCTGGGCCTAAATCCATCGTTTTTTTGCTCACCATGCCATTCCAGTTTGAACCCAGCCATATGCAAATCAGTCTTGACCCTGTGCCTCATGGGAACAGTCCAGCCCGAACTGCCAAGCCAGGTCCTCCCTTGACTGGAATAAGCATCCTAGGACTGGTTTCGGGGTTTCACCCCACTTCAGCCAGGATAGCTTGATTCCAGTGGCATGGAGAGCACGGGACTCACGTCTGAGTATACCAGTCCCACTAGGGGTGACAAATGCAAAAACAACAGTTGATGGACAGAATGCAGAACAATGTCATACATTCACCCCAGTACAGAGATCTGGGCCTAAATCCATTGTTTTTTGCTCACCATGCCATTCCAGTTTGAACCCAGCCATATGGTAATCAGTCTTGACCCTGTGCCTCATGGGAACAGTCTAGCCCAAACTGCCAAGCCAGGTTCTCCCTGGACTGGAATAAGCATCTTAGGACCGGTTTCGGGGTTTCACCCCTCTTCAGCCAGGAGAGCTTGATTCCAGTGGCATGGAGAGCACGGGACTCACGTCTGAGCATACCCGCCCCACTCGGGGTGACAAATGCAAAAACAACAGTTAATAGACAGAATGCAGAACAATGTCATACATTCACCCCAGTACAGAGATCGGGCCTAAATCCACTGTTTTTTTGCTCACCATGCCATTCCAGGTTGAACCCAGCCATATGCAAATCAGTCTTGACCCTGTGCCTCATGGGAACAGTCCAGCCCGAACTGCCAAGCCAGGTCCTCCCTAGACTGGAATAAGCATCCTAGGACCGGTTTCGGGTTTTCACCCCTCTTCAGGCAGGATAGCTTGATTCCAGTGGCATGGAGAGCACTGGACTCACGTCTGAGCATACCCATCCCACTCGGGGTGACAAATGCAAAAACAACAGTTGATGGACAGAATGCAGAACAATGTCATACATTCACCCCAGTAAAGAGATCTGGGCCTAAATCCATCTTTTTTTGCTCACCATGCCATTTCAGTTTGAACCCAGCCATATGAAAATCAGTCCTGACCCTGTGCCTCATGGGAACAGTCCAGCCCAAACTGCCAAGCCAGGTCCTCCCTGGACTGGAATAAGCATCCTAGGACTGGTTTCGGGGTTTCAACCCTCTTCAGCCAGGATAGCTCGATTCCACTGGCAAGGAGAGCACAGGACTCACGTCTGAGCATACCAGTCCCACTCGGGGTGACAAATGCAAAAACAACAGTTGATGGACAGAATGCAGAACAATGTCATACATTCGCCCCAGTAAAGAGATCTGGGCCTAAATCCATTATTTTTTTGCTCACCATGCCATTCCAGTTTGATCCCAGCCATATGCAAATCAGTCTTGACCCTTGGCCTCATGGGAACAGTCCAGCCCGAACTGCCAAGCCAGGTCCTCCCTGGACTGGAATAAGCATCCTAGGACTGGTTTCGGGGTTTCACCCCTCTTCAGCCAGGATAGCTTGATTTCAGTGGCATGGAGAGCACGGGACTCACGTCTGAGCATACCCGTCCCACTAGGGGTGACAAATGCAAAAACAACAGTTGATGGACAGAATGCAGAACAATGTCATACATTCACCCCAGTACAGAGATCTGGGCCTAAATCTATTGTTTTTTGCTCACCATGTGATTCCAGTTTGAACCCAGCCATATGCAAATCAGTCTTGACCCTGTGCCTCATGGGAACAGTCCAGCCCGAACTGCCAAGCCAGGTCCTCCCTGGACTGGAATAAGCATCCTAGGACCGGTTTCGGGTTTTCACCCCTCTTCAGGCAGGATAGCTTGATTCCAGTGGCATGGAGAGCACTGGACTCACGTCTGAGCATACCCATCCCACTCGGGGTGACAAATGCAAAAACAACAGTTGATGGACAGAATGCAGAACAATGTCATACATTCACCCCAGTACAGAGATCTGGGCCTAAATCCATCTTTTTTTGCTCACCATGCCATTCCAGTTTGAACCCAGCCATATGCAAATCAGTCCTGACCCTGTGCCTCATGGGAACAGTCCAGCCCAAACTGCCAAGCCAGGTCCTCCCTGGACTGGAATAAGCATCCTAGGACTGGTTTCGGGGTTTCACCCCTCTTCAGCCACGATAGCTCGATTCCACTGGCAAGGAGAGCACAGGACTCACGTCTGAGCATGCCAGTCCCACTCGGGGTGACAAATGCAAAAACAACAGTTGATGGACAGAATGCAGAACAATGTCATACATTCACCCCAGTACAGAGATCTGGGCCTAAATCCATTATTTTTTTGCTCACCATGCCATTCCAGTTTGATCCCAGCCATATGCAAATCAGTCTTGACCCTGTGCCTCATGGGAACAGTTCAGCCCGAACTGCCAAGCCAGGTCCTCCCTGGACTGGAATAAGCATCCTAGGACTGGTTTCGGGGTTTCACCCCTCTTCAGACAGGATAGCTTGATTTCAGTGGCATGGAGAGCACGGGACTCACGTCTGAGCATACCCGTCCCACTAGGGGTGACAAATGCAAAAAACAACAGTTGATGGACAGAATGCAGAACAATGTCATACATTCACCCCAGTACAGAGATCTGGGCCTAAATCTATTGTTTTTTGCTCACCATGTGATTCCAGTTTGAACCCAGCCATATGCAAATCAGTCTTGACCCTGTGCCTCATGGGAACAGTCCAGCCCGAACTGCCAAGCCAGGTCCTCCCTGGACTGGAATAAGCATCCTAGGACCGGTTTCGGGGTTTCACCCCTCTTCAGCCAGGATAGCTTGATTCCAGTGGCATGGAGAGCACGGGACTCACGTTTGAGCATACCCGCCGCACTCGGGGTGACAAATGCAAAAACAACAGTTAATAGACAGAATGCAGAACAATGTAATACATTCATCCCAGTACAGAGATCGGGCCTAAATCCATTGTTTTTTTGCTCACCATGCCATTCCAGTTTGAACCCAGCCATATGCAAATCAGTCTTGACCCTGTGCCTCATGGGAACAGTCCAGCCCGAACTGCCAAGCCAGGTCCTCCCTGGACTGGAATAAGCATCCTAGGACCGGTTTCGGGTTTTCACCCCTCTTCAGGCAGGATAGCTTGATTCCAGTTGCATGGAGAGCACGGGACTCACGTCTGAGCATACCCATCCCACTCGGGGTGACAAATGCAAAAACAACAGTTGATGGACAGAATGCAGAACAATGTCATACATTCGCCCCAGTACAGAGATCTGGGCCTAAATCCATCTTTTTTTGCTCACCATGCCATTCCAGTTTGAACCCAGCCATATGCAAATCAGTCCTGACCCTGTGCCTCATGGGAACAGTCCAGATCGAACTGCCAAGCCAGGTCCTCCCTGAACTGGAATAAGCATGCTAGGACCGGTTTCGGAGTTTCACCCCTCTTCAGCCAGGATAGCTTGATTCCAGTGGCATGGAAAGCACGGGAGTCAAATCTGAGCATACCCGTCCCACTCGGGGTGACAAATGCAAAAACAACAGTTGATGGACTGAATGCAGAACAATGTCAAACATTCACCCCAGTACAGAGATCTGGGCCTAAATCCATCGTTTGTTGCTCACCATGCCATTCCAGTTTGAACCCAGCCATATGCAAATCAGTCTTGACCCTGTGCCTCATGGGAACAGTCCAGCCCGAACTGCCAAGCCAGGTCCTCCCTGGACTGGAATAAGCATCCTAGGACCGGTTTCGGGGTTTCACCCCTCTTCAGCCAGGATAGCTTGATTCCAGTGGCATGGAGAGCACGGGACTCACGTCTGAGCATACCCGTTCAATTCGGGGTGACAAATTCAAAAACAACAGTTGATGGACTGAATGCAGAACAATGTCCTACATTCACCCCAGTACAGAGATCTGGGCGTAAATGCATCGTTTTTTGCACACCATGCCATTCCAGTTTGAACCCAGCCATATGCAAATCAGTCTTGACCCTGTGCCTCATGGGAACAGTCCAGCCCGAACTGCCAAGCCAGGTCCTCCCTGGACTGGAATAAGCATCCTGGGACCGGTTTCGGGGTTTCACCCCTCGTCAGCCAGGATAGCTTGATTCCAGTGGCATGGAGAGCACGGGAGTCACGTCTGAGCATACCCGTCCCACTAGGGGTGACAAATGCAAAAACAACAGTTGATGGACAGAATGCAGAACAATGTCATACATTCACCCCAGTACAGAGATCTGGGCCTAAATCCATTGTTTTTTTCTCACCATGCCATTCCAGTTTGAACCCAGCCATATGGAAATCAGTCTTGACCCTGTGCCTCATGGGAACAGTCCAGCCCAAACTGCCAAGCCAGGTCCTCCCTGGACTGGAATAAGCATCCTAGGACCGGTTTCGGGGTTTCACCCCTCTTCAGCCAGGATAGCTTGATTCCAGTTGCATGGAGAGCACGGGACTCACGTCTGAGCATACCCGCCCCACTCGGGGTGACAAATGCAAAAACAACAGTTAATAGACAGAATGCAGAACGATGTCATACATTCACCCCAGTACAGAGATCGGGCCTAAATCCATTGTTTTTTTGCTCACCATGCCATTCCAGTTTGAACCCAGCCATATGCAAATCAGTCTTGACCCTGTGCCTCATGGGAACAGTCCAGCCCGAACTGCCAAGCCAGGTCCTCCCTGGACTGGAATAAGCATCCTAGGACCGGTTTCGGGTTTTCACCCCTCTTCAGGCAGGATAGCTTGATTCCAGTGGCATGGAGAGCACTGGACTCACGTCTGAGCATACCCATCCCACTCGGGGTGACAGATGCAAAAACAACAGTTGATGGACAGAATGCAGAACAATGTCATATATTCACCCCAGTACAGAGATCTGGGCCTAAATCCATAGTTTTTTTGCTCACAATGCCATTCCAGTTTGAACCCAGCCATATGCAAATCAGTCTTGACCCTGTGCCTCATGGGAACAGTCCAGCCCGAACTGCCAAGCCAGGTCCTCACAGGACAGGAATAAGCATCCTAGGACCGGTTTCGGGGTTTCACCCCTCTTCCGCCAGGATAGCTTGATTCCAGTGGCATGGAGAGCACGGGACTCACGTCTGAGCATACCCGTCCCACTCGGGGTGACAAATGCAAAAACAACAGTTGATGGACAGAATGCAGAACAATGTCATACATTCACCCCAGTACAGAGATCTGGGCCTAAATCCATCGTTTTTTTGCTCACCATGCCATTCCAGTTTAAACCCAGCCATATGCAAATCAGTCTTGACCCTGTGCCTCATGGGAACAGTCCAGCCCGAATTGCCAAGCCAGGTCCTCCCTGGACTGGAATAAGCATCCTAGGACCGGTTTCGGGGTTTCACCCCTCTTCAGCTAGGATAGCTTGATTCCAGTGTCATGGAGAGCACGGGACTCACGTCTGAGCATACCCACCCCACTCGGGGTGACAAATGCAAAAACAACAGTTAATAGACAGAATGCAGAACAATGTCATACGTTCACCCCAGTACAGAGATCGGGCCTAAATCCATTGTTTTTTTGCTCACCATGCCATTCCAGTTTGAACCCAGCCATATGCAAATCAGTCTTGACCCTGTGCCTCATGGGAACAGTCCAGCCCGAACTGCCAAGCCAGGTCCTCCCTGGACTGGAATAAGCATCCTAGGACCAGTTTCGGGTTTTCACCCCTCTTCAGGCAGGATAGCTTGATTCCAGTGGCATGGAGAGCACGGGACTCACGTCTGAGCATACCCATCCCACTCGGGTTGACAAATGTAAAAACAACAGTTGATGGACAGAATGCAGAACAATGTCATACATTCACCCCAGTACAGAGATCTGGGCCTCAATCCATCGTTTTTTGCGCACCATGCCATTCCAGTTTGAACCCAGCCATATGCAAATCAGTCTTGACCCTGTGCCTCATGGGAACAGTCCAGCCCGAACTGCCAAGCCAGGTCCTCCCTGGACTGGAATAAGCATCCTAGGACCGGTTTTGGGGTTTCACCCCTCGTCAGCCAGGATAGCTTGATTCCAGTGGCATGGAGAGCACGGGAGTCACGTCTGAGCATACCCGTCCCACTCGGGGTGACAAATGCAAAAACAACAGTTGATGGACAGAATGCAGAACAATGTCATACATTCACCCCAATACAGAGATCTGGGCCTAAATCCATCGTTTTTTTGCTCACCATGCCATTCCAGTTTGAACCCAGCCATATGCAAATCAGTCTTGACCCTGTGCCTCATGGGAACAGTCCAGCCCGAACTGCCAAGCCAGGTCCTCCCTTGACTGGAATAAGCATCCTAGGACTGGTTTCGGGGTTTCACCCCACTTCAGCCAGGATAGCTTGATTCCAGTGGCATGGAGAGCACGGGACTCACGTCTGAGCATACCCGTCCCACTAGGGGTGACAAATGCAAAAACAACAGTTGATGGACAGAATGCAGAACAATGTCATACATTCACCCCAGTACAGAGATCTGGGCCTAAATCCATTGTTTTTTGCTCACCATGCCATTCCAGTTTGAACCCAGCCATATGCAAATCAGTCTTGACCCTGTGCCTCATGGGAACAGTCCAGCCCGAATTGCCAAGCCAGGTCCTCCCTGGACTGGAATAAGCATCCTAGGACCGGTTTCGGTGTTTTACCCCTCTTCAGCCAGGATAGCTTGATTCCAGTGGCATGGAGAGCACGGGACTCATATCTGAGCATACCCGTCCCACTCAGGTGGCAAATGCAAAAACAACAGTTGATGGACAGAATGCAGAACAATGTCATATATTCACCCCAGTACAGAGATCTGGGCCTAAATCTATAGTTTTTTTGCTCACAATGCCATTCCAGTTTGAATCCAGCCATATGAAAATCAGTCTTGACCCTGTGCCTCATGGGAACAGTCCAGCCCGAACTGCCAAGCCAGGTCCTCACAGGACTGGAATAAGCATCCTAGGACCGGTTTCGGGGTTTCACCCCTCTTCCGCCAGGATAGCTTGATTCCAGTGGCATGGAGAGCACGGGACTCACGTCTGAGCATACCCGTCCCACTCGGGGTGACAAATGCAAAAACAACAGTTGATGGACAGAATGCAGAACAATGTCATACATTCACCCCAGTACAGAGATCTGGGCCTAAATCCATCGTTTTTTTGCTCACCATGACATTCCAGTTTAAACCCAGCCATATGCAAATCAGTCTTGACCCTGTGCCTCATGGGAACAGTCCAGCCCGAACTGCCAAGCCAGGTCCTCCCTGGACTGGAATAAGCATCCTAGCACCGGTTTCGGGGTTTCACCACTCTTCAGCCAGGATAGCTTGATTCCAGTGTCATGGAGAGCACGGGACTCACGTCTGAGCATAACCGCCCCACTCGGTGTGACAAATGCAAAAACAACAGTTAATAGACAGAATGCAGAACAATGTCATACGTTCACCCCAGTACAGAGATCGGGCCTAACTCCATTGTTTTTTTGCTCACCATGCCATTCCAGTTTGAACCCAGCCATATGCAAATCAGTCTTGACCCTGTGCCTCATGGGAACAGTCCAGCCCGAACTGCCAAGCCAGGTCCTCCCTGGACTGGAATAAGCATCCTAGGACCAGTTTCGGGTTTTCACCCCTCTTCAAGCAGGATAGCTTGATTCCAGTGGCATGGAGAGCACGGGACTCACGTCTGAGCATACCCATCCCACTCGGGTTGACAAATGCAAAAACAACAGTTGATGGACAGAATGCAGAACAATGTCATACATTCACCCCAGTACAGAGATCTGGGCCTAAATCCATCGTTTTTTGCGCACCATGCCATTCCAGTTTGAACCCAGCCATATGCAAATCAGTCTTGACCCTGTGCCTCATGGGAACAGTCCAGCCCGAACTGCCAAGCCAGGTCCTCCCTGGACTGGAATAAGCATCCTAGGACCGGTTTTGGGGTTTCACCCCTCGTCAGCCAGGATAGCTTGATTCCAGTGGCATGGAGAGCACGGGAGTCACGTCTGAGCATACCCGTCCCACTCGGGGTGACAAATGCAAAAACAACAGTTGATGGACAGAATGCAGAACAATGTCATACATTCACCCCAATACAGAGATCTGGGCCTAAATCCATCGTTTTTTTGCTCACCATGCCATTCCAGTTTGAACCCAGCCATATGCAAATCAGTCTTGACCCTGTGCCTCATGGGAACAGTCCAGCCCGAACTGCCAAGCCAGGTCCTCCCTTGACTGGAATAAGCATCCTAGGACTGGTTTCGGGGTTTCACCCCACTTCAGCCAGGATAGCTTGATTCCAGTGGCATGGAGAGCACGGGACTCACGTCTGAGCATACCAGTCCCACTAGGGGTGACAAATGCAAAAACAACAGTTGATGGACAGAATGCAGAACAATGTCATACATTCACCCCAGTACAGAGATCTGGGCCTAAATCCATTGTTTTTTGCTCACCATGCCATTCCAGTTTGAACCCAGCCATATGGTAATCAGTCTTGACCCTGTGCCTCATGGGAACAGTCTAGCCCAAACTGCCAAGCCAGGTTCTCCCTGGACTGGAATAAGCATCTTAGGACCGGTTTCGGGGTTTCACCCCTCTTCAGCCAGGAGAGCTTGATTCCAGTGGCATGGAGAGCACGGGACTCACGTCTGAGCATACCCGCCCCACTCGGGGTGACAAATGCAAAAACAACAGTTAATAGACAGAATGCAGAACAATGTCATACATTCACCCCAGTACAGAGATCGGGCCTAAATCCACTGTTTTTTTGCTCACCATGCCATTCCAGGTTGAACCCAGCCATATGCAAATCAGTCTTGACCCTGTGCCTCATGGGAACAGTCCAGCCCGAACTGCCAAGCCAGGTCCTCCCTAGACTGGAATAAGCATCCTAGGACCGGTTTCGGGTTTTCACCCCTCTTCAGGCAGGATAGCTTGATTCCAGTGGCATGGAGAGCACTGGACTCACGTCTGAGCATACCCATCCCACTCGGGGTGACAAATGCAAAAACAACAGTTGATGGACAGAATGCAGAACAATGTCATACATTCACCCCAGTAAAGAGATCTGGGCCTAAATCCATCTTTTTTTGCTTACCATGCCATTTCAGTTTGAACCCAGCCATATGAAAATCAGTCCTGACCCTGTGCCTCATGGGAACAGTCCAGCCCAAACTGCCAAGCCAGGTCCTCCCTGGACTGGAATAAGCATCCTAGGACTGGTTTCGGGGTTTCAACCCTCTTCAGCCAGGATAGCTCGATTCCACTGGCAAGGAGAGCACAGGACTCACGTCTGAGCATACCAGTCCCACTCAGGGTGACAAATGCAAAAACAACAGTTGATGGACAGAATGCAGAACAATGTCATACATTCGCCCCAGTAAAGAGATCTGGGCCTAAATCCATTATTTTTTTGCTCACCATGCCATTCCAGTTTGATCCCAGCCATATGCAAATCAGTCTTGACCCTTGGCCTCATGGGAACAGTCCAGCCCGAACTGCCAAGCCAGGTCCTCCCTGGACTGGAATAAGCATCCTAGGACTGGTTTCGGGGTTTCACCCCTCTTCAGCCAGGATAGCTTGATTTCAGTGGCATGGAGAGCACGGGACTCACGTCTGAGCATACCCGTCCCACTAGGGGTGACAAATGCAAAACCAACAGTTGATGGACAGAATGCAGAACAATGTCATACATTCACCCCAGTACAGAGATCTGGGCCTAAATCTATTGTTTTTTGCTCACCATGTGATTTCAGTTTGAACCCAGCCATATGCAAATCAGTCTTGACCCTGTGCCTCATGGGAACAGTCCAGCCCGAACTGCCAAGCCAGGTCCTCCCTGGACTGGAATAAGCATCCTAGGACCGGTTTCGGGTTTTCACCCCTCTTCAGGCAGGATAGCTTGATTCCAGTGGCATGGAGAGCACTGGACTCACGTCTGAGCATACCCATCCCACTCGGGGTGACAAATGCAAAAACAACAGTTGATGGACAGAATGCAGAACAATGTCATACATTCACCCCAGTACAGAGATCTGGGCCTAAATCCATCTTTTTTTGCTCACCATGCCATTCCAGTTTGAACCCAGCCATATGCAAATCAGTCCTGACCCTGTGCCTCATGGGAACAGTCCAGCCCAAACTGCCAAGCCAGGTCCTCCCTGGACTGGAATAAGCATCCTAGGACTGGTTTCGGGGTTTCACCCCTCTTCAGCCACGATAGCTCGATTCCACTGGCAAGGAGAGCACAGGACTCACGTCTGAGCATACCAGTCCCACTCGGGGTGACAAATGCAAAAACAACAGTTGATGGACAGAATGCAGAACAATGTCATACATTCACCCCAGTACAGAGATCTGGGCCTAAATCCATTATTTTTTTGCTCACCATGCCATTCCAGTTTGATCCCAGCCATATGCAAATCAGTCTTGACCCTGTGCCTCATGGGAACAGTTCAGCCCGAACTGCCAAGCCAGGTCCTCCCTGGACTGGAATAAGCATCCTAGGACTGGTTTCGGGGTTTCACCCCTCTTCAGACAGGATAGCTTGATTTCAGTGGCATGGAGAGCACGGGACTCACGTCTGAGCATACCCGTCCCACTAGGGGTGACAAATGCAAAAAACAACAGTTGATGGACAGAATGCAGAACAATGTCATACATTCACCCCAGTACAGAGATCTGGGCCTAAATCTATTGTTTTTTGCTCACCATGTGATTCCAGTTTGAACCCAGCCATATGCAAATCAGTCTTGACCCTGTGCCTCATGGGAACAGTCCAGCCCGAACTGCCAAGCCAGGTCCTCCCTGGACTGGAATAAGTATCCTAGGACCGGTTTCGGGGTTTCACCCCTCTTCAGCCAGGATAGCTTGATTCCAGTGGCATGGAGAGCACGGGACTCACGTTTGAGCATACCCGCCGCACTCGGGGTGACAAATGCAAAAACAACAGTTAATAGACAGAATGCAGAACAATGTAATACATTCATCCCAGTACAGAGATCGGGCCTAAATCCATTGTTTTTTTGCTCACCATGCCATTCCAGTTTGAACCCAGCCATATGCAAATCAGTCTTGACCCTGTGCCTCATGGGAACAGTCCAGCCCGAACTGCCAAGCCAGGTCCTCCCTGGACTGGAATAAGCATCCTAGGACCGGTTTCGGGTTTTCACCCCTCTTCAGGCAGGATAGCTTGATTCCAGTTGCATGGAGAGCACGGGACTCACGTCTGAGCATACCCATCCCGCTCGGGGTGACAAATGCAAAAACAACAGTTGATGGACAGAATGCAGAACAATGTCATACATTCGCCCTAGTACAGAGATCTGGGCCTAAATCCATCTTTTTTTGCTCACCATGCCATTCCAGTTTGAACCCAGCCATATGCAAATCAGTCCTGACCCTGTGCCTCATGGGAACAGTCCAGATCGAACTGCCAAGCCAGGTCCTCCCTGAACTGGAATAAGCATGCTAGGACCGGTTTCGGGGTTTCACCCCTCTTCAGCCAGGATAGCTTGATTCCAGTGGCATGGAAAGCACGGGAGTCAAATCTGAGCATACCTGTCCCACTCGGGGTGACAAATGCAAAAACAACAGTTGATGGACTGAATGCAGAACAATGTCAAACATTCACCCCAGTACAGAGATCTGGGCCTAAATCCATCGTTTGTTGCTCACCATGCCATTCCAGTTTGAACCCAGCCATATGCAAATCAGTCTTGACCCTGTGCCTCATGGGAACAGTCCAGCCCGAACTGCCAAGCCAGGTCCTCCCTGGACTGGAATAAGCATCCTAGGACCGGTTTCGGGGTTTCACCCCTCTTCAGCCAGGATAGCTTGATTCCAGTGGCATGGAGAGCACGGGACTCACGTCTGAGCATACCCGTTCAATTCGGGGTGACAAATTCAAAAACAACAGTTGATGGACTGAATGCAGAACAATGTCCTACATTCACCCCAGTACAGAGATCTGGGCGTAAATGCATCGTTTTTTGCACACCATGCCATTCCAGTTTGAACCCAGCCATATGCAAATCAGTCTTGACCCTGTGCCTCATGGGAACAGTCCAGCCCGAACTGCCAAGCCAGGTCCTCCCTGGACTGGAATAAGCATCCTGGGACCGGTTTCGGGGTTTCACCCCTCGTCAGCCAGGATAGCTTGATTCCAGTGGCATGGAGAGCACGGGAGTCACGTCTGAGCATACCCGTCCCACTAGGGGTGACAAATGCAAAAACAACAGTTGATGGACAGAATGCAGAACAATGTCATACATTCACCCCAGTACAGAGATCTGGGCCTAAATCCATTGTTTTTTTCTCACCATGCCATTCCAGTTTGAACCCAGCCATATGGAAATCAGTCTTGACCCTGTGCCTCATGGGAACAGTCCAGCCCAAACTGCCAAGCCAGGTCCTCCCTGGACTGGAATAAGCATCCTAGGACCGGTTTCGGGGTTTCACCCCTCTTCAGCCATGATAGCTTGATTCCAGTGGCATGGAGAGCACGGGACTCACGTCTGAGCATACCCGCCCCACTCGGGGTGACAAATGCAAAAACAACAGTTAATAGACAGAATGCAGAACAATGTCATACATTCACCCCAGTACAGAGATCGGGCCTAAATCCATTGTTTTTTTTGCTCACCATGCCATTCCAGTTTGAACCCAGCCATATGCAAATCAGTCTTGACCCTGTGCCTCATGGGAACAGTCCAGCCCGAACTGCCAAGCCAGGTCCTCCCTGGACTGGAATAAGCATCCTAGGACCGGTTTCCGGTTTTCACCCCTCTTCAGGCAGGATAGCTTGATTCCAGTGGCATGGAGAGCACGGGACTCACGTCTGAGCATACCCATCCCACTCGGGGTGACAAATGCAAAAACAACAGTTGATGGACAGAATGCAGAACAATGTCATACATTCACCCCAGTATAGAGATCGGGCCTAATTCCATTGTTTTTTTGCCCACCATGCCATTCCAGTTTGAACCCAGCCATATGCAAATCAGTCCTGACCCTGTGCCTCATGGGAACAGTCCAGATCGAACTGCCAAGCCAGGTCCTCCCTGGACTGGAATAAGCATGCTAGGACCGGTTTCGGGGTTTCACCCCTCTTCAGCCAGGATAGCTTGATTCCAGTGGCATGGAGAGCACGGGACTCACGTCTGAGCATACCCGTCCCACTCGGGGTGACAAATGCAAAAACAACAGTTGATGGTCAGAATGCAGAACAATGTCATACATTCACCACAGTACAGAGATCTGGGCCTAAATCCATTGTTTATTGCTCACAATGCCATTCCAGTTTGAACCCAGCCATATGGAAATCAGTCTTGACCCTGTGCCTCATGGGAACAGTCCAGCCCGAACTGCCAAGCCAGGTCCTCCCTGGACTGGAATAAGCATCCTAGGACTGGTTTCGGGGTTTCACCCCACTTCAGCCAGGATAGCTTGATTCCAGTGGCATGGAGAGCACGGGACTCACGTCTGAGCATACCCGCCCCACTCGGGGTGACAAATGCAAAAACAACAGTTAATAGACAGAATGCAGAACAATGTCATACATTCACCCCAGTACAGAGATCGGGCCTAAATCCATTGTTTTTTGCTCACCATGCCATTCCAGTTTGAACCCAGCCATATGCAAATCTGTCTTGACCCTGTGCCTCATGGGAACAGTCCAGCCCGAACTGCCAAGCCAGGTCCTCCCTGGACTGGAATAAGCATCCTAGGACCGGTTTCCGGTTTTCACCCCTCTTCAGGCAGGATAGCTTGATTCCAGTGGCATGGAGAGCACGGGACTCACGTCTGAGCATACCCATCCCACTCGTGGTGACAAATGCAAAAATAACAGTTGATTGACAGAATGCAGAACAATGTCATACATTCACCCCAGTATAGAGATCAGGCCTAAATCCATTGTTTTTTTGCTCACCATGCCATTCCAGTTTGAACCCAGCCATATGCAAATCAGTCCTGACCCTGTGCCTCATGGGAACAGTCCAGATCGAACTGCCAAGCCAGGTCCTCCCTGGACTGGAATAAGCATCCTAGGACCGGTTTCAGGGTTTCACCCCTCTTCAGCCAGGATAGCTTGATTCCAGTGGCATGGAAAGCACGGGAGTCACTTCTGAGTATACCCGTCCCACTCGGGGTGACAAATGCAAAAACAACAGTTGATGGACTGAATGCAGAACAATGTCATACATTCACCCCAGTACAGAGATCTGGGCCTAAATCCATCTTTTTTTGCTCACCATGCCTTTCCAGTTGGAACCCAGCCATATGCAAATCAGTCCTGACCCTGTGCCTCATGGGAACAGTCCAGATCGAACTGCCAAGCCAGGTCCTCCCTGGACTGGAATAAGCATCCTAGGACCGGTTTCGGGGTTTCACCCCTCTTCAGCCAGGATAGCTTGATTCCTGTGGCATGGAAAGCACGGGAGTCACATCTGAGTATACCCGTCCCACTCGGGGTGACAAATGCAAAAACAACAGTTGATGGACTGAATGCAGAACAATGTCATACATTCACCCCAGTACAGAGATCTGGACCTAAATCCATCGTTTTTTGCTCACCATGCCATTCCAGTTTGAACCCAGCCATATGCAAGTCAGTATTGACCCTGTGCCTCATGGGAACAGTCCAGCCCGAACTGCCAAGCCAGGTCCTCCCTGAACTGGAATAAGCATCCTAGGACCGGTTTCGGGGTTTCACCCCTCTTCAGCCAGGATAGCTTGATTCCAGTGGCATGGAGAGCACGGGACTCACGTCTGAGCATACCCGTCCCACTCGGGGTGACAAATGCAAAAACAGCAGTTGATGGACTGAATGCAGAACAATGTCATACATTCACCCCAGTACAGAGATCTGGGCCTAAATCCATCTTTTTTTGCTCACCATGCCATTCCAGTTTGAACCCAGCCATATGCAAATCAGTCTTGACCCTGTGCCTCATGGGAACAGTCCAGCCCGAATTGCCAGGCCAGGTCCTCCCTGGACTGGAATAAGCATCCTAGGACCGGTTTCGGTGTTTCACCCCTCTTCAGCCAGGATAGCTTGATTCCAGTGGCATGGAGAGCACGGGACTCATATCTGAGCATACCCGTCCCACTCGGGTGGCAAATGCAAAAACAACAGTTGATGGACAGAATGCAGAACAATGTCATATATTCACACCAGTACAGAGATCTGGGCATAAATCCATAGTTTTTTTGCTCACAATGCCATTCCAGTTTGAACCCAGCCATATGCAAATCAGTCTTGACCCTGTGCCTCATGGGAACAGTCCAGCCCGAACTGCCAAGCCAGGTCCTCACAGGACTGGAATAAGCATCCTAGGACCGGTTTCGGGGTTTCGCCCCTCTTCCGCCAGGATAGCTTGATTCCAGTGGCATGGAGAGCACGGGACTCACGTCAGAGCATACCCGTCCCACTCGGGGTGACAAATGCAAAAACAACAGTTGATGGACAGAATGCAGAACAATGTCATACATTCACCCCAGTACAGAGATCTGGGCCTAAAGCTATTGTTTTTTGCTCACCATGCGATTCCAGTTTGAACCCAGCCATATGCAAATCAGTCTTGACCCTGTGCCTCATGGGAACAGTCCAGCCCGAACTGCCAAGCCAGGTCCTCCCTGGACTGGAATAAGCATCCTAGGACCGGTTTCGGGGTTTCACCCATCTTCAGCCAGGATAGCTTGATTCCAGTGTCATGGAGAGCACGGGACTCACGTCTGAGCATACCCGCCCCACTCGGGTGACAAATGCAAAAACAACAGTTAATAGACAGAATGCAAAACAATGTCATACGTTCACCCCAGTACAGAGATCGGGCCTAAATCCATTGTTTTTTTGCTCACCATGCCAATCCAGTTTGAACCCAGCCATATGCAAATCAGTCTTGACCCTGTGCCTCATGGGAACAGTCCAGCCCGAACTGCCAAGCCAGGTCCTCCCTGGACTGGAATAAGCATCCTAGGACCAGTTTCGGGTTTTCACCCCTCTTCAGGCAGGATAGCTTGATTCCAGTGGCATGGAGAGCACGGGACTCACGTCTGAGCATACCCATCCCACTCGGGTTGACAAATGCAAAAACAACAGTTGATGGACAGAATGCAGAACAATGTCATACATTCACCCCAGTACAGAGATCTGGGCCTAAATCCATCTTTTTTTGCTCACCATGCCATTCCAGTTTGAACCCAGCCATATGCAAATCAGTCCTGACCCTGTGCCTCATGGGAACAGTCCAGATCGAACTGCCAAGCCAGGTCCTCCCTGAACTGCAATAAGCATGCTAGGACTGGTTTCGGGTTTCACCCCTCTTCAGCCAGGATAGCTTGATTCCAGTGGCATGGAAAGCACGGGACTCACGTCTGAGCATACCCGTTCCACTCGGGGTGACAAATTCAAAAACAACAGTTGATGGACTGAATGCAGAACAATGTCATACATTCACCCCAATACAGAGATCTGGGCCTAAATCCATCGTTTTTTTGCTCACCATGCCATTCCAGTTTGAACCCAGCAATATGCAAATCAGTCTTGACCCTGTGCCTCATGGCAACAGTCCAGCCCGAACTGCCAAGCTAGGTCCTCCCTTGACTGGAATAAGCATCCTAGGACTGGTTTCGGGGTTTCACCCCACTTCAGCCAGGATAGCTTGATTCCAGTGGCATGGAGAGCACGGGACACACGTCTGAGCATACCCGTCCCACTAGGGGTGACAAATGCAAAAACAACAGTTGATGGACAGAATGCAGAACAATGTCATACATTCACCCCAGTACAGAGATCTGGGCCTAAATCCATTGTTTTTTGCGCACCATGCCATTCCAGTTTGAACCCAGCCATATGGAAATCAGTCTTGACCCTGTGCCTCATGGGAACAGTCTAGCCCAAACTGCCAAGCCAGGTTCTCCCTGGACTGGAATAAGCATCTTAGGACCGGTTTCGGGGTTTCACCCCTCTTCAGCCAGGAGAGCTTGATTCCAGTGGCATGAAGAGCACGGGACTCACGTCTGAGCATACCCGCCCCACTCGGGGTGACAAATGCAAAAACAACAGTTAATAGACAGAATGCAGAACAATGTCATACATTCACCCCAGTACAGAGATCGGGCCTAAATCCACTGTTTTTTTGCTCACCATGCCATTCCAGTTTGAACCCAGCCATATGCAAATCAGTCTTAACCCTGTGCCTCATGGGAACAGTCCAGCCCGAACTGCCAAGCCAGGTCCTCCCTGGACTGGAATAAGCATCCTAGGACCGGTTTCGGGTTTTCACCCCTCTTCAGGCAGGATAGCTTGATTCCAGTGGCATGGAGAGCACTGGACTCACGTCTGAGCATACCCATCCCACTCGGGGTGACAAATGCAAAAACAACAGTTGATGGACAGAATGCAGAACAATGTCATACATTCACCCCAGTACAGAGATCTGGGCCTAAATCCATCTTTTTTTGCTCACCATGCCATTGCAGTTTGAACCCAGCCATATGCAAATCAGTCCTGACCCTGTGCCTCATGGGAACAGTCCAGCCCAAACTGCCAAGCCAGGTCCTCCCTGGACTGGAATAAGCATCCTAGGACCGGTTTCGGGGTTTCACCCCTCTTCAGCCAGGATAGCTTGATTCCAGTGGCATGGAAAGCACGGGAGTCACATCTGAGTATACCCGTCCCACTCGGGGTGACAAATGCAAAAACAACAGTTGATGGACTGAATGCAGAACAATGTCATACATTCACCCCAGTACAGAGATATGGGCCTAAATCCATCTTTTTTTGCTCACCATGCCTTTCCAGTTTGAACCCAGCCATATGCAAATCAGTCCTCAGCCTGTGCCTCATGGGAACAGTCCAGATCGAACTGCCAAGCCAGGTCCTCCCTGGACTGGAATAAGCATCCTAGGACCGGTTTCGGGGTTTCACCCCTCTTCAGCCATGATAGCTCGATTCCACTGGCATGGAGAGCACAGGACTCACGTCTGAGCATACCAGTCCAACTTGGGGTGACAAATGCAAAAACAACAGTTGATGGACAGAATGCAGAACAATGTCATACATTCACCCCAGTACAGAGATCTGGGCCTAAAGCTATTGTTTTTTGCTCACCATGCGATTCCAGTTTGAACCCAGCCATATGCAAATCAGTCTTGACCCTGTGCCTCATGGGAACAGTCCAGCCCGAACTGCCAAGCCAGGTCCTCCCTGGACTGGAATAAGCATCCTAGGACCGGTTTCGGGGTTTCACCCCTCTTCAGCCAGGATAGCTTGATTCCAGTGTCATGGAGAGCACGGGACTCACGTCTGAGCATACCCGCCCCACTCGGGGTGACAAATGCAAAAACAACAGTTAATAGACAGAATGCAGAACAATGTCATACGTTCACCCCAGTACAGGGATCGGGCCTAAAACCATTGTTTTTTTGCTCACCATGCCATTCCAGTTTGAACCCAGCCATATGCAAATCAGTCTTGACCCTGTGCCTCATGGGAACAGTCCAGCCCGAACTGCCAAGCCAGGTCCTCCCTGGACTGGAATAAGCATCCTAGGACCAGTTTCGGGTTTTCACCCCTCTTCAGGCAGGATAGCTTGATTCCAGTGGCATGGAGAGCACGGGACTCACGTCTGAGCATACCCATCCCACTCGGGTTGACAAATGCAAAAACAACAGTTGATGGACTGAATGCAGAACAATGTCATACATTCACCCCAGTACAGAGATCTGGGAGTAAATCCATCGTTTTTTGCGCACCATGCCATTCCAGTTTGAACCCAGCCATATGCAAATCAGTCTTGACCCTGTGCCTCATGGGAACAGTCCAGCCCGAACTGCCAAGCCAGGTCCTCCCTTGACTGGAATAAGCATCCTAGGACTGGTTTCGGGGTTTCACCCCACTTCAGCCAGGATAGCTTGATTCCAGTGGCATGGAGAGCACGGGACTCACGTCTGAGCATACCCGTCCCACTAGGGGTGACAAATGCAAAAACAACAGTTGATGGACAGAATGCAGAACAATGTCATACATTCACCCCAGTACAGAGATCTGGGCCTAAATCCATTGTTTTTTGCTCACCATGCCATTCCAGTTGGAACCCAGCCATATGGAAATCAGTCTTGACCCTGTGCCTCATGGGAACAGTCTAGCCCAAACTGCCAAGCCAGGTTCTCCCTGGACTGGAATAAGCATCTTAGGACCGGTTTCGGGGTTTCACCCCTCTACAGCCAGGAGAGCTTGATTCCAGTGGCATTGAGAGCACGGGACTCACGTCTGAGCATACCCGCCCCACTCAGGGTGACAAATGCAAAAACAACAGTTAATAGACAGAATGCAGAACAATGTCATACATTCACCCCAGTACAGAGATCGGGCCTAAATCCACTGTTTTTTTGCTCACCATGCCATTCCAGTTTGAACCAAGCCATATGCAAATCAGTCCTGACCCTGTGCCTCATGGGAACAGTCCAGCCCAAACTGCCAAGCCAGGTCCTCCCTGGACTGGAATAAGCATCCTAGGACCGGTTTCGGGGTTTCACCCCTCTTCAGCCAGGATAGCTTGATTCCAGTGGCATGGAAAGCACGGGAGTCACATCTGAGTATACCCGTCCCACTCGGGGTGACAAATGCAAAAACAACAGTTGATGGACTGAATGCAGAACAATGTCATACATTCACCCCAGTACAGAGATATGGGCCTAAATCCATCGTTTTTTGCTCACCATGCCATTCCAGTTTGATCCCAGCCATATGCAAATCAGTATTGACCCTGTGCCTCATGGGAACAGTCCAGCCCGAACTGCCAAGCCAGGTCCTCCCTGAACTGGAATTAGCATCCTAGGACCGGTTTCGGGGTTTCACCCCACTTCAGCCAGGATAGCTTGATTTCAGTGGCATGGAGAGCACGGGACTCACGTCTGAGCATACCCGTCCCACTAGGGGTGACAAATGCAAAAACAACAGTTGATGGACAGAATGCAGAACAATGTCATACATTCACCCCAGTACAGAGATCTGGGCCTAAATCTATTGTTTTTTGCTCACCATGTGATTCCAGTTTGAACCCAGCCATATGCAAATCAGTCTTGACCCTGTGCCTCATGGGAACAGTCCAGCCTGAACTGCCAAGCCAGGTCCTCCCTGGACTGGAATAAGCATCCTAGGACCGGTTTCGGGGTTTCACCCCTCTTCAGCCAGGATAGCTTGATTCCAGTTGCATGGAGAGCACGGGACTCACGTCTGAGCATACCCATCCCACTCGGGGTGACAAATGCAAAAACAACAGTTGATGGACAGAATGCAGAACAATGTCATACATTCGCCCCAGTACAGAGATCTGGGCCTAAATCCATCTTTTTTTGCTCACCATGCCTTTCCAGTTTGAACCCAGCCATATGCAAATCAGTCCTCAGCCTGTGCCTCATGGGAACAGTCCAGATCGAACTGCCAAGCCAGGTCCTCCCTGGACTGGAATAAGCATCCTAGGACCGGTTTCGGGGTTTCACCCCTCTTCAGCCATGATAGCTCGATTCCACTGGCATGGAGAGCACAGGACTCACGTCTGAGCATACCAGTCCAACTTGGGGTGACAAATGCAAAAACAACAGTTGATGGACAGAATGCAGAACAATGTCATACATTCACCCCAGTACAGAGATCTGGGCCTAAAGCTATTGTTTTTTGCTCACCATGCGATTCCAGTTTGAACCCAGCCATATGCAAATCAGTCTTGACCCTGTGCCTCATGGGAACAGTCCAGCCCGAACTGCCAAGCCAGGTCCTCCCTGGACTGGAATAAGCATCCTAGGACCGGTTTCGGGGTTTCACCCCTCTTCAGCCAGGATAGCTTGATTCCAGTGTCATGGAGAGCACGGGACTCACGTCTGAGCATACCCGCCCCACTCGGGGTGACAAATGCAAAAACAACAGTTAATAGACAGAATGCAGAACAATGTCATACGTTCACCCCAGTACAGAGATCGGGCCTAAAACCATTGTTTTTTTGCTCAACATGCCATTCCAGTTTGAACCCAGCCATATGCAAATCAGTCTTGACCCTGTGCCTCATGGGAACAGTCCAGCCCGAACTGCCAAGCCAGGTCCTCCCTGGACTGGAATAAGCATCCTAGGACCAGTTTCGGGTTTTCACCCCTCTTCAGGCAGGATAGCTTGATTCCAGTGGCATGGAGAGCACGGGACTCACGTCTGAGCATACCCATCCCACTCGGGTTGACAAATGCAAAAACAACAGTTGATGGACTGAATGCAGAACAATGTCATACATTCACCCCAGTACAGAGATCTGGGAGTAAATCCATCGTTTTTTGCGCACCATGCCATTCCAGTTTGAACCCAGCCATATGCAAATCAGTCTTGACCCTGTGCCTCATGGGAACAGTCCAGCCCGAACTGCCAAGCCAGGTCCTCCCTTGACTGGAATAAGCATCCTAGGACTGGTTTCGGGGTTTCACCCCACTTCAGCCAGGATAGCTTGATTCCAGTGGCATGGAGAGCACGGGACTCACGTCTGAGCATACCCGTCCCACTAGGGGTGACAAATGCAAAAACAACAGTTGATGGACAGAATGCAGAACAATGTCATACATTCACCCCAGTACAGAGATCTGGGCCTAAATCCATTGTTTTTTGCTCACCATGCCATTCCAGTTGGAACCCAGCCATATGGAAATCAGTCTTGACCCTGTGCCTCATGGGAACAGTCTAGCCCAAACTGCCAAGCCAGGTTCTCCCTGGACTGGAATAAGCATCTTAGGACCGGTTTCGGGGTTTCACCCCTCTTCAGCCAGGAGAGCTTGATTCCAGTGGCATTGAGAGCACGGGACTCACGTCTGAGCATACCCGCCCCACTCAGGGTGACAAATGCAAAAACAACAGTTAATAGACAGAATGCAGAACAATGTCATACATTCACCCCAGTACAGAGATCGGGCCTAAATACACTGTTTTTTTGCTCACCATGCCATTCCAGTTTGAACCAAGCCATATGCAAATCAGTCCTGACCCTGTGCCTCATGGGAACAGTCCAGCCCAAACTGCCAAGCCAGGTCCTCCCTGGACTGGAATAAGCATCCTAGGACCGGTTTCGGGGTTTCACCCCTCTTCAGCCAGGATAGCTTGATTCCAGTGGCATGGAAAGCACGGGAGTCACATCTGAGTATACCCGTCCCACTCGGGGTGACAAATGCAAAAACAACAGTTGATGGACTGAATGCAGAACAATGTCATACATTCACCCCAGTACAGAGATATGGGCCTAAATCCATCGTTTTTTGCTCACCATGCCATTCCAGTTTGATCCCAGCCATATGCAAATCAGTATTGACCCTGTGCCTCATGGGAACAGTCCAGCCCGAACTGCCAAGCCAGGTCCTCCCTGAACTGGAATTAGCATCCTAGGACCGGTTTCGGGGTTTCACCCCACTTCAGCCAGGATAGCTTGATTTCAGTGGCATGGAGAGCACGGGACTCACGTCTGAGCATACCCGTCCCACTAGGGGTGACAAATGCACAAACAACAGTTGATGGACAGAATGCAGAACAATGTCATACATTCACCCCAGTACAGAGATCTGGGCCTAAATCTATTGTTTTTTGCTCACCATGTGATTCCAGTTTGAACCCAGCCATATGCAAATCAGTCTTGACCCTGTGCCTCATGGGAACAGTCCAGCCCGAACTGCCAAGCCAGGTCCTCCCTGGACTGGAATAAGCATCCTAGGACCGGTTTCGGGGTTTCACCCCTCTTCAGCCAGGATAGCTTGATTCCAGTTGCATGGAGAGCACGGGACTCACGTCTGAGCATACCCATCCCACTCGGGGTGACAAATGCAAAAACAACAGTTGATGGACAGAATGCAGAACAATGTCATACATTCGCCCCAGTACAGAGATCTGGGCCTAAATCCATCTTTTTTTGCTCACCATGCCATTCCAGTTTGAACCCAGCCATATGCAAATCAGTCCTGACCCTGTGCCTCATGGGAACAGTCCAGATCGAACTGCCAAGCCAGGTCCTCCCTGAACTGGAATAAGCATGCTAGGACCGGTTTCGGGGTTTTACCCCTCTTCAGCCAGGATAGCTTGATTCCAGTGGCATGGAAAGCACGGGAGTCAAATCTGAGCATACCCGTCCCACTCGGGGTGACAAATGCAAAAACAACAGTTGATGGACTGAATGCAGAACAATGTCAAACATTCACCCCAGTACAGAGATCTGGGCCTAAATCCATCGTTTGTTGCTCACCATGCCATTCCAGTTTGAACCCAGCCATTTGCAAATCAGTCTTGACCCTGTGCCTCATGGGAACAGTCCAGCCCGAACTGCCAAGCCAGGTCCTCCCTGGACTGGAATAAGCATCCTAGGACCGGTTTCGGGGTTTCACCCCTCTTCAGCCAGGATAGCTTGATTCCAGTGGCATGGAGAGCACGGGACTCACGTCTGAGCATACCCGTTCCACTCGGGGTGACAAATTCAAAAACAACAGTTGATGGACTGAATGCAGAACAATGTCATACATTCACCCCAGTACAGAGATCTGGGCGTAAATGCATCGTTTTTTGCACACCATGCCATTCCAGTTTGAACCCAGCCATATGCAAATCAGTCTTGACCCTATGCCTCATGGGAACAGTCCAGCCCGAACTGCCAAGCCAGGTCCTCCCTGGACTGGAATAAGCATCCTGGGACCGGTTTTGGGGTTTCACCCCTCGTCAGCCAGGATAGCTTGATTCCAGTGGCATGGAGAGCACGGGACTCACGTCTGAGCATACCCGTCCCACTAGGGGTGACAAATGCAAAAACAACAGTTGATGGACAGAATGCAGAACAATGTCATACATTCACCCCAATACAGAGATCTGGGCCTAAATCCATCGTTTTTTTGCTCACCATGCCATTCCAGTTTGAACCCAGCCATATGCAAATCAGTCTTGACCCTGTGCCTCATGGGAACAGTCCAGCCCGAACTGCCAAGCCAGGTCCTCCCTTGACTGGAATAAGCATCCTAGGACTGGTTTCGGGGTTTCACCCCACTTCAGCCAGGATAGCTTGATTCCAGTGGCATGGAGAGCACGGGACTCACGTCTGAGCATACCCGTCCCACTAGCGGTGACAAATGCAAAAACAACAGTTGATGGACAGAATGCAGAACAATGTCATACATTCACCCCAGTACAGAGATCTGGGCCTAAATCCATTGTTTTTTGCTCACCATGCCATTCCAGTTTGAACCCAGCCATATGGAAATCAGTCTTGACCCTGTGCCTCATGGGAACAGTCTAGCCCAAACTACCAAGCCAGGTTCTCCCTGGACTGGAAGAAGCATCTTAGGACCGGTTTCGGGGTTTCACCCCTCTTCAGCCAGGAGAGCTTGATTCCAGTGGCATGGAGAGCACGGGACTCACGTCTGAGCATACCCGTCCCACTAGGGGTGACCAATGCAAAAACAACAGTTGATGGACAGAATGCAGAACAATGTCATACATTCACCCCAATACAGAGATCTGGGCCTAAATCCATCGTTTTTTTGCTCACCATGCCATTCCAGTTTGAACCCAGCCATATGCAAATCAGTCTTGACCCTGTGCCTCATGGGAACAGTCCAGCCCGAACTGCCAAGCCAGGTCCTCCCTTGACTGGAATAACCATCCTAGGACTGGTTTCGGGGTTTCACCCCACTTCAGCCAGGATAGCTTGATTCCAGTGGCATGGAGAGCACGGGACTCACGTCTGAGCATACCCGTCCCACTAGCGGTGACAAATGCAAAAACAACAGTTGATGGACAGAATGCAGAACAATGTCATACATTCACCCCAGTACAGAGATCTGGGCCTAAATCCATTGTTTTTTGCTCACCATGCCATTCCAGTTTGAACCCAGCCATATGGAAATCAGTCTTGACCCTGTGCCTCATGGGAACAGTCTAGCCCAAACTGCCAAGCCAGGTTCTCCCTGGACTGGAAGAAGCATCTTAGGACCGGTTTCGGGGTTTCACCCCTCTTCAGCCAGGAGAGCTTGGTTCCAGTGGCATGGAGAGCACGGGACTCACGTCTGAGCATACCCGCCCCACTCGGGGTGACAAATGCAAAAACAACAGTTAATAGACAGAATGCAGAACAATGTCATACATTCACCCCAGTACAGAGATCGGGCCTAAATCCACTGTTTTTTTGCTCACCATGCCATTCCAGTTTGAACCCAGCCATATGCAAATCAGTCTTGACCCTGTGCCTCATGGGAACAGTCCAGCCCGAACTGCCAAGTCAGGTCCTCCCTGGACTGGAATAAGCATCCTAGGACCGGTTTCGGGTTTTCACCCCTCTTCAGGCAGGATAGCTTGATTCCAGTGGCATGGAGAGCACTGGACTCACGTCTGAGCATACCCATCCCACTCGGGGTGACAAATGCAAAAACAACAGTTAATGGACAGAATGCAGAACAATGTCATACATTCACCTCAGTACAGAGATCTGGGCCTCAATCCATCTTTTTTTGCTCACCATGCCATTCCAGTTTGAACCCAGCCATATGCAAATCAGTCCTGACCCTGTGCCTCATGGGAACAGTCCAGCCCAAACTGCCAAGCCAGGTCCTCCCTGGACTGGAATAAGCATCCTAGGACCGGTTTCCGGGTTTCACCCCTCTTCAGCCAGGATAGCTTGATTCCAGTGGCATGGAAAGCACGGGAGTCACATCTGAGTATACCCGTCCCACTCGGGGTGACAAATGCAAAAACAACAGTTGATGGACTGAATGCAGAACAATGTCATACATTCACCCCAGTACAGAGATATGGGCCTAAATCCATCTTTTTTTGCTCACCATGCCTTTCCAGTTTGAACCCAGCCATATGCAAATCAGTCCTCAGCCTGTGCCTCATGGGAACAGTCCAGATCGAACTGCCAAGCCAGGTCCTCCCTGGACTGGAATAAGCATCCTAGGACCGGTTTCGGGGTTTCACTCCTCTTCAGCCAGGATAGCTTGATTCCAGTGGCATGGAAAGCACGGGAGTCACATCTGAGTATACCCGTCTCACTCGGGGTGACAAATGCAAAAACAACAGTTGATGGACTGAATGCAGAACAATGTCATACATTCACCCCAGTACAGAGATCTGGGCCTAAATCCATCGTTTTTTGCTCACCATGCCATTCCAGTTTGATCCCAGCCATATGCAAATCAGTATTGACCCTGTGCCTCATGGGAACAGTCCAGCCCGAACTGACAAGCCAGGTTCTCCCTGGACTGGAAGAAGCATCTTAGGACCGGTTTCGGGGTTTCACCCCTCTTCAGCCAGGAGAGCTTGATTCCAGTGGCATGGAGAGCACGGGACTCACGTCTGAGCATACCCGCCCCACTCGGGGTGACAAATGCAAAAACAACAGTTAATAGACAGAATGCAGAACAATGTCATACATTCACCCCAGTACAGAGATCGGGCCTAAATCCACTGTTTTTTTGCTCACCATGCCATTCCAGTTTGAACCCAGCCATATGCAAATCAGTCTTGACCCTGTGCCTCATGGGAACAGTCCAGCCCGAACTGCCAAGCCAGGTCCTCCCTGGACTGGAATAAGCATCCTAGGACCGGTTTCGGGTTTTCACCCCTTTTCAGGCAGGATAGCTTGATTCCAGTGGCATGGAGAGCACTGGACTCACGTCTGAGCATACCCATCCCACTCGGGGTGACAAATGCAAAAACAACAGTTGATGGACAGAATGCAGAACAATGTCATACATTCACCTCAGTACAGAGATCTGGGCCTAAATCCATCTTTTTTTGCTCACCATGCCATTCCAGTTTGAACCCAGCCATATGCAAATCAGTCCTGACCCTGTGCCTCATGGGAACAGTCCAGATCGAACTGCCAAGCCAGGTCCTCCCTGGACTGGAATAAGCATCCTAGGACCGGTTTCGGGGTTTCACCCCTCTTCAGCCAGAATAGCTTGATTCCAGTGGCATGGAAAGCACGGGAGTCACATCTGAGTATACCCGTCCCACTCGGGGTGACAAATGCAAAAACAACAGTTAATAGACAGAATGCAGAACAATGTCATACATTCACCCCAGTACAGAGATATGGGCCTAAATCCATCGTTTTTTGCTCACCATGCCATTCCAGTTTGATCCCAGCCATATGCAAATCAGTATTGACCCTGTGCCTCATGGGAACAGTCCAGATCGAACTGCCAAGCCAGGTCCTCCCTGGACTGGAATAAGCATCTTAGGACCGGTTTCGGGGTTTCACCCCTCTTCAGCCAGGAGAGCTTGATTCCAGTGGCATTGAGAGCACGGGACTCACGTCTGAGCATACCCGCCCCACTCAGGGTGACAAATGCAAAAACAACAGTTAATAGACAGAATGCAGAACAATGTCATACATTCACCCCAGTACAGAGATCGGGCCTAAATCCACTGTTTTTTTGCTCACCATGCCATTCCAGTTTGAACCAAGCCATATGCAAATCAGTCCTGACCCTGTGCCTCATGGGAACAGTCCAGCCCAAACTCCCAAGCCAGGTCCTCCCTGGACTGGAATAAGCATCCTAGGACCGGTTTCGGGGTTTCACCCCTCTTCAGCCAGGATAGCTTGATTCCAGTGGCATGGAAAGCACGGGAGTCACATCTGAGTATACCCGTCCCACTCGGGGTGACAAATGCAAAAACAACAGTTGATGGACTGAATGCAGAACAATGTCATACATTCACCCCAGTACAGAGATATGGGCCTAAATCCATCGTTTTTTGCTCACCATGCCATTCCAGTTTGATCCCAGCCATATGCAAATCAGTATTGACCCTGTGCCTCATGGGAACAGTCCAGCCCGAACTGCCAAGCCAGGTCCTCCCTGAACTGGAATTAGCATCCTAGGACCGGTTTCGGGGTTTCACCCCACTTCAGCCAGGATAGCTTGATTTCAGTGGCATGGAGAGCACGGGACTCACGTCTGAGCATACCCGTCCCACTAGGGGTGACAAATGCAAAAACAACAGTTGATGGACAGAATGCAGAACAATGTCATACATTCACCCCAGTACAGAGATCTGGGCCTAAATCTATTGTTTTTTGCTCACCATGTGATTCCAGTTTGAACCCAGCCATATGCAAATCAGTCTTGACCCTGTGCCTCATGGGAACAGTCCAGCCCGAACTGCCAAGCCAGGTCCTCCCTGGACTGGAATAAGCATCCTAGGACCGGTTTCGGGGCTTCACCCCTCTTCAGCCAGGATAGCTTGATTCCAGTTGCATGGAGAGCACGGGACTCACGTCTGAGCATACCCATCCCACTCGGGGTGACAAATGCAAAAACAACAGTTGATGGACAGAATGCAGAACAATGTCATACATTCGCCCCAGTACAGAGATCTGGGCCTAAATCCATCTTTTTTTGCTCACCATGCCATTCCAGTTTGAACCCAGCCATATGCAAATCAGTCCTGACCCTGTGCCTCATGGGAACAGTCCAGATCGAACTGCCAAGCCAGGTCCTCCCTGAACTGGAATAAGCATGCTAGGACCGGTTTCGGGGTTTCACCCCTCTTCAGCCAGGATAGCTTGATTCCAGTGGCATGGAAAGCACGGGAGTCAAATCTGAGCATACCCGTCCCACTCGGGGTGACAAATGCAAAAACAACAGTTGATGGACTGAATGCAGAACAATGTCAAACATTCACCCCAGTACAGAGATCTGGGCCTAAATCCATCGTTTGTTGCTCACCATGCCATTCCAGTTTGATCCCAGCCATATGCAAATCAGTATTGACCCTGTGCCTCATGGGAACAGTCCAGCCCGAACTGACAAGCCAGGTTCTCCCTGGACTGGAAGAAGCATCTTAGGACCGGTTTCGGGGTTTCACCCCTCTTCAGCCAGGAGAGCTTGATTCCAGTGGCATGGAGAGCACGGGACTCACGTCTGAGCATACCCGCCCCACTCGGGGTGACAAATGCAAAAACAACAGTTAATAGACAGAATGCAGAACAATGTCATACATTCACCCCAGTACAGAGATCGGGCCTAAATCCACTGTTTTTTTGCTCACCATGCCATTCCAGTTTGAACCCAGCCATATGCAAATCAGTCTTGACCCTGTGCCTCATGGGAACAGTCCAGCCCGAACTGCCAAGCCAGGTCCTCCCTGGACTGGAATAAGCATCCTAGGACCGGTTTCGGGTTTTCACCCCTCTTCAGGCAGGATAGCTTGATTCCAGTGGCATGGAGAGCACTGGACTCACGTCTGAGCATACCCATCCCACTCGGGGTGACAAATGCAAAAACAACAGTTGATGGACAGAATGCAGAACAATGTCATACATTCACCTCAGTACAGAGATCTGGGCCTAAATCCATCTTTTTTTGCTCACCATGCCATTCCAGTTTGAACCCAGCCATATGCAAATCAGTCCTGACCCTGTGCCTCATGGGAACAGTTCAGCCCAAACTGCCAAGCCAGGTCCTCCCTGGACAGGAATAAGCAACCTAGGACCGGTTTCGGGGTTTCACCCCTCTTCAGCCAGGATAGCTTGATTCCAGTGGCATGGAAAGCACGGGAGTCACATCTGAGTATACCCGTCCCACTCGGGGTGACAAATGCAAAAACAACAGTTGATGGACTGAATGCAGAACAATGTCATACATTCACCCCAGTACAGAGATATGGGCCTAAATCCATCTTTTTTTGCTCACCATGCCTTTCCAGTTTGAACCCAGCCATATGCAAATCAGTCCTCAGCCTGTGCCTCATGGGAACAGTCCAGATCGAACTGCCAAGCCAGGTCCTCCCTGGACTGGAATAAGCATCCTAGGACCGGTTTCGGGGTTTCACCCCTCTTCAGCCAGAATAGCTTGATTCCAGTGGCATGGAAAGCACGGGAGTCACATCTGAGTATACCCGTCCCACTCGGGGTGACAAATGCAAAAACAACAGTTAATAGACAGAATGCAGAACAATGTCATACATTCACCCCAGTACAGAGATATGGGCCTAAATCCATCGTTTTTTGCTCACCATGCCATTCCAGTTTGATCCCAGCCATATGCAAATCAGTATTGACCCTGTGCCTCATGGGAACAGTCCAGATCGAACTGCCAAGCCAGGTCCTCCCTGGACTGGAATAAGCATCTTAGGACCGGTTTCGGGGTTTCACCCCTCTTCAGCCAGGAGAGCTTGATTCCAGTGGCATTGAGAGCACGGGACTCACGTCTGAGCATACCCGCCCCACTCAGGGTGACAAATGCAAAAACAACAGTTAATAGACAGAATGCAGAACAATGTCATACATTCACCCCAGTACAGAGATCGGGCCTAAATCCACTGTTTTTTTGCTCACCATGCCATTCCAGTTTGAACCAAGCCATATGCAAATCAGTCCTGACCCTGTGCCTCATGGGAACAGTCCAGCCCAAACTCCCAAGCCAGGTCCTCCCTGGACTGGAATAAGCATCCTAGGACCGGTTTCGGGGTTTCACCCCTCTTCAGCCAGGATAGCTTGATTCCAGTGGCATGGAAAGCACGGGAGTCACATCTGAGTATACCCGTCCCACTCGGGGTGACAAATGCAAAAACAACAGTTGATGGACTGAATGCAGAACAATGTCATACATTCACCCCAGTACAGAGATATGGGCCTAAATCCATCGTTTTTTGCTCACCATGCCATTCCAGTTTGATCCCAGCCATATGCAAATCAGTATTGACCCTGTGCCTCATGGGAACAGTCCAGCCCGAACTGCCAAGCCAGGTCCTCCCTGAACTGGAATTAGCATCCTAGGACCGGTTTCGGGGTTTCACCCCACTTCAGCCAGGATAGCTTGATTTCAGTGGCATGGAGAGCACGGGACTCACGTCTGAGCATACCCGTCCCACTAGGGGTGACAAATGCAAAAACAACAGTTGATGGACAGAATGCAGAACAATGTCATACATTCACCCCAGTACAGAGATCTGGGCCTAAATCTATTGTTTTTTGCTCACCATGTGATTCCAGTTTGAACCCAGCCATATGCAAATCAGTCTTGACCCTGTGCCTCATGGGAACAGTCCAGCCCGAACTGCCAAGCCAGGTCCTCCCTGGACTGGAATAAGCATCCTAGGACCGGTTTCGGGGTTTCACCCCTCTTCAGCCAGGATAGCTTGATTCCAGTTGCATGGAGAGCACGGGACTCACGTCTGAGCATACCCATCCCACTCGGGTGACAAATGCAAAAACAACAGTTGATGGACAGAATGCAGAACAATGTCATACATTCGCCCCAGTACAGAGATCTGGGCCTAAATCCATCTTTTTTTGCTCACCATGCCATTCCAGTTTGAACCCAGCCATATGCAAATCAGTCCTGACCCTGTGCCTCATGGGAACAGTCCAGATCGAACTGCAAAGCCAGGTCCTCCCTGAACTGGAATAAGCATGCTAGGACCGGTTTCGGGGTTTCACCCCTCTTCAGCCAGGATAGCTTGATTCCAGTGGCATGGAAAGCACGGGAGTCAAATCTGAGCATACCCGTCCCACTCGGGGTGACAAATGCAAAAACAACAGTTGATGGACTGAATGCAGAACAATGTCAAACATTCACCCCAGTACAGAGATCTGGGCCTAAATCCATCGTTTGTTGCTCACCATGCCATTCCAGTTTCAACCCAGCCATATGCAAATCAGTCTTGACCCTGTGCCTCATGGGAACAGTCCAGCCCGAACTGCCAAGCCAGGTCCTCCCTGGACTGGAATAAGCATCCTAGGACCGGTTTCGGGGTTTCTCCCCTCTTCAGCCAGGATAGCTTGATTCCAGTGGCATGGAGAGCACGGGACTCACGTCTGAGCATACCCGTTCCACTCGGGGTGACAAATTCAAAAACAACAGTTGATGGACTGAATGCAGAACAATGTCATACATTCACCCCAGTACAGAGATCTGGGCGTAAATGCATCGTTTTTTGCACACCATGCCATTCCAGTTTGAACCCAGCCATATGCAAATCAGTCTTGACCCTATGCCTCATGGGAACAGTCCAGCCCGAACTGCCAAGCCAGGTCCTCCCTGGACTGGAATAAGCATCCTGGGACCGGTTTTGGGGTTTTACCCCTCGTCAGCCAGGATAGCTTGATTCCAGTGGCATGGAGAGCACGGGACTCACGTCTGAGCATACCCGTCCCACTAGGGGTGACAAATGCAAAAACAACAGTTGATGGACAGAATGCAGAACAATGTCATACATTCACCCCAGTAAGAAGATCTTGGCCTTAAATCCATTGTTTTTTTGCTCACCATGCCATTCCAGTTTGAACCCAGCCATATGCAAATCAGTCTTGACACTGTGCCTCATGGGAACAGCCCAGCCTGATCTGCCAAGCCAGGTCCTCCCTGGACTGGAATAAGCATCCTAGGACCGGTTTCGGGGTTTCACCACTCTTCAGCCAGGATAGCTTGATTCCAGTGGCATGGAAAGCACGGGAGTCACATCTGAGCATACCCGTCCCACTCGGGGTGACAAATACAAAAACAACAGTTGAAGGACAGAATGCAGAACAAAGTCATACATTCACCCCAGTACAGAGATCTGGGCCTAAATCCATTGTTTTTTTGCTCACCATGCCATTCCAGTTTGAACCCAGCAATATGCAAATCAGTCTTGACCCTGTGCCTCATGGGAACAGTCCAGCCCGAACTGCCAAGCCAGTTCCTCCCTGGACTGGAATAAGCATCCTAGGACCGGTTTCGGGGTTTCACCCCTCTTCAGCCAGGATAGCTTGATTCCACTGGCATGGAGAGCACAGGACTCACGTCTGAGCATACCAGTCCCACTCGGGGTGACAAATGCAAAAACAACAGTTGATGGACAGAATGCAGAACAATGTCATACATTCGCCCCAGTACAGAGGTCTGTGCCTAAATCCATCATTTTTTTGCTCACCATGCCATTCCAGTTTGAACCCAGCCATATTCAAATCAGTCTTAACACTGTGCCTCATGGGAACAGTCCAGCCCGAACTACCAAGCCAGGTCCTCGCTGAACTGGAATAAGCATCCTAAGACCGGTTTCGGGGTTTCACCCCTCTTCAGCCAGGATAGCTTGATTCCAGTGGCATGGAGAGCACAGGACTCACGTCTGAGCATACCAGTCCCACTCGGGGTGACAAATGCAAAAACAACAGTTGATGGACTGAATGCAGAACAATGTCATACATTCACCCCAGTACAGAGATCTGTGCCTAAATCCATAATTTTTTGCTCACCATGCCATTCCAGTTTGATCCCAGCCATATGCAAATCAGTCTTGACCCTGTGCCTCATGGGAACAGTCCAGCCCAAACTGCCAAGCCAGGTCCTCCCTGGACTGGAATAAGCATCCTAGGACCGGTTTCAGGGTTTCACCCCTCTTCATCCAGGATAGCTTGATTCCAGTGGCATGGAGAGCACGGGACTCACATCTGAGCATACCCGTCCCACTAGGGGTGACAAATGCAAAAACAACAGTTGATTTACAGAATGCAGAACAATGTCATACATTCACCCCAGTACAGAGATCTGGGCCTAAATCCATTGTTTTTTGCTCACAATGCGATTCCAGTTTGAACCCAGCCATATGCAAATCAGTCTTGACCCTGTGCCTCATGGGAACAGTCCAGCCCGAACTGCCAAGCCAGGTCCTCCCTGGACTGGAATAAGTATCCTAGGACCGGTTCTGGGGCTTCACCCCTCTTCAGCCGGGATAGCTTGAATCCAGTGGCATGGAGAGCACGGGACTCACGTCTGAGCACACCCATCCCACTCGGGGTGTCAAATGCAAAAACAACAGTTGATGGACAGAATATAGAACAATGTCATACATTTACCCCAGCACAGGAATCTGGGCCCAAATCCATTTTTTTTGCTCACCATGCCATTCCAGTTTGAACCCAGCCATATGCAAATCAGTCTTGACCCTTTGCCTCATGGGAACAGTCCAGCCCGAACTGCCAAGCCAGGTCCTCCCTGGACTGGAATAAGCATCCTAGGACCGGTTTCGGGGTTTCACCCCTCTTCAGCCAGGATAGCTTGATTCCAGTGGCATGGAGAGCACAGGACTCACGTCTGAGCATACCAGTCCCACTCGGGGTGGCAAATGCAAAAACAACAGTTGATGGACAGAATGGAGAATAATGTCATACATTCGCCCCAATACAGAGATCTGTGCCTAAATCCATAATTTTTTGCTCACCATGCCATTCCAGTTTGATCCCAGCCATATGCAAATCAGTCTTGACCCTGTGCCTCATGGGAACAGTCCAGCCCGAACTGCCAAGCCAGGTCCTCCCTGGACTGGAATATGCATCCTAGGACTGGTTTCGGGGTTTCACACCTCTTCAGCCAGGATAGCTTGATTCCAGTGGCATGGAGAGCACGGGACTCACATCTGAGCATACCCGTCCCACTAGGGGTGACAAATGCAAAAACAACAGTTGATTTACAGAATGCAGAACAATGTCATACATTCACCCCAGTACAGAGATCTGGGCCTAAATCCATTGTTTTTTGCTCACCATGCGATTTCAGTTTGAACCCAGCCATATGCAAATCAGTCTTGACCCTGTGCCTCATGGGAACAGTCCAGCCCGAACTGCCAAGCCAGGTCCTCCCTGGACTGGAATAAACATCCTAGGACCGGTTCCGGGGTTTCACCCCTCTTCAGCTGGGATAGCTTGAATCCAGTGGCATGGAGAGCACGGGACTCACGTCTGAGCATACCCGTCCCACTAGGGGTGACAAATGCAAAAACAACAGTTGATTTACAGAATGCAGAACAATGTCATACATTCACCCCAGTACAGAGATCTGGGCCTAAATCCATCGTTTTTTTGCTCACCATGCCATTCCAGTTTGAACCCAGCCATATGCAAATCAGTCTTGACCCTGTGCCTCATGGGAACAGTCCAGCCCGAACTGCCAAGCCAGGTCCTCCCTGGACTGGAATAGGCATCCTAGGACCGGTTTCGGGGTTTCACCCCTCTTCAGGCAGTTTAGCTTGATTCCAGAGGCATGGAGAGCACGGGACTCACGTCTGAGCATACCCATCCCACTCGGGGTGACAAATGCAAAAACAACAGTTGATGGACAGAATGCAGAACAATGTCATACATTCACCCCAGTACAGAGATCTGGGCCAAAATCCATCTTTTTTTGCTCACCATGCCATTCCAGTTTGAACCCAGCCGTATGCAAATCAGTCCTGACCCTGTGCCTCATGGGAACAGTTCAGATCGAACTGCCAAGCCAGGTCCTCCCTTGACTGGAATAAGCATCCTAGGACCGGTTTCGGGGTTTCACCCCTCTTCAGCCAGGATAGCTTGATTCCAGTGGCATGGAAAGCACGGGAGTCACATCTGAGCATACCCGTCCCACTCGGGGTGACAAATACAAAAACAACAGTCGAAGGACAGAATGCAGAACAAAGTCATACATTCACCCCAGTACAGAGATCTGGGCCTAAATCCATTGTTTTTTTGCTCACCATGCCATTCCAGTTTGAACCCAGCCATATGCAAATCAGTCTTGACCCTGTGCCTCATGGGAACAGTCCAGCCCGAACTGCCAAGCCAGGTCCTCCCTGGACTGGAATAAGCATCCTAGGACCGGTTTCGGGGTTTCACCCCTCTTCAGCCAGGATAGCTTGATTCCACTGGCATGGAGAGCACAGGACTCACGTCTGAGCATACCAGTCCCACTCGGGGTGACAAATGCAAAAACAACAGTTGATGGACAGAATGCAGAACAATGTCATACATTCGCCCCAGTACAGAGATCTGTGCCTAAATCCATCATTTTTTTGCTCACCATGCCATTCCAGTTTGATCCCAGCCATATGCAAATCAGTCTTGACCCTGTGCCTCATGGGAACAGTCCAGCCCGAACTGCCAAGCCAGGTCCTCCCTGGACTGGAATAAGCATCCTAGGACCGGTTTCGGGGTTTCACCCCTCTTCAGCCAGGATAGCTTGATTCCAATGGCATGGAGAGCACGGGACTCACGTCTGAGCATACCCATCCCACTCGGGGTGACAACTGAAAAAACAACAGTTGATAGACAGAATGCCGAACAATGTCATACATTCACCCCAGTACAGAGATCTGAGCCTAAATCCGTTGTTTTTGGCTCACCATGCCATTCCAGTTTGAACCCAGCCATATTCAAATCAGTCTTAACCCTGTGCCTCATGGGAACAGTCCAGCCCGAACTGCCAAGCCAGGTCCTCCCTGAACTGGAATAGGCATCCTAGGACCGGTCTCGGGGTTTCACCCCTCTTCAGCCAGGATAGCTTGATTCCAGTGGCATGGAGAGCACAGGACTCACGTCTGAGCATACCAGTCCCACTCGGGGTGACAAATGCAAAAACAACAGTTGATGGACTGAATGCAGAACAATGTCATACATTCACCCCAGTACAGAGATCTGTGCCTAAATCCATAATTGTTTGCTCACCATGCCATTCCAGTTTGATCTCAGCCATATGCAAATCAGTCTTGACCCTGTGCCTCATGGGAACAGTCCAGCCCGAACTGCCAAGCCAGGTCCTCCCTGGACTGGAATAAGCATCCTAGGACCGGTGTCGGGGTTTCACCCCTCTTCAGCCAGGATAGCTTGATTCCAGTGGCATGGAGAGCACGGGACTCACATCTGAGCATACCAGTCCCACTAGGGGTGACAAATGCAAAAACAACAGTTGATTTACAGAATGCAGAACAATGTCATACATTCACCCCAGTACAGAGATCTGGGCCTAAATCTATCTTTTTTTGCTCACCATGCCATTCCAGTTTGAACCCAGCAATATGTCAATCAGTCTTGACACTGAGCCTCATGGGAACAGCCCAGCCTGATCTGCCAAGCCAGGTCCTCCCTGGACTGGAATAAGCATCCTAGGACCGGTTTCGGGGTTTCACCACTCTTCAGCCAGGATAGCTTGATTCCAGTGGCATGGAGAGCACAGGACTCACGTCTGAGCATACCCGTCCCACTCGGGGTGACAATTGCAAAAACAAATGTTGATAGACAGAATGCAGAACAATGTCATACATTCACTCCAGTACAGAGATCTGAGCCTAAATCCATCCATTTTTTGCTCACCATGCCATTCCAGTTTGAACCCAGCCATATGCAAATCAGTCTTGACCCTGTGCCTCATGGGAACAGTCCAGCCCGAACTGCCAAGCCAGGTCCTCCCTGGACTGGAATAAGCAACCTAGGACTGGTTTCAGGGTTTCATCCCTTTTCAGGCAGGATAGCTTGATTCCAGTGGCATGGAGAGCACGGGACTCACGTCTGAGCATACCCATCCCACTCGGGGTGACAAATGCAAAAACAACAGTTGATGGACAGAATGCAGAACAATGTCATACATTCACCCCAGTACAGGAATCTGGACCCAAATCCATTTTTTTTGCTCACCATGCCATTCCAGTTTGAACCCAGCCATATGCAAATCAGTCTTGACCCTGTGCCTCATGGGAACAGTCCAGCCCGAACTGCCAAGCCAGGTCCTCCCTGGACTGGAATAAGCATCATAGGACCGGTTTCGGGGTTTCACCCCTCTTCAGCCAGGATAGCTTGATTCCAGTGGTATGGAGAGCACAGGACTCACGTCTGAGCATACCAGTCCCACTCGGTGTGGCAAATGCAAAAACAACAGTTGATGGACAGAATGGAGAATAATGTCATACATTCGCCCCAATACAGAGATCTGTGCCTAAATCCATAATTTTTTGCTCACCATGCCATTCCAGTTTGATCCCAGCCATATGCAAATCAGTCTTGACCCTGTGCCTCATGGGAACAGTCCAGCCCGAACTGCCAAGCCAGGTCCTCCCTGGACTGGAATATGCATCCTAGGACTGGTTTCGGGGTTTCACCCCTCTTCAGCCAGGATAGCTTGATTCCAGTGGCATGGAGAGCACGGGACTCACATCTGAGCATACCCGTCCCACTAGGGGTGACAAATGCAAAAACAACTGCTGATAGACAGAATGCAGAACAATGACATACATTCACCCCAGTACAGAGATCTGAGCCTAAATCCGTTGTTTTTGGCTCACCATGCCATTCCAGTTTGAACCCAGCCATATTCAAATCAGTCTTGACCCTGTGCCTCATGGGAACAGTCCAGCCCGGACAACCAAGCCAGGTCATCCCTGGACTTGAAAAAGCATCCTAGGACCGGTTTCAGGGTTTCATCCCTCTTCAGGCAGGATAGCTTGATTCCAGTGGCATGGAGAGCACGGGACTCACGTCTGAGCATTCCCATCCCACTCGGGGTGACAAATGCAAAAACAACAGTTGATGGACAGAATGCAGAACAATATCATACATTCACCCCAGTACAGAGATCTGGGCCTAAATCCATTTTTTTTGCTCACCATGCCATTTCAGATTGAACCCAGCCATATGCAAATCAGTCTTGACACTGTGCCTCATGGGAACAGTCCAGCCCGAACTGCCAAGCCAGGTCCTCCCTGGACTGGAATAAGCATCCTAGGACCGGTTTTGGGGTTCCACCCCTCTTCAGCCAGGATAGCTTGATTCCAGTGGCATGGAGAGCATGGGACTCACGTCTGAGCATACCCGTCCCACTCGGGGTGACGAATGCAAAAACAACAGTTGATGGTCAGAATGCAGAACAATGTCATACATTCACCCCAGTAAGAAGATCTTGGCCTTAAATCCATTGTTTTTTTGCTCACCATGCCATTCCAGTTTGAACCCAGCCATATGCAAATCAGTCTTGACACTGTGCCTCATGGGAACAGCCCAGCCTGATCTGCCAAGCCAGGTCCTCCCTGGACTGGAATAAACATCCTAGGACCGGTTTCGGGGTTTCACCACTCTTCAGCCAGGATAGCTTGATTCCAGTGGCATGGAGAGCACAGGACTCACGTCTGAGCATACCCGTCCCACTCGGGGTGACAATTGCAAAAACAACTGTTGATAGACAGAATGCAGAACAATGTCATACATTCACTCCAGTACAGAGATCTGAGCCTAAATCCATCCATTTTTGCTCACCATGCCATTCCAGTTTGAACCCAGCCATATGCAAATCAGTCTTGACCCTGTGCCTCATGGGAACAGTCCAGCCCGAACTGCCAAGCCAGGTCCTCCCTGGACTGGAATAAGCAACCTAGGACTGGTTTCAGGGTTTCATCCCTTTTCAGGCAGGATAGCTTGATTCCAGTGGCATGGAGAGCACGGGACTCACGTCTGAGCATACCCATCCCACTCGGGGTGACAAATGCAAAAACAACAGTTGATGGACAGAATGCAGAACAATGTCATACATTCACCCCAGTACAGGAATCTGGGCCCAAATCCATTTTTTTTGCTCACCATGCCATTCCAGTTTGAACCCAGCCATATGCAAATCAGTCTTGACCCTGTGCCTCATGGGAACAGTCCAGCCCGAACTGCCAAGCCAGGTCCTCCCTGGACTGGAATAAGCATCATAGGACCGGTTTCGGGGTTTCACCCCTCTTCAGCCAGGATAGCTTGATTTCAGTGGCATGGAGAGCACAGGACTCACGTCTGAGCATACCAGTCCCACTCGGTGTGGCAAATGCAAAAACAACAGTTGATGGACAGAATGGAGAATAATGTCATACATTCGCCCCAATACAGAGATCTGTGCCTAAATCCATAATTTTTTGCTCACCATGCCATTCCAGTTTGATCCCAGCCATATGCAAATCAGTCTTGACCCTGTGCCTCATGGGAACAGTCCAGCCCGAACTGCCAAGCCAGGTCCTCCCTGGACTGGAATATGCATCCTAGGACTGGTTTCGGGGTTTCACCCCTCTTCAGCCAGGATAGCTTGATTCCAGTGGCATGGAGAGCACGGGACTCACATCTGAGCATACCCGTCCCACTAGGGGTGACAAATGCAAAAACAACAGTTGATTTACAGAATGAAGAACAATGTCATTTATTCACCCCAGTACAGAGATGTGGGCCTAAATCCATTGTTTTTTGCTCACCATGCGATTCCAGTATGAACCCAGCCATATGCAAATCAGTCTTGACCCTGTGCCTCATGGGAACAGTCCAGCCCAAACTGCTAAGCCAGGTCCTCCCTGGACTGAAATAAACATCCTAGGACCGGTTCCGAGGTTTCACCCCTCTTCAGCCGGGATAGCTTGAATCCAGTGGCATGGAGAGCACGGGACTCACGTCTGAGCAAACCCGTCCCACTCGGGGTGACAAATGCAAAAACAACAGTTGATAGACAGAATGCAGAACAATATCATACATTCACCCCAGTACAGAGATCTGGGCCTAAATCCATCGTTTTTTTGCTCACCATGCCATTCCAGTTTGAACCCAGCCATATGCAAATCAGTCTTGACCCTGTGCCTCATGGGAACAGTCCAGCCCGAACTGCAAAGCCAGGTCCTCCCTGGACTGGAATAAGCATCCTAGGACCGGTTTCGGGGTTTCACCCCTCTTCAGGCAGTTTAGCTTGATTCCAGAGGCATGGAGAGCACGGGACTCACGTCTGAGCATACCCATCCCACTCGGGGTGACAAATGCAAAAACAACAGTTGATGGACAGAATGCAGAACAAAGTCATACATTCACCCCAGTACAGAGATCTGGGCCTAAATCCATTGTTTTTTTGCTCACCATGCCATTCCAGTTTGAACCCAGCAATATGCAAATCAGTCTTGACCCTGTGCCTCATGGGAACAGTCCAGCCCGAACTGCCAAGCCAGGTCCTCCCTGGACTGGAATAAGCATCCTAGGACCGGTTTCGGGGTTTCACCCCTCTTCAGCCAGGATAGCTTGATTCCACTGGCATGGAGAGCACAGGACTCACGTCTGAGCATACCAGTCCCACTCGGGGTGACAAATGCAAAAACAACAGTTGATGGACAGAATGCAGAACAATGTCATACATTCGCCCCAGTACAGAGATCTGTGCCTAAATCCATCATTTCTTTGCTCACCATGCCATTCCAGTTTGATCCCAGCCATATGCAAATCAGTCTTGACCATGTGCCTCATGGGAACAGTGCAGCCCGAACTGCCAAGCCAGGTCCTCCCTGGACTGGAATAAGCATCCTAGGACCGGTTTCGGGGTTTCACCCCTCTTCAGCCAGGATAGCTTGATTCCAGAGGCATGGAGAGCACGGGACTCACGTCTGAGCATACCCATCCCACTCGGGGTGACAACTGAAAAAACAACAGTTGATAGACAGAATGCAGAACAATGTCATACATTCACCCCAGTACAGAGATCTGAGCCTAAATCCGATGTTTTTGGCTCACCATGCCATTCCAGTTTGAACCCAACCATATTCAAATCAGTCTTAACACTGTGCCTCATGGGAACAGTCCAGCCCGAACTGCCAAGCCAGGTCCTCGCTGAACTGGAATAAGCATCCTAGGACCGGTTTCGGGGTTTCACCCCTCTTCAGCCAGGATAGCTTGATTCCAGTGGCATGAAGAGCACAGGACTCCTGTCTGAGCATACCAGTCCCACTCGGGGTGACAAATGCAAAAACAACAGTTGATGGACTGAATGCAGAACAATGTCATACATTCACCCCAGTACAGAGATCTGTGCCTAAATCCATAATTTTTTGCTCACCATGCCATTCCAGTTTGATCCCAGCCATATGCAAATCAGTCTTGACCCTGTGCCTCATGGGAACAGTCCAGCCCAAACTGCCAAGCCAGGTCCTCCCTGGACTGGAATAAGCATCCTAGGACCGGTTTCGGGGTTTCACCCCTCTTCAGCCAGGATAGCTTGATTCCAGTGGCATGGAGAGCACGGGACTCACATCTGAGCATACCCGTCCCACTAGGGGTGACAAATGCAAAAACAACAGTTGATTTACAGAATGCAGAACAATGTCATACATTCACCCCAGTACAGAGATCTGGGCCTAAATCCATTGTTTTTTGCTCACCATGCGATTCCAGTTTGAACCCAGCCATATGCAAATCAGTCTTGACCCTGTGCCTCATGGGAACAGTCCAGCCCGAACTGCCAAGCCAGGTCCTCCCTGGACTGGAATAAGCATCCTAGGACCGGTTCCGGGGTTTCACCCCTCTTCAGCCGGGATAGCTTGAATCCAGTGGCATGGAGAGCACGGGACTCACGTCTGAGCATAACCATCCCACCCTGGGTGAAAAATGCAAAAACAACAGTTGATGGACAGAATATAGAACAATGTCATACATTCACCCTAGTACAGGAATCTGGGCCCAAATCCATTTTTTTTGCTCACCATGCCATTCCAGTTTGAACCCAGCCATATGCAAATCAGTCTTGACCCTTTGCCTCATGGGAACAGTCCAGCACGAACTGCCAAGCCAGGTCCTCCCTTGACTGGAATAAGCATCCTAGGACCGGTTTCGGGGTTTCACCCCTCTTCAGCCAGGATAGCTTGATTCCAGTGGCATGGAGAGCACAGGACTCACGTCTGAGCATACCAGTCCCACTCGGGGTGGCAAAGGCAAAAACAACAGTTGATGGACAGAATGGAGAATAATGTCATACATTCGCCCCAATACAGAGATCTGTGCCTAAATCCATAATTTTTTGCTCACCATGCCATTCCAGTTTGATCCCAGCCATATGCAAATCAGTCTTGACCCTGTGCCTCATGGGAACAGTCCAGCCCGAACTGCCAAGCCAGGTCCTCCCTGGACTGGAATATGCATCCTAGGACTGGTTTCGGGGTTTCACCCCTCTTCAGCCAGGATAGCTTGATTCCAGTGGCATGGAGAGCACGGGACTCACATCTGAGCATACCCGTCCCACTAGGGGTGACAAATGCAAAAACAACAGTTGATTTACAGAATGCAGAACAATGTCATACATTCACCCCAGTACAGAGATCTGGGCCTAAATCCATTGTTTTTTGTTCACCATGCGATTCCAGTTTGAACCCAGCCATATGCAAATCAGTCTTGACCCTTTGCCTCATGGGAACAGTCCAGCCCGAACTGCCAAGCCAGGTCCTCCCTGGACTGGAATAAGCATCCTAGGACCGGTTTCAGGGTTTCACCCCTCTTCAGCCAGGATAGCTTGATTCCAGTGGCATGGAGAGCACAGGACTCACCTCTGAGCATACCAGTCCCACTCGGGGTGGCAAATGCAAAAACAACAGTTGATGGACAGAATGGAGAATAATGTCATACATTCGCCCCAATACAGAGATCTGTGCCTAAATCCATAATTTTTTGCTCACCAAGCCATTCCAGTTTGATCCCAGCCATATGCAAATCAGTCTTGACCCTGTGCCTCATGGGAACAGTCCAGCCCGAACTGCCAAGCCAGGTCCTCCCTGGACTGGAATATGCATCCTAGGACTGGTTTCGGGGTTTCACACCTCTTCAGCCAGGATAGCTTGATTTAAGTGGCATGGAGAGCACGGGACTCACATCTGAGCATACCCGTCCCACTAGGGGTGACAAATGCAAAAACAACAGTTGATTTACAGAATGCAGAACAATGTCATACATTCACCCCAGTACAGAGATCTGGGCCTAAATCCATTGTTTTTTGCTCACCATGCGATTTCAGTTTGAACCCAGCCATATGCAAATCAGTCTTGACCCTGTGCCTCATGGGAACAGTCCAGCCCGAACTGCCAAGCCAGGTCCTCCCTGGACTGGAATAAACATCCTAGGACCGGTTCCGGGGTTTCACCCCTCTTCAGCTGGGATAGCTTGAATCCAGTGGCATGGAGAGCACGGGACTCACGTCTGAGCATACCCGTCCCACTAGGGGTGACAAATGCAAAAACAACAGTTGATTTACAGAATGCAGAACAATGTCATACATTCACCCCAGTACAGAGATCTGGGCCTAAATCCATCGTTTTTTTGCTCACCATGCCATTCCAGTTTGAACCCAGCCATATGCAAATCAGTCTTGACCCTGTGCCTCATGGGAACAGTCCAGCCCGAACTGCCAAGCCAGGTCCTCCCTGGACTGGAATAGGCATCCTAGGACCGGTTTCGGGGTTTCACCCCTCTTCAGGCAGTTTAGCTTGATTCCAGAGGCATGGAGAGCACGGGACTCACGTCTGAGCATACCCATCCCACTCGGGGTGACAAATGCAAAAACAACAGTTGATGGACAGAATGCAGAACAATGTCATACATTCACCCCAGTACAGAGATCTGGGCCAAAATCCTTCTTTTTTTGCTCACCATGCCATTCCAGTTTGAACCCAGCCGTATGCAAATCAGTCCTGACCCTGTGCCTCATGGGAACAGTCCAGATCGAACTGCCAAGCCAGGTCCTCCCTTGACTGGAATAAGCATCCTAGGACCGGTTTCGGGGTTTCACCCCTCTTCAGCCAGGATAGCTTGATTCCAGTGGCATGGAAAGCACGGGAGTCACATCTGAGCATACCCGTCCCACTCGGGGTGACAAATACAAAAACAACAGTCGAAGGACAGAATGCAGAACAAAGTCATACATTCACCCCAGTACAGAGATCTGGGCCTAAATCCATTGTTTTTTTGCTCACCATGCCATTCCAGTTTGAACCCAGCCATATGCAAATCAGTCTTGACCCTGTGCCTCATGGGAACAGTCCAGCCCGAACTGCCAAGCCAGGTCCTCCCTGGACTGGAATAAGCATCCTAGGACCGGTTTCGGGGTTTCACCCCTCTTCAGCCAGGATAGCTTGATTCCACTGGCATGGAGAGCACAGGACTCACGTCTGAGCATACCAGTCCCACTCGGGGTGACAAATGCAAAAACAACAGTTGATGGACAGAATGCAGAACAATGTCATACATTCGCCCCAGTACAGAGATCTGTGCCTAAATCCATCATTTTTTTGCTCACCATGCCATTCCAGTTTGATCCCAGCCATATGCAAATCAGTCTTGACCCTGTGCCTCATGGGAACAGTCCAGCCCGAACTGCCAAGCCAGGTCCTCCCTGGACTGGAATAAGCATCCTAGGACTGGTTTCGGGGTTTCACCCCTCTTCAGCCAGGATAGCTTGATTCCAGTGGCATGGAGAGCACGGGACTCACGTCTGAGCATACCCATCCCACTCGGGGTGACAACTGAAAAAACAACAGTTGATAGACAGAATGCCGAACAATGTCATACATTCACCCCAGTACAGAGATCTGAGCCTAAATCCGTTGTTTTTGGCTCACCATGCCATTCCAGTTTGAACCCAGCCATATTCAAATCAGTCTTAACCCTGTGCCTCATGGGAACAGTCCAGCCCGAACTGCCAAGCCAGGTCCTCCCTGAACTGGAATAAGCATCCTAGGACCGGTCTCGGGGTTTCACCCCTCTTCAGCCAGGATAGCTTGATTCCAGTGGCATGGAGAGCACAGGACTCACGTCTGAGCATACCAGTCCCACTCGGGGTGACAAATGCAAAAACAACAGTTGATGGACTGAATGCAGAACAATGTCATACATTCACCCCAGTACAGAGATCTGTGCCTAAATCCATAATTGTTTGCTCACCATGCCATTCCAGTTTGATCTCAGCCATATGCAAATCAGTCTTGACCCTGTGCCTCATGGGAACAGTCCAGCCCAAACTGCCAAGCCAGGTCCTCCCTGGACTGGAGTAAGCATCCTAGGACCGGTTTCGTGGTTTCACCCCTCTTCAGCCAGGATAGCTTGATTCCAGTGGCATGGAGAGCACGGGACTCACATCTGAGCATACCCGTCCCACTAGGGGTGACAAATGCAAAAACAACAGTTGATTTACAGAATGCAGAACAATGTCATACATTCATTCCAGTACAGAGATCTGGGCCTAAATCTATCTTTTTTTGCTCACCATACCATTCCAGTTTGAACCCAGCAATATGCAAATCAGACTTGACCCTGTGCCTCATGGTAACAGTCCAGCCCGAACTGCCAAGCCAGGTCCTCCCTGGACTAGAATAAGCATCCCAGGACCGGTTTCGGGGTTTCACCCCTCTTCAGCCAGGATAGCTTGATTCCAGTGGCATGGAGAGCACGGGACTCATGTCTGAGCATACCCGTCCCACTCGGGGTGACAAATGCAAAAACAACAGTTGATGGACAGAATGCAGAACAATGTCATACATTCACCCCAGTATAGAGATCTGGGCCTAAATCCATCGTTTTTTTGCTCACCATGACATTCCAGTTTGAACCCAGCCATATGCAAATCAGTCTTGACACTGAGCCTCATGGGAACAGCCCAGCCTGAACTGCCAAGCCAGGTCCTCCCTGGACTGGAATAAGCATCCTAGGACCGGTTTTGGGGTTTCACCCCTCTTCAGCCAGGATAGCTTAATTCCAGAGGCATGGAGAGCACGGGACTCAGGTCTGAGCATACCCGTCCCAATCGGGGTGACAATTGAAAAAACAACTGCTGATAGACAGAATGCAGAACAATGACATACATTCACCCCAGTACAGAGATCTGAGCCTAAATCCGTTGTTTTTGGCTCACCATGCCATTCCAGTTTGAACCCAGCCATATTCAAATCAGTCTTGACCCTGTGCCTCATGGGAACAGTCCAGCCCGGACTGCCAAGCCAGGTCATCCCTGGACTTGAAGAAGCATCCTAGGACCGGTTTCAGGGTTTCATCCCTCTTCAGGCAGGATAGCTTGATTCCAGTGGCATGGAGAGCACGGGACTCACGTCTGAGCATTCCCATCCCACTCGGGGTGACAAATGCAAAAACAACAGTTGATGGACAGAATGCAGAACAATATCATACATTCACCCCAGTACAGAGATCTGGGCCTAAATCCATTTTTTTTGCTCACCATGCCATTTCAGATTGAACCCAGCCATATGCAAATCAGTCTTGACACTGTGCCTCATGGGAACAGTCCAGCCCGGACTGCCAAGCCAGGTCCTCCCTGGACTGGAATAAGCATCCTAGGACCGGTTTTGGGGTTCCACCCCTCTTCAGCCAGGATAGCTTGATTCCAGTGGCATGGAGAGCATGGGACTCACGTCTGAGCATACCCGTCCCACTCGGGGTGACGAATGCAAAAACAACAGTTGATGGTCAGAATGCAGAACAATGTCATACATTCACCCCAGTAAGAAGATCTTGGCCTTAAATCCATTGTTTTTTTGCTCACCATGCCATTCCAGTTTGAACCCAGCCATATGCAAATCAGTCTTGACACTGTGCCTCATGGGAACAGCCCAGCCTGATCTGCCAAGCCAGGTCCTCCCTGGACTGGAATAAGCATCCTAGGACCGGTTTCGGGGTTTCACCACTCTTCAGCCAGGATAGCTTGATTCCAGTGGCATGGAGAGCACAGGACTCACGTCTGAGCATACCCGTCCCACTCGGGGTGACAATTGCAAAAACAACTGTTGATAGACAGAATGCAGAACAATGTCATACATTCACTCCAGTACAGAGATCTGAGCCTAAATCCATCCATTTTTTGCTCACCATGCCATTCCAGTTTGAACCCAGCCATATGCAAATCAGTCTTGACCCTGTGCCTCATGGGAACAGTCCAGCCCGAACTGCCAAGCCAGGTCCTCCCTGGACTGAAATAAGCAACCTAGGACTGGTTTCAGGGTTTCATCCCTTTTCAGGCAGGATAGCTTGATTCCAGTGGCATGGAGAGCACGGGACTCACGTCTGAGCATACCCATCCCACTCGGGGTGACAAATGCAAAAACAACAGTTGATGGACAGAATGCAGAACAATGTCATACATTCACCCCAGTACAGGAATCTGGGCCCAAATCCATTTTTTTTGCTCACCATGCCATTCCAGTTTGAACCCAGCCATATGCAAATCAGTCTTGACCCTGTGCCTCATGGGAACAGTCCAGCCCGAACTGCCAAGCCAGGTCCTCCCTGGACTGGAATAAGCATCATAGGACCGGTTTCGGGGTTTCACCCCTCTTCAGCCAGGATAGCTTGATTCCAGTGGTATGGAGAGCACAGGACTCACGTCTGAGCATACCAGTCCCACTCGGTGTGGCAAATGCAAAAACAACAGTTGATGGACAGAATGGAGAATAATGTCATACATTCGCCCCAATACAGAGATCTGTGCCTAAATCCATAATTTTTTGCTCACCATGCCATTCCAGTTTGATCCCAGCCATATGCAAATCAGTCTTGACCCTGTGCCTCATGGGAACAGTCCAGCCCGAACTGCCAAGCCAGGTCCTCCCTGGACTGGAATATGCATCCTAGGACTGGTTTCGGGGTTTCACCCCTCTTCAGCCAGGATAGCTTGATTCCAGTGGCATGGAGAGCACGGGACTCACATCTGAGCATACCCGTCCCACTAGGGGTGACAAATGCAAAAACAACTGCTGATAGACAGAATGCAGAACAATGACATACATTCACCCCAGTACAGAGATCTGAGCCTAAATCCGTTGTTTTTGGCTCACCGTGCCATTCCGGTTTGAACCCAGCCATATTCAAATCAGTCTTGACCCTGTGCCTCATGGGAACAGTCCAGCCCGGACAGCCAAGCCAGGTCATCCCTGGACTTGAAAAAGCATCCTAGGACCGGTTTCAGGGTTTCATCCCTCTTCAGGCAGGATAGCTTGATTCCAGTGGCATGGAGAGAACGGGACTCACGTCTGAGCATTCCCATCCCACTCGGGGTGACAAATGCAAAAACAACAGTTGATGGACAGAATGCAGAACAATATCATACATTCACCCCAGTACAGAGATCTGGGCCTAAATCCATTTTTTTTGCTCACCATGCCATTTCAGATTGAACCCAGCCATATGCAAATCAGTCTTGACACTGTGCCTCATGGAAACAGTCCAGCCCGAACTGCCAAGCCAGGTCCTCCCTGGACTAGAATAAGCATCCTAGGACCGGTTTTGGGGTTCCACCCCTCTTCAGCCAGGATAGCTTGATTCCAGTGGCATGGAGAGCATGGGACTCACGTCTGAGCATACCCGTCCCACTCGGGGTGACGAATGCAAAAACAACAGTTGATGGTCAGAATGCAGAACAATGTCATACATTCACCCCAGTAAGAAGATCTTGGCCTTAAATCCATTGTTTTTTTGCTCACCATGCCATTCCAGTTTGAACCCAGCCATATGCAAATCAGTCTTGACACTGTGCCTCATGGGAACAGCCCAGCCTGATCTGCCAAGCCAGGTCCTCCATGGACTGGAATAAGCATCCTAGGACCGGTTTCGGGGTTTCACCACTCTTCAGCCAGGATAGCTTGATTCCAGTGGCATGGAGAGCACAGGACTCACGTCTGAGCATACCCGTCCCACTCGGGGTGACAATTGCAAAAACAACTGTTGATAGACAGAATGCAGAACAATGTCATACATTCACTCCAGTACAGAGATCTGAGCCTAAATCCATCCATTTTTTACTCACCATGCCATTCCAGTTTGAACCCAGCCATATGCAAATCAGTCTTGACCCTGTGCCTCATGGGAACAGTCCAGCCCGAACTGCCAAGCCAGGTCCTCCCTGGACTGGAATAAGCAACCTAGGACTGGTTTCAGGGTTTCATCCCTTTTCAGGCAGGATAGCTTGATTCCAGTGGCATGGAGTGCACGGGACTCACGTCTGAGCATACCCATCCCACTCGGGGTGACAAATGCAAAAACAACAGTTGATGGACAGAATGCAGAACAATGTCATACATTCACCCCAGTACAGGAATCTGGGCCCAAATCCATTTTTTTTGCTCACCATGCCATTCCAGTTTGAACCCAGCCATATGCAAATCAGTCTTGACCCTGTGCCTCATGGGAACAGTCCAGCCCGAACTGCCAAGCCAGGTCCTCCCTGGACTGGAATAAGCATCATAGGACCGGTTTCGGGGTTTCACCCCTCTTCAGCCAGGATAGCTTGATTCCAGTGGCATGGAGAGCACAGGACTCACGTCTGAGCATACCAGTCCCACTCGGTGTGGCAAATGCAAAAACAACAGTTGATGGACAGAATGGAGAATAATGTCATACATTCGCCCCAATACAGAGATCTGTGCCTAAATCCATAATTTTTTGCTCACCATGCCATTCCAGTTTGATCCCAGCCATATGCAAATCAGTCTTGACCCTGTGCCTCATGGGAACAGTCCAGCCCGAACTGCCAAGCCAGGTCCTCCCTGGACTGGAATATGCATCCTAGGACTGGTTTCGGGGTTTCACCCCTCTTCAGCCAGGATAGCTTGATTCCAGTGGCATGGAGAGCACGGGACTCACATCTGAGCATACCCGTCCCACTAGGGGTGACAAATGCAAAAACAACAGTTGATTTACAGAATGAAGAACAATGTCATTTATTCACCCCAGTACAGAGATGTGGGCCTAAATCCATTGTTTTTTGCTTTCCATGCGATTCCAGTTTGAACCCAGCCATATGCAAATCAGTCTTGACCCTGTGCCTCATGGGAACAGTCCAGCCCGCACTGCCAAGCCAGGTCCTCCCTGGACTGGAATAAGCATCCTAGGACCGGTTCCGGGGTTTCACCCCTCTTCAGCCGGGATAGCTTGAATCCAGTGGCATGGAGAGCACGGGACTCACGTCTGAGCATAACCATCCCACTCGGGGTGACAAATGCAAAAACAACAGTTGATGGACAGAATATAGAACAATGTCATACATTCACCCCAGTACAGGAATCTGGGCCCAAATCCATTTTTTTTGCTCACCATGCCATTCCAGTTTGAACCCAGCCATATGCAAATCAGTCTTGGCCCTTTGCCTCATGGGAACAGTCCAGCCCGAACTGCCAAGCCAGGTCCTCCCTGGACTGGAATATGCATCCTAGGACTGGTTTCGGGGTTTCACCCCTCTTCAGCCAGGATAGCTTGATTCCAGTGGCATGGAGAGCACGGGACTCACATCTGAGCATACCCGTCCCACTAGGGGTGACAAATGCAAAAACAACAGTTGATTTACAGAATGCAGAACAATGTCATACATTCACCCCAGTACAGAGATCTGGGACTAAATCCATTGATTTTTGCTCACCATGCGATTCCAGTTTGAACCCAGCCATATGCAAATCAGTCTTGACCCTGTGCCTCATGGGAACAGTCCAGCCCGAACTGCCAAGCCAGGTCCTCCCTGGACTGGAATAAACATCCTAGGACCGGTTCCGGGGTTTCACCCCTCTTCAGCTGGGATAGCTTGAATCCAGTGGCATGGAGAGCACGGGACTCACGTCTGAGCATACCCGTCCCACTCGGGGTGACAAATGCAAAAACAACAGTTGATACACAGAATGCAGAACAATGTCATACATTCACCCCAGTACAGAGATCTGGGCCTAAATCCATCGTTTTTTTGCTCACCATGCCATTCCAGTTTGAACCCAGCCATATGCAAATCAGTCTTGACCCTGTGCCTCATGGGAACAGTCCAGCCCGAACTGCCAAGCCAGGTCCTCCCTGGACTGGAATAGGCATCCTAGGACCGGTTTCGGGCTTTCACCCCTCTTCAGGCAGTTTAGCTTGATTCCAGAGGCATGGAGAGCACGGGACTCACGTCTGAGCATACCCATCCCACTCGGGGTGACAAATGCAAAAACAACAGTTGATGGACAGAATGCAGAACAATGTCATACATTCGCCCCAGTACAGAGATCTGTGCCTAAATCCATCATTTTTTTGCTCACCATGCCATTCCAGTTTGATCCCAGCCATATGCAAATCAGTCTTGACCCTGTGCCTCCTGGGAACAGTCCAGCCCGAACTGCCAAGCCAGGTCCTCCCTGGACTGGAATAAGCATCCTAGGACCGGTTTCGGGGTTTCACCCCTCTTCACCCAGGATAGCTTGATTCCAGAGGCATGGAGAGCACGGGACTCACGTCTGAGCATACCCATCCCACTCGGGGTGACAACTGAAAAAACAACAGTTGATAGACAGAATGCAGAACAATGTCATACATTCACCCCAGTACAGAGATCTGAGCCTAAATCCGTTGTTTTTGGCTCACCATGCCATTCCAGTTTGAACCCAGCCATATTCAAATCAGTCTTAACCCTGTGCCTCATGGGAACAGTCCAGCCCGAACTGCCAAGCCAGGTCCTCCCTGAACTGGAATAAGCATCCTAGGACCGGTTTCGGGGTTTCACCCCTCTTCAGCCAGGATAGCTTGATTCCAGTGGCATGGAGAGCACGGGACTCACATCTGAGCATACCCGTCCCACTAGGGGTGACAAATGCAAAAACAACAGTTGATTTACAGAATGCAGAACAATGTCATACATTCACCCCAGTACAGAGATCTGGGACTAAATCCATTGATTTTTGCTCACCATGCGATTCCAGTTTGAACCCAGCCATATGCAAATCAGTCTTGACCCTGTGCCTCATGGGAACAGTCCAGCCCGAACTGCCAAGCCAGGTCCTCCCTGGACTGGAATAAACATCCTAGGACCGGTTCCGGGGTTTCACCCCTCTTCAGCTGGGATAGCTTGAATCCAGTGGCATGGAGAGCACGGGACTCACGTCTGAGCATACCCGTCCCACTCGGGGTGACAAATGCAAAAACAACAGTTGATACACAGAATGCAGAACAATGTCATACATTCACCCCAGTACAGAGATCTGGGCCTAAATCCATCGTTTTTTTGCTCACCATGCCATTCCAGTTTGAACCCAGCCATATGCAAATCAGTCTTGACCCTGTGCCTCATGGGAACAGTCCAGCCCGAACTGCCAAGCCAGGTCCTCCCTGGACTGGAATAGGCATCCTAGGACCGGTTTCGGGGTTTCACCCCTCTTCAGGCAGTTTAGCTTGATTCCAGAGGCATGGAGAGCACGGGACTCACGTCTGAGCATACCCATCCCACTCGGGGTGACAACTGAAAAAACAACAGTTGATAGACAGAATGCCGAACAATGTCATACATTCACCCCAGTACAGAGATCTGAGCCTAAATCCGTTGTTTTTGGCTCACCATGCCATTCCAGTTTGAACCCAGCCATATTCAAATCAGTCTTAACCCTGTGCCTCATGGGAACAGTCCAGCCCGAACTGCCAAGCCAGGTCCTCCCTGAACTGGAATAAGCATCCTAGGACCGGTCTCGGGGTTTCACCCCTCTTCAGCCAGGATAGCTTGATTCCAGTGGCATGGAGAGCACAGGACTCACGTCTGAGCATACCAGTCCCACTCGGGGTGACAAATGCAAAAACAACAGTTGATGGACTGAATGCAGAACAATGTCATACATTCACCCCAGTACAGAGATCTGTGCCTAAATCCATAATTGTTTGCTCACCATGCCATTCCAGTTTGATCTCAGCCATATGCAAATCAGTCTTGACCCTGTGCCTCATGGGAACAGTCCAGCCCAAACTGCCAAGCCAGGTCCTCCCTGGACTGGAGTAAGCATCCTAGGACCGGTTTCGTGGTTTCACCCCTCTTCAGCCAGGATAGCTTGATTCCAGTGGCATGGAGAGCACGGGACTCACATCTGAGCATACCCGTCCCACTAGGGGTGACAAATGCAAAAACAACAGTTGATTTACAGAATGCAGAACAATGTCATACATTCATTCCAGTACAGAGATCTGGGCCTAAATCTATCTTTTTTTGCTCACCATACCATTCCAGTTTGAACCCAGCAATATGCAAATCAGACTTGACCCTGTGCCTCATGGTAACAGTCCAGCCCGAACTGCCAAGCCAGGTCCTCCCTGGACTAGAATAAGCATCCCAGGACCGGTTTCGGGGTTTCACCCCTCTTCAGCCAGGATAGCTTGATTCCAGTGGCATGGAGAGCACGGGACTCATGTCTGAGCATACCCGTCCCACTCGGGGTGACAAATGCAAAAACAACAGTTGATGGACAGAATGCAGAACAATGTCATACATTCACCCCAGTATAGAGATCTGGGCCTAAATCCATCGTTTTTTTGCTCACCATGACATTCCAGTTTGAACCCAGCCATATGCAAATCAGTCTTGACACTGAGCCTCATGGGAACAGCCCAGCCTGAACTGCCAAGCCAGGTCCTCCCTGGACTGGAATAAGCATCCTAGGACCGGTTTTGGGGTTTCACCCCTCTTCAGCCAGGATAGCTTAATTCCAGAGGCATGGAGAGCACGGGACTCAGGTCTGAGCATACCCGTCCCAATCGGGGTGACAATTGAAAAAACAACTGCTGATAGACAGAATGCAGAACAATGACATACATTCACCCCAGTACAGAGATCTGAGCCTAAATCCGTTGTTTTTGGCTCACCATGCCATTCCAGTTTGAACCCAGCCATATTCAAATCAGTCTTGACCCTGTGCCTCATGGGAACAGTCCAGCCCGGACTGCCAAGCCAGGTCATCCCTGGACTTGAAGAAGCATCCTAGGACCGGTTTCAGGGTTTCATCCCTCTTCAGGCAGGATAGCTTGATTCCAGTGGCATGGAGAGCACGGGACTCACGTCTGAGCATTCCCATCCCACTCGGGGTGACAAATGCAAAAACAACAGTTGAAGGACAGAATGCAGAACAATATCATACATTCACCCCAGTACAGAGATCTGGGCCTAAATACATTTTTTTTGCTCACCATGCCATTTCAGATTGAACCCAGCCATATGCAAATCAGTCTTGACACTGTGCCTCATGGGAACAGTCCAGCCCGGACTGCCAAGCCAGGTCCTCCCTGGACTGGAATAAGCATCCTAGGACCGGTTTTGGGGTTCCACCCCTCTTCAGCCAGGATAGCTTGATTCCAGTGGCATGGAGAGCATGGGACTCACGTCTGAGCATACCCGTCCCACTCGGGGTGACGAATGCAAAAACAACAGTTGATGGTCAGAATGCAGAACAATGTCATACATTCACCCCAGTAAGAAGATCTTGGCCTTAAATCCATTGTTTTTTTGCTCACCATGCCATTCCAGTTTGAACCCAGCCATATGCAAATCAGTCTTGACACTGTGCCTCATGGGAACAGCCCAGCCTGATCTGCCAAGCCAGGTCCTCCCTGGACTGGAATAAGCATCCTAGGACCGGTTTCGGGGTTTCACCACTCTTCAGCCAGGATAGCTTGATTCCAGTGGCATGGAGAGCACAGGACTCACGTCTGAGCATACCCGTCCCACTCGGGGTGACAATTGCAAAAACAACTGTTGATAGACAGAATGCAGAACAATGTCATACATTCACTCCAGTACAGAGATCTGAGCCTAAATCCATCCATTTTTTGCTCACCATGCCATTCCAGTTTGAACCCAGCCATATGCAAATCAGTCTTGACCCTGTGCCTCATGGGAACAGTCCAGCCCGAACTGCCAAGCCAGGTCCTCCCTGGACTGGAATAAGCAACCTAGGACTGGTTTCAGGGTTTCATCCCTTTTCAGGCAGGATAGCTTGATTCCAGTGGCATGGAGAGCACGGGACTCACGTCTGAGCATACCCATCCCACTCGGGGTGACAAATGCAAAAACAACAGTTGATGGACAGAATGCAGAACAATGTCATACATTCACCCCAGTACAGCAATCTGGGCCCAAATCCATTTTTTTTGCTCACCATGCCATTCCAGTTTGAACCCAGCCATATGCAAATCAGTCTTGACCCTGTGCCTCATGGGAACAGTCCAGCCCGAACTGCCAAGCCAGGTCCTCCCTGGACTGGAATAAGCATCATAGGACCGGTTTCGGGGTTTCACCCCTCTTCAGCCAGGATAGCTTGATTCCAGTGGTATGGAGAGCACAGGACTCACGTCTGAGCATACCAGTCCCACTCGGTGTGGCAAATGCAAAAACAACAGTTGATGGACAGAATGGAGAATAATGTCATACATTCGCCCCAATACAGAGATCTGTGCCTAAATCCATAATTTTTTGCTCACCATGCCATTCCAGTTTGATCCCAGCCATATGCAAATCAGTCTTGACCCTGTGCCTCATGGGAACAGTCCAGCCCGAACTGCCAAGCCAGGTCCTCCCTGGACTGGAATATGCATCCTAGGACTGGTTTCGGGGTTTCACCCCTCTTCAGCCAGGATAGCTTGATTCCAGTGGCATGGAGAGCACGGGACTCACATCTGAGCATACCCGTCCCACTAGGGGTGACAAATGCAAAAACAACTGCTGATAGACAGAATGCAGAACAATGACATACATTCACCCCAGTACAGAGATCTGAGCCTAAATCCGTTGTTTTTGGCTCACCGTGCCATTCCAGTTTGAACCCAGCCATATTCAAATCAGTCTTGACCCTGTGCCTCATGGGAACAGTCCAGCCCGGACAGCCAAGCCAGGTCATCCCTGGACTTGAAAAAGCATCCTAGGACCGGTTTCAGGGTTTCATCCCTCTTCAGGCAGGATAGCTTGATTCCAGTGGCATGGAGAGAACGGGACTCACGTCTGAGCATTCCCATCCCACTCGGGGTGACAAATGCAAAAACAACAGTTGATGGACAGAATGCAGAACAATATCATACATTCACCCCAGTACAGAGATCTGGGCCTAAATCCATTTTTTTTGCTCACCATGCCATTTCAGATTGAACCCAGCCATATGCAAATCAGTCTTGACACTGTGCCTCATGGAAACAGTCCAGCCCGAACTGCCAAGCCAGGTCCTCCCTGGACTAGAATAAGCATCCTAGGACCGGTTTTGGGGTTCCACCCCTCTTCAGCCAGGATAGCTTGATTCCAGTGGCATGGAGAGCATGGGACTCACGTCTGAGCATACCCGTCCCACTCGGGGTGACGAATGCAAAAACAACAGTTGATGGTCAGAATGCAGAACAATGTCATACATTCACCCCAGTAAGAAGATCTTGGCCTTAAATCCATTGTTTTTTTGCTCACCATGCCATTCCAGTTTGAACCCAGCCATATGCAAATCAGTCTTGACACTGTGCCTCATGGGAACAGCCCAGCCTGATCTGCCAAGCCAGGTCCTCCATGGACTGGAATAAGCATCCTAGGACCGGTTTCGGGGTTTCACCACTCTTCAGCCAGGATAGCTTGATTCCAGTGGCATGGAGAGCACAGGACTCACGTCTGAGCATACCCGTCCCACTCGGGGTGACAATTGCAAAAACAACTGTTGATAGACAGAATGCAGAACAATGTCATACATTCACTCCAGTACAGAGATCTGAGCCTAAATCCATCCATTTTTTACTCACCATGCCATTCCAGTTTGAACCCAGCCATATGCAAATCAGTCTTGACCCTGTGCCTCATGGGAACAGTCCAGCCCGAACTGCCAAGCCAGGTCCTCCCTGGACTGGAATAAGCAACCTAGGACTGGTTTCAGGGTTTCATCCCTTTTCAGGCAGGATAGCTTGATTCCAGTGGCATGGAGAGCACGGGACTCACGTCTGAGCATACCCATCCCACTCGGGGTGACAAATGCAAAAACAACAGTTGATGGACAGAATGCAGAACAATGTCATACATTCACCCCAGTACAGGAATCTGGGCCCAAATCCATTTTTTTTGCTCACCATGCCATTCCAGTTTGAACCCAGCCATATGCAAATCAGTCTTGACCCTGTGCCTCATGGGAACAGTCCAGCCCGAACTGCCAAGCCAGGTCCTCCCTGGACTGGAATAAGCATCATAGGACCGGTTTCGGGGTTTCACCCCTCTTCAGCCAGGATAGCTTGATTCCAGTGGCATGGAGAGCACAGGACTCACGTCTGAGCATACCAGTCCCACTCGGTGTGGCAAATGCAAAAACAACAGTTGATGGACAGAATGGAGAATAATGTCATACATTCGCCCCAATACAGAGATCTGTGCCTAAATCCATAATTTTTTGCTCACCATGCCATTCCAGTTTGATCCCAGCCATATGCAAATCAGTCTTGACCCTGTGCCTCATGGGAACAGTCCAGCCCGAACTGCCAAGCCAGGTCCTCCCTGGACTGGAATATGCATCCTAGGACTGGTTTCGGGGTTTCACCCCTCTTCAGCCAGGATAGCTTGATTCCAGTGGCATGGAGAGCACGGGACTCACATCTGAGCATACCCGTCCCACTAGGGGTGACAAATGCAAAAACAACAGTTGATTTACAGAATGAAGAACAATGTCATTTATTCACCCCAGTACAGAGATGTGGGCCTAAATCCATTGTTTTTTGCTTTCCATGCGATTCCAGTTTGAACCCAGCCATATGCAAATCAGTCTTGACCCTGTGCCTCATGGGAACAGTCCAGCCCGCACTGCCAAGCCAGGTCCTCCCTGGACTGGAATAAGCATCCTAGGACCGGTTCCGGGGATTCACCCCTCTTCAGCCGGGATAGCTTGAATCCAGTGGCATGGAGAGCACGGGACTCACGTCTGAGCATAACCATCCCACTCGGGGTGACAAATGCAAAAACAACAGTTGATGGACAGAATATAGAACAATGTCATACATTCACCCCAGTACAGGAATCTGGGCCCAAATCCATTTTTTTTGCTCACCATGCCATTCCAGTTTGAACCCAGCCATATGCAAATCAGTCTTGGCCCTTTGCCTCATGGGAACAGTCCAGCCCGAACTGCCAAGCCAGGTCCTCCCTGGACTGGAATATGCATCCTAGGACTGGTTTCGGGGTTTCACCCCTCTTCAGCCAGGATAGCTTGATTCCAGTGGCATGGAGAGCACGGGACTCACATCTGAGCATACCCGTCCCACTAGGGGTGACAAATGCAAAAACAACAGTTGATTTACAGAATGCAGAACAATGTCATACATTCACCCCAGTACAGAGATCTGGGACTAAATCCATTGATTTTTGCTCACCATGCGATTCCAGTTTGAACCCAGCCATATGCAAATCAGTCTTGACCCTGTGCCTCATGGGAACAGTCCAGCCCGAACTGCCAAGCCAGGTCCTCCCTGGACTGGAATAAACATCCTAGGACCGGTTCCGGGGTTTCACCCCTCTTCAGCTGGGATAGCTTGAATCCAGTGGCATGGAGAGCACGGGACTCACGTCTGAGCATACCCGTCCCACTCGGGGTGACAAATGCAAAAACAACAGTTGATACACAGAATGCAGAACAATGTCATACATTCACCCCAGTACAGAGATCTGGGCCTAAATCCATCGTTTTTTTGCTCACCATGCCATTCCAGTTTGAACCCAGCCATATGCAAATCAGTCTTGACCCTGTGCCTCATGGGAACAGTCCAGCCCGAACTGCCAAGCCAGGTCCTCCCTGGACTGGAATAGGCATCCTAGGACCGGTTTCGGGCTTTCACCCCTCTTCAGGCAGTTTAGCTTGATTCCAGAGGCATGGAGAGCACGGGACTCACGTCTGAGCATACCCATCCCACTCGGGGTGACAAATGCAAAAACAACAGTTGATGGACAGAATGCAGAACAATGTCATACATTCGCCCCAGTACAGAGATCTGTGCCTAAATCCATCATTTTTTTGCTCACCATGCCATTCCAGTTTGATCCCAGCCATATGCAAATCAGTCTTGACCCTGTGCCTCCTGGGAACAGTCCAGCCCGAACTGCCAAGCCAGGTCCTCCCTGGACTGGAATAAGCATCCTAGGACCGGTTTCGGGGTTTCACCCCTCTTCACCCAGGATAGCTTGATTCCAGAGGCATGGAGAGCACGGGACTCACGTCTGAGCATACCCATCCCACTCGGGGTGACAACTGAAAAAACAACAGTTGATAGACAGAATGCAGAACAATGTCATACATTCACCCCAGTACAGAGATCTGAGCCTAAATCCGTTGTTTTTGGCTCACCATGCCATTCCAGTTTGAACCCAGCCATATTCAAATCAGTCTTAACCCTGTGCCTCATGGGAACAGTCCAGCCCGAACTGCCAAGCCAGGTCCTCCCTGTACTGGAATAAGCATCCTAGGACCGGTTTCGGGGTTTCACCCCTCTTCAGCCAGGATAGCTTGATTCCAGTGGCATGGAGAGCACGGGACTCACATCTGAGCATACCCGTCCCACTAGGGGTGACAAATGCAAAAACAACAGTTGATTTACAGAATGCAGAACAATGTCATACATTCACCCCAGTACAGAGATCTGGGCCTAAATCCATCGTTTTTTTGCTCACCATGCCATTCCAGTTTGAACCCAGCCATATGCAAATCAGTCTTGACCCTGTGCCTCATGGGAACAGTCCAGCCCGAACTGCCATGCCAGGTCCTCCCTGGACTGGAATAGGCATCCTAGGACCGGTTTCGGGGTTTCACCCCTCTTCAGGCAGTTTAGCTTGATTCCAGAGGCATGGAGAGCACGGGACTCACGTCTGAGCATACCCATCCCACTCGGGGTGACAAATGCAAAAACAACAGTTGATGGACAGAATGCAAAACAATGTCATACATTCACCCCAGTACAGAGATCTGGGCCAAAATCCATCTTTTTTTGCTCACCATGCGATTCCAGTTTGAACCCAGCCGTATGCAAATCAGTCCTGACCCTGTGCCTCATGGGAACAGTCCAGCCCGAACTGCCAAGCCAGGTCCTCCCTGGACTGGAATAAGCATCCTAGGACCGGTTTCGGGGTTTCACCACTCTTCAGCCAGGATAGCTTGATTCCAGTGGCATGGAGAGCATGGGACTCACGTCTGAGCATACCCGTCCCACTCGGGGTGACAAATGCAAAAACAACAGTTGATGGTCAGAATGCAGAACAATGTCATACATTCACCCCAGTAAGAAGATCTTGGCCTTAAATCCATTTTTTTTTGCTCACCATGCCATTCCAGTTTGAACCCAGCCATATGCAAATCAGTCTTGACACTGTGCCTCATGGGAACAGCCCAGCCTGATCTGCCAAGCCAGGTCCTCCCTGGACTGGAATAAGCATCCTAGGACCGGTTTCGGGGTTTCACCACTCTTCAGCCAGGATAGCTTGATTCCAGTGGCATGGAGAGCACAGGACTCACGTCTGAGCATACCCGTCCCACTCGGGGTGACAATTGCAAAAACAACTGTTGATAGACAGAATGCAGAACAATGTCATACATTCACTCCAGTACAGAGATCTGAGCCTAAATCCATCCATTTTTTGCTCACCATGCCATTCCAGTTTGAACCCAGCCATATGCAAATCAGTCTTGACCCTGTGCCTCATGGGAACAGTCCAGCCCGAACTGCCAAGCCAGGTCCTCCCTGGACTGGAATAAGCATCCTAGGACCGGTTTCAGGGTTTCATGCCTTTTCAGGCAGGATAGCTTGATTCCAGTGGCATGGAGAGCACGGGACTCACGTCTGAGCATACCCATCCTTCTCGGGGTGACAAATGCAAAAACAACAGTTGATGGACAGAATGCAGAACAATGTCATACATTCACCCCAGTACAGGAATCTGGGCCCAAATCCATTTTTTTTGCTCACCATGCCATTCCAGTTTGAACCCAGCCATATGCAAATCAGTCTTGACCCTGTGCCTCATGGGAACAGTCCAGCCCGAACTGCCAAGCCAGGTCCTCCCTGGACTGGAATAAGCATCCTAGGACCGGTTTCGGGGTTTCACCCCTCTTCAGCCAGGATAGCTTGATTCCAGTGGCATGGAGAGCACAGGACTCCAACAGTTGATGGACAGAATGGAGAATAATGTCATACATTCGCCCCAATACAGAGATCTGTGCCTAAATCCATAATTTTTTGCTCACCATGCCATTCCAGTTTGATCCCAGCCATATGCAAATCAGTCTTGACCCTGTGCCTCATGGGAACAGTCCAGCCCGAACTGCCAAGCCAGGTTCTCCCTGGACTGGAATAAGCATCCTAGGATCGGTTTCGGGGTTTCACCCCTCTTCAGCCAGGATAGCTTGATTCCAGTGGCATGGAGAGCACGGGACTCACATCTGAGCATACCCGTCCCACTAGGGGTGACAAATGCAAAAACAACAGTTGATTTACAGAATGAAGAACAATGTCATTTATTCACCCCAGTACAGAGATGTGGGCCTAAATCCATTGATTTTTGCTCACCATGCGATTCCAGTTTGAACCCAGCCATATGCAAATCAGTCTTGACCCTGTGCCGCATGGGAACAGTCCAGCCCGAACTGCTAAGCCAGGTCCTCCCTGGACTGAAATAAACATCCTAGGACCGGTTCCGGGGTTTCACCCCTCTTCAGCCGGGATAGCTTGAATCCAGTGGCATGGAGAGCACGGGACTCACGTCTGAGCATACCCGTCCCACTCGGGGTGACAAATGCAAAAACAACAGTTGATAGACAGAATGCAGAACAATATCATACATTCACCCCAGTACAGAGATCTGGGCCTAAATCCATCGTTTTTTTGCTCACCATGCCATTCCAGTTTGAACCCAGCCATATGCAAATCAATCTTGACCCTGTGCCTCATGGGAACAGTCCAGCCCGAACTGCCAAGCCAGGTCCTCCCTGGACTGGAATAAGCATCCTAGGACCGGTTTCGGGGTTTCACCCCTCTTCAGGCAGTTTAGCTTGATTCCAGAGGCATGGAGAGCACGGGACTCACATCTGAGCATACCCGTCCCACTCGGGGTGACAAATGCAAAAACAACAGTTGATAGACAGAATGCAGAACAATATCATATATTCACCCCAGTACAGAGATCTGGGCCTAAATCCATCGTTTTTTTGCTCACCATGCCATTCCAGTTTGAACCCAGCCATATGCAAATCAGTCTTGACCCTGTGCCTCATGGGAACAGTCCAGCCCGAACTGCCATGCCAGGTCCTCCCTGGACTGGAATAGGCATCCTAGGACCGGTTTCGGGGTTTCACCCCTCTTCAGGCAGTTTAGCTTGATTCCAGAGGCATGGAGAGCACGGGACTCACGTCTGAGCATACCCATCCCACTCGGGGTGACAAATGCAAAAACAACAGTTGATGGACAGAATGCAAAACAATGTCATACATTCACCCCAGTACAGAGATCTGGGCCAAAATCCATCTTTTTTTGCTCACCATGCGATTCCAGTTTGAACCCAGCCGTATGCAAATCAGTCCTGACCCTGTGCCTCATGGGAACAGTCCAGCCCGAACTGCCAAGCCAGGTCCTCCCTGGACTGGAATAAGCATCCTAGGACCGGTTTCGGGGTTTCACCACTCTTCAGCCAGGATAGCTTGATTCCAGTGGCATGGAGAGCATGGGACTCACGTCTGAGCATACCCGTCCCACTCGGGGTGACAAATGCAAAAACAACAGTTGATGGTCAGAATGCAGAACAATGTCATACATTCACCCCAGTAAGAAGATCTTGGCCTTAAATCCATTTTTTTTTGCTCACCATGCCATTCCAGTTTGAACCCAGCCATATGCAAATCAGTCTTGACACTGTGCCTCATGGGAACAGCCCAGCCTGATCTGCCAAGCCAGGTCCTCCCTGGACTGGAATAAGCATCCTAGGACCGGTTTCGGGGTTTCACCACTCTTCAGCCAGGATAGCTTGATTCCAGTGGCATGGAGAGCACAGGACTCACGTCTGAGCATACCCGTCCCACTCGGGGTGACAATTGCAAAAACAACTGTTGATAGACAGAATGCAGAACAATGTCATACATTCACTCCAGTACAGAGATCTGAGCCTAAATCCATCCATTTTTTGCTCACCATGCCATTCCAGTTTGAACCCAGCCATATGCAAATCAGTCTTGACCCTGTGCCTCATGGGAACAGTCCAGCCCGAACTGCCAAGCCAGGTCCTCCCTGGACTGGAATAAGCATCCTAGGACCGGTTTCAGGGTTTCATGCCTTTTCAGGCAGGATAGCTTGATTCCAGTGGCATGGAGAGCACGGGACTCACGTCTGAGCATACCCATCCTTCTCGGGGTGACAAATGCAAAAACAACAGTTGATGGACAGAATGCAGAACAATGTCATACATTCACCCCAGTACAGGAATCTGGGCCCAAATCCATTTTTTTTGCTCACCATGCCATTCCAGTTTGAACCCAGCCATATGCAAATCAGTCTTGACCCTGTGCCTCATGGGAACAGTCCAGCCCGAACTGCCAAGCCAGGTCCTCCCTGGACTGGAATAAGCATCCTAGGACCGGTTTCGGGGTTTCACCCCTCTTCAGCCAGGATAGCTTGATTCCAGTGGCATGGAGAGCACAGGACTCCAACAGTTGATGGACAGAATGGAGAATAATGTCATACATTCGCCCCAATACAGAGATCTGTGCCTAAATCCATAATTTTTTGCTCACCATGCCATTCCAGTTTGATCCCAGCCATATGCAAATCAGTCTTGACCCTGTGCCTCATGGGAACAGTCCAGCCCGAACTGCCAAGCCAGGTTCTCCCTGGACTGGAATAAGCATCCTAGGATCGGTTTCGGGGTTTCACCCCTCTTCAGCCAGGATAGCTTGATTCCAGTGGCATGGAGAGCACGGGACTCACATCTGAGCATACCCGTCCCACTAGGGGTGACAAATGCAAAAACAACAGTTGATTTACAGAATGAAGAACAATGTCATTTATTCACCCCAGTACAGAGATGTGGGCCTAAATCCATTGATTTTTGCTCACCATGCGATTCCAGTTTGAACCCAGCCATATGCAAATCAGTCTTGACCCTGTGCCGCATGGGAACAGTCCAGCCCGAACTGCTAAGCCAGGTCCTCCCTGGACTGAAATAAACATCCTAGGACCGGTTCCGGGGTTTCACCCCTCTTCAGCCGGGATAGCTTGAATCCAGTGGCATGGAGAGCACGGGACTCACGTCTGAGCATACCCGTCCCACTCGGGGTGACAAATGCAAAAACAACAGTTGATAGACAGAATGCAGAACAATATCATACATTCACCCCAGTACAGAGATCTGGGCCTAAATCCATCGTTTTTTTGCTCACCATGCCATTCCAGTTTGAACCCAGCCATATGCAAATCAATCTTGACCCTGTGCCTCATGGGAACAGTCCAGCCCGAACTGCCAAGCCAGGTCCTCCCTGGACTGGAATAAGCATCCTAGGACCGGTTTCGGGGTTTCACCCCTCTTCAGGCAGTTTAGCTTGATTCCAGAGGCATGGAGAGCACGGGACTCACGTCTGAGCATACCCATCCCACTCGGGGTGACAAATGCAAAAACAACAGTTGATGGACAGAATGCAGAACAAAGTCATACATTTACCCCAGTACAGAGATCTGGGCCTAAATCCATCGTTTTTTTGCTCACCATGCCATTCCAGTTTGAACCCAGCCATATGCAAATCAATCTTGACCATGTGCCTCATGGGAACAGTCCAGCCCGAACTGCCAAGCCAGGTCCTCCCTGGACTGGAATAAGCATCCTAGGACCGGTTTCGGGGTTTCACCCCTCTTCAGACAGGATAGCTTGATTCCAGAGGCATGGAGAGCACGGGACTCACGTCTGAGCATACCCATCCCACTCGGGGTGACAACTGAAAAAACAACAGTTGATAGACAGAATGCAGAACAATGTCATACATTCACCCCAGTACAGAGATCTGAGCCTAAATCCGATGTTTTTGGCTCACCATGCCATTCCAGTTTGAACCCAGCCATATTCAAATCATTCTTAACACTGTGCCTCATGGGAACAGTCCAGCCCGAACTGCCAAGCCAGGTCCTCGCTGAACTGGAATAAGCATCCTAGGACCGGTTTCGGGGTTTCACCCCTCTTCAGCCAGGATAGCTTGATTCCAGTGGCATGGAGAGCACAGGACTCACGTCTGAGCATACCAGTCCCACTCGGGGTGACAAATGCAAAAACAACAGTTGATGGACTGAATGCAGAACAATGTCATACATTCACCCCAGTACAGAGATCTGTGCCTAAATCCATAATTTTTTGCTCACCATGCCATTCCAGTTTGATCCCAGCCATATGCAAATCAGTCTTGACCCTGTGCCTCATGGGAACAGTCCAGCCCAAACTGCCAAGCCAGGTCCTCCCTGGACTGGAATAAGCATCCTAGGACCGGTTTCGGGGTTTCACCCCTCTTCAGCCAGGATAGCTTGATTCCAGTGGCATGGAGAGCACGGGACTCACATCTGAGCATACCCGTCCCACTAGGGGTGACAAATGCAAAAACAACAGTTGATTTACAGAATGCAGAACAATGTCATACATTCACCCCAGTACAGAGATCTGGGCCTAAATCCATTGTTTTTTGCTCACCATGCGATTCCAGTTTGAACCCAGCCATATGCAAATCAGTCTTGACCCTGTGCCTCATGGGAACAGTCCAGCCCGAACTGCCAATCCAGGTCCTCCCTGGACTGGAATAAGCATCCTAGGACCGGTTCCGGGGTTTCACCCCTCTTCAGCCGGGATAGCTTGAATCCAGTGGCATGGAGAGCACGGGACTCACGTCTGAGCATAACCATCCCACTCGGGGTGACAAATGCAAAAACAACAGTTGATGGACAGAATATAGAACAATGTCATACATTCACCCCAGTACAGGAATCTGGGCCCAAATCCATTTTTTTTGCTCACCATGCCATTCCAGTTTGAACCCAGCCATATGCAAATCAGTCTTGACCCTTTGCCTCATGGGAACAGTCCAGCCCGAACTGCCAAGCCAGGTCCTCCCTGGACTGGAATATGCATCCTAGGACTGGTTTCGGGGTTTCACCCCTCTTCAGCCAGGATAGCTTGATTCCAGTGGCATGGAGAGCACGGGACTCACATCTGAGCATACCCGTCCCACTAGGGGTGACAAATGCAAAAACAACAGTTGATTTACAGAATGCAGAACAATGTCATACATTCACCCCAGTACAGAGATCTGGGCCTAAATCCACTGTTTTTTGCTCACCATGCGATTCCAGTTTGAACCCAGCCATATGCAAATCAGTCTTGACCCTGTGCCTCATGGGAACAGTCCAGCCCGAACTGCCAAGCCAGGTCCTCCCTGGACTGGAATAAACATCCTAGGACCGGTTCCGGGGTTTCACCCCTCTTCAGCTGGGATAGCTTGAATCCAGTGGCATGGAGAGCACGGGACTCACGTCTGAGCATACCCGTCCCACTCGGGGTGACAAATGCAAAAACAACAGTTGATAGACAGAATGCAGAACAATGTCATACATTCACCCCAGTACAGAGATCTGGGCCTAAATCCATCGTTTTTTTGCTCACCATGCCATTCCAGTTTGAACCCAGCCATATGCAAATCAGTCTTGACCCTGTGCCTCATGGGAACAGTCCAGCCCGAACTGCCAAGCCAGGTCCTCCCTGGACTGGAATAGGCATCCTAGTACCGGTTTCGGGGTTTCACCCCTCTTCAGGCAGTTTAGCTTGATTCCAGAGGCATGGAGAGCACGGGACTCACGTCTGAGCATACCCATCCCACTCGGGGTGACAAATGCAAAAACAACAGTTGATGGACAGAATGCAGAACAATGTCATACATTCACCCCAGTACAGAGATCTGGGCCAAAATCCATCTTTTTTTGCTCACCATGCGATTCCAGTTTGAACCCAGCCGTATGCAAATCAGTCCTGACCCTGTGCCTCATGGGAACAGTCCAGCCCGAACTGCCAAGCCAGGTCCTCCCTGGACTGGAATAAGCATCCTAGGACCGGTTTCGGGGTTTCACCACTCTTCAGCCCGGATAGCTTGATTCCAGTGGCATGGAAAGCATGGGACTCACGTCTGAGCATACCCGTCCCACTCGGGGTGACAAATGCAAAAACAACAGTTGATGGTCAGAATGCAGAACAATGTCATACATTCACCCCAGTAAGAAGATCTTGGCCTTACATCCATTGTTTTTTTGCTCACCATGCCATTCCAGTTTGAACCCAGCCATATGCAAATCAGTCTTTACACTGTGCCTCATGGGAACATCCCAGCCTGATCTGCCAAGCCAGGTCCTCCCTGGACTGGAATAAGCATCCTAGGACCGGTTTCGGGGTTTCACCACTCTTCAGCCAGGATAGCTTGATTCCAGTGGCATGGAGAGCACAGGACTCACGTCTGAGCATACCCGTCCCACTCGGGGTGACAATTGCAAAAACAACTGTTGATAGACAGAATGCAAAACAATGTCATACATTCACTCCAGTACAGAGATCTGAGCCTAAATCCATCCATTTTTTGCTCACCATGCCATTCCAGTTTGAACCCAGCCATATGCAAATCAGTCTTGACCCTGTGCCTCATGGGAACAGTCCAGCCCGAACTGCCAAGCCAGGTCCTCCCTGGACTGGAATAAGCATCCTAGGACCGGTTTCAGGGTTTCATCCCTTTTCAGGCAGGATAGCTTGATTCCAGTGGCATGGAGAGCACGGGACTCACGTCTGAGCATACCCATCCCTCTCGGGGTGACAAATGCAAAAACAACAGTTGATGGACAGAATGCAGAACAATGTCATACATTCACCCCAGTACAGGAATCTGGGCCCAAATCCATTTTTTTTGCTCACCATGACATTCCAGTTTGAACCCAGCCATATGCAAATCAGTCTTGACCCTGTGCCTCATGGGAACAGTCCAGCCCGAACTGCCAAGCCAGGTCCTCCCTGGACTGGAATAAGCATCCTAGGACCGGTTTCGGGGTTTCACCCCTCTTCAGCCAGGATAGCTTGATTCCAGTGGCATGGAGAGCACAGGACTCCAACAGTTGATGGACAGAATGGAGAATAATGTCATACATTCGCCCCAATACAGAGATCTGTGCCTAAATCCATAATTTTTTGCTCACCATGCCATTCCAGTTTGATCCCAGCCATATGCAAATCAGTCTTGACCCTGTGCCTCATGGGAACAGTCCAGCCTGAACTGCCAAGCCAGGTCCTCCCTGGACTGGAATATGCATCCTAGGACTGGTTTCGGGGTTTCACCCCTCTTCAGCCAGGATAGCTTGATTCCAGTGGCATGGAGAGCACGGGACTCACATCTGAGCATACCCGTCCCACTAGGGGTGACAAATGCAAAAACAACAGTTGATTTACAGAATGAAGAACAATGTCATTTATTCACCCCAGTACAGAGATGTGGGCCTAAATCCATTGTTTTTTGCTCACCATGCGATTCCAGTTTGAACCCAGCCATATGCAAATCAGTCTTGACCCTGTGCCTCATGGGAACAGTCCAGCCCGAACTGCTAAGCCAGGTCCTCCCTGGACTGAAATAAACATCCTAGGACCGGTTCCGGGGTTTCACCCCTCTTCAGCCGGGATAGCTTGAATCCAGTGGCATGGAGAGCACGGGACTCACGTCTGAGCATACTCGTCCCACTCGGGGTGACAAATGCAAAAACAACAGTTGATAGACAGATTGCAGAACAATATCATACATTCACCCCAGTACAGAGATCTGGGCCTAAATCCATCGTTTTTTTGCTCACCATGCCATTCCAGTTTGAACCCAGCCATATGCAAATCAGTCTTGACCCTGTGCCTCATGGGAACAGTCCAGCCCGAACTGCCAAGCCAGGTCCTCCCTGGACTGGAATAAGCATCCTAGGACCGGTTTCGGGGTTTCACCCCTCTTCAGGCAGTTTAGCTTGATTCCAGAGGCATGGAGAGCACGGGACTCACGTCTGAGCATACCCATCCCACTCGGGGTGACAAATGCAAAAACAACAGTTGATGGACAGAATGCAGAACAAAGTCATACATTCACCCCAGTACAGAGATCTGGGCCTAAATCCATTGTTTTTTTGCTCACCATGCCATTCCAGTTTGAACCCAGCAATATGCAAATCAGTCTTGACCCTGTGCCTCATGGGAACAGTCCAGCCCGAACTGCCAAGCCAGGTCCTCCCTGGACTGGAATAAGCATCCTAGGACCGGTTTCGGGGTTTCACCCCTCTTCAGCCAGGATAGCTTGATTCCAGTGGCATGGAGAGCACAGGACTCACGTCTGAGCATACCAGTCCCACTCTGGGTGGCAAATGCAAAAACAACAGTTGATGGACAGAATGGAGAATAATGTCATACATTCGCCCCAATACAGAGATCTGTGCCTAAATCCATAATTTTTTGCTCACCATGCCATTCCAGTTTGATCCCAGCCATATGCAAATCAGTCTTGACCCTGTGCCTCATGGGAACAGTCCAGCATGAACTGCCAAGCCAGGTCCTCCCTGGACTGGAATATGCATCCTAGGACTGGTTTCGGGGTTTCACCCCTCTTCAGCCAGGATAGCTTGATTCCAGAGGCATGGAGAGCACGGGACTCACATCTGAGCATACCCGTCCCACTAGGGGTGACAAATGCAAAAACAACAGTTGATTTACAGAATGCAGAACAATGTCATACATTCACCCCAGTACAGAGATCTGGGCCTAAATCCATTGTTTTGTGCTCACCATGCGATTCCAGTTTGAACCCAGCCATATGCAAATCAGTCTTGACCCTGTGCCTCATGGGAACAGTCCAGCCCGAACTGCCAAGCCAGGTCCTCCCTGGACTGGAATAGGCATCCTAGGACCGGTTTCGGGGTTTCACCCCTCTTCAGGCAGTTTAGCTTGATTCCAGAGGCATGGAGAGCACGGGACTCACGTCTGAGCATACCCATCCCACTCGGGGTGACAAATGCAAAAACAACAGTTGATGGACAGAATGCAGAACAATGTCATACATTCACCCCAGTACAGAGATCTGGGCCAAAATCCATCTTTTTTTGCTCACCATGCGATTCCAGTTTGAACCCAGCCGTATGCAAATCAGTCCTGACCCTGTGCCTCATGGGAACAGTCCAGCCCGAACTGCCAAGCCAGGTCCTCCCTGGACTGGAATAAGCATCCTAGGACCGGTTTCGGGGTTTCACCACTCTTCAGCCAGGATAGCTTGATTCCAGTGGCATGGAGAGCATGGGACTCACGTCTGAGCATACCCGTCCCACTCGGGGTGACAAATGCAAAAACAACAGTTGAGGGTCAGAATGCAGAACAATGTCATACATTCACCCCAGTAAGAAGATCTTGGCCTTAAATCCATTGTTTTTTTGCTCACCATGCCATTCCAGTTTGAACCCAGCCATATGCAAATCAGTCTTGACACTGTGCCTCATGGGAACAGCCCAGCCTGATCTGCCAAGCCAGGTCCTCCCTGGACTGGAATAAGCATCCTAGGACCGGTTTCGGGGTTTCACCACTCTTCAGCCAGGATAGCTTGATTCCAGTGGCATGGAGAGAACAGGACTCACGTCTGAGCATACCCGTCCCACTCGGGGTGACAATTGCAAAAACAACTGTTGATAGACAGAATGCAGAACAATGTCATACATTCACTCCAGTACAGAGATCTGAGCCTAAATCCATCCATTTTTTGCTCACCATGCCATTCCAGTTTGAACCCAGCCATATGCAAATCAGTCTTGACCCTGTGCCTCATGGGAACAGTCCAGCCCGAACTGCCAAGCCAGGTCCTCCCTGGACTGGAATAAGCATCCTAGGACCGGTTTCAGGGTTTCATCCCTTTTCAGGCAGGATAGCTTGATTCCAGTGGCATGGAGAGCACGGGACTCACGTCTGAGCATACCCATCCCTCTCGGGGTGACAAATGCAAAAACAACAGTTGATGGACAGAATGCAGAACAATGTCATACATTCACCCCAGTACAGGAATCTGGGCCCAAATCCATTTTTTTTGCTCACCATGCCATTCCAGTTTGAACCCAGCCATATGCAAATCAGTTTTGACCCTGTGCCTCATGGGAACAGTCCAGCCCGAACTGCCAAGCCAGGTCCTCCCTGGACTGGAATAAGCATCCTAGGACCGGTTTCGGGGTTTCACCCCTCTTCAGCCAGGATAGCTTGATTCCAGTGGCATGGAGAGCACAGGACTCACGTCTGAGCATACCAGTCCCACTCGGGGTGGCAAATGCAAAAACAACAGTTGATGGACAGAATGGAGAATAATGTCATACATTCGCCCCAATACAGAGATCTGTGCCTAAATCCATAATTTTTTGCTCACCATGCCATTCCAGTTTGATCCCAGCCATATGCAAATCAGTCTTGACCCTGTGCCTCATGGGAACAGTCCAGCCCGAACTGCCAAGCCAGGTCCTCCCTGGACTGGAATATGCATCCTAGGACTGGTTTCGGGGTTTCACCCCTCTTCAGCCAGGATAGCTTGATTCCAGTGGCATGGAGAGCACGGGACTCACATCTGAGCATACCCGTCCCACTCGGGGTGACAAATGCAAAAACAACAGTTGATAGACAGAATGCAGAACAATATCATATATTCACCCCAGTACAGAGATCTGGGCCTAAATCCATCGTTTTTTTGCTCACCATGCCATTCCAGTTTGAACCCAGCCATATGCAAATCGGTCTTGACCCTGTGCCTCATGGGAACAGTCCAGCCCGAAGTGCCAAGCCAGGTCCTCCCTGGACTGGAATAAGCATCCTAGGACCGGTTTCGGGGTTTCACCCCTCTTCAGGCAGTTTACCTTGATTCCAGAGGCATGGAGAGCACGGGACTCACGTCTGAGCATACCCATCCCACTCGGGGTGACAAATGCAAAAACAACAGTTGATGGACAGAATGCAGAACAATGTCATACATTCACCCCAGTACAGAGATCTGGGCCAAAATCCATCTTTTTTTGCTCACCATGCCATTCCAGTTTGAACCCAGCCGTATGCAAAATAGTCCTGACCCTGTGCCTCATGGGAACAGTCCAGATCGAACTGCCAAGCCAGGTCCTCCCTTGACTGGAATAAGCATCCTAGGAACGGTTTCGGGGTTTCACCCCTCTTCAGCCAGGATAGCTTGATTCCAGTGGCATGGAAAGCACGGGAGTCACATCTGAGCATACCCGTCCCACTCGGGGTGACAAATACAAAAACAACAGTTGAAGGACAGAATGCAGAACAAAGTCATACATTCACCCCAGTACAGAGATCTGGGCCTAAATCCATTGTTTTTTTGCTCACCATGCCATTCCAGTTTGAACCCAGCAATATGCAAATCAGTCTTGACCCTGTGCCTCATGGGAACAGTCCAGCCCGAACTGCCAAGCCAGGTCCTCCCTGGACTGGAATAAGCATCCTAGGACCGGTTTCGGGGTTTCACCCCTCTTCAGCCAGGATAGCTTGATTCCACTGGCATGGAGAGCACAGGACTCACGTCTGAGCATACCAGTCCCACTCGGGGTGACGAATGCAAAAACAACAGTTGATGGACAGAATGCAGAACAATGTCATACATTCGCCCCAGTACAGAGATCTGGGCCTAAATCCATCGTTTTTTTGCTCACCATGCCATTCCAGTTTGATCCCAGCCATATGCAAATCAGTCTTGACCCTGTGCCTCATGGGAACCGTCCAGCCCGAACTGCCAAGCCAGGTCCTCCCTGGACTGGAATAAGCATCCTAGGACCGGTTTCGGGGTTTCACCCCTCTTCAGCCAGGATAGCTTGATTCCAGAGGTATGGAGAGCACGGGACTCACGTCTGAGCATACCCATCCCACTCGGGGTGACAACTGAAAAAACAACAGTTGATAGACAGAATGCAGAACAATGTCATACATTCACCCCAGTACAGAGATCTGAGCCTAAATCCGATGTTTTTGGCTCACCATGCCATTCCAGTTTGAACCCAGCCATATTCAAATCAGTCTTAACACTGTGCCTCATGGGAACAGTCCAGCCCGAACTACCAAGCCAGGTCCTCGCTGAACTGGAATAAGCATCCTAGGACCGGTTTCGGGGTTTCACCCCTCTTCAGCCAGGATAGCTTGATTCCAGTGGCATGGAGAGCACAGGACTCACGTCTGAGCATACCAGTCCCACTCGGGGTGACAAATGCAAAAACAACAGTTGATGGACTGAATGCAGAACAATGTCATACATTCACCCCAGTACAGAGATCTGTGCCTAAATCCATAATTTTTTGCTCACCATTCCATTCCAGTTTGATCCCAGCCATATGCAAATCAGTCTTGACCCTGTGCCTCATGGGAACAGTCCAGCCCAAACTGCCAAGCCAGGTCCTCCCTGGACTGGAATAAGCATCCTAGGACCGGTTTCGGGGTTTCACCCCTCTTCAGCCAGGATAGCTTGATTCCAGTGGCATGGAGAGCACGGGACTCACATCTGAGCATACCCGTCCCACTAGGGGTGACAAATGCAAAAACAACAGTTGATTTACAGAATGCAGAACAATGTCATACATTCACCCCAGTACAGGAATCTGGGCCCAAATCCATTTTTTTTGCTCACCATGCCATTCCAGTTTGAACCCAGCCATATGCTAATCAGTCTTGACCCTGTGCCTCATGGGAACAGTCCAGCCCGAACTGCCAAGCCAGGTCCTCCCTGGACTGGAATAAGCATCCTAGGACCGGTTTCGGGGTTTCACCCCTCTTCAGCCAGGATAGCTTGATTCCAGTGGCATGGAGAGCACAGGACTCACGTCTGAGCATACCAGTCCCACTCGGGGTGGCAAATGCAAAAACAACAGTTGATGGACAGAATGGAGAATAATGTCATACATTCGCCCCAATACAGAGATCTGTGCCTAAATCCATAATTTTTTGCTCACCATGCCATTCCAGTTTGATCCCAGCCATATGCAAATCAGTCTTGACCCTGTGCCTCATGGGAACAGGCCAGCCCGAACTGCCAAGCCAGGTCCTCCCTGGACTGGAATATGCATCCTAGGACTGGTTTCGGGGTTTCACCCCTCTTCAGCCAGGATAGCTTGATTCCAGTGGCATGGAGAGCACGGGACTCACTTCTGAGCATACCCGTCCCACTAGGGGTGACAAATGCAAAAACAACAGTTGATTTACAGAATGAAGAACAATGTCATTTATTCTCCCCAGTACAGAGATCTGGGCCTAAATCCATTGTTTTTTGCTCACCATTCGATTCCAGTTTGAACCCAGCCATATGCAAATCAGTCTTGACCCTGTGCCTCATGGGAACAGTCCAGCCCGAACTGCCAAGCCAGGTCCTCCCTGGACTGAAATAAACATCCTAGGACCGGTTCCGGGGTTTCACCCCTCTTCAGCCGGGATAGCTTGAATCCAGTGGCATGGAGAGCACGGGACTCACGTCTGAGCATACCCGTCCCACTCGGGGTGACAAATGCAAAAACAACAGTTGATTTACAGAATGCAGAACAATGTCATACATTCACCCCAGTACAGGAATCTGGGCCCAAATCCATTTTTTTTGCTCACCATGCCATTCCAGTTTGAACCCAGCCATATGCTAATCAGTCTTGACCCTGTGCCTCATGGGAACAGTCCAGCCCGAACTGCCAAGCCAGGTCCTCCCTGGACTGGAATAAGCATCCTAGGACCGGTTTCGGGGTTTCACCCCTCTTCAGCCAGGATAGCTTGATTCCAGTGGCATGGAGAGCACAGGACTCACGTCTGAGCATACCAGTCCCACTCGGGGTGGCAAATGCAAAAACAACAGTTGATGGACAGAATGGAGAATAATGTCATACATTCGCCCCAATACAGAGATCTGTGCCTAAATCCATAATTTTTTGCTCACCATGCCATTCCAGTTTGATCCCAGCCATATGCAAATCAGTCTTGACCCTGTGCCTCATGGGAACAGTCCAGCCCGAACTGCCAAGCCAGGTCCTCCCTGGACTGGAATATGCATCCTAGGACTGGTTTCGGGGTTTCACCCCTTTTCAGCCAGGATAGCTTGATTCCAGTGGCATGGAGAGCACGGGACTCACTTCTGAGCATACCCGTCCCACTAGGGGTGACAAATGCAAAAACAACAGTTGATTTACAGAATGAAGAACAATGTCATTTATTCTCCCCAGTACAGAGATCTGGGCCTAAATCCATTGTTTTTTGCTCACCATTCGATTCCAGTTTGAACCCAGCCATATGCAAATCAGTCTTGACCCTGTGCCTCATGGGAACAGTCCAGCCCGAACTGCCAAGCCAGGTCCTCCCTCGACTGAAATAAACATCCTAGGACCGGTTCCGGGGTTTCACCCCTCTTCAGCCGGGATAGCTTGAATCCAGTGGCATGGAGAGCACGGGACTCACGTCTGAGCATACCCGTCCCACTCGGGGTGACAAATGCAAAAACAACAGTTGATAGACAGAATGCAGAACAATATCATACATTCACCCCAGTACAGAGATCTGGGCCTAAATCCATCGTTTTTTTGCTCACCATGCATTTCCAATTTGAACCCAGCCATATGCAAATCAGTCTTGACCCTGTGCCTCATGGGAACAGTCCAGCCCGAACTGCCAAGCCAGGTCCTCTCTGGACTGGAATAAGCATCCTAGGACCGGTTTCGGGGTTTCACCCCTCTTCAGGCAGTTTACCTTGATTCCAGAGGCATGGAGAGCACGGGACTCACGTCTGAGCATACCCATCCCACTCGGGGTGACAAATGCAAAAACAACAGTTGATGGACAGAATGCAGAACAATGTCATACATTCACCCCAGTACAGAGATCTGGGCCAAAATCCATCTTTTTTTGCTCACCATGCCATTCTAGTTTGAACCCAGCCGTATGCAAAATAGTCCTGACCCTGTGCCTCATGGGAACAGTCCAGATCGAACTGCCAAGCCAGGTCCTCCCTTGACTGGAATAAGCATCCTAGGACCGGTTTCGGGGTTTCACCCCTCTTCAGCCAGGATAGCTTGATTCCAGTGGCATGGAAAGCACGGGAGTCACATCTGAGCATACCCGTCCCACTCGGGGTGACAAATACAAAAACAACAGTTGAAGGACAGAATGCAGAACAAAGTCATACATTCACCCCAGTACAGAGATCTGGGCCTAAATCCATTGTTTTTTTGCTCACCATGCCATTCCAGTTTGAACCCAGCAATATGCAAATCAGTCTTGACCCTGTGCCTCATGGGAACAGTCCAGCCCGAACTGCCAAGCCAGGTCCTCCCTGGACTGGAATAAGCATCCTAGGACCGGTTTCGGGGTTTCACCCCTCTTCAGCCAGGATAGCTTGATTCCACTGGCATGGAGAGCACAGGACTCACGTCTGAGCATACCAGTCCCACTCGGGGTGACAAATGCAAAAACAACAGTTGATGGACAGAATGCAGAACAATGTCATACATTCGCCCCAGTACACAGATCTGTGCCTAAATCCATCATTTTTTTTGCTCACCATGCCATTCCAGTTTGATCCCAGCCATATGCAAATCAGTCTTGACCCTGTGCCTCATGGGAACAGTCCAGCCCGAACTGCCAAGCCAGGTCCTCCCTGGACTGGAATAAGCATCCTAGGACCGGTTTCGGGGTTTCACCCCTCTTCAGCCAGGATAGCTTGATTCCAGAGGTATGGAGAGCACGGGACTCACGTCTGAGCATACCCATCCCACTCGGGGTGACAACTGAAAAAACAACAGTTGATAGACAGAATGCAGAACAATGTCATACATTCACCCCAGTACAGAGATCTGAGCCTAAATCCGATGTTTTTGGCTCACCATGCCATTCCAGTTTGAACCCAGCCATTTTCAAATCAGTCTTAACACTGTGCCTCATGGGAACAGTCCAGCCCGAACTACCAAGCCAGGTCCTCGCTGAACTGGAATAAGCATCCTAGGACCGGTTTCGGGGTTTCACCCCTCTTCAGCCAGGATAGCTTGATTCCAGTGGCATGGAGAGCACAGGACTCACGTCTGAGCATACCAGTCCCACTCGGGGTGACAAATGAAAAAACAACAGTTGATGGACTGAATGCAGAACAATGTCATACATTCACCCCAGTACAGAGATCTGTGCCTAAATCCATAATTTTTTGCTCACCATTCCATTCCAGTTTGATCCCAGCCATATGCAAATCAGTCTTGACCCTGTGCCTCATGGGAACAGTCCAGCCCAAACTGCCAAGCCAGGTCCATCCTGGACTGGAATAAGCATCCTAGGACCGGTTTCGGGGTTTCACCCCTCTTCAGCCAGGATAGCTTGATTCCAGTGGCATGGAGAGCACGGGACTCACATCTGAGCATACCCATCCCACTAGGGGTGACAAATGCAAAAACAACTGTTGATTTACAGAATGCAGAACAATGTCATACATTCACCCCAGTACAGAGATCTGGGCCTAAATCCATTGTTTTTTGCTCACCATGCGATTCCAGTTTGAACCCAGCCATATGCAAATCAGTCTTGACCCTGTGCCTCATGGGAACAGTCCAGCCCGAACTGCCAAGCCAGGTCCTCCCTGGACTGGAATAGGCATCCTAGGACCGGTTCCGGGGTTTCACCCCTCTTCAGCCGGGATAGCTTGAATCCAGTGGCATGGAGAGCACGGGACTCACGTCTGAGCATACCCATCCCACTCAGGGTGACAAATGCAAAAACAACAGTTGATGGACAGAATATAGAACAATGTCATACATTCACCCCAGTACAGGAATCTGGGCCCAAATCCATTTTTTTTGCTCACCATGCCATTCCAGTTTGAACCCAGCCATATGCAAATCAGTCTTGACCCTTTGCCTCATGGGAACAGTCCAGCCCGAACTGCCAAGCCAGGTCCTCCCTGGACTGGAATAAGCATCCTAGGACCGGTTTCGGGGTTTCACCCCTCTTCAGCCAGGATAGCTTGATTCCAGTGGCATGGAGAGCACAGGACTCACGTCTGAGCATACCAGTCCCACTCGGGGTGGCAAATGCAAAAACAACAGTTGATGGACAGAATGGAGAATAATGTCATACATTCGCCCCAATACAGAGATCTGTGCCTAAATCCATAATTTTTTGCTCACCATGCCATTCCAGTTTGATCCCAGCCATATGCAAATCAGTCTTGACCCTGTGCCTCATGGGAACAGTCCAGCCCGAACTGCCAAGCCAGGTCCTCCCTGGACTGGAATATGCATCCTAGGACTGGTTTCGGGGTTTCACCCCTCTTCAGCCAGGATAGCTTGATTCCAGTGGCATGGAGAGCACGGGACTCACATCTGAGCATACCCGTCCCACTAGGGGTGACAAATGCAAAAACAACAGTTGATTTACAGAATGCAGAACAATGTCATACATTCACCCCAGTTCAGAGATCTGGGCCTAAATTCATTGATTTTTGCTCACCATGCGATTCCAGTTTGAACCAAGCCATATGCAAATCAGTCTTGACCCTGTGCCTCATGGGAACAGTCCAGCCCGAACTGCCAAGCCAGGTCCTCCCTGGACTGGAATAAACATCCTAGGACCGGTTCCGGGGTTTCACCCCTCTTCAGCTGGGATAGCTTGAATCCAGTGGCATGGAGAGCACGGGACTCACGTCTGAGCATGCCCGTCCCACTCGGGGTGACAAATGCAAAAACAACAGTTGATAGACAGAATGCAGAACAATGTCATACATTCACCCCAGTACAGAGATCTGGGCCTAAATCCATCGTTTTTTTGCTCACCATGCCATTCCAGTTGGAACCCAGCCATATGCAAATCAGTCTTGACCCTGTGCCTCATGGGAACAGTCCAGCCCGAACTGCAAAGCCAGGTCCTCCCTGGACTGGAATAGGCATCCTAGGACCGGTTTCGGGTTTTCACCCCTCTTCAGGCAGTTTAGCTTGATTCCAGAGGCATGGAGAGCACGGGACTCACGTCTGAGCATACCCATCCCACTCGGGGTGACAAATGCAAAAACAACAGTTGATGGACAGAATGCAGAACAATGTCATACATTCACCCCAGTACAGAGATCTGGGCCAAAATCCATCTTTTTTTGCTCACCATGCCATTCCAGTTTGAACCCAGCCGTATGCAAAATAGTCCTGACCCTGTGCCTCATGGGAACAGTCCAGAAAGAACTGCCAAGCCAGGTCCTCCCTTGACTGGAATAAGCATCAAAGGACCGGTTTTGGGGTTTCACCCCTTTCAGCCAGGATAGCTTGATTCCAGTGGCATGGAAAGCACGGGAGTCACATCTGAGCATACCCGTCCCACTCGGGGTGACAAATACAAAAACAACAGTTGAAGGACAGAATGCAGAACAAAGTCATACATTCACCCCAGTACAGAGATCTGGGCCTAAATCCATTGTTTTTTTGCTCACCATGCCATTCCAGTTTGAACCCAGCAATATGCAAATCAGTCTTGACCCTGTGCCTCATGGGAACAGTCCAGCCCGAACTGCCAAGCCAGGTCGTCCCTGGACTGGAATAGGCATCCTAGGACCGGTTTCGGGGTTTCACCCCTCTTCAGCCAGGATAGCTTGATTCCACTGGCATGGAGAGCACAGGACTCACGTCTGAGCATACCAGTCCCACTCGGGGTGACAAATGCAAAAACAACAGTTGATGGACAGAATGCAGAACAATGTCATACATTCGCCCCAGTACAGAGATCTGTGCCTAAATCCATCATTTTTTTGCTCACCATGCCATTCCAGTTTGATCCCAGCCATATGCAAATCAGTCTTGACCCTGTGCCTCATGGGAACAGTCCAGCCCGAACTGCCAAGCCAGGTCCTCCCTGGACTGGAATAAGCATCCTAGGACCGGTTTCGGGGTTTCACCCCTCTTCAGCCAGGATAGCTTGATTCCAGAGGTATGGAGAGCACGGGACTCACGTCTGAGCATACCCATCCCACTCGGGGTGACAACTGAAAAAACAACAGTTGATAGACAGAATGCAGAACAATGTCATACATTCACCCCAGTACAGAGATCTGAGCCTAAATCCGATGTTTTTGGCTCACCATGCCATTCCAGTTTGAACCCAGCCATATTCAAATCAGTCTTAACACTGTGCCTCATGGGAACAGTCCAGCCCGAACTACCAAGCCAGGTCCTCGCTGAACTGGAATAAGCATCCTAGGACCGGTTTCGGGGTTTCACCCCTCTTCAGCCAGGATAGCTTGATTCCAGTGGCATGGAGAGCACAGGACTCACGTCTGAGCATACCAGTCCCACTCGGGGTGACAAATGCAAAAACAACAGTTGATGGACTGAATGCAGAACAATGTCATACATTCACCCCAGTACAGAGATCTGTGCCTAAATCCATTATTTTTTGCTCACCATTCCATTCCAGTTTGATCCCAGCCATATGCAAATCAGTCTTGACCCTGTGCCTCATGGGAACAGTCCAGCCCAAACTGCCAAGCCAGGTCCTCCCTGGACTGGAATAAGCATCCTAGGACCGGTTTCGGGGTTTCACCCCTCTTCAGCCAGGATAGCTTGATTCCAGTGGCATGGAGAGCACGGGACTCACATCTGAGCATACCCGTCCCACTAGGGGTGACAAATGCAAAAACAACAGTTGATTTACAGAATGCAGAACAATGTCATACATTCACCCCAGTACAGAGATCTGGGCCTAAATCCATTGTTTTTTGCTCACCATGCGTTTCCAGTTTGAACCCAGCGATATGCAAATCAGTCTTGACCCTGTGCCTCATGGGAACAGTCCAGCCCGAACTGCCAAGCCAGGTCCTCCCTGGACTGGAATAAGCATCCTAGGACCGGTTCCGGGGTTTCACCCCTCTTCAGCCGGGATAGCTTGAATCCAGTGGCATGGAGAGCACGGGACTCACGTCTGAGCATACCCATCCCACTCAGGGTGACAAATGCAAAAACAACAGTTGATGGACAGAATATAGAACAATGTCATACATTCACCCCAGTACAGGAATCTGGGCCCAAATCCATTTTTTTTGCTCACCATGCCATTCCAGTTTGAACCCAGCCATATGCAAATCAGTCTTGACCCTTTGCCTCATGGGAACAGTCCAGCCCGAACTGCCAAGCCAGGTCCTCCCTGGACTGGAATAAGCATCCTAGGACCGGTTTCGGGGTTTCACCCCTCTTCAGCCAGGATAGCTTGATTCCAGTGGCATGGAGAGCACAGGACTCACGTCTGAGCATACCAGTCCCACTCGGGGTGGCAAATGCAAAAACAACAGTTGATGGACAGAATGGAGAATAATGTCATACATTCGCCCCAATACAGAGATCTGTGCCTAAATCCATAATTTTTTGCTCACCATGCCATTCCAGTTTGATCCCAGCCATATGCAAATCAGTCTTGACCCTGTGCCTCATGGGAACAGTCCAGCCCGAACTGCCAAGCCAGGTCCTCCCTGGACTGGAATATGCATCCTAGGACTGGTTTCGGGGTTTCACCCCTCTTCAGCCAGGATAGCTTGATTCCAGTGGCATGGAGAGCACGGGACTCACATCTGAGCATACCCGTCCCACTAGGGGTGACAAATGCAAAAACAACAGTTGATTTACAGAATGCAGAACAATGTCATACATTCACCCCAGTACAGAGATCTGGGCCTAAATCCATTGTTTTTTGCTCACCATGCGATTCCAGTTTGAACCAAGCCATATGCAAATCAGTCTTGACCCTGTGCCTCATGGGAACAGTCCAGCCCGAACTGCCAAGCCAGGTCCTCCCTGGACTGGAATAAGCATCCTAGGACCGGTTCCGGGGTTTCACCCCTCTTCAGCCGGGATAGCTTGAATCCAGTGGCATGGAGAGCACGGGACTCACGTCTGAGCATACCCATCCCACTCAGGGTGACAAATGCAAAAACAACAGTTGATGGACAGAATATAGAACAATGTCATACATTCACCCCAGTACAGGAATCTGGGCCCAAATCAATTTTTTTTGCTCACCATGCCATTCCAGTTTGAACCCAGCCATATGCAAATCAGTCTTGACCCTTTGCCTCATGGGAACAGTCCAGCCCGAACTGCCAAGCCAGGTCCTCCCTGGACTGGAATAAGCATCCTAGGACCGGTTTCGGGGTTTCACCCCTCTTCAGCCAGGATAGCTTGATTCCAGTGGCATGGAGAGCACAGGACTCACGTCTGAGCATACCAGTCCCACTCGGGGTGGCAAATGCAAAAACAACAGTTGATGGACAGAATGGAGAATAATGTCATACATTCGCCCCAATACAGAGATCTGTGCCTAAATCCATAATTTTTTGCTCACCATGCCATTCCAGTTTGATCCCAGCCATATGCAAATCAGTCTTGACCCTGTGCCTCATGGGAACAGTCCAGCCCGAACTGCCAAGCCAGGTCCTCCCTGGACTGGAATATGCATCCTAGGACTGGTTTCAGGGTTTCACCCCTCTTCAGCCAGGATAGCTTGATTCCAGTGGCATGGAAAGCACGGGACTCACATCAGAGCATACCCGTCCCACTAGGGGTGACAAATTCAAAAACAACAGTTGATTTACAGAATGCAGAACAATGTCATACATTCACCCCAGTACAGAGATCTGGGCCTAAATCCATTGTTTTTTGCTCACCATGCGATTCCAGTTTGAACCAAGCCATATGCAAATCAGTCTTGACCCTGTGCCTCATGGGAACAGTCCAGCCCGAACTGCCAAGCCAGGTCCTCCCTGGACTGGAATAAACATCCTAGGACCGGTTCCGGGGTTTCACCCCTCTTCAGCTGGGATAGCTTGAATCCAGTGGCATGGAGAGCACGGGACTCACGTCTGAGCATACCCGTCCCACTCGGGGTGACAAATGCAAAAACAACAGTTGATAGACAGAATGCAGAACAATGTCATACATTCACCCCAGTACAGAGATCTGGGCCTAAATCCATCGTTTTTTTGCTCACCATGCCATTCCAGTTGGAACCCAGCCATATGCAAATCAGTCTTGACCCTGTGCCTCATGGGAACAGTCCAGCCCGAACTGCAAAGCCAGGTCCTCCCTGGACTGGAATAGGCATCCTAGGACCGGTTTCGGGGTTTCACCCCTCTTCAGGCAGTTTAGCTTGATTCCAGAGGCATGGAGAGCACGGGACTCACGTCTGAGCATACCCATCCCACTCGGGGTGACAAATGCAAAAACAACAGTTGATGGAAAGAATGCAGAACAATGTCATACATTCACCCGAGTACAGAGATCTGGGCCAAAATCCATCTTTTTTTGCTCACCATGCCATTCCAGTTTGAACCCAGCCGTATGCAAATCAGTCCTGACCCTTTGCCTCATGGGAACAGTCCAGCCCGAACTGCCAAGCCAGGTCCTCCCTGGACTGGAATAAGCATCCTAGGACCGGTTTCGGGGTTTCACCCCTCTTCAGCCAGGATAGCTTGATTCCAGAGGCATGGAGAGCACGGGACTCACGTCTGAGCATACCCATCCCACTCGGGGTGACAACTGAAAAAACAACAGTTGATAGACAGAATGCAGAACAATGTCATACATTCACCCCAGTACAGAGATCTGAGCCTAAATCCGTTGTTTTTGGCTCACCATGCCATTCCAGTTTGAACCCAGCCATATTCAAATCAGTCTTAACCCTGTGCCTCATGGGAACAGTCCAGCCCGAACTGCCAAGCCAGGTCCTCCCTGAACTGGAATAAGCATCCTAGGACCGGTTTCGGGGTTTCACCCCTCTTCAGCCAGGATAGCTTGATTCCAGTGGCATGGAGAGCACAGGACTCACGTCTGAGCATACCAGTCCCACTCGGGATGACAAATGCAAAAACAACACTTGATGGACTGAATGCAGAACAATGTCATACATTCACCCCAGTACAGAGATCTGTGCCTAAATCCATAATTGTTTGCTCACCATGCCATTCCAGTTTGATCTCAGCCATATGCAAATCAGTCTTGACCCTGTGCCTCATGGGAACAGTCCAGCCCAAACTGCCAAGCCAGGTCCTCCCTGGACTAGAATAAGCATCCCAGGACCGGTTTCGGGGTTTCACCCCTCTTCAGCCAGGATAGCTTGATTCCAGTGGCATGGAGAGCACGGGACTCATGTCTGAGCATACCCGTCCCACTCGGGGTGACAAATGCAAAAACAACAGTTGATGGACAGAATGCAGAACAATGTCATACATTCACCCCAGTATAGAGATCTGGGCCTACATCCATCGTTTTTTTGCTCACCATGACATTCCAGTTTGAACCCAGCCATATGCAAATCAGTCTTGACACTGAGCCTCATGGGAACAGCCCAGCCTGAACTGCCAAGCCAGGTCCTCCCTGGACTGGAATAAGCATCCTAGGACCGGTTTCGGGGTTTCACCCCTCTTCAGCCAGGATAGCTTGATTCCAGTGGCATGGAGAGCACAGGACTCAGGTCTGAGCATACCCGTCCCAATCGGGGTGACAATTGAAAAAACAACTGCTGATAGACAGAATGCAGAACAATGACATACATTCACCCCAGTACAGAGATCTGAGCCTAAATCCGTTGTTTTTGGCTCACCATGCCATTCCAGTTTGAACCCAGCCATATTCAAATCAGTCTTGACCCTGTGCCTCATGGGAACAGTCCAGCCCGAACTGCCAAGCCAGGTCATCCCTGGACTTGAAAAAGCATCCTAGGACCAGTTTCAGGGTTTCATCCCTCTTCAGGCAGGATAGCTTGATTCCAGTGGCATGGAGAGCACGGGACTCACGTCTGAGCATACCCATCCCACTCGGGGTGACAAATGCAAAAACAACAGTTGATGGACAGAATGCAGAACAATATCATACATTCACCCCAGTACAGAGATCTGGGCCTAAATTCATTTTTTTTGCTCACCATGCCATTTCAGATTGAACCCAGCCATATGCAAATCAGTCTTGACACTGTGCCTCATGGGAACAGCCCAGCCTGATCTGCCAAGCCAGGTCCTCCCTGGACTGGAATAAGCATCCTAGGACCGGTTTCGGGTTTTCACCCCTCTTCAGCCAGGATAGCTTGATTCCAGTGGCATGGAGAGCACAGGACTCACGTCTGAGCATACCCGTCCCACTCGGGGTGACGAATGCAAAAACAACAGTTGATGGACAGAATGAAGAACAATGTCATACATTCACCCCAATACAGAGATCTGGGCCTAAATCCATCGTTTTTTTGCTCACCATGCCATTCCAGTTTGAACCCAGCCATATGCAAATCAGTCTTGACCCTGTGCCTCATGGGAACAGTCCAGCCCGAACTGCCAAGCCAGGTCCTCCCTGGACTGGAATAAGCATCCTAGGACCGGTTTTGGGGTTCCACCCCTCTTCAGCCAGGATAGCTTGATTCCAGTGGCATGGAGAGCATGGGACTCACGTCTGAGCATACCCGTCCCACTCGGGGTGACGAATGCAAAAACAACAGTTGATGGTCAGAATGCAGAACAATGTCATACATTCACCCCAGTAAGAAGATCTTGGCCTTAAATCCATTGTTTTTTTGCTCACCGTGCCATTCCAGTTTGAACCCAGCCATATGCAAATCAGTCTTGACACTGTGCCTCATGGGAACAGCCCAGCCTGATCTGCCAAGCCAGGTCCTCCCTGGACTGGAATAAGCATCCTAGGACCGGTTTCGGGGTTTCACCACTCTTCAGCCAGGATAGCTTGATTCCAGTGGCATGGAGAGCACAGGACTCACGTCTGAGCATACCCGTCCCACTCGGGGTGACAATTGCAAAAACAACTGTTGATAGACAGAATGCAGAACAATGTCATACATTCACTCCAGTACAGAGATCTGAGCCTAAATCCATCCATTTTTTGCTCACCATGCCATTCCAGTTTAAACCCAGCCATATGCAAATCAGCCTTGACCCTGTGCCTCATGGGAACAGTCCAGCCCGAACTGCCAAGCCAGGTCCTCCCTGGACTGGAATAAGCAACCTAGGACCGGTTTCAGGGTTTCATCCCTTTTCAGGCAGGATAGCTTGATTCCAGTGGCATGGAGAGCACGGGACTCACGTCTGAGCATACCCATCCCTCTCGGGGTGACAAATGCAAAAACAACAGTTGATGGACAGAATGCAGAACAATGTGATACATTCACCCCAGTACAGGAATCTGGGCCCAAATCCATTTTTTTTGCTCACCATGCCATTCCAGTTTGAACCCAGCCATATGCAAATCAGTCTTGACCCTGTGCCTCATGGGAACAGTCCAGCCCGAACTGCCAAGCCAGGTCCTCCCTGGACTGGAATAAGCATCCTAGGACCGGTTTCGGGGTTTCACCCCTCTTCAGCCAGGATAGCTTGATTCCAGTGGCATGGAGAGCACGGGACTCACATCTGAGCATACCCGTCCCACTAGGGGTGACAAATGCAAAAACAACAGTTGATTTACAGAATGAAGAACAATGTCATTTATTCACCCCAGTACAGAGATGTGGGCCTAAATCCATTGTTTTTTGCTCACCATGCGATTCCAGTTTGAACCCAGCCATATGCAAATCAGTCTTGACCCTGTGCCTCATGGGAACAGTCCAGCCCGAACTGCCAAGCCAAGTCCTCCCTGGACTGAAATAAACATCCTAGGACCGGTTCCGGGGTTTCACCCCTCTTCAGCCGGGATAGCTTGAATCCAGTGGCATGGAGAGCACGGGACTCACGTCTGAGCATACCCGTCCCACTCGGGGTGACAAATGTAAAAACAACAGTTGATAGACAGAATGCAGAACAATATCATACATTCACCCCAGTACAGAGATCTGGGCCTAAATCCATCGTTTTTTTGCTCACCATGCCATTCCAGTTTGAACCCAGCCATATGCAAATCAGTCTTGACCCTGTGCCTCATGGGAACAGTCCAGCCCGAACTGCCAAGCCAGGTCCTCCCTGGACTGGAATAAGCATCATAGGACCAGTTTCGGGGTTTCACCACTCTTCAGGCAGTTTAGCTTGATTCCAGAGGCATGGAGAGCACGGGACTCACGTCTGAGCATACCCATCCCACTCGGGGTGACAAATGCAAAAACAACAGTTGATGGACAGAATGCAGAACAATGTCATACATTCACCCCAGTACAGAGATCTGGGCCAAAATCCATCTTTTTTTGCTCACCATGCCATTCCAGTTTGAACCGAGCCGTATGCAAAATAGTCCTGACCCTGTGCCTCATGGGAACAGTCCAGATCGAACAGCCAAGCCAGGTCCTCCCTTGACTGGAATAAGCATCCTAGGACCGGTTTCGGGGTTTCACCCCTCTTCAGCCAGGATAGCTTGATTCCAGTGGCATGGAGAGCACAGGACTCACGTCTGAGCATACCAGTCCCACTCGGGGTGGCAAATGCAAAAACAACAGTTGATGGACAGAATGGAGAATAATGTCATACATTCGCCCCAATACAGAGATCTGTGCCTAAATCCATAATTTTTTGCTCACCATGCCATTCCAGTTTGATCCCAGCCATATGCAAATCAGTCTTGACCCTGTGCCTCATGGGAACAGTCCAGCCCGAACTGCCAAGCCAGGTCCTCCCTGGACTGGAATATGCATCCTAGGACTGGTTTCGGGGTTTCACCCCTCTTCAGCCAGGATAGCTTGATTCCAGTGGCATGGAGAGCACGGGACTCACATCTGAGCATACCCGTCCCACTAGGGGTGACAAATGCAAAAACAACAGTTGATTTACAGAATGCAGAACAATGTCATACATTCACCCCAGTACAGAGATCTGGGCCTAAATCCATTGTTTTTTGCTCACCATGCGATTCCAGTTTGAACCAAGCCATATGCAAATCAGTCTTGACCCTGTGCCTCATGGGAACAGTCCAGCCCGAACTGCCAAGCCAGGTCCTCCCTGGACTGGAATAAGCATCCTAGGACCGGTTCCGGGGTTTCACCCCTCTTCAGCCGGGATAGCTTGAATCCAGTGGCATGGAGAGCACGGGACTCACGTCTCAGCATACCCATCCCACTCAGGGTGACAAATGCAAAAACAACAGTTGATGGACAGAATATAGAACAATGTCATACATTCACCCCAGTACAGGAATCTGGGCCCAAATCCATTTTTTTTGCTCACCATGCCATTCCAGTTTGAACCCAGCCATATGCAAATCAGTCTTGACCCTTTGCCTCATGGGAACAGTCCAGCCCGAACTGCCAAGCCAGGTCCTCCCTGGACTGGAATAAGCATCCTAGGACCGGTTTCGGGGTTTCACCCCTCTTCAGCCAGGATAGCTTGATTCCAGTGGCATGGAGAGCACAGGACTCACGTCTGAGCATACCAGTCCCACTCGGGGTGGCAAATGCAAAAACAACAGTTGATGGACAGAATGGAGAATAATGTCATACATTCGCCCCAATACAGAGATCTGTGCCTAAATCCATAATTTTTTGCTCACCATGCCATTCCAGTTTGATCCCAGCCATATGCAAATCAGTCTTGACCCTGTGCCTCATGGGAACAGTCCAGCCCGAACTGCCAAGCCAGGTCCTCCCTGGACTGGAATATGCATCCTAGGACTGGTTTCAGGGTTTCACCCCTCTTCAGCCAGGATAGCTTGATTCCAGTGGCATGGAAAGCACGGGACTCACATCTGAGCATACCCGTCCCACTAGGGGTGACAAATTCAAAAACAACAGTTGATTTACAGAATGCAGAACAATGTCATACATTCACCCCAGTACAGAGATCTGGGCCTAAATCCATTGTTTTTTGCTCACCATGCGATTCCAGTTTGAACCAAGCCATATGCAAATCAGTCTTGACCCTGTGCCTCATGGGAACAGTCCAGCCCGAACTGCCAAGCCAGGTCCTCCCTGGACTGGAATAAACATCCTAGGACCGGTTCCGGGGTTTCACCCCTCTTCAGCTGGGATAGCTTGAATCCAGTGGCATGGAGAGCACGGGACTCACGTCTGAGCATACCCGTCCCACTCGGGGTGACAAATGCAAAAACAACAGTTGATAGACAGAATGCAGAACAATGTCATACATTCACCCCAGTACAGAGATCTGGGCCTAAATCCATCGTTTTTTTGCTCACCATGCCATTCCAGTTGGAACCCAGCCATATGCAAATCAGTCTTGACCCTGTGCCTCATGGGAACAGTCCAGCCCGAACTGCAAAGCCAGGTCCTCCCTGGACTGGAATAGGCATCCTAGGACCGGTTTCGGGGTTTCACCCCTCTTCAGGCAGTTTAGCTTGATTCCAGAGGCATGGAGAGCACGGGACTCACGTCTGAGCATACCCATCCCACTCGGGGTGACAAATGCAAAAACAACAGTTGATGGAAAGAATGCAGAACAATGTCATACATTCACCCGAGTACAGAGATCTGGGCCAAAATCCATCTTTTTTTGCTCACCATGCCATTCCAGTTTGAACCCAGCCGTATGCAAATCAGTCCTGACCCTTTGCCTCATGGGAACAGTCCAGCCCGAACTGCCAAGCCAGGTCCTCCCTGGACTGGAATAAGCATCCTAGGACCGGTTTCGGGGTTTCACCCCTCTTCAGCCAGGATAGCTTGATTCCAGAGGCATGGAGAGCACGGGACTCACGTCTGAGCATACCCATCCCACTCGGGGTGACAACTGAAAAAACAACAGTTGATAGACAGAATGCAGAACAATGTCATACATTCACCCCAGTACAGAGATCTGAGCCTAAATCCGTTGTTTTTGGCTCACCATGCCATTCCAGTTTGAACCCAGCCATATTCAAATCAGTCTTAACCCTGTGCCTCATGGGAACAGTCCAGCCCGAACTGCCAAGCCAGGTCCTCCCTGAACTGGAATAAGCATCCTAGGACCATTTCGGGGTTTCACCCCTCTTCAGCCAGGATAGCTTGATTCCAGTGGCATGGAGAGCACAGGACTCACGTCTGAGCATACCAGTCCCACTCGGGATGACAAATGCAAAAACAACACTTGATGGACTGAATGCAGAACAATGTCATACATTCACCCCAGTACAGAGATCTGTGCCTAAATCCATAATTGTTTGCTCACCATGCCATTCCAGTTTGATCTCAGCCATATGCAAATCAGTCTTGACCCTGTGCCTCATGGGAACAGTCCAGCCCAAACTGCCAAGCCAGGTCCTCCCTGGACTGGAATAAGCATCCTAGGACCGGTTTCGGGGTTTCACCCCTCTTCAGCCAGGATAGCTTGATTCCAGTGGCATGGAGAGCACGGGACTCACATCTGAGCATACCCGTCCCACTAGGGGTGACAAATGCAAAAACAACAGTTGATTTACAGAATGCAGAACAATGTCATACATTCACCCCAGTACAGAGATCTGGGCCTAAATCTATCTTTTTTTGCTCACCATGCCATTCCAGTTTGAACCCAGCAATATGCAAATCAGACTTGACCCTGTGCCTCATGGTAACAGTCCAGCCCGAACTGCCAAGCCAGGTCCTCCCTGGACTAGAATAAGCATCCCAGGACCGGTTTCGGGGTTTCACCCCTCTTCAGCCAGGATAGCTTGATTCCAGTGGCATGGAGAGCACGGGACTCATGTCTGAGCATACCCGTCCCACTCGGGGTGACAAATGCAAAAACAACAGTTGATGGACAGAATGCAGAACAATGTCATACATTCACCCCAGTATAGAGATCTGGGCCTACATCCATCGTTTTTTTGCTCACCATGACATTCCAGTTTGAACCCAGCCATATGCAAATCAGTCTTGACACTGAGCCTCATGGGAACAGCCCAGCCTGAACTGCCAAGCCAGGTCCTCCCTGGACTGGAATAAGCATCCTAGGACCGGTTTCGGGGTTTCACCCCTCTTCAGCCAGGATAGCTTGATTCCAGTGGCATGGAGAGCACAGGACTCAGGTCTGAGCATACCCGTCCCAATCGGGGTGACAATTGAAAAAACAACTGCTGATAGACAGAATGCAGAACAATGACATACATTCACCCCAGTACAGAGATCTGAGCCTAAATCCGTTGTTTTTGGCTCACCATGCCATTCCAGTTTGAACCCAGCCATATTCAAATCAGTCTTGACCCTGTGCCTCATGGGAACAGTCCAGCCCGAACTGCCAAGCCAGGTCATCCCTGGACTTGAAAAAGCATCCTAGGACCAGTTTCAGGGTTTCATCCCTCTTCAGGCAGGATAGCTTGATTCCAGTGGCATGGAGAGCACGGGACTCACGTCTGAGCATACCCATCCCACTCGGGGTGACAAATGCAAAAACAACAGTTGATGGACAGAATGCAGAACAATATCATACATTCACCCCAGTACAGAGATCTGGGCCTAAATTCATTTTTTTTGCTCACCATGCCATTTCAGATTGAACCCAGCCATATGCAAATCAGTCTTGACACTGTGCCTCATGGGAACAGCCCAGCCTGATCTGCCAAGCCAGGTCCTCCCTGGACTGGAATAAGCATCCTAGGACCGGTTTCGGGTTTTCACCCCTCTTCAGCCAGGATAGCTTGATTCCAGTGGCATGGAGAGCACAGGACTCACGTCTGAGCATACCCGTCCCACTCGGGGTGACGAATGCAAAAACAACAGTTGATGGTCAGAATGCAGAACAATGTCATACATTCACCCCAGTAAGAAGATCTTGGCCTTAAATCCATTGTTTTTTTGCTCACCGTGCCATTCCAGTTTGAACCCAGCCATATGCAAATCAGTCTTGACACTGTGCCTCATGGGAACAGCCCAGCCTGATCTGCCAAGCCAGGTCCTCCCTGGACTGGAATAAGCATCCTAGGACCGGTTTCGGGGTTTCACCCCTCTTCAGCCAGGATAGCTTGATTCCAGTGGCATGGAGAGCACAGGACTCAGGTCTGAGCATACCCGTCCCAATCGGGGTGACAATTGAAAAAACAACTGCTGATAGACAGAATGCAGAACAATGTCATACATTCACTCCAGTACAGAGATCTGAGCCTAAATCCATCCATTTTTTGCTCACCATGCCATTCCAGTTTAAACCCAGCCATATGCAAATCAGCCTTGACCCTGTGCCTCATGGGAACAGTCCAGCCCGAACTGCCAAGCCAGGTCCTCCCTGGACTGGAATAAGCAACCTAGGACCGGTTTCAGGGTTTCATCCCTTTTCAGGCAGGATAGCTTGATTCCAGTGGCATGGAGAGCACGGGACTCACGTCTGAGCATACCCATCCCTCTCGGGGTGACAAATGCAAAAACAACAGTTGATGGACAGAATGCAGAACAATGTGATACATTCACCCCAGTACAGGAATCTGGGCCCAAATCCATTTTTTTTGCTCACCATGCCATTCCAGTTTGAACCCAGCCATATGCAAATCAGTCTTGACCCTGTGCCTCATGGGAACAGTCCAGCCCGAACTGCCAAGCCAGGTCCTCCCTGGACTGGAATAAGCATCCTAGGACCGGTTTCGGGGTTTCACCCCTCTTCAGCCAGGATAGCTTGATTCCAGTGGCATGGAGAGCACGGGACTCACATCTGAGCATACCCGTCCCACTAGGGGTGACAAATGCAAAAACAACAGTTGATTTACAGAATGAAGAACAATGTCATTTATTCACCCCAGTACAGAGATGTGGGCCTAAATCCATTGTTTTTTGCTCACCATGCGATTCCAGTTTGAACCCAGCCATATGCAAATCAGTCTTGACCCTGTGCCTCATGGGAACAGTCCAGCCCGAACTGCCAAGCCAAGTCCTCCCTGGACTGAAATAAACATCCTAGGACCGGTTCCGGGGTTTCACCCCTCTTCAGCCGGGATAGCTTGAATCCAGTGGCATGGAGAGCACGGGACTCACGTCTGAGCATACCCGTCCCACTCGGGGTGACAAATGTAAAAACAACAGTTGATAGACAGAATGCAGAACAATATCATACATTCACCCCAGTACAGAGATCTGGGCCTAAATCCATCGTTTTTTTGCTCACCATGCCATTCCAGTTTGAACCCAGCCATATGCAAATCAGTCTTGACCCTGTGCCTCATGGGAACAGTCCAGCCCGAACTGCCAAGCCAGGTCCTCCCTGGACTGGAATAAGCATCATAGGACCAGTTTCGGGGTTTCACCACTCTTCAGGCAGTTTAGCTTGATTCCAGAGGCATGGAGAGCACGGGACTCACGTCTGAGCATACCCATCCCACTCGGGGTGACAAATGCAAAAACAACAGTTGATGGACAGAATGCAGAACAATGTCATACATTCACCCCAGTACAGAGATCTGGGCCAAAATCCATCTTTTTTTGCTCACCATGCCATTCCAGTTTGAACCGAGCCGTATGCAAAATAGTCCTGACCCTGTGCCTCATGGGAACAGTCCAGATCGAACAGCCAAGCCAAGTCCTCCCTTGACTGGAATAAGCATCCTAGGACCGGTTTCGGGGTTTCACCCCTCTTCAGCCAGGATAGCTTGATTCCAGTGGCATGGAAAGCACGGGAGTCACATCTGAGCATACCCGTCCCACTCGGGGTGACAAATACAAAAACAACAGTTGAAGGACAGAATGCAGAACAAAGTCATACATTCACCCCAGTACAGAGATCTGGGCCTAAATCCATTGTTTTTTTGCTCACCATGCCATTCCAGTTTGAACCCAGCAATATGCAAATCAGTCTTGACCCTGTGCCTCATTGGAACAGTCCAGCCCGAACTGCCAAGCCAGGTCCTCCCTGGACTGGAATAAGCATCCTAGGACCGGTTTCGGGGTTTCACCCCTCTTCAGCCAGGATAGCTTGATTCCAGAGGCATGGAGAGCACGGGACTCACGTCTGAGCATACCCGTCCCACTAGGGGTGACAAATGCAAAAACAACAGTTGATTTACAGAATGCAGAACAATCTCATACATTCACCACAGTACAGAGATCTGGGCCTAAATCCATCGTTTTTTGCTCACCATGCCATTCCAGTTTGAACCCAGCCATATGCAAATCAGTCTTGACCCTGTGCCTCATGGGAACAGTCCAGCCCGAACTGCCAAGCCAGGTCCTCCCTGGACTGGAATAAGCATCCTAGGACCGGTTTTGGGGTTTCATCCCTCTTCAGGCAGGATAGCTTGATTCCAGTGGCATGGAGAGCACGGGACTCACGTGTGAGCATACCCATCCCACTCGGGGTGACAAATGCAAAAACAACAGTTGATGGTCAGAATGCAGAACAATGTCATACATTCACCCCAGTACAGATATCTTGGCCTTAAATCCATCGTTTTTTGCTCACCATGCCATTCCAGTTTGAACCCAGCCATATGTAAATCAGTCTTGACACTGTGCCTCATGGGAACAGCCCAGCCTGAACTGCCAAGCCAGGTCCTCCCTGGACTGAAATAAGCAATCTAGGACCGGTTTCGGGGTTTCACCACTCTTCAGCCAGGATAGCTTGATTCCAGTGGCATGGAGAGCACGGGACTCACGTCTGAGCATACCCGTCCCACTCGGGGTGACAATTGCAAAAACAACTGTTGATAGACAGAATGCAGAACAATGTCATACATTCACCCCAGTACAGAGATCTGAGCCTAAATCCATCCATTTTTTGTTCACCATGCCATTCCAGTTTGAACCCAGCCATATGCAAATCAGTCTTGACCCTGTGCCTCATGGGAACAGTCCAGCCCGAACTGCCAAGCCAGCTCCTCCCTGGACTGGAATAGGCATCCTAGGACCGGTTTCAGGGTTTCATCCCTTTTCAGGCAGGATAGCTTGATTCCAGTGGCATGGAGAGCACGGGACTCACGTCTGAGCATACCCGTACCACTCGGGGTGACAAATGCAAAAACAACAGTTGATGGACAGAATGCAGAACAATGTCATACATTCACCCCAGTACAGAGAGCTGGGCCTAAATCTATCTTTTTTTGCTCACCATGCCATTCCAGTTTGAACCCAGCAATATGCAAATCAGACTTGACCCTGTGCCTCATGGGAACAGTCCAGCCCGAACTGCCAAGCCAGGTCCTCCCTGGATTGGAATAAGCATCCTAGGACCGGTTTCGGGGTTTCACCCCTCTTCAGCCAGGATAGCTTGATTCCAGAGGCATGGAGAGCACGGGACTCACGTCTGAGCATACCCATCCCACTCGGGGTGACAACTGAAAAAACAACAGTTGATAGACAGAATGCAGAACAATGTCATACATTCACCCCAGTACAGAGATCTGAGCCTAAATCCGATGTTTTTGGCTCACCATGCCATTCCAGTTTGAACCCAGCCATATTCAAATCAGTCTTAACACTGTGCCTCATGGGAACAGTCCAGCCTGAACTGCCAAGCCAGGTCCTCGCTGAACTGGAATAAGCATCCTAGGACCGGTTTCGGGGTTTCACCCCTCTTCAGCCAGGATAGCTTGATTCCAGTGGCATGGAGAGCACAGGACTCACGTCTGAGCATACCAGTCCCACTCGGGGTGACAAATGCAAAAACAACAGTTGATGGACTGAATGCAGAACAATGTCATACATTCACCCCAGTACAGAGATCTGTGCCTAAATCCATAATTTTTTGCTCACCATGCCATTCCAGTTTGATCCCAGCCATATGCAAATCAGTCTTGACCCTGTGCCTCATGGGAACAGTCCAGCCCGAACTGCCAAGCCAGGTCCTCCCTGGACTGGAATATGCATCCTAGGACTGGTTTCGGGGTTTCACCCCTCTTCAGCCAGGATAGCTTGATTCCAGTGGCATGGAGAGCACGGGACTCACATCTGAGCATACCCGTCCCACTAGGGGTGACAAATGCAAAAACAACAGTTGATTTACAGAATGCAGAACAATGTCATACATTCACCCCAGTACAGAGATCTGGGCCTAAATCCATTGTTTTTTGCTCACCATGCGATTCCAGTTTGAACCAAGCCATATGCAAATCAGTCTTGACCCTGTGCCTCATGGGAACAGTCCAGCCCGAACTGCCAAGCCAGGTCCTCCCTGGACTGGAATAAACATCCTAGGACCGGTTCCGGGGTTTCACCCCTCTTCAGCTGGGATAGCTTGAATCCAGTGGCATGGAGAGCACGGGACTCACGTCTGAGCATACCCGTCCCACTCGGGGTGACAAATGCAAAAACAACAGTTGATAGACAGAATGCAGAACAATGTCATACATTCACCCCAGTACAGAGATCTGGGCCTAAATCCATCGTTTTTTTGCTCACCATGCCATTCCAGTTGGAACCCAGCCATATGCAAATCAGTCTTGACCCTGTGCCTCATGGGAACAGTCCAGCCCGAACTGCAAAGCCAGGTCCTCCCTGGACTGGAATAGGCATCCTAGGACCGGTTTCGGGGTTTCACCCCTCTTCAGGCAGTTTAGCTTGATTCCAGAGGCATGGAGAGCACGGGACTCACGTCTGAGCATACCCATCCCACTCGGGGTGACAAATGCAAAAACAACAGTTGATGGAAAGAATGCAGAACAATGTCATACATTCACCCGAGTACAGAGATCTGGGCCAAAATCCATCTTTTTTTGCTCACCATGCCATTCCAGTTTGAACCCAGCCGTATGCAAATCAGTCTTGACCCTGTGCCTCATGGGAACAGTCCAGCCCGAACTGCCAAGCCAGGTCCTCCCTGGACTGGAATATGCATCCTAGGACTGGTTTCGGGGTTTCACCCCTCTTCAGCCAGGATAGCTTGATTCCAGTGGCATGGAGAGCACGGGACTCACATCTGAGCATACCCGTCCCACTAGGGGTGACAAATGCAAAAACAACAGTTGATTTACAGAATGCAGAACAATGTCATACATTCACCCCAGTACAGAGATCTGGGCCTAAATCCATTGTTTTTTGCTCACCATGCGATTCCAGTTTGAACCAAGCCATATGCAAATCAGTCTTGACCCTGTGCCTCATGGGAACAGTCCAGCCCGAACTGCCAAGCCAGGTCCTCCCTGGACTGGAATAAGCATCCTAGGACCGGTTCCGGGGTTTCACCCCTCTTCAGCCGGGATAGCTTGAATCCAGTGGCATGGAGAGCACGGGACTCACGTCTGAGCATACCCATCCCACTCAGGGTGACAAATGCAAAAACAACAGTTGATGGACAGAATATAGAACAATGTCATACATTCACCCCAGTACAGGAATCTGGGCCCAAATCCATTTTTTTTGCTCACCATGCCATTCCAGTTTGAACCCAGCCATATGCAAATTAGTCTTGACCCTTTGCCTCATGGGAACAGTCCAGCCCGAACTGCCAAGCCAGGTCCTCCCTGGACTGGAATAAGCATCCTAGGACCGGTTTCGGGGTTTCACCCCTCTTCAGCCAGGATAGCTTGATTCCAGTGGCATGGAGAGCACAGGACTCACGTCTGAGCATACCAGTCCCACTCGGGGTGGCAAATGCAAAAACAACAGTTGATGGACAGAATGGAGAATAATGTCATACATTCGCCCCAATACAGAGATCTGTGCCTAAATCCATAATTTTTTGCTCACCATGCCATTCCAGTTTGATCCCAGCCGTATGCAAATCAGTCTTGACCCTGTGCCTCATGGGAACAGTCCAGCCCAAACTGCCAAGCCAGGTCCTCCCTGGACTGGAATATGCATCCTAGGACTGGTATCGGGGTTTCACCCCTCTTCAGCCAGGATAGCTTGATTCCAGTGGCATGGAGAGCACGGGACTCACATCTGAGCATACCCGTCCCACTAGGGGTGACAAATGCAAAAACAACAGTTGATTTACAGAATGCAGAACAATGTCATACATTCACCCCAGTACAGAGATCTGGGCCTAAATCCACTGTTTTTTGCTCACCATGCGATTCCAGTTTGAACCAAGCCATATGCAAATCAGTCTTGACCCTGTGCCTCATGGGAACAGTCCAGCCCGAACTGCCAAGCCAGGTCCTCCCTGGACTGGAATAAACATCCTAGGACCGGTTCAGGGGTTTCACCCCTCTTCAGCTGGGATAGCTTGAATCCAGTGGCATGGAGAGCACGGGACTCACGTCTGAGCATACCCGTCCCACTCGGGGTGACAAATGCAAAAACAACAGTTGATAGACAGAATGCAGAACAATGTCATACATTCACCCCAGTACAGAGATCTGGGCCTAAATCCATCGTTTTTTTGCTCACCATGCCATTCCAGTTGGAACCCAGCCATATGCAAATCAGTCTTGACCCTGTGCCTCATGGGAACAGTCCAGCCCGAACTGCAAAGCCAGGTCCTCCCTGGACTGGAATAGGCATCCTAGGACCGGTTTCGGGGTTTCACCCCTCTTCAGGCAGTTTAGCTTGATTCCAGAGGCATGGAGAGCACGGGACTCACGTCTGAGCATACCCATCCCACTCGGGGTGACAAATGCAAAAACAACAGTTGATGGAAAGAATGCAGAACAATGTCATACATTCACCCGAGTACAGAGATCTGGGCCAAAATCCATCTTTTTTTGCTCACCATGCCATTCCAGTTTGAACCCAGCCGTATGCAAATCAGTCCTGACCCTTTGCCTCATGGGAACAGTCCAGCCCGAACTGCCAAGCCAGGTCCTCCCTGGACTGGAATAAGCATCCTAGGACCGGTTTCGGGGTTTCACCCCTCTTCAGCCAGGATAGCTTGATTCCAGAGGCATGGAGAGCACGGGACTCACGTCTGAGCATACCCATCCCACTCGGGGTGACAACTGAAAAAACAACAGTTGATAGACAGAATGCAGAACAATGTCATACATTCACCCCAGTACAGAGATCTGAGCCTAAATCCGTTGTTTTTGGCTCACCATGCCATTCCAGTTTGAACCCAGCCACATTCAAATCAGTCTTGACCCTGTGCCTCATGGGAACAGTCCAGCCCGAACTGCCAAGCCAGGTCCTCCCTGGACTGGAATAAGCATCCTAGGACCGGTTTTGGGGTTCCACCCCTCTTCAGCCAGGATAGCTTGATTCCAGTGGCATGGAGAGCATGGGACTCACGTCTGAGCATACCCGTCCCACTCGGGGTGACGAATGCAAAAACAACAGTTGATGGTCAGAATGCAGAACAATGTCATACATTCACCCCAGTAAGAAGATCTTGGCCTTAAATCCATAGTTTTTTTGCTCACCGTGCCATTCCAGTTTGAACCCAGCCATATGCAAATCAGTCTTGACACTGTGCCTCATGGGAACAGCCCAGCCTGATCTGCCAAGCCAGGTCCTCCCTGGACTGGAATAAGCATCCTAGGACCGGTTTCGGGGTTTCACCACTCTTCAGCCAGGATAGCTTGATTCCAGTGGCATGGAGAGCACAGGACTCACGTCTGAGCATACCCGTCCCACTCGGGGTGACAATTGCAAAAACAACTGTTGATAGACAGAATGCAGAACAATGTCATACATTCACTCCAGTACAGAGATCTGAGCCTAAATCCATCCATTTTTTGCTCACCATGCCATTCCAGTTTAAACCCAGCCATATGCAAATCAGCCTTGACCCTGTGCCTCATGGGAACAGTCCAGCCCGAACTGCCAAGCCAGGTCCTCCCTGGACTGGAATAAGCAACCTAGGACCGGTTTCAGGGTTTCATCCCTTTTCAGGCAGGATAGCTTGATTCCAGTGGCATGGAGAGCACGGGACTCACGTCTGAGCATACCCATCCCTCTCGGGGTGACAAATGCAAAAACAACAGTTGATGGACAGAATGCAGAACAATGTGATACATTCACCCCAGTACAGGAATCTGGGCCCAAATCCATTTTTTTTGCTCACCATGCCATTCCAGTTTGAACCCAGCCATATGCAAATCAGTCTTGACCCTGTGCCTCATGGGAACAGTCCAGCCCGAACTGCCAAGCCAGGTCCTCCCTGGACTGGAATAAGCATCCTAGGACCGGTTTCGGGGTTTCACCCCTCTTCAGCCAGGATAGCTTGATTCCAGTGGCATGGAGAGCACGGGACTCACATCTGAGCATACCCGTCCCACTAGGGGTGACAAATGCAAAAACAACAGTTGATTTACAGAATGAAGAACAATGTCATTTATTCACCCCAGTACAGAGATGTGGGCCTAAATCCATTGTTTTTTGCTCACCATGCGATTCCAGTTTGAAGCCAGCCATATGCAAATCAGTCTTGACCCTGTGCCTCATGGGAACAGTCCAGCCCGAACTGCCAAGCCAAGTCCTCCCTGGACTGAAATAAACATCCTAGGACCGGTTCCGGGGTTTCACCCCTCTTCAGCCGGGATAGCTTGAATCCAGTGGCATGGAGAGCACGGGACTCACGTCTGAGCATACCCGTCCCACTCGGGGTGACAAATGTAAAAACAACAGTTGATAGACAGAATGCAGAACAATATCATACATTCACCCCAGTACAGAGATCTGGGCCTAAATCCATCGTTTTTTTGCTCACCATGCCATTCCAGTTTGAACCCAGCCATATGCAAATCAGTCTTGACCCTGTGCCTCATGGGAACAGTCCAGCCCGAACTGCCAAGCCAGGTCCTCCCTGGACTGGAATAAGCATCATAGGACCAGTTTCGGGGTTTCACCACTCTTCAGGCAGTTTAGCTTGATTCCAGAGGCATGGAGAGCACGGGACTCACGTCTGAGCATACCCATCCCACTCGGGGTGACAAATGCAAAAACAACAGTTGATGGACAGAATGCAGAACAATGTCATACATTCACCCCAGTACAGAGATCTGGGCCAAAATCCATCTTTTTTTGCTCACCATGCCATTCCAGTTTGAACCGAGCCGTATGCAAAATAGTCCTGACCCTGTGCCTCATGGGAACAGTCCAGATCGAACAGCCAAGCCAGGTCCTCCCTTGACTGGAATAAGCATCCTAGGACCGGTTTCGGGGTTTCACCCCTCTTCAGCCAGGATAGCTTGATTCCAGTGGCATGGAAAGCACGGGAGTCACATCTGAGCATACCCGTCCCACTCGGGGTGACAAATACAAAAACAACAGTTGAAGGACAGAATGCAGAACAAAGTCATACATTCACCCCAGTACAGAGATCTGGGCCTAAATCCATTGTTTTTTTGCTCACCATGCCATTCCAGTTTGAACCCAGCAATATGCAAATCAGTCTTGACCCTGTGCCTCATTGGAACAGTCCAGCCCGAACTGCCAAGCCAGGTCCTCCCTGGACTGGAATAAGCATCCTAGGACCGGTTTCGGGGTTTCACCCCTCTTCAGCCAGGATAGCTTGATTCCAGAGGCATGGAGAGCACGGGACTCACGTCTGAGCATACCCGTCCCACTAGGGGTGACAAATGCAAAAACAACAGTTGATGGTCAGAATGCAGAACAATCTCATACATTCACCACAGTACAGAGATCTGGGCCTAAATCCATCGTTTTTTGCTCACCATGCCATTCCAGTTTGAACCCAGCCATATGCAAATCAGTCTTGACCCTGTGCCTCATGGGAACAGTCCAGCCCGAACTGCCAAGCCAGGTCCTCCCTGGACTGGAATAAGCATCCTAGGACCGGTTTTGGGGTTTCATCCCTCTTCAGGCAGGATAGCTTGATTCCAGTGGCATGGAGAGCACGGGACTCACGTGTGAGCATACCCATCCCACTCGGGGTGACAAATGCAAAAACAACAGTTGATGGTCAGAATGCAGAACAATGTCATACATTCACCCCAGTACAGATATCTTGGCCTTAAATCCATCGTTTTTTGCTCACCATGCCATTCCAGTTTGAACCCAGCCATATGTAAATCAGTCTTGACACTGTGCCTCATGGGAACAGCCCAGCCTGAACTGCCAAGCCAGGTCCTCCCTGGACTGAAATAAGCAATCTAGGACCGGTTTCGGGGTTTCACCACTCTTCAGCCAGGATAGCTTGATTCCAGTGGCATGGAGAGCACGGGACTCACGTCTGAGCATACCCGTCCCACTCGGGGTGACAATTGCAAAAACAACTGTTGATAGACAGAATGCAGAACAATGTCATACATTCACCCCAGTACAGAGATCTGAGCCTAAATCCATCCATTTTTTGTTCACCATGCCATTCCAGTTTGAACCCAGCCATATGCAAATCAGTCTTGAACCTGTGCCTCATGGGAACAGTCCAGCCCGAACTGCCAAGCCAGCTCCTCCCTGGACTGGAATAGGCATCCTAGGACCGGTTTCAGGGTTTCATCCCTTTTCAGGCAGGATAGCTTGATTCCAGTGGCATGGAGAGCACGGGACTCACGTCTGAGCATACCCGTACCACTCGGGGTGACAAATGCAAAAACAACAGTTGATGGACAGAATGCAGAACAATGTCATACATTCACCCCAGTACAGAGAGCTGGGCCTAAATCTATCTTTTTTTGCTCACCATGCCATTCCAGTTTGAACCCAGCAATATGCAAATCAGACTTGACCCTGTGCCTCATGGGAACAGTCCAGCCCGAACTGCCAAGCCAGGTCCTCCCTGGATTGGAATAAGCATCCTAGGACCGGTTTCGGGGTTTCACCCCTCTTCAGCCAGGATAGCTTGATTCCAGAGGCATGGAGAGCACGGGACTCACGTCTGAGCATACCCATCCCACTCGGGGTGACAACTGAAAAAACAACAGTTGATAGACAGAATGCAGAACAATGTCATACATTCACCCCAGTACAGAGATCTGAGCCTAAATCCGATGTTTTTGGCTCACCATGCCATTCCAGTTTGAACCCAGCCATATTCAAATCAGTCTTAACACTGTGCCTCATGGGAACAGTCCAGCCTGAACTGCCAAGCCAGGTCCTCGCTGAACTGGAATAAGCATCCTAGGACCGGTTTCGGGGTTTCACCCCTCTTCAGCCAGGATAGCTTGATTCCAGTGGCATGGAGAGCACAGGACTCACGTCTGAGCATACCAGTCCCACTCGGGGTGACAAATGCAAAAACAACAGTTGATGGACTGAATGCAGAACAATGTCATACATTCACCCCAGTACAGAGATCTGTGCCTAAATCCATAATTTTTTGCTCACCATGCCATTCCAGTTTGATCCCAGCCATATGCAAATCAGTCTTGACCCTGTGCCTCATGGGAACAGTCCAGCCCGAACTGCCAAGCCAGGTCCTCCCTGGACTGGAATATGCATCCTAGGACTGGTTTCGGGGTTTCACCCCTCTTCAGCCAGGATAGCTTGATTCCAGTGGCATGGAGAGCACGGGACTCACATCTGAGCATACCCGTCCCACTAGGGGTGACAAATGCAAAAACAACAGTTGATTTACAGAATGCAGAACAATGTCATACATTCACCCCAGTACAGAGATCTGGGCCTAAATCCATTGTTTTTTGCTCACCATGTGATTCCAGTTTGAACCAAGCCATATGCAAATCAGTCTTGACCCTGTGCCTCATGGGAACAGTCCAGCCCGAACTGCCAAGCCAGGTCCTCCCTGGACTGGAATAAACATCCTAGGACCGGTTCCGGGGTTTCACCCCTCTTCAGCTGGGATAGCTTGAATCCAGTGGCATGGAGAGCACGGGACTCACGTCTGAGCATACCCGTCCCACTCGGGGTGACAAATGCAAAAACAACAGTTGATAGACAGAATGCAGAACAATGTCATACATTCACCCCAGTACAGAGATCTGGGCCTAAATCCATCGTTTTTTTGCTCACCATGCCATTCCAGTTGGAACCCAGCCATATGCAAATCAGTCTTGACCCTGTGCCTCATGGGAACAGTCCAGCCCGAACTGCAAAGCCAGGTCCTCCCTGGACTGGAATAGGCATCCTAGGACCGGTTTCGGGGTTTCACCCCTCTTCAGGCAGTTTAGCTTGATTCCAGAGGCATGGAGAGCACGGGACTCACGTCTGAGCATACCCATCCCACTCGGGGTGACAAATGCAAAAACAACAGTTGATGGAAAGAATGCAGAACAATGTCATACATTCACCCGAGTACAGAGATCTGGGCCAAAATCCATCTTTTTTTGCTCACCATGCCATTCCAGTTTGAACCCAGCCGTATGCAAATCAGTCTTGACCCTGTGCCTCATGGGAACAGTCCAGCCCGAACTGCCAAGCCAGGTCCTCCCTGGACTGGAATATGCATCCTAGGACTGGTTTCGGGGTTTCACCCCTCTTCAGCCAGGATAGCTTGATTCCAGTGGCATGGAGAGCACGGGACTCACATCTGAGCATACCCGTCCCACTAGGGGTGACAAATGCAAAAACAACAGTTGATTTACAGAATGCAGAACAATGTCATACATTCACCCCAGTACAGAGATCTGGGCCTAAATCCATTGTTTTTTGCTCACCATGCGATTCCAGTTTGAACCAAGCCATATGCAAATCAGTCTTGACCCTGTGCCTCATGGGAACAGTCCAGCCCGAACTGCCAAGCCAGGTCCTCCCTGGACTGGAATAAGCATCCTAGGACCGGTTCCGGGGTTTCACCCCTCTTCAGCCGGGATAGCTTGAATCCAGTGGCATGGAGAGCACGGGACTCACGTCTGAGCATACCCATCCCACTCAGGGTGACAAATGCAAAAACAACAGTTGATGGACAGAATATAGAACAATGTCATACATTCACCCCAGTACAGGAATCTGGGCCCAAATCCATTTTTTTTGCTCACCATGCCATTCCAGTTTGAACCCAGCCATATGCAAATCAGTCTTGACCCTTTGCCTCATGGGAACAGTCCAGCCCGAACTGCCAAGCCAGGTCCTCCCTGGACTGGAATAAGCATCCTAGGACCGGTTTCGGGGTTTCACCCCTCTTCAGCCAGGATAGCTTGATTCCAGTGGCATGGAGAGCACAGGACTCACGTCTGAGCATACCAGTCCCACTCGGGGTGGCAAATGCAAAAACAACAGTTGATGGACAGAATGGAGAATAATGTCATACATTCGCCCCAATACAGAGATCTGTGCCTAAATCCATAATTTTTTGCTCACCATGCCATTCCAGTTTGATCCCAGCCGTATGCAAATCAGTCTTGACCCTGTGCCTCATGGGAACAGTCCAGCCCAAACTGCCAAGCCAGGTCCTCCCTGGACTGGAATATGCATCCTAGGACTGGTATCGGGGTTTCACCCCTCTTCAGCCAGGATAGCTTGATTCCAGTGGCATGGAGAGCACGGGACTCACATCTGAGCATACCCGTCCCACTAGGGGTGACAAATGCAAAAACAACAGTTGATTTACAGAATGCAGAACAATGTCATACATTCACCCCAGTACAGAGATCTGGGCCTAAATCCACTGTTTTTTGCTCACCATGCGATTCCAGATTGAACCAAGCCATATGCAAATCAGTCTTGACCCTGTGCCTCATGGGAACAGTCCAGCCCGAACTGCCAAGCCAGGTCCTCCCTGGACTGGAATAAACATCCTAGGACCGGTTCAGGGGTTTCACCCCTCTTCAGCTGGGATAGCTTGAATCCAGTGGCATGGAGAGCACGGGACTCACGTCTGAGCATACCCGTCCCACTCGGGGTGACAAATGCAAAAACAACAGTTGATAGACAGAATGCAGAACAATGTCATACATTCACCCCAGTACAGAGATCTGAGCCTAAATCCATCGTTTTTTTGTTCACCATGCCATTCCAGTTGGAACCCAGCCATATGCAAATCAGTCTTGACCCTGTGCCTCATGGGAACAGTCCAGCCCGAACTGCAAAGCCAGGTCCTCCCTGGACTGGAATAGGCATCCTAGGACCGGTTTCGGGGTTTCACCCCTCTTCAGGCAGTTTAGCTTGATTCCAGAGGCATGGAGAGCACGGGACTCACGTCTGAGCATACCCATCCCACTCGGGGTGACAAATGCAAAAACAACAGTTGATGGAAAGAATGCAGAACAATGTCATACATTCACCCGAGTACAGAGATCTGGGCCAAAATCCATCTTTTTTTGCTCACCATGCCATTCCAGTTTGAACCCAGCCGTATGCAAATCAGTCCTGACCCTTTGCCTCATGGGAACAGTCCAGCCCGAACTGCCAAGCCAGGTCCTCCCTGGACTGGAATAAGCATCCTAGGACCGGTTTCGGGGTTTCACCCCTCTTCAGCCAGGATAGCTTGATTCCAGAGGCATGGAGAGCACGGGACTCACGTCTGAGCATACCCATCCCACTCGGGGTGACAACTGAAAAAACAACAGTTGATAGACAGAATGCAGAACAATGTCATACATTCACCCCAGTACAGAGATCTGAGCCTAAATCCGTTGTTTTTGGCTCACCATGACATTCCAGTTTGAACCCAGCCACATTCAAATCAGTCTTAACCCTGTGCCTCATGGGAACAGTCCAGCCCGAACTGCCAAGCCAGGTCCTCCCTGAACTGGAATAAGCATCCTAGGACCGGTTTCGGGGTTTCACCCCTCTTCAGCCAGGATAGCTTGATTCAAGTGGCATGGAGAGCACAGGACTCACGTCTGAGCATACCAGTCCCACTCGGGATGACAAATGCAAAAACAACAGTTGATGGACTGAATGCAGAACAATGTCATACATTCACCCCAGTACAGAGATCTGTGCCTAAATCCATAATTGTTTGCTCACCATGCCATTCCAGTTTGATCTCAGCCATATGCAAATCAGTCTTGACCCTGTGCCTCATGGGAACAGTCCAGCCCGAACTGCCAAGCCAGGCCCTCCCTGAACTGGAATAAGCATCCTAGGACCGGTTTCGGGGTTTCACCCCTCTTCAGCCAGGATAGCTTGATTCCAGTGGCATGGAGAGCACGGGACTCACATCTGAGCATACCCGTCCCACTAGGGGTGACAAATGCAAAAACAACAGTTGATTTACAGAATGCAGAACAATGTCATACATTCACCCCAGTACAGAGATCTGGGCCTAAATCTATCTTTTTTTGCTCACCATGCCATTCCAGTTTGAACCCAGCAATATGCAAATCAGACTTGACCCTGTGCCTCATGGTAACAGTCCAGCCCGAACTGCCAAGCCAGGTCCTCCCTGGACTAGAATAAGCATCCCAGGACCGGTTTCGGGGTTTCACCCCTCTTCAGCCAGGATAGCTTGATTCCAGTGGCATGGAGAGCACGGGACTCATGTCTGAGCATACCCGTCCCACTCGGGGTGACAAATGCAAAAACAACAGTTGATGGACAGAATGCAGAACAATGTCATACATTCACCCCAGTATAGAGATCTGGGCCTACATCCATCGTTTTTTTGCTCACCATGACATTCCAGTTTGAACCCAGCCATATGCAAATCAGTCTTGACACTGAGCCTCATGGGAACAGCCCAGCCTGAACTGCCAAGCCAGGTCCTCCCTGGACTGGAATAAGCATCCTAGGACCGGTTTCAGGGTTTCACCCCTCTTCAGCCAGGATAGCTTGATTCCAGTGGCATGGAGAGCACGGGACTCAGGTCTGAGCATACCCGTCCCAATCGGGGTGACAATTGAAAAAACAACTGCTGATAGACAGAATGCAGAACAATGACATACATTCACCCCAGTACAGAGATCTGAGCCTAAATCCGTTGTTTTTGGCTCACCATGCCATTCCAGTTTGAACCCAGCCATATTCAAATCAGTCTTGACCCTGTGCCTCATGGGAACAGTCCAGCCCGAACTGCCAAGCCAGGTCATCCCTGGACTTGAAAAAGCATCCTAGGACCAGTTTCAGGGTTTCATCCCTCTTCAGGCAGGATAGCTTGATTCCAGTGGCATGAAGAGCACGGGACTCACGTCTGAGCATACCCATCCCACTCGGGGTGACAAATGCAAAAACAACAGTTGATGGACAGAATGCAGAACAATATCATACATTCACCCCAGTACAGAGATCTGGGCCTAAATTCATTTTTTTTGCTCACCATGCCATTTCAGATTGAACCCAGCCATATGCAAATCAGTCTTGACACTGTGCCTCATGGGAACAGCCCAGCCTGATCTGCCAAGCCAGGTCCTCCCTGGACTTGAAAAAGCATCCTAGGACCAGTTTCGGGGTTTCACCCCTCTTCAGCCAGGATAGCTTGATTCCAGTGGCATGGAGAGCACAGGACTCACGTCTGAGCATACCCGTCCCACTCGGGGTGACGAATGCAAAAACAACAGTTGATGGACAGAATGAAGAACAATGTCATACATTCACCCCAATACAGAGATCTGGGCCTAAATCCATCGTTTTTTTGCTCACCATGCCATTCCAGTTTGAACCCAGCCATATGCAAATCAGTCTTGACCCTGTGCCTCATGGGAACAGTCCAGCCCGAACTGCCAAGCCAGGTCCTCCCTGGACTGGAATAAGCATCCTAGGACCGGTTTTGGGGTTCCACCCCTCTTCAGCCAGGATAGCTTGATTCCAGTGGCATGGAGAGCATGGGACTCACGTTTGAGCATACCCGTCCCACTCGGGGTGACGAATGCAAAAACAACAGTTGATGGTCAGAATGCAGAACAATGTCATACATTCACCCCAGTAAGAAGATCTTGGCCTTAAATCCATTGTTTTTTTGCTCACCATGCCATTCCAGTTTGAACCCAGCCATATGCAAATCAGTCTTGACACTGTGCCTCATGGGAACAGCCCAGCCTGATCTGCCAAGCCAGGTCCTCCCTGGACTGGAATAAGCATCCTAGGACCGGTTTCGGGGTTTCACCACTCTTCAGCCAGGATAGCTTGATTCCAGTGGCATGGAGAGCACAGGACTCACGTCTGAGCATACCCGTCCCACTCGGGGTGACAATTGCAAAAACAACTGTTGATAGACAGAATGCAGAACAATGTCATACATTCACTCCAGTACAGAGATCTGAGCCTAAATCCATCCATTTTTTGCTCACCATGCCATTCCAGTTTAAACCCAGCCATATGCAAATCAGCCTTGACCCTGTGCCTCATGGGAACAGTCCAGCCCGAACTGCCAAGCCAGGTCCTCCCTGGACTGGAATAAGCAACCTAGGACCGGTTTCAGGGTTTCATCCCTTTTCAGGCAGGATAGCTTGATTCCAGTGGCATGGAGAGCACGGGACTCACGTCTGAGCATACCCATCCCTCTCGGGGTGACAAATGCAAAAACAACAGTTGATGGACAGAATGCAGAACAATGTCATACATTCACCCCAGTACAGGAATCTGGGCCCAAATCCATTTTTTTTGCTCACCATGCCATTCCAGTTTGAACCCAGCCATATGCAAATCAGTCTTGACCCTGTGCCTCATGGGAACAGTCCAGCCCGAACTGCCAAGCCAGGTCCTCCCTGGACTGGAATAAGCATCCTAGGACCGGTTTCGGGGTTTCACCCCTCTTCAGCCAGGATAGCTTGATTCCAGTGGCATGGAGAGCACGGGACTCACATCTGAGCATACCCGTCCCACTAGGGGTGACAAATGCAAAAACAACAGTTGATTTACAGAATGAAGAACAATGTCATTTATTCACCCCAGTACAGAGATGTGGGCCTAAATCCATTGTTTTTTGCTCACCATGCGATTCCAGTTTGAACCCAGCCATATGCAAATCAGTCTTGACCCTGTGCCTCATGGGAACAGTCCAGCCCGAACTGCCAAGCCAAGTCCTCCCTGGACTGAAATAAACATCCTAGGACCGGTTCCGGGGTTTCACCCCTCTTCAGCCGGGATAGCTTGAATCCAGTGGCATGGAGAGCACGGGACTCACGTCTGAGCATACCCGTCCCACTCGGGGTGACAAATGTAAAAACAACAGTTGATAGACAGAATGCAGAACAATATCATACATTCACCCCAGTACAGAGATCTGGGCCTAAATCCATCGTTTTTTTGCTCACCATGCCATTCCAGTTTGAACCCAGCCATATGCAAATCAGTCTTGACCCTTCGCCTCATGGGAACAGTCCAGCCCGAACTGCCAAGCCAGGTCCTCCCTGGACTGGAATAAGCATCATAGGACCAGTTTCGGGGTTTCACCACTCTTCAGGCAGTTTAGCTTGATTCCAGAGGCATGGAGAGCACGGGACTCACGTCTGAGCATACCCATCCCACTCGGGGTGACAAATGCAAAAACAACAGTTGATGGACAGAATGCAGAACAATGTCATACATTCACCCCAGTACAGAGATCTGGGCCAAAATCCATTTTTTTTTGCTCACCATGCCATTCCAGTTTGAACCGAGCCGTATGCAAAATAGTCCTGACCCTGTGCCTCATGGGAACAGTCCAGATCGAACAGCCAAGCCAGGTCCTCCCTTGACTGGAATAAGCATCCTAGGACCGGTTTCGGGGTTTCACCCCTCTTCAGCCAGGATAGCTTGATTCCAGTGGCATGGAAAGCACGGGAGTCACATCTGAGCATACCCGTCCCACTCGGGGTGACAAATACAAAAACAACAGTTGAAGGACAGAATGCAGAACAAAGTCATACATTCACCCCAGTACAGAGATCTGGGCCTAAATCCATTGTTTTTTTGCTCACCATGCCATTCCAGTTTGAACCCAGCAATATGCAAATCAGTCTTGACCCTGTGCCTCATGGGAACAGTCCAGCCCGGACTGCCAAGCCAGGTCCTCCCTGGACTGGAATAAGCATCCTAGGACCGGTTTCGGGGTTTCACCCCTCTTCAGGCAGGATAGCTTGATTCCAGTGGCATGGAGAGCACGGGACTCACGTGTGAGCATACCCATCCCACTCGGGGTGACATATGCAAAAACAACAGTTGATGGTCAGAATGCAGAACAATGTCATACATTCACCCCAGTACAGATATCTTGGCCTTAAATCCATCGTTTTTTGCTCACCATGCCATTCCAGTTTGAACCCAGCCATATGTAAATCAGTCTTGACACTGTGCCTCATGGGAACAGCCCAGCCTGAACTGCCAAGCCAGGTCCTCCCTGGACTGAAATAAGCAATCTAGGACCGGTTTCGGGGTTTCACCACTCTTCAGCCAGGATAGCTTGATTCCAGTGGCATGGAGAGCACGGGACTCACGTCTGAGCATACCCGTCCCACTCGGGGTGACAATTGCAAAAACAACTGTTGATAGACAGAATGCAGAACAATGTCATACATTCACCCCAGTACAGAGATCTGAGCCTAAATCCATCCATTTTTTGCTCACCATGCCATTCCAGTTTGAACCCAGCCATATGCAAATCAGTCTTGACCCTGTGCCTCATGGGAACAGTCCAGCCCGAACTGCCAAGCCAGCTCCTCCCTGGACTGGAATAGGCATCCTAGGACCGGTTTCAGGGTTTCATCCCTTTTCAGGCAGGATACCTTGATTCCAGAGGCATGGAGAGCATGGGACTCACGTCTGAGCATACCCGTACCACTCGGGGTGACAAATGCAAAAACAACAGTTGATGGACAGAATGCAGAACAATGTCATACATTCACCCCAGTACAGAGAGCTGGGCCTAAATCTATCTTTTTTTGCTCACCATGCCATTCCAGTTTGAACCCAGCCATATGCAAATCAGTCTTGACCCTGTGCCTCATGGGAACAGTCCAGCCCGATCTGCCAAGCCAGGTCCTCCCTGGACTGGAATAAGCATCCTAGGACCGGTTTTGGGGTTTCATCCCTTTTCAGGCAGGATAGCTTGATTCCAGTGGCATGGAGAGCACGGGACTCACGTCTGAGCATACCCATCCCACTCGGGGTGACAAATGCAAAAACAACAGTTGATGGACAGAATGCAGAACAATGTCATACATTCACCCCAGTACAGAGATCTGGGCCTAAATCCATCCATTTTTTGCTAACCATGCCATTCCAGTTTGAACCCAGCCATATGCAAATCAGTCCTGACCCTGTGCCTCATGGGAACAGTCCAGCCCGAACTGCCAAGCCAGGTCCTCCCTGGACTGGAAAAAGCATCCTAGGACCGGTTTCAGAGTTTCATCCCTCTTCAGGCAGTTTAGCTTGATTCCAGAGGCATGGAGAGCACGGGACTCACGTCTGAGCATACCCATCCCACTCGGGGTGACAACTGAAAAAACAACAGTTGGTAGACAGAATGCAGAACAATGTCATACATTCACCCCAGTACAGAGATCTGAGCCTAAATCCGATGTTTTTGGCTCACCATGCCATTCCAGTTTGAACCCAGCCATATTCAAATCAGTCTTAACACTGTGCCTCATGGGAACAGTCCAGCCTGAACTGCCAAGCCAGGTCCTCGCTGAACTGGAATAAGCATCCTAGGACCGGTTTCGGGGTTTCACCCCTCTTCAGCCAGGATAGCTTGATTCCAGTGGCATGGAGAGCACAGGACTCACGTCTGAGCATACCAGTCCCACTCGGGGTGACAAATGCAAAAACAACAGTTGATGGACTGAATGCAGAACAATGTCATACATTCACCCCAGTACAGAGATCTGTGCCTAAATCCATAATTTTTTGCTCACCATGCCATTCCAGTTTGATCCCAGCCATATGCAAATCAGTCTTGACCCTGTGCCTCATGGGAACAGTCCAGCCCAAACTGCCAAGCCAGGTCCTCCCTGGACTGGAATAAGCATCCTAGGGCCGGTTTCGGGGTTTCACCCCTCTTCAGCCAGGATAGCTTGATTCCAGTGGCATGGAGAGCACGGGACTCACATCTGAGCATACCCGTCCCACTAGGGGTGACAAATGCAAAAACAACAGTTGATTTACAGAATGCAAAACAATGTCATACATTCACCCCAGTACAGAGATCTGGGCCTAAATCCATTGTTTTTTGCTCACTATGCGATTCCAGTTTGAACCCAGCCATATGCAAATCAGTCTTGACCCTGTGCCTCATGGGAACAGTCCAGCCCGAACTGCCAAGCCAGGTCCTCCCTGGACTGGAATAAGCATCCTAGGACCGGTTTCGGGGTTTCACCCCCTTCAGGCAGTTTAGATTGATTCCAGAGACATGGAGAGCACGGGACTCACGTCTGAGCATACCCATCCCACTCGGGGTGACAAATGCAAAAACAACAGTTGATGGACAGAATGCAGAACAATGTCATACATTCACCCCAGTACAGAGATCTGGGCCTAAATCCATCTTTTTTTGCTCACCCTGCCATTCCAGTTTGAACCCAGCCACATGCAAATCAGACTTGACCCTGTGCCTCATGGGAACAGTCCAGTCCGAACTGCCAAGCCAGGTCCTCCCTGGACTGGAATAAGCATCCTAGGACCGGTTTCGGGGTTTCACCCCTCTTCAGCCAGGATAGCTTGATTCCAGAGGCATGGAGAGCATGGGACTCACGTCTGAGCATACCCGTCCCACTAGGGGTGACAAATGCAAAAACAACAGTTGATGGTGAGAATGCAGAACAATCTCATACATTCACCACAGTACAGAGATCTGGGCCTAAATCCATCGTTTTTTGCTCACCGTGCCATTCCAGTTTGAACCCAGCCATATGCAAATCAGTCTTGACCCTGTGCCTCATGGGAACAGTCCAGCCCGATCTGCCAAGCCAGGTCCTCCCTGGACTGGAATAAGCATCCTAGGACCGGTTTTGGGGTTTCATCCCTCTTCAGGCAGGATAGCTTGATTCCAGTGGCATGGAGAGCACGGGACTCACGTCTGAGCATACCCATCCCACTCGGGGTGACAAATGCAAAAACAACAGTTGATGGACAGAATGCAGAACAATGTCATACATTCACCCCAGTACAGAGATCTGGGCCTAAATCCATCCATTTTTTGCTAACCATGCCATTCCAGTTTGAACCCAGCCATATGCAAATCAGTCCTGACCCTGTGCCTCATGGGAACAGTCCAGCCCGAACTGCCAAGCCAGGTCCTCCCTGGACTGGAAAAAGCATCCTAGGACCGGTTTCAGAGTTTCATCCCTCTTCAGGCAGTTTAGCTTGATTCCAGAGGCATGGAGAGCACGGGACTCAAGTCTGAGCATACCCATCCCATTCGGGGTGACAAATGCAAAAACAACAGTTGATGGACAGAATGCAGAACAATGTCATACATTCACCCCAGTACAGAGATCTGGGCCTAAATCCATTTTTTTTGCTCACCATGCCATTCCAGTTTGAACCCAGCCATATGCAAATCAGTCTTGACCCTGTGCCGCATGGGAACAGTCCAGCCCGAACTGCCAAGCCAGGTCCTCCTTGGACTGGAATAAGCATCCTAGGACCGGTTGCGGGTTTTCACCCCTCTTCAGCCAGGATAGCTTAATTCCAGTGGCATGGAGAGCACGGGAGTCAAGTCTGAGCATACCCGTCCCACTCGGGGTGAGAAATGCAAAAACAACAGTTGATGGACAGAATGCAGAACAATGTCATACATTCACCCCAATACAGAGATCTGGGCCTAAATCCATCGTTTTTTTTGCTCACCATGCCATTCCAGTTTGAACCAAGCCGTATGCAAATCAGTCTTGACCCTGTGCCTCATGGGAACAGTCCAGCCCAAACTGCCAAGCCAGGTCCTCCCTGGACTGGAATAAGCATCCTAGGACCGGTTTCGGGGTTCCACCCCTCTTCAGCCAGGATAGCTTGATTCCAGTGGCATGGAGAGCATGGGACTCACGTGTGAGCATACCCGTCCCACTTGGGGTGACAAATGCAAAAACAACAGTTGATGGTCAGAATGCAGAACAATGTCATACATTCACCCCAGTACAGAGATCTTGGCCTTAAATCCATCGTTTTTTTGCTCACCATGCCATTCCAGTTTGAACCCAGCCATATGCAAATCAGTCTTGACACTGTGCCTCATGGGAACAGCCCAGCCTGAACTGCCAAGCCAGGTCCTCCCTGGACTGAAATAAGCAATCTAGGACCGGTTTCGGGGTTTCACCACTCTTCAGCCAGGATAGCTTGATTCCAGTGGCATGGACAGCACGGGACTCACGTCTGAGCATACCCGTCCCACTCGGGGTGACAATTGCAAAAACAACTGTTGATAGACAGAATGCAGAACAATGTCATACATTCACCCCAGTACAGAGATCTGAGCCTAAATCCATCCATTTTTTGCTCACCATGCCATTCCAGTTTGAACCCAGCCATATGCAAATCAGTCTTGACCCTGTGCCTCATGGGAACAGTCCAGCCCGAACTGCCAAGCCAAGTCCTCCCTGGACTGAAATAAACATCCTAGGACCGGTTCCGGGGTTTCACCCCTCTTCAGCCGGGATAGCTTGAATCCAGTGGCATGGAGAGCACGGGACTCACGTCTGAGCATACCCGTCCCACTCGGGGTGACAAATGTAAAAACAACAGTTGATAGACAGAATGCAGAACAATATCATACATTCACCCCAGTACAGAGATCTGGGCCTAAATCCATCGTTTTTTTGCTCACCATGCCATTCCAGTTTGAACCCAGCCATATGCAAATCAGTCTTGACCCTTCGCCTCATGGGAACAGTCCAGCCCGAACTGCCAAGCCAGGTCCTCCCTGGACTGGAATAAGCATCATAGGACCAGTTTCGGGGTTTCACCACTCTTCAGGCAGTTTAGCTTGATTCCAGAGGCATGGAGAGCACGGGACTCACGTCTGAGCATACCCATCCCACTCGGGGTGACAAATGCAAAAACAACAGTTGATGGACAGAATGCAGAACAATGTCATACATTCACCCCAGTACAGAGATCTGGGCCAAAATCCATTTTTTTTTGCTCACCATGCCATTCCAGTTTGAACCGAGCCGTATGCAAAATAGTCCTGACCCTGTGCCTCATGGGAACAGTCCAGATCGAACAGCCAAGCCAGGTCCTCCCTTGACTGGAATAAGCATCCTAGGACCGGTTTCGGGGTTTCACCCCTCTTCAGCCAGGATAGCTTGATTCCAGTGGCATGGAAAGCACGGGAGTCACATCTGAGCATACCCGTCCCACTCGGGGTGACAAATACAAAAACAACAGTTGAAGGACAGAATGCAGAACAAAGTCATACATTCACCCCAGTACAGAGATCTGGGCCTAAATCCATTGTTTTTTTGCTCACCATGCCATTCCAGTTTGAACCCAGCAATATGCAAATCAGTCTTGACCCTGTGCCTCATGGGAACAGTCCAGCCCGAACTGCCAAGCCAGGTCCTCCCTGGACTGGAATAAGCATCCTAGGACCGGTTTCGGGGTTTCACCCCTCTTCAGCCAGGATAGCTTGATTCCAGATGCATGGAGAGCACGGGACTCACGTCTGAGCATACCCGTCCCACTAGGGGTGACAAATGCAAAAACAACAGTTGATGGTCAGAATGCAGAACAATCTCATACATTCACCACAGTACAGAGATCTGGGCCTAAATCCATCGTTTTTTGCTCACCATGCCATTCCAGTTTGAACCCAGCCATATGCAAATCAGTCTTGACCCTGTGCCTCATGGGAACAGTCCAGCCCGAACTGCCAAGCCAGGTCCTCCCTGGACTGGAATAAGCATCCTAGGACCGGTTTTGGGGTTTCATCCCTCTTCAGGCAGGATAGCTTGATTCCAGTGGCATGGAGAGCACGGGACTCACGTGTGAGCATACCCATCCCACTCGGGGTGACAAATGCAAAAACAACAGTTGATGGTCAGAATGCAGAACAATGTCATACATTCACCCCAGTACAGATATCTTGGCCTTAAATCCATCGTTTTTTGCTCACCATGCCATTCCAGTTTGAACCCAGCCATATGTAAATCAGTCTTGACACTGTGCCTCATGGGAACAGCCCAGCCTGAACTGCCAAGCCAGGTCCTCCCTGGACTGAAATAAGCAATCTAGGACCGGTTTCGGGGTTTCACCACTCTTCAGCCAGGATAGCTTGATTCCAGTGGCATGGAGAGCACGGGACTCACGTCTGAGCATACCCGTCCCACTCGGGGTGACAATTGCAAAAACAACTGTTGATAGACAGAATGCAGAACAATGTCATACATTCACCCCAGTACAGAGATCTGAGCCTAAATCCATCCATTTTTTGCTCACCATGCCATTCCAGTTTGAACCCAGCCATATGCAAATCAGTCTTGACCCTGTGCCTCATGGGAACAGTCCAGCCCGAACTGCCAAGCCAGCTCCTCCCTGGACTGGAATAGGCATCCTAGGACCGGTTTCAGGGTTTCATCCCTTTTCAGGCAGGATAGCTTGATTCCAGAGGCATGGAGAGCATGGGACTCACGTCTGAGCATACCCGTACCACTCGGGGTGACAAATGCAAAAACAACAGTTGATGGTGAGAATGCAGAACAATCTCATACATTCACCACAGTACAGAGATCTGGGCCTAAATCCATCGTTTTTTGCTCACCGTGCCATTCCAGTTTGAACCCAGCCATATGCAAATCAGTCTTGACCCTGTGCCTCATGGGAACAGTCCAGCCCGATCTGCCAAGCCAGGTCCTCCCTGGACTGGAATAAGCATCCTAGGACCGGTTTTGGGGTTTCATCCCTCTTCAGGCAGGATAGCTTGATTCCAGTGGCATGGAGAGCACGGGACTCACGTCTGAGCATACCCATCCCACTCGGGGTGACAAATGCAAAAACAACAGTTGATGGACAGAATGCAGAACAATGTCATACATTCACCCCAGTACAGAGATCTGGGCCTAAATCCATCCATTTTTTGCTAACCATGCCATTCCAGTTTGAACCCAGCCATATGCAAATCAGTCCTGACCCTGTGCCTCATGGGAACAGTCCAGCCCGAACTGCCAAGCCAGGTCCTCCCTGGACTGGAAAAAGCATCCTAGGACCGGTTTCAGAGTTTCATCCCTCTTCAGGCAGTTTAGCTTGATTCCAGAGGCATGGAGAGCACGGGACTCACGTCTGAGCATACCCATCCCATTCGGGGTGACAAATGCAAAAACAACAGTTGATGGACAGAATGCAGAACAATGTCATACATTCACCCCAGTACAGAGATCTGGGCCTAAATCCATTTTTTTTGCTCACCATGCCATTCCAGTTTGAACCCAGCCATATGCAAATCAGTCTTGACCCTGTGCCGCATGGGAACAGTCCAGCCCGAACTGCCAAGCCAGGTCCTCCTTGGACTGGAATAAGCATCCTAGGACCGGTTGCGGGTTTTCACCCCTCTTCAGCCAGGATAGCTTAATTCCAGTGGCATGGAGAGCACGGGAGTCAAGTCTGAGCATACCCGTCCCACTCGGGGTGAGAAATGCAAAAACAACAGTTGATGGACAGAATGCAGAACAATGTCATACATTCACCCCAATACAGAGATCTGGGCCTAAATCCATCGTTTTTTTTGCTCACCATGCCATTCCAGTTTGAACCAAGCCGTATGCAAATCAGTCTTGACCCTGTGCCTCATGGGAACAGTCCAGCCCAAACTGCCAAGCCAGGTCCTCCCTGGACTGGAATAAGCATCCTAGGACCGGTTTCGGGGTTCCACCCCTCTTCAGCCAGGATAGCTTGATTCCAGTGGCATGGAGAGCATGGGACTCACGTGTGAGCATACCCGTCCCACTTGGGGTGACAAATGCAAAAACAACAGTTGATGGTCAGAATGCAGAACAATGTCATACATTCACCCCAGTACAGAGATCTTGGCCTTAAATCCATCGTTTTTTTGCTCACCATGCCATTCCAGTTTGAACCCAGCCATATGCAAATCAGTCTTGACACTGTGCCTCATGGGAACAGCCCAGCCTGAACTGCCAAGCCAGGTCCTCCCTGGACTGAAATAAGCAATCTAGGACCGGTTTCGGGGTTTCACCCCTCTTCAGCCAGGATAGCTTGATTCCAGTGGCATGGAGAGCACGGGACTCACGTCTGAGCATACCCGTCCCACTCGGGGTGACAATTGCAAAAACAACTGTTGATAGACAGAATGCAGAACAATGTCATACATTCACCCCAGTACAGAGATCTGAGCCTAAATCCATCCATTTTTTGCTCACCATGCCATTCCAGTTTGAACCCAGCCATATGCAAATCAGTCTTGACCCTGTGCCTCATGGGAACAGTCCAGCCCGAACTGCCAAGCCAGCTCCTCCCTGGACTGGAATAGGCATCCTAGGACCGGTTTCAGGGTTTCATCCCTTTTCAGGCAGGATAGCTTGATTCCAGTGGCATGGAGAGCACGGGACTCTTGTCTGAGCATACCCGTACCACTCGGGGTGACAAATGCAAAAACAACAGTTGATGGACAGAATGCAGAACAATGTCATACATTCACCCCAGTACAGAGATCTGGGCCTAAATCTATCTTTTTTTGCTCACCATGCCATTCCAGTTTGAACCCAGCAATATGCAAATCAGACTTGACCCTGTGCCTCATGGTAACAGTCCAGCCCGAACTGCCAAGCCAGGTCCTCCCTCGACTGGAATAAGCATCCTAGGACCGGTTTCGGGGTTTCACCCCTCTTCAGCCAGGATAGCTTGATTCCTTTGGCATGGAGAGCACGGGACTCACGTCTGAGCATACCCGTCCCACTCAGGGTGACAAATGCAAAAACAACAGTTGATGGACTGAATGCAGAACAATGTCATACATTCACCCCAGTACAGAGATCTGGGCCTAAATCCATAGTTTTTTGCTCACCATGACATTCCAGTTTGAACCCAGCCATATGCAAATCAGTCTTGACACTGTGCCTCATGGGAACAGCCCAGCCTGAACTGCCAAGCCAGGTCCTCCCTAGACTGGAATAAGCATCCTAGGACCGGTTTCGGGGTTTCACCACTCTTCAGCCAGGATAGCTTGATTCCAGTGGCATGGAGAGCACAGGACTCACGTCTGAGCATACCCGTCCCACTCGGGGTGACAAATGTAAAAACAACAGTTGATGGACAGAATGAAGAACAATGTCATACATTCACCCCAATACAGAGATCTGGGCCTAAATCCATCGTTTTTTTGCTCACCATGCCATTCCAGTTTGAACCCAGCTATATGCAAATCAGTCTTGACGCTGTGCCTCATGGGAACAGTCCAGCCCGAACTGCCAAGCCAGGTCCTCCCTGGACTGGAATAAGCATCCTAGGACCGGTTTTGGGGTTCCACCCCTCTTCAGCCAGGATAGCTTGATTCCAGTGGCATGGAGAGCATGGGACTCACGTCTGAGCATACCCGTCCCACTCGGGGTGACGAGTGCAAAAACAACAGTTGATGGTCAGAATGCAGAACAATGTCATACATTCACCACAGTAAGAAGATCTTGGCCTTAAATCCATTGTTTTTTTGCTCACCATGCCATTCCAGTTTGAACCCAGCCATATGAAAATCAGTCTTGACACTGTGCCTCATGGGAACAGCCCAGCCTGATCTGCCAAGCCAGGTCCTCCCTGGACTGGAATAAGCATCCTAGGACCGGTTTCGGGGTTTCATCACTCTTCAGCCAGGATAGCTTGATTCCAGTGGCATGGAGAGCACAGGACTCACGTCTGAGCATACCCGTCCCACTCGGGGTGACAATTGCAAAAACAACTGTTGATAGACAGAATGCAGAACAATGTCATACATTCACTCCAGTACAGAGATCTGAGCCTAAATCCATCAATTTTTTGCTCACCATGCCATTCCAGTTTGAACCCATCCATATGCAAATCAGACTTGACCCTGTGCCTCATGGGAACAGTCCAGTCCGAACTGCCAAGCCAGGTCCTCCCTGGAATGGAATAAGCATCCTAGGACCGGTTTCTGGGTTTCACCCCTCTTCAGCCAGGATAGCTTGATTCCAGAGGCATGGAGAGCATGGGACTCACGTCTGAGCATACACGTCCCACTAGGGGTGACAAATGCAAACACAACAGTTGATGGTGAGAATGCAGAACAATCTCATACATTCACCACAGTACAGAGATCTGGGCCTAAATCCATCGTTTTTTGCTCACCATGCCATTCCAGTTTGAACCCAGCCATATGCAAATCAGTCTTGACCCTGTGCCTCATGGGAACAGTCCAGCCCGATAGCCAAGCCAGGTCCTCCCTGGACTGGAATAAGCATCCTAGGACCGGTTTTGGGGTTTCATCCCTCTTCAGGCAGGATAGCTTGATTCCAGTGGCATGGAGAGCACGGGACTCACGTCTGAGCATACCCATCCCACTCGGGGTGACAAATGCAAAAACAACAGTTGATGGACAGAATGCAGAACAATGTCATACATTCACCCCAGTACAGAGATCTGGGCCTAAATCCATCAATTTTTTGCTAACCATGCCATTCCAGTTTGAACCCAGCCATATGCAAATCAGTCCTGACCCTGTGCCTCATGGGAACAGTCCAGCCCGAACTGCCAAGCCAGGTCCTCCCTGGACTGGAAAAAGCATCCTAGGACCGGTTTCAGAGTTTCATCCCTCTTCAGGCAGTTTAGCTTGATTCCAGAGGCATGGAGAGCACGGGACTCACGTCTGAGCATACCCATCCCATTCGGGGTGACAAATGCAAAAACAACAGTTGATGGACAGAATGCAGAACAATGTCATACATTCACCCCAGTACAGAGATCTGGGCCTAAATCCATTTTTTTTGCTCACCATGCCATTCCAGTTTGAACCCAGCCATATGCAAATCAGTCTTGACCCTGTGCCGCATGGGAACAGTCCAGCCCGAACTGCCAAGCCAGGTCCTCCTTGGACTGGAATAAGCATCCTAGGACCGGTTGCGGGTTTTCACCCCTCTTCAGCCAGGATAGCTTAATTCCAGTGGCATGGAGAGCACGGGAGTCACGTCTGAGCATACCCGTCCCACTCGGGGTGAGAAATGCAAAAACAACAGTTGATGGACAGAATGCAGAACAATGTCATACATTCACCCCAATACAGAGATCTGGGCCTAAATCCATCGTTTTTTTTGCTCACCATGCCATTCCAGTTTGAACCCAGCCGTATGCAAATCAGTCTTGACCCTGTGCCTCATGGGAACAGTCCAGCCCGAACTGCCAAGCCAGGTCCTCCCTGGACTGGAATAAGCATCCTAGGACCGGTTTCGGGGTTCCACCCCTCTTCAGCCAGGATAGCTTGATTCCAGTGGCATGGAGAGCATGGGACTCACGTGTGAGCATACCCATCCCACTCGGGGTGACAAATGCAAAAACAACAGTTGATGGTCAGAATGCAGAACAATGTCATACATTCACCCCAGTACAGAGATCTTGGCCTTAAATCCATCGTTTTTTTGCTCACCATGCATTCCAGTTTGAACCCAGCCATATGCAAATCAGTCTTGACACTGTGCCTCATGGGAACAGCCCAGCCTGAACTGCCAAGCCAGGTCCTCCCTGGACTGAAATAAGCAATCTAGGACCGGTTTCGGGGTTTCACCACTCTTCAGCCAGGATAGCTTGATTCCAGTGGCATGGAGAGCACGGGACTCACGTCTGAGCATACCCGTCCCTCTCGGGGTGACAATTGCAAAAACAACTGTTGATAGACAGAATGCAGAACAATGTCATACATTCACCCCTGTACAGAGATCTGAGCCTAAATCTATCCATTTTTTGCTCACCATGCCATTTCAGTTTGAACCCAGCCATATGCAAATCAGTCTTGACCCCGTGCCTCATGGGAACAGTCCAGCCCGAACTGCCAAGCCAGCTCCTCCCTGGACTGGAATAGGCATCCTAGGACCGGTTTCAGGGTTTCATCCCTTTTCAGGCAGGATAGCTTGATTCCAGTGGCATGGAGAGCACGGGACTCTTGTCTGAGCATACCCGTACCACTCGGGGTGACAAATGCAAAAACAACAGTTGATGGACAGAATGCAGAACAATGTCATACATTCACCCCAGTACAGAGATCTGGGCCTAAATCTATCTTTTTTTGCTCACCATGCCATTCCAGTTTGAACCCAGCAATATGCAAATCAGACTTGACCCTGTGCCTCATGGGAACAGTCCAGCCCGAACTGCCAAGCCAGGTCCTCCCTGGACTGGAATAAGCATCCTAGGACCGGTTTCAGGGTTTCACCCCTCTTCAGCCAGGATAGCTTGATTCCTTTGGCATGGAGAGCACGGGACTCACGTCTGAGCATACCCGTCCCACTCGGGGTGACAAATGCAAAAACAAAAGTTGATGGACTGAATGCAGAACAATGTCATACATTCACCCCAGTACAGAGATCTGGGCCTAAATCCATAGTTTTTTGCTCACCATGACATTCCAGTTTGAACCCAGCCATATGCAAATCAGTCTTGACACTGTGCCTCATGGGAACAGCCCAGCCTGAACTGCCAAGCCAGGTCCTCCCTAGACTGGAATAAGCATCCTAGGACCGGTTTCGGGGTTTCACCACTCTTCAGCCAGGATAGCTTGATTCCAGTGGCATGGAGAGCACAGGACTCACGTCTGAGCATACCCGTCCCACTCGGGGTGACAAATGCAAAAACAACAGTTGATGGACAGAATGAAGAACAATGTCATACATTCACCCCAATACAGAGATCTGGGCCTAAATCCATCGTTTTTTTGCTCACCATGCCATTCCAGTTTGAACCCAGCCATATGCAAATCAGTCTTGACCCTGTGCCTCATGGGAACAGTCCAGCCCGAACTGCCAAGCCAGGTCCTCCCTGGACTGGAATAAGCATCCTAGGACCGGTTTTGGGGTTCCACCCCTCTTCAGCCAGGATAGCTTGATTCCAGTGGCATGGAGAGCATGGGACTCACGTCTGAGCATACCCGTCCCACTCGGGGTGACGAGTGCAAAAACAACAGTTGATGGTCAGAATGCAGAACAATGTCATACATTCACCCCAGTAAGAAGATCTTGGCCTTAAATCCATTGTTTTTTTGCTCACCATGCCATTCCAGTTTGAACCCAGCCATATGAAAATCAGTCTTGACACTGTGCCTCATGGGAACAGCCCAGCCTGATCTGCCAAGCCAGGTCCTCCCTGGACTGGAATAAGCATCCTAGGACCGGTTTCGGGGTTTCACCACTCTTCAGCCAGGATAGCTTGATTCCAGTGGCATGGAGAGCACAGGACTCACGTCTGAGCATACCCGTCCCACTCGGGGTGACAATTGCAAAAACAACTGTTGATAGACAGAATGCAGAACAATGTCATACATTCACTCCAGTACAGAGATCTGAGCCTAAATCCATCAATTTTTTGCTCACCATGCCATTCCAGTTTGAACCCAGCCATATGCAAATCAGTCTTGACCCTGTGCCTCATGGGAACAGTCCAGCCCGAACTGCCAAGCCAGGTCCTCCCTGGACTGGAATAAGCATCCTAGGACCGGTATCAGGGTTTCATCCCTTTTCAGGCAGGATAGCTTGATTCCAGTGGCATGGAGAGCACGGGACTCACGTCTGAGCATACCCATCCCTCTCGGGGTGACAAATGCAAAAACAACAGTTGATGGACAGAATGCAGAACAATGTCATACATTCACCCCAGTACAGGAATCTGGGCCCAAATCCATTTTTTTTGCTCACCATGCCATTCCAGTTTGAACCCAGCCATATGCAAATCAGTCTTGACCCTGTGCCTCATGGGAACAGTCCAGCCCGAACTGCCAAGCCAGGTCCTCCCTGGACTGGAATAAGCATCCTAAGACCGGTTTCGGGGTTTCACCCCTCTTCAGCCAGGATAGCTTGATTCCAGTGGCATGGAGAGCACAGGACTCACGTCTGAGCATACCAGTCCCACTCGGGGTGGCAAATGCAAAAACAACAGTTGATGGACAGAATGGAGAATAATGTCATACATTCGCCCCAATACAGAGATCTGTGCCTAAATCCATAATTTTTTGCTCACCATGCCATTCCAGTTTGATCCCAGCCATATGCAAATCAGTCTTGACCCTGTGCCTCATGGGAACAGTCCAGCCCGAACTGCCAAGCCAGGTCCTCCCTGGACTGGAATATGCATCCTAGGACTGGTTTCGGGGTTTCACCCCTCTTCAGCCAGGATAGCTTGATTCCAGTGGCATGGAGAGCACGGGACTCACATCTGAGCATACCCGTCCCACTAGGGGTGACAAATGCAAAAACAACAGTTGATTTACAGAATGAAGAACAATGTCATTTATTCACCCCAGTACAGAGATCTGGGCCTAAATCCATTGTTTTTTGCTCACCATGCCATTCCAGTTTGAACCCAGCCATATGCAAATCAGTCTTGACCCTGTGCCTCATGGGAACAGTCCAGCCCGAACTGCCAAGCCAGGTCCTCCCTGGACTGGAATAAGCATCCTAGGACCGGTTTTGGGGTTCCACCCCTCTTCAGCCAGGATAGCTTGATTCCAGTGGCATGGAGAGCATGGGACTCACGTCTTAGCATACCCGTCCCACTCGGGGTGACGAGTGCAAAAACAACAGTTGATGGTCAGAATGCAGAACAATGTCATACATTCACCCCAGTAAGAAGATCTTGGCCTTAAATCCATTGTTTTTTTGCTCACCATGCCATTCCAGTTTGAACCCAGCCATATGAAAATCAGTCTTGACACTGTGCCTCATGGGAACAGCCCAGCCTGATCTGCCAAGCCAGGTCCTCCCTGGACTGGAATAAGCATCCTAGGACCGGTTTCGGGGTTTCACCACTCTTCAGCCAGGATAGCTTGATTCCAGTGGCATGGAGAGCACAGGACTCACGTCTGAGCATACCCGTCCCACTCGGGGTGACAATTGCAAAAACAACTGTTGATAGACAGAATGCAGAACAATGTCATACATTCACTCCAGTACAGAGATCTGAGCCTAAATCCATCAATTTTTTGCTCACCATGCCATTCCAGTTTGAACCCAGCCATATGCAAATCAGTCTTGACCCTGTGCCTCATGGGAACAGTCCAGCCCGAACTGCCAAGCCAGGTCCTCCCTGGACTGGAATAAGCATCCTAGGACCGGTATCAGGGTTTCATCCCTTTTCAGGCAGGATAGCTTGATTCCAGTGGCATGGAGAGCACGGGACTCACGTCTGAGCATACCCATCCCTCTCGGGGTGACAAATGCAAAAACAACAGTTGATGGACAGAATGCAGAACAATGTCATACATTCACCCCAGTACAGGAATCTGGGCCCAAATCCATTTTTTTTGCTCACCATGCCATTCCAGTTTGAACCCAGCCATATGCAAATCAGTCTTGACCCTGTGCCTCATGGGAACAGTCCAGCCCGAACTGCCAAGCCAGGTCCTCCCTGGACTGGAATAAGCATCCTAAGACCGGTTTCGGGGTTTCACCCCTCTTCAGCCAGGATAGCTTGATTCCAGTGGCATGGAGAGCACAGGACTCACGTCTGAGCATACCAGTCCCACTCGGGGTGGCAAATGCAAAAACAACAGTTGATGGACAGAATGGAGAATAATGTCATACATTCGCCCCAATACAGAGATCTGTGCCTAAATCCATAATTTTTTGCTCACCATGCCATTCCAGTTTGATCCCAGCCATATGCAAATCAGTCTTGACCCTGTGCCTCATGGGAACAGTCCAGCCCGAACTGCCAAGCCAGGTCCTCCCTGGACTGGAATATGCATCCTAGGACTGGTTTCGGGGTTTCACCCCTCTTCAGCCAGGATAGCTTGATTCCAGTGGCATGGAGAGCACGGGACTCACATCTGAGCATACCCGTCCCACTAGGGGTGACAAATGCAAAAACAACAGTTGATTTACAGAATGAAGAACAATGTCATTTATTCACCCCAGTACAGAGATCTGGGCCTAAATCCATTGTTTTTTGCTCACCATGTGATTCCAGTTTGAACCCAGCCATATGCAAATCAGTCTTGACCCTGTGCCTCATGGGAACAGTCCAGCCCGAACTGCCAAGCCAGGTCCTCCCTGGACTGAAATAAACATCCTAGGACCTGTTCCGGGGTTTCACCCCTCTTCAGCCGGGATAGCTTGAATCCAGTGGCATGGAGAGCACGGGACTCACGTCTGAGCATACCCGTCCCACTCGGGGTGACAATTGAAAAAACAACAGTTGATAGACAGAATGCAGAACAATGTCATACATTCACCCCAGTACAGAGATCTGAGCCTAAATCCGTTGTTTTTGGATCACGATGCCATTCCAGTTTGAACCCAGCCATATTCAAATCAGTCTTGACCCTGTGCCTCATGGGAACAGTCCAGCCCGAACTGCCAAGCCAGGTCCTCCCTGGACTGGAAAAAGCATCCTAGGACCGGTTTCGGGGTTTCACCCCTCTTCAGGCAGGATAGCTTAATTCCAGTGGCATGGAGAGCACGGGACTCACGTCTGAGCATACACACCCCACTCGGGGTGACAAATGCAAAAACAACAGTTGATGGACAGTATGCAGAACAATGCCATACATTCACCCCAGTACAGAGATCTGGGCCTAAATCCAATTTTTTTTGCTCACCATGCCATTCCAGATTGAAACCAGCCATATGCAAATCAGTCTTGACCCTGTGCCTCATGGGAACAGTCCAGCCCAAACTGCCAAGCCAGGTCCTCCCTGGACTGGAATAAGTATCCTAGGACCGGTTTTGGGGTTTCACCCCTCTTCAGCCAGGATAGCTTAATTCCAGTGGCATGGAGAGCACGGGACTCACGTCTGAGCATACCCGTCCCACTCGGGGTGACATATGCAAAAACAACAGTTGATGGACAGAATGCAGAACAATGTCACACATTCACCCCATTACAGAGATCTGAGCCTAAATCCATTGTTTTTTTGCTCATCATGCAATTCCAGTTTGAACCCAGCCATATGCAAATCAGTCTTGACCCTGTGCCTCATGGGAGAGTCCAGCCCGAACTGCCAAGCCAGGTCCTCCCTGGACTGGAATAAGCATCCTAGGACCGGTTTCAAGGTTCCACCCCTCTTCAGCCAGGATAGCTTGATTCCAGTGGCATGGAGAGCATGGGACTCACGTCTGAGCATATCCGTCCCACTTGGGGTGACAAATGCAAAAACAACAGTTGATGGTCAGAATGCAGAACAATGTCATACATTCACCCCAGTACAGAGATCTTGGCCTTAAATCCATAGTTTTTTTGCTCACCATGCCATTCCAGTTTGAACCCAGCCATATGCAAATCAGTCTTGACCCTGTGCCTCATGGGAACAGCCCAGCCTGAACTGCCAAGCCAGGTCCTCCCTGGACTGGAATAAGCATCCTAGGACTGGTTTCGGGGTTTCACCCCTCTTCAGCCAGGATAGCTTGATTCCAGTGGCATGGAGAGCACGAGACTCACGTCTGAGCATACCCGTCCCAGTCGGGGTGACAATTGCAAAAACAACTGTTGATAGACAGAATGCAGAACAATGTCATACATTCACCCCAGTACAGAGATCTGAGCCTAAATCCATCCATTTTTTGCTCATCATGCCATTCCAGTTTGAACCCAGCCATTTGTAAATCAGTCTTGACCCTGTGCCTCATGGGAGAGTCCAGCCCGCACTGCCAAGCCAGGTCCTCCCTGGACTGGAATAGGCATCCTAGGACCGGTTTCAGGGGTTCATCCCTTTTCAGGCAGGATAGCTTGATTCCAGTGGCATGGAGAGCACGGGACTCACGTCTGAGCATACCCGTCCCACTCGGGGTGACAAATGCAAAAACAACAGTTGATGGACAGAATGCAAAACAATGTCATACATTCACGCCAGTACAGAGATCTGGGCCTAAATCCATCGTTTTTTTGCTCACCATGCCATTCCAGTTTGAACCCAGCCATATGCAAATCAGTCTTGACCCTGTGACTCATAGGAACAGTCCAGCCCGAACTGCCAAGCCAGGTCCTCCCTGGACTGGAATAAGCATCCTAGAACCGCTTTTGGGGTTTCACCCCTCTTCAGCCAGGATAGCTTGATTCCAGTGGCATGGAGAGCACGGGACTCACATCTGAGCATACCCGTCCCACTCGGCGTGACAAATGCAAAAACAACAGTTGATGGTCAGAATGCAGAACAATCTCATACATTCACCACAGTACAGAGATCTGGGCCTAAATCCATCGTTTTTTGCTCACCATGCCATTCCAGTTTGAACCCAGCCATATGCAAATCAGTCTTGACCCTGTGCCTCATGGGAACAGTCCAGCCCGAACTGCCAAGCCAGGTCCTCCCTGGACTGGAATGAGCATCCTAGGACCGGTTTTGGGGTTTCATCCCTCTTCAGGCAGGATAGCTTGATTCCAGTGGCATGGAGAGCACGGGACTCACGTCTGAGCATACCCGTCCCACTCGGGGTGACAAATGCAAAAACAACAATTGATGGACAGAATGCAGAACAATGTCATACATTCACCCCAGTACAGAGATCTGGGCCTAAATCCATCTTTTTTTGCTCACCATGCCATTCCAGTTTGAAACCAGCAATATGCAAATCAGACTTGAACCTGTGCCTCATGGGAACAGTCCAGCCCGAACTGCCAAGCCAGGTCCTCCCTGGACTGGAATAAGCATCCTAGGACCGGTTTCAGGGTTTCACCCTTCTTCAGCCAGGATAGCTTGATTCCAGTGGCATGGAGAGCACGGGAGTCACGTCTGAGCATACCCACCCCATTCGGGGTGACAAATGCAAAAACAACAGTTGATGGACAGAATGCAGAACAATGTCATACATTCACCCCAATACAGAGATCTGGGCCTAAATCCATCGTTTTTTTGCTCACCATGCCATTCCAGTTTGAACCCAGCCATATGCAAATCAGTCTTGACCCTGTGCCTCATGGGAACAGTCCAGCCCGAACTGCCAAGCCAGGTCCTCCCTGGACTGGAATAAGCATCCTTGGTCCGGTTTCGGGGTTTCACCCCTCTTCAGCCAGGATAGCTTGATTCCAGGGGCATGGAGAGCACGGGACTCACGTCTGAGCATACCCGTCCCACTCGGGGTGACAATAGCAAAAACAAGAGTTGATGGACAGAATGCAAAACAATGTCATACATTCACGCCAGTACAGAGATCTGGGCCTAAATCTATAGTTTTTTTGCTCGCAATGCCATTCCAGCTTGGACCCAGCCATATGCAAATCAGTCTTGACCCTGTGCCTCATGGGAACAGTCCAGCCCGAACTGCCAAGCCAGGTCCTCCCGGGACTGGAATAAGCATCCTAGGACCGGTTTCGGGGTTTCACCCCTCTTCCGCCAGGATAGCTTGATTCCAGTGGCATGGAGAGCACGGGACTCACGTCTGAGCATACCCGTCCCACTTGGGGTGACAAATGCAAAAACAACCGTTGATGGACAGAATGCAGAACAATGTCATACATTCACCCCAGTACAGAGATCTGGGCCTAAATCCATCGTTTTTTTGCTCACCATGCCATTCCAGTTTGAACCCAGCCATATGCAAATCAGTCTTGACACTGTGCCTCATGGGAACAGCCCAGCCCGAACTGCCAAGCCAGGTCCTCCCTGGACTGGAATAAACATCCTACGACCGGTTCCGGGGTTTCACCCCTCTTCAGCTGGGATAGCTTGATTCCAGTGGCATGGAGAGCACGGGACTCACGTCTGAGCATACCCATCCCACTCGGGGTGACAATTGCAATAACAACAGTTGATGGACAGAATGAAGAACAATGTCATACATTCAACCCAATACAGAGATCTGGGCCTAAATTCATCGTTTTTTTGCTCACCATGCCATTCCAGTTTGAACACAGCCATATGCAAATCAGTCTTGACCCTGTGCCTCATGGGAACAGTCCAGCCTGAACTGCCAAGCCAGGTCCTCCCTGGACTGGAATAAGCATCCTAGGACCGGTTTCGGGGTTCCACCCCTCTTCAGCCAGGATAGCTTGATTCCAGTGGCATGGAGAGCATGGGACTCATGTCTGAGCATACCCGTCCCACTCGGGGTGACGAATGCAAAAACAACAGTTGATGGTCAGAATGCAGAACAATGTCATACATTCACCCCAGTAAGAAGATCTTGGCCTTAAATCCATTGTTTTTTTGCTCACCATGCCATTCCAGTTTGAACCCAGCAATATGCAAATCAGTCTTGACACTGTGCCTCATGGGAACAGCCCAGCCTCAACTGCCAAGCCAGGTCCTCCCTGGACTGGAATAAGCATCCTAGGACCGGTTTTGGGGTTTCACCACTCTTCAGCCAGGATAGCTTGATTCCAGTGGCATGGAGAGCACAGGACTCACGTCTGAGCATACCCGTCCCACTCGGGGTGACAATTGCAAAAACAACTGTTGATAGACAGAATGCAGAACAATGTCATACATTCACCCCAGTACAAAGATCTGAGCCTAAATCCATCCATTTTTTGCTCACCATGACATTCCAGTTTGAACCCAGCCATATGCAAATCAGTCTTGACCCTGTGCCTCCTGGGAACAGTCCAGCCCGAACTGCCAAGCCAGGTCCTCCCTGGACTGGAATAAGCATCCTAGGACCGGTTTCAGGGTTTCATCCCTTTTCAGGCAGGATAGCTTGATTCCAGTGGCATGGAGAGCACGGGACTCATGTCTGAGCATACCCATCCCACTCGGGGTGACAAATGCAAAAACAACAGTTGATGGACAGAATGCAGAACAATGTCATACATTCACCCCAGTACAGAGATCTGGGCCTAAATCCATTTTTTTTGCTCACCATGCCATTCCAGTTTGAACCCAGCCATATGCAAATCAGTCTTGACCCTGTGCCTCATGGGAACAGTCCAGCTCGTACTGCCAAGCCAGGTCCTCCCTGGACTGGAATAGGCATCCTAGGACCGGTTTCAGGGGTTCATCCCTTTTCAGGCAGGATAGCTTGATTCCAGTGGCATGGAGAGCACGGGACTCACGTCTGAGCATACCCGTCCCACTCGGGGTGACAAATGCAAAAACAACAGTTGATGGACAGAATGCAGAACAATGTCATACATTCACCCCAGTACAGAGATCTGGGCCTAAATCCATCTTTTTTTGCTCACCATGCCATTCCAGTTTGAACCCAGCAATATGCAAATCAGACTTGAACCTGTGCCTCATGGGAACAGTCCAGCCCGAACTGCCAAGCCAGGTCCTCCCTGGACTGGAATAAGCATCCTAGGACCGGTTTCAGGGTTTCACCCTTCTTCAGCCAGGATAGCTTGATTCCAGTGGCATGGAGAGCACGGGACTCACGTCTGAGCATACCCGTCCCACTCGGGGTGACAAATGCAAAAACAACAGTTGATGGACAGAATGCAAAACAATGTCATACATTCACGCCAGTACAGAGATCTGGGCCTAAATCCATCGTTTTTTTGCTCACCATGCCATTCCAGTTTGAACCCAGCCATATGCAAATCAGTCTTGACCGTGTGACTCATAGGAACAGTCCAGCCCGAACTGCCAAGCCAGGTCCTCCCTGGACTGGAATAAGCATCCTAGAACCGGTTTTGGGGTTTCACCCCTCTTCAGCCAGGATAGCTTGATTCCAGTGGCATGGAGAGCACGGGACTCACATCTGAGCATACCCGTCCCACTCGGCGTGACAAATGCAAAAACAACAGTTGATGGTCAGAATGCAGAACAATCTCATACATTCACCACAGTACAGAGATCTGGGCCTAAATCCATCGTTTTTTGCTCACCATGCCATTCCAGTTTGAACCCAGCCATATGCAAATCAGTCTTGACCCTGTGCCTCATGGGAACAGTCCAGCCCGAACTGCCAAGCCAGGTCCTCCCTGGACTGGAATAAGCATCCTAGGACCGGTTTTGGGGTTTCATCCCTCTTCAGGCAGGATAGCTTGATTCCAGTGGCATGGAGAGCACGGGACTCACGTCTGAGCATACCCGTCCCACTCGGGGTGACAAATGCACAAACAACAATTGATGGACAGAATGCAGAACAATGTCATACATTCACCCCAGTACAGAGATCTGGGCCTAAATCCATCTTTTTTTGCTCACCATGCCATTCCAGTTTGAAACCAGCAATATGCAAATCAGACTTGAACCTGTGCCTCATGGGAACAGTCCAGCCCGAACTGCCAAGCCAGGTCCTCCCTGGACTGGAATAAGCATCCTAGGACCGGTTTCAGGGTTTCACCCTTCTTCAGCCAGGATAGCTTGATTCCAGTGGCATGGAGAGCACGGGAGTCACGTCTGAGCATACCCACCCCATTCGGGGTGACAAATGCAAAAACAACAGTTGATGGACAGAATGCAGAACAATGTCATACATTCACCCCAATACAGAGATCTGGGCCTAAATCCATCGTTTTTTTGCTCACCATGCCATTCCAGTTTGAACCCAGCCATATGCAAATCAGTCTTGACCCTGTGCCTCACTGGAACAGTCCAGCCCGAACTGCCAAGCCAGGTCCTCCCTGGACTGGAATAAGCATCCTTGGTCCGGTTTCGGGGTTTCACCCCTCTTCAGCCAGGATAGCTTGATTCCAGGGGCATGGAGAGCATGGGACTCACGTCTGAGCATACCCGTCCCACTCGGGGTGACAAATGCAAAAACAACAGTTGATGGACAGAATGCAAAACAATGTCATACATTCACGCCAGTACAGAGATCTGGGCCTAAATCTATAGTTTTTTTGCTCACAATGCCATTCCAGCTTGGACCCAGCCATATGCAAATCAGTCTTGACCCTGTGCCTCATGGGAACAGTCCAGCCCGAACTGCCAAGCAAGGTCCTCCCGGGACTGGAATAAGCATCCTAGGACCGGTTTCGGGGTTTCACCCCTCTTCCGCCAGGATAGCTTGATTCCAGTGGCATGGAGAGCACGGGACTCACGTCTGAGCATACCCGTCCCACTCGGGGTGACAAATGCAAAAACAACAGTTGATGGACTGAATGCAGAACAATGTCATACATTCACCCTAGTACAGAGATCTGGGCCTAAATCCATCGTTTTTTGCTCACCATGCCATTCCAGTTTGAACCCAGCCATATGCAAATCAGTCTTGACACTGTGCCTCATGGGAACAGCCCAGCCTGAACTGCCAAGCCAGGTCCTCCCTGGACTGGAATAAGCATCCTAGGACCGGTTTCGGGGTTTCACCACTCTTCAGCCAGGATAGCTTGATTCCAGTGGCATGGAGAGCACGGGACTCACGTCTGAGCATACCCATCCCACTCGGGGTGACAATTGCAAAAACAACTGTTGATAGACAGAATGCAGAACAATATCATACATTCACCTCAGTACAGAGATCTGAGCCTAAATCCATCCATTTTTTGCTCACCATGCCATTCCAGTTTGAACCCAGCAATATGCAAATCAGACTTGACCCTGTGCCTCATGGGAACAGTCCAGCCTGAACTGCCAAGCCAGGTCCTCCCTGGACTGGAATAAGCATCCTAGGACCGGTTTCGGGGTTTCACCCCTCTTCAGCCAGGATAGCTTGATTCCAGTGGCATGGAGAGCACGGGACTCACGTCTGAGCATACCCGTCCCACTCGGGGTGACAAATGCAAAAACAACAGTTGATGGACTGAATGCAGAACAATGTCATACATTCACCCCAATACAGAGATCTGGGCCTAAATTCATCGTTTTTTTGCTCACCATGCCATTCCAGTTTGAACACAGCCATATGCAAATCAGTCTTGACCCTGTGCCTCATGGGAACAGTCCAGCCTGAACTGCCAAGCCAGGTCCTCCCTGGACTGGAATAAGCATCCTAGGACCGGTTTCGGGGTTCCACCCCTCTTCAGCCAGGATAGCTTAATTCCAGTGGCATGGAGAGCATGGGACTCATGTCTGAGCATACCCGTCCCACTCGGGGTGACGAATGCAAAAACAACAGTTGATGGTCAGAATGCAGAACAATGTCATACATTCACCCCAGTAAGAAGATCTTGGCCTTAAATCCATTGTTTTTTTGCTCACCATGCCATTCCAGTTTGAACCCAGCCATATGCAAATCAGTCTTGACACTGTGCCTCATGGGAACAGCCCAGCCTCAACTGCCAAGCCAGGTCCTCCCTGGACTGGAATAAGCATCCTAGGACCGGTTTTGGGGTTTCACCACTCTTCAGCCAGGATAGCTTGATTGCAGTGGCATGGAGAGCACAGGACTCACGTCTGAGCACACCCGTCCCACTCGGGGTGACAATTGCAAAAACAACTGTTGATAGACAGAATGCAGAACAATGTCATACATTCACCCCAGTACAGAGATCTGAGCCTAAATCCATCCATTTTTTGCTCACCATGACATTCCAGTTTGAACCCAGCCATATGCAAATCAGTCTTGACCCTGTGCCTCCTGGGAACAGTCCAGCCCGAACTGCCAAGCCAGGTCCTCCCTGGACTGGAATAAGCATCCTAGGACCGGTTTCAGGGTTTCATCCCTTTTCAGGCTGGATAGCTTGATTCCAGTGGCATGGAGAGCACGGGAGTCACGTCTGAGCATACCTGTCCCACTCGGGGTGACAAATGCAAAAACAACAGTTGATGGACAGAATGCAGAACAATGTCATACATTCACCCCAGTACAGAGATCTGGGCCTAAATCCATTTTTTTTGCTCACCATGCCATTCCCGTTTGAACCCAGCCATATGCAAATCAGTCTTGACCCTGAGCCTCATGGGAACAGTCCAGCTCGAACTGCCAAGCCAGGTCCTCCCTGGACTGGAATAAGCATCCTAGAACCGGTTTCGGGGTTTCACCCCTCTTCAGCCAGGATAGCTTGATTCCAGTGGCATGGAGAGCACGGGAGTCACGTCTGAGCATACCTGTCCCACTCGGGGTGACAAATGCAAAAACAACAGTTGATGGACAGAATGCAGAACAATGTCATACATTCACCCCAGTACAGAGATCTGGGCCTAAATCCATTGTTTTTTTGCTCACCATGCCATTCCAGTTTGAACCCAGCCATATGCAAATCAGTCTTGACCCTGTGCCTCATGGGAACAGTCCAGCCCGAACTGCCAAGCCAGGTCCTCCCTGGACTGGAATAAGCATCCTAGGACCGGTTTCGGGGTTTCACCTCTCTTTAGGCAGGATAGCTTGATTCCAGTGGCATGGAGAGCACGGGACTCACGTCTGAGCATACCCGTCCCACTCGGGGTGACAAATGCAAAAACAACAGTTGATGGACTGAATGCAGAACAATGTCATACATTCACCCCAGTACAGAGATCTGGGCCTAAATCCATCGTTTTTTGCTCACCATGCCATTCCAGTTTGAACCCAGCCATATGCAAATCAGTCTTGACCCTGTGCCTCATGGGAACAGTCCAGCACGAACTGCCAAGCCAGGTCCTCCCTGGACCGGAATAAGCATCCTAGGACCGGTTTCGGGGTTTCACCCCTCTTCAGCCAGGATAGCTTGATTCCAGTGGCATGGAGAGCACGGGAGTCACGTCTGAGCATACCCGCCCCACTCGGGGTGACAAATGCAAAAACAACAGTTGATGGACAGAATGCAGATCAATGTCATACATTCACCCCAATACAGAGATCTGGGCCTAAATCCATCTTTTTTTGCTCACCATGCCATTCCAGTTTGAACAGAGCCATATGCAAATCAGTCTTGACCCTGTGCCTCATGGGAACAGTCCAGCCCGAACTGCCAAGCCAGGTCCTCCCTGGACTGGAATAAGCATCCTTGGTCCGGTTTCGGGGTTTCACCCCTCTTCAGCCAGGATAGCTTGATTCCAGGGACATGGAGAGCACGGGACTCACGTCTGAGCATACCCGTCCCACTCGGGGTGACAATTGCAAAAACAACTGTTGATAGACAGAATGCAGAACAATGTCATACATTCACCCCAGTACAGAGATCTGAGCCTAAATCCATCCATTTTTTGCTCACCATGACATTCCAGTTTGAACCCAGCCATATGCAAATCAGTCTTGACCCTGTGCCTCCTGGGAACAGTCCAGCCCGAACTGCCAAGCCAGGTCCTCCCTGGACTGGAATAAGCATCCTAGGACCGGTTTCAGGGTTTCATCCCTTTTCAGGCAGGATAGCTTGATTCCAGTGGCATGGAGAGCACGGGACTCATGTCTGAGCATACCCATCCCACTCGGGGTGACAAATGCAAAAACAACAGTTGATGGACAGAATGCAGAACAATGTCATACATTCACCCCAGTACAGAGATCTGGGCCTAAATCCATTTTTTTTGCTCACCATGCCATTCCAGTTTGAACCCAGCCATATGCAAATCAGTCTTGACCCTGTGCCTCATGGGAACAGTCCAGCTCGAACTGCCAAGCCAGGTCCTCCCTGGACTGGAATAAGCATCCTAGAACCGGTTTCGGGGTTTCACCCCTCTTCAGCCAGGATAGCTTGATTCCAGTGGCATGGAGAGCACGGGAGTCACGTCTGAGCATACCTGTCCCACTCGGGGTGACAAATGCAAAAACAACAGTTGATGGACAGAATGCAGAACAATGTCATACATTCACCCCAGTACAGAGATCTGGGCCTAAATCCATTGTTTTTTTGCTCACCATGCCATTCCAGTTTGAACCCAGCCATATGCAAATCAGTCTTGACCCTGTGCCTCATGGGAACAGTCCAGCCCGAACTGCCAAGCCAGGTCCTCCCTGGACTGGAATAAGCATCCTAGGACCGGTTTCGGGGTTTCACCTCTCTTTAGGCAGGATAGCTTGATTCCAGTGGCATGGAGAGCACGGGACTCACGTCTGAGCATACCCGTCCCACTCGGGGTGACAAATGCAAAAACAACAGTTGATGGACTGAATGCAGAACAATGTCATACATTCACCCCAGTACAGAGATCTGGGCCTAAATCCATCGTTTTTTGCTCACCATGCCATTCCAGTTTGAACCCAGCCATATGCAAATCAGTCTTGACCCTGTGCCTCATGGGAACAGTCCAGCACGAACTGCCAAGCCAGGTCCTCCCTGGACCGGAATAAGCATCCTAGGACCGGTTTCGGGGTTTCACCCCCCTTCAGCCAGGATAGCTTGATTCCAGTGGCATGGAGAGCACGGGAGTCACGTCTGAGCATACCCGCCCCACTCGGGGTGACAAATGCAAAAACAACAGTTGATGGACAGAATGCAGATCAATGTCATACATTCACCCCAATACAGAGATCTGGGCCTAAATCCATCGTTTTTTTGCTCACCATGCCATTCCAGTTTGAACCGAGCCATATGCAAATCAGTCTTGACCCTGTGCCTCATGGGAACAGTCCAGCCCGAACTGCCAAGCCAGGTCCTCCCTGGACTGGAATAAGCATCCTTGGTCCGGTTTCGGGGTTTCACCCCTCTTCAGCCAGGATAGCTTGATTCCAGGGGCATGGAAAGCACGGGACTCACGTCTGAGCATACCCGTCCCACTCGAGGTGACAAATGCAAAAACAACAGTTGATGGACAGAATGCAGAACAATGTCATCCATTCACCCCAGTACTGAGATCTGGGCCTAAATCCATCGTTTTTTTGCTCACCATGCCATTCCAGTTTGAACCCAGCCATATGCAAATCAGTCTTGACCCTGTGACTCATAGGAACAGTCCAGCCCGAACTGCCAAGCCAGGTCCTCCCTGGACTGGAATAAGCATCCTAGGACCGGTTTCGGGGTTTCACCCCTCTTCAGCCAGGATAGCTTGATTCCAGTGGCATGGAGAGCACGGGACTCACGTCTGAGCATACCCGTCCCACTCGGGGTGAAAAATGCAAAAACAACAGTTGATGGACAGAATGCAGAACAATGTCATACATTCACCCCAATACAGAGATCTGGGCCTAAATCCATCGTTTTTTTGCTCACCATGCCATTCCAGTTTGAACCCAGCCATATGCAAATCAGTCTTGACCCTGTGCCTCAAGGGAACAGTCCAGCCCGAACTGCCAAGCCAGGTCCTCCCTGGACTGGAATAAGCATCCTTGGTCCGGTTTCGGGGTTTCACCCCTCTTCAGCCAGGATAGCTTGATTCCAGGGGCATGGAGAGCACGGGACTCACGTCTGAGCATACCCGTCCCACTCGGGGTGACAAATGCAAAAACAACAGTTGATGGACAGAATGCAAAACAATGTCATACATTCACGCCAGTACAGAGATCTGGGCCTAAATCTATAGTTTTTTTGCTCACAATGCCATTCCAGCTTGGACCCAGCCATATGCAAATCAGTCTTGACCCTGTGCCTCATGGGAACAGTCCAGCCTGAACTGCCAAGCCAGGTCCTCCCTGGACTGGAATAAGCATCCTAGGACCGGTTTCGGAGTTCCACCCCTCTTCAGCCAGGATAGCTTGATTCCAGTGGCATGGAGAGCATGGGACTCATGTCTGAGCATACCCGTCCCACTCGGGGTGACAATTGCAAAAACAACTGTTGATAGACAGAATGCAGAACAATGTCATACATTCACCCCAGTAAGAAGATCTTGGCCTTAAATCCATTGTTTTTTTGCTCACCATGCCATTCCAGTTTGAACCCAGCCATATGCAAATCAGTCTTGACACTGTGCCTCATGGGAACAGCCCAGCCTCAACTGCCAAGCCAGGTCCTCCCTGGACTGGAATAAGCATCCTAGGACCGGTTTTGGGGTTTCACCACTCTTCAGCCAGGATAGCTTGATTCCAGTGGCATGGAGAGCACAGGACTCACGTCTGAGCATACCCGTCCCACTCGGGGTGACAATTGCAAAAACAACTGTTGATAGACAGAATGCAGAACAATGTCATACATTCACCCCAGTACAGAGATCTGGGCCTAAATCCATTTTTTTTTGCTCACCATGACATTCCAGTTTGAACCCAGCCATATGCAAATCAGTCTTGACCCTGTGCCTCATGGGAACAGTCCAGCTCGAACTGCCAAGCCAGGTCCTCCCTGGACTGGAATAAGCATCCTAGAACCGGTTTCGGGGTTTCACCCCTCTTCAGCCAGGATAGCTTGATTCCAGTGGCATGGAGAGCACGGGAGTCACGTCTGAGCATACCTATCCCACTCGGGGTGACAAATGCAAAAACAACAGTTGATGGACAGAATGCAGAACAATGTCATACATTCACCCCAGTACAGAGATCTGGGCCTAAATCCATTGTTTTTTTGCTCACCATGCCATTCCAGTTTGAACCCAGCCATATGCAAATCAGTCTTGACCCTGTGCCTCATGGGAACAGTCCAGCCCGAACTGCCAAGCCAGGTCCTCCCTGGACTGGAATAAGCATCCTAGGACCGGTTTTGGGGTTTCACCTTTCTTTAGGCAGGATAGCTTGATTCCAGTGGCATGGAGAGCACGGGACTCACGTCTGAGCATACCCGTCCCACTCGGGGTGACAAATGCAAAAACAACAGTTGATGGACTGAATGCAGAACAATGTCATACATTCACCCCAGTACAGAGATCTGGGCCTAAATCCATCGTTTTTTGCTCACCATGCCATTCTAGTTTGAACCCAGCCATATGCAAATCAGTCTTGACCCTGTGCCTCATGGGAACAGTCCAGCACGAACTGCCACGCCAGGTCCTCCCTGGATCGGAATAAGCATCCTAGGACCAGTTTCGGGGTTTCACCCCTCTTCAGCCAGGATAGCTTGATTCCAGTGGCATGGAGAGCACGGTAGTCACGTCTGAGCATACCCGCCCCACTCGGGGTGACAAATGCAAAAACAACAGTTGATGGACAGAATGCAGATCAATGTCATACATTCACCCCAATACAGAGATCTGGGCCTAAATCCATCGTTTTTTTGCTCACAATGCCATTCCAGTTTGAACCGAGCCATATGCAAATCAGTCTTGACCCTGTGCCTCATGGGAACAGTCCAGCCCGAACTGCCAAGCCAGGTCCTCCCTGGACTGGAATAAGCATCCTTGGTCCGGTTTCGGGGTTTCACCCCTCTTCAGCCAGGATAGCTTGATTCCAAGGGCATGGAGAGCACGGGACTCACATCTGAGCATACCGGTCCCACTCGGGGTGGCAAATGCAAAAACAACAGTTGATGGACAGAATGCAGAACAATGTCATCCATTCACCCCAGTACTGAGATCTGGGCCTAAATCCATCGTTTTTTTGCTCACCATGCCATTCCAGTTTGAACCCAGCCATATGCAAATCAGTCTTGACCCTGTGACTCATAGGAACAGTCCAGCCCGAACTGCCAAGCCAGGTCCTCCCTGGACTGGAATAAGCATCCTAGGACCGGTTTCGGGGTTTCACCCCTCTTCAGCCAGGATAGCTTGATTCCAGTGGCATGGAGAGCACCGGACTCACGTCTGAGCATACCCGTCCCACTCGGGGTGACAAATGCAAAATCAACAGTTGATGGACTGAATGCAGAACAATGTCATACATTCACCCCAGTACAGAGATCTGGGCCTAAATCCATTGTTTTTTGCTCACCATGCCATTCTTGTTTGAACCCAGCCATATGCAAATCAGTCTTCACCCTGTGCCTCATGGGAACAGTCCAGCCCGAACTGCCAAGCCAGGTCCTCCCTGGACTAGAATAAGCATCCTAGGACCGGTTTCGGGGTTTCACCCATCTTCAGCCAGGATAGCTTGATTCCAGTGGCATGGAGAGCACGGGACTCATGTCTGAGCATACCCGTCTCACTCGGGGTGACAAATGCAAAAACAACAGTTGATGGACAGAATGAAGAACAATGTCATACATTCACCCCAATACAGAGATCTGGGCCTAAATTCATCGTTTTTTTGCTCACCATGCCATTCCAGTTTGAACCCAGCCATATGCAAATCAGTCTTGACCCTGTGCCTCATGGGAACAGTCCAGCCTGAACTGCCAAGCCAGGTCCTCCCTGGACTGGAATAAGCATCCTAGGACCAGTTTCGGGGTTTCACCTCTCTTCAGGCAGGATAGCTTGATTCCAGTGGCATGGAGGGCACGGGACTCACGTCTGAGCATACCCGTCCCACTCGGGGTGACAAATACAAAAACAACAGTTGATGGACTGAATGCAAAACAATGTCATACATTCACCCCAGTACAGAGATCTGGGCCTAAATCCATCGTTTTTTGCTCACCATGCCATTCCAGTTCAAACCCAGCCATATGCAAATCAGTCTTGACCCTGTGCCTCATGGGAACAGTCCAGCCCAAACTGCCAAGCCAGGTCCTCCCTGGATCGGAATAAGCATCCTAGGACCGGTTTCGGGGTTTCACCTCTCTTCAGGCAGGATAGCTTGATTCCAGTGGCATGGAGAGCACGGGACTCACGTCTGAGCATACCCGTCCCACTCGGGGTGACAAATGCAAAAACAACAGTTGATGGACTGAATGCAAAACAATGTCATACATTCACCCCAGTACAGAGATCTGGGCCTAAATCCATCGTTTTTTGCTCACCATGCCATTCCAGTTTGAACCCAGCCATATGCAAATCAGTCTTGACCCTGTGACTCATAGGAACAGTCCAGCCCGAACTGCCAAGCCAGGTCCTTCCTGGACTGGAATAAGCATCCTAGGACCGGTTTCGGGGTTTCACCCCTCTTCAGCCAGGATAGCTTGATTCCAGTGGCATGGAGAGCACGGGACTCACGTCTGAGCATACCCATTCCACTCGGGGTGATAAATGCAAAAACAACAGTTGATGGACAGAATGCAGAACAATGTCATACATTCACCCCAGTACAGAGATCTGGGCCTAAATCCATTTTTTTTGCTCACCATGACATTCCAGTTTGAACCCAGCCATATGCAAATCAGTCCTGACCCTGTGCCTCATGGGAACAGTCAAGCCCGAACTGCCAAGCCAGGTCCTCCCTGGACTGGAAAAAGCATCCTAGGACCGGTTTTGGGGTTTCACCCCTCTTCAGCCAGGATAGCTTGACTCCAGTGGCATGGAGAGCACGGGAGTCACGTCTGAGCATACCTGTCCCACTCGGGGTGACAAATGCAAAAACAACAGTTGATGGACAGAATGCAGAACAATGTCATACTTTCACCCCAGTACAGAGATCTGGGCCTAAATCCATCGTTGTTTTGCTCACCATGCCATTCCAGTTTGAACCCAGCCATATGCAAATCAGTCTTGACCCTGTGACTCATAGGAACAGTCCAGCCCGAACTGCCAAGCCAGGTCCTCCCTGGACTGTTATAAGCATCCTAGGACCGGTTTCGGGGTTTCACCCCTCTTCAGCCAGGATAGCTTGATTCCAGTGGCATGGAGAGCACGGGACTCACATCTCGGCATACCCGTCCCACTCGGGGTGACAAATGCAAAAACAACAGTTGATGGACAGAATGCAGAACAATGTCATACATTCACCCCAGTATAGAGATCTGGGCCTAAATCCATAGTTTTTTTGCTCACAATGCCATTCCAGTTTGAACCCAGCCATATGCAAATCAGTCTTGACCCTGTGACTCATAGGAACAGTCCAGCCCGAACTGCCAAGCCAGGTCCTCCCTGGACTGTTATAAGCATCCTAGGACCGGTTTCGGGGTTTCACCCCTCTTCAGCCAGGATAGCTTGATTCCAGTGGCATGGAGAGCACGGGACTCACATCTCAGCATACCCGTCCCACTCGGGGTGACAAATGCAAAAACAACAGTTGATGGACAGAATGCAGAACAATGTCATACATTCACCCCAGTATAGAGATCTGGGCCTAAATCCATAGTTTTTTTGCTCACAATGCCATTCCAGTTTGAACCCAGCCATATGCAAATCAGTCTTGACCCTGTGCCTCATGGGAGAGTCCAGCCTGAACTGCCAAGCCAGGTCCTCCCTGGACTGGAATAAGCATCCTAGGACCGGTTTCGGTGTTTCACCCCTCTTCAGCCAGGATAGCTTGATTCCAGTGGCATGGAGAGCACGGGACTCACGTCTGAGCATACCCGTCCCACTCGGGGTGACAAATGCAAAAACAACAGTTGATGGACAGAATGCAGAACAAAGACATACATTCACCCCAGTACAGAGATCTGGGCCTAAATCCATTCTTTTTTTTGCTCACCATGCCATTCCAGTTTGAACCCAGCCATATGCAAATCAGTCTTGACCCTGTGCCCCATGGTAACAGTCCAGCCCGAACTGCCATGCCAGGTCCTCCATGGACTGGAATAAGCATCCTAGGACCGGTTTCGGGGTTTCACCCCTCTTCAGCCAGGATAGCTCGATTCCACTGGCATGGAGAGCACACGACTCACGTCTGAGCATACCAGTCCCACTCGGGGTGACAAATGCAAAAACAACAGTTGATGGACAGAATGCAGAACAATGTCATACATTCGCCCCAGTACAGAGATCTGGGCCTAAATCCATCATTTTTTTGCTCACCGTGCCATTCTAGTTTGATCCCAGCCATATGCAAATCAGTCTTGACCCTGTGCCTCATGGGAACAGTCCAGCCCGAACTGCCAAGCCAGGTCCTCCCTGGACTGGAATAAGCATCCTAGGACCGGTTTCGGGGTTTCACCCCTCTTCAGCCAGGATAGCTTGATTCCAGTAGCATGGAGAGCACGGGACTCACGTCTGAGCATACCCGCCCCACTCGGGGTGACAAATGCAAAAACAACAGTTAATAGACAGAATGCAGAACAATGTCATACATTCACCCCAGTACAAAGATCGGGCCTAAATCCATTGTTTTTTTGCTCACCATGCCATTCCAGTTTGAACCCAGCCATATGCAAATCAGTCTTGACCCTGTGCCTCATGGGAACAGTCCAGCCCGAACTGCCAAGCCAGGTCCTCACTGGACTGGAATAGGCATCCTAGGACCGGTTTCGGGGTTTCATCCCTTTTCAGGCAGGTTAGCTTGATTCCAGTGGCATGGAGAGCACGGGACTCACGTCTGAGCATACCCGTCCCACTCGGGGTGACAAATGCAAAAACAACAGTTGATGGACAGAATGCAGAACAATGTCATATATTTACCCCAGTACAGAGATCTGGGCCTAAATCCATCTTTTTTTGCTCACCATGCCATTCCAGTTTGAACCCAGCAATATGCAAATCAGACTTTACCCTGTGCCTCTTGGGAACAGTCCAGACCGAATTGCCAAGCCAGGTCCTCCCTGGACTGGAATAAGCATCCTAGTACCGGTTTCGGGGTTTCACCCCTCTTCAGCCAGGATAGCTTGATTCCAGTGGCATGGAGAGCACGGGACTCACGTCTGAGCATACCCGTCCCACTCGGGGTGACAAATGCAAAAACAACAGTTGATAGACAGAATGCAGAACAATGTCATACATTCACCCCAGTACAGAGATCTGAGCCTAAATCCGTTGTTTTTGGCTCACCATGCCATTCCAGTTTGAACCCAGCCATATTCAAATCAGTCTTGACCCTGGGCCTCATGGGAACAGTCGAGCCCGAACTGCCAAACCAGGTCCTCCCTGGACTGGAAAAAGCATCCTAGTACCGGTTTCAGGGTTTCATCCCTCTTCAGGCAGGATAGCTTGATTCCAGTGGCATGGAGAGCACGGGACTCACGTCTGAGCATACCCATCCCACTCGGGGTGACAAATGCAAAAACAACAGTTGATGGACAGAATGCAGAACAATGTCATATATTCACCCCAGTACAGAGATCTGGGCCTAAATCCATTTTTATTGCTCACCATGCCATTCCAGATTGAACCCAGCCATATGCAAATCAGTCTTGACCCTGTGCCTCATGGGAACAGTCCAGCCCGAACTGCCAAGCCAGGTCCTCCCTGGACTGGAATGAGTATCCTAGGACCGGTTTTGGGGTTTCACCCCTCTTCAGCCAGGATAGCTTAATTCCAGTGGCATGGAGAGCACGGGAGTCACTTCTGAGCATACCCGTCCCACTTGGGGTGAAAAATGCAAAAACAACAGTTGATGGACAGAATGAAGAACAATGTCATACATTCACCCCAATACAGAGATCTGGGCCTAAATCCATCGATATTTTGCTCACCATGCCATTCCAGTTTGAACCCAGCCATATGCAAATCAGTCTTGACCCTGCGCCTCATGGGAACAGTCCAGCCTGAACTGCCAAGCCAGGTCCTCCCTGGACTGGAATAAGCATCCTAGGACCGGTTTCGGGGTTCCACCCCTCTTCAGCCAGGATAACTTGATTCCAGTGGCATGGAGAGCTTGGGACTCACGTCTGAGCATACCCGTCCCACTCGGGGTGACGAATGCAAAAACAACAGTTGATGGTCAGAATGCAGAACAATGTGATACATTCACCCCAGTAAGAAGATCTTGGCCTTCAATCCATTGTTTTTTTGCTCACCATGCCATTCCAGTTTGAACCCAGCCATATGCAAATCAGTCTTGACACTGTGCCTCATGGGAACAGCCCAGCCTGAGCTCCCAAGCCAGGTCCTCCCTGGACTGGAATAAGCATCCCAGGACCCGTTTCGGGGTTTCACCACTCTTCAGCCAGGATAGCTTGATTCCAGTGGCATGGAGAGCACGGGACTCACGTCTGAGCATACCCGTTCCACTCGGGGTGACAAATTCAAAAACAACAGTTGATGGACTGAATGCAGAACAATGTCATACATTCACCCCAGTACAGAGATCTGGGCGTAAATGCATTGTTTTTTGCACACCATGCCATTCCAGTTTGAACCCAGCCATATGCAAATCAGTCCTGAGCCTGTGCCTCATGGGAACAGTCCAGATCGAACTGCCAAGCCAGGTCCTCCCTGGACTGGAATAAGCATCCTAGGACCGGTTTCGGGGTTTCACCCCTCTTCAGCCAGGATAGCTTGATTCCAGTTGCATGGAGAGCACGGGACTCACGTCTGAGCATACCCGTTCCACTCGGGGTGACAAATTCAAAAACAACAGTTGATGGACTGAATGCAGAACAATGTCATACATTCACCCCAGTACAGAGATCTGGGCGTAAATGCATTGTTTTTTGCACACCATGCCATTCCAGTTTGAACCCAGCCATATGCAAATCAGTCTTGACCCTGCGCCTCATGGGAACAGTCCAGCCTGAACTGCCAAGCCAGGTCCTCCCTGGACTGGAATAAGCATCCTAGGACCGGTTTCGGGGTTCCACCCCTCTTCAGCCAGGATAACTTGATTCCAGTGGCATGGAGAGCTTGGGACTCACGTCTGAGCATACCCGTCCCACTCGGGGTGACGAATGCAAAAACAACAGTTGATGGTCAGAATGCAGAACAATGTGATACATTCACCCCAGTAAGAAGATCTTGGCCTTCAATCCATTGTTTTTTTGCTCACCATGCCATTCCAGTTTGAACCCAGCCATATGCAAATCAGTCTTGACACTGTGCCTCATGGGAACAGCCCAGCCTGAGCTCCCAAGCCAGGTCCTCCCTGGACTGGAATAAGCATCCCAGGACCCGTTTCGGGGTTTCACCACTCTTCAGCCAGGATAGCTTGATTCCAGTGGCATGGAGAGCACGGGACTCACGTCTGAGCATACCCGTTCCACTCGGGGTGACAAATTCAAAAACAACAGTTGATGGACTGAATGCAGAACAATGTCATACATTCACCCCAGTACAGAGATCTGGGCGTAAATGCATTGTTTTTTGCACACCATGCCATTCCAGTTTGAACCCAGCCATATGCAAATCAGTCCTGAGCCTGTGCCTCATGGGAACAGTCCAGATCGAACTGCCAAGCCAGGTCCTCCCTGGACTGGAATAAGCATCCTAGGACCGGTTTCGGGGTTTCACCCCTCTTCAGCCAGGATAGCTTGATTCCAGTTGCATGGAGAGCACGGGACTCACGTCTGAGCATACCCGTTCCACTCGGGGTGACAAATTCAAAAACAACAGTTGATGGACTGAATGCAGAACAATGTCATACATTCACCCCAGTACAGAGATCTGGGCGTAAATGCATTGTTTTTTGCACACCATGCCATTCCAGTTTGAACCCAGCCATATGCAAATCAGTCTTGACCCTGTGCCTCATGGGAACAGTCCAGCCCGAACTGCCAAGCCAGGTCCTCCCTGGACTGGAATAAGCATCCTGGGACCGGTTTCGGGGTTTCACCCCTCGTCAGCCAGGATAGCTTGATTCCAGTGGCATGGAGAGCACGGGAGTCACGTCTGAGCATACCCGTCCCACTAGGGGTGACAAATGCAAAAACAACAGTTGATGGACAGAATGCAGAACAATGTCATACATTCACCCCAGTACAGAGATCTGGGCCTAAATCCATTGTTTTTTTCTCACCATGCCATTCCAGTTTGAACCCAGCCATATGGAAATCAGTCTTGACCCTGTGCCTCATGGGAACAGTCCAGCCCAAACTGCCAAGCCAGGTCCTCCCTGGACTGGAATAAGCATCCTAGGACCGGTTTCGGGGTTTCACCCCTCTTCAGCCAGGATAGCTTGATTCCAGTGGCATGGAGAGCACGGGACTCACGTCTGAGCATACCCGCCCCACTCGGGGTGACAAATGCAAAAACAACAGTTAATAGACAGAATGCAGAACAATGTCATACATTCACCCCAGTACAGAGATCGGGCCTAAATCCATTGTTTTTTTGCTCACCATGCCATTCCAGTTTGAACCCAGCCATATGGAAATCAGTCTTGACCCTGTGCCTCATGGGAACAGTCCAGCCCGAACTGCCAAGCCAGGTCCTCCATGGACTGGAATAAGCATCCTAGGACCGGTTTCGGGTTTTCACCCCTCTTCAGGCAGGATAGCTTGATTCCAGTGGCATGGAGAGCACTGGACTCACGTCTGAGCATACCCATCCCACTCGGGGTGACAGATGCAAAAACAACAGTTGATGGACAGAATGCAGATCAATGTCATACATTCACCCCAGTACAGAGATCTGGGCCTAAATCCATTTGTTTTGCTCACCATGCCATTCCAGTTTGAACCCAGCCATATGCAAATCAGTCCTGACCCTGTGCCTCATGGGAACAGTCCAGCCCAAACTGCCAAGCCAGGTCCTCCCTGGACTGGAATAAGCATCCTAGGACTGGTTTCGGGGTTTCACCCCTCTTCAGCCACGATAGCTCGATTCCACTGGCAAGGAGAGCACAGGACTCACGTCTGAGCATACCAGTCCCACTCGGGGTGACAAATGCAAAAACAACAGTTGATGGACAGAATGCAGAACAATGTCATACATTCACCCCAGTACAGAGATCTGGGCCTAAATCCATTATTTTTTTGCTCACCATGCCATTCCAGTTTGATCCCAGCCATATGCAAATCAGTCTTGACCCTGTGCCTCATGGGAACAGTTCAGCCCGAACTGCCAAGCCAGGTCCTCCCTGGACTGGAATAAGCATCCTAGGACTGGTTTCGGGGTTTCACCCCTCTTCAGACAGGATAGCTTGATTTCAGTGGCATGGAGAGCACGGGACTCACGTCTGAGCATACCCGTCCCACTAGGGGTGACAAATGCAAAAAACAACAGTTGATGGACAGAATGCAGAACAATGTCATACATTCACCCCAGTACAGAGATCTGGGCCTAAATCTATTGTTTTTTGCTCACCATGTGATTCCAGTTTGAACCCAGCCATATGCAAATCAGTCTTGACCCTGTGCCTCATGGGAACAGTCCAGCCCGAACTGCCAAGCCAGGTCCTCCCTGGACTGGAATAAGCATCCTAGGACCGGTTTCGGGGTTTCACCCCTCTTCAGCCAGGATAGCTTGACTCCAGTGGCATGGAGAGCACGGGAGTCACGTCTGAGCATACCTGTCCCACTCGGGGTGACAAATGCAAAAACAACAGTTGATGGACAGAATGCAGAACAATGTCATACATTCACCCCAGTACAGAGATCTGGGCCTAAATCCATCGTTTTTTTGCTTACCATGCCATTCCAGTTTGAACCCAGCCATATGCAAATCAGTCTTGACCCTGTGCCTCATGGGAACAGTCCAGCCCAAACTGCCAAGCCAGGTCCTCCCTGGACCGGAATAAGCATCCTAGGACCGGTTTCGGGGTTTCACCTCTCTTCAGGCAGGATAGCTTGATTCCAGTGGCATGGAGAGCACGGGACTCACGTCTGAGCATACCCGTCCCAATCGGGGTGACAAATGCAAAAACAACAGTTGATGGACTGAATGCAAAACAATGTCATACATTCACCCCAGTACAGAGATCTGGGACTAAATCCATCGTTTTTTGCTCACCATGCCATTCCAGTTTGAACCCAGCCATATGCAAATCAGTCTTGACCCTGTGACTCATAGGAACAGTCCAGCCCGAACTGCCAAGCCAGGTCCTTCCTGGACTGGAATAAGCATCCTAGGACCGGTTTCGGGGTTTCACCCCTCTTCAGCCAGGATAGCTTGATTCCAGTGGCATGGAGAGCACGGGACTCACGTCTGAGCATACCCGTTCCACTCGGGGTGATAAATGCAAAAACAACAGTTGATGGACAGAATGCAGAACAATGTCATACATTCACCCCAGTACAGAGATCTGGGCCTAAATCCATTTTTTTTGCTCACCATGACATTCCAGTTTGAACCCAGCCATATGCAAATCAGTCCTGACCCTGTGCCTCATGGGAACAGTCCAGCCCGAACTGCCAAGCCAGGTCCTCCCTGGACTAGAATAAGCATCCTAGGACCGGTTTCGGGGTTTCACCCCTCTTCAGCCAGGATAGCTTGATTCCAGTGGCATGGAGAGCACGGGACTCATGTCTGAGCATACCCGTCTCACTCGGGGTGACAAATGCAAAAACAACAGTTGATGGACAGAATGAAGAACAATGTCATACATTCACCCCAATACAGAGATCTGGGCCTAAATTCATCGTTTTTTTGCTCACCATGCCATTCCAGTTTGAACCCAGCCATATGCAAATCAGTCTTGACCCTGTGCCTCATGGGAACAGTCCAGCCTGAACTGCCAAGCCAGGTCCTCCCTGGACTGGAATAAGCATCCTAGGACCGGTTTCGGGGTTCCACACCTCTTCAGCCAGGATAGCTTGATTCCAGTGGCATGGAGAGCATGGGACTCACGTCTGAGCATACCCGTCCCACTCGGGGTGACGAATGCAAAAACAACAGTTGATGGTCAGAATGCAGAACAATGTCATACATTCACCCCAGTAAGAAGATCTTGGCCTTAAATCCATTGTTTTTTTGCTCACCATGCCATTCCAGTTTGAACCCAGCCATATGCAAATCAGTCTTGACACTGTGCCTCATGGGAACAGCCCAGCCTGAGCACCCAAGCCAGGTCCTCCCTGGACTGGAATAAGCATCCCAGGACCCGTTTCGGGGTTTCACCACTCTTCAGCCAGGAAAGCTTGATTCCAGTGGCATGGAGAGCACGGGACTCACGTCTGAGCATACCCATACCACTCGGGGTGACAAATGCAAAAACAACAGTTGATGGACAGAATGCAAAACAATGTCATACATTCACCCCAGTACAGCGATCTGGGCCTAAATCCATTTGTTTTGCTCACCATGCCATTCCAGTTTGAACCCAGCCATATGCATATCAGTCCTGACCCTGTGCCTCATGGGAACAGTCAAGCCCGAACTGCCAAGCCAGGTCCTCCCTGGACTGGAATAAGCATCCTAGGACCGGTTTCGGGGTTTCACCCCTCTTCAGCCAGGATAGCTTGTCTCCAGTGGCATGGAGAGCACGGGAGTCACGTCTGAGCATACCTGTCCCACTCGGGGTGACAAATGCAAAAACAACAGTTGATGGACAGAATGCAGAACAATGTCATACATTCACCCCAGTACAGAGATCTGGGCCTAAATCCATCGTTTTTTTGCTCACCATGCCATTCCAGTTTGAACCCAGCCATATGCAAATCAGTCTTGACCCTGTGCCTCATGGGAACAGTCCAGCCCAAACTGCCAAGCCAGGTCCTCCCTGGACCGGAATAAGCATCCTAGGACCGGTTTCGGGGTTTCACCTCTCTTCAGGCAGGATAGCTTGATTCCAGTGGCATGGAGAGCACGGGACTCACGTCTGAGCATACCCGTCCCACTCGGGGTGACAAATGCAAAAACAACAGTTGATGGACTGAATGCAAAACAATGTCATACATTCACCCCAGTACAGAGATCTGGGCCTAAATCCATCGTTTTTTGCTCACCATGCCATTCCAGTTTGAACCCAGCCATATGCAAATCAGTCTTGACCCTGTGACTCATAGGAACAGTCCAGCCCGAACTGCCAAGCCAGGTCCTTCCTGGACTGGAATAAGCATCCTAGGACCGGTTTCGGGGTTTCACCCCTCTTCAGCCAGGATAGCTTGATTCCAGTGGCATGGAGAGCACGGGACTCACGTCTGAGCATACCCGTTCCACTCGGGGTGATAAATGCAAAAACAACAGTTGATGGACAGAATGCAGAACAATGTCATACATTCACCCCAGTACAGAGATCTGGGCCTAAATCCATTTTTTTTGCTCACCATGACATTCCAGTTTGAACCCAGCCATATGCAAATCAGTCCTGACCCTGTGCCTCATGGGAACAGTCCAGCCCGAACTGCCAAGCCAGGTCCTCCCTGGACTAGAATAAGCATCCTAGGACCGGTTTCGGGGTTTCACCCCTCTTCAGCCAGGATAGCTTGATTCCAGTGGCATGGAGAGCACGGGACTCATGTCTGAGCATACCCGTCTCACTCGGGGTGACAAATGCAAAAACAACAGTTGATGGACAGAATGAAGAACAATGTCATACATTCACCCCAATACAGAGATCTGGGCCTAAATTCATCGTTTTTTTGCTCACCATGCCATTCCAGTTTGAACCCAGCCATATGCAAATCAGTCTTGACCCTGTGCCTCATGGGAACAGTCCAGCCTGAACTGCCAAGCCAGGTCCTCCCTGGACTGGAATAAGCATCCTAGGACCGGTTTCGGGGTTCCACACCTCTTCAGCCAGGATAGCTTGATTCCAGTGGCATGGAGAGCATGGGACTCACGTCTGAGCATACCCGTCCCACTCGGGGTGACGAATGCAAAAACAACAGTTGATGGTCAGAATGCAGAACAATGTCATACATTCACCCCAGTAAGAAGATCTTGGCCTTAAATCCATTGTTTTTTTGCTCACCATGCCATTCCAGTTTGAACCCAGCCATATGCAAATCAGTCTTGACACTGTGCCTCATGGGAACAGCCCAGCCTGAGCACCCAAGCCAGGTCCTCCCTGGACTGGAATAAGCATCCCAGGACCCGTTTCGGGGTTTCACCACTCTTCAGCCAGGAAAGCTTGATTCCAGTGGCATGGAGAGCACGGGACTCACGTCTGAGCATACCCATACCACTCGGGGTGACAAATGCAAAAACAACAGTTGATGGACAGAATGCAAAACAATGTCATACATTCACCCCAGTACAGCGATCTGGGCCTAAATCCATTTGTTTTGCTCACCATGCCATTCCAGTTTGAACCCAGCCATATGCATATCAGTCCTGACCCTGTGCCTCATGGGAACAGTCAAGCCCGAACTGCCAAGCCAGGTCCTCCCTGGACTGGAATAAGCATCCTAGGACCGGTTTCGGGGTTTCACCCCTCTTCAGCCAGGATAGCTTGTCTCCAGTGGCATGGAGAGCACGGGAGTCACGTCTGAGCATACCTGTCCCACTCGGGGTGACAAATGCAAAAACAACAGTTGATGGACAGAATGCAGAACAATGTCATACATTCACCCCAGTACAGAGATCTGGGCCTAAATCCATCGTTTTTTTGCTCACCATGCCATTCCAGTTTGAACCCAGCCATATGCAAATCAGTCTTGACCCTGTGCCTCATGGGAACAGTCCAGCCCAAACTGCCAAGCCAGGTCCTCCCTGGACCGGAATAAGCATCCTAGGACCGGTTTCGGGGTTTCACCTCTCTTCAGGCAGGATAGCTTGATTCCAGTGGCATGGAGAGCACGGGACTCACGTCTGAGCATACCCGTCCCACTCGGGGTGACAAATGCAAAAACAACAGTTGATGGACTGAATGCAAAACAATGTCATACATTCACCCCAGTACAGAGATCTGGGCCTAAATCCATCGTTTTTTGCTCACCATGCCATTCCAGTTTGAACCCAGCCATATGCAAATCAGTCTTGACCCTGTGACTCATAGGAACAGTCCAGCCCGAACTGCCAAGCCAGGTCCTTCCTGGACTGGAATAAGCATCCTAGGACCGGTTTCGGGGTTTCACCCCTCTTCAGCCAGGATAGCTTGATTCCAGTGGCATGGAGAGCACGGGACTCACGTCTGAGCATACCCGTTCCACTCGGGGTGATAAATGCAAAAACAACAGTTGATGGACAGAATGCAGAACAATGTCATACATTCACCCCAGTACAGAGATCTGGGCCTAAATCCATTTTTTTTGCTCACCATGACATTCCAGTTTGAACCCAGCCATATGCAAATCAGTCCTGACCCTGTGCCTCATGGGAACAGTCCAGCCCGAACTGCCAAGCCAGGTCCTCCCTGGACTAGAATAAGCATCCTAGGACCGGTTTCGGGGTTTCACCCCTCTTCAGCCAGGATAGCTTGATTCCAGTGGCATGGAGAGCACGGGACTCATGTCTGAGCATACCCGTCTCACTCGGGGTGACAAATGCAAAAACAACAGTTGATGGACAGAATGAAGAACAATGTCATACATTCACCCCAATACAGAGATCTGGGCCTAAATTCATCGTTTTTTTGCTCACCATGCCATTCCAGTTTGAACCCAGCCATATGCAAATCAGTCTTGACCCTGTGCCTCATGGGAACAGTCCAGCCTGAACTGCCAAGCCAGGTCCTCCCTGGACTGGAATAAGCATCCTAGGACCGGTTTCGGGGTTCCACACCTCTTCAGCCAGGATAGCTTGATTCCAGTGGCATGGAGAGCATGGGACTCACGTCTGAGCATACCCGTCCCACTCGGGGTGACGAATGCAAAAACAACAGTTGATGGTCAGAATGCAGAACAATGTCATACATTCACCCCAGTAAGAAGATCTTGGCCTTAAATCCATTGTTTTTTTGCTCACCATGCCATTCCAGTTTGAACCCAGCCATATGCAAATCAGTCTTGACACTGTGCCTCATGGGAACAGCCCAGCCTGAGCACCCAAGCCAGGTCCTCCCTGGACTGGAATAAGCATCCCAGGACCCGTTTCGGGGTTTCACCACTCTTCAGCCAGGATAGCTTGATTCCAGTGGCATGGAGAGCACGGGACTCACGTCTGAGCATACCCATACCACTCGGAGTGACAAATGCAAAAACAACAGTTGATGGACAGAATGCAGAACAATGTCATACATTCACCCCAGTACAGAGATCTGGGCCTAAATCCATTTGTTTTGCTCACCATGCCATTCCAGTTTGAACCCAGCCATATGCAAATCAGTCCTGACCCTGTGCCTCATGGGAACAGTCAAGCCCGAACTGCCAAGCCAGGTCCTCCCTGGACTGGAATAAGCATCCTAGGACCGGTTTCGGGGTTTCACCCCTCTTCAGCCAGGATAGCTTGTCTCCAGTGGCATGGAGAGCACGGGAGTCACGTCTGAGCATACCTGTCCCACTCGGGGTGACAAATGCAAAAACAACAGTTGATGGACAGAATGCAGAACAATGTCATACATTCACCCCAGTACAGAGATCTGGGCCTAAATCCATCGTTTTTTTGCTCACCATGCCATTCCAGTTTGAACCCAGCCATATGCAAATCAGTCTTGACCCTGTGCCTCATGGGAACAGTCCAGCCCAAACTGCCAAGCCAGGTCCTCCCTGGACCGGAATAAGCATCCTAGGACCGGTTTCGGGGTTTCACCTCTCTTCAGGCAGGATAGCTTGATTCCAGTGGCATGGAGAGCACGGGACTCACGTCTGAGCATACCCGTCCCACTCGGGGTGACAAATGCAAAAACAACAGTTGATGGACTGAATGCAAAACAATGTCATACATTCACCCCAGTACAGAGATCTGGGCCTAAATCCATCGTTTTTTGCTCACCATGCCATTCCAGTTTGAACCCAGCCATATGCAAATCAGTCTTGACCCTGTGACTCATAGGAACAGTCCAGCCCGAACTGCCAAGCCAGGTCCTTCCTGGACTGGAATAAGCATCCTAGGACCGGTTTCGGGGTTTCACCCCTCTTCAGCCAGGATAGCTTGATTCCAGTGGCATGGAGAGCACGGGACTCACGTCTGAGCATACCCGTTCCACTCGGGGTGATAAATGCAAAAACAACAGTTGATGGACAGAATGCAGAACAATGTCATACATTCACCCCAGTACAGAGATCTGGGCCTAAATCCATTTTTTTTGCTCACCATGACATTCCAGTTTGGACCCAGCCATATGCAAATCAGTCCTGACCCTGTGCCTCATGGGAACAGTCAAGCCCGAACTGCCAAGCCAGGTCCTCCCTGGACTGGAAAAAGCATCCTAGGACCGGTTTTGGGGTTTCACCCCTCTTCAGCCAGGATAGCTTGACTCCAGTGGCATGGAGAGCACGGGAGTCACGTCTGAGCATACCTGTCCCACTCGGGGTGACAAATGCAAAAACAACAGTTGATGGACAGAATGCAGAACAATGTCATACTTTCACCCCAGTACAGAGATCTGGGCCTAAATCCATCGTTGTTTTGCTCACCATGCCATTCCAGTTTGAACCCAGCCATATGCAAATCAGTCTTGACCCTGTGCCTCATGGGAACAGTCCAGCCCGAACTGCCAAGCCAGGTCCTCCCTGGACTGGAATAAGCATCCTAGGACCGGTTTCGGGTTTTCACCTCTCTTCAGGCAGGATAGCTTGATTCCTGTGGCATGGAGAGCACGGGACTCACGTCTGAGCATACCCGTCCCACTCGGGGTGACAAATACAAAAACAACAGTTGATGGACTGAATGCAGAACAATGTCATACATTCACCCCAGTACAGAGATCTGGGCCTAAATCCATTTGTTTTGCTCACCATGCCATTCCAGTTTGAACCCAGCCATATGCAAATCAGTCCTGACCCTGTGCCTCATGGGAACAGTCAAGCCCGAACTGCCAAGCCAGGTCCTCCCTGGACTGGAATAAGCATCCTAGGACCGGTTTCGGGGTTTCACCCCTCTTCAGCCAGGATAGCTTGTCTCCAGTGGCATGGAGAGCACGGGAGTCACGTCTGAGCATACCTGTCCCACTCGGGGTGACAAATGCAAAAACAACAGTTGATGGACAGAATGCAGAACAATGTCATACATTCACCCCAGTACAGAGATCTGGGCCTAAATCCATCGTTTTTTTGCTCACCATGCCATTCCAGTTTGAACCCAGCCATATGCAAATCAGTCTTGACCCTGTGCCTCATGGGAACAGTCCAGCCCAAACTGCCAAGCCAGGTCCTCCCTGGACCGGAATAAGCATCCTAGGACCGGTTTCGGGGTTTCACCTCTCTTCAGGCAGGATAGCTTGATTCCAGTGGCATGGAGAGCACGGGACTCACGTCTGAGCATACCCGTCCCACTCGGGGTGACAAATGCAAAAACAACAGTTGATGGACTGAATGCAAAACAATGTCATACATTCACCCCAGTACAGAGATCTGGGCCTAAATCCATCGTTTTTTGCTCACCATGCCATTCCAGTTTGAACCCAGCCATATGCAAATCAGTCTTGACCCTGTGACTCATAGGAACAGTCCAGCCCGAACTGCCAAGCCAGGTCCTTCCTGGACTGGAATAAGCATCCTAGGACCGGTTTCGGGGTTTCACCCCTCTTCAGCCAGGATAGCTTGATTCCAGTGGCATGGAGAGCACGGGACTCACGTCTGAGCATACCCGTTCCACTCGGGGTGATAAATGCAAAAACAACAGTTGATGGACAGAATGCAGAACAATGTCATACATTCACCCCAGTACAGAGATCTGGGCCTAAATCCATTTTTTTTGCTCACCATGACATTCCAGTTTGAACCCAGCCATATGCAAATCAGTCCTGACCCTGTGCCTCATGGGAACAGTCCAGCCCGAACTGCCAAGCCAGGTCCTCCCTGGACTAGAATAAGCATCCTAGGACCGGTTTCGGGGTTTCACCCCTCTTCAGCCAGGATAGCTTGATTCCAGTGGCATGGAGAGCACGGGACTCATGTCTGAGCATACCCGTCTCACTCGGGGTGACAAATGCAAAAACAACAGTTGATGGACAGAATGAAGAACAATGTCATACATTCACCCCAATACAGAGATCTGGGCCTAAATTCATCGTTTTTTTGCTCACCATGCCATTCCAGTTTGAACCCAGCCATATGCAAATCAGTCTTGACCCTGTGCCTCATGGGAACAGTCCAGCCTGAACTGCCAAGCCAGGTCCTCCCTGGACTGGAATAAGCATCCTAGGACCGGTTTCGGGGTTCCACACCTCTTCAGCCAGGATAGCTTGATTCCAGTGGCATGGAGAGCATGGGACTCACGTCTGAGCATACCCGTCCCACTCGGGGTGACGAATGCAAAAACAACAGTTGATGGTCAGAATACAGAACAATGTCATACATTCACCCCAGTAAGAAGATCTTGGCCTTAAATCCATTGTTTTTTTGCTCACCATGCCATTCCAGTTTGAACCCAGCCATATGCAAATCAGTCTTGACACTGTGCCTCATGGGAACAGCCCAGCCTGAGCACCCAAGCCAGGTCCTCCCTGGACTGGAATAAGCATCCCAGGACCCGTTTCGGGGTTTCACCACTCTTCAGCCAGGATAGCTTGATTCCAGTGGCATGGAGAGCACGGGACTCACGTCTGAGCATACCCATACCACTCGGAGTGACAAATGCAAAAACAACAGTTGATGGACAGAATGCAGAACAATGTCATACATTCACCCCAGTACATAGATCTGGGCCTAAATCCATTTGTTTTGCTCACCATGCCATTCCAGTTTGAACCCAGCCATATGCAAATCAGTCCTGACCCTGTGCCTCATGGGAACAGTCAAGCCCGAACTGCCAAGCCAGGTCCTCCCTGGACTGGAATAAGCATCCTAGGACCGGTTTCGGGGTTTCACCCCTCTTCAGCCAGGATAGCTTGTCTCCAGTGGCATGGAGAGCACGGGAGTCACGTCTGAGCATACCTGTCCCACTCGGGGTGACAAATGCAAAAACAACAGTTGATGGACAGAATGCAGAACAATGTCATACATTCACCCCAGTACAGAGATCTGGGCCTAAATCCATCGTTTTTTTGCTCACCATGCCATTCCAGTTTGAACCCAGCCATATGCAAATCAGTCTTGACCCTGTGCCTCATGGGAACAGTCCAGCCCAAACTGCCAAGCCAGGTCCTCCCTGGACCGGAATAAGCATCCTAGGACCGGTTTCCGGGTTTCACCTCTCTTCAGGCAGGATAGCTTGATTCCAGTGGCATGGAGAGCACGGGACTCACGTCTGAGCATACCCGTCCCACTCGGGGTGACAAATGCAAAAACAACAGTTGATGGACTGAATGCAAAACAATGTCATACATTCACCCCAGTACAGAGATCTGGGCCTAAATCCATCGTTTTTTGCTCACCATGCCATTCCAGTTTGAACCCAGCCATATGCAAATCAGTCTTGACCATGTGACTCATAGGAACAGTCCAGCCCGAACTGCCAAGCCAGGTCCTTCCTGGACTGGAATAAGCATCCTAGGACCGGTTTCGGGGTTTCACCCCTCTTCAGCCAGGATAGCTTGATTCCAGTGGCATGGAGAGCACGGGACTCACGTCTGAGCATACCAATTCCACTCGGGGTGATAAATGCAAAAACAACAGTTGATGGACAGAATGCAGAACAATGTCATACATTCACCCCAGTACAGAGATCTGGGCCTAAATCCATTTTTTTTGCTCACCATGACATTCCAGTTTGGACCCAGCCATATGCAAATCAGTCCTGACCCTGTGCCTCATGGGAACAGTCAAGCCCGAACTGCCAAGCCAGGTCCTCCCTGGACTGGAAAAAGCATCCTAGGACCGGTTTTGGGGTTTCACCCCTCTTCAGCCAGGATAGCTTGACTCCAGTGGCATGGAGAGCACGGGAGTCACGTCTGAGCATACCTGTCCCACTCGGGGTGACAAATGCAAAAACAACAGTTGATGGACAGAATGCAGAACAATGTCATACTTTCACCCCAGTACAGAGATCTGGGCCTAAATCCATCGTTTTTTGCTCACCATGCCATTCCAGTTCAAACCCAGCCATATGCAAATCAGTCTTGACCCTGTGCCTCATGGGAACAGTCCAGCCCAAACTGCCAAGCCAGGTCCTCCCTGGATCGGAATAAGCATCCTAGGACCGGTTTCGGGGTTTCACCTCTCTTCAGGCAGGATAGCTTGATTCCAGTGGCATGGAGAGCACGGGACTCACGTCTGAGCATACCCGTCCCACTCGGGGTGACAAATGCAAAAACAACAGTTGATGGACTGAATGCAAAACAATGTCATACATTCACCCCAGTACAGAGATCTGGGACTAAATCCATCGTTTTTTGCTCACCATGCCATTCCAGTTTGAACCCAGCCATATGCAAATCAGTCTTGACCCTGTGACTCATAGGAACAGTCCAGCCCGAACTGCCAAGCCAGGTCCTTCCTGGACTGGAATAAGCATCCTAGGACCGGTTTCGGGGTTTCACCCCTCTTCAGCCAGGATAGCTTGATTCCAGTGGCATGGAGAGCACGGGACTCACGTCTGAGCATACCCGTTCCACTCGGGGTGATAAATGCAAAAACAACAGTTGATGGACAGAATGCAGAACAATGTCATACATTCACCCCAGTACAGAGATCTGGGCCTAAATCCATTCTTTTTTTTGCTCACCATGCCATTCCAGTTTGGACCCAGCCATATGCAAATCAGTCCTGACCCTGTGCCTCATGGGAACAGTCAAGCCCGAACTGCCAAGCCAGGTCCTCCCTGGACTGGAAAAAGCATCCTAGGACCGGTTTTGGGGTTTCACCCCTCTTCAGCCAGGATAGCTTGACTCCAGTGGCATGGAGAGCACGGGAGTCACGTCTGAGCATACCTGTCCCACTCGGGGTGACAAATGCAAAAACAACAGTTGATGGACAGAATGCAGAACAATGTCATACTTTCACCCCAGTACAGAGATCTGGGCCTAAATCCATCGTTGTTTTGCTCACCATGCCATTCCAGTTTGAACCCAGCCATATGCAAATCAGTCTTGACCCTGTGCCTCATGGGAACAGTCCAGCCCGAACTGCCAAGCCAGGTCCTCCCTGGACTGGAATAAGCATCCTAGGACCGGTTTCGGGTTTTCACCTCTCTTCAGGCAGGATAGCTTGATTCCTGTGGCATGGAGAGCACGGGACTCACGTCTGAGCATACCCGTCCCACTCGGGGTGACAAATACAAAAACAACAGTTGATGGACTGAATGCAGAACAATGTCATACATTCACCCCAGTACAGAGATCTGGGCCTAAATCCATTTGTTTTGCTCACCATGCCATTCCAGTTTGAACCCAGCCATATGCAAATCAGTCCTGACCCTGTGCCTCATGGGAACAGTCAAGCCCGAACTGCCAAGCCAGGTCCTCCCTGGACTGGAATAAGCATCCTAGGACCGGTTTCGGGGTTTCACCCCTCTTCAGCCAGGATAGCTTGTCTCCAGTGGCATGGAGAGCACGGGAGTCACGTCTGAGCATACCTGTCCCACTCGGGGTGACAAATGCAAAAACAACAGTTGATGGACAGAATGCAGAACAATGTCATACATTCACCCCAGTACAGAGATCTGGGCCTAAATCCATCGTTTTTTTGCTCACCATGCCATTCCAGTTTGAACCCAGCCATATGCAAATCAGTCTTGACCCTGTGCCTCATGGGAACAGTCCAGCCCAAACTGCCAAGCCAGGTCCTCCCTGGACCGGAATAAGCATCCTAGGACCGGTTTCGGGGTTTCACCTCTCTTCAGGCAGGATAGCTTGATTCCAGTGGCATGGAGAGCACGGGACTCACGTCTGAGCATACCCGTCCCACTCGGGGTGACAAATGCAAAAACAACAGTTGATGGACTGAATGCAAAACAATGTCATACATTCACCCCAGTACAGAGATCTGGGCCTAAATCCATCGTTTTTTGCTCACCATGCCATTCCAGTTTGAACCCAGCCATATGCAAATCAGTCTTGACCCTGTGACTCATAGGAACAGTCCAGCCCGAACTGCCAAGCCAGGTCCTTCCTGGACTGGAATAAGCATCCTAGGACCGGTTTCGGGGTTTCACCCCTCTTCAGCCAGGATAGCTTGATTCCAGTGGCATGGAGAGCACGGGACTCACGTCTGAGCATACCCGTTCCACTCGGGGTGATAAATGCAAAAACAACAGTTGATGGACAGAATGCAGAACAATGTCATACATTCACCCCAGTACAGAGATCTGGGCCTAAATCCATTTTTTTTGCTCACCATGACATTCCAGTTTGAACCCAGCCATATGCAAATCAGTCCTGACCCTGTGCCTCATGGGAACAGTCCAGCCCGAACTGCCAAGCCAGGTCCTCCCTGGACTAGAATAAGCATCCTAGGACCGGTTTCGGGGTTTCACCCCTCTTCAGCCAGGATAGCTTGATTCCAGTGGCATGGAGAGCACGGGACTCATGTCTGAGCATACCCGTCTCACTCGGGGTGACAAATGCAAAAACAACAGTTGATGGACAGAATGAAGAACAATGTCATACATTCACCCCAATACAGAGATCTGGGCCTAAATTCATCGTTTTTTTGCTCACCATGCCATTCCAGTTTGAACCCAGCCATATGCAAATCAGTCTTGACCCTGTGCCTCATGGGAACAGTCCAGCCTGAACTGCCAAGCCAGGTCCTCCCTGGACTGGAATAAGCATCCTAGGACCGGTTTCGGGGTTCCACACCTCTTCAGCCAGGATAGCTTGATTCCAGTGGCATGGAGAGCATGGGACTCACGTCTGAGCATACCCGTCCCACTCGGGGTGACGAATGCAAAAACAACAGTTGATGGTCAGAATACAGAACAATGTCATACATTCACCCCAGTAAGAAGATCTTGGCCTTAAATCCATTGTTTTTTTGCTCACCATGCCATTCCAGTTTGAACCCAGCCATATGCAAATCAGTCTTGACACTGTGCCTCATGGGAACAGCCCAGCCTGAGCACCCAAGCCAGGTCCTCCCTGGACTGGAATAAGCATCCCAGGACCCGTTTCGGGGTTTCACCACTCTTCAGCCAGGATAGCTTGATTCCAGTGGCATGGAGAGCACGGGACTCACGTCTGAGCATACCCATACCACTCGGAGTGACAAATGCAAAAACAACAGTTGATGGACAGAATGCAGAACAATGTCATACATTCACCCCAGTACATAGATCTGGGCCTAAATCCATTTGTTTTGCTCACCATGCCATTCCAGTTTGAACCCAGCCATATGCAAATCAGTCCTGACCCTGTGCCTCATGGGAACAGTCAAGCCCGAACTGCCAAGCCAGGTCCTCCCTGGACTGGAATAAGCATCCTAGGACCGGTTTCGGGGTTTCACCCCTCTTCAGCCAGGATAGCTTGTCTCCAGTGGCATGGAGAGCACGGGAGTCACGTCTGAGCATACCTGTCCCACTCGGGGTGACAAATGCAAAAACAACAGTTGATGGACAGAATGCAGAACAATGTCATACATTCACCCCAGTACAGAGATCTGGGCCTAAATCCATCGTTTTTTTGCTCACCATGCCATTCCAGTTTGAACCCAGCCATATGCAAATCAGTCTTGACCCTGTGCCTCATGGGAACAGTCCAGCCCAAACTGCCAAGCCAGGTCCTCCCTGGACCGGAATAAGCATCCTAGGACCGGTTTCCGGGTTTCACCTCTCTTCAGGCAGGATAGCTTGATTCCAGTGGCATGGAGAGCACGGGACTCACGTCTGAGCATACCCGTCCCACTCGGGGTGACAAATGCAAAAACAACAGTTGATGGACTGAATGCAAAACAATGTCATACATTCACCCCAGTACAGAGATCTGGGCCTAAATCCATCGTTTTTTGCTCACCATGCCATTCCAGTTTGAACCCAGCCATATGCAAATCAGTCTTGACCATGTGACTCATAGGAACAGTCCAGCCCGAACTGCCAAGCCAGGTCCTTCCTGGACTGGAATAAGCATCCTAGGACCGGTTTCGGGGTTTCACCCCTCTTCAGCCAGGATAGCTTGATTCCAGTGGCATGGAGAGCACGGGACTCACGTCTGAGCATACCAATTCCACTCGGGGTGATAAATGCAAAAACAACAGTTGATGGACAGAATGCAGAACAATGTCATACATTCACCCCAGTACAGAGATCTGGGCCTAAATCCATTTTTTTTGCTCACCATGACATTCCAGTTTGGACCCAGCCATATGCAAATCAGTCCTGACCCTGTGCCTCATGGGAACAGTCAAGCCCGAACTGCCAAGCCAGGTCCTCCCTGGACTGGAAAAAGCATCCTAGGACCGGTTTTGGGGTTTCACCCCTCTTCAGCCAGGATAGCTTGACTCCAGTGGCATGGAGAGCACGGGAGTCACGTCTGAGCATACCTGTCCCACTCGGGGTGACAAATGCAAAAACAACAGTTGATGGACAGAATGCAGAACAATGTCATACTTTCACCCCAGTACAGAGATCTGGGCCTAAATCCATCGTTTTTTGCTCACCATGCCATTCCAGTTCAAACCCAGCCATATGCAAATCAGTCTTGACCCTGTGCCTCATGGGAACAGTCCAGCCCAAACTGCCAAGCCAGGTCCTCCCTGGATCGGAATAAGCATCCTAGGACCGGTTTCGGGGTTTCACCTCTCTTCAGGCAGGATAGCTTGATTCCAGTGGCATGGAGAGCACGGGACTCACGTCTGAGCATACCCGTCCCACTCGGGGTGACAAATGCAAAAACAACAGTTGATGGACTGAATGCAAAACAATGTCATACATTCACCCCAGTACAGAGATCTGGGACTAAATCCATCGTTTTTTGCTCACCATGCCATTCCAGTTTGAACCCAGCCATATGCAAATCAGTCTTGACCCTGTGACTCATAGGAACAGTCCAGCCCGAACTGCCAAGCCAGGTCCTTCCTGGACTGGAATAAGCATCCTAGGACCGGTTTCGGGGTTTCACCCCTCTTCAGCCAGGATAGCTTGATTCCAGTGGCATGGAGAGCACGGGACTCACGTCTGAGCATACCCATTCCACTCGGGGTGATAAATGCAAAAACAACAGTTGATGGACAGAATGCAGAACAATGTCATACATTCACCCCAGTACAGAGATCTGGGCCTAAATCCATTCTTTTTTTTGCTCACCATGCCATTCCAGTTTGAACCCAGCCATATGCAAATCAGTCTTGACCCTGTGCCCCATGGTAACAGTTCAGCCCGAACTGCCATGCCAGGTCCTCCATGGACTGGAATAAGCATCCTAGGACCGGTTTCGGGGTTTCACCCCTCTTCAGCCAGGATAGCTTGATTCCACTGGCATGGAGAGCACACGACTCACGTCTGAGCATACCAGTCCCACTCGGGGTGACAAATGCAAAAACAACAGTTGATGGACAGAATGCAGAACAATGTCATACATTCGCCCCAGTACAGAGATCTGGGCCTAAATCCATCATTTTTTTGCTCACCGTGCCATTCTAGTTTGATCCCAGCCATATGCAAATCAGTCTTGACCCTGTGCCTCATGGGAACAGTCCAGCCCGAACTGCCAAGCCAGGTCCTCCCTGGACTGGAATAAGCATCCTAGGACCGGTTTCGGGGTTTCACCCCTCTTCAGCCAGGATAGCTTGATTCCAGTAGCATGGAGTGCACGGGACTCACGTCTGAGCATACCCGCCCCACTCGGGGTGACAAATGCAAAAACAACAGTTAATAGACAGAATGCAGAACAATGTCATACATTCACCCCAGTACAAAGATCGGGCCTAAATCCATTGTTTTTTTGCTCACCATGCCATTCCAGTTTGAACCCAGCCATATGCAAATCAGTCTTGACCCTGTGCCTCATGGGAACAGTCCAGCCGGAACTGCCAAGCCAGGTCCTCACTGGACTGGAATAGGCATCCTAGGACCGGTTTCGGGGTTTCATCCCTTTTCAGGCAGGTTAGCTTGATTCCAGTGGCATGGAGAGCACGGGACTCACGTCTGAGCATACCCGTCCCACTCGGGGTGACAAATGCAAAAACAACAGTTGATGGACAGAATGCAGAACAATGTCATATATTTACCCCAGTACAGAGATCTGGGCCTAAATCCATCTTTTTTTGCTCACCATGCCATTCCAGTTTGAACCCAGCAATATGCAAATCAGACTTTACCCTGTGCCTCTTGGGAACAGTCCAGACCGAATTGCCAAGCCAGGTCCTCCCTGGACTGGAATAAGCATCCTAGTACCGGTTTCAGGGTTTCACCCCTCTTCAGCCAGGATAGCTTGATTCCAGTGGCATGGAGAGCACGGGACTCACGTCTGAGCATACCCGTCCCACTCGGGGTGACAAATGCAAAAACAACAGTTGATAGACAGAATGCAGAACAATGTCATACATTCACCCCAGTACAGAGATCTGAGCCTAAATCCGTTGTTTTTGGCTCACCATGCCATTCCTGTTTGAACCCAGCCATATTCAAATCAGTCTTGACCCTGGGCCTCATGGGAACAGTCGAGCCCGAACTGCCAAACCAGGTCCTCCCTGGACTGGAAAAAGCATCCTAGTACGGGTTTCAGGGTTTCATCCCTCTTCAGGCAGGATAGCTTGATTCCAGTGGCATGGAGAGCACGGGACTCACGTCTGAGCATACCCATCCCACTCGGGGTGACAAATGCAAAAACAACAGTTGATGGACAGAATGCAGAACAATGTCATATATTCACCCCAGTACAGAGATCTGGGCCTAAATCCATTTTTATTGCTCACCATGCCATTCCAGATTGAACCCAGCCATATGCAAATCAGTCTTGACCCTGTGCCTCATGGGAACAGTCCAGCCCGAACTGCCAAGCCAGGTCCTCCCTGGACTGGAATGAGTATCCTAGGACCGGTTTTGGGGTTTCACCCCTCTTCAGCCAGGATAGCTTAATTCCAGTGGCATGGAGAGCACGGGAGTCACTTCTGAGCATACCCGTCCCACTTGGGGTGAAAAATGCAAAAACAACAGTTGATGGACAGAATGAAGAACAATGTCATACATTCACCCCAATACAGAGATCTGGGCCTAAATCCATCGATTTTTTGCTCACCATGCCATTCCAGTTTGAACCCAGCCATATGCAAATCAGTCTTGACCCTGCGCCTCATGGGAACAGTCCAGCCTGAACTTCCAAGCCAGGTCCTCCCTGGACTGGAATAAGCATCCTAGGACCGGTTTCGGGGTTCCACCCCTCTTCAGCCAGGATAACTTGATTCCAGTGGCATGGAGAGCTTGGGACTCACGTCTGAGCATACCCGTCCCACTCGGGGTGACGAATGCAAAAACAACAGTTGATGGTCAGAATGCAGAACAATGTGATACATTCACCCCAGTAAGAAGATCTTGGCCTTAAATCCATTGTTTTTTTGCTCACCATGCCATTCCAGTTTGAACCCAGCCATATGCAAATCAGTCTTGACACTGTGCCTCATGGGAACAGCCCAGCCTGAGCTCCCAAGCCAGGTCCTCCCTGGACTGGAATAAGCATCCCAGGACCCGTTTCGGGGATTCACCACTCTTCAGCCAGGATAGCTTGATTCCAGTGGCATGGAGAGCACGGGACTCACGTCTGAGCATACCCGTTCCACTCGGGGTGACAAATTCAAAAACAACAGTTGATGGACTGAATGCAGAACAATGTCATACATTCACCCCAGTACAGAGATCTGGGCGTAAATGCATTGTTTTTTGCACACCATGCCATTCCAGTTTGAACCCAGCCATATGCAAATCAGTCCTGAGCCTGTGCCTCATGGGAACAGTCCAGATCGAACTGCCAAGCCAGGTCCTCCCTGGACTGGAATAAGCATCCTGGGACCGGTTTCGGGGTTTCACCCCTCGTCAGCCAGGATAGCTTGATTCCAGTGGCATGGAGAGCACGGGAGTCACGTCTGAGCATACCCGTCCCACTAGGGGTGACAAATGCAAAAACAACAGTTGATGGACAGAATGCAGAACAATTTCATACATTCACCCCAGTACAGAGATCTGGGCCTAAATCCATTGTTTTTTTCTCACCATGCCATTCCAGTTTGAACCCAGCCATATGGAAATCAGTCTTGACCCTGTGCCTCATGGGAACAGTCCAGCCCAAACTGCCAAGCCAGGTCCTCCCTGGACTGGAATAAGCATCCTAGGACCGGTTTCGGGGTTTCACCCCTCTTCAGCCAGGATAGCTTGATTCCAGTGGCATGGAGAGCACGGGACTCACGTCTGAGCATACCCGCCCCACTCGGGGTGACAAATGCAAAAACAACAGTTAATAGACAGAATGCAGAACAATGTCATACATTCACCCCAGTACAGAGATCGGGCCTAAATCCATTGTTTTTTTGCTCACCATGCCATTCCAGTTTGAACCCAGCCATATGCAAATCAGTCTTGACCCTGTGCCTCATGGGAACAGTCCAGCCCGAACTGCCAAGCCAGGTCCTCCCTGGACTGGAATAAGCATCCTAGGACCGGTTTCGGGTTTTCACCCCTCTTCAGGCAGGATAGCTTGATTCCAGTGGCATGGAGAGCACTGGACTCACGTCTGAGCATACCCATCCCACTCGGGGTGACAGATGCAAAAACAACAGTTGATGGACAGAATGCAGAACAATGTCATACATTCACCCCAGTACAGAGATCTGGGCCTAAATCCATTTGTTTTGCTCACCATGCCATTCCAGTTTGAACCCAGCCATATGCAAATCAGTCCTGACCCTGTGCCTCATGGGAACAGTCAAGCCCGAACTGCCAAGCCAGGTCCTCCCTGGACTGGAATAAGCATCCTAGGACCGGTTTCGGGGTTTCACCCCTCTTCAGCCAGGATAGCTTGACTCCAGTGGCATGGAGAGCACGGGAGTCACGTCTGAGCATACCTGTCCCACTCGGGGTGACAAATGCAAAAACAACAGTTGATGGACAGAATGCAGAACAATGTCATACATTCACCCCAGTACAGAGATCTGGGCCTAAATCCATCGTTTTTTTGCTTACCATGCCATTCCAGTTTGAACCCAGCCATATGCAAATCAGACTTGACCCTGTGCCTCATGGGAACAGTCCAGCCCAAACTGCCAAGCCAGGTCCTCCCTGGACCGGAATAAGCATCCTAGGACCGGTTTCGGGGTTTCACCTCTCTTCAGGCAGGATAGCTTGATTCCAGTGGCATGGAGAGCACGGGACTCACGTCTGAGCATACCCGTCCCTCTCGGGGTGACAAATGCAAAAACAACAGTTGATGGACTGAATGCAAAACAATGTCATACATTCACCCCAGTACAGAGATCTGGGACTAAATCCATCGTTTTTTGCTCACCATGCCATTCCAGTTTGAACCCAGCCATATGCAAATCAGTCTTGACCCTGTGACTCATAGGAACAGTCCAGCCCGAACTGCCAAGCCAGGTCCTTCCTGGACTGGAATAAGCATCCTAGGACCGGTTTCGGGGTTTCACCCCTCTTCAGCCAGGATAGCTTGATTCCAGTGGCATGGAGAGCACGGGACTCACGTCTGAGCATACCCGTTCCACTCGGGGTGATAAATGCAAAAACAACAGTTGATGGACAGAATGCAGAACAATGTCATACATTCACCCCAGTACAGAGATCTGGGCCTAAATCCATTTTTTTTGCTCACCATGACATTCCAGTTTGAACACAGCCATATGCAAATCAGTCCTGACCCTGTGCCTCATGGGAACAGTCCAGCCCGAACTGCCAAGCCAGGTCCTCCCTGGACTAGAATAAGCATCCTAGGACCGGTTTCGGGGTTTCACCCCTCTTCAGCCAGGATAGCTTGATTCCAGTGGCATGGAGAGCACGGGACTCATGTCTGAGCATACCCGTCTCACTCGGGGTGACAAATGCAAAAACAACAGTTGATGGACAGAATGAAGAACAATGTCATACATTCACCCCAATACAGAGATCTGGGCCTAAATTCATCGTTTTTTTGCTCACCATGCCATTCCAGTTTGAACCCAGCCATATGCAAATCAGTCTTGACCCTGTGCCTCATGGGAACAGTCCAGCCTGAACTGCCAAGCCAGGTCCTCCCTGGACTGGAATAAGCATCCTAGGACCGGTTTCGGGGTTCCACACCTCTTCAGCCAGGATAGCTTGATTCCAGTGGCATGGAGAGCATGGGACTCACGTCTGAGCATACCCGTCCCACTCGGGGTGACGAATGCAAAAACAACAGTTGATGGTCAGAATGCAGAACAATGTCATACATTCACCCCAGTAAGAAGATCTTGGCCTTAAATCCATTGTTTTTTTGCTCACCATGCCATTCCAGTTTGAACCCAGCCATATGCAAATCAGTCTTGACACTGTGCCTCATGGGAACAGCCCAGCCTGAGCACCCAAGCCAGGTCCTCCCTGGACTGGAATAAGCATCCCAGGACCTGTTTCGGGGTTTCACCACTCTTCAGCCAGGATAGCTTGATTCCAGTGGCATGGAGAGCACGGGACTCACGTCTGAGCATACCTATACCACTCGGAGTGACAAATGCAAAAACAACAGTTGATGGACAGAATGCAGAACAATGTCATACATTCACCCCAGTACAGAGATCTGGGCCTAAATCCATTTGTTTTGCTCACCATGCCATTCCAGTTTGAACCCAGCCATATGCAAATCAGTCCTGACCCTGTGCCTCATGGGAACAGTCAAGCCCGAACTGCCAAGCCAGGTCCTCCCTGGACTGGAATAAGCATCCTAGGACCGGTTTCGGGGTTTCACCCCTCTTCAGCCAGGATAGCTTGTCTCCAGTGGCATGGAGAGCACGGGAGTCACGTCTGAGCATACCTGTCCCACTCGGGGTGACAAATGAAAAAACAACAGTTGATGGACAGAATGCAGAACAATGTCATACATTCACCCCAGTACAGAGATCTGGGCCTAAATCCATCGTTTTTTTGCTCACCATGCCATTCCAGTTTGAACCCAGCCATATGCAAATCAGTCTTGACCCTGTGCCTCATGGGAACAGTCCAGCCCAAACTGCCAAGCCAGGTCCTCCCTGGACCGGAATAAGCATCCTAGGACCGGTTTCCGGGTTTCACCTCTCTTCAGGCAGGATAGCTTGATTCCAGTGGCATGGAGAGCACGGGACTCACGTCTGAGCATACCCGTCCCACTCGGGATGACAAATGCAAAAACAACAGTTGATGGACTGAATGCAAAACAATGTCATACATTCACCCCAGTACAGAGATCTGGGCCTAAATCCATTGTTTTTTGCTCACCATGCCATTCCAGTTTGAACCCAGCCATATGCAAATCAGTCTTGACCCTGTGACTCATAGGAACAGTCCAGCCCGAACTGCCAAGCCAGGTCCTTCCTGGACTGGAATAAGCATCCTAGGACCGGTTTCGGGGTTTCACCCCTTTTCAGCCAGGATAGCTTGATTCCAGTGGCATGGAGAGCACGGGACTCACGTCTGAGCATACCCGTTCCACTCGGGGTGATAAATGCAAAAACAACAGTTGATGGACAGAATGCAGAACAATGTCATACATTCACCCCAGTACAGAGATCTGGGCCTAAATCCATTTTTTTTGCTCACCATGACATTCCAGTTTGGACCCAGCCATATGCAAATCAGTCCTGACCCTGTGCCTCATGGGAACAGTCAAGCCCGAACTGCCAAGCCAGGTCCTCCCTGGACTGGAAAAAGCATCCTAGGACCGGTTTTGGGGTTTCACCCCTCTTCAGCCAGGATAGCTTGACTCCCGTGGCATGGAGAGCACGGGAGTCACGTCTGAGCATACCTGTCCCACTCGGGGTGACAAATGCAAAAACAACAGTTGATGGACAGAATGCAGAACAATGTCATACTTTCACCCCAGTACAGAGATCTGGGCCTAAATCCATCGTTGTTTTGCTCACCATGCCATTCCAGTTTGAACCCAGCCATATGCAAATCAGTCTTGACCCTGTGCCTCATGGGAACAGTCCAGCCCGAACTGCCAAGCCAGGTCCTCCCTGGACTGGAATAAGCATCCTAGGACCGGTTTCGGGTTTTCACCTCTCTTCAGGCAGGATAGCTTGATTCCTGTGGCATGGAGAGCACGGGACTCACGTCTGAGCATACCCGTCCCACTCGGGGTGACAAATACAAAAACAACAGTTGATGGACTGAATGCAAAACAATGTCATACATTCACCCCAGTACAGAGATCTGGGCCTAAATCCATCGTTTTTTGCTCACCATGCCATTCCAGTTCAAACCCAGCCATATGCAAATCAGTCTTGACCCTGTGCCTCATGGGAACAGTCCAGCCCAAACTGCCAAGCCAGGTCCTCCCTGGATCGGAATAAGCATCCTAGGACCGGTTTCGGGGTTTCACCTCTCTTCAGGCAGGATAGCTTGATTCCAGTGGCATGGAGAGCACGGGACTCACGTCTGAGCATACCCGTCCCACTCGGGGTGACAAATGCAAAAACAACAGTTGATGGACTGAATGCAAAACAATGTCATACATTCACCCCAGTACAGAGATCTGGGCCTAAATCCATTTTTTTTGCTCACCATGACATTCCAGTTTGAACCCAGCCATATGCAAATCAGTCCTGACCCTGTGCCTCATGGGAACAGTCAAGCCCGAACTGCCAAGCCAGGTCCTCCCTGGACTGGAAAAAGCATCCTAGGACCGGTTTTGGGGTTTCACCCCTCTTCAGCCAGGATAGCTTGACTCCAGTGGCATGGAGAGCACGGGAGTCACGTCTGAGCATACCTGTCCCACTCGGGGTGACAAATGCAAAAACAACAGTTGATGGACAGAATGCAGAACAATGTCATACTTTCACCCCAGTACAGAGATCTGGGCCTAAATCCATCGTTGTTTTGCTCACCATGCCATTCCAGTTTGAACCCAGCCATATGCAAATCAGTCTTGACCCTGTGACTCATAGGAACAGTCCAGCCCGAACTGCCAAGCCAGGTCCTCCCTGGACTGTTATAAGCATCCTAGGACCGGTTTCGGGGTTTCACCCCTCTTCAGCCAGGATAGCTTGATTCCAGTGGCATGGAGAGCACGGGACTCACATCTCAGCATACCCATCCCACTCGGGGTGACAAATGCAAAAACAACAGTTGATGGACAGAATGCAGAACAATGTCATACATTCACCCCAGTATAGAGATCTGGGCCTAAATCCATAGTTTTTTTGCTCACAATGCCATTCCAGTTTGAACCCAGCCATATGCAAATCAGTCTTGACCCTGTGCCTCATGGGAGAGTCCAGCCTGAACTGCCAAGCCAGGTCCTCCCTGGACTGGAATAAGCATCCTAGGACCGGTTTCGGTGTTTCACCCCTCTTCAGCCAGGATAGCTTGATTCCAGTGGCATGGAGAGCACGGGACTCACGTCTGAGCATACCCGTCCCACTCGGGGTGACAAATGCAAAAACAACAGTTGATGGACAGAATGCAGAACAAAGACATACATTCACCCCAGTACAGAGATCTGGGCCTAAATCCATCATTTTTTTGCTCACCGTGCCATTCTAGTTTGATCCCAGCCATATGCAAATCAGTCTTGACCCTGTGCCTCATGGGAACAGTCCAGCCCGAACTGCCAAGCCAGGTCCTCCCTGGACTGGAATAAGCATCCTAGGACCGGTTTCGGGGTTTCACCCCTCTTCAGCCAGGATAGCTTGATTCCAGTAGCATGGAGAGCACGGGACTCACGTCTGAGCATACCCGCCCCACTCGGGGTGACAAATGCAAAAACAACAGTTAATAGACAGAATGCAGAACAATGTCATACATTCACCCCAGTACAAAGATCGGGCCTAAATCCATTGTTTTTTCGCTCACCATGCCATTCCAGTTTGAACCCAGCCATATGCAAATCAGTCTTGACCCTGTGCCTCATGGGAACAGTCCAGCCCGAACTGCCAAGCCAGGTCCTCACTGGACTGGAATAGGCATCCTAGGACCGGTTTCGGGGTTTCATCCCTTTTCAGGCAGGTTAGCTTGATTCCAGTGGCATGGAGAGCACGGGACTCACGTCTGAGCATACCCGTCCCACTCGGGGTGACAAATGCAAAAACAACAGTTGATGGACAGAATGCAGAACAATGTCATATATTTACCCCAGTACAGAGATCTGGGCCTAAATCCATCTTTTTTTGCTCACCATGCCATTCCAGTTTGAACCCAGCAATATGCAAATCAGACTTTACCCTGTGCCTCTTGGGAACAGTCCAGACCGAATTGCCAAGCCAGGTCCTCCCTGGACTGGAATAAGCATCCTAGTACCGGTTTCGGGGTTTCACCCCTCTTCAGCCAGGATAGCTTGATTCCAGTGGCATGGAGAGCACGGGACTCACGTCTGAGCATACCCGTCCCACTCGGGGTGACAAATGCAAAAACAACAGTTGATAGACAGAATGCAGAACAATGTCATACATTCACCCCAGTACAGAGATCTGAGCCTAAATCCGTTGTTTTTGGCTCACCATGCCATTCCAGTTTGAACCCAGCCATATTCAAATCAGTCTTGACCCTGGGCCTCATGGGAACAGTCGAGCCCGAACTGCCAAACCAGGTCCTCCCTGGACTGGAAAAAGCATCCTAGTACGGGTTTCAGGGTTTCATCCCTCTTCAGGCAGGATAGCTTGATTCCAGTGGCATGGAGAGCACGGGACTCACGTCTGAGCATACCCATCCCACTCGGGGTGACAAATGCAAAAACAACAGTTGATGGACAGAATGCAGAACAATGTCATATATTCACCCCAGTACAGAGATCTGGGCCTAAATCCATTTTTATTGCTCACCATGCCATTCCAGATTGAACCCAGCCATATGCAAATCAGTCTTGACCCTGTGCCTCATGGGAACAGTCCAGCCCGAACTGCCAAGCCAGGTCCTCCCTGGACTGGAATGAGTATCCTAGGACCGGTTTTGGGGTTTCACCCCTCTTCAGCCAGGATAGCTTAATTTCAGTGGCATGGAGAGCACGGGAGTCACGTCTGAGCATACCCGTCCCACTTGGGGTGAAAAATGCAAAAACAACAGTTGATGGACAGAATGAAGAACAATGTCATACATTCACCCCAATACAGAGATCTGGGCCTAAATCCATCGATTTTTTGCTCACCATGCCATTCCAGTTTGAACCCAGCCATATGCAAATCAGTCTTGACCCTGCGCCTCATGGGAACAGTCCAGCCTGAACTGCCAAGCCAGGTCCTCCCTGGACTGGAATAAGCATCCTAGGACCGGTTTCGGGGTTCCACCCCTCTTCAGCCAGGATAACTTGATTCCAGTGGCATGGAGAGCTTGGGACTCACGTCTGAGCATACCCGTCCCACTCGGGGTGACGAATGCAAAAACAACAGTTGATGGTCAGAATGCAGAACAATGTGATACATTCACCCCAGTAAGAAGATCTTGGCCTTAAATCCATTGTTTTTTTGCTCACCATGCCATTCCAGTTTGAAACCAGCCATATGCAAATCAGTCTTGACACTGTGCCTCATGGGAACAGCCCAGCCTGAGCTCCCAAGCCAGGTCCTCCCTGGACTGGAATAAGCATCCCAGGACCGGTTTCGGGGTTTCACCACTCTTCAGCCAGGATAGCTTGATTCCAGTGGCATGGAGAGCACGGGACTCACGTCTGAGCATACCCATACCACTCGGGGTGACAAATGCAAAAACAACAGTTGATGGACAGAATGCAGAACAATGTCATACATTCACCCCAGTACAGAGATCTGGGCCTAAATCCATTTGTTTTGCTCACCATGCCATTCCAGTTTGAACCCAGCCATATGCAAATCAGTCCTGACCCTGTGCCTCATGGGAACAGTCAAGCCCGAACTGCCAAGCCAGGTCCTCCCTGGACTGGAATAAGCATCCTAGGACCGGTTTCGGGGTTTCACCCCTCTTCAGCCAGGATAGCTTGACTCCAGTGGCATGGAGAGCACGTGAGTCACGTCTGAGCATACCTGTCCCACTCGGGGTGACAAATGCAAAAACAACAGTTGATGGACAGAATGCAGAACAATGTCATACATTCACCCCAGTACAGAGATCTGGGCCTAAATCCATCGTTTTTTTGCTCACCATGCCATTCCAGTTTGAACCCAGCCATATGCAAATCAGTCTTGACCCTGTGCCTCATGGGAACAGTCCAGCCCAAACTGCCAAGCCAGGTCCTCCCTGGACTGGAATAAGCATCCTAGGACCGGTTTCGGGGTTTCACCTCTCTTCAGGCAGGATAGCTTGATTCCAGTGGCATGGAGAGCACGGGACTCACGTCTGAGCATACCCGTCCCACTCGGGGTGACAAATGCAAAAACAACAGTTGATGGACTGAATGAAAAACAATGTCATACATTCACCCCAGTACAGAGATCTGGGCCTAAATCCATCGTTTTTTGCTCACCATGCCATTCCAGTTTGAACCCAGCCATATGCAAATCAGTCTTGACACTGTGCCTCATGGGAACAGCCCAGCCTGAGCTCCCAAGCCAGGTCCTCCCTGGACTGGAATAAGCATCCCAGGACCCGTTTCGGGGTTTCACCACTCTTCAGCCAGGATAGCTTGATTCCAGTGGCATGGAGAGCACGGGACTCACGTCTGAGCATACCCATACCACTCGGGGTGACAAATGCAAAAACAACAGTTGATGGACAGAATGCAGAACAATGTCATACATTCACCCCAGTACAGAGATCTGGGCCTAAATCCATTTGTTTTGCTCACCATGCCATTCCAGTTTGAACCCAGCCATATGCAAATCAGTCCTGACCCTGTGCCTCATGGGAACAGTCAAGCCCAAACTGCAAAGCCAGGTCCTCCCTAGACTGGAATAAGCATCCTAGGACCGGTTTCGGGGTTTCACCCCTCTTCAGCCAGGATAGCTTGACTCCAGTGGCATGGAGAGCACGGGACTCACGTCTGAGCATACCCATACCACTCGGGGTGACAAATGCAAAAACAACAGTTGATGGACAGAATGCAGAACAATGTCATACATTCACCCCAGTACAGAGATCTGGGCCTAAATCCATTTGTTTTGCTCACCATGCCATTCCAGTTTGAACCCAGCCATATGCAAATCAGTCTTGACCCTGTGACTCATAGGAACAGTCCAGCCCGAACTGCCAAGCCAGGTCCTTCCTGGACTGGAATAAGCATCCTAGGACCGGTTTCGGGGTTTCACCCCTCTTCAGCCAGGATAGCTTGATTCCAGTGGCATGGAGAGCACGGGACTCACGTCTGAGCATACCCGTTCCACTCGGGGTGACAAATGCAAAAACAACAGTTGATGGACAGAATGCAGAACAATGTCATACATTCACCCCAGTACAGAGATCTGGGCCTAAATCCATAGTTTTTTTGCTCACAATGCCATTCCACTTTGAACCCAGCCATATGCAAATCAGTCTTGACCCTGTGCCTCATGGGAGAGTCCAGCCCGAACTGCCAAGCCAGGTCCTCCCTGGACTGGAATAAGCATCCTAGGACCGGTTTCGGTGTTTCACCCTTCTTCAGCCAGGATAGCTTGATTCCAGTGGCATGGAGAGCATGGGACTCACGTCTGAGCATACCCATACCACTCGGGGTGACAAATGCAAAAACAACAGTTGATGGACAGAATGCAGAACAATGTCATACATTCACCCCAGTACAGAGATCTGGGCCTAAATCCATTTGTTTTGCTCACCATGCCATTCCAGTTTGAACCCAGCCATATGCAAATCAGTACTGACCCTGTGCCTCATGGGAACAGTCAAGCCCGAACTGCAAAGCCAGGTCCTCCCTGGACTGGAATAAGCATCCTAGGACCGGTTTCGGGGTTTCACCCCTCTTCAGCCAGGATAGCTTGACTCCAGTGGCATGGAGAGCACGGGAGTCACGTCTGAGCCTACCTGTCCCACTCGGGGTGACAAATGCAAAAACAACAGTTGATGGACAGAATGCAGAACAATGTCATACATTCACCCCAGTACAGAGATCTGGGCCTAAATCCATTGTTTTTTTGCTCACCATGCCATTCCAGTTTGAACCCAGCCATATGCAAATCAGTCTTGACCCTGTGCCTCATGGGAACAGTCCAGCCCAAACTGCCAAGCCAGGTCCTCCCTGGACCGGAATAAGCATCCCAGGACCGGTTTCGGGGTTTCACCTCTCTTCAGGCAGGATAGCTTGATTCCAGTGGCATGGAGAGCACGGGACTCACGTCTGAGCATACCCGTCCCACTCGGGGTGACAAATGAAAAAACAACAGTTGATGGACTGAATGCAAAACAATGTCATACATTCACCCCAGTACAGAGATCTGGGCCTAAATCCATCGTTTTTTGCTCACCATGCCATTCCAGTTTGAACCCAGCCATATGCAAATCAGTCTTGATCCTGTGCCTCATGGGAGAGTCCAGCCTGAACTGCCAAGCCAGGTCCTCCCTGGACTGGAATAAGCATCCTAGGACCGGTTTCGGGGTTTCACCCCTCTTCAGCCAGGATAGCTTGACTCCAGTGGCATGGAGAGCACGGGAGTCACGTCTGAGCATACCTGTCCCACTCGGGGTGACAAATGCAAAAACAACAGTTGATGGACAGAATGCAGAACAATGTCATACATTCACCCCAGTACAGAGATCTGGGCCTAAATCCATTGTTTTTTTGCTCACCATGCCATTCCAGTTTGAACCCAGCCATATGCAAATCAGTCTTGACCCTGTGCCTCATGGGAACAGTCCAGCCCAAACTGCCAAGCCAGGTCCTCCCTGGACCGGAATAAGCATCCTAGGACCGGTTTCGGGGTTTCACCCCTCTTCAGCCAGGATAGCTTGACTCCAGTGGCATGGAGAGCATGGGACTCACATCTGAGCATACCCATACCACTCGGGGTGACGAATGCAAAAACAACAGTTGATGGACAGAATGCAGAACAATGTCATACATTCACCCCAGTACAGAGATCTGGGCCTAAATCCATTTGTTTTGCTCACCATGCCATTCCAGTTTGAACCCAGCCATATGCAAATCAGTCTTGACCCTGTGACTCATAGGAACAGTCCAGCCCGAACTGCCAAGCCAGGTCCTTCCTGGACTGGAATAAGCATCCTAGGACCGGTTTCGGGGTTTCACCCCTCTTCAGCCAGGATAGCTTGATTCCAGTGGCATGGAGAGCACGGGACTCACGTCTGAGCATACCCGTTCCACTCGGGGTGACAAATGCAAAAACAACAGTTGATGGACAGAATGCAGAACAATGTCATACATTCACCCCAGTACAGAGATCTGGGCCTAAATCCATAGTTTTTTTGCTCACAATGCCATTCCAGTTTGAACCCAGCCATATGCAAATCAGTCTTGACCCTGTGCCTCATGGGAGAGTCCAGCCCGAACTGCCAAGCCAGGTCCTCCCTGGACTGGAATAAGCATCCTAGGACCGGTTTCGGTGTTTTACCACTCTTCAGCCAGGATAGCTTGATTCCAGTGGCATGGAGAGCATGGGACTCACGTCTGAGCATACCCATACCACTCGGGGTGACAAATGCAAAAACAACAGTTGATGGACAGAATGCAGAACAATGTCATACATTCACCCCAGTACAGAGATCTGGGCCTAAATCCATTTGTTTTGCTCACCATGCCATTCCAGTTTAAACCCAGCCATATGCAAATCAGTCCTGACCCTGTGCCTCATGGGAACAGTCAAGCCCGAACTGCAAAGCCAGGTCCTCCCTGGACTGGAATAAGCATCCTAGGACCGGTTTCGGGGTTTCACCCCTCTTCAGCCAGGATAGCTTGACTCCAGTGGCATAGAGAGCACGGGAGTCACGTCTGAGCATACCTGTCCCACTCGGGGTGACGAATGCAAAAACAACAGTTGATGGACAGAATGCAGAACAATGTCATACATTCACCCCAGTACAGAGATCTGGGCCTAAATCCATTGTTTTTTTGCTCACCATGCCATTCCAGTTTGAACCCAGCCATATGCAAATCAGTCTTGACCCTGTGCCTCATGGGAACAGTCCAGCCCAAACTGCCAAGCCAGGTCCTCCCTGGACCGGAATAAGCATCCTAGGACCGGTTTCGGGGTTTCACCTCTCTTCAGGCAGGATAGCTTGATTCCAGTGGCATGGAGAGCACGGGACTCACGTCTGAGCATACCCGTCCCACTCGGGGTGACAAATGCAAAAACAACAGTTGATGGACTGAATGCAAAACAATGTCATACATTCACCCCAGTACAGAGATCTGGGCCTAAATCCATAGTTTTTTGCTCACCATGCCATTCCAGTTTGAACCCAGCCATATGCAAATCAGTCTTGACCCTGTGACTCATAGGAACAGTCCAGCCCGAACTGCCAAGCCAGGTCCTTCCTGGACTGGAATAAGCATCCTAGGACCGGTTTCGGGGTTTCACCCCTCTTCAGCCAGGATAGCTTGATTCCAGTGGCATGGAGAGCACGGGACTCACGTCTGAGCATACCCGTTCCACTTGGGGTGATAAATGCAAAAACAACAGTTGATGGACAGAATGCAGAACAATGTCATACATTCACCCCAGTACAGAGATCTGGGCCTAAATCCATTTTTTTTGCTCACCATGACATTCCAGTTTGAACCCAGCCATATGCAAATCAGTCCTGACCCTGTGCCTCATGGGAACAGTCAAGCCCGAACTGCCAAGCCAGGTCCTCCCTGGACTGGAAAAAGCATCCTAGGACCAGTTTTGGGGTTTCACCCCTCTTCAGCCAGGATAGCTTGACTCCAGTGGCATGGAGAGCACGGGAGTCACGTCTGAGCATACCTGTCCCACTCGGGGTGACAAATGCAAAAACAACAGTTGATGGACAGAATGCAGAACAATGTCATACTTTCACCCCAGTACAGAGATCTGGGCCTAAATCCATCGTTGTTTTGCTCACCATGCCATTCCAGTTTGAACCCAGCCATATGCAAATCAGTCTTGACCCTGTGCCTCATGGGAACAGTCCAGCCCGAACTGCCAAGCCAGGTCCTCCCTGGACTGGAATAAGCATCCTAGGACCGGTTTCGGGGTTTCACCTCTCTTCAGGCAGGATAGCTTGATTCCAGTGGCATGGAGAGCACGGGACTCACGTCTGAGCATACCCGTCCCACTCGGGGTGACAAATGCAAAAACAACAGTTGATGGACAGAATGCAGAACAATGTCATACATTCACCCCAGTACAGAGATCTGGGCCTAAATCCATAGTTTTTTTGCTCACAATGCCATTCCAGTTTGAACCCAGCCATATGCAAATCAGTCTTGACCCTGTGCCTCATGGGAGAGTCCAGCCCGAACTGCCAAGCCAGGTCCTCCCTGGACTGGAATAAGCATCCTAGGACCGGTTTCGGTGTTTCACCCCTCTTCAGCCAGGATAGCTTGATTCCAGTGGCATGGAGAGCACGGGACTCACGTCTGAGCATACCCGTCCCACTCGGGGTGACAAATGCAAAAACAACAGTTGATGGACAGAATGCAGAACAAAGACATACATTCACCCCAGTACAGAGATCTGGGCCTAAATCCATTCTTTTTTTTGCTCACCATGCCATTCCAGTTTGAACCCAGCCATATGCAAATCAGTCTTGACCCTGTGCCCCATGGTAACAGTCCAGCCCGAACTGCCATGCCAGGTCCTCCATGGACTGGAATAAGCATCCTAGGACCGGTTTCGGGGTTTCACCCCTCTTCAGCCAGGATAGCTCGATTCCACTGGCATGGAGAGCACAGGACTCACGTCTGAGCATACCAGTCCCACTCGGGGTGACAAATGCAAAAACAACAGTTGATGGACAGAATGCAGAACAATGTCATACATTCGCCCCAGTACAGAGATCTGGGCCTAAATCCATCATTTTTTTGCTCACCGTGCCATTCCAGTTTGATCCCAGCCATATGCAAATCAGTCTTGACCCTGTGCCTCATGGGAACAGTCCAGCCCGAACTGCCAAGCCAGGTCCTCCCTGGACTGGAATAAGCATCCTAGGACCGGTTTCGGGGTTTCACCCCTCTTCAGCCAGGATAGCTTGATTCCAGTAGCATGGAGAGCACGGGACTCACGCCTGAGCATACCCGCCCCACTCGGGGTGACAAATGCAAAAACAACAGTTAATAGACAGAATGCAGAACAATGTCATACATTCACCCCAGTACAAAGATCGGGCCTAAATCCATTGTTTTTTTGCTCACCATGCCATTCCAGTTTGAACCCAGCCATATGCAAATCAGTCTTGACCCTGTGCCTCATGGGAACAGTCCAGCCCAAACTGCCAAGCCAGGTCCTCACTGGACTGGAATAGGCATCCTAGGACCGGTTTCGGGGTTTCATCCCTTTTCAGGCAGGTTAGCTTGATTCCAGTGGCATGGAGAGCACGGGACTCACGTCTGAGCATACCCGTCCCACTCGGGGTGACAAATGCAAAAACAACAGTTGATGGACAGAATGCAGAACAATGTCATATATTTACCCCAGTACAGAGATCTGGGCCTAAATCCATCTTTTTTTGCTCACCATGCCATTCCAGTTTGAACCCAGCAATATGCAAATCAGACTTTACCCTGTGCCTCTTGGGAACAGTCCAGACCGAATTGCCAAGCCAAGTCCTCCCTGGACTGGAATAAGCATCCTAGTACCGGTTTCGGGGTTTCACCCCTCTTCAGCCAGGATAGCTTGATTCCAGTGTCATGGAGAGCACGGGACTCACGTCTGAGCATACCCGTCCCACTCAGGGTGACAAATGCAAAAACAACAGTTGATAGACAGAATGCAGAACAATGTCATACATTCACCCCAGTACAGAGATCTGGGCCTAAATCCATTGTTTTTTTGCTCACCATGCCATTCCAGTTTGAACCCAGCCATATGCAAATCAGTCTTGACCCTGTGCCTCATGGGAACAGTCCAGCCCAAACTGCCAAGCCAGGTCCTCCCTGGACCGGAATAAGCATCCTAGGACCGGTTTCGGGGTTTCACCCCTCTTCAGCCAGGATAGCTTGACTCCAGTGCCATGGAGAGCACGGGACTCACATCTGAGCATACCCATACCACTCGGGGTGACAAATGCAAAAACAACAGTTGATGGACAGAATGCAGAACAATGTCATACATTCACCCCAGTACAGAGATCTGGGCCTAAATCCATTTGTTTTGCTCACCATGCCATTCCAGTTTGAACCCAGCCATATGCAAATCAGTCTTGACCCTGTGACTCATAGGAACAGTCCAGCCCGAACTGCCAAGCCAGGTCCTTCCTGGACTGGAATAAGCATCCTAGGACCGGTTTCGGGGTTTCACCCCTCTTCAGCCAGGATAGCTTGATTCCAGTGGCATGGAGAGCACGGGACTCACGTCTGAGCATACCCGTTCCACTCGGGGTGACAAATGCAAAAACAACAGTTGATGGACAGAATGCAGAACAATGTCATACATTCACCCCAGTACAGAGATCTGGGCCTAAATCCATAGTTTTTTTGCTCACAATGCCATTCCAGTTTGAACCCAGCCATATGCAAATCAGTCTTGACCCTGTGCCTCATGGGAGAGTCCAGCCCGAATTGCCAAGCCAGGTCCTCCCTGGACTGGAATAAGCATCCTAGGACCGGTTTCGGTGTTTTACCACTCTTCAGCCAGGATAGCTTGATTCCAGTGGCATGGAGAGCATGGGACTCACGTCTGAGCATACCCATACCACTCGGGGTGACAAATGCAAAAACAACAGTTGATGGACAGAATGCAGAACAATGTCATACATTCACCCCAGTACAGAGATCTGGGCCTAAATCCATTTGTTTTGCTCACCATGCCATTCCAGTTTAAACCCAGCCATATGCAAATCAGTCCTGACCCTGTGCCTCATGGGAACAGTCAAGCCCGAACTGCAAAGCCAGGTCCTCCCTGGACTGGAATAAGCATCCTAGGACCGGTTTCGGGGTTTCACCCCTCTTCAGCCAGGATAGCTTGACTCCAGTGGCATGGAGAGCACGGGAGTCACGTCTGAGCATACCTGTCCCACTCGGGGTGACGAATGCAAAAACAACAGTTGATGGACAGAATGCAGAACAATGTCATACATTCACCCCAGTACAGAGATCTGGGCCTAAATCCATTGTTTTTTTGCTCACCATGCCATTCCAGTTTGAACCCAGCCATATGCAAATCAGTCTTGACCCTGTGCCTCATGGGAACAGTCCAGCCCAAACTGCCAAGCCAGGTCCTCCCTGGACCGGAATAAGCATCCTAGGACCGGTTTCGGGGTTTCACCTCTCTTCAGGCAGGATAGCTTGATTCCAGTGGCATGGAGAGCACGGGACTCACGTCTGAGCATACCCGTCCCACTCGGGGTGACAAATGCAAAAACAACAGTTGATGGACTGAATGCAAAACAATGTCATACATTCACCCCAGTACAGAGATCTGGGCCTAAATCCATAGTTTTTTGCTCACCATGCCATTCCAGTTTGAACCCAGCCATATGCAAATCAGTCTTGACCCTGTGACTCATAGGAACAGTCCAGCCCGAACTGCCAAGCCAGGTCCTTCCTGGACTGGAATAAGCATCCTAGGACCGGTTTCGGGGTTTCACCCCTCTTCAGCCAGGATAGCTTGATTCCAGTGGCATGGAGAGCACGGGACTCACGTCTGAGCATACCCGTTCCACTTGGGGTGATAAATGCAAAAACAACAGTTGATGGACAGAATGCAGAACAATGTCATACATTCACCCCAGTACAGAGATCTGGGCCTAAATCCATTTTTTTTGCTCACCATGACATTCCAGTTTGAACCCAGCCATATGCAAATCAGTCCTGACCCTGTGCCTCATGGGAACAGTCAAGCCCGAACTGCCAAGCCAGGTCCTCCCTGGACTGGAAAAAGCATCCTAGGACCAGTTTTGGGGTTTCACCCCTCTTCAGCCAGGATAGCTTGACTCCAGTGGCATGGAGAGCACGGGAGTCACGTCTGAGCATACCTGTCCCACTCGGGGTGACAAATGCAAAAACAACAGTTGATGGACAGAATGCAGAACAATGTCATACTTTCACCCCAGTACAGAGATCTGGGCCTAAATCCATCGTTGTTTTGCTCACCATGCCATTCCAGTTTGAACCCAGCCATATGCAAATCAGTCTTGACCCTGTGCCTCATGGGAACAGTCCAGCCCGAACTGCCAAGCCAGGTCCTCCCTGGACTGGAATAAGCATCCTAGGACCGGTTTCGGGGTTTCACCTCTCTTCAGGCAGGATAGCTTGATTCCAGTGGCATGGAGAGCACGGGACTCACGTCTGAGCATACCCGTCCCACTCGGGGTGACAAATGCAAAAACAACAGTTGATGGACAGAATGCAGAACAATGTCATACATTCACCCCAGTACAGAGATCTGGGCCTAAATCCATAGTTTTTTTGCTCACAATGCCATTCCAGTTTGAACCCAGCCATATGCAAATCAGTCTTGACCCTGTGCCCCATGGTAACAGTCCAGCCCGAACTGCCATGCCAGGTCCTCCATGGACTGGAATAAGCATCCTAGGACCGGTTTCGGGGTTTCACCCCTCTTCAGCCAGGATAGCTCGATTCCACTGGCATGGAGAGCACAGGACTCACGTCTGAGCATACCAGTCCCACTCGGGGTGACAAATGCAAAAACAACAGTTGATGGACAGAATGCAGAACAATGTCATATATTTACCCCAGTACAGAGATCTGGGCCTAAATCCATCTTTTTTTGCTCACCATGCCATTCCAGTTTGAACCCAGCAATATGCAAATCAGACTTTACCCTGTGCCTCTTGGGAACAGTCCAGACCGAATTGCCAAGCCAAGTCCTCCCTGGACTGGAATAAGCATCCTAGTACCGGTTTCGGGGTTTCACCCCTCTTCAGCCAGGATAGCTTGATTCCAGTGGCATGGAGAGCACGGGACTCACGTCTGAGCATACCCGTCCCACTCAGGGTGACAAATGCAAAAACAACAGTTGATAGACAGAATGCAGAACAATGTCATACATTCACCCCAGTACAGAGATCTGAGCCTAAATCAGTTGTTTTTGGCTCACCATGCCATTCCAGTTTGAACCCAGCCATATTCAAATCAGTCTTGACCCTGGGCCTCATGGGAACAGTCGAGCCCGAACTGCCAAACCAGGTCCTCCCTGGACTGGAAAAAGCATCCTAGTACCGGTTTCAGGGTTTCATCCCTCTTCTGGCAGGATAGCTTGATTCCAGTGGCATGGAGAGCACGGGACTCACGTCTGAGCATACCCATCCCACTCGGGGTGACAAATGCAAAAACAACAGTTGATGGACAGAATGCAGAACAATGTCATATATTCACCCCAGTACAGAGATCTGGGCCTAAATCCATTTTTATTGCTCACCATGCCATTCCAGATTGAACCCAGCCATATGCAAATCAGTCTTGACCCTGGGCCTCATGGGAACAGTCGAGCCCGAACTGCCAAACCAGGTCCTCCCTGGACTGGAAAAAGCATCCTAGTACCGGTTTCAGGGTTTCATCCCTCTTCTGGCAGGATAGCTTGATTCCAGTGGCATGGAGAGCACGGGAGTCACGTCTGAGCATACCTGTCCCACTCGGGGTGACAAATGCAAAAACAACAGTTGATGGACAGAATGCAGAACAATGTCATACTTTCACCCCAGTACAGAGATCTGGGCCTAAATCCATCGTTGTTTTGCTCACCATGCCATTCCAGTTTGAACCCAGCCATATGCAAATCAGTCTTGACCCTGTGCCTCATGGGAACAGTCCAGCCCGAACTGCCAAGCCAGGTCCTCCCTGGACTGGAATAAGCATCCTAGGACCGGTTTCGGGGTTTCACCTCTCTTCAGGCAGGATAGCTTGATTCCAGTGGCATGGAGAGCACGGGACTCACGTCTGAGCATACCCGTCCCACTCGGGGTGACAAATGCAAAAACAACAGTTGATGGACAGAATGCAGAACAATGTCATACATTCACCCCAGTACAGAGATCTGGGCCTAAATCCATAGTTTTTTTGCTCACAATGCCATTCCAGTTTGAACCCAGCCATATGCAAATCAGTCTTGACCCTGTGCCTCATGGGAGAGTCCAGCCCGAACTGCCAAGCCAGGTCCTCCCTGGACTGGAATAAGCATCCTAGGACCGGTTTCGGTGTTTCACCCCTCTTCAGCCAGGATAGCTTGATTCCAGTGGCATGGAGAGCACGGGACTCACGTCTGAGCATACCCGTCCCACTCGGGGTGACAAATGCAAAAACAACAGTTGATGGACAGAATGCAGAACAAAGACATACATTCACCCCAGTACAGAGATCTGGGCCTAAATCCATTCTTTTTTTTGCTCACCATGCCATTCCAGTTTGAACCCAGCCATATGCAAATCAGTCTTGACCCTGTGCCCCATGGTAACAGTCCAGCCCGAACTGCCATGCCAGGTCCTCCATGGACTGGAATAAGCATCCTAGGACCGGTTTCGGGGTTTCACCCCTCTTCAGCCAGGATAGCTCGATTCCACTGGCATGGAGAGCACAGGACTCACGTCTGAGCATACCAGTCCCACTCGGGGTGACAAATGCAAAAACAACAGTTGATGGACAGAATGCAGAACAATGTCATACATTCACCCCAGTACAGAGATCTGAGCCTAAATCCATACATTTTTTGCTCACCATGCCATTCCAGTTTGAACCCAGCCATATGCAAATCAGTCTAGACCCTGTGCCTCATGGGAACAGTCCTCCCCGAACTGCCAAGCCAGGTCCTCCCTGGACTGGAATAAGCATCCTAGGACCGGTTTTGGGGTTTCACCCCTCGTCAGCCAGGATAGCTTGATTCCAGTGGCATGGAGAGCACGGGAGTCACGTCTGAGCATACCCGTCCCACTCGGGGTGACAAATGCAAAAACAACAGTTGATGGACAGAATGCAGAACAATGTCATACATTCACCCCAATACAGAGATCTGGGCCTAAATCCATCGTTTTTTTGCTCACCATGCCATTCCAGTTTGAACCCAGCCATATGCAAATCAGTCTTGACCCTGTGCCTCATGGGAACAGTCCAGCCCAAACTGCCAAGCCAGGTCCTCACTGGACTGGAATAGGCATCCTAGGACCGGTTTCGGGGTTTCATCCCTTTTCAGGCAGGTTAGCTTGATTCCAGTGGCATGGAGAGCACGGGACTCACGTCTGAGCATACCCGTCCCACTCGGGGTGACAAATGCAAAAACAACAGTTGATGGACAGAATGCAGAACAATGTCATATATTTACCCCAGTACAGAGATCTGGGCCTAAATCCATCTTTTTTTGCTCACCATGCCATTCCAGTTTGAACCCAGCAATATGCAAATCAGACTTTACCCTGTGCCTCTTGGGAACAGTCCAGACCGAATTGCCAAGCCAAGTCCTCCCTGGACTGGAATAAGCATCCTAGTACCGGTTTCGGGGTTTCACCCCTCTTCAGCCAGGATAGCTTGATTCCAGTGGCATGGAGAGCACGGGACTCACGTCTGAGCATACCCGTCCCACTCGGGGTGACAAATGCAAAAACAACAGTTGATAGACAGAATGCAGAACAATGTCATACATTCACCCCAGTACAGAGATCTGAGCCTAAATCAGTTGTTTTTGGCTCACCATGCCATTCCAGTTTGAACCCAGCCATATTCAAATCAGTCTTGACCCTGGGCCTCATGGGAACAGTCGAGCCCGAACTGCCAAACCAGGTCCTCCCTGGACTGGAAAAAGCATCCTAGTACCGGTTTCAGGGTTTCATCCCTCTTCTGGCAGGATAGCTTGATTCCAGTGGCATGGAGAGCACGGGACTCACGTCTGAGCATACCCATCCCACTCGGGGTGACAAATGCAAAAACAACAGTTGATGGACAGAATGCAGAACAATGTCATATATTCACCCCAGTACAGAGATCTGGGCCTAAATCCATTTTTATTGCTCACCATGCCATTCCAGATTGAACCCAGCCATATGCAAATCAGTCTTGACCCTGTGCCTCATGGGAACAGTCCAGCCCGAACTGCCAAGCCAGGTCCTCCCTGGACTGGAATGAGTATCCTAGGACCGGTTTTGGGGTTTCACCCCTCTTCAGCCAGGATAGCTTAATTCCAGTGGCATGGAGAGCACGGGAGTCACGTCTGAGCATACCCGTCCGACTTGGGGTGAAAAATGCAAAAACAACAGTTGATGGACAGAATGAAGAACAATGTCATACATTCACCCCAATACAGAGATCTGGGCCTAAATCCATCGATTTTTTGCTCACCATGCCATTCCAGTTTGAACCCAGCCATATGCAAATCAGTCTTGACCCTGCGCCTCATGGGAACAGTCCAGCCTGAACTGCCAAGCCAGGTCCTCCCTGGACTGGAATAAGCATCCTAGGACCGGTTTCGGGGTTCCACCCCTCTTCAGCCAGGATAACTTGATTCCAGTGGCATGGAGAGCATGGGACTCACGTCTGAGCATACCCGTCCCACTCGGGGTGACGAATGCAAAAACAACAGTTGATGGTCAGAATGCAGAACAATGTCATACATTCACCCCAGTACAGAGATCTGGGCCTAAATCCATTTTTTTTGCTCACCTTGCCATTACAGTTTGAACCCAGCCATATGCAAATCAGTCTTGACCCTGTGCCTCATGGGAACAGTCCAGCCCGAACTGCCAAGCCAGGTCCTCCCTGGACTGGAATAAGCATCCTAGGACCGGTTTTGGGGTTTCACCCCTCTTCAGCCAGGATAGCTTGATTCCAGTGGCATGGAGAGCACGGGAGTCACGTCTGAGCATACCTGTCCCACTCGGGGTGACAAATCCAAAAACAACAGTTGATGGACAGAATGCAGAACAATGTCATACATTCACCCCAGTACAGAGATCTGGGCCTAAATCCATCGTTTTTTTGCTCTCCATGCCATTCCAGTTTGAACCCAGCCATATGCAAATCAGTCTTGACCCTGTGCCTCATGGGAACAGTCCAGCCCGAACTGCCAAGCCAGGTCCTCCCTGGACCGAAATAAGCATCCTAGGACCGGTTTCGGGGTTTCACCCCTCTTCAGCCAGGATAGCTTGATTCCAGTGGCATGGAGAGCACGGGAGTCATGTATGAGCATACCCGCCCCACTCGGGGTGACAAATGCAAAAACAACAGTTGATGGACAGAATGCAGAACAATGTCATACATGCACCCCAATACAGAGATCTGGGCCTAAATCCATCGTTTTTTTGCTCACCATGCCCTTCCAGTTTGAACCCAGCCATATGCAAATCAGTCTTGACCCTGTGCCTCATGGGAACAGTCCAGCCCGAACTGCCAAGCCAGGTCCTCCCTGGACTAGAATAAGCATCCTAGGACCGGTTTCGGGGTTTCACCCCTCTTCAGCCAGGATAGCTTGATTCCAGTGGCATGGAGAGCACGGGACTCACGTCTGAGCATACCCATCCCACTCGGGGTGACAAATGCAAAAACAACAGTTGATGGACAGAATGCAGAACAATGTCATACATTCACCCCAGTACAGAGATCTGGGCCTAAATCCATTTTCTTTGCTCAACATGCCATTCCAGTTTGAACCCAGCCATATGCAAATCAGTCCTGACCCTGTGCCTCATGTGAACAGTCAAGCCCGAACTGCCAAGCCAGGTCCTCCCTGGACTGGAATAAGCATCCTAGGACCGGTTTCGGGGTTTCACCCCTCTTCAGTCAGGATAGCTTGACTCCAGTGGCATGGAGAGCACGGGAGTCACGTCTGAGCATACCTGTCCCACTCGGGGTGACAAATGCAAAAACAACAGTTGATGGACAGAATGCAGAACAATGTCATACATTCACACCAGTACAGAGATCTGGGCCTAAACCCATCGTTTTTTTGCTCAACATGCCATTCCAGTTTGAACCCAGCCATATGCAAATCAGTCTTGACCCTGTGCCTCATGGGAACAGTCCAGCCCGAACTGCCAAGCCGGGTCCTCACAGGACTGGAATAAGCATCCTAGGACTGGTTTCGGGGTTTCACCCCTCTTCAGCCAGGATAGCTTGACTCCAGTGGCATGGAGAGCACGGGAGTCACGTCTGAGCATACCTGTCCCACTCGGGGTGACAAATGCAAAAACAACATTTGATGGACAGAATGCAGAACAATGTCATACATTCACCCCAGTACAGAGATCTGGGCCTAAATCCATCGTTTTTTTGCTCACCATGCCCTTCCAGTTTGAACCCAGCCATATGCAAATCAGTCTTGACCCTGTGCCTCATGGGAACAGTCCAGCCCGAACTGCCAAGCCAGGTCCTCCCTGGACTGGAATAAGCATCCTAGGACCGGTTTCGGGGTTTAACCCCTCTTCAGCCATGATAGCTCGATTCCACTGGCATGGAGAGCACAGGACTCACGTCTGAGCATACCAGTCCCACTTGGGGTGACAAATGCAAAAACAACAGTTGATGGACAGAATGCAGAACAATGTCATACATTCGCCCCAGTACAGAGATCTGGGCCTAAATCCATCATTTTTTGCTCACCATGCCATTCTAGTTTGATCCCAGCCATATGCAAACCAGTCTTGACCCTGTGCCTCATGGGAACAGTCTAGCCCGAACTGCCAAGCCAGGTCCTCCCTGGACTGGAATAAGCATCCTAGGACTGGTTTCGGGGTTTCACCCCTCTTCAGCCAGGATAGCTTGATTCCAGTGGCATGAAGAGCACGGGACTCACGTCTGAGCATACCCGTCCCACTAGGGGTGACAAATGCGAAAACAACAGTTGATGGAAAGAATGCAGAACAATGTCATACATTTACCCCAGTACAGAGATCTGGGCCTAAATCCATTGTTTTTTGCTCACCATGTGATTCCAGTTTGAACCCAGCCATATGCAAATCAGTCTTGACCCTGGGCCTCATGGGAACAGTCCAGCCCGAACTGCCAAGCCAGGTCCTCCCTGGACTGGAATAAGCATCCTAGGACCGGTTTCGGGGCTTCACTCTCTTCAGCCAGGATAGCTTGATTCCAGTTGCATGGAGAGCACGGGACTCACGTCTGAGCATACCCATCCCACTCGGGGTGACAAATGCAAAAACAACAGTTGATGGACAGAATGCAGAACAATGTCATACATTCACCCCAGTACAGAGATCTGGGCCTAAATCCATTTTTTTTGCTCACCATGCCATTCCAGTTTGAACCTAGCCATATGCAAATCAGTCTTGACCCTGTGACTCATAGGAACAGTCCAGCCCGAACTGCCAAGCCAGGTCCTCCCTGGACTGGAATAAGCATCCCAGGACCGGTTTCGGGGTTTCACCCCTCTTCACCCAGGATAGCTTGATTCCAGTGGCATGGAGAGCACGGGACTCACGTCTGAGGATACCCATCCCACTCGGGGTGACAAATGCAAAAACAACAGTTGATGGACAGAATGCAGAACAATGTCATACATTCACCCCAGTACAGAGATCTGGGCCTAAATCCATAGTTTTTTTGCTCACAATGCCATTCCAGTTTGAACCCAGCCATATGCAAATCAGTCTTGACCCTGTGCCTCATGGGAACAGTCCAGCCCGAACTGCCAAGCCGGGTCCTCACAGGACTGGAATAAGCATCCTAGGACTGGTTTCGGGGTTTCACCCCTCTTCAGCCAGGATAGCTTGACTCCAGTGGCATGGAGAGCACGGGAGTCACGTCTGAGCATACCTGTCCCACTCGGGGTGACAAATGCAAAAACAACATTTGATGGACAGAATGCAGAACAATGTCATACATTCACCCCAGTACAGAGATCTGAGCCTAAATCCATTTTTTTTGCTCAACATGCCATTCCAGTTTGAACCCAGCCATATGCAAATCAGTCCTGACCCTGTGCCTCATGGGAACAGTCAAGCCCGAACTGCCAAGCCAGGTCCTCCCTGGACTGGAATAAGCATCCTAGGACCGGTTTCGGGGTTTCACCCCTCTTCAGCCAGGTTAGCTTGATTCCAGTGGCATGGAGAGCACGGGTCTCACGTCTGAGCATACCCGTCCCACTCGGGGTGACAAATGCAAAAACAACAGTTGATGGACAGAATGCAGAACAAAGACATACATTCACCCCAGTACAGAGATCTGGGCCTAAATCCATTCTTTTTTTTGCTCACCATGCCATTCCAGTTTGAACCCAGCCATATGCAAATCAGTCTTGACCCTAAGCCCCATGGGAACAGTCCAGCCCGAACTGCCAAGCCAGGTCCTCCCTGGACTGGAATAAGCATCCTAGGACCGGTTTCGGGGTTTCACCCCTCTTCAGCCAGGATAGCTCGATTCCACTGGCATGGAGAGCACAGGACTCACGTCTGAGCATACCAGTCCCACTTGGGGTGACAAATGCAAAAACAACAGTTGATGGACAGAATGCAGAACAATGTCATACATTCGCCCCAGTACAGAGATCTGGGCCTAAATCCATCATTTTTTTGCTCACCATGCCATTCCAGTTTGAACCCAGCCATATGCAAATCAGTCTTGACCCTGTGCCTCATGGGAACAGTCCAGCCCAAACTGCCAAGCCAGGTCCTCCCTGGACTGGAATAAGCATCCTAGGACCGGTTTCGGGGTTTCACCCCTCTTCAGCCAGGTTAGCTTGATTCCAGTGGCATGGAGAGCACGGGACTCACGTCTGAGCATACCCATACCACTCGGGGTGACAAATGCAAAAACAACAGTTGATGGACAGAATGCAGAACAATGTCATACATTCACCCCAGTACAGAGATCTGGTTATAAATCCATCGTTTTTTTGCTCACCATGCCATTCCAGTTTGAACCCAGCCATATGCAAATCAGTCTTGACCCTGTGCCTCATGGCAACAGTCAAGCCCGAAATGCCAAGCCAGGTCCTCCCTGGACTAGAATAAGCATCCTAGGACCGGTTTCGGGGTTTCACCTCTCTTCAGGCAGGATAGCTTGATTCCAGTGGCATGGAGAGCACGGAACTCACGTCTGAGGATACCCGTCCCACTCGGGGTGACAAATGCAAAAACAACAGTTGATGGACTGAATGCAGAACAATGTCATACATTCACCCCAGTACAGAGATCTGGGCCTAAATCCATAGTTTTTTGCGCACCATGCCATTCCAGTTTGAACCCAGCCATATGCAAATCAGTCTTGACCCTGTGACTCATAGGAACAGTCCAGCCCGAACTGCAAAGCCAGGTCCTCCCTGGACTGGAATAAGCATCCTAGGACCGGTTTCAGGATTTCACCCCTCTTCAGCCAGGATAGCTTGATTCCAGTGGCATGGAGAGCACGGGACTCACATATGAGCATACCCGTCCCACTCAGGGTGACAAATGCAAAAACAACAGTTGATGGACAGAATGCAGAACAATGTCATACATTCACCCCAGTACAGAGATCTGGGCCTAAATCCATAGTTTTTTTGCTCACAATGCCATTCCAGTTTGAACCCAGCCATATGCAAATCAGTCTTGACCCTGTGCCTCATGGGAACAGTCCAGCCCGAACTGCCAAGCCAGGTCCTCCCTGGACTAGAATAAGCATCCTAGGACCGGTTTCGGGGTTTCACCCCTCTTCAGCCAGGATAGCTTGATTCCAGTGGCATGGAGAGCACGGGACTCATGTCTGAGCATACCCGTCTCACTCGGGGTGACAAATGCAAAAACAACAGTTGATGGACAGAATGAAGAACAATGTCATACATTCACCCCAATACAGAGATCTGGGCCTAAATTCATCGTTTTTTTGCTCACCATGCCATTCCAGTTTGAACCCAGCCATATGCAAATCAGTCTTGACCCTGTGCCTCATGGGAACAGTCCAGCCTGAACTGCCAAGCCAGGTCCTCCCTGGACTGGAATAAGCATCCTAGGACCGGTTTCGGGGTTCCACACCTCTTCAGCCAGGATAGCTTGATTCCAGTGGCATAGAGAGCATGGGACTCACGTCTGAGCATATCCGTCCCACTCGGGGTGACGAATGCAAAAACAACAGTTGATGGTCAGAATGCAGAACAATGTCATACATTCACCCCAGTAAGAAGATCTTGGCCTTAAATCCATTGTTTTTTTGCTCACCATGCCATTCCAGTTTGAACCCAGCCATATGCAAATCAGTCTTGACACTGTGCCTCATGGGAACAGCCCAGCCTGAGCTCCCAAGCCAGGTCCTCCCTGGACTGGAATAAGCATCCCAGGACCGGTTTTGGGGTTTCACCACTCTTCAGCCAGGATAGCTTGATTCCAGTGGCATGGAGAGCACGGGACTCACCTCTGAGCATACCCATCCCACTCGGGGTGACAAATGGAAAATCAACAGTTGATGGACAGAATGCAGAACAATGTCATACATTCACCCCAGTACAGAGATCTGGGCCTAAATCCAGTTTTTTTTGCTCACCATTCCATTCCAGTTTGAATCCGGCCATATGCAAATCAGTCTTGACCCTGTGCCTCATGGGAACAGTCCAGCCCGAACTGCCAAGCCAGGTCCTCCCTGGACAAGAATAAGCATCCTAGGACCGGTTTCCGGGTTATACTCAGAAGTGACTCCCGTTCTTTCCATGCCACTGGAATCAAGCTATCCTGGCTGAAGAGGGGTGAAACTCCGAAACCGCTCCTAGGATGCTTATTCCAGTCCAGGGAGGACCTGGCTTGGCAGTTTGGGCTGGACTGTTCCCAAGAGGCACAGGGTCAAGACTGATTTCCATATGGCTGGGTTCAAACTGGAATGGCATGGTGAGCAAAAAACAATGGATTTAGGCCCAGATCTCTGTACTGGGGTGAATGTATGACATTGTTCTGCATTCTGTCCATCAACTGTTGTTTTTGCATTTGTCACCCCTAGTGGGACGGGTATGCTCAGACGTGAGTCCCGTGCTCTCCATGCCACTGGAATCAAGCTATCCTGGCTGAAGTGGGGTGAAACCCCGAAACCAGTCCTAGGAAGCTTATTCCATTCCAGGGAGGACCTGGCTTGGCAGTTCGGGCAGGACTGTTCCCATGAGGCACAGGGTCAAGACTGATTTGCATACGAACTGCCAAGCCAGGTCCTCCCTGGACTGGAATAAGCATCCTTGGTCCGGTTTTGGGGTTTCACCCCTCTTCAGCCAGGATAGCTTGATTCCAGGGGCATGGAGAGCACGGGACTCACGTCTGAGCATACCCGTCCCACTCGGGGTGACAAATGCAAACACAACAGTTGATGGACAGAATGCAGAACAATGTCATACATTCACCCCAGTACAGAGATCTGGGCCTAAATCCATCGTTTTTTTGCTCACCATGCCATTCCAGTTTGAACCCAGCCATATGCAAATCAGTCTTGACCCTGTGACTCATAGGAACAGTCCAGCCCGAACTGCCAAGCCAGGCCCTCCCTGGACTGGAATAAGCATCCTAGGACCGGTTTCGGGGTTTCACCCCTCTTCAGCCAGGATAGCTTGATTCCAGTAGCATGGAGAGCACGGGGCTCACATCTGAGCATACCCGTCCCACTCAGGGTGACAAATGCAAAAACAACAGTTGATGGACAGAATGCAGAACAATGTCATACATTCACCCCAGTACAGAGATCTGGGCCTAAATCCATCGTTTTTTTGCTCACCATGCCATTCCAGTTTGAACCCAGCCATATGCAAATCAGTCTTGACCCTGTGACTCATAGGAACAGTCCAGCCCGAACTGCCAAGCCAGGCCCTCCCTGGACTGGAATAAGCATCCTAGGACCGGTTTCGGGGTTTCACCCCTCTTCAGCCGGGATAGCTTGAATCCAGTGGCATGGAGAGCACGGGACTCACGTCTGAGCATACCCGTCCCACTCGGGGTGACAAATGCAAAAACAACAGTTGATGGTTAGAATGCAGAACAATGTCTTACATTCACCACAGTACAGAGATCTGGGCCTAAATCCATCATTTATTGTTCACCATGCCATTCCAGTTTGAACCCAGCCATATGCAAATCAGTCTTGACCCTGTGCCTCATGGGAACAGTCCAGCCCGAACTGCCAAGCCAGGTCCTCCCTGGAATGGAATAAGCTTCCTAGGACTGGTTTCGGGGTTTCACCCCACTTCAGCCAGGATAGCTTGATTCCAGTGGCATGGAGAGCACGGGACTCACGTCTGAGCATACCCGTCCCACTAGGGGTGACAAATGCAAAAACAACAGTTGATGGACAGAATGCAGAACAATGTCATACATTCACCCCAGTACAGAAATCTGGGCCTAAATCCATTGTTTTTTGCTCACCATGCCATTCCAGTTTGAACCCAGCCATATGGAAATCAGTCTTGACCCTGTGCCTCATGGGAACAGTCCAGCCCAAACTGCCAAGCCAGGTCCTCCCTGGACTGGAATAAGCATCCTAGGAGCGGTTTCGGAGTTTCACCCCTCTTCAGCCAGGATAGCTTGATTCCAGTGGCATGGAAAGCACGGGAGTCACTTCTGAGTATACCCGTCCCACTCGGGGTGACAAATGCAAAAACAACAGTTGATGGACTGAATGCAGAACAATGTCATACATTCACCCCAGTACAGAGATCTGGGCCTAAATCCATCTTTTTTTGCTCACCATGCCTTTCCAGTTTGAACCCAGCCATATGCAAATCAGTCCTGACCCTGTGCCTCATAGGAACAGTCCAGATCGAACTGCCAAGCCAGGTCCTCCCTGGACTGGAATAAGCATCCTAGGACTGGTTTCGGGGTTTCACCCCTCTTCAGCCAGGATAGCTTGATTCCAGTGGCATGGAGAGCACGGGACTCACGTCTGAGCATACCCGTCCCACTCGGGGTGACAAATGCAAAAACAGCAGTTGATGGACTGAATGCAGAACAATGTCATACATTCACCCCAGTACAGAGATCTGGGCCTAAATCCATCTTTTTTTGCTCACCATGCCATTCCAGTTTGAACCCAGCCATATGCAAATCAGTCTTGACCCTGTGCCTCATGGGAACAGTCCAGCCCGAATTGCCAAGCCAGGTCCTCCCTGGACTGGAATAAGCATCCTAGGACCGGTTTCGGTGTTTCACCCCTCTTCAGCCAGGATAGCTTGATTCCAGTGGCATGGAGAGCACGGGACTCATATCTGAGCATACCCGTCCCACTCAGGTGGCAAATGCAAAAACAACAGTTGATGGACAGAATGCAGAACAATGTCATATATTCACCCCAGTACAGAGATCTGGGCCTAAATCCATAGTTTTTTTGCTCACAATGCCATTCCAGTTTGAACCCAGCCATATGCAAATCAGTCTTGACCCTGTGCCTCATGGGAACAGTCCAGCCCGAACTGCCAAGCCAGGTCCTCACAGGACTGGAATAAGCATCCTAGGACTGGTTTCGGGGTTTCACCCCTCTTCCGCCAGGATAGCTTGATTCCAGTGGCATGGAGAGCACGGGACTCACGTCTGAGCATACCCGCCGCACTCGGGGTGACAAATGCAAAAACAACAGTTAATAGACAGAATGCAGAACAATGTAATACATTCACCCCAGTACATAGATCAGGCCTAAATCCATTGTTTTTTTGCTCACCATGCCATTCCAGTTTGAACCCAGCCATATGCAAATCAGTCTTGACCCTGTGCCTCATGGGAACAGTCCAGCCCGAACTGCCAAGCCAGGTCCTCCCTGGACTGGAATAAGCATCCTAGGACCGGTTTCGGGTTTTCACCCCTCTTCAGACAGGATAGCTTGATTCCAGTTGCATGGAGAGCACGGGACTCACGTCTGAACATACCCATCCCACTCGGGGTGACAAATGCAAAAACAACAGTTGATGGACAGAATGCAGAACAATGTCATACATTCGCCCCAGTACAGAGATCTGGGCCTAAATCCATCTTTTTTTGCTCACCATGCCATTCCAGTTTGAACCCAGCCATATGCAAATCAGTCCTGACCCTGTGCCTCATGGGAACAGTCCAGATCGAACTGCCAAGCCAGGTCCTCCCTGAACTGGAATAAGCATGCTAGGACCGGTTTCGGGGTTTCACCCCTCTTCAGCCAGGATAGCTTGATTCCAGTGGCATGGAGAGCACGGGACTCACGTCTGAGCATACCCGTCCCACTCGGGGTGACAAATGCAAAAACAACAGTTGATGGTCAGAATGCAGAACAATGTCATACATTCACCACAGTACAGAGATCTGGGCCTAAATCCATCATTTATTGTTCACCATGCCATTCCAGTTTGAACCCAGCGATATGCAAATCAGTCTTGACCCTGTGCCTCATGGGAACAGTCCAGCCCGAACTGCCAAGCCAGGTCCTCCCTGGAATGGAATAAGCTTCCTAGGACTGGTTTCGGGGTTTCACCCCACTTCAGCCAGGATAGCTTGATTCCAGTGGCATGGAGAGCACGGGACTCACGTCTGAGCATACCCGTCCCACTAGGGGTGACAAATGCAAAAACAACAGTTGATGGACAGAATGCAGAACAATGTCATACATTCACCCCAGTACAGAGATCTGGGCCTAAATCCATTGTTTTTTGCTCACCATGCCATTCCAGTTTGAACCCAGCCATATGGAAATCAGTCTTGACCCTGTGCCTCATGGGAACAGTCCAGCCCAAACTGCCAAGCCAGGTCCTCCCTGGACTGGAATAAGCATCCTAGGAGCGGTTTCGGAGTTTCACCCCTCTTCAGCCAGGATAGCTTGATTCCAGTGGCATGGAAAGCACGGGAGTCACTTCTGAGTATACCCGTCCCACTCGGGGTGACAAATGCAAAAACAACAGTTGATGGACTGAATGCAGAACAATGTCATACATTCACCCCAGTACAGAGATCTGGGCCTAAATCCATCTTTTTTTGCTCACCATGCCTTTCCAGTTTGAACCCAGCCATATGCAAATCAGTCCTGACCCTGTGCCTCATGGGAACAGTCCAGATCGAACTGCCAAGCCAGGTCCTCCCTGGACTGGAATAAGCATCCTAGGACTGGTTTCGGGGTTTCACCCCTCTTCAGTCAGGATAGCTTGATTCCTGTGGCATGGAGAGCACGGGACTCACGTCTGAGCATACCCGTCCCACTCGGGGTGACAAATGCAAAAACAGCAGTTGATGGACTGAATGCAGAACAATGTCATACATTCACCCCAGTACAGAGATCTGGGCCTAAATGCATCTTTTTTTGCTCACCATGCCATTCCAGTTTGAACCCAGCCATATGCAAATCAGTCTTGACCCTGTGCCTCATGGGAACAGTCCAGCCCGAATTGCCAAGCCAGGTCCTCCCTGGACTGGAATAAGCATCCTAGGACCGGTTTCGGTGTTTCACCCCTCTTCAGCCAGGATAGCTTGATTCCAGTGGCATGGAGAGCACGGGACTCATATCTGAGCATACCCGTCCCACTCAGGTGGCAAATGCAAAAACAACAGTTGATGGACAGAATGCAGAACAATGTCATATATTCACCCCAGTACAGAGATCTGGGCCTAAATCCATAGTTTTTTGCTCACAATGCCATTCCAGTTTGAACCCAGCCATATGCAAATCAGTCTTGACCCTGTGCCTTATGGGAACAGTCCAGCCCGAACTGCCAAGCCAGGTCCTCACAGGACTGGAATAAGCATCCTAGGACCGGTTTCGGGGTTTCACCCCTCTTCCGCCAGGATAGCTTGATTCCAGTGGCATGGAGAGCACGGGACTCACGTCTGAGCATACCCGCCGCACTCGGGGTGACAAATGCAAAAACAACAGTTAATAGACAGAATGCAGAACAATGTAATACATTCACCCCAGTACATAGATCGGGCCTAAATCCATTGTTTTTTTGCTCACCATGCCATTCCAGTTTGAACCCAGCCATATGCAAATCAGTCTTGACCCTGTGCCTCATGGGAACAGTCCAGCCCGAACTGCCAAGCCAGGTCCTCCCTGGACTGGAATAAGCATCCTAGGACCGGTTTCGGGTTTTCACCCCTCTTCAGGCAGGATAGCTTGATTCCAGTTGCATGGAGAGCACGGGACTCACGTCTGAGCATACCCATCCCACTCGGGGTGACAAATGCAAAAACAACAGTTGATGGACAGAATGCAGAACAATGTCATACATTCGCCCCAGTACAGAGATCTGGGCCTAAATCCATCTTTTTTTGCTCACCATGCCATTCCAGTTTGAACCCAGCCATATGCAAATCAGTCCTGACCCTGTGCCTCATGGGAACAGTCCAGATCGAACTGCCAAGCCAGGTCCTCCCTGAACTGGAATAAGCATGCTAGGACCGGTTTCGGGGTTTCACCCCTCTTCAGCCAGGATAGCTTGATTCCAGTGGCATGGAGAGCACGGGACTCACGTCTGAGCATACCCGTCCCACTCGGGGTGACAAATGCAAAAACAACAGTTGATGGTCAGAATGCAGAACAATGTCATACATTCACCACAGTACAGTGATCTGGGCCTAAATCCATCATTTATTGTTCACCATGCCATTCCAGTTTGAACCCAGCCATATGCAAATCAGTCTTGACCCTGTGCCTCATGGGAACAGTCCAGCCCGAACTGCCAAGCCAGGTCCTCCCTGGAATAGAATAAGCTTCCTAGGACTGGTTTCGGGGTTTCACCCCACTTCAGCCAGGATAGCTTGATTCCAGTGGCATGGAGAGCACGGGACTCACGTCTGAGCATACCTGTCCCACTAGGGGTGACAAATGCAAAAACAACAGTTGATGGACAGAATGCAGAACAATGTCATACATTCACCCCAGTACAGAGATCTGGGCCTAAATCCATTGTTTTTTGCTCACCATGCCATTCCAGTTTGAACCCAGCCATATGGAAATCAGTCTTGACCCTGTGCCTCATGGGAACAGTCCAGCCCAAACTGCCAAGCCAGGTCCTCCCTGGACTGGAATAAGCATCCTAGGAGCGGTTTCGGAGTTTCACCCCTCTTCAGCCAGGATAGCTTGATTCCAGTGGCATGGAAAGCACGGGAGTCACTTCTGAGTATACCCGTCCCACTCGGGGTGACAAATGCAAAAACAACAGTTGATGGACTGAATGCAGAACAATGTCATACATTCACCCCAGTACAGAGATCTGGGCCTAAATCCATCTTTTTTTGCTCACCATGCCTTTCCAGTTTGAACCCAGCCATATGCAAATCAGTCCTGACCCTGTGCCTCATGGGAACAGTCCAGATCGAACTGCCAAGCCAGGTCCTCCCTGGACTGGAATAAGTATCCTAGGACCGGTTTCGGGGTTTCACCCCTCTTCAGCCAGGATAGCTTGATTCCTGTGGCATGGAAAGCACGGGAGTCACATCTGAGTATACCCGTCCCACTCGGGGTGACAAATGCAAAAACAACAGTTGATGGACTGAATGCAGAACAATGTCATACATTCACCCCAGTACAGAGATCTGGGCCTAAATCCATCGTTTTTTGCTCACCATGCCATTCCAGTTTGAACCCAGCCATATGCAAATCAGTATTGACCCTGTGCCTCATGGGAACAGTCCAGCCCGAACTGCCAAGCCAGGTCCTCCCTGAACTGGAATAAGCATCCTAGGACCGGTTTCGGGGTTTCACCCCTCTTCAGCCAGGATAGCTTGATTCCAGTGGCATGGAGAGCACGGGACTCACGTCTGAGCATACCCGTCCCACTCGGGGTGACAAATGCAAAAACAGCAGTTGATGGACTGAATGCAGAACAATGTCATACATTCACCCCAGTACAGAGATCTGGGCCTAAATCCATCTTTTTTTGCTCACCATGCCATTCCAGTTTGAACCCAGCCATATGCAAATCAGTCTTGACCCTGTGCCTCATGGGAACAGTCCAGCCCGAATTGCCAAGCCAGGTCCTCCCTGGACTGGAATAAGCATCCTAGGACCGGTTTCGGTGTTTCACCCCTCTTCAGCCAGGATAGCTTGATTCCAGTAGCATGGAGAGCACGGGACTCATATCTGAGCATACCCGTCCCACTCAGGTGGCAAATGCAAAAACAACAGTTGATGGACAGAATGCAGAACAATGTCATATATTCACCCCAGTACAGAGATCTGGGCCTAAATCCATAGTTTTTTTGCTCACATTGCCATTCCAGTTTGAACCCAGCCATATGCAAATCAGTCTTGACCCTGTGCCTCATGGGAACAGTCCAGCCCGAACTGCCAAGCCAGGTCCTCACAGGACTGGAATAAGCATCCTAGGACCGGTTTCGGGGTTTCACCCCTCTTCCACCAGGATAGCTTGATTCCAGTGGCATGGAGAGCACGGGACTCACGTCTGAGCATACCCGCCGCACTCGGGGTGACAAATGCAAAAACAACAGTTAATAGACAGAATGCAGAACAATGTAATACATTCACCCCAGTACATAGATCGGGCCTAAATCCATTGTTTTTTTGCTCACCATGCCATTCCAGTTTGAACCCAGCCATATGCAAATCAGTCTTGACCCTGTGCCTCATGGGAACAGTCCAGCCCGAACTGCCAAGCCAGGTCCTCCCTGGACTGGAATAAGCATCCTAGGACCGGTTTCGGGTTTTCACCCCTCTTCAGGCAGGATAGCTTGATTCCAGTTGCATGGAGAGCACGGGAGTCACATCTGAGTATACCCATCCCACTCGGGGTGACAAATGCAAAAACAACAGTTGATGGACAGAATGCAGAACAATGTCATACATTCGCCCCAGTACAGAGATCTGGGCCTAAATCCATCTTTTTTTGCTCACCATGCCATTCCAGTTTGAACCCAGCCATATGCAAATCAGTCCTGACCCTGTGCCTCATGGGAACAGTCCAGATCGAACTGCCAAGCCAGGTCCTCCCTGAACTGGAATAAGCATGCTAGGACCGGTTTCGGGGTTTCAACCCTCTTCAGCCAGGATAGCTTGATTCCAGTGGCATGGAGAGCACGGGACTCACGTCTGAGCATACCCGTCCCACTCGGGGTGACAAATGCAAAAACAGCAGTTGATGGACTGAATGCAGAACAATGTCATACATTCACCCCAGTACAGAGATCTGGGCCTAAATCCATCGTTTGTTGCTCACCATGCCATTCCAGTTTGAACCCAGCCATATGCAAATCAGTCTTGACCCTGTGCCTCATGGGAACAGTCCAGCCCGAATTGCCAAGCCAGGTCCTCCCTGGACTGGAATAAGCATCCTAGGACCGGTTTCGGTGTTTCACCCCTCTTCAGCCAGGATAGCTTGATTCCAGTGGCATGGAGAGCACGGGACTCACGTCTGAGCATACCCGTTCCACTCGGGGTGACAAATTCAAAAACAACAGTTGATGGACTGAATGCAGAACAATGTCATACATTCACCCCAGTACAGAGATCTGGGCGTAAATGCATCGTTTTTTGCACACCATGCCATTCCAGTTTGAACCCAGCCATATGCAAATCAGTCTTGACCCTGTGCCTCATGGGAACAGTCCAGCCCGAACTGCCAAGCCAGGTCCTCCCTGGACTGGAATAAGCATCCTGGGACCGGTTTCGGGGTTTCACCCCTCTTCCACCAGGATAGCTTGATTCCAGTGGCATGGAGAGCACGGGACTCACGTCTGAGCATACCCGTCCCACTAGGGGTAACAAATGCAAAAACAACAGTTGATGGACAGAATGCAGAACAATGTCATACATTCACCCCAGTACAGAGATCTGGGCCTAAATCCATTGTTTTTTTCTCACCATGCCATTCCAGTTTGAACCCAGCCATATGGAAATCAGTCTTGACCCTGTGCCTCATGGGAACAGTCCAGCCCAAACTGCCAAGCCAGGTCCTCCCTGGACTGGAATAAGCATCCTAGGACCGGTTTCGGGGTTTCACCCCTCTTCAGCCAGGATAGCTTGATTCCAGTGGCATGGAGAGCACGGGACTCAAGTCTGAGCATACCCGCCCCACTCGGGGTGACAAATGCAAAAACAACAGTTAATAGACAGAATGCAGAACAATGTCATACATTCACCCCAGTACAGAGATCGGGCCTAAATCCATTGTTTTTTTGCTCACCATGCCATTCCAGTTTGAACCCAGCCATATGCAAATCAGTCCTGACCCTGTGCCTCATGGGAATAGTCCAGCCTGAACTGCCAAGCCAGGTCCTCCCTGGACTGGAATAAGCATCCTAGGACCGGTTTCCGGTTTTCACCCCTCTTCAGCCAGGATAGCTTGATTCCAGTGGCATGGAGAGCACGGGACTCAAGTCTGAGCATACCCGCCCCACTCGGGGTGACAAATGCAAAAACAACAGTTAATAGACAGAATGCAGAACAATGTCATACATTCACCCCAGTACAGAGATCGGGCCTAAATCCATTGTTTTTTTGCTCACCATGCCATTCCAGTTTGAACCCAGCCATATGCAAATCAGTCTTGACCCTGTGCCTCATGGGAACAGTCCAGCCCGAACTGCCAAGCCAGGTCCTCCCTGGACTGGAATAAGCATCCTAGGACCGGTTTCCGGTTTTCACCCCTCTTCAGGCAGGATAGCTTGATTCCAGTGGCATGGAGAGCACTGGACTCACGTCTGAGCATACCCATCCCACTCGGGGTGACAAATGCAAAAACAACAGTTGATGGACAGAATGCAGAACAATGTCATACATTTGCCCCAGTATAGAGATCGGGCCTAAATCCATTGTTTTTTTGCTCACCATGCCATTCCAGTTTGAACCCAGCCATATGCAAATCAGTCCTGACCCTGTGCCTCATGGGAACAGTCCAGATCGAACTGCCAAGCCAGGTCCTCCCTGGACTGGAATAAGCATGCTAGGACCGGTTTCGGGGTTTCACCCCTCTTCAGCCAGGATAGCTTGATTCCAGTGGCATGGAAAGCACGGGAGTCAAATCTGAGCATACCCGTCCCACTCGGGGTGACAAATGCAAAAACAACAGTTGATGGACTGAATGCAGAACAATGTCAAACATTCACCCCAGTACAGAGATCTGGGCCTAAATCCATCGTTTGTTGCTCACCATGCCATTCCAGTTTGAACCCAGCCATATGCAAATCAGTTTTGACCCTGAGCCTCATGGGAACAGTCCAGCCCGAACTGCCAAGCCAGGTCCTCCCTGGACTGGAATAAGAATCCTAGGACCGGTTTCGGGGTTTCACCCCTCTTCAGCCAGGATAGCTTGATTCCAGTGGCATGGAGAGCACGGGACTCACGTCTGAGCATACCCGTCCCACTCGGGGTGACAAATGCAAAAACAACAGTTGATGGTCAGAATGCAGAACAATGTCATACATTCACCACAGTACAGAGATCAGGGCCTAAATCCATCATTTATTGTTCACCATGCCATTCCAGTTTGAACCCAGGCATATGCAAATCAGTCTTGACCCTGTGCCTCATGGGAACAGTCCAGCCCGAACTGCCAAGCCAGGTCCTCCCTGGAATGGAATAAGCTTCCTAGGACTGGTTTCGGGGTTTCACCCCACTTCAGCCAGGATAGCTTGATTCCAGTGGCATGGAGAGCAAGGGACTCACGTCTGAGCATACCCTTCCCACTAGGGGTGACAAATGCAAAAACAACAGTTGATGGACAGAATGCAGAACAATGTCATACATTCACCCCAGTACAGAGATCTGGGCCTAAATCCATTGTTTTTTGCTCACCATGCCATTCCAGTTTGAACCCAGCCATATGGAAATCAGTCTTGACCCTGTGCCTCATGGGAACAGTCCAGCCCAAACTGCCAAGCCAGGTCCTCCCTGGACTGGAATAAGCATCCTAGGAGCGGTTTCAGAGTTTCACCCCTCTTCAGCCAGGATAGCTTGATTCCAGTGGCATGGAAAGCACGGGAGTCACTTCTGAGTATACCCGTCCCACTCGGGGTGACAAATGCAAAAACAACAGTTGATGGACTGAATGCAGAACAATGTCATACATTCACCCCAGTACAGAGATCTGGGCCTAAATCCATCGTTTTTTGCTCACCATGCCATTCCAGTTTGAACCCAGCCATATGCAAATCAGTATTGACCCTGTGCCTCATGGGAACAGTCCAGCCCGAACTGCCAAGCCAGGTCCTCCCTGAACTGGAATAAGCATCCTAGGACCGGTTTCGGGGTTTCACCCCTCTTCAGCCAGGATAGCTTGATTCCAGTGGCATGGAGAGCACGGGACTCACGTCTGAGCATACCCGTCCCACTCGGGGTGACAAATGCAAAAACAGCAGTTGATGGACTGAATGCAGAACAATGTCATACATTCACCCCAGTACAGAGATCTGGGCCTAAATCCATCTTTTTTTGCTCACCATGCCATTCTAGTTTGAACCCAGCCATATGCAAATCAGTCTTGACCCTGTGCCTCATGGGAACAGTCCAGCCCGAACTGCCAAGCCAGGTCCTCCCTGGAATGGAATAAGCTTCCTAGGACTGGTTTCGGGGTTTCACCCCACTTCAGCCAGGATAGCTTGATTCCAGTGGCATGGAGAGCACGGGACTCACGTCTGAGCATACCCGTCCCACTCGGGGTGACAAATGCAAAAACAACAGTTGATGGTCAGAATGCAGAACAATGTCATACATTCACCACAGTACAGAGATCAGGGCCTAAATCCATCATTTATTGTTCACCATGCCATTCCAGTTTGAACCCAGGCATATGCAAATCAGTCTTGACCCTGTGCCTCATGGGAACAGTCCAGCCCGAACTGCCAAGCCAGGTCCTCCCTGGAATGGAATAAGCTTCCTAGGACTGGTTTCGGGGTTTCACCCCACTTCAGCCAGGATAGCTTGATTCCAGTGGCATGGAGAGCACGGGACTCACGTCTGAGCATACCCTTCCCACTAGGGGTGACAAATGCAAAAACAACAGTTGATGGACAGAATGCAGAACAATGTCATACATTCACCCCAGTACAGAGATCTGGGCCTAAATCCATTGTTTTTTGCTCACCATGCCATTCCAGTTTGAACCCAGCCATATGGAAATCAGTCTTGACCCTGTGCCTCATGGGAACAGTCCAGCCCAAACTGCCAAGCCAGGTCCTCCCTGGACTGGAATAAGCATCCTAGGAGCGGTTTCAGAGTTTCACCCCTCTTCAGCCAGGATAGCTTGATTCCAGTGGCATGGAAAGCACGGGAGTCACTTCTGAGTATACCCGTCCCACTCGGGGTGACAAATGCAAAAACAACAGTTGATGGACTGAATGCAGAACAATGTCATACATTCACCCCAGTACAGAGATCTGGGCCTAAATCCATCGTTTTTTGCTCACCATGCCATTCCAGTTTGAACCCAGCCATATGCAAATCAGTATTGACCCTGTGCCTCATGGGAACAGTCCAGCCCGAACTGCCAAGCCAGGTCCTCCCTGAACTGGAATAAGCATCCTAGGACCGGTTTCGGGGTTTCACCCCTCTTCAGCCAGGATAGCTTGATTCCAGTGGCATGGAGAGCACGGGACTCACGTCTGAGCATACCCGTCCCACTCGGGGTGACAAATGCAAAAACAGCAGTTGATGGACTGAATGCAGAACAATGTCATACATTCACCCCAGTACAGAGATCTGGGCCTAAATCCATCTTTTTTTGCTCACCATGCCATTCTAGTTTGAACCCAGCCATATGCCAATCAGTCTTGACCCTGTGCCTCATGGGAACAGTCCAGCCCGAATTGCCAAGCCAGGTCCTCCCTGGACTGGAATAAGCATCCTAGGACCGGTTTCGGTGTTTCACCCCTCTTCAGCCAGGATAGCTTGATTCCAGTGGCATGGAGAGCACGGGACTCATATCTGAGCATACCCGTCCCACTCAGGTGGCAAATGCAAAAACAACAGTTGATGGACAGAATGCAGAACAATGTCATATATTCACCCCAGTACAGAGATCTGGGCCTAAATCCATAGTTTTTTTGCTCACAATGCCATTCCAGTTTGAACCCAGCCATATGCAAATCAGTCTTGACCCTGTGCCTCATGGGAACAGTCCAGCCCGAACTGCCAAGCCAGGTCCTCACAGGACAGGAATAAGCATCCTAGGACCGGTTTCGGGGTTTCACCCCTCTTCCGCCAGGATAGCTTGATTCCAGTGGCATGGAGAGCACGGGACTCACGTCTGAGCATACCCGTCCCACTCGGGGTGACAAATGCAAAAACAACAGTTGATGGACAGAATGCAGAACAATGTCATACATTCACCCCAGTACAGAGATCTGGGCCTAAATCCATCGTTTTTTTGCTCACCATGCCATTCCAGTTTAAACCCAGCCATATGCAAATCAGTCTTGACCCTGTGCCTCATGGGAACAGTCCAGCCCGAATTGCCAAGCCAGGTCCTCCCTGGACTGGAATAAGCATCCTAGGACCGGTTTCGGGGTTTCACCCCTCTTCAGCTAGGATAGCTTGATTCCAGTGTCATGGAGAGCACGGGACTCACGTCTGAGCATACCCACCCCACTCGGGGTGACAAATGCAAAAACAACAGTTAATAGACAGAATGCAGAACAATGTCATACGTTCACCCCAGTACAGAGATCGGGCCTAAATCCATTGTTTTTTTGCTCACCATGCCATTCCAGTTTGAACCCAGCCATATGCAAATCAGTCTTGACCCTGTGCCTCATGGGAACAGTCCAGCCCGAACTGCCAAGCCAGGTCCTCCCTGGACTGGAATAAGCATCCTAGGACCAGTTTCGGGTTTTCACCCCTCTTCAGGCAGGATAGCTTGATTCCAGTGGCATGGAGAGCACGGGACTCACGTCTGAGCATACCCATCCCACTCGGGTTGACAAATGTAAAAACAACAGTTGATGGACAGAATGCAGAACAATGTCATACATTCACCCCAGTACAGAGATCTGGGCCTCAATCCATCGTTTTTTGCGCACCATGCCATTCCAGTTTGAACCCAGCCATATGCAAATCAGTCTTGACCCTGTGCCTCATGGGAACAGTCCAGCCCGAACTGCCAAGCCAGGTCCTCCCTGGACTGGAATAAGCATCCTAGGACCGGTTTTGGGGTTTCACCCCTCGTCAGCCAGGATAGCTTGATTCCAGTGGCATGGAGAGCACAGGAGTCACGTCTGAGCATACCCGTCCCACTCGGGGTGACAAATGCAAAAACAACAGTTGATGGACAGAATGCAGAACAATGTCATACATTCACCCCAATACAGAGATCTGGGCCTAAATCCATCGTTTTTTTGCTCACCATGCCATTCCAGTTTGAACCCAGCCATATGCAAATCAGTCTTGACCCTGTGCCTCATGGGAACAGTCCAGCCCGAACTGCCAAGCCAGGTCCTCCCTTGACTGGAATAAGCATCCTAGGACTGGTTTCGGGGTTTCACCCCACTTCAGCCAGGATAGCTTGATTCCAGTGGCATGGAGAGCACGGGACTCACGTCTGAGCATACCCGTCCCACTAGGGGTGACAAATGCAAAAACAACAGTTGATGGACAGAATGCAGAACAATGTCATACATTCACCCCAGTACAGAGATCTGGGCCTAAATCCATTGTTTTTTGCTCACCATGCCATTCCAGTTTGAACCCAGCCATATGCAAATCAGTCTTGACCCTGTGCCTCATGGGAACAGTCCAGCCCGAATTGCCAAGCCAGGTCCTCCCTGGACTGGAATAAGCATCCTAGGACCGGTTTCGGTGTTTTACCCCTCTTCAGCCAGGATAGCTTGATTCCAGTGGCATGGAGAGCACGGGACTCATATCTGAGCATACCCGTCCCACTCAGGTGGCAAATGCAAAAACAACAGTTGATGGACAGAATGCAGAACAATGTCATATATTCACCCCAGTACAGAGATCTGGGCCTAAATCTATAGTTTTTTTGCTCACAATGCCATTCCAGTTTGAACCCAGCCATATGAAAATCAGTCTTGACCCTGTGCCTCATGGGAACAGTCCAGCCCGAACTGCCAAGCCAGGTCCTCACAGGACTGGAATAAGCATCCTAGGACCGGTTTCGGGGTTTCACCCCTCTTCCGCCAGGATAGCTTGATTCCAGTGGCATGGAGAGCACGGGACTCACGTCTGAGCATACCCGTCCCACTCGGGGTGACAAATGCAAAAACACCAGTTGATGGACAGAATGCAGAACAATGTCATACATTCACACCAGTACAGAGATCTGGGCATAAATCCATCGTTTTTTTGCTCACCATGCCTTTCCAGTTTAAACCCAGCCATATGCAAATCAGTCTTGACCCTGTGCCTCATGGGAACAGTCCAGCCCGAACTGCCAAGCCAGGTCCTCCCTGGACTGGAATAAGCATCCTAGCACCGGTTTCGGGGTTTCACCACTCTTCAGCCAGGATAGCTTGATTCCAGTGTCATGGAGAGCACGGGACTCACGTCTGAGCATACCCGTCCCACTAGGGGTGACAAATGCAAAAACAACAGTTGATGGACAGAATGCAGAACAATGTCATACATTCACCCCAGTACAGAGATCTGGGCCTAAATCTATTGTTTTTTGCTCACCATGTGATTCCAGTTTGAACCCAGCCATATGCAAATCAGTCTTGACCCTGTGCCTCATGGGAACAGTCCAGCCCGAACTGCCAAGCCAGGTCCTCCCTGGACTGGAATAAGCATCCTAGGACCGGTTTCGGGTTTTCACCCCTCTTCAGGCAGGATAGCTTGATTCCAGTGGCATGGAGAGCACTGGACTCACGTCTGAGCATACCCATCCCACTCGGGGTGACAAATGCAAAAACAACAGTTGATGGACAGAATGCAGAACAATGTCATACATTCACCCCAGTACAGAGATCTGGGCCTAAATCCATCTTTTTTTGCTCACCATGCCATTCCAGTTTGAACCCAGCCATATGCAAATCAGTCCTGACCCTGTGCCTCATGGGAACAGTCCAGCCCAAACTGCCAAGCCAGGTCCTCCCTGGACTGGAAAAAGCATCCTAGGACTGGTTTCGGGGTTTCACCCCTCTTCAGCCACGATAGCTCGATTCCACTGGCAAGGAGAGCACAGGACTCACGTCTGAGCATACCAGTCCCACTCGGGGTGACAAATGCAAAAACAACAGTTGATGGACAGAATGCAGAACAATGTCATACATTCACCCCAGTACAGAGATCTGGGCCTAAATCCATTATTTTTTTGCTCACCATGCCATTCCAGTTTGATCCCAGCCATATGCAAATCAGTCTTGACCCTGTGCCTCATGGGAACAGTTCAGCCCGAACTGCCAAGCCAGGTCCTCCCTGGACTGGAATAAGCATCCTAGGACTGGTTTCGGGGTTTCACCCCTCTTCAGACAGGATAGCTTGATTTCAGTGGCATGGAGAGCACGGGACTCACGTCTGAGCATACCCGTCCCACTAGGGGTGACAAATGCAAAAAACAACAGTTGATGGACAGAATGCAGAACAATGTCATACATTCACCCCAATACAGAGATCTGGGCCTAAATCCATCGTTTGTTGCTCACCATGCCATTCCAGTTTGAACCCAGCCATATGCAAATCAGTCTTGACCCTGTGCCTCATGGGAACAGTCCAGCCCGAACTGCCAAGCCAGGTCCTCCCTGGACTGGAATAAGCATCCTAGGACCGGTTTCGGGGTTTCACCCCTCTTCAGCCAGGATAGCTTGATTCCAGTGGCATGGAGAGCACGGGACTCACGTCTGAGCATACCCGTTCAATTCGGGGTGACAAATTCAAAAACAACAGTTGATGGACTGAATGCAGAACAATGTCCTACATTCACCCCAGTACAGAGATCTGGGCGTAAATGCATCGTTTTTTGCACACCATGCCATTCCAGTTTGAACCCAGCCATATGCAAATCAGTCTTGACCCTGTGCCTCATGGGAACAGTCCAGCCCGAACTGCCAAGCCAGGTCCTCCCTGGACTGGAATAAGCATCCTGGGACCGGTTTCGGGGTTTCACCCCTCGTCAGCCAGGATAGCTTGATTCCAGTGGCATGGAGAGCACGGGAGTCACGTCTGAGCATACCCGTCCCACTAGGGGTGACAAATGCAAAAACAACAGTTGATGGACAGAATGCAGAACAATGTCATACATTCACCCCAGTACAGAGATCTGGGCCTAAATCCATTGTTTTTTTCTCACCATGCCATTCCAGTTTGAACCCAGCCATATGGAAATCAGTCTTGACCCTGTGCCTCATGGGAACAGTCCAGCCCAAACTGCCAAGCCAGGTCCTCCCTGGACTGGAATAAGCATCCTAGGACCGGTTTCGGGGTTTCACCCCTCTTCAGCCAGGATAGCTTGATTCCAGTGGCATGGAGAGCACGGGACTCACGTCTGAGCATACCCGCCCCACTCGGGGTGACAAATGCAAAAACAACAGTTAATAGACAGAATGCAGAACGATGTCATACATTCACCCCAGTACAGAGATCGGGCCTAAATCCATTGTTTTTTTGCTCACCATGCCATTCCAGTTTGAACCCAGCCATATGCAAATCAGTCTTGACCCTGTGCCTCATGGGAACAGTCCAGCCCGAACTGCCAAGCCAGGTCCTCCCTGGACTGGAATAAGCATCCTAGGACCGGTTTCGGGTTTTCACCCCTCTTCAGGCAGGATAGCTTGATTCCAGTGGCATGGAGAGCACTGGACTCACGTCTGAGCATACCCATCCCACTCGGGGTGACAGATGCAAAAACAACAGTTGATGGACAGAATGCAGAACAATGTCATATATTCACCCCAGTACAGAGATCTGGGCCTAAATCCATAGTTTTTTTGCTCACAATGCCATTCCAGTTTGAACCCAGCCATATGCAAATCAGTCTTGACCCTGTGCCTCATGGGAACAGTCCAGCCCGAACTGCCAAGCCAGGTCCTCACAGGACAGGAATAAGCATCCTAGGACCGGTTTCGGGGTTTCACCCCTCTTCCGCCAGGATAGCTTGATTCCAGTGGCATGGAGAGCACGGGACTCACGTCTGAGCATACCCGTCCCACTCGGGGTGACAAATGCAAAAACAACAGTTGATGGACAGAATGCAGAACAATGTCATACATTCACCCCAGTACAGAGATCTGGGCCTAAATCCATCGTTTTTTTGCTCACCATGCCATTCCAGTTTAAACCCAGCCATATGCAAATCAGTCTTGACCCTGTGCCTCATGGGAACAGTCCAGCCCGAATTGCCAAGCCAGGTCCTCCCTGGACTGGAATAAGCATCCTAGGACCGGTTTCGGGGTTTCACCCCTCTTCAGCTAGGATAGCTTGATTCCAGTGTCATGGAGAGCACGGGACTCACGTCTGAGCATACCCACCCCACTCGGGGTGACAAATGCAAAAACAACAGTTAATAGACAGAATGCAGAACAATGTCATACGTTCACCCCAGTACAGAGATCGGGCCTAAATCCATTGTTTTTTTGCTCACCATGCCATTCCAGTTTGAACCCAGCCATATGCAAATCAGTCTTGACCCTGTGCCTCATGGGAACAGTCCAGCCCGAACTGCCAAGCCAGGTCCTCCCTGGACTGGAATAAGCATCCTAGGACCAGTTTCGGGTTTTCACCCCTCTTCAGGCAGGATAGCTTGATTCCAGTGGCATGGAGAGCACGGGACTCACGTCTGAGCATACCCATCCCACTCGGGTTGACAAATGTAAAAACAACAGTTGATGGACAGAATGCAGAACAATGTCATACATTCACCCCAGTACAGAGATCTGGGCCTCAATCCATCGTTTTTTGCGCACCATGCCATTCCAGTTTGAACCCAGCCATATGCAAATCAGTCTTGACCCTGTGCCTCATGGGAACAGTCCAGCCCGAACTGCCAAGCCAGGTCCTCCCTGGACTGGAATAAGCATCCTAGGACCGGTTTTGGGGTTTCACCCCTCGTCAGCCAGGATAGCTTGATTCCAGTGGCATGGAGAGCACGGGAGTCACGTCTGAGCATACCCGTCCCACTCGGGGTGACAAATGCAAAAACAACAGTTAATAGACAGAATGCAGAACAATGTCATACGTTCACCCCAGTACAGAGATCGGGCCTAAATCCATTGTTTTTTTGCTCACCATGCCATTCCAGTTTGAACCCAGCCATATGCAAATCAGTCTTGACCCTGTGCCTCATGGGAACAGTCCAGCCCGAACTGCCAAGCCAGGTCCTCCCTTGACTGGAATAAGCATCCTAGGACTGGTTTCGGGGTTTCACCCCACTTCAGCCAGGATAGCTTGATTCCAGTGGCATGGAGAGCACGGGACTCACGTCTGAGTATACCAGTCCCACTAGGGGTGACAAATGCAAAAACAACAGTTGATGGACAGAATGCAGAACAATGTCATACATTCACCCCAGTACAGAGATCTGGGCCTAAATCCATTGTTTTTTGCTCACCATGCCATTCCAGTTTGAACCCAGCCATATGGTAATCAGTCTTGACCCTGTGCCTCATGGGAACAGTCTAGCCCAAACTGCCAAGCCAGGTTCTCCCTGGACTGGAATAAGCATCTTAGGACCGGTTTCGGGGTTTCACCCCTCTTCAGCCAGGAGAGCTTGATTCCAGTGGCATGGAGAGCACGGGACTCACGTCTGAGCATACCCGCCCCACTCGGGGTGACAAATGCAAAAACAACAGTTAATAGACAGAATGCAGAACAATGTCATACATTCACCCCAGTACAGAGATCGGGCCTAAATCCACTGTTTTTTTGCTCACCATGCCATTCCAGGTTGAACCCAGCCATATGCAAATCAGTCTTGACCCTGTGCCTCATGGGAACAGTCCAGCCCGAACTGCCAAGCCAGGTCCTCCCTAGACTGGAATAAGCATCCTAGGACCGGTTTCGGGTTTTCACCCCTCTTCAGGCAGGATAGCTTGATTCCAGTGGCATGGAGAGCACTGGACTCACGTCTGAGCATACCCATCCCACTCGGGGTGACAAATGCAAAAACAACAGTTGATGGACAGAATGCAGAACAATGTCATACATTCACCCCAGTAAAGAGATCTGGGCCTAAATCCATCTTTTTTTGCTCACCATGCCATTTCAGTTTGAACCCAGCCATATGAAAATCAGTCCTGACCCTGTGCCTCATGGGAACAGTCCAGCCCAAACTGCCAAGCCAGGTCCTCCCTGGACTGGAATAAGCATCCTAGGACTGGTTTCGGGGTTTCAACCCTCTTCAGCCAGGATAGCTCGATTCCACTGGCAAGGAGAGCACAGGACTCACGTCTGAGCATACCAGTCCCACTCGGGGTGACAAATGCAAAAACAACAGTTGATGGACAGAATGCAGAACAATGTCATACATTCGCCCCAGTAAAGAGATCTGGGCCTAAATCCATTATTTTTTTGCTCACCATGCCATTCCAGTTTGATCCCAGCCATATGCAAATCAGTCTTGACCCTTGGCCTCATGGGAACAGTCCAGCCCGAACTGCCAAGCCAGGTCCTCCCTGGACTGGAATAAGCATCCTAGGACTGGTTTCGGGGTTTCACCCCTCTTCAGCCAGGATAGCTTGATTTCAGTGGCATGGAGAGCACGGGACTCACGTCTGAGCATACCCGTCCCACTAGGGGTGACAAATGCAAAAACAACAGTTGATGGACAGAATGCAGAACAATGTCATACATTCACCCCAGTACAGAGATCTGGGCCTAAATCTATTGTTTTTTGCTCACCATGTGATTCCAGTTTGAACCCAGCCATATGCAAATCAGTCTTGACCCTGTGCCTCATGGGAACAGTCCAGCCCGAACTGCCAAGCCAGGTCCTCCCTGGACTGGAATAAGCATCCTAGGACCGGTTTCGGGTTTTCACCCCTCTTCAGGCAGGATAGCTTGATTCCAGTGGCATGGAGAGCACTGGACTCACGTCTGAGCATACCCATCCCACTCGGGGTGACAAATGCAAAAACAACAGTTGATGGACAGAATGCAGAACAATGTCATACATTCACCCCAGTACAGAGATCTGGGCCTAAATCCATCTTTTTTTGCTCACCATGCCATTCCAGTTTGAACCCAGCCATATGCAAATCAGTCCTGACCCTGTGCCTCATGGGAACAGTCCAGCCCAAACTGCCAAGCCAGGTCCTCCCTGGACTGGAATAAGCATCCTAGGACTGGTTTCGGGGTTTCACCCCTCTTCAGCCACGATAGCTCGATTCCACTGGCAAGGAGAGCACAGGACTCACGTCTGAGCATACCAGTCCCACTCGGGGTGACAAATGCAAAAACAACAGTTGATGGACAGAATGCAGAACAATGTCATACATTCACCCCAGTACAGAGATCTGGGCCTAAATCCATTATTTTTTTGCTCACCATGCCATTCCAGTTTGATCCCAGCCATATGCAAATCAGTCTTGACCCTGTGCCTCATGGGAACAGTTCAGCCCGAACTGCCAAGCCAGGTCCTCCCTGGACTGGAATAAGCATCCTAGGACTGGTTTCGGGGTTTCACCCCTCTTCAGACAGGATAGCTTGATTTCAGTGGCATGGAGAGCACGGGACTCACGTCTGAGCATACCCGTCCCACTAGGGGTGACAAATGCAAAAAACAACAGTTGATGGACAGAATGCAGAACAATGTCATACATTCACCCCAGTACAGAGATCTGGGCCTAAATCTATTGTTTTTTGCTCACCATGTGATTCCAGTTTGAACCCAGCCATATGCAAATCAGTCTTGACCCTGTGCCTCATGGGAACAGTCCAGCCCGAACTGCCAAGCCAGGTCCTCCCTGGACTGGAATAAGCATCCTAGGACCGGTTTCGGGGTTTCACCCCTCTTCAGCCAGGATAGCTTGATTCCAGTGGCATGGAGAGCACGGGACTCACGTTTGAGCATACCCGCCGCACTCGGGGTGACAAATGCAAAAACAACAGTTAATAGACAGAATGCAGAACAATGTAATACATTCATCCCAGTACAGAGATCGGGCCTAAATCCATTGTTTTTTTGCTCACCATGCCATTCCAGTTTGAACCCAGCCATATGCAAATCAGTCTTGACCCTGTGCCTCATGGGAACAGTCCAGCCCGAACTGCCAAGCCAGGTCCTCCCTGGACTGGAATAAGCATCCTAGGACCGGTTTCGGGTTTTCACCCCTCTTCAGGCAGGATAGCTTGATTCCAGTTGCATGGAGAGCACGGGACTCACGTCTGAGCATACCCATCCCACTCGGGGTGACAAATGCAAAAACAACAGTTGATGGACAGAATGCAGAACAATGTCATACATTCGCCCCAGTACAGAGATCTGGGCCTAAATCCATCTTTTTTTGCTCACCATGCCATTCCAGTTTGAACCCAGCCATATGCAAATCAGTCCTGACCCTGTGCCTCATGGGAACAGTCCAGATCGAACTGCCAAGCCAGGTCCTCCCTGAACTGGAATAAGCATGCTAGGACCGGTTTCGGGGTTTCACCCCTCTTCAGCCAGGATAGCTTGATTCCAGTGGCATGGAAAGCACGGGAGTCAAATCTGAGCATACCCGTCCCACTCGGGGTGACAAATGCAAAAACAACAGTTGATGGACTGAATGCAGAACAATGTCAAACATTCACCCCAGTACAGAGATCTGGGCCTAAATCCATCGTTTGTTGCTCACCATGCCATTCCAGTTTGAACCCAGCCATATGCAAATCAGTCTTGACCCTGTGCCTCATGGGAACAGTCCAGCCCGAACTGCCAAGCCAGGTCCTCCCTGGACTGGAATAAGCATCCTAGGACCGGTTTCGGGGTTTCACCCCTCTTCAGCCAGGATAGCTTGATTCCAGTGGCATGGAGAGCACGGGACTCACGTCTGAGCATACCCGTTCAATTCGGGGTGACAAATTCAAAAACAACAGTTGATGGACTGAATGCAGAACAATGTCCTACATTCACCCCAGTACAGAGATCTGGGCGTAAATGCATCGTTTTTTGCACACCATGCCATTCCAGTTTGAACCCAGCCATATGCAAATCAGTCTTGACCCTGTGCCTCATGGGAACAGTCCAGCCCGAACTGCCAAGCCAGGTCCTCCCTGGACTGGAATAAGCATCCTGGGACCGGTTTCGGGGTTTCACCCCTCGTCAGCCAGGATAGCTTGATTCCAGTGGCATGGAGAGCACGGGAGTCACGTCTGAGCATACCCGTCCCACTAGGGGTGACAAATGCAAAAACAACAGTTGATGGACAGAATGCAGAACAATGTCATACATTCACCCCAGTACAGAGATCTGGGCCTAAATCCATTGTTTTTTTCTCACCATGCCATTCCAGTTTGAACCCAGCCATATGGAAATCAGTCTTGACCCTGTGCCTCATGGGAACAGTCCAGCCCAAACTGCCAAGCCAGGTCCTCCCTGGACTGGAATAAGCATCCTAGGACCGGTTTCGGGGTTTCACCCCTCTTCAGCCAGGATAGCTTGATTCCAGTTGCATGGAGAGCACGGGACTCACGTCTGAGCATACCCGCCCCACTCGGGGTGACAAATGCAAAAACAACAGTTAATAGACAGAATGCAGAACGATGTCATACATTCACCCCAGTACAGAGATCGGGCCTAAATCCATTGTTTTTTTGCTCACCATGCCATTCCAGTTTGAACCCAGCCATATGCAAATCAGTCTTGACCCTGTGCCTCATGGGAACAGTCCAGCCCGAACTGCCAAGCCAGGTCCTCCCTGGACTGGAATAAGCATCCTAGGACCGGTTTCGGGTTTTCACCCCTCTTCAGGCAGGATAGCTTGATTCCATTGGCATGGAGAGCACTGGACTCACGTCTGAGCATACCCATCCCACTCGGGGTGACAGATGCAAAAACAACAGTTGATGGACAGAATGCAGAACAATGTCATATATTCACCCCAGTACAGAGATCTGGGCCTAAATCCATAGTTTTTTTGCTCACAATGCCATTCCAGTTTGAACCCAGCCATATGCAAATCAGTCTTGACCCTGTGCCTCATGGGAACAGTCCAGCCCGAACTGCCAAGCCAGGTCCTCACAGGACAGGAATAAGCATCCTAGGACCGGTTTCGGGGTTTCACCCCTCTTCCGCCAGGATAGCTTGATTCCAGTGGCATGGAGAGCACGGGACTCACGTCTGAGCATACCCGTCCCACTCGGGGTGACAAATGCAAAAACAACAGTTGATGGACAGAATGCAGAACAATGTCATACATTCACCCCAGTACAGAGATCTGGGCCTAAATCCATCGTTTTTTTGCTCACCATGCCATTCCAGTTTAAACCCAGCCATATGCAAATCAGTCTTGACCCTGTGCCTCATGGGAACAGTCCAGCCCGAATTGCCAAGCCAGGTCCTCCCTGGACTGGAATAAGCATCCTAGGACCGGTTTCGGGGTTTCACCCCTCTTCAGCTAGGATAGCTTGATTCCAGTGTCATGGAGAGCACAGGACTCACGTCTGAGCATACCCACCCCACTCGGGGTGACAAATGCAAAAACAACAGTTAATAGACAGAATGCAGAACAATGTCATACGTTCACCCCAGTACAGAGATCGGGCCTAAATCCATTGTTTTTTTGCTCACCATGCCATTCCAGTTTGAACCCAGCCATATGCAAATCAGTCTTGACCCTGTGCCTCATGGGAACAGTCCAGCCCGAACTGCCAAGCCAGGTCCTCCCTGGACTGGAATAAGCATCCTAGGACCAGTTTCGGGTTTTCACCCCTCTTCAGGCAGGATAGCTTGATTCCAGTGGCATGGAGAGCACGGGACTCACGTCTGAGCATACCCATCCCACTCGGGTTGACAAATGTAAAAACAACAGTTGATGGACAGAATGCAGAACAATGTCATACATTCACCCCAGTACAGAGATCTGGGCCTCAATCCATCGTTTTTTGCGCACCATGCCATTCCAGTTTGAACCCAGCCATATGCAAATCAGTCTTGACCCTGTGCCTCATGGGAACAGTCCAGCCCGAACTGCCAAGCCAGGTCCTCCCTGGACTGGAATAAGCATCCTAGGACCGGTTTTGGGGTTTCACCCCTCGTCAGCCAGGATAGCTTGATTCCAGTGGCATGGAGAGCACGGGAGTCACGTCTGAGCATACCCGTCCCACTCGGGGTGACAAATGCAAAAACAACAGTTGATGGACAGAATGCAGAACAATGTCATACATTCACCCCAATACAGAGATCTGGGCCTAAATCCATCGTTTTTTTGCTCACCATGCCATTCCAGTTTGAACCCAGCCATATGCAAATCAGTCTTGACCCTGTGCCTCATGGGAACAGTCCAGCCCGAACTGCCAAGCCAGGTCCTCCCTTGACTGGAATAAGCATCCTAGGACTGGTTTCGGGGTTTCACCCCACTTCAGCCAGGATAGCTTGATTCCAGTGGCATGGAGAGCACGGGACTCACGTCTGAGCATACCCGTCCCACTAGGGGTGACAAATGCAAAAACAACAGTTGATGGACAGAATGCAGAACAATGTCATACATTCACCCCAGTACAGAGATCTGGGCCTAAATCCATTGTTTTTTGCTCACCATGCCATTCCAGTTTGAACCCAGCCATATGCAAATCAGTCTTGACCCTGTGCCTCATGGGAACAGTCCAGCCCGAACTGCCAAGCCAGGTCCTCACAGGACTGGAATAAGCATCCTAGGACCGGTTTCGGGGTTTCACCCCTCTTCCGCCAGGATAGCTTGATTCCAGTGGCATGGAGAGCACGGGACTCACGTCTGAGCATACCCGTCCCACTCGGGGTGACAAATGCAAAAACAACAGTTGATGGACAGAATGCAGAACAATGTCATACATTCACCCCAGTACAGAGATCTGGGCCTAAATCCATCGTTTTTTTGCTCACCATGCCATTCCAGTTTAAACCCAGCCATATGCAAATCAGTCTTGACCCTGTGCCTCATGGGAACAGTCCAGCCCGAACTGCCAAGCCAGGTCCTCCCTGGACTGGAATAAGCATCCTAGCACCGGTTTCGGGGTTTCACCACTCTTCAGCCAGGATAGCTTGATTCCAGTGTCATGGAGAGCACGGGACTCACGTCTGAGCATAACCGCCCCACTCGGTGTGACAAATGCAAAAACAACAGTTAATAGACAGAATGCAGAACAATGTCATACGTTCACCCCAGTACAGAGATCGGGCCTAACTCCATTGTTTTTTTGCTCACCATGCCATTCCAGTTTGAACCCAGCCATATGCAAATCAGTCTTGACCCTGTGCCTCATGGGAACAGTCCAGCCCGAACTGCCAAGCCAGGTCCTCCCTGGACTGGAATAAGCATCCTAGGACCAGTTTCGGGTTTTCACCCCTCTTCAAGCAGGATAGCTTGATTCCAGTGGCATGGAGAGCACGGGACTCACGTCTGAGCATACCCATCCCACTCGGGTTGACAAATGCAAAAACAACAGTTGATGGACAGAATGCAGAACAATGTCATACATTCACCCCAGTACAGAGATCTGGGCCTAAATCCATCGTTTTTTGCGCACCATGCCATTCCAGTTTGAACCCAGCCATATGCAAATCAGTCTTGACCCTGTGCCTCATGGGAACAGTCCAGCCCGAACTGCCAAGCCAGGTCCTCCCTGGACTGGAATAAGCATCCTAGGACCGGTTTTGGGGTTTCACCCCTCGTCAGCCAGGATAGCTTGATTCCAGTGGCATGGAGAGCACGGGAGTCACGTCTGAGCATACCCGTCCCACTCGGGGTGACAAATGCAAAAACAACAGTTGATGGACAGAATGCAGAACAATGTCATACATTCACCCCAATACAGAGATCTGGGCCTAAATCCATCGTTTTTTTGCTCACCATGCCATTCCAGTTTGAACCCAGCCATATGCAAATCAGTCTTGACCCTGTGCCTCATGGGAACAGTCCAGCCCGAACTGCCAAGCCAGGTCCTCCCTTGACTGGAATAAGCATCCTAGGACTGGTTTCGGGGTTTCACCCCACTTCAGCCAGGATAGCTTGATTCCAGTGGCATGGAGAGCACGGGACTCACGTCTGAGCATACCAGTCCCACTAGGGGTGACAAATGCAAAAACAACAGTTGATGGACAGAATGCAGAACAATGTCATACATTCACCCCAGTACAGAGATCTGGGCCTAAATCCATTGTTTTTTGCTCACCATGCCATTCCAGTTTGAACCCAGCCATATGGTAATCAGTCTTGACCCTGTGCCTCATGGGAACAGTCTAGCCCAAACTGCCAAGCCAGGTTCTCCCTGGACTGGAATAAGCATCTTAGGACCGGTTTCGGGGTTTCACCCCTCTTCAGCCAGGAGAGCTTGATTCCAGTGGCATGGAGAGCACGGGACTCACGTCTGAGCATACCCGCCCCACTCGGGGTGACAAATGCAAAAACAACAGTTAATAGACAGAATGCAGAACAATGTCATACATTCACCCCAGTACAGAGATCGGGCCTAAATCCACTGTTTTTTTGCTCACCATGCCATTCCAGGTTGAACCCAGCCATATGCAAATCAGTCTTGACCCTGTGCCTCATGGGAACAGTCCAGCCCGAACTGCCAAGCCAGGTCCTCCCTAGACTGGAATAAGCATCCTAGGACCGGTTTCGGGTTTTCACCCCTCTTCAGGCAGGATAGCTTGATTCCAGTGGCATGGAGAGCACTGGACTCACGTCTGAGCATACCCATCCCACTCGGGGTGACAAATGCAAAAACAACAGTTGATGGACAGAATGCAGAACAATGTCATACATTCACCCCAGTAAAGAGATCTGGGCCTAAATCCATCTTTTTTTGCTCACCATGCCATTTCAGTTTGAACCCAGCCATATGAAAATCAGTCCTGACCCTGTGCCTCATGGGAACAGTCCAGCCCAAACTGCCAAGCCAGGTCCTCCCTGGACTGGAATAAGCATCCTAGGACTGGTTTCGGGGTTTCAACCCTCTTCAGCCAGGATAGCTCAATTCCACTGGCAAGGAGAGCACAGGACTCACGTCTGAGCATACCAGTCCCACTCAGGGTGACAAATGCAAAAACAACAGTTGATGGACAGAATGCAGAACAATGTCATACATTCGCCCCAGTAAAGAGATCTGGGCCTAAATCCATTATTTTTTTGCTCACCATGCCATTCCAGTTTGATCCCAGCCATATGCAAATCAGTCTTGACCCTTGGCCTCATGGGAACAGTCCAGCCCGAACTGCCAAGCCAGGTCCTCCCTGGACTGGAATAAGCATCCTAGGACTGGTTTCGGGGTTTCACCCCTCTTCAGCCAGGATAGCTTGATTTCAGTGGCATGGAGAGCACGGGACTCACGTCTGAGCATACCCGTCCCACTAGGGGTGACAAATGCAAAAACAGCAGTTGATGGACAGAATGCAGAACAATGTCATACATTCACCCCAGTACAGAGATCTGGGCCTAAATCTATTGTTTTTTGCTCACCATGTGATTCCAGTTTGAACCCAGCCATATGCAAATCAGTCTTGACCCTGTGCCTCATGGGAACAGTCCAGCCCGAACTGCCAAGCCAGGTCCTCCCTGGACTGGAATAAGCATCCTAGGACCGGTTTCGGGTTTTCACCCCTCTTCAGGCAGGATAGCTTGATTCCAGTGGCATGGAGAGCACTGGACTCACGTCTGAGCATACCCATCCCACTCGGGGTGACAAATGCAAAAACAACAGTTGATGGACAGAATGCAGAACAATGTCATACATTCACCCCAGTACAGAGATCTGGGCCTAAATCCATCTTTTTTTGCTCACCATGCCATTCCAGTTTGAACCCAGCCATATGCAAATCAGTCCTGACCCTGTGCCTCATGGGAACAGTCCAGCCCAAACTGCCAAGCCAGGTCCTCCCTGGACTGGAATAAGCATCCTAGGACTGGTTTCGGGGTTTCACCCCTCTTCAGCCACGATAGCTCGATTCCACTGGCAAGGAGAGCACAGGACTCATGTCTGAGCATACCAGTCCCACTCGGGGTGACAAATGCAAAAACAACAGTTGATGGACAGAATGCAGAACAATGTCATACATTCACCCCAGTACAGAGATCTGGGCCTAAATCCATTATTTTTTTGCTCACCATGCCATTCCAGTTTGATCCCAGCCATATGCAAATCAGTCTTGACCCTGTGCCTCATGGGAACAGTTCAGCCCGAACTGCCAAGCCAGGTCCTCCCTGGACTGGAATAAGCATCCTAGGACTGGTTTCGGGGTTTCACCCCTCTTCAGACAGGATAGCTTGATTTCAGTGGCATGGAGAGCACGGGACTCACGTCTGAGCATACCCGTCCCACTAGGGGTGACAAATGCAAAAAACAACAGTTGATGGACAGAATGCAGAACAATGTCATACATTCACCCCAGTACAGAGATCTGGGCCTAAATCTATTGTTTTTTGCTCACCATGTGATTCCAGTTTGAACCCAGCCATATGCAAATCAGTCTTGACCCTGTGCCTCATGGGAACAGTCCAGCCCGAACTGCCAAGCCAGGTCCTCCCTGGACTGGAATAAGCATCCTAGGACCGGTTTCGGGGTTTCACCCCTCTTCAGCCAGGATAGCTTGATTCCAGTGGCATGGAGAGCACGGGACTCACGTTTGAGCATACCCGCCGCACTCGGGGTGACAAATGCAAAAACAACAGTTAATAGACAGAATGCAGAACAATGTAATACATTCATCCCAGTACAGAGATCGGGCCTAAATCCATTGTTTTTTTGCTCACCATGCCATTCCAGTTTGAACCCAGCCATATGCAAATCAGTCTTGACCCTGTGCCTCATGGGAACAGTCCAGCCCGAACTGCCAAGCCAGGTCCTCCCTGGACTGGAATAAGCATCCTAGGACCGGTTTCGGGTTTTCACCCCTCTTCAGGCAGGATAGCTTGATTCCAGTTGCATGGAGAGCACGGGACTCACGTCTGAGCATACCCATCCCACTCGGGGTGACAAATGCAAAAACAACAGTTGATGGACAGAATGCAGAACAATGTCATACATTCGCCCTAGTACAGAGATCTGGGCCTAAATCCATCTTTTTTTGCTCACCATGCCATTCCAGTTTGAACCCAGCCATATGCAAATCAGTCCTGACCCTGTGCCTCATGGGAACAGTCCAGATCGAACTGCCAAGCCAGGTCCTCCCTGAACTGGAATAAGCATGCTAGGACCGGTTTCGGGGTTTCACCCCTCTTCAGCCAGGATAGCTTGATTCCAGTGGCATGGAAAGCACGGGAGTCAAATCTGAGCATACCCGTCCCACTCGGGGTGACAAATGCAAAAACAACAGTTGATGGACTGAATGCAGAACAATGTCAAACATTCACCCCAGTACAGAGATCTGGGCCTAAATCCATCGTTTGTTGCTCACCATGCCATTCCAGTTTGAACCCAGCCATATGCAAATCAGTCTTGACCCTGTGCCTCATGGGAACAGTCCAGCCCGAACTGCCAAGCCAGGTCCTCCCTGGACTGGAATAAGCATCCTAGGACCGGTTTCGGGGTTTCACCCCTCTTCAGCCAGGATAGCTTGATTCCAGTGGCATGGAGAGCACGGGACTCACGTCTGAGCATACCCGTTCAATTCGGGGTGACAAATTCAAAAACAACAGTTGATGGACTGAATGCAGAACAATGTCCTACATTCACCCCAGTACAGAGATCTGGGCGTAAATGCATCGTTTTTTGCACACCATGCCATTCCAGTTTGAACCCAGCCATATGCAAATCAGTCTTGACCCTGTGCCTCATGGGAACAGTCCAGCCCGAACTGCCAAGCCAGGTCCTCCCTGGACTGGAATAAGCATCCTGGGACCGGTTTCGGGGTTTCACCCCTCGTCAGCCAGGATAGCTTGATTCCAGTGGCATGGAGAGCACGGGAGTCACGTCTGAGCATACCCGTCCCACTAGGGGTGACAAATGCAAAAACAACAGTTGATGGACAGAATGCAGAACAATGTCATACATTCACCCCAGTACAGAGATCTGGGCCTAAATCCATTGTTTTTTTCTCACCATGCCATTCCAGTTTGAACCCAGCCATATGGAAATCAGTCTTGACCCTGTGCCTCATGGGAACAGTCCAGCCCAAACTGCCAAGCCAGGTCCTCCCTGGACTGGAATAAGCATCCTAGGACCGGTTTCGGGGTTTCACCCCTCTTCAGCCATGATAGCTTGATTCCAGTGGCATGGAGAGCACGGGACTCACGTCTGAGCATACCCGCCCCACTCGGGGTGACAAATGCAAAAACAACAGTTAATAGACAGAATGCAGAACAATGTCATACATTCACCCCAGTACAGAGATCGGGCCTAAATCCATTGTTTTTTTTGCTCACCATGCCATTCCAGTTTGAACCCAGCCATATGCAAATCAGTCTTGACCCTGTGCCTCATGGGAACAGTCCAGCCCGAACTGCCAAGCCAGGTCCTCCCTGGACTGGAATAAGCATCCTAGGACCGGTTTCCGGTTTTCACCCCTCTTCAGGCAGGATAGCTTGATTCCAGTGGCATGGAGAGCACGGGACTCACGTCTGAGCATACCCATCCCACTCGGGGTGACAAATGCAAAAACAACAGTTGATGGACAGAATGCAGAACAATGTCATACATTCACCCCAGTATAGAGATCGGGCCTAATTCCATTGTTTTTTTGCCCACCATGCCATTCCAGTTTGAACCCAGCCATATGCAAATCAGTCCTGACCCTGTGCCTCATGGGAACAGTCCAGATCGAACTGCCAAGCCAGGTCCTCCCTGGACTGGAATAAGCATGCTAGGACCGGTTTCGGGGTTTCACCCCTCTTCAGCCAGGATAGCTTGATTCCAGTGGCATGGAGAGCACGGGACTCACGTCTGAGCATACCCGTCCCACTCGGGGTGACAAATGCAAAAACAACAGTTGATGGTCAGAATGCAGAACAATGTCATACATTCACCACAGTACAGAGATCTGGGCCTAAATCCATTGTTTATTGCTCACAATGCCATTCCAGTTTGAACCCAGCCATATGGAAATCAGTCTTGACCCTGTGCCTCATGGGAACAGTCCAGCCCGAACTGCCAAGCCAGGTCCTCCCTGGACTGGAATAAGCATCCTAGGACTGGTTTCGGGGTTTCACCCCACTTCAGCCAGGATAGCTTGATTCCAGTGGCATGGAGAGCACGGGACTCACGTCTGAGCATACCCGCCCCACTCGGGGTGACAAATGCAAAAACAACAGTTAATAGACAGAATGCAGAACAATGTCATACATTCACCCCAGTACAGAGATCGGGCCTAAATCCATTGTTTTTTGCTCACCATGCCATTCCAGTTTGAACCCAGCCATATGCAAATCTGTCTTGACCCTGTGCCTCATGGGAACAGTCCAGCCCGAACTGCCAAGCCAGGTCCTCCCTGGACTGGAATAAGCATCCTAGGACCGGTTTCCGGTTTTCACCCCTCTTCAGGCAGGATAGCTTGATTCCAGTGGCATGGAGAGCACGGGACTCACGTCTGAGCATACCCATCCCACTCGTGGTGACAAATGCAAAAATAACAGTTGATTGACAGAATGCAGAACAATGTCATACATTCACCCCAGTATAGAGATCAGGCCTAAATCCATTGTTTTTTTGCTCACCATGCCATTCCAGTTTGAACCCAGAAATATGCAAATCAGTCCTGACCCTGTGCCTCATGGGAACAGTCCAGATCGAACTGCCAAGCCAGGTCCTCCCTGGACTGGAATAAGCATCCTAGGACCGGTTTCAGGGTTTCACCCCTCTTCAGCCAGGATAGCTTGATTCCAGTGGCATGGAAAGCACGGGAGTCACTTCTGAGTATACCCGTCCCACTCGGGGTGACAAATGCAAAAACAACAGTTGATGGACTGAATGCAGAACAATGTCATACATTCACCCCAGTACAGAGATCTGGGCCTAAATCCATCTTTTTTGCTCACCATGCCTTTCCAGTTGGAACCCAGCCATATGCAAATCAGTCCTGACCCTGTGCCTCATGGGAACAGTCCAGATCGAACTGCCAAGCCAGGTCCTCCCTGGACTGGAATAAGCATCCTAGGACCGGTTTCGGGGTTTCACCCCTCTTCAGCCAGGATAGCTTGATTCCTGTGGCATGGAAAGCACGGGAGTCACATCTGAGTATACCCGTCCCACTCGGGGTGACAAATGCAAAAACAGCAGTTGATGGACTGAATGCAGAACAATGTCATACATTCACCCCAGTACAGAGATCTGGGCCTAAATCCATCTTTTTTTGCTCACCATGCCATTCCAGTTTGAACCCAGCCATATGCAAATCAGTCTTGACCCTGTGCCTCATGGGAACAGTCCAGCCCGAATTGCCAGGCCAGGTCCTCCCTGGACTGGAATAAGCATCCTAGGACCGGTTTCGGTGTTTCACCCCTCTTCAGCCAGGATAGCTTGATTCCAGTGGCATGGAGAGCACGGGACTCATATCTGAGCATACCCGTCCCACTCGGGTGGCAAATGCAAAAACAACAGTTGATGGACAGAATGCAGAACAATGTCATATATTCACACCAGTACAGAGATCTGGGCCTAAATCCATAGTTTTTTTGCTCACAATGCCATTCCAGTTTGAACCCAGCCATATGCAAATCAGTCTTGACCCTGTGCCTCATGGGAACAGTCCAGCCCGAACTGCCAAGCCAGGTCCTCACAGGACTGGAATAAGCATCCTAGGACCGGTTTCGGGGTTTCGCCCCTCTTCCGCCAGGATAGCTTGATTCCAGTGGCATGGAGAGCACGGGACTCACGTCAGAGCATACCCGTCCCACTCGGGGTGACAAATGCAAAAACAACAGTTGATGGACAGAATGCAGAACAATGTCATACATTCACCCCAGTACAGAGATCTGGGCCTAAAGCTATTGTTTTTTGCTCACCATGCGATTCCAGTTTGAACCCAGCCATATGCAAATCAGTCTTGACCCTGTGCCTCATGGGAACAGTCCAGCCCGAACTGCCAAGCCAGGTCCTCCCTGGACTGGAATAAGCATCCTAGGACCGGTTTCGGGGTTTCACCCATCTTCAGCCAGGATAGCTTGATTCCAGTGTCATGGAGAGCACGGGACTCACGTCTGAGCATACCCGCCCCACTCGGGTGACAAATGCAAAAACAACAGTTAATAGACAGAATGCAAAACAATGTCATACGTTCACCCCAGTACAGAGATCGGGCCTAAATCCATTGTTTTTTTGCTCACCATGCCAATCCAGTTTGAACCCAGCCATATGCAAATCAGTCTTGACCCTGTGCCTCATGGGAACAGTCCAGCCCGAACTGCCAAGCCAGGTCCTCCCTGGACTGGAATAAGCATCCTAGGACCAGTTTCGGGTTTTCACCCCTCTTCAGGCAGGATAGCTTGATTCCAGTGGCATGGAGAGCACGGGACTCACGTCTGAGCATACCCATCCCACTCGGGTTGACAAATGCAAAAACAACAGTTGATGGACAGAATGCAGAACAATGTCATACATTCACCCCAGTACAGAGATCTGGGCCTAAATCCATCTTTTTTTGCTCACCATGCCATTCCAGTTTGAACCCAGCCATATGCAAATCAGTCCTGACCCTGTGCCTCATGGGAACAGTCCAGATCGAACTGCCAAGCCAGGTCCTCCCTGAACTGCAATAAGCATGCTAGGACTGGTTTCGGGTTTCACCCCTCTTCAGCCAGGATAGCTTGATTCCAGTGGCATGGAAAGCACGGGACTCACGTCTGAGCATACCCGTTCCACTCGGGGTGACAAATTCAAAAACAACAGTTGATGGACTGAATGCAGAACAATGTCATACATTCACCCCAATACAGAGATCTGGGCCTAAATCCATCGTTTTTTTGCTCACCATGCCATTCCAGTTTGAACCCAGCAATATGCAAATCAGTCTTGACCCTGTGCCTCATGGGAACAGTCCAGCCCGAACTGCCAAGCCAGGTCCTCCCTTGACTGGAATAAGCATCCTAGGACTGGTTTCGGGGTTTCACCCCACTTCAGCCAGGATAGCTTGATTCCAGTGGCATGGAGAGCACGGGACACACGTCTGAGCATACCCGCCCCACTCGGGGTGACAAATGCAAAAACAACAGTTAATAGACAGAATGCAGAACAATGTCATACATTCACCCCAGTACAGAGATCGGGCCTAAATCCACTGTTTTTTTGCTCACCATGCCATTCCAGTTTGAACCCAGCCATATGCAAATCAGTCTTAACCCTGTGCCTCATGGGAACAGTCTAGCCCGAACTGCCAAGCCAGGTCCTCCCTGGACTGGAATAAGCATCCTAGGACCGGTTTCGGGTTTTCACCCCTCTTCAGGCAGGATAGCTTGATTCCAGTGGCATGGAGAGCACTGGACTCACGTCTGAGCATACCCATCCCACTCGGGGTGACAAATGCAAAAACAACAGTTGATGGACAGAATGCAGAACAATGTCATACATTCACCCCAGTACAGAGATCTGGGCCTAAATCCATCTTTTTTTGCTCACCATGCCATTGCAGTTTGAACCCAGCCATATGCAAATCAGTCCTGACCCTGTGCCTCATGGGAACAGTCCAGCCCAAACTGCCAAGCCAGGTCCTCCCTGGACTGGAATAAGCATCCTAGGACCGGTTTCGGGGTTTCACCCCTCTTCAGCCAGGATAGCTTGATTCCAGTGGCATGGAAAGCACGGGAGTCACATCTGAGTATACCCGTCCCACTCGGGGTGACAAATGCAAAAACAACAGTTGATGGACTGAATGCAGAACAATGTCATACATTCACCCCAGTACAGAGATATGGGCCTAAATCCATCTTTTTTTGCTCACCATGCCTTTCCAGTTTGAACCCAGCCATATGCAAATCAGTCCTCAGCCTGTGCCTCATGGGAACAGTCCAGATCGAACTGCCAAGCCAGGTCCTCCCTGGACTGGAATAAGCATCCTAGGACCGGTTTCGGGGTTTCACCCCTCTTCAGCCATGATAGCTCGATTCCACTGGCATGGAGAGCACAGGACTCACGTCTGAGCATACCAGTCCAACTTGGGGTGACAAATGCAAAAACAACAGTTGATGGACAGAATGCAGAACAATGTCATACATTCACCCCAGTACAGAGATCTGGGCCTAAAGCTATTGTTTTTTGCTCACCATGCGATTCCAGTTTGAACCCAGCCATATGCAAATCAGTCTTGACCCTGTGCCTCATGGAAACAGTCCAGCCCGAACTGCCAAGCCAGGTCCTCCCTGGACTGGAATAAGCATCCTAGGACCGGTTTCGGGGTTTCACCCCTCTTCAGCCAGGATAGCTTGATTCCAGTGTCATGGAGAGCACGGGACTCACGTCTGAGCATACCCGCCCCACTCGGGGTGACAAATGCAAAAACAACAGTTAATAGACAGTATGCAGAACAATGTCATACGTTCACCCCAGTACAGAGATCGGGCCTAAAACCATTGTTTTTTTGCTCACCATGCCATTCCAGTTTGAACCCAGCCATATGCAAATCAGTCTTGACCCTGTGCCTCATGGGAACAGTCCAGCCCGAACTGCCAAGCCAGGTCCTCCCTGGACTGGAATAAGCATCCTAGGACCAGTTTCGGGTTTTCACCCCTCTTCAGGCAGGATAGCTTGATTCCAGTGGCATGGAGAGCACGGGACTCACGTCTGAGCATACCCATCCCACTCGGGTTGACAAATGCAAAAACAACAGTTGATGGACTGAATGCAGAACAATGTCATACATTCACCCCAGTACAGAGATCTGGGAGTAAATCCATCGTTTTTTGCGCACCATGCCATTCCAGTTTGAACCCAGCCATATGCAAATCAGTCTTGACCCTGTGCCTCATGGGAACAGTCCAGCCCGAACTGCCAAGCCAGGTCCTCCCTTGACTGGAATAAGCATCCTAGGACTGGTTTCGGGGTTTCACCCCACTTCAGCCAGGATAGCTTGATTCCAGTGGCATGGAGAGCACGGGACTCACGTCTGAGCATACCCGTCCCACTAGGGGTGACAAATGCAAAAACAACAGTTGATGGACAGAATGCAGAACAATGTCATACATTCACCCCAGTACAGAGATCTGGGCCTAAATCCATTGTTTTTTGCTCACCATGCCATTCCAGTTGGAACCCAGCCATATGGAAATCAGTCTTGACCCTGTGCCTCATGGGAACAGTCTAGCCCAAACTGCCAAGCCAGGTTCTCCCTGGACTGGAATAAGCATCTTAGGACCGGTTTCGGGGTTTCACCCCTCTACAGCCAGGAGAGCTTGATTCCAGTGGCATTGAGAGCACGGGACTCACGTCTGAGCATACCCGCCCCACTCAGGGTGACAAATGCAAAAACAACAGTTAATAGACAGAATGCAGAACAATGTCATACATTCACCCCAGTACAGAGATCGGGCCTAAATCCACTGTTTTTTTGCTCACCATGCCATTCCAGTTTGAACCAAGCCATATGCAAATCAGTCCTGACCCTGTGCCTCATGGGAACAGTCCAGCCCAAACTGCCAAGCCAGGTCCTCCCTGGACTGGAATAAGCATCCTAGGACCGGTTTCGGGGTTTCACCCCTCTTCAGCCAGGATAGCTTGATTCCAGTGGCATGGAAAGCACGGGAGTCACATCTGAGTATACCCGTCCCACTCGGGGTGACAAATGCAAAAACAACAGTTGATGGACTGAATGCAGAACAATGTCATACATTCACCCCAGTACAGAGATATGGGCCTAAATCCATCGTTTTTTGCTCACCATGCCATTCCAGTTTGATCCCAGCCATATGCAAATCAGTATTGACCCTGTGCCTCATGGGAACAGTCCAGCCCGAACTGCCAAGCCAGGTCCTCCCTGAACTGGAATTAGCATCCTAGGACCGGTTTCGGGGTTTCACCCCACTTCAGCCAGGATAGCTTGATTTCAGTGGCATGGAGAGCACGGGACTCACGTCTGAGCATACCCGTCCCACTAGGGGTGACAAATGCAAAAACAACAGTTGATGGACAGAATGCAGAACAATGTCATACATTCACCCCAGTACAGAGATCTGGGCCTAAATCTATTGTTTTTTGCTCACCATGTGATTCCAGTTTGAACCCAGCCATATGCAAATCAGTCTTGACCCTGTGCCTCATGGGAACAGTCCAGCCTGAACTGCCAAGCCAGGTCCTCCCTGGACTGGAATAAGCATCCTAGGACCGGTTTCGGGGTTTCACCCCTCTTCAGCCAGGATAGCTTGATTCCAGTTGCATGGAGAGCACGGGACTCACGTCTGAGCATACCCATCCCACTCGGGGTGACAAATGCAAAAACAACAGTTGATGGACAGAATGCAGAACAATGTCATACATTCGCCCCAGTACAGAGATCTGGGCCTAAATCCATCTTTTTTTGCTCACCATGCCTTTCCAGTTTGAACCCAGCCATATGCAAATCAGTCCTCAGCCTGTGCCTCATGGGAACAGTCCAGATCGAACTGCCAAGCCAGGTCCTCCCTGGACTGGAATAAGCATCCTAGGACCGGTTTCGGGGTTTCACCCCTCTTCAGCCATGATAGCTCGATTCCACTGGCATGGAGAGCACAGGACTCACGTCTGAGCATACCAGTCCAACTTGGGGTGACAAATGCAAAAACAACAGTTGATGGACAGAATGCAGAACAATGTCATACATTCACCCCAGTACAGAGATCTGGGCCTAAAGCTATTGTTTTTTGCTCACCATGCGATTCCAGTTTGAACCCAGCCATATGCAAATCAGTCTTGACCCTGTGCCTCATGGGAACAGTCCAGCCCGAACTGCCAAGCCAGGTCCTCCCTGGACTGGAATAAGCATCCTAGGACCGGTTTCGGGGTTTCACCCCTCTTCAGCCAGGATAGCTTGATTCCAGTGTCATGGAGAGCACGGGACTCACGTCTGAGCATACCCGCCCCACTCGGGGTGACAAATGCAAAAACAACAGTTAATAGACAGAATGCAGAACAATGTCATACGTTCACCCCAGTACAGAGATCGGGCCTAAAACCATTGTTTTTTTGCTCACCATGCCATTCCAGTTTGAACCCAGCCATATGCAAATCAGTCTTGACCCTGTGCCTCATGGGAACAGTCCAGCCCGAACTGCCAAGCCAGGTCCTCCCTGGACTGGAATAAGCATCCTAGGACCAGTTTCGGGTTTTCACCCCTCTTCAGGCAGGATAGCTTGATTCCAGTGGCATGGAGAGCACGGGACTCACGTCTGAGCATACCCATCCCACTCGGGTTGACAAATGCAAAAACAACAGTTGATGGACTGAATGCAGAACAATGTCATACATTCACCCCAGTACAGAGATCTGGGAGTAAATCCATCGTTTTTTGCGCACCATGCCATTCCAGTTTGAACCCAGCCATATGCAAATCAGTCTTGACCCTGTGCCTCATGGGAACAGTCCAGCCCGAACTGCCAAGCCAGGTCCTCCCTTGACTGGAATAAGCATCCTAGGACTGGTTTCGGGGTTTCACCCCACTTCAGCCAGGATAGCTTGATTCCAGTGGCATGGAGAGCACGGGACTCACGTCTGAGCATACCCGTCCCACTAGGGGTGACAAATGCAAAAACAACAGTTGATGGACAGAATGCAGAACAATGTCATACATTCACCCCAGTACAGAGATCTGGGCCTAAATCCATTGTTTTTTGCTCACCATGCCATTCCAGTTGGAACCCAGCCATATGGAAATCAGTCTTGACCCTGTGCCTCATGGGAACAGTCTAGCCCAAACTGCCAAGCCAGGTTCTCCCTGGACTGGAATAAGCATCTTAGGACCGGTTTCGGGGTTTCAACCCTCTTCAGCCAGGAGAGCTTGATTCCAGTGGCATTGAGAGCACGGGACTCACGTCTGAGCATACCCGCCCCACTCAGGGTGACAAATGCAAAAACAACAGTTAATAGACAGAATGCAGAACAATGTCATACATTCACCCCAGTACAGAGATCGGGCCTAAATCCACTGTTTTTTTGCTCACCATGCCATTCCAGTTTGAACCAAGCCATATGCAAATCAGTCCTGACCCTGTGCCTCATGGGAACAGTCCAGCCCAAACTGCCAAGCCAGGTCCTCCCTGGACTGGAATAAGCATCCTAGGACCGGTTTCGGGGTTTCACCCCTCTTCAGCCAGGATAGCTTGATTCCAGTGGCATGGAAAGCACGGGAGTCACATCTGAGTATACCCGTCCCACTCGGGGTGACAAATGCAAAAACAACAGTTGATGGACTGAATGCAGAACAATGTCATACATTCACCCCAGTACAGAGATATGGGCCTAAATCCATCGTTTTTTGCTCACCATGCCATTCCAGTTTGATCCCAGCCATATGCAAATCAGTATTGACCCTGTGCCTCATGGGAACAGTCCAGCCCGAACTGCCAAGCCAGGTCCTCCCTGAACTGGAATTAGCATCCTAGGACCGGTTTCGGGGTTTCACCCCACTTCAGCCAGGATAGCTTGATTTCAGTGGCATGGAGAGCACGGGACTCACGTCTGAGCATACCCGTCCCACTAGGGGTGACAAATGCACAAACAACAGTTGATGGACAGAATGCAGAACAATGTCATACATTCACCCCAGTACAGAGATCTGGGCCTAAATCTATTGTTTTTTGCTCACCATGTGATTCCAGTTTGAACCCAGCCATATGCAAATCAGTCTTGACCCTGTGCCTCATGGGAACAGTCCAGCCCGAACTGCCAAGCCAGGTCCTCCCTGGACTGGAATAAGCATCCTAGGACCGGTTTCGGGGTTTCACCCCTCTTCAGCCAGGATAGCTTGATTCCAGTTGCATGGAGAGCACGGGACTCACGTCTGAGCATACCCATCCCACTCGGGGTGACAAATGCAAAAACAACAGTTAATAGACAGAATGCAGAACAATGTCATACATTCACCCCAGTACAGAGATCGGGCCTAAATCCACTGTTTTTTTGCTCACCATGCCATTCCAGTTTGAACCAAGCCATATGCAAATCAGTCCTGACCCTGTGCCTCATGGGAACAGTCCAGCCCGAACTGCCAAGCCAGGTCCTCCCTGGACTGGAATAAGCATCCTAGGACCGGTTTCGGGGTTTCACCCCTCTTCAGCCAGGATAGCTTGATTCCAGTGGCATGGAGAGCACGGGACTCACGTCTGAGCATACCCGTTCCACTCGGGGTGACAAATTCAAAAACAACAGTTGATGGACTGAATGCAGAACAATGTCATACATTCACCCCAGTACAGAGATCTGGGCGTAAATGCATCGTTTTTTGCACACCATGCCATTCCAGTTTGAACCCAGCCATATGCAAATCAGTCTTGACCCTATGCCTCATGGGAACAGTCCAGCCCGAACTGCCAAGCCAGGTCCTCCCTGGACTGGAATAAGCATCCTGGGACCGGTTTTGGGGTTTCACCCCTCGTCAGCCAGGATAGCTTGATTCCAGTGGCATGGAGAGCACGGGACTCACGTCTGAGCATACCCGTCCCACTAGGGGTGACAAATGCAAAAACAACAGTTGATGGACAGAATGCAGAACAATGTCATACATTCACCCCAATACAGAGATCTGGGCCTAAATCCATCGTTTTTTTGCTCACCATGCCATTCCAGTTTGAACCCAGCCATATGCAAATCAGTCTTGACCCTGTGCCTCATGGGAACAGTCCAGCCCGAACTGCCAAGCCAGGTCCTCCCTTGACTGGAATAAGCATCCTAGGACTGGTTTCGGGGTTTCACCCCACTTCAGCCAGGATAGCTTGATTCCAGTGGCATGGAGAGCACGGGACTCACGTCTGAGCATACCCGTCCCACTAGCGGTGACAAATGCAAAAACAACAGTTGATGGACAGAATGCAGAACAATGTCATACATTCACCCCAGTACAGAGATCTGGGCCTAAATCCATTGTTTTTTGCTCACCATGCCATTCCAGTTTGAACCCAGCCATATGGAAATCAGTCTTGACCCTGTGCCTCATGGGAACAGTCTAGCCCAAACTACCAAGCCAGGTTCTCCCTGGACTGGAAGAAGCATCTTAGGACCGGTTTCGGGGTTTCACCCCTCTTCAGCCAGGAGAGCTTGATTCCAGTGGCATGGAGAGCACGGGACTCACGTCTGAGCATACCCGTCCCACTAGGGGTGACCAATGCAAAAACAACAGTTGATGGACAGAATGCAGAACAATGTCATACATTCACCCAAATACAGAGATCTGGGCCTAAATCCATCGTTTTTTTGCTCACCATGCCATTCCAGTTTGAACCCAGCCATATGCAAATCAGTCTTGACCCTGTGCCTCATGGGAACAGTCCAGCCCGAACTGCCAAGCCAGGTCCTCCCTTGACTGGAATAACCATCCTAGGACTGGTTTCGGGGTTTCACCCCACTTCAGCCAGGATAGCTTGATTCCAGTGGCATGGAGAGCACGGGACTCACGTCTGAGCATACCCGTCCCACTAGCGGTGACAAATGCAAAAACAACAGTTGATGGACAGAATGCAGAACAATGTCATACATTCACCCCAGTACAGAGATCTGGGCCTAAATCCATTGTTTTTTGCTCACCATGCCATTCCAGTTTGAACCCAGCCATATGGAAATCAGTCTTGACCCTGTGCCTCATGGGAACAGTCTAGCCCAAACTGCCAAGCCAGGTTCTCCCTGGACTGGAAGAAGCATCTTAGGACCGGTTTCGGGGTTTCACCCCTCTTCAGCCAGGAGAGCTTGGTTCCAGTGGCATGGAGAGCACGGGACTCACGTCTGAGCATACCCGCCCCACTCGGGGTGACAAATGCAAAAACAACAGTTAATAGACAGAATGCAGAACAATGTCATACATTCACCCCAGTACAGAGATCGGGCCTAAATCCACTGTTTTTTTGCTCACCATGCCATTCCAGTTTGAACCCAGCCATATGCAAATCAGTCTTGACCCTGTGCCTCATGGGAACAGTCCAGCCCGAACTGCCAAGCCAGGTCCTCCCTGGACTGGAATAAGCATCCTAGGACCGGTTTCGGGTTTTCACCCCTCTTCAGGCAGGATAGCTTGATTCCAGTGGCATGGAGAGCACTGGACTCACGTCTGAGCATACCCATCCCACTCGGGGTGACAAATGCAAAAACAACAGTTAATGGACAGAATGCAGAACAATGTCATACATTCACCTCAGTACAGAGATCTGGGCCTCAATCCATCTTTTTTTGCTCACCATGCCATTCCAGTTTGAACCCAGCCATATGCAAATCAGTCCTGACCCTGTGCCTCATGGGAACAGTCCAGCCCAAACTGCCAAGCCAGGTCCTCCCTGGACTGGAATAAGCATCCTAGGACCGGTTTCCGGGTTTCACCCCTCTTCAGCCAGGATAGCTTGATTCCAGTGGCATGGAAAGCACGGGAGTCACATCTGAGTATACCCGTCCCACTCGGGGTGACAAATGCAAAAACAACAGTTGATGGACTGAATGCAGAACAATGTCATACATTCACCCCAGTACAGAGATATGGGCCTAAATCCATCTTTTTTTGCTCACCATGCCTTTCCAGTTTGAACCCAGCCATATGCAAATCAGTCCTCAGCCTGTGCCTCATGGGAACAGTCCAGATCGAACTGCCAAGCCAGGTCCTCCCTGGACTGGAATAAGCATCCTAGGACCGGTTTCGGGGTTTCACTCCTCTTCAGCCAGGATAGCTTGATTCCAGTGGCATGGAAAGCACGGGAGTCACATCTGAGTATACCCGTCTCACTCGGGGTGACAAATGCAAAAACAACAGTTGATGGACTGAATGCAGAACAATGTCATACATTCACCCCAGTACAGAGATCTGGGCCTAAATCCATCGTTTTTTGCTCACCATGCCATTCCAGTTTGATCCCAGCCATATGCAAATCAGTATTGACCCTGTGCCTCATGGGAACAGTCCAGCCCGAACTGACAAGCCAGGTTCTCCCTGGACTGGAAGAAGCATCTTAGGACCCGTTTCGGGGTTTCACCCCTCTTCAGCCAGGAGAGCTTGATTCCAGTGGCATGGAGAGCACGGGACTCACGTCTGAGCATACCCGCCCCACTCGGGGTGACAAATGCAAAAACAACAGTTAATAGACAGAATGCAGAACAATGTCATACATTCACCCCAGTACAGAGATCGGGCCTAAATCCACTGTTTTTTTGCTCACCATGCCATTCCAGTTTGAACCCAGCCATATGCAAATCAGTCTTGACCCTGTGCCTCATGGGAACAGTCCAGCCCGAACTGCCAAGCCAGGTCCTCCCTGGACTGGAATAAGCATCCTAGGACCGGTTTCGGGTTTTCACCCCTCTTCAGGCAGGATAGCTTGATTCCAGTGGCATGGAGAGCACTGGACTCACGTCTGAGCATACCCATCCCACTCGGGGTGACAAATGCAAAAACAACAGTTGATGGACAGAATGCAGAACAATGTCATACATTCACCTCAGTACAGAGATCTGGGCCTAAATCCATCTTTTTTTGCTCACCATGCCATTCCAGTTTGAACCCAGCCATATGCAAATCAGTCCTGACCCTGTGCCTCATGGGAACAGTTCAGCCCAAACTGCCAAGCCAGGTCCTCCCTGGACAGGAATAAGCAACCTAGGACCGGTTTCGGGGTTTCACCCCTCTTCAGCCAGGATAGCTTGATTCCAGTGGCATGGAAAGCACGGGAGTCACATCTGAGTATACCCGTCCCACTCGGGGTGACAAATGCAAAAACAACAGTTGATGGACTGAATGCAGAACAATGTCATACATTCACCCCAGTACAGAGATATGGGCCTAAATCCATCTTTTTTTGCTCACCATGCCTTTCCAGTTTGAACCCAGCCATATGCAAATCAGTCCTCAGCCTGTGCCTCATGGGAACAGTCCAGATCGAACTGCCAAGCCAGGTCCTCCCTGGACTGGAATAAGCATCCTAGGACCGGTTTCGGGGTTTCACCCCTCTTCAGCCAGAATAGCTTGATTCCAGTGGCATGGAAAGCACGGGAGTCACATCTGAGTATACCCGTCCCACTCGGGGTGACAAATGCAAAAACAACAGTTAATAGACAGAATGCAGAACAATGTCATACATTCACCCCAGTACAGAGATATGGGCCTAAATCCATCGTTTTTTGCTCACCATGCCATTCCAGTTTGATCCCAGCCATATGCAAATCAGTATTGACCCTGTGCCTCATGGGAACAGTCCAGATCGAACTGCCAAGCCAGGTCCTCCCTGGACTGGAATAAGCATCTTAGGACCGGTTTCGGGGTTTCACCCCTCTTCAGCCAGGAGAGCTTGATTCCAGTGGCATTGAGAGCACGGGACTCACGTCTGAGCATACCCGCCCCACTCAGGGTGACAAATGCAAAAACAACAGTTAATAGACAGAATGCAGAACAATGTCATACATTCACCCCAGTACAGAGATCGGGCCTAAATCCACTGTTTTTTTGCTCACCATGCCATTCCAGTTTGAACCAAGCCATATGCAAATCAGTCCTGACCCTGTGCCTCATGGGAACAGTCCAGCCCAAACTCCCAAGCCAGGTCCTCCCTGGACTGGAATAAGCATCCTAGGACCGGTTTCGGGGTTTCACCCCTCTTCAGCCAGGATAGCTTGATTCCAGTGGCATGGAAAGCACGGGAGTCACATCTGAGTATACCCGTCCCACTCGGGGTGACAAATGCAAAAACAACAGTTGATGGACTGAATGCAGAACAATGTCATACATTCACCCCAGTACAGAGATATGGGCCTAAATCCATCGTTTTTTGCTCACCATGCCATTCCAGTTTGATCCCAGCCATATGCAAATCAGTATTGACCCTGTGCCTCATGGGAACAGTCCAGCCCGAACTGCCAAGCCAGGTCCTCCCTGAACTGGAATTAGCATCCTAGGACCGGTTTCGGGGTTTCACCCCACTTCAGCCAGGATAGCTTGATTTCAGTGGCATGGAGAGCACGGGACTCACGTCTGAGCATACCCGTCCCACTAGGGGTGACAAATGCAAAAACAACAGTTGATGGACAGAATGCAGAACAATGTCATACATTCACCCCAGTACAGAGATCTGGGCCTAAATCTATTGTTTTTTGCTCACCATGTGATTCCAGTTTGAACCCAGCCATATGCAAATCAGTCTTGACCCTGTGCCTCATGGGAACAGTCCAGCCCGAACTGCCAAGCCAGGTCCTCCCTGGACTGGAATAAGCATCCTAGGACCGGTTTCGGGGTTTCACCCCTCTTCAGCCAGGATAGCTTGATTCCAGTTGCATGGAGAGCACGGGACTCACGTCTGAGCATACCCATCCCACTCGGGGGGACAAATGCAAAAACAACAGTTGATGGACAGAATGCAGAACAATGTCATACATTCGCCCCAGTACAGAGATCTGGGCCTAAATCCATCTTTTTTTGCTCACCATGCCATTCCAGTTTGAACCCAGCCATATGCAAATCAGTCCTGACCCTGTGCCTCATGGGAACAGTCCAGATCGAACTGCCAAGCCAGGTCCTCCCTGAACTGGAATAAGCATGCTAGGACCGGTTTCGGGGTTTCACCCCTCTTCAGCCAGGATAGCTTGATTCCAGTGGCATGGAAAGCACGGGAGTCAAATCTGAGCATACCCGTCCCACTCGGGGTGACAAATGCAAAAACAACAGTTGATGGACTGAATGCAGAACAATGTCAAACATTCACCCCAGTACAGAGATCTGGGCCTAAATCCATCGTTTGTTGCTCACCATGCCATTCCAGTTTGATCCCAGCCATATGCAAATCAGTATTGACCCTGTGCCTCATGGGAACAGTCCAGCCCGAACTGACAAGCCAGGTTCTCCCTGGACTGGAAGAAGCATCTTAGGACCGGTTTCGGGGTTTCACCCCTCTTCAGCCAGGAGAGCTTGATTCCAGTGGCATGGAGAGCACGGGACTCACGTCTGAGCATACCCGCCCCACTCGGGGTGACAAATGCAAAAACAACAGTTAATAGACAGAATGCAGAACAATGTCATACATTCACCCCAGTACAGAGATCGGGCCTAAATCCACTGTTTTTTTGCTCACCATGCCATTCCAGTTTGAACCCAGCCATATGCAAATCAGTCTTGACCCTGTGCCTCATGGGAACAGTCCAGCCCGAACTGCCAAGCCAGGTCCTCCCTGGACTGGAATAAGCATCCTAGGACCGGTTTCGGGTTTTCACCCCTCTTCAGGCAGGATAGCTTGATTCCAGTGGCATGGAGAGCACTGGACTCACGTCTGAGCATACCCATCCCACTCGGGGTGACAAATGCAAAAACAACAGTTGATGGACAGAATGCAGAACAATGTCATACATTCACCTCAGTACAGAGATCTGGGCCTAAATCCATCTTTTTTTGCTCACCATGCCATTCCAGTTTGAACCCAGCCATATGCAAATCAGTCCTGACCCTGTGCCTCATGGGAACAGTTCAGCCCAAACTGCCAAGCCAGGTCCTCCCTGGACAGGAATAAGCAACCTAGGACCGGTTTCGGGGTTTCACCCCTCTTCAGCCAGGATAGCTTGATTCCAGTGGCATGGAAAGCACGGGAGTCACATCTGAGTATACCCGTCCCACTCGGGGTGACAAATGCAAAAACAACAGTTGATGGACTGAATGCAGAACAATGTCATACATTCACCCCAGTACAGAGATATGGGCCTAAATCCATCTTTTTTTGCTCACCATGCCTTTCCAGTTTGAACCCAGCCATATGCAAATCAGTCCTCAGCCTGTGCCTCATGGGAACAGTCCAGATCGAACTGCCAAGCCAGGTCCTCCCTGGACTGGAATAAGCATCCTAGGACCGGTTTCGGGGTTTCACCCCTCTTCAGCCAGAATAGCTTGATTCCAGTGGCATGGAAAGCACGGGAGTCACATCTGAGTATACCCGTCCCACTCGGGGTGACAAATGCAAAAACAACAGTTAATAGACAGAATGCAGAACAATGTCATACATTCACCCCAGTACAGAGATATGGGCCTAAATCCATCGTTTTTTGCTCACCATGCCATTCCAGTTTGATCCCAGCCATATGCAAATCAGTATTGACCCTGTGCCTCATGGGAACAGTCCAGATCGAACTGCCAAGCCAGGTCCTCCCTGGACTGGAATAAGCATCTTAGGACCGGTTTCGGGGTTTCACCCCTCTTCAGCCAGGAGAGCTTGATTCCAGTGGCATTGAGAGCACGGGACTCACGTCTGAGCATACCCGCCCCACTCAGGGTGACAAATGCAAAAACAACAGTTAATAGACAGAATGCAGAACAATGTCATACATTCACCCCAGTACAGAGATCGGGCCTAAATCCACTGTTTTTTTGCTCACCATGCCATTCCAGTTTGAACCAAGCCATATGCAAATCAGTCCTGACCCTGTGCCTCATGGGAACAGTCCAGCCCAAACTCCCAAGCCAGGTCCTCCCTGGACTGGAATAAGCATCCTAGGACCGGTTTCGGGGTTTCACCCCTCTTCAGCCAGGATAGCTTGATTCCAGTGGCATGGAAAGCACGGGAGTCACATCTGAGTATACCCGTCCCACTCGGGGTGACAAATGCAAAAACAACAGTTGATGGACTGAATGCAGAACAATGTCATACATTCACCCCAGTACAGAGATATGGGACTAAATCCATCGTTTTTTGCTCACCATGCCATTCCAGTTTGATCCCAGCCATATGCAAATCAGTATTGACCCTGTGCCTCATGGGAACAGTCCAGCCCGAACTGCCAAGCCAGGTCCTCCCTGAACTGGAATTAGCATCCTAGGACCGGTTTCGGGGTTTCACCCCACTTCAGCCAGGATAGCTTGATTTCAGTGGCATGGAGAGCACGGGACTCACGTCTGAGCATACCCGTCCCACTAGGGGTGACAAATGCAAAAACAACAGTTGATGGACAGAATGCAGAACAATGTCATACATTCACCCCAGTACAGAGATCTGGGCCTAAATCTATTGTTTTTTGCTCACCATGTGATTCCAGTTTGAACCCAGCCATATGCAAATCAGTCTTGACCCTGTGCCTCATGGGAACAGTCCAGCCCGAACTGCCACGCCAGGTCCTCCCTGGACTGGAATAAGCATCCTAGGACCGGTTTCGGGGTTTCACCCCTCTTCAGCCAGGATAGCTTGATTCCAGTTGCATGGAGAGCACGGGACTCACGTCTGAGCATACCCATCCCACTCGGGGTGACAAATGCAAAAACAACAGTTGATGGACAGAATGCAGAACAATGTCATACATTCGCCCCAGTACAGAGATCTGGGCCTATATCCATCTTTTTTTGCTCACCATGCCATTCCAGTTTGAACCCAGCCATATGCAAATCAGTCCTGACCCTGTGCCTCATGGGAACAGTCCAGATCGAACTGCCAAGCCAGGTCCTCCCTGAACTGGAATAAGCATGCTAGGACCGGTTTCGGGGTTTCACCCCTCTTCAGCCAGGATAGCTTGATTCCAGTGGCATGGAAAGCACGGGAGTCAAATCTGAGCATACCCGTCCCACTCGGGGTGACAAATGCAAAAACAACAGTTGATGGACTGAATGCAGAACAATGTCAAACATTCACCCCAGTACAGAGATCTGGGCCTAAATCCATCGTTTGTTGCTCACCATGCCATTCCAGTTTCAACCCAGCCATATGCAAATCAGTCTTGACCCTGTGCCTCATGGGAACAGTCCAGCCCGAACTGCCAAGCCAGGTCCTCCCTGGACTGGAATAAGCATCCTAGGACCGGTTTCGGGGTTTCTCCCCTCTTCAGCCAGGATAGCTTGATTCCAGTGGCATGGAGAGCACGGGACTCACGTCTGAGCATACCCGTTCCACTCGGGGTGACAAATTCAAAAACAACAGTTGATGGACTGAATGCAGAACAATGTCATACATTCACCCCAGTACAGAGATCTGGGCGTAAATGCATCGTTTTTTGCACACCATGCCATTCCAGTTTGAACCCAGCCATATGCAAATCAGTCTTGACCCTATGCCTCATGGGAAAAGTCCAGCCCGAACTGCCAAGCCAGGTCCTCCCTGGACTGTAATAAGCATCCTGGGACCGGTTTTGGGGTTTTACCCCTCGTCAGCCAGGATAGCTTGATTCCAGTGGCATGGAGAGCACGGGACTCACGTCTGAGCATACCCGTCCCACTAGGGGTGACAAATGCAAAAACAACAGTTGATGGACAGAATGCAGAACAATGTCATACATTCACCCCAATACAGAGATCTGGGCCTAAATCCATCGTTTTTTTGCTCACCATGCCATTCCAGTTTGAACCCAGCCATATGCAAATCAGTCTTGACCCTGTGCCTCATGGGAACAGTCCAGCCCGAACTGCCAAGCCAGGTCCTCCCTTGACTGGAATAGGCATCCTAGGACTGGTTTCGGGGTTTCACCCCACTTCAGCCAGGATAGCTTGATTCCAGTGGCATGGAGAGCACGGGACTCACGTCTGAGCATACCCGTCCCACTAGCGGTGACAAATGCAAAAACAACAGTTGATGGACAGAATGCAGAACAATGTCATACATTCACCCCAGTACAGAGATCTGGGCCTAAATCCATTGTTTTTTGCTCACCATGCCATTCCAGTTTGAACCCAGCCATATGGAAATCAGTCTTGACCCTGTGCCTCATGGGAACAGTCTAGCCCAAACTACCAAGCCAGGTTCTCCCTGGACTGGAAGAAGCATCTTAGGACCGGTTTCGGGGTTTCACCCCTCTTCAGCCAGGAGAGCTTGATTCCAGTGGCATGGAGAGCACGGGACTCACGTCTGAGCATACCCGTCCCACTAGGGGTGACAAATGCAAAAACAACAGTTGATGGACAGAATGCAGAACAATGTCATACATTCACCCCAATACAGAGATCTGGGCCTAAATCCATCGTTTTTTTGCTCACCATGCCATTCCAGTTTGAACCCAGCCATATGCAAATCAGTCTTGACCCTGTGCCTCATGGGAACAGTCCAGCCCGAACTGCCAAGCCAGGTCCTCCCTTGACTGGAATAAGCATCCTAGGACTGGTTTCGGGGTTTCACCCCACTTCAGCCAGGATAGCTTGATTCCAGTGGCATGGAGAGCACGGGACTCACGTCTGAGCATACCCGTCCCACTAGCGGTGACAAATGCAAAAACAACAGTTGATGGACAGAATGCAGAACAATGTCATACATTCACCCCAGTACAGAGATCTGGGCCTAAATCCATTGTTTTTTGCTCACCATGCCATTCCAGTTTGAACCCAGCCATATGGAAATCAGTCTTGACCCTGTGCCTCATGGGAACAGTCTAGCCCAAACTGCCAAGCCAGGTTCTCCCTGGACTGGAAGAAGCATCTTAGGACCGGTTTCGGGGTTTCACCCCTCTTCAGCCAGGAGAGCTTGATTCCAGTGGCATGGAGAGCACGGGACTCACGTCTGAGCATACCCGCCCCACTCGGGGTGACAAATGCAAAAACAACAGTTAATAGACAGAATGCAGAACAATGTCATACATTCACCCCAGTACAGAGATCGGGCCTAAATCCACAGTTTTTTTGCTCACCATGCCATTCCAGTTTGAACCCAGCCATATGCAAATCAGTCTTGACCCTGTGCCTCATGGGAACAGTCCAGCCCGAACTGCCAAGCCAGGTCCTCCCTGGACTGGAATAAGCATCCTAGGACCGGTTTCGGGTTTTCACCCCTCTTCAGGCAGGATAGCTTGATTCCAGTGGCATGGAGAGCACTGGACTCACGTCTGAGCATACCCATCCCACTCGGGGTGACAAATGCAAAAACAACAGTTAATGGACAGAATGCAGAACAATGTCATACATTCACCTCAGTACAGAGATCTGGGCCTCAATCCATCTTTTTTTGCTCACCATGCCATTCCAGTTTGAACCCAGCCATATGCAAATCAGTCCTGACCCTGTGCCTCATGGGAACAGTCCAGCCCAAACTGCCAAGCCAGGTCCTCCCTGGACTGGAATAAGCATCCTAGGACCGGTTTCGGGGTTTCACCCCTCTTCAGCCAGGATAGCTTGATTCCAGTGGCATGGAAAGCACGGGAGTCACATCTGAGTATACCCGTCTCACTCGGGGTGACAAATGCAAAAACAACAGTTGATGGACTGAATGCAGAACAATGTCATACATTCACCCCAGTACAGAGATCTGGGCCTAAATCCATCGTTTTTTGCTCACCATGCCATTCCAGTTTGATCCCAGCCATATGCAAATCAGTATTGACCCTGTGCCTCATGGGAACAGTCCAGCCCGAACTGCCAAGCCAGGTTCTCCCTGGACTGGAAGAAGCATCTTAGGACCGGTTTCGGGGTTTCACCCCTCTTCAGCCAGGAGAGCTTGATTCCAGTGGCATGGAGAGCACGGGACTCACGTCTGAGCATACCCGCCCCACTCGGGGTGACAAATGCAAAAACAACAGTTAATAGACAGAATGCGGAACAATGTCATACATTCACCCCAGTACAGAGATCGGGCCTAAATCCACTGTTTTTTTGCTCACCATGCCATTCCAGTTTGAACCCAGCCATATGCAAATCAGTCTTGACCCTGTGCCTCATGGGAACAGTCCAGCCCGAACTGCCAAGCCAGGTAAACCCTGGACTGGAATAAGCATCCTAGGACCGGTTTCGGGTTTTCACCCCTCTTCAGGCAGGATAGCTTGATTCCAGTGGCATGGAGAGCACTGGACTCACGTCTGAGCATACCCATCCCACTCGGGGTGACAAATGCAAAAACAACAGTTGATGGACAGAATGCAGAACAATGTCATACATTCACCTCAGTACAGAGATCTGGGCCTAAATCCATCTTTTTTTGCTCACCATGCCATTCCAGTTTGAACCCAGCCATATGCAAATCAGTCCTGACCCTGTGCCTCATGGGAACAGTCCAGCCCAAACTGCCAAGCCAGGTCCTCCCTGGACTGGAATAAGCAACCTAGGACCGGTTTCGGGGTTTCACCCCTCTTCAGCCAGGATAGCTTGATTCCAGTGGCATGGAAAGCACGGGAGTCACATCTGAGTATACCCGTCCCACTCGGGGTGACAAATGCAAAAACAACAGTTGATGGACTGAATGCAGAACAATGTCATACATTCACCCCAGTACAGAGATATGGGCCTAAATCCATCTTTTTTTGCTCACCATGCCTTTCCAGTTTGAACCCAGCCATATGCAAATCAGTCCTCAGCCTGTGCCTCATGGGAACAGTCCAGATCGAACTGCCAAGCCAGGTCCTCCCTGGACTGGAATAAGCATCCTAGGACCGGTTTCGGGGTTTCACCCCTCTTCAGCCAGGATAGCTTGATTCCAGTGGCATGGAAAGCACGGGAGTCACATCTGAGTATACCCGTCCCACTCGGGGTGACAAATGCAAAAACAACAGTTGATGGACTGAATGCAGAACAATGTCATACATTCACCCCAGTACGGAGATCTGGGCCTAAATCCATCGTTTTTTGCTCACCATGCCATTCCAGTTTGATCCCAGCCATATGCAAATCAGTATTGACCCTGTGCCTCATGGGAACAGTCCAGCCCGAACTGCCAAGCCAGGTCCTCCCTGAACTGGAATAAGCATCCTAGGACCGGTTTCGGGGTTTCACCCCACTTCAGCCAGGATAGCTTGATTTCAGTGGCATGGAGAGCACGGGACTCACGTCTGAGCATTCCCGTCCCACTAGGGGTGACAAATGCAAAAACAACAGTTGATGGACAGAATGCAGAACAATGTCATACATTCACCCCAGTACAGAGATCTGGGCCTAAATCTATTGTTTTTTGATCACCATGTGATTCCAGTTTGAACCCAGCCATATGCAAATCAGTCTTGACCCTGTGCCTCATGGGAACAGTCCAGCCCGAACTGCCAAGCCAGGTCCTTCCTGGACTGGAATAAGCATCTTAGGACCGGTTTCGGGGTTTCACCCCTCTTCAGCCAGGATAGCTTGATTCCAGTGGCATGGAGAGCACTGGACTCACGTCTGAGCATACCCATCCCACTCGGGGTGACAAATGCAAAAACAACAGTTAATGGACAGAATGCAGAACAATGTCATACATTCACCTCAGTACAGAGATCTGGGCCTCAATCCATCTTTTTTTGCTCACCATGCCATTCCAGTTTGAACCCAGCCATATGCAAATCAGTCCTGACCCTGTGCCTCATGGGAACAGTCCAGCCCAAACTGCCAAGCCAGGTCCTCCCTGGACTGGAATAAGCATCCTAGGACCGGTTTCCGGGTTTCACCCCTCTTCAGCCAGGATAGCTTGATTCCAGTGGCATGGAAAGCACGGGAGTCACATCTGAGTATACCCGTCCCACTCGGGGTGACAAATGCAAAAACAACAGTTGATGGACTGAATGCAGAACAATGTCATACATTCACCCCAGTACAGAGATATGGGCCTAAATCCATCTTTTTTTGCTCACCATGCCTTTCCAGTTTGAACCCAGCCATATGCAAATCAGTCCTCAGCCTGTGCCTCATGGGAACAGTCCAGATCGAACTGCCAAGCCAGGTCCTCCCTGGACTGGAATAAGCATCCTAGGACCGGTTTCGGGGTTTCACTCCTCTTCAGCCAGGATAGCTTGATTCCAGTGGCATGGAAAGCACGGGAGTCACATCTGAGTATACCCGTCTCACTCGGGGTGACAAATGCAATAACAACAGTTGATGGACTGAATGCAGAACAATGTCATACATTCACCCCAGTACAGAGATCTGGGCCTAAATCCATCGTTTTTTGCTCACCATGCCATTCCAGTTTGATCCCAGCCATATGCAAATCAGTATTGACCCTGTGCCTCATGGGAACAGTCCAGCCCGAACTGACAAGCCAGGTTCTCCCTGGACTGGAAGAAGCATCTTAGGACCGGTTTCGGGGTTTCACCCCTCTTCAGCCAGGAGAGCTTGATTCCAGTGGCATGGAGAGCACGGGACTCACGTCTGAGCATACCCGCCCCACTCGGGGTGACAAATGCAAAAACAACAGTTAATAGACAGAATGCAGAACAATGTCATACATTCACCCCAGTACAGAGATCGGGCCTAAATCCACTGTTTTTTTGCTCACCATGCCATTCCAGTTTGAACCCAGCCATATGCAAATCAGTCTTGACCCTGTGCCTCATGGGAACAGTCCAGCCCGAACTGCCAAGCCAGGTCCTCCCTGGACTGGAATAAGCATCCTAGGACCGGTTTCGGGTTTTCACCCCTCTTCAGGCAGGATAGCTTGATTCCAGTGGCATGGAGAGCACTGGACTCACGTCTGAGCATACCCATCCCACTCGGGGTGACAAATGCAAAAACAACAGTTGATGGACAGAATGCAGAACAATGTCATACATTCACCTCAGTACAGAGATCTGGGCCTAAATCCATCTTTTTTTGCTCACCATGCCATTCCAGTTTGAACCCAGCCATATGCAAATCAGTCCTGACCCTGTGCCTCATGGGAACAGTTCAGCCCAAACTGCCAAGCCAGGTCCTCCCTGGACAGGAATAAGCAACCTAGGACCGGTTTCGGGGTTTCACCCCTCTTCAGCCAGGATAGCTTGATTCCAGTGGCATGGAAAGCACGGGAGTCACATCTGAGTATACCCGTCCCACTCGGGGTGACAAATGCAAAAACAACAGTTGATGGACTGAATGCAGAACAATGTCATACATTCACCCCAGTACAGAGATATGGGCCTAAATCCATCTTTTTTTGCTCACCATGCCTTTCCAGTTTGAACCCAGCCATATGCAAATCAGTCCTCAGCCTGTGCCTCATGGGAACAGTCCAGATCGAACTGCCAAGCCAGGTCCTCCCTGGACTGGAATAAGCATCCTAGGACCGGTTTCGGGGTTTCACCCCTCTTCAGCCAGAATAGCTTGATTCCAGTGGCATGGAAAGCACGGGAGTCACATCTGAGTATACCCGTCCCACTCGGGGTGACAAATGCAAAAACAACAGTTAATAGACAGAATGCAGAACAATGTCATACATTCACCCCAGTACAGAGATATGGGCCTAAATCCATCGTTTTTTGCTCACCATGCCATTCCAGTTTGATCCCAGCCATATGCAAATCAGTATTGACCCTGTGCCTCATGGGAACAGTCCAGATCGAACTGCCAAGCCAGGTCCTCCCTGGACTGGAATAAGCATCTTAGGACCGGTTTCGGGGTTTCACCCCTCTTCAGCCAGGAGAGCTTGATTCCAGTGGCATTGAGAGCACGGGACTCACGTCTGAGCATACCCGCCCCACTCAGGGTGACAAATGCAAAAACAACAGTTAATAGACAGAATGCAGAACAATGTCATACATTCACCCCAGTACAGAGATCGGGCCTAAATCCACTGTTTTTTTGCTCACCATGCCATTCCAGTTTGAACCAAGCCATATGCAAATCAGTCCTGACCCTGTGCCTCATGGGAACAGTCCAGCCCAAACTCCCAAGCCAGGTCCTCCCTGGACTGGAATAAGCATCCTAGGACCGGTTTCGGGGTTTCACCCCTCTTCAGCCAGGATAGCTTGATTCCAGTGGCATGGAAAGCACGGGAGTCACATCTGAGTATACCCGTCCCACTCGGGGTGACAAATGCAAAAACAACAGTTGATGGACTGAATGCAGAACAATGTCATACATTCACCCCAGTACAGAGATATGGGCCTAAATCCATCGTTTTTTGCTCACCATGCCATTCCAGTTTGATCCCAGCCATATGCAAATCAGTATTGACCCTGTGCCTCATGGGAACAGTCCAGCCCGAACTGCCAAGCCAGGTCCTCCCTGAACTGGAATTAGCATCCTAGGACCGGTTTCGGGGTTTCACCCCACTTCAGCCAGGATAGCTTGATTCCAGTGGCATGGAGAGCACGGGACTCACGTCTGAGCATACCCGTCCCACTAGGGGTGACAAATGCAAAAACAACAGTTGATGGACAGAATGCAGAACAATGTCATACATTCACCCCAGTACAGAGATCTGGGCCTAAATCTATTGTTTTTTGCTCACCATGTGATTCCAGTTTGAACCCAGCCATATGCAAATCAGTCTTGACCCTGTGCCTCATGGGAACAGTCCAGCCCGAACTGCCAAGCCAGGTCCTCCCTGGACTGGAATAAGCATCCTAGGACCGGTTTCGGGGTTTCACCCCTCTTCAGCCAGGATAGCTTGATTCCAGTTGCATGGAGAGCACGGGACTCACGTCTGAGCATACCCATCCCACTCGGGGTGACAAATGCAAAAACAACAGTTGATGGACAGAATGCAGAACAATGTCATACATTCGCCCCAGTACAGAGATCTGGGCCTAAATCCATCTTTTTTTGCTCACCATGCCATTCCAGTTTGAACCCAGCCATATGCAAATCAGTCCTGACCCTGTGCCTCATGGGAACAGTCCAGATCGAACTGCCAAGCCAGGTCCTCCCTGAACTGGAATAAGCATGCTAGGACCGGTTTCGGGGTTTCACCCCTCTTCAGCCAGGATAGCTTGATTCCAGTGGCATGGAAAGCACGGGAGTCAAATCTGAGCATACCCGTCCCACTCGGGGTGACAAATGCAAAAACAACAGTTGATGGACTGAATGCAGAACAATGTCAAACATTCACCCCAGTACAGAGATCTGGGCCTAAATCCATCGTTTGTTGCTCACCATGCCATTCCAGTTTGATCCCAGCCATATGCAAATCAGTATTGACCCTGTGCCTCATGGGAACAGTCCAGCCCGAACTGACAAGCCAGGTTCTCCCTGGACTGGAAGAAGCATCTTAGGACCGGTTTCGGGGTTTCACCCCTCTTCAGCCAGGAGAGCTTGATTCCAGTGGCATGGAGAGCACGGGACTCACGTCTGAGCATACCCGCCCCACTCGGGGTGACAAATGCAAAAACAACAGTTAATAGACAGAATGCAGAACAATGTCATACATTCACCCCAGTACAGAGATCGGGCCTAAATCCACTGTTTTTTTGCTCACCATGCCATTCCAGTTTGAACCCAGCCATATGCAAATCAGTCTTGACCCTGTGCCTCATGGGAACAGTCCAGCCCGAACTGCCAAGCCAGGTCCTCCCTGGACTGGAATAAGCATCCTAGGACCGGTTTCGGGTTTTCACCCCTCTTCAGGCAGGATAGCTTGATTCCAGTGGCATGGAGAGCACTGGACTCACGTCTGAGCATACCCATCCCACTCGGGGTGACAAATGCAAAAACAACAGTTGATGGACAGAATGCAGAACAATGTCATACATTCACCTCAGTACAGAGATCTGGGCCTAAATCCATCTTTTTTTGCTCACCATGCCATTCCAGTTTGAACCCAGCCATATGCAAATCAGTCCTGACCCTGTGCCTCATGGGAACAGTTCAGCCCAAACTGCCAAGCCAGGTCCTCCCTGGACAGGAATAAGCAACCTAGGACCGGTTTCGGGGTTTCACCCCTCTTCAGCCAGGATAGCTTGATTCCAGTGGCATGGAAAGCACGGGAGTCACATCTGAGTATACCCGTCCCACTCGGGGTGACAAATGCAAAAACAACAGTTGATGGACTGAATGCAGAACAATGTCATACATTCACCCCAGTACAGAGATATGGGCCTAAATCCATCTTTTTTTGCTCACCATGCCTTTCCAGTTTGAACCCAGCCATATGCAAATCAGTCCTCAGCCTGTGCCTCATGGGAACAGTCCAGATCGAACTGCCAAGCCAGGTCCTCCCTGGACTGGAATAAGCATCCTAGGACCGGTTTCGGGGTTTCACCCCTCTTCAGCCAGAATAGCTTGATTCCAGTGGCATGGAAAGCACGGGAGTCACATCTGAGTATACCCGTCCCACTCGGGGTGACAAATGCAAAAACAACAGTTAATAGACAGAATGCAGAACAATGTCATACATTCACCCCAGTACAGAGATATGGGCCTAAATCCATCGTTTTTTGCTCACCATGCCATTCCAGTTTGATCCCAGCCATATGCAAATCAGTATTGACCCTGTGCCTCATGGGAACAGTCCAGATCGAACTGCCAAGCCAGGTCCTCCCTGGACTGGAATAAGCATCTTAGGACCGGTTTCGGGGTTTCACCCCTCTTCAGCCAGGAGAGCTTGATTCCAGTGGCATTGAGAGCACGGGACTCACGTCTGAGCATACCCGCCCCACTCAGGGTGACAAATGCAAAAACAACAGTTAATAGACAGAATGCAGAACAATGTCATACATTCACCCCAGTACAGAGATCGGGCCTAAATCCACTGTTTTTTTGCTCACCATGCCATTCCAGTTTGAACCAAGCCATATGCAAATCAGTCCTGACCCTGTGCCTCATGGGAACAGTCCAGCCCAAACTCCCAAGCCAGGTCCTCCCTGGACTGGAATAAGCATCCTAGGACCGGTTTCGGGGTTTCACCCCTCTTCAGCCAGGATAGCTTGATTCCAGTGGCATGGAAAGCACGGGAGTCACATCTGAGTATACCCGTCCCACTCGGGGTGACAAATGCAAAAACAACAGTTGATGGACTGAATGCAGAACAATGTCATACATTCACCCCAGTACAGAGATATGGGCCTAAATCCATCGTTTTTTGCTCACCATGCCATTCCAGTTTGATCCCAGCCATATGCAAATCAGTATTGACCCTGTGCCTCATGGGAACAGTCCAGCCCGAACTGCCAAGCCAGGTCCTCCCTGAACTGGAATTAGCATCCTAGGACCGGTTTCGGGGTTTCACCCCACTTCAGCCAGGATAGCTTGATTTCAGTGGCATGGAGAGCACGGGACTCACGTCTGAGCATACCCGTCCCACTAGGGGTGACAAATGCAAAAACAACAGTTGATGGACAGAATGCAGAACAATGTCATACATTCACCCCAGTACAGAGATCTGGGCCTAAATCTATTGTTTTTTGCTCACCATGTGATTCCAGTTTGAACCCAGCCATATGCAAATCAGTCTTGACCCTGTGCCTCATGGGAACAGTCCAGCCCGAACTGCCAAGCCAGGTCCTCCCTGGACTGGAATAAGCATCCTAGGACCGGTTTCGGGGTTTCACCCCTCTTCAGCCAGGATAGCTTGATTCCAGTTGCATGGAGAGCACGGGACTCACGTCTGAGCATACCCATCCCACTCGGGGTGACAAATGCAAAAACAACAGTTGATGGACAGAATGCAGAACAATGTCATACATTCGCCCCAGTACAGAGATCTGGGCCTAAATCCATCTTTTTTTGCTCACCATGCCATTCCAGTTTGAACCCAGCCATATGCAAATCAGTCCTGACCCTGTGCCTCATGGGAACAGTCCAGATCGAACTGCCAAGCCAGGTCCTCCCTGAACTGGAATAAGCATGCTAGGACCGGTTTCGGGGTTTCACCCCTCTTCAGCCAGGATAGCTTGATTCCAGTGGCATGGAAAGCACGGGAGTCAAATCTGAGCATACCCGTCCCACTCGGGGTGACAAATGCAAAAACAACAGTTGATGGACTGAATGCAGAACAATGTCAAACATTCACCCCAGTACAGAGATCTGGGCCTAAATCCATCGTTTGTTGCTCACCATGCCATTCCAGTTTGAACCCAGCCATATGCAAATCAGTCTTGACCCTGTGCCTCATGGGAACAGTCCAGCCCGAACTGCCAAGCCAGGTCCTCCCTGGACTGGAATAAGCATCCTAGGACCGGTTTCGGGGTTTCTCCCCTCTTCAGCCAGGATAGCTTGATTCCAGTGGCATGGAGAGCACGGGACTCACGTCTGAGCATACCCGTTCCACTCGGGGTGACAAATTCAAAAACAACAGTTGATGGACTCAATGCAGAACAATGTCATACATTCACCCCAGTACAGAGATCTGGGCGTAAATGCATCGTTTTTTGCACACCATGCCATTCCAGTTTGAACCCAGCCATATGCAAATCAGTCTTGACCCTATGCCTCATGGGAACAGTCCAGCTCGAACTGCCAAGCCAGGTCCTCCCTGGACTGGAATAAGCATCCTGGGACCGGTTTTGGGGTTTTACCCCTCGTCAGCCAGGATAGCTTGATTCCAGTGGCATGGAGAGCACGGGACTCACGTCTGAGCATACCCGTCCCACTAGGGGTGACAAATGCAAAAACAACAGTTGATGGACAGAATGCAGAACAATGTCATACATTCACCCCAATACAGAGATCTGGGCCTAAATCCATCGTTTTTTTGCTCACCATGCCATTCCAGTTTGAACCCAGCCATATGCAAATCAGTCTTGACCCTGTGCCTCATGGGAACAGTCCAGCCCGAACTGCCAAGCCAGGTCCTCCCTTGACTGGAATAGGCATCCTAGGACTGGTTTCGGGGTTTCACCCCACTTCAGCCAGGATAGCTTGATTCCAGTGGCATGGAGAGCACGGGACTCACGTCTGAGCATACCCGTCCCACTAGCGGTGACAAATGCAAAAACAACAGTTGATGGACAGAATGCAGAACAATGTCATACATTCACCCCAGTACAGAGATCTGGGCCTAAATCCATTGTTTTTTGCTCACCATGCCATTCCAGTTTGAACCCAGCCATATGGAAATCAGTCTTGACCCTGTGCCTCATGGGAACAGTCTAGCCCAAACTACCAAGCCAGGTTCTCCCTGGACTGGAAGAAGCATCTTAGGACCGGTTTCGGGGTTTCACCCCTCTTCAGCCAGGAGAGCTTGATTCCAGTGGCATGGAGAGCACGGGACTCACGTCTGAGCATACCCGTCCCACTAGGGGTGACAAATGCAAAAACAACAGTTGATGGACAGAATGCAGAACAATGTCATACATTCACCCCAATACAGAGATCTGGGCCTAAATCCATCGTTTTTTTGCTCACCATGCCATTCCAGTTTGAACCCAGCCATATGCAAATCAGTCTTGACCCTGTGCCTCATGGGAACAGTCCAGCCCGAACTGCCAAGCCAGGTCCTCCCTTGACTGGAATAAGCATCCTAGGACTGGTTTCGGGGTTTCACCCCACTTCAGCCAGGATAGCTTGATTCCAGTGGCATGGAGAGCACGGGACTCACGTCTGAGCATACCCGTCCCACTAGCGGTGACAAATGCAAAAACAACAGTTGATGGACAGAATGCAGAACAATGTCATACATTCACCCCAGTACAGAGATCTGGGCCTAAATCCATTGTTTTTTGCTCACCATGCCATTCCAGTTTGAACCCAGCCATATGGAAATCAGTCTTGACCCTGTGCCTCATGGGAACAGTCTAGCCCAAACTGCCAAGCCAGGTTCTCCCTGGACTGGAAGAAGCATCTTAGGACCAGTTTCGGGGTTTCACCCCTCTTCAGCCAGGAGAGCTTGATTCCAGTGGCATGGAGAGCACGGGACTCACGTCTGAGCATACCCGCCCCACTCGGGGTGACAAATGCAAAAACAACAGTTAATAGACAGAATGCAGAACAATGTCATACATTCACCCCAGTACAGAGATCGGGCCTAAATCCACAGTTTTTTTGCTCACCATGCCATTCCAGTTTGAACCCAGCCATATGCAAATCAGTCTTGACCCTGTGCCTCATGGGAACAGTCCAGCCCGAACTGCCAAGCCAGGTCCTCCCTGGACTGGAATAAGCATCCTAGGACCGGTTTCGGGTTTTCACCCCTCTTCAGGCAGGATAGCTTGATTCCAGTGGCATGGAGAGCACTGGACTCACGTCTGAGCATACCCATCCCACTCGGGGTGACAAATGCAAAAACAACAGTTAATGGACAGAATGCAGAACAATGTCATACATTCACCTCAGTACAGAGATCTGGGCCTCAATCCATCTTTTTTTGCTCACCATGCCATTCCAGTTTGAACCCAGCCATATGCAAATCAGTCCTGACCCTGTGCCTCATGGGAACAGTCCAGCCCAAACTGCCAAGCCAGGTCCTCCCTGGACTGGAATAAGCATCCTAGGACCGGTTTCGGGGTTTCACCCCTCTTCAGCCAGGATAGCTTGATTCCAGTGGCATGGAAAGCACGGGAGTCACATCTGAGTATACCCGTCTCACTCGGGGTGACAAATGCAAAAACAACAGTTGATGGACTGAATGCAGAACAATGTCATACATTCACCCCAGTACAGAGATCTGGGCCTAAATCCATCGTTTTTTGCTCACCATGCCATTCCAGTTTGATCCCAGCCATATGCAAATCAGTATTGACCCTGTGCCTCATGGGAACAGTCCAGCCCGAACTGCCAAGCCAGGTTCTCCCTGGACTGGAAGAAGCATCTTAGGACCGGTTTCGGGGTTTCACCCCTCTTCAGCCAGGAGAGCTTGATTCCAGTGGCATGGAGAGCACGGGACTCACGTCTGAGCATACCCGCCCCACTCGGGGTGACAAATGCAAAAACAACAGTTAATAGACAGAATGCGGAACAATGTCATACATTCACCCCAGTACAGAGATCGGGCCTAAATCCACTGTTTTTTTGCTCACCATGCCATTCCAGTTTGAACCCAGCCATATGCAAATCAGTCTTGACCCTGTGCCTCATGGGAACAGTCCAGCCCGAACTGCCAAGCCAGGTAAACCCTGGACTGGAATAAGCATCCTAGGACCGGTTTCGGGTTTTCACCCCTCTTCAGGCAGGATAGCTTGATTCCAGTGGCATGGAGAGCACTGGACTCACGTCTGAGCATACCCATCCCACTCGGGGTGACAAATGCAAAAACAACAGTTGATGGACAGAATGCAGAACAATGTCATACATTCACCTCAGTACAGAGATCTGGGCCTAAATCCATCTTTTTTTGCTCACCATGCCATTCCAGTTTGAACCCAGCCATATGCAAATCAGTCCTGACCCTGTGCCTCATGGGAACAGTCCAGCCCAAACTGCCAAGCCAGGTCCTCCCTGGACTGGAATAAGCAACCTAGGACCGGTTTCGGGGTTTCACCCCTCTTCAGCCAGGATAGCTTGATTCCAGTGGCATGGAAAGCACGGGAGTCACATCTGAGTATACCCGTCCCACTCGGGGTGACAAATGCAAAAACAACAGTTGATGGACTGAATGCAGAACAATGTCATACATTCACCCCAGTACAGAGATATGGGCCTAAATCCATCTTTTTTTGCTCACCATGCCTTTCCAGTTTGAACCCAGCCATATGCAAATCAGTCCTCAGCCTGTGCCTCATGGGAACAGTCCAGATCGAACTGCCAAGCCAGGTCCTCCCTGGACTGGAATAAGCATCCTAGGACCGGTTTCGGGGTTTCACCCCTCTTCAGCCAGGATAGCTTGATTCCAGTGGCATGGAAAGCACGGGAGTCACATCTGAGTATACCCGTCCCACTCGGGGTGACAAATGCAAAAACAACAGTTGATGGACTGAATGCAGAACAATGTCATACATTCACCCCAGTACGGAGATCTGGGCCTAAATCCATCGTTTTTTGCTCACCATGCCATTCCAGTTTGATCCCAGCCATATGCAAATCAGTATTGACCCTGTGCCTCATGGGAACAGTCCAGCCCGAACTGCCAAGCCAGGTCCTCCCTGAACTGGAATAAGCATCCTAGGACGGGTTTCGGGGTTTCACCCCACTTCAGCCAGGATAGCTTGATTTCAGTGGCATGGAGAGCACGGGACTCACGTCTGAGCATTCCCGTCCCACTAGGGGTGACAAATGCAAAAACAACAGTTGATGGACAGAATGCAGAACAATGTCATACATTCACCCCAGTACAGAGATCTGGGCCTAAATCTATTGTTTTTTGATCACCATGTGATTCCAGTTTGAACCCAGCCATATGCAAATCAGTCTTGACCCTGTGCCTCATGGGAACAGTCCAGCCCGAACTGCCAAGCCAGGTCCTTCCTGGACTGGAATAAGCATCTTAGGACCGGTTTCGGGGTTTCACCCCTCTTCAGCCAGGATAGCTTGATTCCAGTGGCATGGAGAGCACGGGACTCACGTTTGAGCATACCCGCCGCACTCGGGGTGACAAATGCAAAAACAACAGTTAATAGACAGAATGCAGAACAATGTAATACATTCACCCCAGTACATAGATCGGGCCTAAATCCATTGTTTTTTTGCTCACCATGCCATTCCAGTTTGAACCCAGCCATATGCAAATCAATCTTGACCCTGTGCCTCATGGGAACAGTCCAGCCCGAACTGCCAAGCCAGGTCCTCCCTGGACTGGAATAAGCATCCTAGGACCGTTTTCACCCCTCTTCAGGCAGGATAGCTTGATTCCAGTTGCATGGAGAGCACGAGACTCACGTCTGAGCATACCCATCCCACTCGGGGTGACAAATGCAAAAACAACAGTTGATGGACAGAAAGCAGAACAATGTCATACATTCGCCCCAGTACAGAGATCTGGGCCTAAATCCATCTTTTTTTGCTCACCATGCCATTCCAGTTTGAACCCAGCCATATGCAAATCAGTCCTGACCCTGTGCCTCATGGGAACAGTCCAGATCGAACTGCCAAGCCAGGTCCTCCCTGAACTGGAATAAGCATGCTAGGACCGGTTTCGGGGTTTCACCCCTCTTCAGCCAGGATAGCTTGATTCCAGTGGCATGGAAAGCACGGGAGTCAAATCTGAGCATACCCGTCCCACTCGGGGTGACAAATGCAAAAACAACAGTTGATGGACTGAATGCAGAACAATGTCAAACATTCACCCCAGTACAGAGATCTGGGCCTAAATCCATCGTTTGTTGCTCACCATGCCATTCCAGTTTGAACCCAGCCATATGCAAATCAGTCTTGACCCTGTGCCTCATGGGAACAGTCCAGCCCGAACTGCCAAGCCAGGTCCTCCCTGGACTGGAATAAGCATCCTAGGACTGGTTTCGGGGTTTCACCCCTCTTCAGCCAGGATAGCCTGATTCCAGTGGCATGGAGAGCACGGGACTCACGTCTGAGCATACCCGTTCCACTCGGGGTGACAAATTCAAAAACAACAGTTGATGGACTGAATGCAGAACAATGTCATACATTCACCCCAGTACAGAGATCTGGGCGTAAATGCATCGTTTTTTGCACACCATGCCATTCCAGTTTGAACCCAGCCATATGCAAATCAGTCTTGACCCTGTGCCTCATGGGAACAGTCCAGCCCGAACTGCCAAGCCAGGTCCTCCCTGGACTGGAATAAGCATCCTGGGACCGGTTTCGGGGTTTCACCCCTCGTCAGCCAGGATAGCTTGATTCCAGTGGCATGGAGAGCACGGGAGTCACGTCTGAGCATACCCGTCCCACTAGGGGTGACAAATGCAAAAACAACAGTTGATTGACAGAATGCAGAACAATGTCATACATTCACCCCAGTACAGAGATCTGGGCCTAAATCCATTGTTTTTTTCTCACCATGCCATTCCAGTTTGAACCCAGCCATATGGAAATCAGTCCTGACCCTGTGCCTCATGGGAACAGTCCAGCCCAAACTGCCAAGCCAGGTCCTCCCTGGACTGGAATAAGCATCCTAGGACCGGTTTCGGGGTTTCACCCCTCTTCAGCCAGGATAGCTTGATTCCAGTGGCATGGAGAGCACGGGACTCACGTCTGAGCATACCCGCCCCACTCGGGGTGACAAATGCAAAAACAACAGTTAAGAGACAGAATGCAGAACAATGTCAAACATTCACCCCAGTACAGAGATCGGGCCTAAATCCATTGTTTTTTTGCTCACCATGCCATTCCAGTTTGAACCCAGCCATATGCAAATCACTCTTGACCCTGTGCCTCATGGGAACAGTCCAGCCCGAACTGCCAAGCCAGGTCCTCCCTGGACTGGAATAAGCATCCTAGGACCGGTTTCCGGTTTTCACCCCTCTTCAGGCAGGATAGCTTGATTCCAGTGGCATGGAAAGCACGGGAGCCACATCTGAGCATACCCGTCCCACTCGGGGTGACAAGTGCAAAAACAACAGTTGATGGACTGAATGGAGAACAATGTCATACATTCACCCCAGTACAGAGATCTGGGCCTAAATCCATCGTTTTTTGCTCACCATGCCATTCCAGTTTGAACCCAGCCATATGCAAATCAGTCTTGACCCTGAGCCTCATGGGAACAGTCCAGCCCGAACTGCCAAGCCAGGTCCTCCCTGGACTGGAATAAGAATCCTAGGACCGGTTTCGGGGTTTCACCCCTCTTCAGCCAGGATAGCTTGATTCCAGTGGCATGGAGAGCACGGGACTCACGTCTGAGCATACCCGTCCCACTCGGGGTGACAAATGCAAAAACAACAGTTGATGGTCAGAATGCAGAACAATGTCATACATTCACCACAGTACAGAGATCTGGGCCTAAATCCATCGTTTATTGCTCACCATGCCATTCCAGTTTGAACCCAGCCATATGCAAATCAGTCTTGACCCTGTGCCTCATGGGAACAGTCCAGCCCGAACTGCCAAAGCCAGGTCCTCCCTGGAATGGAATAAGCAACCTAGGACTGGTTTCGGGGTTTCACCCCACTTCAGCCAGGATAGCTTGATTCCAGTGGCATGGAGAGCACGGGACTCACGTCTGAGCATACCCGTCCCACTAGGGGTGACAAATGCAAAAACAACAGTTGATGGACAGAATGCAGAACAATGTCATACATTCACCCCAGTACAGAGATCTGGGCCTAAATCCATTGTTTTTTGCTCACCATGCCATTCCAGTTTGAACCCAGCCATATGGAAATCAGTCTTGACCCTGTGCCTCATGGGAACAGTCCAGCCCAAACTGCCAAGCCAGGTCCTCCCTGGACTGGAATAAGCATCCTAGGACCTGTTTCGGGGTTTCACCCCTCTTCAGCCAGGATAGCTTGATTCCAGTGGCATGGAAAGCACAGGAGTCACTTCTGAGTATACCCGTCCCACTCGGGGTGACAAATGCAAAAACAACAGTTGATGGACTGAATGCAGAACAATGTCATACATTCACCCCAGTACAGAGATCTGGGCCTAAATCCATCTTTTTTTGCTCACCATGCCTTTCCAGTTGGAACCCAGCCATATGCAAATCATTCCTGACCCTGTGCCTCATGGGAACAGTCCAGATCGAACTGCCAAGCCAGGTCCTCCCTGGACTGGAATAAGCATCCTAGGACCGGTTTCGGGGTTTCACCCCTCTTCAGCCAGGATAGCTTGATTCCTGTGGCATGGAAAGCACGGGAGTCACATTTGAGTATACCCGTCCCACTCTGGGTGACAAATGCAAAAACAACAGTTGATGGACTGAATGCAGAACAATGTCATACATTCACCCCAGTACAGAGATCTGGACCTAAATCCATCATTTTTTGCTCACCATGCCATTCCAGTTTGAACCCAGCCATATGCAAATCAGTATTGACCCTGTGCCTCATGGGAACAGTCAAGCCCGAACTGCCAAGCCAGGTCCTTCCTGAACTGGAATAAGCATCCTAGGACCGGTTTCGGGGTTTCACCCCTCTTCAGCCAGGATAGCTTGATTCCAGTGGCATGGAGAGCACGGGACTCACGTCTGAGCATACCCGTCCCACTCGGGGTAACAAATGCAAAAACAGCAGTTGATGGACTGAATGCAGAACAATGTCATACATTCACCCCAGTACAGAGATCTGGGCCTAAATCCATCTTTTTTTGCTCACCATGCCATTCCAGTTTGAACCCAGCCATATGCAAATCAGTCTTGACCCTGTGCCTCATGGGAACAGTCCAGCCCGAATTGCCAAGCCAGGTCCTCCCTGGACTGGAATAAGCATCCTAGGACCGGTTTCGTTGTTTCACCCCTCTTCAGCCAGGATAGCTTGATTCCAGTGGCATGGAGAGCACGGGACTCATATCTGAGCATACCCGTCCCACTCGGGTGGCAAGTGCAAAAACAACAGTTGAAGGACAGAATGCAGAACAATGTCATATATTCACACCAGTACAGAGATCTGGGCCTAAATCCATAGTTTTTTTGCTCACAATGCCATTCCAGTTTGAACCCAGCCATATGCAAATCAGTCTTGACCCTGTGCCTCATGGGAACAGTCCAGCACGAACTGCCAAGCCAGGTCCTCACAGGACTGGAATAAGCATCCTAGGACCGGTTTCGGGGTTTCACCCCTCTTCCGCCAGGATAGCTTGATTCCAGTGGCATGGAGAGCACGGGACTCACGTCTGAGCATACCCGTCCCACTCGGGGTGACAAATGCAAAAACAACAGTTGATGGACAGAATGCAGAACAATGTCATACATTCACCCCAGTACAGAGATCTGGGCCTAAATCCATCGTTTTTTTGCTCACCATGCCATTCCAGTTTGATCCCAGCCATATGCAAATCAGTCTTGACCCTGTGCCTCATAGGAAAAGTCCAGCCCGAACTGCCAAGCCAGGTCCTCCCTGGACTGGAATAAGCATCCTAGGACTGGTTTCGGGGTTTCACCCCTCTTCAGACAGGATAGCTTGATTTCAGTGGCATGGAGAGCACGGGACTCACGTCTGAGCATACCCGTCCCACTAGGGGTGACAAATGCAAAAAACAACAGTTGATGGACAGAATGCAGAACAATGTCATACATTCACCCCAGTACAGAGATCTGGGCCTAAATCTATTGTTTTTTGCTCACCATGTGATTCCAGTTTGAACCCAGCCATATGCAAATCAGTCTTGACCCTGTGCCTCATGGGAAAAGTCCAGCCCGAACTGCCAAGCCAGGTCCTCCCTGGACTGGAATAAGCATCCTAGGACCGGTTTCGGGGTTTCACCCCTCTTCAGCCAGGATAGCTTGATTCCAGTGGCATGGAGAGCACGGGACTCACGTTTGAGCATACCCGCCGCACCCGGGGTGACAAATGCAAAAACAACAGTTAATAGACAGAATGCAGAACAATGTAATACATTCACCCCAGTACAGAGATCGGGCCTAAATCCATTGTTTTTTTGCTCACCATGCCATTCCAGTTTGAACCCAGCCATATGCAAATCAGTCTTGACCCTGTGCCTCATGGGAACAGTCCAGCCCGAACTGCCAAGCCAGGTCCTCCCTGGACTGGAATAAGCATCCTAGGACTGGTTTCGGGGTTTCACCCCTCTTCAGACAGGATAGCTTGATTTCAGTGGCATGGAGAGCACGGGACTCACGTCTGAGCATACCCGTCCCACTAGGGGTGACAAATGCAAAAAACAACAGTTGATGGACAGAATGCAGAACAATGTCATACATTCACCCCAGTACAGAGATCTGGGCCTAAATCTATTGTTTTTTGCTCACCATGTGATTCCAGTTTGAACCCAGCCATATGCAAATCAGTCTTGACCCTGTGCCTCATGGGAACAGTCAAGCCCGAACTGCCAAGCCAGGTCCTTCCTGAACTGGAATAAGCATCCTAGGACCGGTTTCGGGGTTTCACCCCTCTTCAGCCAGGATAGCTTGATTCCAGTGGCATGGAGAGCACGGGACTCACGTCTGAGCATACCCGTCCCACTCGGGGTAACAAATGCAAAAACAGCAGTTGATGGACTGAATGCAGAACAATGTCATACATTCACCCCAGTACAGAGATCTGGGCCTAAATCCATCTTTTTTTGCTCACCATGCCATTCCAGTTTGAACCCAGCCATATGCAAATCAGTCTTGACCCTGTGCCTCATGGGAACAGTCCAGCCCGAATTGCCAAGCCAGGTCCTCCCTGGACTGGAATAAGCATCCTAGGACCGGTTTCGTTGTTTCACCCCTCTTCAGCCAGGATAGCTTGATTCCAGTGGCATGGAGAGCACGGGACTCATATCTGAGCATACCCGTCCCACTCGGGTGGCAAGTGCAAAAACAACAGTTGAAGGACAGAATGCAGAACAATGTCATATATTCACACCAGTACAGAGATCTGGGCCTAAATCCATAGTTTTTTTGCTCACAATGCCATTCCAGTTTGAACCCAGCCATATGCAAATCAGTCTTGACCCTGTGCCTCATGGGAACAGTCCAGCACGAACTGCCAAGCCAGGTCCTCACAGGACTGGAATAAGCATCCTAGGACCGGTTTCGGGGTTTCACCCCTCTTCCGCCAGGATAGCTTGATTCCAGTGGCATGGAGAGCACGGGACTCACGTCTGAGCATACCCGTCCCACTCGGGGTGACAAATGCAAAAACAACAGTTGATGGACAGAATGCAGAACAATGTCATACATTCACCCCAGTACAGAGATCTGGGCCTAAATCCATCGTTTTTTTGCTCACCATGCCATTCCAGTTTGATCCCAGCCATATGCAAATCAGTCTTGACCCTGTGCCTCATAGGAAAAGTCCAGCCCGAACTGCCAAGCCAGGTCCTCCCTGGACTGGAATAAGCATCCTAGGACTGGTTTCGGGGTTTCACCCCTCTTCAGACAGGATAGCTTGATTTCAGTGGCATGGAGAGCACGGGACTCACGTCTGAGCATACCCGTCCCACTAGGGGTGACAAATGCAAAAAACAACAGTTGATGGACAGAATGCAGAACAATGTCATACATTCACCCCAGTACAGAGATCTGGGCCTAAATCTATTGTTTTTTGCTCACCATGTGATTCCAGTTTGAACCCAGCCATATGCAAATCAGTCTTGACCCTGTGCCTCATGGGAAAAGTCCAGCCCGAACTGCCAAGCCAGGTCCTCCCTGGACTGGAATAAGCATCCTAGGACCGGTTTCGGGGTTTCACCCCTCTTCAGCCAGGATAGCTTGATTCCAGTGGCATGGAGAGCACGGGACTCACGTTTGAGCATACCCGCCGCACCCGGGGTGACAAATGCAAAAACAACAGTTAATAGACAGAATGCAGAACAATGTAATACATTCACCCCAGTACAGAGATCGGGCCTAAATCCATTGTTTTTTTGCTCACCATGCCATTCCAGTTTGAACCCAGCCATATGCAAATCAGTCTTGACCCTGTGCCTCATGGGAACAGTCCAGCCCGAACTGCCAAGCCAGGTCCTCCCTGGACTGGAATAAGCATCCTAGGACTGGTTTCGGGGTTTCACCCCTCTTCAGACAGGATAGCTTGATTTCAGTGGCATGGAGAGCACGGGACTCACGTCTGAGCATACCCGTCCCACTAGGGGTGACAAATGCAAAAAACAACAGTTGATGGACAGAATGCAGAACAATGTCATACATTCACCCCAGTACAGAGATCTGGGCCTAAATCTATTGTTTTTTGCTCACCATGTGATTCCAGTTTGAACCCAGCCATATGCAAATCAGTCTTGACCCTGTGCCTCATGGGAAAAGTCCAGCCCGAACTGCCAAGCCAGGTCCTCCCTGGACTGGAATAAGCATCCTAGGACCGGTTTCGGGGTTTCACCCCTCTTCAGCCAGGATAGCTTGATTCCAGTGGCATGGAGAGCACGGGACTCACGTTTGAGCATACCCGCCGCACCCGGGGTGACAAATGCAAAAACAACAGTTAATAGACAGAATGCAGAACAATGTAATACATTCACCCCAGTACAGAGATCGGGCCTAAATCCATTGTTTTTTTGCTCACCATGCCATTCCAGTTTGAACCCAGCCATATGCAAATCAGTCTTGACCCTGTGCCTCATGGGAACAGTCCAGCCCGAACTGCCAAGCCAGGTCCTCCCTGGATTGGAATAAGCATCCTAGGACCGGTTTCGGGGTTTCACCCCTCTTCAGCCAGGATTGCTTGATTCCAGTGGCATGGAAAGCACGGGAGTCAAATCTGAGCATACCCGTCCCACTCGGGGTGACAAATGCAAAAACAACAGTTGATGGACTGAATGCAGAACAATGTCAAACATTCACCCCAGTACAGAGATTTGGGCCTAAATCCATCGTTTGTTGCTCACCATGCCATTCCAGTTTGAACCCAGCCATATGCAAATCAGTCTTGACCCTGTGCCTCATGGGAACAGTCCAGCCCGAACTGCCAAGCCAGGTCCTCCCTGGACTGGAATAAGCATCCTGGGACCGGTTTCGGGGTTTCACCCCTCGTCAGCCAGGATAGCTTGATTCCAGTGGCATGGAGAGCACGGGAGTCACGTCTGAGCATACCCGTCCCACTCGGGGTGACAAATGCAAAAACAACAGTTGATGGACTGAATGCAGAACAATGTCAAACATTCACCCCAGTACAGAGATCTGGGCCTAAATCCATCGTTTGTTGCTCACCATGCCATTCCAGTTTGAACCCAGCCATATGCAAATCAGTCTTGACCCTGTGCCTCATGGGAACAGTCCAGCCCGAACTGCCAAGCCAGGTCCTCCCTGGACTGGAATAAGCATCCTAGGACCGGTTTCGGGGTTTCACCCCTCTTCAGCCAGGATAGCTTGATTCCAGTGGCATGGAGAGCACGGGACTCACGTCTGAGCATACCCGTTCAACTCGGGGTGACAAATTCAAAAACAACAGTTGATGGACTGAATGCAGAACAATGTCATACATTCACCCCAGTACAGAGATCTGGGCGTAAATGCATCGTTTTTTGCACACCATGCCATTCCAGTTTGAACCCAGCCATATGCAAATCAGTCTTGACCCTGTGCCTCATGGGAACAGTCCAGCCCGAACTGCCAAGCCAGGTCCTCCCTGGACTGGAATAAGCATCCTGGGACCGGTTTCGGGGTTTCACCCCTCGTCAGCCAGGATAGCTTGATTCCAGTGGCATGGAGAGCACGGGAGTCACGTCTGAGCATACCCGTCCCACTCGGGGTGACAAATGCAAAAACAACAGTTGATGGACTGAATGCAGAACAATGTCAAACATTCACCCCAGTACAGAGATCTGGGCCTAAATCCATCGTTTGTTGCTCACCATGCCATTCCAGTTTGAACCCAGCCATATGCAAATCAGTCTTGACCCTGTGCCTCATGGGAACAGTCCAGCCCGAACTGCCAAGCCAGGTCCTCCCTGGACTGGACTAAGCATCCTAGGACCGGTTTCGGGGTTTCACCACTCTTCAGCCAGGATAGCTTGATTCCAGTGGCATGGAGAGCACGGGACTCACGTCTGAGCATACCCGTTCAACTCGGGGTGACAAATTCAAAAACAACAGTTGATGGACTGAATGCAGAACAATGTCATACATTCACCCCAGTACAGAGATCTGGGCGTAAATGCATCGTTTTTTGCACACCATGCAGTCCAGTTTGAACCCAGCCATATGCAAATCAGTCTTGACCCTGTGCCTCATGGGAACAGTCCAGATCGAACTGCCAAGCCAGGTCCTCCCTGGACTGGAATAAGCATCCTAGGACCGGTTTCGGGGTTTCACCCCTCTTCAGCCAGGATAGCTTGATTCCAGTGGCATGGAAAGCACGGGAGTCACTTCTGAGTATACCCGTCCCACTCGGGGTGACAAATGCAAAAACAACAGTTGATGGACTGAATGCAGAACAATGTCATACATTCACCCCAGTACAGAGATCTGGGCCTAAATCCATCTTTTTTTGCTCACCATGCCTTTCCAGTTGGAACCCAGCTATATGCAAATCAGTCCTGACCCTGTGCCTCATGGGAACAGTCCAGATCGAACTGCCAAGCCAGGTCCTCCCTGGACTGGAATAAGCATCCTAGGACCGGTTTCCGGGTTTCACCCCTCTTCAGCCAGGATAGCTTGATTCCTGTGGCATGGAAAGCACGGGAGTCACATCTGAGTATACCCGTCCCACTCGGGGTGACAAATGCAAAAACAACAGTTGATGGACTGAATGCAGAACAATGTCATACATTCACCCCAGTACAGAGATCTGGACCTAAATCCATCGTTTTTTGCTCACCATGCCATTCCAGTTTGAACCCAGCCATATGCAAATCAGTATTGACCCTGTGCCTCATGGGAACAGTCCAGCCCGAACTGCCAAGCCAGGTCCTCCCTGAACTGGAATAAGCATCCTAGGACCGGTTTCGGGGTTTCACCCCTCTTCAGCCAGGATAGCTTGATTCCAGTGGCATGGAGAGCACGGGACTCACGTCTGAGCATACCCGTCCCACTCGGGGTGACAAATGCAAAAACAGCAGTTGATGGACTGAATGCAGAACAATGTCATACATTCACCCCAGTACAGAGATCTGGGCCTAAATCCATCTTTTTTTGCTCACCATGCCATTCCAGTTTGAACCCAGCCATATGCAAATCAGTCTTGACCCTGTGCCTCATGGGAACAGTCCAGCCCGAATTGCCAAGCCAGGTCCTCCCTGGACTGGAATAAGCATCCTAGGACCGGTTTCGGTGTTTCACCCCTCTTCAGCCAGGATAGCTTGATTCCAGTGGCATGGAGAGCACGGGACTCATATCTGAGCATACCCGTCCCACTCGGGTGGCAAATGCAAAAACAACAGTTGATGGACAGAATGCAGAACAATGTCATATATTCACACCAGTACAGAGATCTGGGCCTAAATCCATAGTTTTTTTGCACACAATGCCATTCCAGTTTGAACCCAGCCATATGCAAATCAGTCTTGACCCTGTGCCTCATGGGAACAGTCCAGCCCGAACTGCCAAGCCAGGTCCTCCCTGGACTGGAATAAGCATCCTAGGACCGGTTTCGGGGTTTCACCCCTCTTCAGCCAGGATAGCTTGATTCCAGTGTCATGGAGAGCACGGGACTCACGTCTGAGCATACCCGCCCCACTCGGGGTGACAAATGCAAAAACAACAGTTAATAGACAGAATGCAAAACAATGTCATACGTTCACCCCAGTACAGAGATCGGGCCTAAATCCATTGTTTTTTTGCTCACCATGCCAATCCAGTTTGAACCCAGCCATATGCAAATCAGTCTTGACCCTGTGCCTCATGGGAACAGTCCAGCCCGAACTGCCAAGCCAGGTCCTCCCTGGACTGGAATAAGCATCCTAGGACCAGTTTCGGGTTTTCACCCCTCTTCAGGCAGGATAGCTTGATTCCAGTGGCATGGAGAGCACGGGACTCACGTCTGAGCATACCCATCCCACTCGGGTTGACAAATGCAAAAACAACAGTTGATGGACAGAATGCAGAACAATGTCATACATTCACCCCAATACAGAGATCTGGGCCTAAATCCATCGTTTTTATGCTCACCATGCCATTCCAGTTTGAACCCAGCCATATGCAAATCAGTCTTGACCCTGTGCCTCATGGGAACAGTCCAGCCCGAACTGCCAAGCCAGGTCCTCCCTTGACTGGAATAAGCATCCTAGGACTGGTTTCGGGGTTTCACCCCACTTCAGCCAGGATAGCTTGATTCCAGTGGCATGGAGAGCACGGGACACACGTCTGAGCATACCCGTCCCACTAGGGGTGACAAATGCAAAAACAACAGTTGATGGACAGAATGCAGAACAATGTCATACATTCACCCCAGTACAGAGATCTGGGCCTAAATCCATTGTTTTTTGCGCACCATGCCATTCCAGTTTGAACCCAGCCATATGGAAATCAGTCTTGACCCTGTGCCTCATGGGAACAGTCTAGCCCAAACTGCCAAGCCAGGTTCTCCCTGGACTGGAATAAGCATCTTAGGACCGGTTTCGGGGTTTCACCCCTCTTCAGCCAGGAGAGCTTGATTCCAGTGGCATGGAGAGCACGGGAGTCACATCTGAGTATACCCGTCCCACTCGGGGTGACAAATGCAAAAACAACAGTTGATGGACTGAATGCAGAACAATGTCATACATTCACCCCAGTACAGAGATATGGGCCTAAATCCATCTTTTTTTGCTCACCATGCCTTTCCAGTTTGAACCCAGCCATATGCAAATCAGTCCTCAGCCTGTGCCTCATGGGAACAGTCCAGATCGAACTGCCAAGCCAGGTCCTCCCTGGACTGGAATAAGCATCCTAGGACCGGTTTCGGGGTTTCACCCTTCTTCAGCCATGATAGCTCGATTCCACTGGCATGGAGAGCACAGGACTCACGTCTGAGCATACCAGTCCAACTTGGGGTGACAAATGCAAAAACAACAGTTGATGGACAGAATGCAGAACAATGTCATACATTCACCCCAGTACAGAGATCTGGGCCTAAAGCTATTGTTTTTTGCTCACCATGCGATTCCAGTTTGAACCCAGCCATATGCAAATCAGTCTTGACCCTGTGCCTCATGGGAACAGTCCAGCCCGAACTGCCAAGCCAGGTCCTCCCTGGACTGGAATAAGCATCCTAGGACCGGTTTCGGGGTTTCACCCCTCTTCAGCCAGGATAGCTTGATTCCAGTGTCATGGAGAGCACGGGACTCACGTCTGAGCATACCCGCCCCACTCGGGGTGACAAATGCAAAAACAACAGTTAATAGACAGAATGCAGAACAATGTCATACGTTCACCCCAGTACAGAGATCGGGCCTAAATCCATTGTTTTTTTGCTCACCATGCCATTCCAGTTTGAACCCAGCCATATGCAAATCAGTCTTGACCCTGTGCCTCATGGGAACAGTCCAGCCCGAACTGCCAAGCCAGGTCCTCCCTGGACTGGAATAAGCATCCTAGGACCAGTTTCGGGTTTTCACCCCTCTTCAGGCAGGATAGCTTGATTCCAGTGGCATGGAGAGCACGGGACTCACGTCTGAGCATACCCATCCCACTCGGGTTGACAAATGCAAAAACAACAGTTGATGGACTGAATGCAGAACAATGTCATACATTCACCCCAGTACAGAGATCTGGGAGTAAATCCATCGTTTTTTGCGCACCATGCCATTCCCGTTTGAACCCAGCCATATGCAAATCAGTCTTGACCCTGTGCCTCATGGGAATAGTCCAGCCCGAACTGCCAAGCCAGGTCCTCCCTGGACTGGAATAAGCATCCTAGGACCGGTTTCGGGGTTTCACCCCTCGTCAGCCAGGATAGCTTGATTCCAGTGGTATGGAGAGCACGGGAGTCACGTCTGAGCATACCCGTCCCACTCGGGGTGACAAATGCAAAAACAACAGTTGATGGACAGAATGCAGAACAATGTCATACATTCACCCCAATACAGAGATCTGGGCCTAAATCCATCGTTTTTTTGCTCACCATGCCATTCCAGTTTGAACCCAGCCATATGTAAATCAGTCTTGACCCTGTGCCTCATGGGAACAGTCCAGCCCGAACTGCCAAGCCAGGTCCTCCCTGGACTGGAATAAGCATCCTAGGACCGGTTTCGGGTTTTCACCCCTCTTCAGGCAGGATAGCTTGATTCCAGTTGCATGGAGAGCACGGGACTCACGTCTGAGCATACCCATCCCACTCGGGGTGACAAATGCAAAAACAACAGTTGATGGACAGAATGCAGAACAATGTCATTCATTCGCGCCAGTACAGAGATCTGGGCCTAAATCCATCTTTTTTTGCTCACCATGCCATTCCAGTTTGAACCCAGCCATATGCAAATCAGTCCTGACCCTGTGCCTCATGGGAACAGTCCAGATCGAACTGCCAAGCCAGGTCCTCCCTGAACTGGAATAAGCATGCTAGGACCGGTTTCGGGGTTTCACCCCTCTTCAGCCAGGATAGCTTGATTCCAGTGGCATGGAAAGCACGGGAGTCAAATCTGAGCATACCCGTCCCACTCGGGGTGACAAATGCAAAAACAACAGTTGATGGACTGAATGCAGAACAATGTCAAACATTCACCCCAGTACAGAGATCTGGGCCTAAATCCATCGTTTGTTGCTCACCATGCCATTCCAGTTTGAACCCAGCCATATGCAAATCAGTCTTGACCCTGTGCCTCATGGGAACAGTCCAGCCCGAACTGCCAAGCCAGGTCCTCCCTGGACTGGAATAAGCATCCTGGGACCGGTTTCGGGGTTTCACCCCTCGTCAGCCAGGATAGCTTGATTCCAGTGGCATGGAGAGCACGGGAGTCACGTCTGAGCATACCCGTCCCACTCGGGGTGACAAATGCAAAAACAACAGTTGATGGACTGAATGCAGAACAATGTCAAACATTCACCCCAGTACAGAGATCTGGGCCTAAATCCATCGTTTGTTGCTCACCATGCCATTCCAGTTTGAACCCAGCCATATGCAAATCAGTCTTGACCCTGTGCCTCATGGGAACAGTCCAGCCCGAACTGCCAAGCCAGGTCCTCCCTGGACTGGAATAAGCATCCTAGGACCGGTTTCGGGGTTTCACCCCTCTTCAGCCAGGATAGCTTGATTCCAGTGGCATGGAGAGCACGGGACTCACGTCTGAGCATACCCGTTCAACTCGGGGTGACAAATTCAAAAACAACAGTTGATGGACTGAATGCAGAACAATGTCATACATTCACCCCAGTACAGAGATCTGGGCGTAAATGCATCGTTTTTTGCACACCATGCCATTCCAGTTTGAACCCAGCCATATGCAAATCAGTCTTGACCTTGTGCCTCATGGGAACAGTCCAGCCCGAACTGCCAAGCCAGGTCCTCCCTGGACTGGAATAAGCATCCTGGGACCGGTTTCGGGGTTTCACCCCTCGTCAGCCAGGATAGCTTGATTCCAGTGGCATGGAGAGCACGGGAGTCACGTCTGAGCATACCCGTCCCACTCGGGGTGACAAATGCAAAAACAACAGTTGATGGACTGAATGCAGAACAATGTCAAACATTCACCCCAGTACAGAGATCTGGGCCTAAATCCATCGTTTGTTGCTCACCATGCCATTCCAGTTTGAACACAGCCATATGCAAATCAGTCTTGACCCTGTGCCTCATGGGAACAGTCCAGCCCGAACTGCCAAGCCAGGTCCTCCCTGGACTGGAATAAGCATCCTAGGACCGGTTTCGGGGTTTCACCCCTCTTCAGCCAGGATAGCTTGATTCCAGTGGCATGGAGAGCACGGGACTCACGTCTGAGCATACCCGTTCAACTCGGGGTGACAAATTCAAAAACAACAGTTGATGGACTGAATGCAGAACAATGTCATACATTCACCCCAGTACAGAGATCTGGGCGTAAATGCATCGTTTTTTGCACACCATGCCATTCCAGTTTGAACCCAGCCATATGCAAATCAGTCTTGACCCTGTGCCTCATGGGAACAGTCCAGCCCGAACTGCCAAGCCAGGTCCTCCCTGGACTGGAATAAGCATCCCAGGACCGGTTTCCGGTTTTCACCCCTCTTCAGGCAGGATAGCTTGATTCCAGTGGCATGGAGAGCACGGGACTCACGTCTGAGCATACCCATCCCACTCGGGGTGACAAATGCAAAAACAACAGTTGATGGACAGAATGCAGAACAATGTCATACATTCACCCCAGTATAGAGATCGGGCCTAAATCCATTGTTTTTTTGCTCACCATGCCATTCCAGTTTGAACCCAGCCATATGCAAATCAGTCCTGACCCTGTGCCTCATGGGAACAGTCCAGATCGAACTGCCAAGCCAGGTCCTCCCTGGACTGGAATAAGCATGCTAGGACCGGTTTCGGGGTTTCACCCCTCTTCAGCCAGGATAGCTTGATTCCAGTGGCATGGAGAGCACGGGACTCACGTCTGAGCATACCCGTCCCACTCGGGGTGACAAATGCAAAAACAACAGTTGATAGTCAGAATGCAGAACAATGTCATACATTCACCACAGTACAGAGATCTGGGCCTAAATCCATCGTTTATTGCTCACCATGCCATTCCAGTTTGAACCCAGCCATATGCAAATCAGTCTTGACCCTGTGCCTCATGGGAACAGTCCAGCCCGAACTGCCAAGCCAGGTCCTCCCTGGAATGGAATAAGCATCCTAGGACTGGTTTCGGGGTTTCACCCCACTTCAGCCAGGATAGCTTGATTCCAGTGGCATGGAGAGCACGGGACTCACGTCTGAGCATACCCGCCCCACTCGGGGTGACAAATGCAAAAACAACAGTTAATAGACAGAATGCAGAACAATGTCATACATTCACCTCAGTACAGAGATCGGGCCTAAATCCATTGTTTTTTTGCTCACCATGCCATTCCAGTTTGAACCCAGCCATATGCAAATCAGTCTTGACCCTGTGCCTCATGGGAACAGTCCAGCCCGAACTGCCAAGCCAGGTCCTCCCTGGACTGGAATAAGCATCCTAGGACCGGTTTCCGGTTTTCACCCCTCTTCAGGCAGGATAGCTTGATTCCAGTGGCATGGAGAGCACGGGACTCACGTCTGAGCATACCCATCCCACTCGGGGTGACAAATGCAAAAACAACAGTTGATGGACAGAATGCAGAACAATGTCATACATTCACCCCAGTATAGAGATCGGGCCTAAATCCATTGTTTTTTTGCTCACCATGCCATTCCAGTTTGAACCCAGCCATATGCAAATCAGTCCTGACCCTGTGCCTCATGGGAACAGTCCAGATCGAACTGCCAAGCCAGGTCCTCCCTGGACTGGAATAAGCATGCTAGGACCGGTTTCGGGGTTTCACCCCTCTTCAGCCAGGATAGCTTGATTCCAGTGGCATGGAGAGCACGGGACTCACGTCTGAGCATACCCGTCCCACTCGGGGTGACAAATGCAAAAACAACAGTTGATAGTCAGAATGCAGAACAATGTCATACATTCACCACAGTACAGAGATCTGGGCCTAAATCCATCGTTTATTGCTCACCATGCCATTCCAGTTTGAACCCAGCCATATGCAAATCAGTCTTGACCCTGTGCCTCATGGGAACAGTCCAGCCCGAACTGCCAAGCCAGGTCCTCCCTGGAATGGAATAAGCATCCTAGGACTGGTTTCCGGTTTTCACCCCTCTTCAGGCAGGATAGCTTGATTCCAGTGGCATGGAGAGCACGGGACTCACGTCTGAGCATACCCGTCCCACTCGGGGTGACAAATGCAAAAACAACAGTTGATAGTCAGAATGCAGAACAATGTCATACATTCACCACAGTACAGAGATCGGGCCTAAATCCATTGTTTTTTTGCTCACCATGCCATTCCAGTTTGAACCCAGCCATATGCAAATCAGTCTTGACCCTGTGCCTCATGGGAACAGTCCAGCCCGAACTGCCAAGCCAGGTCCTCCCTGGACTGGAATAAGCATCCTAGGACCGGTTTCCGGTTTTCACCCCTCTTCAGGCAGGATAGCTTGATTCCAGTGGCATGGAGAGCACGGGACTCACGTCTGAGCATACCCGCCCCACTCGGGGTGACAAATGCAAAAACAACAGTTAATAGACAGAATGCAGAACAATGTCATACATTCACCTCAGTACAGAGATCGGGCCTAAATCCATTGTTTTTTTGCTCACCATGCCATTCCAGTTTGAACCCAGCCATATGCAAATCAGTCTTGACCCTGTGCCTCATGGGAACAGTCCAGCTCGAACTGCCAAGCCAGGTCCTCCCTGGACTGGAATAAGCATCCTAGGACCGGTTTCCGGTTTTCACCCCTCTTCAGGCAGGATAGCTTGATTCCAGTGGCATGGCGAGCACGGGACTCACGTCTGAGCATACCCATCCCACTCGGGGTGACAAATGCAAAAACAACAGTTGATTGACAGAATGCAGAACAATGTCATACATTCACCCCAGTATAGAGATCGGGCCTAAATCCATTGTTTTTTTGCTCACCATGCCATTCCAGTTTGAACCCAGCCATATGCAAATCAGTCCTGACCCTGTGCCTCATGGGAACAGTCCAGATCGAACTGCCAAGCCAGGTCCTCCCTGGACTGGAATAAGCATCCTTGGACCGGTTTCGGGGTTTCACCCCTCTTCAGCCAGGATAGCTTGATTCCAGTGGCATGGAAAGCACGGGAGTCACTTCTGAGTATACCCGTCCCACTCGGGGTGACAAATGCAAAAACAACAGTTGATGGACTGAATGCAGAACAATGTCATACATTCACCCCAGTACAGAGATCTGGGCCTAAATCCATCTTTTTTTGCTCACCATGCCTTTCCAGTTGGAACCCAGCCATATGCAAATCAGTCCTGACCCTGTGCCTCATGGGAACAGTCCAGATCGAACTGCCAAGCCAGGTCCTCCCTGGACTGGAATAAGCATCCTAGGACCGGTTTCGGGGTTTCACCCCTCTTCAGCCAGGATAGCTTGATTCCTGTGGCATGGAAAGCACGGGAGTCACATCTGAGTATACCCGTCCCACTCGGGGTGACAAATGCAAAAACAACAGTTGATGACTGAATGCAGAACAATGTCATACATTCACCCCAGTACAGAGATCTGGACCTAAATCCATCGTTTTTTGCTCACCATGCCATTCCAGTTTGAACCCAGCCATATGCAAATCAGTATTGACCCTGTGCCTCATGGGAACAGTCCAGCCCGAACTGCCAAGCCAGGTCCTCCCTGAACTGGAATAAGCATCCTAGGACCGGTTTCGGGGTTTCACCCCTCTTCAGCCAGGATAGCTTGATTCCAGTGGCATGGAGAGCACGGGACTCACGTCTAAGCATACCCGTCCCACTCGGGGTGACAAATGCAAAAACAGCAGTTGATGGACTGAATGCAGAACAATGTCATACATTCACCCCAGTACAGAGATCTGGGCCTAAATCCATCTTTTTTTGCTCACCATGCCATTCCAGTTTGAACCCAGCCATATGCAAATCAGTCTTGACCCTGTGCCTCATTGGAACAGTCCAGCCCGAATTGCCAAGCCAGGTCCTCCCTGGACTGGAATAAGCATCCTAGGACCGGTTTCGGTGTTTCACCCCTCTTCAGCCAGGATAGCTTGATTCCAGTGGCATGGGGAGCACGGGACTCATATCTGAGCATACCCGTCCCACTCGGGTGGCAAATGCAAAAACAACAGTTGATGGACAGAATGCAGAACAATGTCATATATTCACACCAGTACAGAGATCTGGGCCTAAATCCATAGTTTTTTTGCTCACAATGCCATTCCAGTTTGAACCCAGCCATATGCAAATCAGTCTTGACCCTGTGCCTCATGGGAACAGTCCAGCCCGAACTGCCAAGCCAGGTCCTCACAGGACTGGAATAAGCATCCTAGGACCGGTTTCGGGGTTTCACCCCTCTTCCGCCAGGATAGCTTGATTCCAGTGGCATGGAGAGCACGGGACTCACGTCAGAGCATACCCGTCCCACTCGGGGTGACAAATGCAAAAACAACAGTTGATGGACAGAATACAGAACAATGTCATACATTCACCGCAGTACAGAGATCTGGGCCTAAAGCTATTGTTTTTTGCTCACCATGCGATTCCAGTTTGAACCCAGCCATATGCAAATCAGTCTTGACCCTGTGCCTCATGGGAACAGTCCAGCCCGAACTGCCAAGCCAGGTCCTCCCTGGACTGGAATAAGCATCCTAGGACGGGTTTCGGGGTTTCACCCCTCTTCAGCCAGGATAGCTTGATTCCAGTGTCATGGAGAGCACGGGACTCACGTCTGAGCATACCCGCCCCACTCGGGGTGACAAATGCAAAAACAACAGTTAATAGACAGAATGCAAAACAATGTCATACGTTCACGCCAGTACAGAGATCGGGCCTAAATCCATTGTTTTTTTGCTCACTATGCCAATCCAGTTTGAACCCAGCCATATGCAAATCAGTCTTGACCCTGTGCCTCATGGGAACAGTCCAGCCCGAACTGCCAAGCCAGGTCCTCCCTGGACTGGAATAAGCATCCTAGGACCAGTTTCGGGTTTTCACCCCTCTTCAGGCAGGATAGCTTGATTCCAGTGGCATGGAGAGCACGGGACTCACGTCTGAGCATACCCATCCCACTCGGGTTGACAAATGCAAAAACAACAGTTGATGGACAGAATGCAGAACAATGTCATACATTCACCCCAGTACAGAGATCTGGGCCTAAATAAATCTTTTTTTGCTCACCATGCCATTCCAGTTTGAACCCAGCCATATGCAAATCAGTCCTGACCCTGTGCCTCATGGGAACAGTCCAGATCGAACTGCCAAGCCAGGTCCTCCCTGAACTGCAATAAGCATGCTAGGACCGGTTTCGGGGTTTCACCCCTGTTCAGCCAGGATAGCTTGATTCCAGTGGCATGGAAAGCACGGGACTCACGTCTGAGCATACCCGTTCCACTCGGGGTGACAAATTCAAAAACAACAGTTGATGGACAGAATGCAGAACAATGTCATACATTCACCCCAATACAGAGATCTGGGCCTAAATCCATCGTTTTTTTGCTCACCATGCCATTCCAGTTTGAACCCAGCCATATGCAAATCAGTCTTGACCCTGTGCCTCATGGGAACAGTCCAGCCCGAACTGCCAAGCCAGGTCCTCCCTTGACTGGAATAAGCATCCTAGGACTGGTTTCGGGGTTTCACCCCACTTCAGCCAGGATAGCTTGATTCCAGTGGCATGGAGAGCACGGGACACACGTCTGAGCATACCCGTCCCACTATGGGTGACAAATGCAAAAACAACAGTTGATGGACAGAATGCAGAACAATGTCATACATTCACCCCAGTACAGAGATCTGGGCCTAAATCCATTGTTTTTTGCGCACCATGCCATTCCAGTTTGAACCCAGCCATATGGAAATCAGTCTTGACCCTGTGCCTCATGGGAACAGTCTAGCCCAAACTGCCAAGCCAGGTTCTCCCTGGACTGGAATAAGCATCTTAGGACCGGTTTCGGGGTTTCACCCCTCTTCAGCCAGGAGAGCTTGATTCCAGTGGCATGGAGAGCACGGGACTCACGTCTGAGCATACCCGCCCCACTCGGGGTGACAAATGCAAAAACAACAGTTAATAGACAGAATGCAGAACAATGTCATACATTCACCCCAGTACAGAGATCGGGCCTAAATCCACTGTTTTTTTGCTCACCATGCCTTTCCAGTTTGAACCCAGCCATATGCAAATCAGTCCTCAGCCTGTGCCTCATGGGAACAGTCCAGATCGAACTGCCAAGCCAGGTCCTCCCTGGACTGGAATAAGCATCCTAGGACCGGTTTCGCGGTTTCACCCCTCTTCAGCCATGATAGCTCGATTCCACTGGCATGGAGAGCACAGGACTCACGTCTGAGCATACCCGCCCCACTCGGGGTGACAAATGCAAAAACAACAGTTAATAGACAGAATGCAGAACAATGTCATACGTTCACCACAGTACAGAGATCGGGCCTAAATCCATTGTTTTTTTGCTCACCATGCCATTCCAGTTTGAACCCAGCCATATGCAAATCAGTCTTGACCCTGTGCCTCATGGGAACAGTCCAGCCCGAACTGCCAAGCCAGGTCCTCCCTGGACTGGAATAAGCATCCTAGGACCAGTTTCGGGTTTTCACCCCTCTTCAGGCAGGATAGCTTGATTCCAGTGGCATGGAGAGCACGGGACTCACGTCTGAGCATACCCATCCCACTCGGGTTGACAAATGCAAAAACAACAGTTGATGGACTGAATGCAGAACAATGTCATACATTCACCCCAGTACAGAGATCTGGGAGTAAATCCATCGTTTTTTGCGCACCATGCCATTCCCGTTTGAACCCAGCCATATGCAAATCAGTCTTGACCCTGTGCCTCATGGGAATAGTCCAGCCCGAACTGCCAAGCCAGGTCCTCCCTGGACTGGAATAAGCATCCTAGGACCGGTTTCGGGGTTTCACCCCTCGTCAGCCAGGATAGCTTGATTCCAGTGGTATGGAGAGCACGGGAGTCACGTCTGAGCATACCCGTCCCACTCGGGGTGACAAATGCAAAAACAACAGTTGATGGACAGAATGCAGAACAATGTCATACATTCACCCCAATACAGAGATCTGGGCCTAAATCCATCGTTTTTTTGCTCACCATGCCATTCCAGTTTGAACCCAGCCATATGCAAATCAGTCTTGACCCTGTGCCTCATGGGAACAGTCCAGCCCGAACTGCCAAGTCAGGTCCTCCCTTGACTGGAATAAGCATCCTAGGACTGGTTTCGGGGTTTCACCCCACTTCAGCCAGGATAGCTTGATTCCAGTGGCATGGAGAGCACGGGACTCACGTCTGAGCATACCCGTCCCACTAGGGGTGACAAATGCAAAAACAACAGTTGATGGACAGAATGCAGAACAATGTCATACATTCACCCCAGTATAGAGATCTGGGCCTAAATCCATTGTTTTTTGCTCACCATGCCACTCCAGTTGGAACCCAGCCATATGGAAATCAGTCTTGACCCTGTGCCTCATGGGAACAGTCTAGCCCAAACTGCCAAGCCAGGTTCTCCCTGGACTGGAATAAGCATCTTAGGACCGGTTTCGGGGTTTCACCCCTCTTCAGCCAGGAGAGCTTGATTCCAGTGGCATGGAGAGCACGGGACTCACGTCTGAGCATACCCGCCCCACTCAGGGTGACAAATGCAAAAACAACAGTTAACAGACAGAATGCAGAACAATGTCATACATTCACCCCAGTACAGAGATCGGGCCTAAATCCACTGTTTTTTTGCTCACCATGCCATTCCAGTTTGAACCCAGCCATATGCAAATCAGTCCTGACCCTGTGCCTCATGGGAACAGTCCAGCCCAAACTGCCAAGCCAGGTCCTCCCTGGACTGGAATAAGCATCCTAGGACCGGTTTCGGGGTTTCACCTCTCTTCAGGCAGGATAGCTTGATTCCAGTGGCATGGAAAGCACGGGAGTCACATCTGAGTATACCCGTCCCACTCGGGGTGACAAATGCAAAAACAACAGTTGATGGACTGAATGCAGAACAATGTCATACATTCATCCCAGTACAGAGATATGGGCCTAAATCCATCGTTTTTTGCTCACCATGCCATTCCAGTTTGATCCCAGCCATATGCAAATCAGTATTGACCCTGTGCCTCATGGGAACAGTCCAGCCCGAACTGCCAAGCCAGGTCCTCCGTGAACTGGAATTATTATCCTAGGACCGGTTTCGGGGTTTCACCCCACTTCAGCCAGGATAGCTTGATTTCAGTGGCATGGAGAGCACGGGACTCACGTCTGAGCATACCCGTCCAACTAGGGGTGACAAATGCAAAAACAACAGTTGATGGACAGAATGCAGAACAATGTCATACATTCACCCCAGTACAGAGATCTGGGCCTAAATCTATTGTTTTTTTCTCACCATGTGATTCCAGTTTGAACCCAGCCATATGCAAATCAGTCTTGACCCTGTGCCTCATGGGAACAGTCCAGCCCGAACTGCCAAGCCAGGTCCTCCCTGGACTGGAATAAGCATCCTAGGACCGGTTTCGGGGTTTCACCCCTCTTCAGCCAGGATAGCTTGATTCCAGTGGCATGGAGAGCACGGGACTCATGTTTGAGCATACCCGCCGCACTCGGGTTGACAAATGCAAAAACATCAGTTAATAGACAGAATGCAGAACAATGTAATACATTCACCCCAGTACAGAGATCGGGCCTAAATCCACTGTTTTTTTGCTCACCATGCCATTCCAGTTTGAACCCAGCCATATGCAAATCAGTCTTGACCCTGTGCCTCATGGGAACAGTCCAGCCCGAACTGCCAAGCCAGGTCCTCCCTGGACTGGAATAAGCATCCTAGGACCGGTTTCGGGGTTTCACCCCTCTTCAGCCAGGATAGCTTGATTCCAGTGGCATGGAGAGCACGGGACTCACGTCTGAGCATACCCGTTCCACTCGGGGTGACAAATTCAAAAACAACAGTTGATGGACTGAATGCAGAACAATGTCATACATTCACCCCAGTACAGAGATCTGGGCGTAAATGCATCGTTTTTTGCACACCATGCCATTCCAGTTTGAACCCAGCCATATGCAAATCAGTCTTGACCCTATGCCTCATGGGAACAGTCCAGCCCGAACTGCCAAGCCAGGTCCTCCCTGGACTGGAATAAGCATGCTAGGACCGGTTTCGGGGTTTTACCCCTCTTCAGCCAGGATAGCTTGATTCCAGTGGCATGGAAAGCACGGGAGTCAAATCTGAGCATACCCGTCCCACTCGGGGTGACAAATGCAAAAACAACAGTTGATGGACTGAATGCAGAACAATGTCAAACATTCACCCCAGTACAGAGATCTGGGCCTAAATCCATCGTTTGTTGCTCACCATGCCATTCCAGTTTGAACCCAGCCATATGCAAATCAGTCTTGACCCTGTGCCTCATGGGAACAGTCCAGCCCGAACTGCCAAGCCAGGTCCTCCCTGGACTGGAATAAGCATCCTAGGACCGGTTTCGGGGTTTCTCCCCTCTTCAGCCAGGATAGCTTGATTCCAGTGGCATGGAGAGCACGGGACTCACGTCTGAGCATACCCATCCCACTCGGGTTGACAAATGCAAAAACAACAGTTGATGGACAGAATGCAGAACAATGTCATACATTCACCCCAGTACAGAGATCTGGGCCTAAATAAATCTTTTTTTGCTCACCATGCCATTCCAGTTTGAACCCAGCCATATGCAAATCAGTCCTGACCCTGTGCCTCATGGGAACAGTCCAGATCGAACTGCCAAGCCAGGTCCTCCCTGAACTGCAATAAGCATGCTAGGACCGGTTTCGGGGTTTCACCCCTGTTCAGCCAGGATAGCTTGATTCCAGTGGCATGGAAAGCACGGGACTCACGTCTGAGCATACCCGTTCCACTCGGGGTGACAAATTCAAAAACAACAGTTGATGGACTGAATGCAGAACAATGTCATACATTCACCCCAATACAGAGATCTGGGCCTAAATCCATCGTTTTTTTGCTCACCATGCCATTCCAGTTTGAACCCAGCCATATGCAAATCAGTCTTGACCCTGTGCCTCATGGGAACAGTCCAGCCCGAACTGCCAAGCCAGGTCCTCCCTTGACTGGAATAAGCATCCTAGGACTGGTTTCGGGGTTTCACCCCACTTCAGCCAGGATAGCTTGATTCCAGTGGCATGGAGAGCACGGGACACACGTCTGAGCATACCCGTCCCACTATGGGTGACAAATGCAAAAACAACAGTTGATGGACAGAATGCAGAACAATGTCATACATTCACCCCAGTACAGAGATCTGGGCCTAAATCCATTGTTTTTTGCGCACCATGCCATTCCAGTTTGAACCCAGCCATATGGAAATCAGTCTTGACCCTGTGCCTCATGGGAACAGTCTAGCCCAAACTGCCAAGCCAGGTTCTCCCTGGACTGGAATAAGCATCTTAGGACCGGTTTCGGGGTTTCACCCCTCTTCAGCCAGGAGAGCTTGATTCCAGTGGCATGGAGAGCACGGGACTCACGTCTGAGCATACCCGCCCCACTCGGGGTGACAAATGCAAAAACAACAGTTAATAGACAGAATGCAGAACAATGTCATACATTCACCCCAGTACAGAGATCGGGCCTAAATCCACTGTTTTTTTGCTCACCATGCCTTTCCAGTTTGAACCCAGCCATATGCAAATCAGTCTTAACCCTGTGCCTCATGGGAACAGTCCAGCCCGAACTGCCAAGCCAGGTCCTCCCTGGACTGGAATAAGCATCCTAGGACCGGTTTCGGGTTTTCACCCCTCTTCAGGCAGGATAGCTTGATTCCAGTGGCATGGAGAGCACTGGACTCACGTCTGAGCATACCCAACCCACTCGGGGTGACAAATGCAAAAACCACAGTTGATGGACAGAATGCAGAACAATGTCATACATTCACCCCGGTACAGAGATCTGGGCCTAAATCCATCTTTTTTTGCTCACCATGCCATTCCAGTTTGAACCCAGCCATATGCAAATCAGTCCTGACCCTGTGCCTCATGGGAACAGTCCAGCCCAAACTGCCAAGCCAGGTCCTCCCTGGACTGGAATAAGCATCCTAGGACCGGTTTCGGGGTTTCACCCCTCTTCAGCCAGGATAGCTTGATTCCAGTGGCATGGAAAGCACGGGAGTCACATCTGAGTATACCCGTCCCACTCGGGGTGACAAATGCAAAAACAACAGTTGATGGACTGAATGCAGAGCAATGTCATACATTCACCCCAGTACAGAGATATGGGCCTAAATCCATCTTTTTTTGCTCACCATGCCTTTCCAGTTTGAACCCAGCCATATGCAAATCAGTCCTCAGCCTGTGCCTCATGGGAACAGTCCAGATCGAACTGCCAAGCCAGGTCCTCCCTGGACTGGAATAAGCATCCTAGGACCGGTTTCGCGGTTTCACCCCTCTTCAGCCATGATAGCTCGATTCCACTGGCATGGAGAGCACAGGACTCACGTCTGAGCATACCCGCCCCACTCGGGGTGACAAATGCAAAAACAACAGTTAATAGACAGAATGCAGAACAATGTCATACGTTCACCCCAGTACAGAGATCGGGCCTCAATCCATTGTTTTTTTGCTCACCATGCCATTCCAGTTTGAACCCAGCCATATGCAAATCAGTCTTGACCCTGTGCCTCATGGGAACAGTCCAGCCCGAACTGCCAAGCCAGGTCCTCCCTGGACTGGAATAAGCATCCTAGGACCAGTTTCGGGTTTTCACCCCTCTTCAGGCAGGATAGCTTGATTCCAGTGGCATGGAGAGCACGGGACTCACGTCTGAGCATACCCATCCCACTCGGGTTGACAAATGCAAAAACAACAGTTGATGGACTGAATGCAGAACAATGTCATACATTCACCCCAGTACAGAGATCTGGGAGTAAATCCATCGTTTTTTGCGCACCATGCCATTCCCGTTTGAACCCAGCCATATGCAAATCAGTCTTGACCCTGTGCCTCATGGGAATAGTCCAGCCCGAACTGCCAAGCCAGGTCCTCCCTGGACTGGAATAAGCATCCTAGGACCGGTTTCGGGGTTTCACCCCTCGTCAGCCAGGATAGCTTGATTCCAGTGGTATGGAGAGCACGGGAGTCACGTCTGAGCATACCCGTCCCACTCGGGGTGACAAATGCAAAAACAACAGTTGATGGACAGAATGCAGAACAATGTCATACATTCACCCCAATACAGAGATCTGGGCCTAAATCCATCGTTTTTTTGCTCACCATGCCATTCCAGTTTGAACCCAGCCATATGCAAATCAGTCTTGACCCTGTGCCTCATGGGAACAGTCCAGCCCGAACTGCCAAGTCAGGTCCTCCCTTGACTGGAATAAGCATCCTAGGACTGGTTTCGGGGTTTCACCCCACTTCAGCCAGGATAGCTTGATTCCAGTGGCATGGAGAGCACGGGACTCACGTCTGAGCATACCCGTCCCACTAGGGGTGACAAATGCAAAAACAACAGTTGATGGACAGAATGCAGAACAATGTCATACATTCACCCCAGTATAGAGATCTGGGCCTAAATCCATTGTTTTTTGCTCACCATGCCACTCCAGTTGGAACCCAGCCATATGGAAATCAGTCTTGACCCTGTGCCTCATGGGAACAGTCTAGCCCAAACTGCCAAGCCAGGTTCTCCCTGGACTGGAATAAGCATCTTAGGACCGGTTTCGGGGTTTCACCCCTCTTCAGCCAGGAGAGCTTGATTCCAGTGGCATGGAGAGCACGGGACTCACGTCTGAGCATACCCGCCCCACTCAGGGTGACAAATGCAAAAACAACAGTTAACAGACAGAATGCAGAACAATGTCATACATTCACCCCAGTACAGAGATCGGGCCTAAATCCACTGTTTTTTTGCTCACCATGCCATTCCAGTTTGAACCCAGCCATATGCAAATCAGTCCTGACCCTGTGCCTCATGGGAACAGTCCAGCCCAAACTGCCAAGCCAGGTCCTCCCTGGACTGGAATAAGCATCCTAGGACCGGTTTCGGGGTTTCACCTCTCTTCAGGCAGGATAGCTTGATTCCAGTGGCATGGAAAGCACGGGAGTCACATCTGAGTATACCCGTCCCACTCGGGGTGACAAATGCAAAAACAACAGTTGATGGACTGAATGCAGAACAATGTCATACATTCATCCCAGTACAGAGATATGGGCCTAAATCCATCGTTTTTTGCTCACCATGCCATTCCAGTTTGATCCCAGCCATATGCAAATCAGTATTGACCCTGTGCCTCATGGGAACAGTCCAGCCCGAACTGCCAAGCCAGGTCCTCCCTGAACTGGAATTATTATCCTAGGACCGGTTTCGGGGTTTCACCCCACTTCAGCCAGGATAGCTTGATTTCAGTGGCATGGAGAGCACGGGACTCACGTCTGAGCATACCCGTCCAACTAGGGGTGACAAATGCAAAAACAACAGTTGATGGACAGAATGCAGAACAATGTCATACATTCACCCCAGTACAGAGATCTGGGCCTAAATCTATTGTTTTTTTCTCACCATGTGATTCCAGTTTGAACCCAGCCATATGCAAATCAGTCTTGACCCTGTGCCTCATGGGAACAGTCCAGCCCGAACTGCCAAGCCAGGTCCTCCCTGGACTGGAATAAGCATCCTAGGACCGGTTTCGGGGTTTCACCCCTCTTCAGCCAGGATAGCTTGATTCCAGTGGCATGGAGAGCACGGGACTCATGTTTGAGCATACCCGCCGCACTCGGGTTGACAAATGCAAAAACATCAGTTAATAGACAGAATGCAGAACAATGTAATACATTCACCCCAGTACAGAGATCGGGCCTAAATCCACTGTTTTTTTGCTCACCATGCCATTCCAGTTTGAACCCAGCCATATGCAAATCAGTCTTGACCCTGTGCCTCATGGGAACAGTCCAGCCCGAACTGCCAAGCCAGGTCCTCCCTGGACTGGAATAAGCATCCTAGGACCGGTTTCGGGGTTTCACCCCTCTTCAGCCAGGATAGCTTGATTCCAGTGGCATGGAGAGCACGGGACTCACGTCTGAGCATACCCGTTCCACTCGGGGTGACAAATTCAAAAACAACAGTTGATGGACTGAATGCAGAACAATGTCATACATTCACCCCAGTACAGAGATCTGGGCGTAAATGCATCGTTTTTTGCACACCATGCCTTTCCAGTTTGAACCCAGCCATATGCAAATCAGTCTTGACCCTATGCCTCATGGGAACAGTCCAGCCCGAACTGCCAAGCCAGGTCCTCCCTGGACTGGAATAAGCATGCTAGGACCGGTTTCGGGGTTTTACCCCTCTTCAGCCAGGATAGCTTGATTCCAGTGGCATGGAAAGCACGGGAGTCAAATCTGAGCATACCCGTCCCACTCGGGGTGACAAATGCAAAAACAACAGTTGATGGACTGAATGCAGAACAATGTCAAACATTCACCCCAGTACAGAGATCTGGGCCTAAATCCATCGTTTGTTGCTCACCATGCCATTCCAGTTTGAACCCAGCCATATGCAAATCAGTCTTGACCCTGTGCCTCATGGGAACAGTCCAGCCCGAACTGCCAAGCCAGGTCCTCCCTGGACTGGAATAAGCATCCTAGGACCGGTTTCGGGGTTTCTCCCCTCTTCAGCCAGGATAGCTTGATTCCAGTGGCATGGAGAGCACGGGACTCACGTCTGAGCATACCTGTTCCACTCGGGGTGACAAATTCAAAAACAACAGTTGATGGACTGAATGCAGAACAATGTCATACATTCACCCCAGTACAGAGATCTGGGCGTAAATGCATCGTTTTTTGCACACCATGCCATTCCAGTTTGAACCCAGCCATATGCAAATCAGTCTTGACCCTATGCCTCATGGGAACAGTCCAGCCCGAACTGCCAAGCCAGGTCCTCCCTGGACTGGAATAAGCATCCTGGGACCGGTTTTGGGGTTTCACCCCTCGTCAGCCAAGATAGCTTGATTCCAGTGGCATGGAGAGCACGGGAGTCACGTCTGAGCATACCCGTCCCACTAGGGGTGACAAATGCAAAAACAACAGTTGATGGACAGAATGCAGAACAATGTCATACATTCACCCCAATTCAGAGATCTGGGCCTAAATCCATCGTTTTTTTGCTCACCATGCCATTCCAGTTTGAACCCAGCCATATGCAAATCAGTCTTGACCCTGTGCCTCATGGGAACAGTCCAGCCCGAACTGCCAAGCCAGGTCCTCCCTTGACTGGAATAAGCATCCTAGGACTGGTTTCGGGGTTTCACCCCACTTCAGCCAGGATAGCTTGATTCCAGTGGCATGGAGAGCACGGGACTCACGTCTGAGCATACCCGTCCCACTAGGGGTGACAAATGCAAAAACAACAGTTGATGGACAGAATGCAGAACAATGTCATACATTCACCCCAATACAGAGATCTGGGCCTAAATCCATCGTTTTTTTGCTCACCATGCCATTCCAGTTTGAACCCAGCCATATGCAAATCAGTCTTGACCCTGTGCCTCATGGGAACAGTCCAGCCCGAACTGCCAAGCCAGGTCCTCCCTTGACTGGAATAAGCATCCTAGGACTGGTTTCGGGGTTTCACCCCACTTCAGCCAGGATAGCTTGATTCCAGTGGCATGGAGAGCATGGGACTCACGTCTGAGCATACCCGTCCCACTAGCGGTGACAAATGCAAAAACAACAGTTGATGGACAGAATGCAGAACAATGTCATACATTCACCCCAGTACAGAGATCTGGGCCTAAATCCATTGTTTTTTGCTCACCATGCCATTCCAGTTTGAACCCAGCCATATGGAAATCAGTCTTGACCCTGTGCCTCATGGGAACAGTCTAGCCCAAACTGCCAAGCCAGGATCTCCCTGGACTGGAAGAAGCATCTTAGGACCGGTTTCGGGGTTTCACCCCTCTTCAGCCAGGAGAGCTTGATTCCAGTGGCATGGAGAGCACGGGACTCACGTCTGAGCATACCCGTCCCACTAGCGGTGACAAATGCAAAAACAACAGTTGATGGACAGAATGCAGAACAATGTCATACATTCACCCCAGTACAGAGATCTGGGCCTAAATCCATTGTTTTTTGCTCACCATGCCATTCCAGTTTGAACCCAGCCATATGGAAATCAGTCTTGACCCTGTGCCTCATGGGAACAGTCTAGCCCAAACTGCCAAGCCAGGTTCTCCCTGGACTGGAAGAAGCATCTTAGGACCGGTTTCGGGGTTTCACCCCTCTTCAGCCAGGAGAGCTTGATTCCAGTGGCATGGAGAGCAGGGGACTCACGTCTGAGCATACCCGCCCCACTCGGGGTGACAAATGCAAAAACAACAGTTAATAGACAGAATGCAGAACAATGTCATACATTCACCCCAGTACAGAGATCGGGCCTAAATCCACTGTTTTTTTGCTCACCATGCCATTCCAGTTTGAACCCAGCCATATGCAAATCAGTCTTGACCCTGTGCCTCATGGGAACAGTCCAGCCCGAACTGCCAAGCCAGGTCCTCCCTGGACTGGAATAAGCATCCTAGGAGCGGTTTCGGGTTTTCACCCCTCTTCAGGCAGGATAGCTTGATTCCAGTGGCATGGAGAGCACTGGACTCACGTCTGAGCATACCCATCCCACTCGGGGTGACAAATGCAAAAACAACAGTTGATGGACAGAATGCAGAACAATGTCATACATTCACCTCAGTACAGAGATCTGGGCCTAAATCCATATTTTTTTGCTCACCATGCCATTCCAGTTTGAACCCAGCCATATGCAAATCAGTCCTGACCCTGTGCCTCATGGGAACAGTCCAGCCCAAACTGCCAAGCCAGGTCCTCCCTGGACTGGAATAAGCATCCTAGGACCGGTTTTGGGGTTTCACCCCTCTTCAGCCAGGATAGCTTGATTCCAGTGGCATGGAAAGCACGGGAGTCACATCTGAGTATACCCGTCCCACTCGGGGTGACAAATGCAAAAACAACAGTTGATGGACTGAATTCAGAACAATGTCATACATTCACCCCAGTACAGAGATATGGGCCTAAATCCATCTTTTTTTGCTCACCATGCCTTTCCAGTTTGAACCCAGCCATATGCAAATCAGTCCTCAGCCTGTGCCTCATGGGAACAGTCCAGATCGAACTGCCAAGCCAGGTCCTCCCTGGACTGGAATAAGCATCCTAGGACCGGTTTCGGGGTTTCACCCCTCTTCAGCCAGGATAGCTTGATTCCAGTGGCATGGAAAGCACGGGAGTCACATCTGAGTATACCCGTCCCACTCGGGGTGACAAATGCAAAAACAACAGTGGATGGACTGAATGCAGAACAATGTCATACATTCACCCCAGTACAGAGATCTGGGCCTAAATCCATCGTTTTTTGCTCACCATGCCATTCCAGTTTGATCCCAGCCATATGCAAATCAGTATTGACCCTGTGCCTCATGGGAACAGTCCAGCCCGAACTGCCAAGCCAGGTTCTCCCTGGACTGGAAGAAGCATCTTAGGACCGGTTTCGGGGTTTCACCCCTCTTCAGCCAGGAGAGCTTGATTCCAGTGGCATGGAGAGCACGGGACTCACGTCTGAGCATACCCGCCCCACTCGGGGTGACAAATGCAAAAACAACAGTTAATAGACAGAATGCAGAACAATGTCATACATTCACCCCAGTACAGAGATCGGGCCTAAATCCACTGTTTTTTTGCTCACCATGCCATTCCAGTTTGAACCCAGCCATATGCAAATCAGTCTTGACCCTGTGCCTCATGGGAACAGTCCAGCCCGAACTGCCAAGCCAGGTCCTCCCTGGACTGGAATAAGCATCCTAGGACCGGTTTCGGGTTTTCACCCCTCTTCAGGCATGATAGCTTGATTCCAGTGGCATGGAGAGCACTGGACTCACGTCTGAGCATACCCATCCCACTCGGGGTGACAAATGCAAAAACAACAGTTGATGGACAGAATGCAGAACAATGTCATACATTCACCTCAGTACAGAGATCTGGGCCTAAATCCATCTTTTTTTGCTCACCATGCCTTTCCAGTTTGAACCCAGCCATATGCAAATCAGTCCTCAGCCTGTGCCTCATGGGAACAGTCCAGATCGAACTGCCAAGCCAGGTCCTCCCTGGACTGGAATAAGCATCCTAGGACCGGTTTCGGGGTTTCACCTCTCTTCAGCCAGGATAGCTTGATTCCAGTGGCATGGAAAGCACGGGAGTCACATCTGAGTATACCCGTCCCACTCGGGGTGACAAATGCAAAAACAACAGTTGATGGACTGAATGCAGAACAATGTCATACATTCACCCCAGTACAGAGATCTGGGCCTAAATCCATCGTTTTTTGCTCACCATGCCATTCCAGTTTGAACCCAGCCATATGCAAATCAGTTCTGACCCTGTGCCTCATGGGAACAGTCCAGCCCAAACTGCCAAGCCAGGTCCTCCCTGGACTGGAATAAGCATCCTAGGACCGGTTTCGGGGTTTCACCTCTCTTCAGGCAGGATAGCTTGATTCCAGTGGCATGGAAAGCACGGGAGTCACATCTGAGTATACCCGTCCCACTCGGGGTGACAAATGCAAAAACAACAGTTGATGGACTGAATGCAGAACAATGTCATACATTCATCCCAGTACAGAGATATGGGCCTAAATCCATCGTTTTTTGCTCACCATGCCATTCCAGTTTGATCCCAGCCATATGCAAATCAGTATTGACCCTGTGCCTCATGGGAACAGTCCAGCCCGAACTGCCAAGCCAGGTCCTCCCTGAACTGGAATTATTATCCTAGGACCGGTTTCGGGGTTTCACCCCACTTCAGCCAGGATAGCTTGATTTCAGTGGCATGGAGAGCACGGGACTCACGTCTGAGCATTCCCGTCCCACTAGGGGTGACAAATGCAAAAACAACAGTTGATGGACAGAATGCAGAACAATGTCATACATTCACCTCAGTACAGAGATCTGGGCCTAAATCCATCTTTTTTTGCTCACCATGCCTTTCCAGTTTGAACCCAGCCATATGCAAATCAGTCCTCAGCCTGTGCCTCATGGGAACAGTCCAGATCGAACTGCCAAGCCAGGTCCTCCCTGGACTGGAATAAGCATCCTAGGACCGGTTTCGGGGTTTCACCTCTCTTCAGCCAGGATAGCTTGATTCCAGTGGCATGGAAAGCACGGGAGTCACATCTGAGTATACCCGTCCCACTCGGGGTGACAAATGCAAAAACAACAGTTGATGGACTGAATGCAGAACAATGTCATACATTCACCCCAGTACAGAGATCTGGGCCTAAATCCATCGTTTTTTGCTCACCATGCCATTCCAGTTTGAACCCAGCCATATGCAAATCAGTTCTGACCCTGTGCCTCATGGGAACAGTCCAGCCCAAACTGCCAAGCCAGGTCCTCCCTGGACTGGAATAAGCATCCTAGGACCGGTTTCGGGGTTTCACCTCTCTTCAGGCAGGATAGCTTGATTCCAGTGGCATGGAAAGCACGGGAGTCACATCTGAGTATACCCGTCCCACTCGGGGTGACAAATGCAAAAACAACAGTTGATGGACTGAATGCAGAACAATGTCATACATTCATCCCAGTACAGAGATATGGGCCTAAATCCATCGTTTTTTGCTCACCATGCCATTCCAGTTTGATCCCAGCCATATGCAAATCAGTCTTGACCCTGTGCCTCATGGGAACAGTCCAGCCCGAACTGCCAAGCCAGGTCCTCCCTGGACTGGAATAAGCATCCTAGGACCGGTTTCGGGGTTTCACCCCTCTTCAGCCAGGATAGCTTGATTCCAGTGGCATGGAGAGCACGGGACTCACGTTTGAGCATACCCGCCGCACTCGGGGTGACAAATGCAAAAACAACAGTTAATAGACAGAATGCAGAACAATGTAATACATTCACCCCAGTACATAGATCGGGCCTAAATCCATTGTTTTTTTGCTCACCATGCCATTCCAGTTTGAACCCAGCCATATGCAAATCAATCTTGACCCTGTGCCTCATGGGAACAGTCCAGCCCGAACTGCCAAGCCAGGTCCTCCCTGGACTGGAATAAGCATCCTAGGACCGGTTTCGGGTTTTCACCCCTCTTCAGGCAGGATAGCTTGATTCCAGTTGCATGGAGAGCACGAGACTCACGTCTGAGCATACCCATCCCACTCGGGGTGACAAATGCAAAAACAACAGTTGATGGACAGAATGCAGAACAATGTCATACATTCGCCCCAGTACAGAGATCTGGGCCTAAATCCATCTTTTTTTGCTCACCATGCCATTCCAGTTTGAACCCAGCCATATGCAAATCAGTCCTGACCCTGTGCCTCATGGGAACAGTCCAGATCGAACTGCCAAGCCAGGTCCTCCCTAAACTGGAATAAGCATGCTAGGACCGGTTTCGGGGTTTCACCCCTTTTCAGCCAGGATAGCTTGATTCCAGTGGCATGGAAAGTACGGGAGTCAAATCTGAGCATACCCGTCCCACTCGGGGTGACAAATGCAAAAACAACAGTTGATGGACTGAATGCAGAACAATGTCAAACATTCACCCCAGTACAGAGATCTGGGCCTAAATCCATCGTTTGTTGCTCACCATGCCATTCCAGTTTGAACCCAGCCATATGCAAATCAGTCTTGACCCTGTGCCTCATGGGAACAGTCCAGCCCGAACTGCCAAGCCAGGTCCTCCCTGGACTGGAATAAGCATCCTAGGACCGGTTTCGGGGTTTCACCCATCTTCAGCCAGGATAGCTTGATTCCAGTGTCATGGAGAGCACGGGACTCACGTCTGAGCATACCCGCCCCACTCGGGTGACAAATGCAAAAACAACAGTTAATAGACAGAATGCAAAACAATGTCATACGTTCACCCCAGTACAGAGATCGGGCCTAAATCCATTGTTTTTTTGCTCACCATGCCAATCCAGTTTGAACCCAGCCATATGCAAATCAGTCTTGACCCTGTGCCTCATGGGAACAGTCCAGCCCGAACTGCCAAGCCAGGTCCTCCCTGGACTGGAATAAGCATCCTAGGACCAGTTTCGGGTTTTCACCCCTCTTCAGGCAGGATAGCTTGATTCCAGTGGCATGGAGAGCACGGGACTCACGTCTGAGCATACCCATCCCACTCGGGTTGACAAATGCAAAAACAACAGTTGATGGACAGAATGCAGAACAATGTCATACATTCACCCCAGTACAGAGATCTGGGCCTAAATCCATCTTTTTTTGCTCACCATGCCATTCCAGTTTGAACCCAGCCATATGCAAATCAGTCCTGACCCTGTGCCTCATGGGAACAGTCCAGATCGAACTGCCAAGCCAGGTCCTCCCTGAACTGGAATAAGCATGCTAGGACCGGTTTCGGGGTTTCACCCCTCTTCAGCCAGGATAGCTTGATTCCAGTGGCATGGAAAGCACGGGACTCACGTCTGAGCATACCCGTTACACTCGGGGTGACAAATTCAAAAACAACAGTTGATGGACTGAATGCAGAACAATGTCATACATTCACCCCAATACAGAGATCTGGGCCTAAATCCATCGTTTTTTTGCTCACCATGCCATTCCAGTTTGAACCCAGCAATATGCAAATCAGTCTTGACCCTGTGCCTCATGGGAACAGTCCAGCCCGAACTGCCAAGCCAGGTCCTCCCTTGACTGGAATAAGCATCCTAGGACTGGTTTCGGGGTTTCACCCCACTTCAGCCAGGATAGCTTGATTCCAGTGGCATGGAGAGCACGGGACACACGTCTGAGCATACCCGTCCCACTAGGGGTGACAAATGCAAAAACAACAGTTGATGGACAGAATGCAGAACAATGTCATACATTCACCCCAGTACAGAGATCTGGGCCTAAATCCATTGTTTTTTGCGCACCATGCCATTCCAGTTTGAACCCAGCCATATGGAAATCAGTCTTGACCCTGTGCCTCATGGGAACAGTCTAGCCCAAACTGCCAAGCCAGGTTCTCCCTGGACTGGAATAAGCATCTTAGGACCGGTTTCGGGGTTTCACCCCTCTTCAGCCAGGAGAGCTTGATTCCAGTGGCATGAAGAGCACGGGACTCACGTCTGAGCATACCCGCCCCACTCGGGGTGACAAATGCAAAAACAACAGTTGATGGACAGAATGCAAAACAATGTCATACATTCACCCCAGTACAGAGATCTGGGCATAAATCCATCGTTTTTTTGCTCACCATGTCATTCCAGTTTGAACCCAGCCATATGCAAATCACTCTTGACCCTGTGCCTCATGGGAACAGTCCAGCCCGAACTGCCAAGCCAGGTCCTCCCTGGACTGGAATAAGCATCCTAGGACCGGTTTCGGGTTTTCACCCCTCTTCAGGCAGGATAGCTTGATTCCAGTTGCATGGAGAGCACGAGACTCACGTCTGAGCATACCCATCCCACTCGGGGTGACAAATGCAAAAACAACAGTTGATGGACAGAATGCAGAACAATGTCATACATTCGCCCCAGTACAGAGATCTGGGCCTAAATCCATCTTTTTTTGCTCACCATGCCATTCCAGTTTGAACCCAGCCATATGCAAATCAGTCCTGACCCTGTGCCTCATGGGAACAGTCCAGATCGAACTGCCAAGCCAGGTCCTCCCTGAACTGGAATAAGCATGCTAGGACCGGTTTCGGGGTTTCACCCCTCTTCAGCCAGGATAGCTTGATTCCAGTGGCATGGAAAGTACGGGAGTCAAATCTGAGCATACCCGTCCCACTCGGGGTGACAAATGCAAAAACAACAGTTGATGGACTGAATGCAGAACAATGTCAAACATTCACCCCAGTACAGAGATCTGGGCCTAAATCCATCGTTTGTTGCTCACCATGCCATTCCAGTTTGAACCCAGCCATATGCAAATCAGTCTTGACCCTGTGCCTCATGGGAACAGTCCAGCCCGAACGGCCAAGCCAGGTCCTCCCTGGACTGGAATAAGCATCCTAGGACTGGTTTCGGGGTTTCACCCCTCTTCAGCCAGGATAGCTTGATTCCAGTGGCATGGAGAGCACGGGACTCACGTCTGAGCATACCCGTTACACTCGGGGTGACAAATTCAAAAACAACAGTTGATGGACTGAATGCAGAACAATGTCATACATTCACCCCAGTATAGAGATCTGGGCATAAATGCATCGTTTTTTGCACACCATGCCATTCCAGTTTGAACCCAGCCATATGCAAATCAGTCTTGACCCTGTGCCTCATGGGAACAGTCCAGCCCGAACTGCCAAGCCAGGTCCTCCCTGGACTGGAATAAGCATCCTGGGACCGGTTTCGGGGTTTCACCCCTCGTCAGCCAGGATAGCTTGATTCCAGTGGCATGGAGAGCACGGGAGTCACGTCTGAGCATACCCGTCCCACTAGGGGTGACAAATGCAAAAACAACAGTTGATGGACAGAATGCAGAACAATGTCATACATTCACCCCAGTACAGAGATCTGTGCCTAAATCCATTGTTTTTTTCTCACCATGCCATTCCAGTTTGAACCCAGCCATATGGAAATCAGTCTTGACCCTGTGCCTCATGGGAACAGTCCAGCCCAAACTGCCAAGCCAGGTCCTCCCTGGACTGGAATAAGCATCCTAGGACCGGTTTCGGGGTTTCACCCCTCTTCAGCCAGGATAGCTTGATTCCAGTGGCATGGAGAGCACGGGACTCACGTCTGAGCATACCCGCCCCACTCGGGGTGACAAATGCAAAAACAACAGTTAACAGACAGAATGCAGAACAATGTCAAACATTCACCCCAGTACAGAGATCGGGCCTAAATCCATTGTTTTTTTGCTCACCATGCCATTCCAGTTTGAACCCAGCCATATGCAAATCACTCTTGACCCTGTGCCTCATGGGAACAGTCCAGCCCGAACTGCCAAGCCAGGTCCTCCCTGGACTGGAATAAGGATCCTAGGACCGGTTTCCGGTTTTCACCCCTCTTCAGGCAGGATAGCTTGATTCCAGTGGCATGGAGAGCACGGGACTCACGTCTGAGCATACCCATCCCACTCGGGGTGACAAATGCAAAAACAACAGTTGATGGACAGAATGCAGCACAATGTCATACATTCACCCCAGTATAGAGATCGGGCCTAAATCCATTGTTTTTTTGCTCACCATGCCATTCCAGTTTGAACCCAGCCATATGCAAATCAGTCCTGACCCTGTGCCTCATGGGAACAGTCCAGATCGAACTGCCAAGCCAGGTCCTCCCTGGACTGAAATAAGCATGCTAGGACCGGTTTCGGGGTTTCACCCCTCTTCAGCCAGGATAGCTTGATTCCAGTGGCATAGATAGCACGGGAGCCACATCTGAGCATACCCGTCCCACTCGGGGTGACAAGTGCAAAAACAACAGTTGATGGACTGAATGGAGAACAATGTCATACATTCACCCCAGTACAGAGATCTGGGCCTAAATCCATCGTTTTTTGCTCACCATGCCGTTCCAGTTTGAACCCAGCCATATGCAAATCAGTCTTGACCCTGAGCCTCATGGGAACAGTCCAGCCCGAACTGCCAAGCCAGGTCCTCCCTGGACTGGAATAAGAATCCTAGGACCGGTTTCGGGGTTTCACCCCTCTTCAGCCAGGATAGCTTGATTCCAGTGGCATGGAGAGCACGGGACTCACGTCTGAGCATACCCGTCCCACTCGGGGTGACAAATGCAAAAACAACAGTTGATGGACAGAATGCAGAACAATGTCATACATTCACCCCAGTACAGAGATCTGGGCCTAAATCCATTGTTTTTTGCTCACCATGCCATTCCAGTTTGAACCCAGCCATATGGAAATCAGTCTTGACCCTGTGCCTCATGGGAACAGTCCAGCCCAAACTGCCAAGCCAGGTCCTCCCTGGACTGGAATAAGCATCCTAGGAGCGGTTTCGGAGTTTCACCCCTCTTCAGCCAGGATAGCTTGATTCCAGTGGCATGGAGAGCACAGGACTCATGTCTGAGCATACCCGTCCCACTCGGGGTGACAAATGCAAAAACAACAGTTGATGGACTGAATGCAGAACAATGTCAAACATTTACCCCAGTACAGAGATCTGGGCCTAAATCCATCGTTTGTTGCTCACCATGCCATTCCAGTTTGAACCCAGCCATATGCAAATCAGTCTTGACCCTGTGCCTCATGGGAACAGTCCAGCCCGAACTGCCAAGCCAGGTCCTCCCTGGACTGGAATAAGCATCCTAGGACCGGTTTCGGGGTTTCACCCCTCTTCAGCCAGGATAGCTTGATTCCAGTGGCATGGAGAGCACGGGACTCACGTCTGAGCATACCCGTTCCACTCGGGGTGACAAATACCAAAACAACAGTTGATGGACTGAATGCAGAACAATGTCAAACATTCACCCCAGTACAGAGATCTGGGCCTAAATCCATCGTTTGTTGCTCACCATGCCATTCCAGTTTGAACCCAGCCATATGCAAATCAGTCTTGACCCTGTGCCTCATGGGAACAGTCCAGCCCGAACTGCCAAGCCAGGTCCTCCCTGGACTGGAATAAGCATCCTAGGACCGGTTTCGGGGTTTCACCCCTCTTCAGCCAGGATAGCTTGATTCCAGTGGCATGGAGAGCACGGGACTCACGTCTGAGCATACCCGTTCCACTCGGGGTGACAAATTCAAAAACAACAGTTGATGGACTGAATGCAGAACAATGTCATACATTCACCCCAGTACAGAGATCTGGGCGTAAATGCATCGTTTTTTGCACACCATGCCATTCCAGTTTGAACCCAGCCATATGCAAATCAGTCTTGACCCTGTGCCTCATGGGAACAGTCCAGCCCGAACTGCCAAGCCAGGTCCTCCCTTGACTGGAATAAGCATCCTAGGACTGGTTTCGGGGTTTCACCCCACTTCAGCCAGGATAGCTTGATTCCAGTGGCATGGAGAGCACGGGGCTCACGTCTGAGCATACCCGTCCCACTAGGGGTGACAAATGCAAAAACAACAGTTGATGGACAGAATGCAGAACAATGTCATACATTCACCCCAGTACAGAGATCTGTGCCTAAATCCATAGTTCTTTTGCTCACAATGCCATTCCAGTTTGAACCCAGCCATATGCAAATCAGTCTTGACCCTGTGCCTCATGGGAACAGTCCAGCCCGAACTGCCAAGCCAGGTCCTCACAGGACTGGAATAAGCATCCTAGGACCGGTTTCGGGGTTTCACCCCTCTTTCGCCAGGATAGCTTGATTCCAGTGGTATGGAGAGCACGGGACTCACGTCTGAGCATACCCGTCCCACTCGGGGTGACAAATGCAAAAACAACAGTTGATGGACAGAATGCAGAACAATGTCATACATTCACCCCAGTACAGAGATCTGGGCCTAAAGCCATCGTTTTTTTGCTCACCATGCCATTCCAGTTTAAACCCAGCCATATGCAAATCAGTCTTGACCCTGTGCCTCATGGGAACAGTCCAGCCCGAACTGCCAAGCCAGGTCCTCCCTGGACTGGAATAAGCATCCTAGGACTGGTTTCGGGATTTCACCCCTCTTCAGCCAGGATAGCTTGATTCCAGTGGCATGGAGAGCACGGGACTCACGTCTGAGCATACCCGTCCCACTAGGGGTGACAAATGCAAAAACAACAGTTGATGGACAGAATGCAGAACAATGTCATACATTCACCCCAGTACAGAGATCTGGGCCTAAAGCTATTGTTTTTTGCTCACCATGCGATTCCAGTTTGAACCCAGCCATATGGAAATCAGTCTTGACCCTGTGCCTCATGGGAACAGTCCAGCCCGAACTGCCAAGCCAGGTCCTCCCTGGACTGGAATAAGCATCCTAGGACCAGTTTCGGGTTTTCACCCCTCTTCAGGCAGGATAGCTTGATTCCAGTGGCATGGAGAGCACGGGGCTCACGTCTGAGCATACCCATCCCACTCGGGTTGACAAATGCAAAAACAACAGTTGATGGACAGAATGCAGAACAATGTCATACATTCACCCCAGTACAGAGATCTGGGCCTAAATCCATCTTTTTTTGCTCACCATGCCATTCCAGTTTGAACCCAGCCATATGCAAATCAGTCCTGACCCTGTGCCTCATGGGAACAGTCCAGATCGAACTGCCAAGCCAGGTCCTCCCTGAACTAGAATAAGCATGCTAGGACCGGTTTCGGGGTTTCACCCCTCTTCAGCCAGGATAGCTTGATTCCAGTGGCATGGAAAGCACGGGACTCACGTCTGAGCATACCCGTTCCACTCGGGGTGACAAATGCAAAAACAACAGTTCATGGACTGAATGCAGAACAATGTCATACATTCACCCCAGTACAGAGATCTGGGAGTAAATCCATCGTTTTTTGCGCACCATGCCATTCCAGTTTGAACCCAGCCATATGCAAATCAGTCTTGACCCTGTGCCTCATGGGAACAGTCCAGCCCGAACTACCAAGCCAGGTCCTCCCTGGACTGGAATAAGCATCCTAGGACCAGTTTCGGGGTTTCACCCCTCGTCAGCCAGGATAGCTTAATTCCAGTGGCATGGAGAGCACGGGAGTCACGTCTGAGCATACCCGTCCCACTCGGGGTGACAAATGCAAAAACAACAGTTGATGGACAGAATGCAGAACAATGTCATACATTCACCTCAATACAGAGATCTGGGCCTAAATCCATCGTTTTTTTGCTCACCATGCCATTCCAGTTTGAACCCAGCCATATGCAAATCAGTCTTGACCCTGTGCCTCATGGGAACAGTCCAGCCCGAACTGCCAAGCCAGGTCCTCCCTGAACTGGAATAAGCATGCTAGGACCGGTTTCGGGGTTTCACCCCTCTTCAGCCAGGATAGCTTGATTCCAGTGGCATGGAAAGCACGGGAGTCAAATCTGAGCATACCCGTCCCACTCGGGGTGACAAATGCAAAAACAACAGTTGATGGACTGAATGCAGAACAATGTCAAACATTCACCCCAGTACAGAGATCTGGGCCTAAATCCATCGTTTGTTGCTCACCATGCCATTCCAGTTTGAACCCAGCCATATGCAAATCAGTCTTGACCCTGTGCCTCATGGGAACAGTCCAGCCCGAACTGCCAAGCCAGGTCCTCCCTGGACTGGAATAAGCATCCTAGGACCGGTTTCGGGGTTTCACCCCTCTTCAGCCAGGATAGCTTGATTCCAGTGGCATGGAGAGCACCGGACTCACGTCTGAGCATACCCGTTCCACTCGGGGTGACAAATACAAAAACAACAGTTGATGGACTGAATGCAGAACAATGTCAAACATTCACCCCAGTACAGAGATCTGGGCCTAAATCCATCGTTTGTTGCTCACCATGCCATTCCAGTTTGAACCCAGCCATATGCAAATCAGTCTTGACCCTGTGCCTCATGGGAACAGTCCAGCCCGAACTGCCAAGCCAGGTCCTCCCTGGACTGGAATAAGCATCCTAGGACCGGTTTCGGGGTTTCACCCCTCTTCAGCCAGGATAGCTTGATTCCAGTGGCATGGAGAGCACGGGACTCACGTCTGAGCATACCCGTTCCACTCGGGGTGACAAATTCAAAAACAACAGTTGATGGACTGAATGCAGAACAATGTCATACATTCACCCCAGTACAGAGATCTGGGCGTAAATGCATCGTTTTTTGCACACCATGCCATTCCAGTTTGAACCCAGCCATATGCAAATCAGTCTTGACCCTGTGCCTCATGGGAACAGTCCAGCCTGAACTGCCAAGCCAGGTCCTCCCTTGACTGGAATAAGCATCCTAGGACTGGTTTCGGGGTTTCACCCCACTTCAGCCAGGATAGCTTGATTCCAGTGGCATGGAGAGCACGGGACTCACGTCTGAGCATACCCGTCCCACTAGGGGTGACAAATGCAAAAACAACAGTTGATGGACAGAATGCAGAACAATGTCATACATTCACCCCAGTACAGCGATCTGGGCCTAAATCCATTGTTTTTTGCTCACCATGCCATTCCACTTTGAACCCAGCCATATGGAAATCAGTCTTGACCCTGTGCCTCATGGGAACAGTCTAGCCCAAACTGCCAAGCCAGGTTCTCCCTGGACTGGAATAAGCATCTTAGGACCGGTTTCGGGGTTTCACCACTCTTCAGCCAGGAGATCTTGATTCCAGTGGCATGGAGAGCACGGGACTCACGTCTGAGCATACCCGCCCCACTCGGGGTGACAAATGCAAAAACAACAGTTAATAGACAGAATGCAGAACAATGTCATACATTCACCCCAGTACAGAGATCGGGCCTAAATCCACTGTTTTTTTGCTCACCATGCCATTCCAGTTTGAACCCAGCCATTTGCAAATCAGTCTTGACCCTGTGCCTCATGGGAACAGTCCAGCCCGAACTGCCAAGCCAGGTCCTCCCTGGACTGGAATAAGCATCCTAGGACCGGTTTCGGGTTTTCACCCCTCTTCAGGCAGGATAGCTTGATTCCAGTGGCATGGAGAGCACTGGACTCACGTCTGAGCATACCCATCCCACTCGGGGTGACAAATGCAAAAACAACAGTTGATGGACAGAATGCAGAACAATGTCATACATTCACCTCAGTACAGAGATCTGGGCCTAAATCCATCTTTTTTTGCTCACCATGCCATTCCAGTTTGAACCCAGCCATATGCAAATCAGTCCTCAGCCTGTGCCTCATGGGAACAGTCCAGATCGAACTGCCAAGCCAGGTCCTCCCTGGACTGGAATAAGCATCCTAGGACCGGTTTCAGGGTTTCACCCCTCTTCAGCCAGGATAGCTTGATTCCAGTGGCATGGAAAGCACGGGAGTCACATCTGAGTATACCCGTCCCACTCGGGGTGACAAATGCAAAAACAACAGTTGATGGACTGAATGCAGAACAATGTCAAACATTCACCCCAGTACAGAGATCTGGGCCTAAATCCATCGTTTTTTGCTCACCATGCCATTCCAGTTTGATCCCAGCCATATGCAAATCAGTATTGACCCTGTGCCTCATGGGAACAGTCCAGCCCGAACTGCCAAGCCAGGTCCTCCCTGAACTGGAATAAGCATCCTAGGACCGGTTTCGGGGTTTCACCCCACTTCAGCCAGGATAGCTTGATTTCAGTGGCATGGAGAGCACGGGACTCACGTCTGAGCACACCCGTCCCACTAGGGGTGACAAATGCAAAAACAACAGTTGATGGACAGAATGCAGAACAATGTCATACATTCACCCCAGTACAGAGATCTGGGCCTAAATCTATTGTTTTTTGCTCACCATGTGATTCCAGTTTGAACCCAGCCATATGCAAATCAGTCTTGACCCTGTGCCTCATGGGAACAGTCCAGCCCGAACTGCCAAGCCAGGTCCTCCCTGGACTGGAATAAGCATCCTAGGACCGGTTTCGGGGTTTCACCCCTCTTCAGCCAGGATAGCTTGATTCCAGTGGCATGGAGAGCACGGGACTCACGTTTGAGCATACCCGCCGCACTCGGGGTGACAAATGCAAAAACAACAGTTAATAGACAGAATGCAGAACAATGTAATACATTCACCCCAGTACATAGATCGGGCCTAAATCCATAGTTTTTTTGCTCACCATGCCATTCCAGTTTGAACCCAGCCATATGCAAATCAGTCTTGCCCCTGTGCCTCATGGGAACAGTCCAGCCCGAACTGCTAAGCCAGGTCCTCCCTGGACTGGAATAAGCATCCTAGGACCGGTTTCGGGTTTTCACCCCTCTTCAGGCAGGATAGCTTGATTCCAGTTGCATGGAGAGCACGGGACTCACGTCTGAGCATACCCATCCCACTCGGGGTGACAAATGCAAAAACAACAGTTAATAGACAGAATGCAGAACAATGTAATACATTCACCCCAGTACATAGATCAGGCCTAAATCCATTGTTTTTTTGCTCACCATGCCATTCCAGTTTGAACCCAGCCATATGCAAATCAGTCTTGACCCTGTGCCTCATGGGAACAGTCCAGCCCGAACTGCCAAGCCAGGTCCTCCCTGAACTGGAATAAGCATGCTAGGACCGGTTTCGGGGTTTCACCCCTCTTCAGCCAGGATAGCTTGATTCCAGTGGCATGGAAAGCACGGGAGTCAAATCTGAGCATACCCATCCCACTCGGGGTGACAAATGCAAAAACAACAGTTGATGGACTTAATGCAGAACAATGTCAAACATTCACCCCAGTACAGAGATCTGGGCCTAAATCCATCGTTTGTTGCTCACCATGCCATTCCAGTTTGAACCCAGCCATATGCAAATCAGTCTTGACCCTGTGCCTCATGGGAACAGTCCAGCCCGAACTGCCAAGCCAGGTCCTCCCTGGACTGGAATAAGCATCCTAGGACCGGTTTCGGGGTTTCACCCCTCTTCAGCCAGGATAGCTTGATTCCAGTGGCATGGAGAGCACGGGACTCACGTCTGAGCATACCCATCCCACTCGGGGTGACAAATGCAAAAACAACAGTTGATGGACAGAATGCAGAACAATGTCATACATTCGCCCCAGTACAGAGATCTGGGCCTAAATCCATCTTTTTTTGCTCACCATGCCATTCCAGTTTGAACCCAGCCATATGCAAATCAGTCCTGACCCTGTGCCTCATGGGAACAGTCCAGATGGAACTGCCAAGCCAGGTCCTCCCTGAACTGGAATAAGCATGCTAGGACCGGTTTCGGGGTTTCACCCCTCTTCAGCCAGGATAGCTTGATTCCAGTGGCATGGAAAGCACGGGAGTCAAATCTGAGCATACCCATCCCACTCGGGGTGACAAATGCAAAAACAACAGTTGATGGACTGAATGCAGAACAATGTCAAACATTCACCCCAGTACAGAGATCTGGGCCTAAATCCATCGTTTGTTGCTCACCATGCCATTCCAGTTTGAACCCAGCCATATGCAAATCAGTCTTGACCCTGTGCCTCATGGGAACAGTCCAGCCCGAACTGCCAAGCCAGGTCCTCCCTGGACTGGAATAAGCATCCTAGGACCGGTTTCGGGGTTTCACCCCTCTTCAGCCAGGATAGCTTGATTCCAGTGGCATGGAGAGCACGGGACTCACGTCTGAGCATACCCGTTCCACTCGGGGTGACAAATTCAAAAACAACAGTTGATGGACTGAATGCAGAACAATGTCATACATTCACCCCAGTACAGAGATCTGGGCGTAAATGCATCGTTTTTTGCACACCATGCCATTCCAGTTTGAACCCAGCCATATGCAAATCAGTCTTGACCCTGTGCCTCATGGGAACAGTCCAGCCCGAACTGCCAAGCCAGGTCCTCCCTGGACTGGAATAAGCATCCTGGGACCGGTTTCGGGGGTTTCACCCCTCGTCAGCCAGGATAGCTTGATTCCAGTGGCATGGAGAGCACGGGAGTCACGTCTGAGCATACCCGTCCCACTAGGGGTGACAAATGCAAAAACAACAGTTGATGGACAGAATGCAGAACAATGTCATACATTCACCCCAGTACAGAGATCTGGGCCTAAATCCATTGTTTTTTTCTCACCATGCCATTCCAGTTTGTACCCAGCCATGTGGAAATCAGTCTTGACCCTGTGCCTCATGGGAACAGTCCAGCCCAAACTGCCAAGCCAGGTCCTCCCTTGACTGGAATAAGCATCCTAGGACTGGTTTCGGGGTTTCACCCCACTTCAGCCAGGATAGCTTGATTCCAGTGGCATGGAGAGCACGGGACTCACGTCTGAGCATACCCGTCCCACTAGGGGTGACAAATGCAAAAACAACAGTTGATGGACAGAATGCAGAACAATGTCATACATTCACCCCAGTACAGAGATCTGGGCCTAAATCCATTGTTTTTTGCTCACCATGCCATTCCAGTTTGAACCCAGCCATATGGAAATCAGTCTTGACCCTGTGCCTCATGGGAACAGTCTAGCCCAAACTGCCAAGCCAGGTTCTCCCTGGACTGGAATAAGCATCTTAGGACCGGTTTCGGGGTTTCACCACTCTTCAGCCAGGAGAGCTTGATTCCAGTGGCATGGAGAGCACGGGACTCACATCTGAGCATACCCGTCCCACTAGGGGTGACAAATGCAAAAACAACAGTTGATGGACAGAATGCAGAACAATGTCATACATTCACCCCAGTACAGAGATCTGGGCCTAAAGCCATTGTTTTTTTCTCACCATGCCATTCCAGTTTGTACCCAGCCATGTGGAAATCAGTCTTGACCCTGTGCCTCATGGGAACAGTCCAGCCCAAACTGCCAAGCCAGGTCCTCCCTGGACTGGAATAAGCATCCTAGGACCGGTTTCGGGGTTTCACCCCTCGTCAGCCAGGATAGCTTGATTCCAGTGGCATGGAGAGCACGGGAGTCACGTCTGAGCATACCCGTCCCACTCGGGGTGACAAATGCAAAAACAACAGTTGATGGACAGAATGCAGAACAATGTCATACATTCACCCCAATACAGAGATCTGGGCCTAAATCCATCATTTTTTTGCTCACCATGCCATTCCAGTTTGAACCCAGCCATATGCAAATCAGTCTTGACCCTGTGCCTCATGGGAACAGTCCAGCCCGAACTGCCAAGCCAGGTCCTCCCTTGACTGGAATAAGCATCCTAGGACTGGTTTCGGGGTTTCACCCCACTTCAGCCAGGATAGATTGATTCCAGTGGCATGGAGAGCACGGGACTCACGTCTGAGCATACCCGTCCCACTAGGGGTGACAAATGCAAAAACAACAGTTGATGGACAGAATGCAGAACAATGTCATACATTCACCCCAGTACAGAGATCTGGGCCTAAATCCATCTTTTTTTGCTCACCATGCCATTCCAGTTTGAACCCAGCCATATGCAAATCAGTCCTGACCCTGTGCCTCATGGGAACAGTCCAGATGGAACTGCCAAGCCAGGTCCTCCCTGAACTGGAATAAGCATGCTAGGACCGGTTTCGGGGTTTCACCCCTCTTCAGCCAGGATAGCTTGATTCCAGTGGCATGGAAAGCACGGGAGTCAAATCTGAGCATACCCATCCCACTCGGGGTGACAAATGCAAAAACAACAGTTGATGGACTGAATGCAGAACAATGTCAAACATTCACCCCAGTACAGAGATCTGGGCCTAAATCCATCGTTTGTTGCTCACCATGCCATTCCAGTTTGAACCCAGCCATATGCAAATCAGTCTTGACCCTGTGCCTCATGGGAACAGTCCAGCCCGAACTGCCAAGCCAGGTCCTCCCTGGACTGGAATAAGCATCCTAGGACCGGTTTCGGGGTTTCACCCCTCTTCAGCCAGGATAGCTTGATTCCAGTGGCATGGAGAGCACGGGACTCACGTCTGAGCATACCCGTTCCACTCGGGGTGACAAATTCAAAAACAACAGTTGATGGACTGAATGCAGAACAATGTCATACATTCACCCCAGTACAGAGATCTGGGCGTAAATGCATCGTTTTTTGCACACCATGCCATTCCAGTTTGAACCCAGCCATATGCAAATCAGTCTTGACCCTGTGCCTCATGGGAACAGTCCAGCCCGAACTGCCAAGCCAGGTCCTCCCTGGACTGGAATAAGCATCCTGGGACCGGTTTCGGGGGTTTCACCCCTCGTCAGCCAGGATAGCTTGATTCCAGTGGCATGGAGAGCACGGGAGTCACGTCTGAGCATACCCGTCCCACTAGGGGTGACAAATGCAAAAACAACAGTTGATGGACAGAATGCAGAACAATGTCATACATTCACCCCAGTACAGAGATCTGGGCCTAAATCCATTGTTTTTTTCTCACCATGCCATTCCAGTTTGTACCCAGCCATGTGGAAATCAGTCTTGACCCTGTGCCTCATGGGAACAGTCCAGCCCAAACTGCCAAGCCAGGTCCTCCCTTGACTGGAATAAGCATCCTAGGACTGGTTTCGGGGTTTCACCCCACTTCAGCCAGGATAGCTTGATTCCAGTGGCATGGAGAGCACGGGACTCACGTCTGAGCATACCCGTCCCACTAGGGGTGACAAATGCAAAAACAACAGTTGATGGACAGAATGCAGAACAATGTCATACATTCACCCCAGTACAGAGATCTGGGCCTAAATCCATTGTTTTTTGCTCACCATGCCATTCCAGTTTGAACCCAGCCATATGGAAATCAGTCTTGACCCTGTGCCTCATGGGAACAGTCTAGCCCAAACTGCCAAGCCAGGTTCTCCCTGGACTGGAATAAGCATCTTAGGACCGGTTTCGGGGTTTCACCACTCTTCAGCCAGGAGAGCTTGATTCCAGTGGCATGGAGAGCACGGGACTCACATCTGAGCATACCCGTCCCACTAGGGGTGACAAATGCAAAAACAACAGTTGATGGACAGAATGCAGAACAATGTCATACATTCACCCCAGTACAGAGATCTGGGCCTAAAGCCATTGTTTTTTTCTCACCATGCCATTCCAGTTTGTACCCAGCCATGTGGAAATCAGTCTTGACCCTGTGCCTCATGGGAACAGTCCAGCCCAAACTGCCAAGCCAGGTCCTCCCTGGACTGGAATAAGCATCCTAGGACCGGTTTCGGGGTTTCACCCCTCGTCAGCCAGGATAGCTTGATTCCAGTGGCATGGAGAGCACGGGAGTCACGTCTGAGCATACCCGTCCCACTCGGGGTGACAAATGCAAAAACAACAGTTGATGGACAGAATGCAGAACAATGTCATACATTCACCCCAATACAGAGATCTGGGCCTAAATCCATCATTTTTTTGCTCACCATGCCATTCCAGTTTGAACCCAGCCATATGCAAATCAGTCTTGACCCTGTGCCTCATGGGAACAGTCCAGCCCGAACTGCCAAGCCAGGTCCTCCCTTGACTGGAATAAGCATCCTAGGACTGGTTTCGGGGTTTCACCCCACTTCAGCCAGGATAGATTGATTCCAGTGGCATGGAGAGCACGGGACTCACGTCTGAGCATACCCGTCCCACTAGGGGTGACAAATGCAAAAACAACAGTTGATGGACAGAATGCAGAACAATGTCATACATTCACCCCAGTACAGAGATCTGGGCCTAAATCCATTGTTTTTTGCTCACCATGCCATTCCAGTTTGAACCCAGCCATATGGAAATCAGTCTTGACCCTGTGCCTCATGGGAACAGTCTAGCCCAAACTGCCAAGCCAGGTCCTCCCTGGACTGGAATAAGCATCTTAGGACCGGTTTCGGGGTTTCACCACTCTTCAGCCAGGAGAGCTTGATTCCAGTGGCATCGAGAGCACGGGACTCACGTCTGAGCATACCCGCCCCACTCGGGGTGACAAATGCAAAAACAACAGTTAATAGACAGAATGCAGAACAATGTCATACATTCACCCCAGTACAGAGATCGGGCCTAAATCCACTGTTTTTTTGCTCACCATGCCATTCCAGTTTGAACCCAGCCATTTGCAAATCAGTCTTGACCCTGTGCCTCATGGGAACAGTCCAGCCCGAACTGCCAAGCCAGGTCCTCCCTGGACTGGAATAAGCATCCTAGGACCGGTTTCGGGTTTTCACCCCTCTTCAGGCAGGATAGCTTGATTCCAGTGGCATGGAGAGCACTGGACTCACGTCTGAGCATACCCATCCCACTCGGGGTGACAAATGCAAAAACAACAGTTGATGGACAGAATGCAGAACAATGTCATACATTCACCTCAGTACAGAGATCTGGGCCTAAATCCATCTTTTTTTGCTCACCATGCCATTCCAGTTTGAACCCAGCCATATGCAAATCAGTCCTCAGCCTGTGCCTCATGGGAACAGTCCAGATCGAACTGCCAAGCCAGGTCCTCCCTGGACTGGAATAAGCATCCTAGGACCGGTTTCAGGGTTTCACCCCTCTTCAGCCAGGATAGCTTGATTCCAGTGGCATGGAAAGCACGGGAGTCACATCTGAGTATACCCGTCCCACTCGGGGTGACAAATGCAAAAACAACAGTTGATGGACTGAATGCAGAACAATGTCATACATTCACCCCAGTACAGAGATCTGGGCCTAAATCCATCGTTTTTTGCTCACCATGCCATTCCAGTTTGATCCCAGCCATATGCAAATCAGTATTGACCCTGTGCCTCATGGGAACAGTCCAGCCCGAACTGCCAAGCCAGGTCCTCCCTGAACTGGAATAAGCATCCTAGGACCGGTGTCGGGGTTTCACCCCACTTCAGCCAGGATAGCTTGATTTCAGTGGCATGGAGAGCACGGGACTCACGTCTGAGCATACCCGTCCCACTAGGGGTGACAAATGCAAAAACAACAGTTGATGGACAGAATGCAGAACAATGTCATACATTCACCCCAGTACAGAGATCTGGGCCTAAATCTATTGTTTTTTGCTCACCATGTGATTCCAGTTTGAACCCAGCCATATGCAAATCAGTCTTGACCCTGTGCCTCATGGGAACAGTCCAGCCCGAACTGCCAAGCCAGGTCCTCCCTGGACTGGAATAAGCATCCTAGGACCGGTTTCGGGGTTTCACCCCTCTTCAGCCAGGATAGCTTGATTCCAGTGCCATGGAGAGCACGGGACTCACGTCTGAGCATACCCATCCCACTCGGGGTGACAAATGCAAAAACAACAGTTGATGGACAGAATGCAGAACAATGTCATACATTCGCCCCAGTACAGAGATCTGGGCCTAAATCCATCTTTTTTTGCTCACCATGCCATTCCAGTTTGAACCCAGCCATATGCAAATCAGTCCTGACCCTGTGCCTCATGGGAACAGTCCAGATCGAACTGCCAAGCCAGGTCCTCCCTGAACTGGAATAAGCATGCTAGGACCGGTTTCGGGGTTTCACCCCTCTTCAGCCAGGATAGCTTGATTCCAGTGGCATGGAAAGCACGGGAGTCAAATCTGAGCATACCCATCCCACTCGGGGTGACAAATGCAAAAACAACAGTTGATGGACTGAATGCAGAACAATGTCATACATTCACCCCAGTACAGAGATCTGGGCGTAAATGCATCGTTTTTTGCACACCATGCCATTCCAGTTTGAACCCAGCCATATGCAAATCTGTCTTGACCCTGTGCCTCATGGGAACAGTCCAGCCCGAACTGCCAAGCCAGGTCCTCCCTGGACTGGAATAAGCATCCTGGGACCGGTTTCAGGGTTTCACCCCTCGTCAGCCAGGATAGCTTGATTCCAGTGGCATGGAGAGCACGGGAGTCACGTCTGAGCATACCCGTCCCACTAGGGGTTACAAATGCAAAAACAACAGTTGATGGACAGAATGCAGAACAATGTCATACATTCACCCCAGTACAGAGATCTGGGCCTAAATCCATTGTTTTTTTGCTCACCATGCCATTCCAGTTTGAACCCAGCCATATGCAAATCAGTCTTGACCCTGTGCCTCATGGGAACAGTCCAGCCCGAACTGCCAAGCCAGGTCCTCCCTGGACTGGAATAAGCATCCTAGGACCGGTTTCTGGTTTTCACCCCTATTCAGGCAGGATAGCTTGATTCCAGTGGCATGGAGAGCACGGGACTCACGTCTGAGCATACCCATCCCACTCGGGGTGACAAATGCAAAAACAACAGTTGATGGACAGAATGCAGAACAATGTCATACATTCACCCCAGTATAGAGATCGGGCCTAAATCCATTGTTTTTTTGCTCACCATGCCATTCCAGTTTGAACCCAGCCATATGCAAATCAGTCCTGACCCTGTGCCTCATGGGAACAGTCCAGATTGAACTGCCAAGCCAGGTCCTCCCTGGACTGGAATAAGCATGCTAGGACCGGTTTCGGGGTTTCACCCCTCTTCAGCCAGGATAGCTTGATTCCAGTGGCATGGAAAGCACGGGAGCCACATCTGAGCATACCCGTCCCACTCGGGGTGACAAGTGCCAAAACAACAGTTGATGGACTGAATGGAGAACAATGTCAAACATTCACCCCAGTACAGAGATCTGGGCCTAAATCCATCGTTTGTTGCTCACCATGCCATTCCAGTTTGAACCCAGCCATATGCAAATCAGTCTTGACCCTGTGCCTCATGGGAACAGTCCAGCCCGAACTGCCAAGCCAGGTCCTCCCTGGACTGGAATAAGCATCCTAGGACCGGTTTCGGGGTTTCACCCCTCTTCAGCCAGGATAGCTTGATTCCAGTGGCATGGAGAGCACGGGACTCACGTCTGAGCATACCCGTTCCACTCGGGGTGATAAATTAAAAAACAACAGTTGATGGACTGAATGCAGAACAATGTCATACATTCACCCCAGTACAGAGATCTGGGCGTAAATGCATCGTTTTTTGCACACCATGCCATTCCAGTTTGAACCCAGCCATATGCAAATCAGTCTTGACCCTGTGCCTCATGGGAACAGTCCAGCCCGAACTGCCAAGCCAGGTCCTCCCTGGACTGGAATAAGCATCCTGGGACCGGTTTCGGGGGTTTCACCCCTCATCAGCCAGGATAGCTTGATTCCAGTGTTATGGAGAGCACGGGAGTCACGTCTGAGCATACCCGTCCCACTAGGGGTGACAAATGCAAAAACAACAGTTGATGGACAGAATGCAGAACAATGTCATACATTCACCCCAGTACAGAGATCTGGGCCTAAATCCATTGTTTTTTTCTCACCATGCCATTCCAGTTTGAACCCAGCCATATGGAAATCAGTCTTGACCCTGTGCCTCATGGGAACAGTCCAGCCCAAACTGCCAAGCCAGGTCCTCCCTGGACTGGAATAAGCATCCTAGGACCGGTTTCGGGGTTTCACCCCTCGTCAGCCAGGATAGCTTGATTCCAGTGGCATGGAGAGCACGGGAGTCACGTCTGAGCATACCCGTCCCACTCGGGGTGACAAATGCAAAAACAACAGTTGATGGACAGAATGCAGAACAATGTCATACATTCACCCCAATACAGAGATCTGGGCATAAATCCATCGTTTTTTTGCTCACCATGCCATTCCAGTTTGAACCCAGCCATATGCAAATCAGTCTTGACCCTGTGCCTCATGGGAACAGTCCAGCCCGAACTGCCAAGCCAGGTCCTCCCTTGACTGGAATAAGCATCCTAGGACTGGTTTCGGGGTTTCACCCCACTTCAGCCAGGATAGCTTGATTCCAGTGGCATGGAGAGCACGGGACTCACGTCTGAGCATACCCGTCCCACTAGGGGTGACAAATGCAAAAACAACAGTTGATGGACAGAATGCAGAACAATGTCATACATTCACCCCAGTACAGAGATCTGGGCCTAAATCCATTGTTTTTTGCTCACCATGCCATTCCAGTTTGAACCCAGCCATATGGAAATCAGTCTTGACCCTGTGCCTCATGGGAACAGTCTAGCCCAAACTGCCAAGCCAGGTTCTCCCTGGACTGGAATAAGCATCTTAGGACCGGTTTCGTGGTTTCACCACTCTTCAGCCAGGAGAGCTTGATTCCAGTGGCATGGAGAGTACAGGACTCACGTCTGAGCATACCCGCCCCACTCGGGGTGACAAATGCAAAAACAACAGTTAATAGACAGAATGCAGAACAATGTCATACATTCACCCCAGTACAGAGATCGGGCCTAAATCCACAGTTTTTTTGCTCACCATGCCATTCCAGTCTGAACCCAGCCATTTGCAAATCAGTCTTGACCCTGTGCCTCATGGGAACAGTCCAGCCCGAACTGCCAAGCCAGGTCCTCCCTGGACTGGAATAAGCATCCTAGGACCGGTTTCGGGTTTTCACCCCTCTTCAGGCAGGATAGCTTGATTCCAGTGGCATGGAGAGCACTGGACTCACGTCTGAGCATACCCATCCCACTCGGGGTGACAAATGCAAAAACAACAGTTGATGGACAGAATGCAGAACAATGTCATACATTCACCTCAGTACACAGATCTGGGCCTAAATCCATCTTTTTTTGCTCACCATGCCATTCCAGTTTGAACCCAGCCATATGCAAATCAGTCCTCAGCCTGTGCCTCATGGGAACATTCCAGATCGAACTGCCAAGCCAGGTCCTCCCTGGACTGGAATAAGCATCCTAGGACCGGTTTCAGGGTTTCACCCCTCTTCAGCCAGGATAGCTTGATTCCAGTGGCATGGAAAGCACGGGAGTCACATCTGAGTATACCCGTCCCACTCGGGGTGACAAATGCAAAAACAACAGTTGATGGACTGAATGCAGAACAATGTCAAACATTCACCCCAGTACAGAGATCTGGGCCTCAATCCATCGTTTGTTGCTCACCATGCCATTCCAGTTTGAACCCAGCCATATGCAAATCAGTCTTGACCCTGTGCCTCATGGGAACAGTCCAGCCCGAACTGCCAAGCCAAGTCCTCCCTGGACTGGAATAAGCATCCTAGGACCGGTTTCGGGGTTTCACTCCTCTTCAGCCAGGATAGCTTGATTCCAGTGGCATGGAGAGCACGGGACTCACGTCTGAGCATACCCGTTCCACTCGGGGTGACAAATGCAAAAACAACAGTTGATGGACAGAATGCAGAACAATGTCATACATTCACCCCAATACAGAGATCTGGGCATAAATCCATCGTTTTTTTGCTCACCATGCCATTCCAGTTTGAACCCAGCCATATGCAAATCAGTCTTGACCCTGTGCCTCATGGGAACAGTCCAGCCCGAACTGCCAAGCCAGGTCCTCCCTTGACTGGAATAAGCATCCTAGGACTGGTTTCGGGGTTTCACCCCACTTCAGCCAGGATAGCTTGATTCCAGTGGCATGGAGAGCACGGGACTCACGTCTGAGCATACCCGTCCCACTAGGGGTGACAAATGCAAAAACAACAGTTGATGGACAGAATGCAGAACAATGTCATACATTCACCCCAGTACAGAGATCTGGGCCTAAATCCATTGTTTTTTGCTCACCATGCCATTCCAGTTTGAACCCAGCCATATGGAAATCAGTCTTGACCCTGTGCCTCATGGGAACAGTCTAGCCCAAACTGCCAAGCCAGGTTCTCCCTGGACTGGAATAAGCATCTTAGGACCGGTTTCGGGGTTTCACCACTCTTCAGCCAGGAGAGCTTGATTCCAGTGGCATGGAGAGTACAGGACTCACGTCTGAGCATACCCGCCCCACTCGGGGTGACAAATGCAAAAACAACAGTTAATAGACAGAATGCAGAACAATGTCATACATTCACCCCAGTACAGAGATCGGGCCTAAATCCACAGTTTTTTTGCTCACCATGCCATTCCAGTCTGAACCCAGCCATTTGCAAATCAGTCTTGACCCTGTGCCTCATGGGAACAGTCCAGCCCGAACTGCCAAGCCAGGTCCTCCCTGGACTGGAATAAGCATCCTAGGACCGGTTTCGGGTTTTCACCCCTCTTCAGGCAGGATAGCTTGATTCCAGTGGCATGGAGAGCACTGGACTCACGTCTGAGCATACCCATCCCACTCGGGGTGACAAATGCAAAAACAACAGTTGATGGACAGAATGCAGAACAATGTCATACATTCACCTCAGTACACAGATCTGGGCCTAAATCCATCTTTTTTTGCTCACCATGCCATTCCAGTTTGAACCCAGCCATATGCAAATCAGTCCTCAGCCTGTGCCTCATGGGAACATTCCAGATCGAACTGCCAAGCCAGGTCCTCCCTGGACTGGAATAAGCATCCTAGGACCGGTTTCAGGGTTTCACCCCTCTTCAGCCAGGATAGCTTGATTCCAGTGGCATGGAAAGCACGGGAGTCACATCTGAGTATACCCGTCCCACTCGGGGTGACAAATGCAAAAACAACAGTTGATGGACTGAATGCAGAACAATGTCAAACATTCACCCCAGTACAGAGATCTGGGCCTCAATCCATCGTTTGTTGCTCACCATGCCATTCCAGTTTGAACCCAGCCATATGCAAATCAGTCTTGACCCTGTGCCTCATGGGAACAGTCCAGCCCGAACTGCCAAGCCAAGTCCTCCCTGGACTGGAATAAGCATCCTAGGACCGGTTTCGGGGTTTCACTCCTCTTCAGCCAGGATAGCTTGATTCCAGTGGCATGGAGAGCACGGGACTCACGTCTGAGCATACCCGTTCCACTCGGGGTGACAAATTCAAAAACAACAGTTGATGGACAGAATGCAGAACAATGTCATACATTCGCCCCAGTACAGAGATCTGGGCCTAAATCCATCTTTTTTTTGCTCACCATGCCATTCCAGTTTGAACCCAGCCATATGCAAATCAGTCCTGACCCTGTGCCTCATGGGAACAGTCCAGATCGAACTGCCAAGCCAGGTCCTCCCTGGACTGGAATAAGCATCCTAGGACCGGTTTCGGGGTTTCACCCCTCTTCAGCCAGGATAGCTTGATTCCAGTGGCATGGAAAGCACGGGAGTCACATCTGAGCATACCCGTCCCACTCGGGGTGACAAATGCAAAAACAACAGTTGATGGACTGAATGCAGAACAATGTCAAACATTCACCCCAGTACAGAGATCTGGGCCTCAATCCATCGTTTGTTGCTCACCATGCCATTCCAGTTTGAACCCAGCCATATGCAAATCAGTCTTGACCCTGTGCCTCATGGGAACAGTCCAGCCCGAACTGCCAAGCCAGGTCCTCCCTGGACTGGAATAAGCATCCTAGGACCGGTTTCGGGGTTTCACCCCTCTTCAGCCAGGATAGCTTGATTCCAGTGGCATGGAGAGCACGGGACTCACGTCTGAGCATACCCGTTCCACTCGGGGTGACAAATTCAAAAACAACAGTTGATGGACTGAATGCAGAACAATGTCATACATTCACCCCAGTACAGAGATCTGGGCGTAAATGCATCGTTTTTTGCACACCATGCCATTCCAGTTTGAACCCAGCCATATGCAAATCAGTCTTGACCCTGTGCCTCATGGGAACAGTCCAGCCCGAACTGCCAAGCCAGGTCCTACCTGGACTGGAATAAGCATCCTGGGACCGGTTTCGGGGTTTCACCCCTCGTCAGCCAGGATAGCTTGATTCCAGTGGCATGGAGAGCACGGGAGTCACGTCTGAGCATACCCGTCCCACTAGGGGTGACAAATGCAAAAACAACAGTTGATGGACTGAATGCAGAACAATGTCATACATTCACCCCAGTACAGAGATCTGGGCCTAAATCCATTGTTTTTTTCTCACCATGCCATTCCAGTTTGAACCCAGCCATATGGAAATCAGTCTTGACCCTGTGCCTCATGGGAACAGTCCAGCCCAAACTGCCAAGCCAGGTCCTCCCTGCACTGGAATAAGCATCCTAGGACCGGTTTCGGGGTTTCACCCCTCTTCAGCCAGGATAGCTTGATTCCAGTGGCATGGAGAGCACGGGACTCACGTCTGAGCATACCCGCCCCACTCGGGGTGACAAATGCAAAAACAACAGTTAATAGACAGAATGCAGAACAATGTCATACATTCACCCCAGTACAGAGATCGGGCCTAAATCCATTGTTTTTTTGCTCACCATGCCATTCCAGTTTGAACCCAGCCATATGCAAATCAGTCTTGACCCTGTGCCTCATGGGAACAGTCCAGCCCGAACTGCCAAGCCAGGTCCTCCCTGGACTGGAATAAGCATCCTAGGACCGGTTTCGGGTTTTCACCCCTCTTCAGGCAGGATAGCTTGATTCCAGTGGCATGGAGAGCACTGGACTCACGTCTGAGCATACCCATCCCACTCGGGGTGACAGATGCAAAAACAACAGTTGATGGACAGAATGCAGAACAATGTCATACATTCACCCCAGTACAGAGATCTGTGAGTAAATCCATCTTTTTTTGCGCACCATGCCATTCCAGTTTGAACCCAGCCATATGCAAATCAGTCTTGACCCTGTGCCTCATGGGAACAGTCCAGCCCGAACTGCCAAGCCAGGTCCTCCCTGGACTGGAATAAGCATCCTAGGACCGGTTTTGGGGTTTCACCCCTCGTCAGCCAGGATAGCTTGATTCCAGTGGCATGGAGAGCACGGGAGTCACGTCTGAGCATACCCGTCCCACTTGGGGTGACAAATGCGAAAACAACAGTTGATGGACAGAATGCAGAACAATGTCATACATTCACCCCAGTACAGAGATCTGGGCCTAAAGCTATTGTTTTTTGCTCACCATGCGATTCCAGTTTGAACCCAGCCATATGCAAATCAGTCTTGACCCTGTGCCTCATGGGAACAGTCCAGCCCGAACTGCCAAGCCAGGTCCTCCCTGGACTGGAATAAGCATCCTAGGACTGGTTTCGGGGTTTCACCCCTCTTCAGCCAGGATAGCTTGATTCCAGTGTCATGGAGAGCACGGGACTCACGTCTGAGCATACCCGCCCCACTCGGGGTGACAAATGCAAAAACAACAGTTAATAGACAGAATGCAGAACAATGTCATACGTTCACCCCAGTACAGAGATCGGGCCTAAATCCATTGTTTTTTTGCTCACCATGCCATTCCAGTTTGAACCCAGCCATATGCAAATCAGTCTTGACCCTGTGCCTCATGGGAACAGTCCAGCCCGAACTGCCAAGCCAGGTCCTCCCTGGACTGGAATAAGCATCCTAGGACCAGTTTCGGGTTTTCACCCCTCTTCAGGCAGGATAGCTTGATTCCAGTGGCATGGAGAGCACGGGACTCACGTCTGAGCATACCCATCCCACTCGGGTTGACAAATGCAAAAACAACAGTTGATGGACAGAATGCAGAACAATGTCATACATTCACCCCAGTACAGAGATCTGGGCCTAAATCCATCTTTTTTTGCTCACCATGCCATTCCAGTTTGAACCCAGCCATATGCAAATCAGTCCTGACCCTGTGCCTCATGGGAACAGTCCAGATCGAACTGCCAAGCCAGGTCCTCCCTGAACTGGAATAAGCATGCTAGGACCGGTTTCGGGGTTTCACCCCTCTTCAGCCAGGATAGCTTGATTCCAGTGGCATGGAAAGCACGGGACTCACGTCTGAGCATACCCGTTCCACTCGGGGTGACAAATGCAAAAACAACAGTTGATGGACAGAATGCAGAACAATGTCATACATTCACCCCAGTACAGAGATCTGGGCCTAAATCCATTGTTTTTTGCTCACCATGCCATTCCAGTTTGAACCCAGCCATATGGAAATCAGTCTTGACCCTGTGCCTCATGGGAACAGTCTAGCCCAAACTGCCAAGCCAGGTTCTCCCTGGACTGGAATAAGCATCTTAGGACCGGTTTCGGGGTTTCACCACTCTTCAGCCAGGAGAGCTTGATTCCAGTGGCATGGAGAGTACAGGACTCACGTCTGAGCATACCCGCCCCACTCGGGGTGACAAATGCAAAAACAACAGTTAATAGACAGAATGCAGAACAATGTCATACATTCACCCCAGTACAGAGATCGGGCCTAAATCCACTGTTTTTTTGCTCACCATGCCATTCCAGTCTGAACCCAGCCATTTGCAAATCAGTCTTGACCCTGTGCCTCATGGGAACAGTCCAGCCCGAACTGCCAAGCCAGGTCCTCCCTGGACTGGAATAAGCATCCTAGGACCGGTTTCGGGTTTTCACCCCTCTTCAGGCAGGATAGCTTGATTCCAGTGGCATGGAGAGCACTGGACTCACGTCTGAGCATACCCATCCCACTCGGGGTGACAAATGCAAAAACAACAGTTGATGGACAGAATGCAGAACAATGTCATACATTCACCTCAGTACACAGATCTGGGCCTAAATCCATCTTTTTTTGCTCACCATGCCATTCCAGTTTGAACCCAGATATATGCAAATCAGTCCTCAGCCTGTGCCTCATGGGAACAGTCCAGATCGAACTGCCAAGCCAGGTCCTCCCTGGACTGGAATAAGCATCCTAGGACCGGTTTCAGGGTTTCACCCCTCTTCAGCCAGGATAGCTTGATTCCAGTGGCATGGAAAGCACGGGAGTCACATCTGAGTATACCCGTCCCACTCGGGGTGACAAATGCAAAAACAACAGTTGATGGACTGAATGCAGAACAATGTCAAACATTCACCCCAGTACAGAGATCTGGGCCTCAATCCATCGTTTGTTGCTCACCATGCCATTCCAGTTTGAACCCAGCCATATGCAAATCAGTCTTGACCCTGTGCCTCATGGGAACAGTCCAGCCCGAACTGCCAAGCCAAGTCCTCCCTGGACTGGAATAAGCATCCTAGGACCGGTTTCGGGGTTTCACTCCTCTTCAGCCAGGATAGCTTGATTCCAGTGGCATGGAGAGCACGGGACTCACGTCTGAGCATACCCGTTCCACTCGGGGTGACAAATTCAAAAACAACAGTTGATGGACAGAATGCAGAACAATGTCATACATTCGCCCCAGTACAGAGATCTGGGCCTAAATCCATCTTTTTTTGCTCACCATGCCATTCCAGTTTGAACCCAGCCATATGCAAATCAGTCCTGACCCTGTGCCTCATGGGAACAGTCCAGATCGAACTGCCAAGCCAGGTCCTCCCTGGACTGGAATAAGCATCCTAGGACCGGTTTCGGGGTTTCACCCCTCTTCAGCCAGGATAGCTTGATTCCAGTGGCATGGAAAGCACGGGAGTCACATCTGAGCATACCCGTCCCACTCGGGGTGACAAATGCAAAAACAACAGTTGATGGACTGAATGCAGAACAATGTCAAACATTCACCCCAGTACAGAGATCTGGGCCTCAATCCATCGTTTGTTGCTCACCATGCCATTCCAGTTTGAACCCAGCCATATGCAAATCAGTCTTGACCCTGTGCCTCATGGGAACAGTCCAGCCCGAACTGCCAAACCAGGTCCTCCCTGGACTGGAATAAGCATCCTAGGACCGGTTTCGGGGTTTCACCCCTCTTCAGCCAGGATAGCTTGATTCCAGTGGCATGGAGAGCACGGGACTCACGTCTGAGCATACCCGTTCCACTCGGGGTGACAAATTCAAAAACAACAGTTGATGGACTGAATGCAGAACAATGTCATACATTCACCCCAGTACAGAGATCTGGGCGTAAATGCATCGTTTTTTGCACACCATGCCATTCCAGTTTGAACCCAGCCATATGCAAATCAGTCTTGACCCTGTGCCTCATGGGAACAGTCCAGCCCGAACTGCCAAGCCAGGTCCTCCCTGGACTGGAATAAGCATCCTGGGACCGGTTTCGGGGTTTCACCCCTCGTCAGCCAGGATAGCTTGATTCCAGTGGCATGGAGAGCACGGGAGTCACGTCTGAGCATACCCGTCCCACTAGGGGTGACAAATGCAAAAACAACAGTTGATGGACAGAATGCAGAACAATGTCATACATTCACCCCAGTACAGAGATCTGGGCCTAAATCCATTGTTTTTTTCTCACCATGCCATTCCAGTTTGAACCCAGCCATATGGAAATCAGTCTTGACCCTGTGCCTCATGGGAACAGTCCAGCCCGAACTGCCAAGCCAGGTCCTCCCTGTACTGGAATAAGCATCCTAGGACCGGTTTCGGGTTTTCACCCCTCTTCAGGCAGGATAGCTTGATTCCAGTGGCATGGAGAGCACTGGACTCACGTCTGAGCATACCCATCCCACTCGGGGTGACAGATGCAAAAACAACAGTTGATGGACAGAATGCAGAACAATGTCATACATTCACCCCAGTACAGAGATCTGTGAGTAAATCCATCTTTTTTTGCGCACCATGCCATTCCAGTTTGAACCCAGCCATATGCAAATCAGTCTTGACCCTGTGCCTCATGGGAACAGTCCAGCCCGAACTGCCAAGCCAGGTCCTCCCTGGACTGGAATAAGCATCCTAGGACCTGTTTTGGGGTTTCACCCCTCGTCAGCCAGGATAGCTTGATTCCAGTGGCATGGAGAGCACGGGAGTCACGTCTGAGCATACCCGTCCCACTTGGGGTGACAAATGCGAAAACAACAGTTGATGGACAGAATGCAGAACAATGTCATACATTCACCCCAGTACAGAGATCTGGGCCTAAAGCTATTGTTTTTTGCTCACCATGCGATTCCAGTTTGAACCCAGCCATATGCAAATCAGTCTTGACCCTGTGCCTCATGGGAACAGTCCAGCCCGAACTGCCAAGCCAGGTCCTCCCTGGACTGGAATAAGCATCCTAGGACTGGTTTCGGGGTTTCACCCCTCTTCAGCCAGGATAGCTTGATTCCAGTGTCATGGAGAGCACGGGACTCACGTCTGAGCATACCCGCCCCACTCGGGGTGACAAATGCAAAAACAACAGTTAATAGACAGAATGCAGAACAATGTCATACGTTCACCCCAGTACAGAGATCGGGCCTAAATCCATTGTTTTTTTGCTCACCATGCCATTCCAGTTTGAACCCAGCCATATGCAAATCAGTCTTGACCCTGTGCCTCATGGGAACAGTCCAGCCCGAACTGCCAAGCCAGGTCCTCCCTGGACTGGAATAAGCATCCTAGGACCAGTTTCGGGTTTTCACCCCTCTTCAGGCAGGATAGCTTGATTCCAGTGGCATGGAGAGCACGGGACTCACGTCTGAGCATACCCATCCCACTCGGGTTGACAAATGCAAAAACAACAGTTGATGGACAGAATGCAGAACAATGTCATACATTCACCCCAGTACAGAGATCTGGGCCTAAATCCATCTTTTTTTGCTCACCATGCCATTCCAGTTTGAACCCAGCATAATGCAAATCAGTCCTGACCCTGTGCCTCATGGGAACAGTCCAGATCGAACTGCCAAGCCAGGTCCTCCCTGAACTGGAATAAGCATGCTAGGACCGGTTTCGGGGTTTCACCCCTCTTCAGCCAGGATAGCTTGATTCCAGTGGCATGGAAAGCACGGGACTCACGTCTGAGCATACCCATTCCACTCGGGGTGACAAATGCAAAAACAACAGTTGATGGACTGAATGCAGAACAATGTCATACATTCACCCCAGTACAGAGATCTGGGAGTAAATCCATCTTTTTTTCCGCACCATGCCATTCCATTTTAAACCCAGCCATATGCAAATCAGTCTTGACCCTGTGCCTCATGGGAACAGTCCAGCCCGAACTGCCAAGCCAGGTCCTCCCTGGACTGGAATAAGCATCCTAGGACCGGTTTTGGGGTTTCACCCCTCGTCAGCCAGGATAGCTTGATTCCAGTGGCATGGAGAGCACGGGAGTCACGTCTGAGCATACTCGTCCCACTCGGGGTGACAAATGCAAAAACAACAGTTGATGGACAGAATGCAGAACAATGTCATACATTCACCCCAATACAGAGATCTGGGCCTAAATCCATCGTTTTTTTGCTCACCATGCCATTCCAGTTTGAACCCAGCCATATGCAAATCAGTCTTGACCCTGTGCCTCATGGGAACAGTCCAGCCCGAACTGCCAAGCCAGGTCCTCCCTTGACTGGAATAAGCATCCTAGGACTGGTTTCGGGGTTTCACCCCACTTCAGCCAGGATAGCTTGATTCCAGTGGCATGGAGAGCACGGGACTCACGTCTGAGCATACCCGTCCCACTAGGGGTGACAAATGCAAAAACAACAGTTGATGGACAGAATGCAGAACAATGTCATACATTCACCCCAGTACAGAGATCTGGGCCTAAATCCATTGTTTTTTTCTCACCATGCCATTCCAGTTTGAACCCAGCCATATGGAAATCAGTCTTGACCCTGTGCCTCATGGGAACAGTCTAGCCCAAACTGCCAAGCCAGGTTCTCCCTGGACTGGAATAAGCATCTTAGGACCGGTTTCGGGGTTTCACCCCTCTTCAGCCAGGAGAGCTTGATTCCAGTGGCATGGAGAGCACGGGACTCACGTCTGAGCATACCCGCCCCACTCGGGGTGACAAATGCAAAAACAACAGTTAATAGACAGAATGCAGAACAATGTCATACATTCACCCCAGTACAGAGATCGGGCCTAAATCCACTGTTTTTTGCTCACCATGCCATTCCAGTTTGAACCCAGCCATATGCAAATCAGTCTTGACCCTGTGCCTCATGGGAACAGTCCAGCCCGAACTGCCAAGCTAGGTCCTCCCTTGACTGGAATAAGCATCCTAGGACCGGTTTCGGGTTTTCACCCCTCTTCAGGCAGGATAGCTTGATTCCAGTGGCATGGAGAGCACTGAACTCACGTCTGAGCATACCCATCCCACTCGGGGTGACAAATGCAAAAACAACAGTTGATGGACAGAATGCAGAACAATGTCATACATTCACCTCAGTACAGAGATCTGGGCCTAAATCCATCTTTTTTTGCTCACCATGCCATTCCAGTTTGAACCCAGCCATATGCAAATCAGTCTTGACCCTGTGCCTCATGGGAACAGTCCAGCCCAAACTGCCAAGCCAGGTCCTCCCTGGACTGGAATAAGCATCCTAGGACCGGTTTCGGGGTTTCACCCCTCTTCAGCCAGGATAGCTTGATTCCAGTGGCATGGAAAGCACGGGAGTCACATCTGAGTATACCCGCCCCACTCGGGGTGACAAATGCAAAAACAACAGTTGATGGACTGAATGCAGAACAATGTCATACATTCACCCCAGTACAGAGATATGGGCCTAAATCCATCTTTTTTTGCTCACCATGCCTTTCCAGTTTGAACCCAGCCATATGCAAATCAGTCTTGACCCTGTGCCTCATGGGAACAGTCCAGCCCGAACTGCCAAGCCAGGTCCTCCCTGGACTGGAATAAGCATCCTGGGACCGGTTTCGGGGTTTCACCCCTCGTCAGCCAGGATAGCTTGATTCCAGTGGCATGGAGAGCACGGGAGTCACGTCTGAGCATACCCGTCCCACTCGGGGTGACAAATGCAAAAACAACAGTTGATGGACAGAATGCAGAACAATGTCATACATTCACCCCAGTACTGAGATCTGGGCCTAAATCCATTGTTTTTTTCAAACCATGCCATTCCAGTTTGAACCCAGCCATATGGAAATCAGTCTTGACCCTGTGCCTCATGGGAACAGTCCAGCCCAAACTGCCAAGCCAGGTCCTCCCTGGACTGGAATAAGCATCCTAGGACCGGTTTCGGGGTTTCACCCCTCTTCAGCCAGGATAGCTTGATTCCAGTGGCATGGAGAGCACGGGACTCACGTCTGAGCATACCCGCCCCACTCGGGGTGACAAATGCAAAAACAACAGTTAATAGACAGAATGCAGAACAATGTCATACATTCACGCCAGTACAGAGATCGGGCCTAAATCCATTGTTTTTTTGCTCACCATGCCATTCCAGTTTGAACCCAGCCATATGCAAATCAGTCTTGACCCTGTGCCTCATGGGAACAGTCCAGCCCGAACTGCCAAGCCAGGTCCTCCCTGGACTGGAATAAGCATCCTAGGACCGGTTTCGGGTTTTCACCCCTCTTCAGGCAGGATAGCTTGATTCCAGTGGCATGGAGAGCACTGGACTCACGTCTGAGCATACCCATCCCACTCGGGGTGACAGATGCAAAAACAACAGTTGATGGACAGAATGCAGAACAATGTCATACATTCACCCCAGTACAGAGATCTGGGCCTAAATCCATCTTTTTTTGCTCACCATGCCATTCCAGTTTGAACCCAGCCATATGCAAATCAGTCCTCAGCCTGTGCCTCATGGGAGCAGTCCAGATTGAACTGCCAAGCCAGGTCCTCCCTGGACTGGAATAAGCATCCTAGGACCGGTTTCGGGGTTTCACCCCTCTTCAGCCATGATAGCTCGATTCCACTGGCATGGAGAGCACAGGACTCACGTCTGAGCATATCAGTCCCACTTGGGGTGACAAATGCGAAAACAACAGTTGATGGACAGAATGCAGAACAATGTCATACATTCACCCCAGTACAGAGATCTGGGCCTAAAGCTATTGTTTTTTGCTCACCATGCGATTCGAGTTTGAACCCAGCCATATGCAAATCAGTCTTGACCCTGTGCCTCATGGGAACAGTCCAGCCCGAACTGCCAAGCCAGGTCCTCCCTGGACTGGAATAAGCATCCTAGGACTGGTTTCGGGGTTTCACCCCTCTTCAGCCAGGATAGCTTGATTCCAGTGTCATGGAGAGCACGGGACTCACGTCTGAGCATACCCGCCCCACTCGGGGTGACAAATGCAAAAACAACAGTTAATAGACAGAATGCAGAACAATGTCATACGTTCACCCCAGTACAGAGATCGGGCCTAAATCCATTGTTTTTTTGCTCACCATGCCATTCCAGTTTGAACCCAGCCATATGGAAATCAGTCTTGACCCTGTGCCTCATGGGAACAGTCCAGCCCGAACTGCCAAGCCAGGTCCTCCCTGGACTGGAATAAGCATCCTAGGACCAGTTTCGGGTTTTCACCCCTCTTCAGGCAGGATAGCTTGATTCCAGTGGCATGGAGAGCACGGGACTCACGACTGAGCATACCCATCCCACTCGGGTTGACAAATGCAAAAACAACAGTTGATGGACAGAATGCAGAACAATGTCATACATTCACCCCAGTACAGAGATCTGGGCCTAAATCCATCTTTTTTTGCTCACCATGCCATTCCAGTTTGAACCCAGCCATATGCAAATCAGTCCTGACCCTGTGCCTCATGGGAACAGTCCAGATCGAACTGCCAAGCCAGGTCCTCCCTGAACTGGAATAAGCATGCTAGGACCGGTTTCGGGGTTTCACCCCTCTTCAGCCAGGATAGCTTGATTCCAGTGGCATGGAAAGCACGGGACTCACGTCTGAGCATACCCGTTCCACTCGGGGTGACAAATGCAAAAACAACAGTAGATGGACTGAATGCAGAACAATGTCATACATTCACCCCAGTACAGAGATCTGTGAGTAAATCCATCTTTTTTTGCGCACCATGCCATTCCAGTTTGAACCCAGCCATATGCAAATCAGTCTTGACCCTGTGCCTCATGGGAACAGTCCAGCCCGAACTGCCAAGCCAGGTCCTCCCTGGACTGGAATAAGCATCCTAGGACCGGTTTTGGGGTTTCACCCCTCGTCAGCCAGGATAGCTTGATTCCAGTGGCATGGAGAGCACGGGAGTCACGTCTGAGCATACCCGTCCCACTCGGGGTGACAAATGCAAAAACAACAGTTGATGGACAGAATGCAGAACAATGTCATACATTCACCCCAATACAGAGATCTGGGCCTAAATCCATCGTTTTTTTGCTCACCATGCCATTCCAGTTTGAACCCAGCCATATGCAAATCAGTCTTGACCCTGTGCCTCATGGGAACAGTCCAGCCCGAACTGCCAAGCCAGGTCCTCCCTTGACTGGAATAAGCATCCTAGGACTGGTTTCGGGGTTTCACCCCACTTCAGCCAGGATAGCTTGATTCCAGTGGCATGGAGAGCACGGGACTCACGTCTGAGCATACCCGTCCCACTAGGGGTGACAAATGCAAAAACAACAGTTGATGGACAGAATGCAGAACAATGTCATACATTCACCCCAGTACAGAGATCTGGGCCTAAATCCATTATTTTTTGCTCACCATGCCATTCCAGTTTGAATCCAGCCATATGGAAATCAGTCTTGACCCTGTGCCTCATGGGAACAGTCTAGCCCAAACTGCCAAGCCAGGTTCTCCCTGGACTGGAATAAGCATCTTAGGACCAGTTTCGGGGTTTCACCCCTCTTCAGCCAGGAGAGCTTGATTCCAGTGGCATGGAGAGCACGGGACTCACGTCTGAGCATACCCGCCCCACTCGGGGTGACAAATGCAAAAACAACAGTTAATAGACAGAATGCAGAACAATGTCATACATTCACCCCAGTACAGAGATCGGGCCTAAATCCACAGTTTTTTGCTCACCATGCCATTCAAGTTTGAACCCAGCCATATGCAAATCAGTCTTGACCCTGTGCCTCATGGGAACAGTCCAGCCCGAACTGCCAAGCCAGGTCCTCCCTTGACTGGAATAAGCATCCTAGGACCGGTTTCGGGTTTTCACCCCTCTTCAGGCAGGATAGCTTGATTCCAGTGGCATGGAGAGCACTGGACTCACGTCTGAGCATACCCATCCCACTCGGGGTGACAAATGCAAAAACAAGTTGATGGACAGAATGCAGAACAATGTCATACATTCACCTCAGTACAGAGATCTGGGCCTAAATCCATCTTTTTTTGCTCACCATGCCATTCCAGTTTGAACCCAGCCATATGCAAATCAGTCCTGACCCTGTGCCTCATGGGAACAGTCCAGCCCAAACTGCCAAGCCAGGTCCTCCCTGGACTGGAATAAGCATCCTAGGACCGGTTTCGGGGTTTCACCCCTCTTCAGCCAGGATAGCTTGATTCCAGTGGCATGGAAAGCACGGGAGTCACATCTGAGTATACCCGTCCCACTCGGGGTGACAAATGCAAAAACAACAGTTGATGGACTGAATGCAGAACAATGTCATACATTCACCCCAGTACAGAGATATGGGCCTAAATCCATCTTTTTTTGCTCACCATGCCTTTCCAGTTTGAACCCAGCCATATGCAAATCAGTCCTGAGCCTGTGCCTCATGGGAACAGTCCAGATCGAACTGCCAAGCCAGGTCCTCCCTGGACTGGAATAAGCATCCTAGGACCGGTTTCGGGGTTTCACCCCTCTTCAGCCAGGATAGCTTGATTCCAGTGGCATGGAAAGCACGGGAGTCACATCTGAGTATACCCGTCCCACTCGGGGTGACAAATGCAAAAACAACATACATTCACCCCAGTACAGAGATCTGGGCCTAAATCCATCGTTTTTTGCTCACCATGCCATTCCAGTTTGAACCCCGCCATATGCAAATCAGTATTGACCCTGTGCCTCATGGGAACAGTCCAGCCCGAACTGCCAAGCCAGGTCCTCCCTGGATTGGAATAAGCATCCTAGGACCGGTTTCGGGGTTACACCCATCTTCAGCCAGGATAGCTTGATTCCAGTGGCATGGAGAGCACGGTACTCATGTCTGAGCATACCCGTCCCACTCGGGGTGACAAATGCAAAAACAGCAGTTGATGGACTGAATGCAGAACAATGTAATACATTCACCTCAGTACAGAGATCTGGGCATAAATCCTTCATTTTTTTGCTCACCATGCCATTCCAGTTTGAACCCAGCCATATGCAAATCATTCTTGACCCTGTGCCTCATGGGAACAGGCCAGCCCGAACTGCCAAGCCAGGTCCTCCCTGGACTAGAATAAGCATCCTAGGACCGGTTTCGGGGTTTCACCCCTCTTCAGCCAGGATAGCTTGATTCCAGTGGCATGGAGAGCACGGGACTCACGTCTGAGCATACCCATCCCACTCGGGGTGACAAATGCAAAAACAACAGTTGATGGACAGAATGCAGAACAATGTCATACATTCACCCCAGTATAGAGATCTGGGCCTAAATCCATCGTTTTTTTGCTCACCATGCCATTCCAGTTTGAACCCAGCCATATGCAAATCAGTCTTGATCCCGTGCCTCATGGGAACAGTCCTGCCTGATTTGCCAAGCCAGGTCCTCCCTGGACTGGAATAAGCATCCTAGGACCGGTTTCGGGGTTTCACCCCTCTTCAGCCAGGATAGCTTGATTCCAGTGGCATGGAGAGCACGGGACTCACGTCAGAGCATACCCGTCCCTCTCGGGGTGACAAATGCAAAAACAACAGTTGATAGACAGAATGCAGAACAATATCATACATTCACCCCAGTACAGAGATCTGGGCCTAAATTCATCGTTTTTTTGCTCACCATGCCATTCCAGTTTGAACCCAGCCATATGCAAATCAGTCTTGACCCTGTGCCTCATGGGAACAGTCCAGCCCGAACTGCCAAGCCAGGTCCTCCCTGGACTGGAATAAGCATCCTAGGACCGGTTTCGGGGTTTCACCCCTCTATAGCCAGGATAGCCTGATTCCAATGGCATGGAGAGCACGGGACTCACGTCTGAGCATACCCGTCTCACTCGGGGTGACAAATGCAAAAACAACAGTTGGTGGTCAGAATGCAGAACGATGTCATACATTCACCACAGTACAGAGATCTGGGCCTAAATCCATCGTTTATTGCTCACCATGCCATTCCAGTTTGAACCCAGCCATATGCAAATAAGTCTTGACCCTGTGCCTCATGGGAACAGTCCAGCCCAAACTGCCAAGCCAGGTCCTCCCTGGACTGGAATAAGCATCCTAGGACCGGTTTCAGGGCTTCACCCCTCTTCAGCCAGGATAGCTTGATTCCAGTGGCATGGAAAGCACGGGAGTCACATCTGAGTATACCCGTCCCACTCGGGGTGACAAATGCAAAAACAACAGTTGATGGACTGAATGCAGAACAATGTCATACATTCACCCCAGTACAGAGATCTGGGCCTAAATCCATCTTTTTTTGCTCACCATGCCTTTCCAGTTTGAACCCAGCCATATGCAAATCAGTCCTGACCCTGTGCCTCATGGGAACAGTCCAGATCGAACAGCCAAGCCAGGTCCTCCCTGGACTGGAATAAGCATCCTAGGACCGGTTTCGGGGTTTCTCCCCTCTTCAGCCAGGATAGCTTGATTCCAGTGGCATGGAAAGCACGGGAGTCACATCTGAGTATGTCCGTCCCACTCGGGGTGACAAATGCAAAAACAACAGTTGATGGACTGAATGCAGAACAATGTCATACATTCACCCCAGTACAGAGATCTGGGCCTAAATCCATCGTTTTTTGCTCACCATGCCATTCCAGTTTGAACCCAGCCATATGCAAATCAGTATTGACCCTGTGCCTCATGGGAACAGTCCAGCCCGAACTGCCAAGCCAGGTCCTCCCTGAACTGGAATAAGCATCCTAGGACCGGTTTCCGGGTTTCACCCCTCTTCAGCCAGGATAGCTTGATTCCAGTGGCATGGAAAGCACGGGAGTCACTTCTGAGTATACCCGTCCCACTCGGGGTGACAAATGCAAAAACAACATACATTCACCCCAGTACAGAGATCTGGGCCTAAATCCATCGTTTTTTGCTCACCATGCCATTCCAGTTTGAACCCAGCCATATGCAAATCAGTATTGACCCTGTGCCTCATGGGAACAGTCCAGCCCGAACTGCCAAGCCAGGTCCTCCCTGGACTGGAATAAGCATCCTAGGACCGGTTTCGGGGTTACACCCCTCTTCAGCCAGGATAGCTTGATTCCAGTGGCATGGAGAGCACGGGACTCACGTCTGAGCATACCCGTCCCACTCGGGGTGACAAATGCAAAAACAGCAGTTGATGGACTGAATGCAGAACAATGTCATACATTCACCCCAGTACAGAGATCTGGGCCTAAATCCTTCGTTTTTTTGCTCACCATGCCATTCCAATTTGAACCCAGCCATATGCAAATTAGTCTTGACCCTGTGCCTCATGGGAACAGGCAAGCCCAAACTGCCAAGCCAGGTCCTCCCTGGACTGGAATAAGCATCCTAGGACCGGTTTCGGGGTTTCACCCCTCTTCAGCCAGGATAGCTTGATTCCAGTGGCATGGAGAGCACGGGACTCACATCTGAGCATACCCGTCCCACTCGGGGTGACAAATGCAAAAACAACAGTTGATAGACAGAATGCAGAACAATGTCATACATTCACCCCAGTATAGAGATCTGGGCCTAAATCCATTGTTTTTTTGCTCACCATGCCATTCCAGTTTGAACCCAGCCATATGCAAATCAGTCTTGACACTGTGCCTCATGGGAACAGCCCAGCCTGAACTGCCAAGCCAGGTCCTCCCTGGACTGGAATAAGCATCCTAGGACCGGTTTCGGGGTTTCACCCCTCTTCAGCCAGGATAGCATGATTCCAGTGGCATGGAGAGCACGGGACTCACGTCTGAGCATACCCGTCCCACTCGGGGTGACAATTGCAAAAACAACAGTTGACAGACAGAATGCAGAACAATGTCATACATTCACCCCAGTACAGAGATCTGAGCCTAAATCCATCGTTTTTGGCTTACCATGCCATTCCAGTTTGAACCCAGCCATATGCAAATCAGTCTTGACCCTGTGCCTCATGGGAACAGTCCAGCCAGAACTGCCAAGCCAGGTCCTCCCTGCACTGGAATAAGCATCCTAGGACCGGTTTCGGGGTTTCACCCCTCTTCAGCCAGGATAGCTTGATTCCAGTGGCATGGAGAGCACGGGACTCACGTCTGAGCATACCCGTGCCACTCGGGGGTGACAAATGCAAAAACAACAGTTGATGGACTGAATGCAGAACAATGTCATACATTGACCCCAGTACAGAGATCTGGGCCTAAATCCATCTTTTTTTGCTCACCATGCCATTCCAGTTTGAACCCAGCCATATGCAAATCAGTATTGACCCTGTGCCTCATGGGAACAGTCCAGTCCGAACTGCCAAGCCAGGTCCTCCCTGAACTGGAATAAGCATCCTAGGACCGGTTTCGGGGTTTCACCCCTCTTCAGCCAAGATAGCTTGATTCCAGTGGCATGGAAAGCACGGGAGTCACATCTGAGTATACCCGTCCCACTCGGGGTGACAAATGCAAAAACAACATACATTCACCCCAGTACAGAGATCTGGGCCTAAATCCATCGTTTTTTGCTCTCCATGCCATTCCAGTTTGAACCCAGCCATATGCAAATCAGTATTGACCCTGTGCCTCATGGGAACAGTCCAGCCCGAACTGCCAAGCCAGGTCCTCCCTGGACTGGAATAAGCATCCTAGGACCGGTTTCGGGGTTACACCCCTCTTCAGCCAGGATAGCTTGATTCCAGTGGCATAGAGAGCACGGGACTCATGTCTGAGCATACCCGTCCCACTCGGGGTGACAAATGCAAAAACAGCAGTTGATGGACTGAATGCAGAACAATGTCATACATTCACCCCAGTACAGAGATCTGGGCCTAAATCCTTCGTTTTTTTGCTCACCATGCCATTCCAGTTTGAACCCAGCCATATGCAAATCAGTCTTGACCCTGTGCCTCATGGGAACAGGCCAGCCCGAACTGCCAAGCCAGGTCCTCCCTGGACTGGAATAAGCATCCTAGGACCGGTTTCGGGGTTTCACCCCTCTTCAGCCAGGATAGCTTGATTCCAGTGGCATGGAGAGCACGGGACTCACGTCTGAGCATACCCGTCCCACTCGGGGTGACAAATGCAAAAACAACAGTTGATGGACAGAAAGCAGAACAATGTCATACATTCACCCCAGTACAGAGATCTGATCCTAAATCTATCGTTTTTGGCTCACCATGCCATTCCAGTTTGAACCCAGCCATATGCAAATCAGTCTTGACCCTGTGCCTCATGGGAACAGTCCAGCCAGAACTGCCAAGCCAGTTCCTCCCTGTACTGGAATAAGCATCCTAGGACCGGTTTCGGGGTTTCACCCCTCTTCAGCCATGATAGCTTTATTCCAGTGGCATGGAGAGCACGGGACTCACGTCTGAGCATACCCGTGCCACTCGGGGTGACAAATGCAAAAACAACAGTTTATGGACAGAATGCAGAACAATGTTATACATTCACCCCAGTACAGAGATCTGGGCCTAAATCCATCCATTTTTTGCTCGCCATGCCATTCGAGTTTGAACCCAGCCATATGCAAATCAGTCTTGACCCTGTGCCTCATGGGAACAGTCCAGCCCGAACTGCCAAGCCAGGTCCTCCCTGAACTGGAATAAGCATCCTAGGACCGGTTTCGGGGTTTCACACCTCTTCAGCCAGGATAGCTTGATTCCAGTGGCATGGAAAGCACGGGAGTCACATCTGAGTATACCCGTCCCACTCGGGGTGACAAATGCAAAAACAACAGTTGATGGACTGAATGCAGAACAATGTCATACATTCACCCCAGTACAGAGATATGGGCCTAAATCCATCTTTTTTTGCTCACCATGCCTTTCCAGTTTGAACCCAGCCATATGCAAATCAGTGCTGAGCCTGTGCCTCATGGGAACAGTCCAGATCGAACTGCCAAGCCAGGTCCTCCCTGGACTGGAATAAGCATCCTAGGACCGGTTTCGGGGTTTCACCCCTCTTCAGCCAGGATAGCTTGATTCCAGTGGCATGGAGAGCACGGGACTCACGTCTGAGCATACCCGTTCCACTCGGGGTGACAAATTCAAAAACAACAGTTGATGGACTGAATGCAGAACAATGTCATACATTCACCCCAGTACAGCGATCTGGGTGTAAATGCATTGTTTTTTGCACACCATGCCATTCCAGTTTGAACCCAGCCATATGCAAATCAGTCTTGACCCTGTGCCTCATGGGAACAGTCCAGCCCGAACTGCCAAGCCAGGTCCTCCCTGGACTGGAATAAGCATCCTGGGACCGGTTTCGGGGTTTCACCCCTCGTCAGCCAGGATAGCTTGATTCCAGTGGCATGGAGAGCACGGGAGTCACGTCTGAGCATACCCGTCCCACTAGGGGTGACAAATGCAAAAACAACAGTTGATGGACAGAATGCAGAACAATGTCATACATTCACCCCAGTACTGAGATCTGGGCCTAAATCCATTGTTTTTTTCAAACCATGCCATTCCAGTTTGAACCCAGCCATATGGAAATCAGTCTTGACCCTGTGCCTCATGGGAACAGTCCAGCCCAAACTGCCAAGCCAGGTCCTCCCTGGACTGGAATAAGCATCCTAGGACCGGTTTCGGGGTTTCACCCCTCTTCAGCCAGGATAGCTTGATTCCAGTGGCATGGAGAGCACGGGACTCACGTCTGAGCATACCCGCCCCACTCGGGGTGACAAATGCAAAAACAACAGTTAATAGACAGAATGCAGAACAATGTCATACATTCACCCCAGTACAGAGATCGGGCCTAAATCCATTGTTTTTTTGCTCACCATGCCATTCCAGTTTGAACCCAGCCATATGCAAATCAGTCTTGACCCTGTGCCTCATGGGAACAGTCCAGCCCGAACTGCCAAGCCAGGTCCTCCCTGGACTGGAATAAGCATCCTAGGACCGGTTTCGGGTTTTCACCCCTCTTCAGGCAGGATAGCTTGATTCCAGTGGCATGGAGAGCACTGGACTCACGTCTGAGCATACCCATCCCACTCGGGGTGACAGATGCAAAAACAACAGTTGATGGACAGAATGCAGAACAATGTCATACATTCACCCCAGTACAGAGATCTGGGCCTAAATCCATCTTTTTTTGCTCACCATGCCATTCCAGTTTGAACCCAGCCATATGCAAATCAGTCCTCAGCCTGTGCCTCATAGGAGCAGTCCAGATTGAACTGCCAAGCCAGGTCCTCCCTGGACTGGAATAAGCATCCTAGGACCAGTTTCGGGGTTTCACCCCTCTTCAGCCATGATAGCTCGATTCCACTGGCATGGAGAGCACAGGACTCACGTCTGAGCATATCAGTCCCACTTGGGGTGACAAATGCGAAAACAACAGTTGATGGACAGAATGCAGAACAATGTCATACATTCACCCCAGTACAGAGATCTGGGCCTAAAGATATTGTTTTTTGCTCACCATGCGATTCGAGTTTGAACCCAGCCATATGCAAATCAGTCTTGACCCTGTGCCTCATGGGAACAGTCCAGCCCGAACTGCCAAGCCAGGTTCTCCCTGGACTGGAATAAGCATCCTAGGACTGGTTTCGGGGTTTCACCCCTCTTCAGCCAGGATAGCTTGATTCCAGTGTCATGGAGAGCACGGGACTCACATCTGAGCATACCCGCCCCACTCGGGGTGACAAATGCAAAAACAACAGTTAATAGACAGAATGCAGAACAATGTCATACGTTCACCCCAGTACAGAGATCGGGCCTAAATCCATTGTTTTTTTGCTCACCATGCCATTCCAGTTTGAACCCAGCCATATGCAAATCAGTCTTGACCCTGTGCCTCATGGGAACAGTCCAGCCCGAACTGCCAAGCCAGGTCCTCCCTGGACTGGAATAAGCATCCTAGGACCAGTTTCGGGTTTTCACCCCTCTTCAGGCAGGATAGCTTGATTCCAGTGGCATGGAGAGCACGGGACTCACGTCTGAGCATACCCATCCCACTCGGGTTGACAAATGCAAAAACAACAGTTGATGGACAGAATGCAGAACAATGTCATACATTCACCCCAGTACAGAGATCTGGGCCTAAATCCATCTTTTTTTGCTCACCATGCCATTCCAGTTTGAACCCAGCCATATGCAAATCAGTCCTGACCCTGTGCCTCATGGGAACAGTCCAGATCGAACTGCCAAGCCAGGTCCTCCCTGAACTGGAATAAGCATGCTAGGACCGGTTTCGGGGTTTCACCCCTCTTCAGCCAGGATAGCTTGATTCCAGTGGCATGGAAAGCAAGGGACTCACGTCTGAGCATACCCGTTCCACTCGGGGTGACAAATGCAAAAACAACAGTAGATGGACTGAATGCAGAACAATGTCATACATTCACCCCAGTACAGAGATCTGTGAGTAAATCCATCTTTTTTTGCGCACCATGCCATTCCAGTTTGAACCCAGCCATATGCAAATCAGTCTTGACCCTGTGCCTCATGGGAACAGTCCAGCCCGAACTGCCAAGCCAGGTCCTCCCTGGACTGGAATAAGCATCCTAGGACCGGTTTTGGGGTTTCACCCCTCGTCAGCCAGGATAGCTTGATTCCAGTGGCATGGAGAGCACGGGAGTCACGTCTGAGCATACCCGTCCCACTCGGGGTGACAAATGCAAAAACAACAGTTGATGGACAGAATGCAGAACAATGTCATACATTCACCCCAATACAGAGATCTGGGCCTAAATCCATCGTTTTTTTACTCACCATGCCATTCCAGTTTGAACCCAGCCATATGCAAATCAGTCTTGACCCTGTGCCTCATGGGAACAGTCCAGCCCGAACTGCCAAGCCAGGTCCTCCCTTGACTGGAATAAGCATCCTAGGACTGGTTTCGGGGTTTCACCCCACTTCAGCCAGGATAGCTTGATTCCAGTGGCATGGAGAGCACGGGACTCACGTCTGAGCATACCCGTCCCACTAGGGGTGACAAATGCAAAAACAACAGTTGATGGACAGAATGCAGAACAATGTCATACATTCACCCCAGTACAGAGATCTGGGCCTAAATCCATTATTTTTTGCTCACCATGCCATTCCAGTTTGAATCCAGCCATATGGAAATCAGTCTTGACCCTGTGCCTCATGGGAACAGTCTAGCCCAAACTGCCAAGCCAGGTTCTCCCTGGACTGGAATAAGCATCTTAGGACCAGTTTCGGGGTTTCACCCCTCTTCAGCCAGGAGAGCTTGATTCCAGTGGCATGGAGAGCACGGGACTCACGTCTGAGCATACCCGCCCCACTCGGGGTGACAAATGCAAAAACAACAGTTAATAGACAGAATGCAGAACAATGTCATACATTCACCCCAGTACAGAGATCGGGCCTAAATCCACAGTTTTTTGCTCACCATGCCATTCCAGTTTGAACCCAGCCATATGCAAATCAGTCTTGACCCTGTGCCTCATGGGAACAGTCCAGCCCGAACTGCCAAGCCAGGTCCTCCCTTGACTGGAATAAGCATCCTAGGACCGGTTTCGGGTTTTCACCCCTCTTCAGGCAGGATAGCTTGATTCCAGTGGCATGGAGAGCACTGGACTCACGTCTGAGCATACCCATCCCACTCGGGGTGACAAATGCAAAAACAAGTTGATGGACAGAATGCAGAACAATGTCATACATTCACCTCAGTACAGAGATCTGGGCCTAAATCCATCTTTTTTTGCTCACCATGCCATTCCAGTTTGAACCCAGCCATATGCAAATCAGTCCTGACCCTGTGCCTCATGGGAACAGTCCAGCCCAAACTGCCAAGCCAGGTCCTCCCTGGACTGGAATAAGCATCCTAGGACCGGTTTCGGGGTTTCACCCCTCTTCAGCCAGGATAGCTTGATTCCAGTGGCATGGAAAGCACGGGAGTCACATCTGAGTATACCCGTCCCACTCGGGGTGACAAATGCAAAAACAACAGTTGATGGACTGAATGCAGAACAATGTCATACATTCACCCCAGTACAGAGATATGGGCCTAAATCCATCTTTTTTTGCTCACCATGCCTTTCCAGTTTGAACCCAGCCATATGCAAATCAGTCCTGAGCCTGTGCCTCATGGGAACAGTCCAGATCGAACTGCCAAGCCAGGTCCTCCCTGGACTGGAATAAGCATCCTAGGACCGGTTTCGGGGTTTCACCCCTCTTCAGCCAGGATAGCTTGATTCCAGTGGCATGGAAAGCACGGGAGTCACATCTGAGTATACCCGTCCCACTCGGGGTGACAAATGCAAAAACAACATACATTCACCCCAGTACAGAGATCTGGGCCTAAATCCATCGTTTTTTGCTCACCATGCCATTCCAGTTTGAACCCCGCCATATGCAAATCAGTATTGACCCTGTGCCTCATGGGAACAGTCCAGCCCGAACTGCCAAGCCAGGTCCTCCCTGGATTGGAATAAGCATCCTAGGACCGGTTTCAGGGTTACACCCATCTTCAGCCAGGATAGCTTGATTCCAGTGGCATGGAGAGCACGGGACTCATGTCTGAGCATACCCGTCCCACTCGGGGTGACAAATGCAAAAACAGCAGTTGATGGACTGAATGCAGAACAATGTAATACATTCACCTCAGTACAGAGATCTGGGCATAAATCCTTCATTTTTTTGCTCACCATGCCATTCCAGTTTGAACCCAGCCATATGCAAATCATTCTTGACCCTGTGCCTCATGGGAACAGGCCAGCCCGAACTGCCAAGCCAGGTCCTCCCTGGACTAGAATAAGCATCCTAGGACCGGTTTCGGGGTTTCACCCCTCTTCAGCCAGGATAGCTTGATTCCAGTGGCATGGAGAGCACGGGACTCACGTCTGAGCATACCCATCCCACTCGGGGTGACAAATGCAAAAACAACAGTTGATGGACAGAATGCAGAACAATGTCATACATTCACCCCAGTATAGAGATCTGGGCCTAAATCCATCGTTTTTTTGCTCACCATGCCATTCCAGTTTGAACCCAGCCATATGCAAATCAGTCTTGATCCCGTGCCTCATGGGAACAGTCCTGCCTGATTTGCCAAGCTAGCTCCTCCCTGGACTGGAATAAGCATCCTAGGACCGGTTTCGGGGTTTCACCCCTCTTCAGCCAGGATAGCTTGATTCCAGTGGCATGGAGAGCACGGGACTCACGTCAGAGCATACCCGTCCCTCTCGGGGTGACAAATGCAAAAACAACAGTTGATAGACAGAATGCAGAACAATGTCATACATTCACCCCAGTACAGAGATCTGGGCCTAAATTCATCGTTTTTTTGCTCACCATGCCATTCCAGTTTGAACCCAGCCATATGCAAATCAGTCTTGACCCTGTGCCTCATGGGAACAGTCCAGCCCGAACTGCCAAGCCAGGTCCTCCCTGGACTGGAATAAGCATCCTAGGACCGGTTTCGGGGTTTCACCCCTCTATAGCCAGGATAGCCTGATTCCAATGGCATGGAGAGCACGGGACTCACGTCTGAGCATACCCGTCTCACTCGGGGTGACAAATGCAAAAACAACAGTTGGTGGTCAGAATGCAGAACGATGTCATACATTCACCACAGTACAGAGATCTGGGCCTAAATCCATCGTTTATTGCTCACCATGCCATTCCAGTTTGAACCCAGCCATATGCAAATAAGTCTTGACCCTGTGCCTCATGGGAACAGTCCAGCCCAAACTGCCAAGCCAGGTCCTCCCTGGACTGGAATAAGCATCCTAGGACCGGTTTCAGGGCTTCACCCCTCTTCAGCCAGGATAGCTTGATTCCAGTGGCATGGAAAGCACGGGAGTCACATCTGAGTATACCCGTCCCACTCGGGGTGACAAATGCAAAAACAACAGTTGATGGACTGAATGCAGAACAATGTCATACATTCACCCCAGTACAGAGATCTGGGCCTAAATCCATCTTTTTTTGCTCACCATGCCTTTCCAGTTTGAACCCAGCCATATGCAAATCAGTCCTGACCCTGTGCCTCATGGGAACAGTCCAGATCGAACAGCCAAGCCAGGTCCTCCCTGGACTGGAATAAGCATCCTAGGACCGGTTTCGGGGTTTCTCCCCTCTTCAGCCAGGATAGCTTGATTCCAGTGGCATGGAAAGCACGGGAGTCACATCTGAGTATGCCCGTCCCACTCGGGGTGACAAATGCAAAAACAACAGTTGATGGACTGAATGCAGAACAATGTCATACATTCACCCCAGTACAGAGATCTGGGCCTAAATCCATCGTTTTTTGCTCACCATGCCATTCCAGTTTGAACCCAGCCATATGCAAATCAGTATTGACCCTGTGCCTCATGGGAACAGTCCAGCCCGAACTGCCAAGCCAGGTCCTCCCTGAACTGGAATAAGCATCCTAGGACCGGTTTCCGGGTTTCACCCCTCTTCAGCCAGGATAGCTTGATTCCAGTGGCATGGAAAGCACGGGAGTCACTTCTGAGTATACCCGTCCCACTCGGGGTGACAAATGCAAAAACAACATACATTCACCCCAGTACAGAGATCTGGGCCTAAATCCATCGTTTTTTGCTCACCATGCCATTCCAGTTTGAACCCAGCCATATGCAAATCAGTATTGACCCTGTGCCTCATGGGAACAGTCCAGCCCGAACTGCCAAGCCAGGTCCTCCCTGGACTGGAATAAGCATCCTAGGACCGGTTTCGGGGTTACACCCCTCTTCAGCCAGGATAGCTTGATTCCAGTGGCATGGAGAGCACGGGACTCACGTCTGAGCATACCCGTCCCACTCGGGGTGACAAATGCAAAAACAGCAGTTGATGGACTGAATGCAGAACAATGTCATACATTCACCCCAGTACAGAGATCTGGGCCTAAATCCTTCGTTTTTTTGCTCACCATGCCATTCCAATTTGACCCCAGCCATATGCAAATTAGTCTTGACCCTGTGCCTCATGGGAACAGGCAAGCCCAAACTGCCAAGCCAGGTCCTCCCTGGACTGGAATAAGCATCCTAGGACCGGTTTCGGGGTTTCACCCCTCTTCAGCCAGGATAGCTTGATTCCAGTGGCATGGAGAGCACGGGACTCACATCTGAGCATACCCGTCCCACTCGGGGTGACAAATGCAAAAACAACAGTTGATAGACAGAATGCAGAACAATGTCATACATTCATCCCAGTATAGAGATCTGGGCCTAAATCCATTGTTTTTTTGCTCACCATGCCATTCCAGTTTGAACCCAGCCATATGCAAATCAGTCTTGACACTGTGCCTCATGGGAACAGCCCAGCCTGAACTGCCAAGCCAGGTCCTCCCTGGACTGGAATAAGCATCCTAGGACCGGTTTCGGGGTTTCACCCCTCTTCAGCCAGGATAGCATGATTCCAGTGGCATGGAGAGCACGGGACTCACGTCTGAGCATACCCGTCCCACTCGGGGTGACAATTGCAAAAACAACAGTTGACAGACAGAATGCAGAACAATGTCATACATTCACCCCAGTACAGAGATCTGAGCCTAAATCCATCGTTTTTGGCTTACCATGCCATTCCAGTTTGAACCCAGCCATATGCAAATCAGTCTTGACCCTGTGCCTCATGGGAACAGTCCAGCCAGAACTGCCAAGCCAGGTCCTCCCTGCACTGGAATAAGCATCCTAGGACCGGTTTCGGGGTTTCACCCCTCTTCAGCCAGGATAGCTTGATTCCAGTGGCATGGAGAGCACGGGACTCACGTCTGAGCATACCCGTGCCACTCGGGGGTGACAAATGCAAAAACAACAGTTGATGGACTGAATGCAGAACAATGTCATACATTGACCCCAGTACAGAGATCTGGGCCTAAATCCATCTTTTTTTGCTCACCATGCCATTCCAGTTTGAACCCAGCCATATGCAAATCAGTATTGACCCTGTGCCTCATGGGAACAGTCCAGTCCGAACTGCCAAGCCAGGTCCTCCCTGAACTAGAATAAGCATCCTAGGACCGGTTTCGGGGTTTCACCCCTCTTCAGCCAAGATAGCTTGATTCCAGTGGCATGGAAAGCACGGGAGTCACATCTGAGTATACCCGTCCCACTCGGGGTGACAAATGCAAAAACAACATACATTCACCCCAGTACAGAGATCTGGGCCTAAATCCATCGTTTTTTGCTCTCCATGCCATTCCAGTTTGAACCCAGCCATATGCAAATCAGTATTGACCCTGTGCCTCATGGGAACAGTCCAGCCCGAACTGCCAAGCCAGGTCCTCCCTGGACTGGAATAAGCATCCTAGGACCGGTTTCGGGGTTACACCCCTCTTCAGCCAGGATAGCTTGATTCCAGTGGCATAGAGAGCACGGGACTCATGTCTGAGCATACCCGTCCCACTCGGGGTGACAAATGCAAAAACAGCAGTTGATGGACTGAATGCAGAACAATGTCATACATTCACCCCAGTACAGAGATCTGGGCCTAAATCCTTCGTTTTTTTGCTCACCATGCCATTCCAGTTTGAACCCAGCCATATGCAAATCAGTCTTGACCCTGTGCCTCATGGGAACAGGCCAGCCCGAACTGCCAAGCCAGGTCCTCCCTGGACTGGAATAAGCATCCTAGGACCGGTTTCGGGGTTTCACCCCTCTTCAGCCAGGATAGCTTGATTCCAGTGGCATGGAGAGCACGGGACTCACGTCTGAGCATACCCGTCCCACTCGGGGTGACAAATGCAAAAACAACAGTTGATGGACAGAAAGCAGAACAATGTCATACATTCACCCCAGTACAGAGATCTGATCCTAAATCTATCGTTTTTGGCTCACCATGCCATTCCAGTTTGAACCCAGCCATATGCAAATCAGTCTTGACCCTGTGCCTCATGGGAACAGTCCAGCCAGAACTGCCAAGCCAGTTCCTCCCTGTACTGGAATAAGCATCCTAGGACCGGTTTCGGGGTTTCACCCCTCTTCAGCCATGATAGCTTTATTCCAGTGGCATGGAGAGCACGGGACTCACGTCTGAGCATACCCGTGCCACTCGGGGTGACAAATGCAAAAACAACAGTTTATGGACAGAATTCAGAACAATGTTATACATTCACCCCAGTACAGAGATCTGGGCCTAAATCCATCCATTTTTTGCTCACCATGCCATTCGAGTTTGAACCCAGCCATATGCAAATCAGTCTTGACCCTGTGCCTCATGGGAACAGTCCAGCCCGAACTGCCAAGCCAGGTCCTCCCTGAACTGGAATAAGCATCCTAGGACCGGTTTCGGGGTTTCACACCTCTTCAGCCAGGATAGCTTGATTCCAGTGGCATGGAAAGCACGGGAGTCACATCTGAGTATACCCGTCCCACTCGGGGTGACAAATGCAAAAACAACATACATTCACCCCAGTACAGAGATCTGGGCCTAAATCCATCGTTTTTTGCTCACAATGCCATTCCAGTTTGAACCCAGCCATATGCAAATCAGTATTGACCATGTGCCTCATGGGAACAGTCCAGCCCGAACTGCCAAGCCAGGTCCTCCCTGGACTGGAATAAGCATCCTAGGACCGGTTTCGGGGTTACACCCCTCTTCAGCCAGGATAGCTTGATTCCAGTGGCATGGAGAGCACGGGACTCACGTCTGAGCATACCCGTCCCACTCGGGGTGACAATTGCAAAAACAACAGTTGACAGACAGAATGCAGAACAATGTCATACATTCACCCCAGTACAGAGATCTGAGCCTAAATCCATCGTTTTTGGCTTACCATGCCATTCCAGTTTGAACCCAGCCATATGCAAATCAGTCTTGACCCTGTGCCTCATGGGAACAGTCCAGCCAGAACTGCCAAGCCAGGTCCGCCCTGGACTGGAATAAGCATCCTAGGACCGGTTTCGGGGTTTCACCCCTCTTCAGCCAGGATAGCTTGATTCCAGCGGCATGGAGAGCACGAGAGTCACGTCTGAGCATACCCATCCCACTCGGGGTGAAAAATACAAAAACAACAGTTGATGGACAGAATGCAGAACAATGTCATACATTCACCCCAATACAGAGATCTGGGCCTAAATCCATCGTTTTTTTGCTCACCATGCCATTCCAGTTTGAACCCAGCCATATGCAAATCAGTCTTGACCCTGTGCCTCATGGGCACAGTCCAGCCCGAACTGCCAAGCCAGGTCCTCCCTGGACTAGAATAAGCATCCTAGGACCGGTTTCGGTGTTCCACCCCTCTTCAGCCAGGATAGCTTGATTCCAGTGGCATGGAGAGCATCGGACTCACGACTGAGCATACCCGTCCCACTCGGGGTGACAAATGCAAAAACAACAGTTGATGGTCAGAATGCAGAACAATGTCACACATTCACCCAATATAGAGATCTGGGCCTAAATCCATCGTTTTTTTGCTCACCATGCCATTGAAGTTTGAACCCAGCCATATGCAAATCAGTCTTGACACTGTGCCTCATGGGAACAGCCCAGCCTGAACTGCAAAGCCAGGTCCTCCCTGGACTGGAATAAGCATCCTAGGACCGGTTTCGGGGTTTCACCCCTCTTCAGCCAGGATAGCTTGATTCCAGTGGCATGGAGAGCATGGGACTCACGTCTGAGCATACCCGTCCCACTCGGGGTGACAAATGCAAAAACAACAGTTGATGGTCGGAATGCAGAACAATGTCATACATTCACCCCAGTACAGAGATCTGAGCCTAAATCCATCCATTTTTTGCTCGCCATGCCATTCCAGTTTGAACCCAGCCATATGCAAATCAGTCTGGACCCTGTGCCACATGGGAACAGTCCAGCCCGGACTGCCAAGCCAGGTCCTCCCTGGACTGGAATAAGCATTCTAGGACCGGTTTCGGGGTTTCACCCCTCTTCAGCCAGGATAGCTTGATTCCAGCGGCATGGAGAGCACGAGAGTCACGTCTGAGCATACCCATCCCACTCGGGGTGAAAAATACAAAAACAACAGTTGATGGACAGAATGCAGAACAATGTCATACATTCACCCCAATACAGAGATCTGGGCCTAAATCCATCGTTTTTTTGCTCACCATGCCATTCCAGTTTGAACCCAGCCATATGCAAATCAGTCTTGACCCTGTGCCTCATGGGAACAGTCCAGCCCGAACTGCCAAGCCAGGTCCTCCCTGGACTGGAATAAGCATCCTAGGACCGGTTTCGGGGTTTCACCCCTCTTCAGCCAGGATAGCTTGATTCCAGTGGCATGGAAAGCACGGGAGTCACATCTGAGTATACCCGTCCCACTCGGGGTGACAAATGCAAAAACAACAGTTGATGGACTGAATGCAGAACAATGTCATACATTCACCCCAGTACAGAGATCTGGGCCTAAATCCATTGTTTTTTGCTCACCATGCCATTCCAGTTTGAACCCAGCCATATTGAAATCAGTCTTGACCCTGTGCCTCATGGGAACAGTCCAGCCCAAACTGCCAAGCCAGGTCCTCCCTGGACTGGAATAAGCATCCTAGGACCGGTTTCGGGGTTTCACCCCTCTTCAGCCAGGATAGCTTGATTCTAGTGGCATGGAAAGCACGGGAGTCACATCTGAGTATACCCGTCCCACTCGGGGTGACAAATGCAAAAACAACAGTTGATGGACTGAATGCAGAACAATGTCATACATTCACCCCAGTACAGAGATCTGGGCCTAAATCCATCTTTTTTTGCTCACCATGCCTTTCCAGTTTGAACCCAGCCATATGCAAATCAGTCCTGACCCTGTGCCTCATGGGAACAGTCCAGATCGAACTGCCAAGCCAGGTCCTCCCTGGACTGGAATAAGCATCCTAGGACCGGTTTCGGGGTTTCACCCCTCTTCAGCCAGGATAGCTTGATTCCAGTGGCATGGAAAGCACGGGAGTCACATCTGAGTATACCCGTCCCACTCGGGGTGACAAATGCAAAAACAACAGTTGATGGACTGAATGCAGAACAATGTCATACATTCACCCCAGTACAGAGATCTGGGCCTAAATCCATCGTTTTTTGCTCACCATGCCATTCCAGTTTGAACCCAGCCATATGCAAATCAGTATTGACCCTGTGCCTCATGGGAACAGTCCAGCCCGAACTGCCAAGCCAGGTCCTCCCTGAACTGGAATAAGCATCCTAGGACCGGTTTCGGGGTTTCACACCTCTTCAGCCAGGATAGCTTGATTCCAGTGGCATGGAAAGCACAGGAGTCACATATGAGTATACCCGTCCCACTCGGGGTGACAAATGCAAAAACAACAGTTGATGGACAGAATGCAGAACAATGTCATACATTCACCTCAGTACAGAGATCTGGGCCTAAATCCATAGTTTTTTTGCTCACCATGCCATTCCAGTTTGAACCAAGCCATATGCAAATCAGTCTTGACCCTGTGCCTCATGGGCACAGTCCAGCCCGAACTGCCAAGCCAGGTCCTCCCTGGACTAGAATAAGCATCCTAGGACCGGTTTCGGGGTTTCACCCCTTTTCAGCCAGGATAGCTTGATTCCAGTGGCATGGAGAGCACGTGACTCACGTCTGAGCATACCCGTCCCACTCGGGGTGACAAATGCAAAAACAACAGTTGATGGACAGAATGCAGAACAATGTCATACATTCACCCCAGTACAGAGATCTACGCCTATATCCATCCATTTTTTGCTCATTCCAGTTTGAACCCAGCCATATGCAAATCAGTCTTGACCCTGTGCCTCATGGGAACAGTCCAGCCCGGACTGCCAAGCCAGGTCCTCCCTGGACTGGAATAAGCATGCTAGGACCGGTTTCGGGGTTTCACCCCTCTTCAGCCAGGATAGCTTGATTCCAGTGGCATGGAAAGCACGGGAGTCACATCTGAGCATACCCGTCCCAATCGGGGTGACAAATGCAAAAACAACAGTTGATGGACTGAATGCAGAACAATGTCAAACATTCACCCCAGTACAGAGATCTGGGCCTAAATCCATCGTTTTTTGCTCACCTTTCCATTCCAGTTTGAACCCAGCCATATGCAAATCAGTCTTGACCCTGTGCCTCATGGGAACAGTCCAGCCCGAACTGCCAAGCCAGGTCCTCCCTGGACTGGAATAAGCATCCTAGGACCGGTTTTGGGGTTTCACCCCTCTTCAGCCAGGATAGCTTGATTCCAGTGGCATGGAGAGCACGGGACTCACGTCTGAGCATACCCGTTCCACTCGGGGTGACAAATGCAAAAACAACAGTTGATGGACTGAATGCAGAACAATGTCATACATTCACCCCAATACAGAGATCTGGGCCTAAATCCAGCGTTTTTTTGCTCACCATGCCATTCTAGTTTGAACCCAGCCATATGCAAATCAGTCTTGACCCTGTGCCTCATGAGAACAGTCCAGCCCGAACTGCCAAGCCAGGTCCTCCCTGGACTGGAATAAGCATCCTAGCACTGGTTACGGGGTTTCACCCCACTTCAGCCAGGATAGCTTGATTCCAGTGGCATGGAGAGCACGGGACTCATGTCTGAGCATACCCGTCCCACTAGGGGTGACAAATGCAAAAACAACAGTTGATGGACATAATGCAGAACAATGTCATACATTCACCCCAGTACAGAGATCTGGGCCTAAATCCATTGTTTTTTGCTCACCATGCCATTCCAGTTTGAACCCAGCCATATGGAAATCAGTCTTGACCCTGTGCCTCATGGGAACAGTCCAGCCCAAACTGCCATGCCAGGTCCTCCCTGGACTGGAATAAGCATCTTAGGACCGGTTTTCGGGGTTTCACCCCTCTTCAGCCAGGATAGCTTGATTCCAGTGGCATGGAGAGCACGGGACTCACGTCTGAGCATACCCGCCCCACTCGGGGTGACAAATGCAAAAACAACAGTTAATAGACAGAATGCAGAACAATGTCATACATTCACCCCAGTACAGAGATCTGGGCCTAAATCCACTGTTTTTTTGCTCACCATGCCATTCCAGTTTGAACCCAGCCATATGCAAATCAGTCTTGACCCTGTGCCTCATGGGAACAGTCCAGCCCGAACTGCCAAGCCAGGTCCTCCCTGGACTGGAATAAGCATCCTAGGACCGGTTTCGGGGTTTCACCCCTCTATAGCCAGGATAGCTTGATTCCAGTGGCATGGAGAGCACGGGACTCACGTCTGAGCATACCCGTCCCACTCGGGGTGACAAATGCAAAAACAACAGTTGATGGTCAGAATGCAGAACAATGTCATACATTCACCACAGCACAGAGATCTGGGCATAAATCCATTGTTTATTGCTCACCATGCCATTCCAGTTTGAACCCAGCCATATGCAAATCAGTCTTGACCCTGTGCCTCATGGGAACAGTCCAGCCCGAACTGCCAAGCCAGGTCCTCCCTGGAATGGAATAAGCATCCTAGGACTGGTTTCGGGGTTTCACCCCACTTCAGCCAGGATAGCTTGATTCCAGTGGCATGGAGAGCACGGGACTCACGTCTGAACATACCCGTCCCACTAGGGGTGACAAATGCAAAAACAACAGTTGATGGACAGAATGCAGAACAATGTCATACATTCACCCCAGTACAGAGATCTGGGCCTAAATCCATCTTTTTTTGCTCACCATGCCTTTCCAGTTTGAACCCAGCCATATGCAAATCAGTCCTGACCCTGTGCCTCATGGGAACAGTCCAGATCGAACTGCCAAGCCAGGTCCTCCCTGGACTGGAATAAGCACCCTAGGACCGGTTTCAGGGTTTCACCCCTCTTCAGCCAGGATAGCTTGACTCCAGTGGCATGGAAAGCACGGGAGTCACATCTGAGTATACCCGTCCCACTCGGGGTGACAAATGCAAAAACAACAGTTGATGGACTGAATGCAGAACAATGTCATACATTCACCCCAGTACAGAGATCTGGGCCTAAATCCATCTTTTTTTTCTCACCATGCCATTCCAGCTTGAACCCAGCCATATGCAAATCAGTATTGACCCTGTGCCTCATGGGAACAGTCCAGTCCGAACTTCCAAGCCAGGTCCTCCCTGAACTGTACTAAGTATCCTAGGACCGGTTTCGGGGTTTCACCCCTCTTCAGCCAGGATAGCTTGATTCCAGTGGCATGGAAAGCACGGGAGTCACATCTGAGTATACCCGTCCCACTCGGAGTGACAAATGCAAAAACAACATACATTCACCCCAGTACAGAGATCTGGGCCTAAATCCATCGTTTTTTGCTCACCATGCCATTCCAGTTTGAACCCAGCCATATGCAAATCAGTATTGACCCTGTGCCTCATGGGAACAGTCCAGCCCGAACTGCCAAGCCAGGTCCTCCCTGAACTGGAATAAGCATCCTAGGACCGGTTTCGGGGTTTCACACCTCTTCAGCCAGGATAGCTTGATTCCAGTGGCATGGAAAGCACAGGAGTCACATATGAGTATACCCGTCCCACTCGGGGTGACAAATGCAAAAACAACAGTTGATGGACAGAATGCAGAACAATGTCATACATTCACCTCAGTACAGAGATCTGGGCCTAAATCCATAGTGTTTTTGCTCACCATGCCATTCCAGTTTGAATCAAGCCATATGCAAATCAGTCTTGACCCTGTGCCTCATGGGCACAGTCCAGCCCGAACTGCCAAGCCAGGTCCTCCCTGGACTAGAATAAGCATCCTAGGACCGGTTTCGGGGTTTCACCCCTCTTCAGCCAGGATAGCTTGATTCCAGTGGCATGGAGAGCACGTGACTCACGTCTGAGCATACCCGTCCCACTCGGGGTGACAAATGCAAAAACAACAGTTGATGGACAGAATGCAGAACAATGTCATACATTCACCCCAGTACAGAGATCTACGCCTATATCCATCCATTTTTTGCTCATTCCAGTTTGAACCCAGCCATATGCAAATCAGTCTTGACCCTGTGCCTCATGGGAACAGTCCAGCCCGGACTGCCAAGCCAGGTCCTCCCTGGACTGGAATAAGCATGCTAGGACCGGTTTCGGGGTTTCACCCCTCTTCAGCCAGGATAGCTTGATTCCAGTGGCATGGAAAGCAAGGGAGTCACATCTGAGCATACCCGTCCCAATCGGGGTGACAAATGCAAAAACAACAGTTGATGGACTGAATGCAGAACAATGTCAAACATTCACCCCAGTACAGAGATCTGGGCCTAAATCCATCGTTTTTTGCTCACCTTTCCATTCCAGTTTGAACCCAGCCATATGCAAATCAGTCTTGACCCTGTGCCTCATGGGAACAGTCCAGCCCGAACTGCCAAGCCAGGTCGTCCCTGGACTGGAATAAGCATCCTAGGACCGGTTTTGGGGTTTCACCCCTCTTCAGCCAGGATAGCTTGATTCCAGTGGCATGGAGAGCACGGGACTCACGTCTGAGCATACCCGTTCCACTCGGGGTGACAAATGCAAAAACAACAGTTGATGGACTGAATGCAGAACAATGTCATACATTCACCCCAATACAGAGATCTGGGCCTAAATCCAGCGTTTTTTTGCTCACCATGCCATTCTAGTTTGAACCCAGCCATATGCAAATCAGTCTTGACCCTGTGCCTCATGGGAACAGTCCAGCCCGAACTGCCAAGCCAGGTCCTCCCTGGAATGGAATAAGCATCCTAGGACTGGTTTCGGGGTTTCACCCCACTTCAGCCAGGATAGCTTGATTCCAGTGGCATGGAGAGCACGGGACTCACGTCTGAACATACCCGTCCCACTAGGGGTGACAAATGCAAAAACAACAGTTGATGGACAGAATGCAGAACAATGTCATACATTCACCCCAGTACAGAGATCTGGGCCTAAATCCATCTTTTTTTGCTCACCATGCCTTTCCAGTTTGAACCCAGCTATATGCAAATCAGTCCTGACCCTGTGCCTCATGGGAACAGTCCAGATCGAACTGCCAAGCCAGGTCCTCCCTGGACTGGAATAAGCACCCTAGGACCGGTTTCAGGGTTTCACCCCTCTTCAGCCAGGATAGCTTGACTCCAGTGGCATGGAAAGCACGGGAGTCACATCTGAGTATACCCGTCCCACTCGGGGTGACAAATGCAAAAACAACAGTTGATGGACTGAATGCAGAACAATGTCATACATTCACCCCAGTACAGAGATCTGGGCCTAAATCCATCTTTTTTTGCTCACCATGCCTTTCCAGTTTGAACCCAGCCATATGCAAATCAGTCCTGACCCTGTGCCTCATTGGAACAGTCCAGATCGAACTGCCAAGCCAGGTACTCCCTGGACTGGAATAAGCATCCTAGGACCGGTTTCGGGGTTTCACCCCTCTTCAGCCAGGATAGCTTGATTCCAGTGGCATGGAAAGCACGGGAGTCACATCTGAGTATACCCGTCCCACTCGGGGTGACAAATGCAAAAACAACAGTTGATGGACTGAATGCAGAACAATGTCATACATTCACCCCAGTACAGAGATCTGGGCCTAAATCCATCTTTTTTTGCTCACCATGCCATTCCAGCTTGAACCCAGCCATATGCAAATCAGTATTGACCCTGTGCCTCATGGGAACAGTCCAGTCCGAACTTCCAAGCCAGGTCCTCCCTGAACTGTACTAAGTATCCTAGGACCGGTTTCGGGGTTTCACCCCTCTTCAGCCAGGATAGCTTGATTCCAGTGGCATGGAAAGCACGGGAGTCACATCTGAGTATACCCGTCCCACTCGGGGTGACAAATGCAAAAACAACATACATTCACCCCAGTACAGAGATCTGGGCCTAAATCCATCGTTTTTTGCTCACCATGCCATTCCAGTTTGAACCCAGCCATATGCAAATCAGTATTGACCCTGTGCCTCATGGGAACAGTCCAGCCTGAACTGCCAAGCCAGGTCCTCCCTGGACTGGAGTAAGCATCCTAGGACCGGTTTCGGGGTTACACCCCTCTTCAGCCAGGATAGCTTGATTCCAGTGGCATGGAGAGCACGGGACTCACATCTGAGCATACCCGTCCCACTCGGGGTGACAAATGCAAAAACAGCAGTTGATGAACTGAATGCAGAACAATGTCATACATTCACCCCAGTACAGAGATCTGGGCCTAAATCCTTCGTTTTTTTGCTCACCATGCCATTCTAGTTTGAACCCAGCGATATGCAAATCAGTCTTGACCCTGTGCCTCATGGGAACAGGCCAGCCCGAACTTCCAAGCCAGGTCCTCCCTGGACTGGAATAAGCATCCTAGGACCGGTTTCGGGGTTTCACCCCTCTTCAGCCAGGATAGCTTGATTCCAGTGGCACGGAGAGCACGGGACTCACGTCTGAGCATACCCGTCCCACTCAGGGTGACAATTGCAAAAACAACAGTTGACAGACAGAATGCAGAACAATGTCATACATTTACCCCAGTACAGAGATCTGAGCCTAAATCCATCGTTTTTGGCTCACCATGCCATTCCAGTTTGAACCTAGCCATATGCAAATCAGTCTTGACCCTGTGCCTCATGGGAACAGTCCAGCCAGAACTGCCAAGCCAGTTCCTCCCTGGACTGGAATAAGCATCCTAGGACCGGTTTCGGGGTTTCACCCCTCTTCAGCCAGGATAGCTTTATTCCAGTGGCATGGAGAGCACGGGAGTCACGTCTGAGCATACCCGTCCCACTCGGGGTGACAAATGCAAAAACAACAGTTGATGGACAGAATGCAGAACAATGTCATACATTCACCCCAGTATAGAGATCTGGGCCTAAATCCATCGGTTTTTTGCTCACCATGCCATTCCAGTTTGAACCCAGCCATATGCAAATCAGTCTTGACACTGTGCCTCATGGGAACAGCCCAGCCTGAACTGCCAAGACAGGTCCTCCCTGGACTGGAATAAGCATCCTAGGACCGGTTTCGGGGTTTCACCCCTCTTCAGCCAGGATAGCTTGATTCCAGTGGCATGGAGAGCACGAGACTCACGTCTGAGCATACCCGTCCCACTCGGGGTGACAAATGCAAAAACACATACATTCACCCCAGTACAGAGATCTGGGCCTAAATCCATCGTTTTTTGCTCACCATGCCATTCCAGTTTGAACCCAGCCATATGCAAATCAGTATTGACCCTGTGCCTCATGGGAACAGTCCAGCCCGAACTGCCAAGCCAGGTCCTCCCTGGACTGGAGTAAGCATCCTAGGACCGGTTTCGGGGTTACACCCCTCTTCAGCCAGGATAGCTTGATTCCAGTGGCATGGAGAGCACGGGACTCACGTCTGAGCATACCCGTCCCACTCGGGGTGACAAATGTAAAAACAGCAGTTGATGAACTGAATGCAGAACAATGTCATACATTCACCCCAGTACAGAGATCTGGGCCTAAATCCTTCGTTTTTTTGCTCACCATGCCATTCTAGTTTGAACCCAGCCATATGCAAATCAGTCTTGACCCTGTGCCTCATGGGAACAGGCCAGCCCGAACTTCCAAGCCAGGTCCTCCCTGGACTGGAATAAGCATCCTAGGACCGGTTTCGGGGTTTCACCCCTCTTCAGCCAGGATAGCTTGATTCCAGTGGCATAGAGAGCACGGGACTCACGTCTGAGCATACCCGTCCCACTCGGGGTGACAAATGCAAAAACAACAGTTGATGGACAGAATGCAGAACAATGTCTTACATTCACCCCAGTATAGAGATCTGGGCCTAAATCCATCGTTTTTTTGCTCACCATGCCATTCCAGTTTGAACCCAGCCATATGCAAATCAGTCTTGACACTGTGCCTCATGGGAACAGCCCAGCCTGAACTGCCAAGCCAGGTCCTCCCTGGACTGGAATAAGCATCCTAGGACCGGTTTTGGGGTTTCACCCCTCTTCAGCCAGGATAGCTTGATTCCAGTGGCATGGAGAGCACGGGACTCACGTCTGAGCATACCCGTCCCACTCGGGGTGACAATTGCAAAAACAACAGTTGACAGACAGAATGCAGAACAATGTCATACATTCACCCCAGTACAGAGATCTGAGCCTAAATCCATCGTTTTTGGCTCACCATGCCATTCCAGTTTGAACCTAGCCATATGCAAATCAGTCTTGACCTTGTGCCTCATGGGAACAGTCCAGCCAGAACTGCCAAGCCAGTTCCTCCCTGGACTGGAATAAGCATCCTAGGACCGGTTTCGGGGTTTCACCCCTCTTCAGCCAGGATAGCTTTATTCCAGTGGCATGGAGAGCACGGGAGTCACGTCTGAGCATACCCGTCCCACTCGTGGTGACAAATGCAAAAACAACAGTTGATGGACAGAATGCAGAACAATGTCATACATTCACCCCAGTATAGAGATCTGGGCCTAAATCCATCGTTTTTTTGCTCACCATGCCATTCCAGTTTGAACCCAGCCATATGCAAATCAGTCTTGACACTGTGCCTCATGGGAACAGCCCAGCCTGAACTGCCAAGCCAGGTCCTCCCTGGACTGGAATAAGCATCCTAGGACCGGTTTCGGGGTTTCACCCCTCTTCAGCCAGGATAGCTTGATTCCAGTGGCATGGAGAGCACGGGACTCACGTCTGAGCATACCCGTCCCACTCGGGGTGACAATTGCAAAAACAACAGTTGACAGACAGAATGCAGAACAATGTCATACATTCACCCCAGTACAGAGATCTGAGCCTAAATCCATCGTTTTTTGCTCACCATGCCATTCTAGTTTGAACCCAGCCATATGCAAATCAGTCTTGACCCTGTGCCTCATGGGAACAGTCCAGCCCGAACTGCCAAGCCAGGTCCTCCCTGGACTGGAATAAGCATCCTAGGACTGGTTACGGGGTTTCACCCCACTTCAGCCAGGATAGCTTGATTCCAGTGGCATGGAGAGCACGGGACTCATGTCTGAGCATACCCGTCCCACTAGGGGTGACAAATGCAAAAACAACAGTTGATGGACAGAATGCAGAACAATGTCATACATTCACCCCAGTACAGAGATCTGGACTTAAATCCATTGTTTTTTGCTCACCATGCCATTCCAGTTTGAACCCAGCCATATGGAAATCAGTCTTGACCCTGTGCCTCATGGTAACCGTCCAGCCCAAACTGCCAAGCCAGGTCCTCCCTGGACTGGAATAAGCATCTTAGGACCGGTTTCGGGGTTTCACCCCTCTTCAGCCAGGATAGCTTGATTCCAGTGGCATGGAGAGCACGGGACTCACGTCTGAGCATACCCGTCCCACTCGGGATGACAAATGCAAAAACAACAGTTGATGGACAGAATGCAGAACAATGTCATACATTCACCCCAGTATAGAGATCTGGACCTAAATCCATCGTTTTTGGCTCACCATGCCATTCCAGTTTGAACCCAGCCATATGCAAATCAGTCTTGACCCTGTGCCTCATGGGAACAGTCCAGCCAGAACTGCCAAGCCAGTTCCTCCCTGGACTGGAATAAGCATCCTAGGACCGGTTTCGGGGTTTCACCCCTCTTCAGCCAGGATAGCTTTATTCCAGTGGCATGGAGAGCACGGGAGTCACGTCTGAGCATACCCGTCCCACTCGGGGTGACAAATGCAAAAACAACAGTTGATGGACAGAATGCAGAACAATGTCATACATTCACCCCAATACAGAGATCTGGGCCTAAATCCAGCGTTTTTTTGCTCACCATGCCATTCTAGTTTGAACCCAGCCATATGCAAATCAGTCTTGACCCTGTGCCTCATGGGAACAGTCCAGCCCGAACTGCCAAGCCAGGTCCTCCCTGGACTGGAATAAGCATCCTAGGACTGGTTACGGGGTTTCACCCCACTTCAGCCAGGATAGCTTGATTCCAGTGGCATGGAGAGCACGGGACTCATGTCTGAGCATACCCGTCCCACTAGGGGTGACAAATGCAAAAACAACAGTTGATGGACAGAATGCAGAACAATGTCATACATTCACCCCAGTACAGAGATCTGGGCCTAAATCCATTGTTTTTTGCTCACCATGCCATTCCAGTTTGAACCCAGCCATATGGAAATCAGTCTTGACCCTGTGCCTCATGGGAACAGTCCAGCCCAAACTGCCAAGCCAGGTCCTCCCTGGACTGGAATAAGCATCTTAGGACCGGTTTCGGGGTTTCACCCCTCTTCAGCCAGGATAGCTTGATTCCAGTGGCATGGAGAGCACGGGACTCACGTCTGAGCATACCCGTCCCACTAGGGGTGACAAATGCAAAAACAACAGTTGATGGACAGTATGCAGAACAATGTCATACATTCACCCCAGTACAGAGATCTGGGTATAAATCCATCGTTTGTTGCTCACCAGGCCATTCCAGTTTGAACCCAGCCAAATGCAAATCAGTCTTGACCCTGTGCCTCATGGGAACAGTCCAGCCCGAACTGCCAAGCCAGGTCCTCCCTGGAATGGAATAAGCATCCTAGGACTGGTTTCGGGGTTTCACCCCACTTCAGCCAGGATAGCTTGATTCCAGTGGCATGGAGAGCACGGGACTCACGTCTGAACATACCCGTCCCACTAGGGGTGACAAATGCAAAAACAACAGTTGATGGACAGTATGCAGAACAATGTCATACATTCACCCCAGTACAGAGATCTGGGCCTAAATCCATCTTTTTTTGCTCACCATGCCTTTCCAGTTTGAACCCAGCCATATGCAAATCAGTCCTGACCCTGTGCCTCATGGGAACAGTCCAGATCGAACTGCCAAGCCAGATCCTCCCTGGACTGGAATAAGCATCCTAGGACCGGTTTCGGGGTTTCACCCCTCTTCAGCCAGGATAGCTTGATTCCAGTGGCATGGAAAGCACGGAAGTCACATCTGAGTATACCCGTCCCACTCGGGGTGACAAATGCAAAAACAACAGTTGATGGACTGAATGCAGAACAATGTCATACATTCACCCCAGTACAGAGATCTGGGCCTAAATCCATCTTTTTTTGCTCACCATGCCATTCCAGTTTGAACCAAGCCATATGCAAATCAGTATTGACCCTGTGCCTCATGGGAACAGTCCAGTCCGAACTGCCAAGCCAGGTCCTCCCTGAACTGGAATAAGCATCCTAGGACCGGTTTCGGGGTTTCACCCCTCTTTAGCCAGGATAGCTTGATTCCAGTGGCATGGAAAGCACGGGAGTCACATCTGAGTATACCCGTCCCACTCGGGGTGACAAATGCAAAAACAGCAGTTGATGGACTGAATGCAGAACAATGTCATACATTCACCCCAGTACAGAGATCTGGGCTTAAATCCTTCGTTTTTTTGCTCACCATGCCATTCCAGTTTGAACCCAGCCATATGCAAATCAGTCTTGACCCTGTGCCTCATGGGAACAGGCCAGCCCGAACTTCCAAGCCAGGTCCTCCCTGGACTGGAATTAGCATCCTAGGACCGGTTTCGGGGTTTCACCCCTCTTCAGCAGGATAGCTTGATTCCAGTGGCATAGAGAGCACGGGACTCACTTCTGAGCATACCCGTCCCACTCGGGGTGACAAATGCAAAAACAACAGTTGATGGACAGAATGCAGAACAATGTCATACATTCACCCCAGTACAGAGATCTGGGCCTAAATCCATTGTTTTTTGCTCACCATGCCATTCCAGTTTGAACCCAGCCATATGCAAATCAGTCTTGACCCTGTGCCTCATGGGCACAGTCCAGCCCGAACTGCCAAGCCAGGTCCTCCCTGGACTAGAATAAGCATCCTAGGACCGGTTTCGGTGTTCCACCCCTCTTCAGCCAGGATAGCTTGATTCCAGTGGCATGGAGAGCATGGGACTCACGTCTGAGCATACCCGTCCCACTCGGGGTGACAAATGCAAAAACAACAGTTGATGGTCAGAATGCAGAACAATGTCATACATTCACCCCAGTATAGAGATCTGGGCCTAAATCCATCGTTTTTTTTGCTCACCATGCCATTGAAGTTTGAACCCAGCCATATGCAAATCAGTCTTGACACTGTGCCTCATGGGAACAGCCCAGCCTGAACTGCAAAGCCAGGTCCTCCCTGGACTGGAATAAGCATCCTAGGACCGGTTTCGGGGTTTCACCTCTCTTCAGCCAGGATAGCTTGATTCCAGTGGCATGGAGAGCATGGGACTCACGTCTGAGCATATCCGTCCCACTCGGGGTGACAAATGCAAAAACAACAGTTGATGGTCAGAATGCAGAACAATGTCATACATTCACCCCAGTACAGAGATCTGAGCCTAAATCCATCCATTTTTTGCTCGCCATGCCATTCCAGTTTGAACCCAGCCATATGCAAATCAGTCTGGACCCTGTGCCTCATGGGAACAGTCCAGCCCGAACTGCCAAGCCAGGTCCTCCCTGGGACCGGTTTTAGGGTTTCATCCCTCTTCAGGCAGGATAGCTTGATTCCAGTGGCATGGAGAGCACGGGACTCACATCTGAGCATACCCGTCCCTCTCGGGGTGACAAATGCTAAAACAACAGTTGATAGACAGAATGCAGAACAATGTCATACATTTATCCCAGTACAGAGATCTGGGCCTAAATCCGTAGTTTTTTTGCTCACCATGCCATTCCAGTTTGAACCCAGCCATATGCAAATCAGTCTTGACCCTGTGCCTCATTGGAACAGTCCAGCCCGAACTGCCAAGCCAGATTCTCCCTGGACTGGAATAAGCATCCTAGGACCGGTTTCGGGGTTTCACCCCTCTTCAGCCAGGATAGCTTGATTCCAGTGGCATGGAGAGCACGGGACTCACGTCTGATCATACCCGTCCCACTCGGGGTGACAAATGCAAAAACAACAGTTGATGGACAGAATACAGAACAATGTCATACATTCACCCCAGTACAGATATCTACGCCTATATCCATCCATTTTTTGCTCATTCCAGTTTGAACCCAGCCATATGCAAATCAGTCTTGACCCTGTGCCTCATGGGAACAGTCCAGCCCGGACTGCCAAGCCAGGTCCTCCCTGGACTGGAATAAGCATCCTAGGACCGGTTTCAGGGTTTCATCCATCTTCAGGCAGGATAGCTTGATTCCAGTGGCATGGAGAGCACGGGACTCACGTCTGAGCATACCCGTCCCACTCGGGGTGACAAATGCAAAAACAACAGTTGATGGACAGAATGCAGAACAATGTCATACATTCACCCCAGTACAGAGATCTGGGCCTAAATCCATTTTTTCTGCTCACCATGCCATTCCAGTTTGAACCCAGCCATATGCAAATCAGTCTTGACCCTGTGCCTCATGGGAACAGTCCAGCCTGAACTGCCAAGCCAGGTCCTCCCTGGACTGGAATAAGCATCCTAGGACCGGTTTCGGGGTTTCACCCCTCTAAAGCCAGGATAGCTTGATTCCAGTGGCACGGAGAGCACGGGACTCACGTCTGAGCATACCCGTCCCACTCGGGGTGACAAATGCAAAAACAACAGTTGATGGTCAGAATGCAGAACAATGTCATACATTCACCACAGTACAGAGATCTGGGCATAAATCCATCGTTTATTGCTCACCATGCCATTCCAGTTTGAACCCAGCCATATGCAAATCAGTCTTGACCCTGTGCCTCATGGGAACAGTCCAGCCCGAACTGCCAAGCCAGGTCCTCCCTGGACTGGAATAAGCATCCTAGGAGCGGTTTCGGGGTTTCACCCCTCTTCAGCCAGGATAGCTTGATTCCAGTGGCATGGAGAGCACGAGACTCACGTCTGAGCATACCCGTCCCACTCGGGTTGACAAATGCAAAAACAACAGTTGATGGACAGAATGCAGAACAATGTCATACATTCACCCCAGTACAGAGATCTGGGCCTAAATCCATCTTTTTTTGCTCACCATGCCTTTCCAGTTTGAACCCAGCCATATGCAAATCAGTCCTGACCCTGTGCCTCATGGGAACAGTCCAGATCGAACTGCCAAGCCACGTCCTCCCTGGACTGGAATAAGCATCCTAGGACCGGTTTCGAGGTTTCACCCCTCTATAGCCAGGATAGCTTGATTCCAGTGGCATGGAGAGCAAGCACGGGACTCACGTCTGAGCATACCCGTCCCACTCGGGGTGACAAATGCAAAAACAACAGTTGATGGTCAGAATGCAGAACAATGTCATACATTCACCACAGTACAGAGATCTGGGCATAAATCCATCGTTTATTGCTCGCCATGCCATTCCAGTTTGAACCCAGCCATATGCAAATCAGTCTTGACCCTGTGCCTCATGGGAACAGTCCAGCCCGAACTGCCAAGCCAGGTCCTCCCTGGAATGGAATAAGCATCCTAGGACTGGTTTCGGGGATTCACCCCACTTCAGCCAGGATAGCTTGATTGCTGTGGCATGGAGAGCACGGGACTCACGTCTGAACATACCCGTCCCACTAGGGGTGACAAATGCAAAAACAACAGTTGATGGACAGAATGCAGAACAATGTCATACATTCACCCCAGTACAGAGATCTGGGCCTAAATCCATTGTTTTTTGCTCATCATGCCATTCCAGTTTGAACCCAGCCATATGGAAATCAGTCTTGACCCTGTGCCTCATGGGAACAGTCCAGCCCAAACTGCCAAGCCAGGTCCTCCCTGGACTGGAATAAGCATCCTAGGAGCGGTTTCGGGGTTTCACCCCTCTTCAGCCAGGATAGCTTGATTCCAGTGGCATGGAGAGCACGAGACTCACGTCTGAGCATACCCGTCCCACTCGGGTGACAAATGCAAAAACAACAGTTGATGAACAGAATGCAGAACAATGTCATACATTCACCCCAGTACAGAGATCTGGGCCTAAATCCATCTTTTTTTGCTCACCATGCCTTTCCAGTTTGAACCCAGCCATATGCAAATCAGTCCTGACCCTGTGCCTCATGGGAACAGTCCAGATCGAACTGCCAAGCCAGGTCCTCCCTGGACTGGAATAAGCACCCTAGGACCGGTTTCGCGGTTTCACCCCTCTTCAGCCAGGATAGCTTGATTCCAGTGGCATGGAAAGCACGGGAGTCACATCTGAGTATACCCGTCCCACTTGGGGTGACAAATGCAAAAACAACAGTTGATGGACTGAATGCAGAACAATGTCATACATTCACCCCAGTACAGAGATCTGGGCCTAAATCCATCTTTTTTTGCTCACCATGCCTTTCCAGTTTGAACCCAGCCATATGCAAATCAGTCCTGACCCCGTGCCTCATGGGAACAGTCCAGATCGAACTGCCAAGCCAGGTCCTCCCTGGACTGGAATAAGCATCCTAGGACCGGTTTCGGGGTTTTACCCCTCTTCAGCCAGGATAGCTTGATTCCAGTGGCATGGAAAGCACGGGACTCATGTCTGAGCATACCCGTCCCACTCAGGGTGACAAATGCAAAAACAACAGTTGATGGACAGAATGCAGAACAATGTCATACATTCACCCCAGTATAGAGATCCGGGCCTCAATCCATCGTTTTTTTGCTCACCATGCCATTCCAGTTTGAACCCAGCCATATGCAAATCAGTCTTGACACTGTGCCTCATGGGAACAGCCCAGCCTGAACTGCCAAGCCAGGTCCTCCCTGGATTGGAATTAGCATCCTAGGACCGGTTTTGGGGTTTCACGCCTCTTCAGCCAGGATAGCTTGAGTCCAGTGGCATGGAGAGCACGGGACTCACATCTGAGCATACCCGTCCCACTCGGGGTGACAAATGCAAAAACAACAGTTGATGGACTGAATGGAGAACAATGTCATACATTCACCCCAGTACAGAGATCTGGGCCTAAATCCATCGTTTTTGCTCACCATGCCATTCCAGTTTGAACCCAGCCATATGCAAATCAGTCTTGACCCTGTGCCTCATGGGAACAGTCCAGCCCGAACTGCCAAGCCAGGTCCTCCCTGGACTGGAATAAGCATCCTAGGACCGGTTTCGGGGTTTCACCCCTCTATAGCCAGGATAGCTTGATTCCAGTGGCATGGAGAGCACGGGACTCACGTCTGAGCATACCCGTCCCACTCGGGGTGACAAATGCAAAAACAACAGTTGATGGTCAGAATGCAGAACAATGTCATACATTCACCACAGTACAGAGATCTGGGCATAAATCCATTGTTTATTGCTCACCATGCCATTCCAATTTGAACCCAGCCATATGCAAATCAGTCTTGACCCTGTGCCTCATGGGAACAGTCCAGCCCGAACTGCCAAGCCAGGTCCTCCCTGGAATGGAATAAGCATCCTAGGACTGTTTCGGGGTTTCACCCCACTTCAGCCAGGATAGCTTGATTCCAGTGGCATGGAGAGCACGGGACTCACGTCTGAACATACCCGTCCCACTAGGGGTGACAAATGCAAAAACAACAGTTGATGGACAGAATGCAGAACAATGTCATACATTCACCCCAGTACAGAGATCTGGGCCTAAATCCATTGTTTTTTGCTCACCATGCCATTCCAGTTTGAACCCAGCCATATGGAAATCAGTCTTGACCCTGTGCCTCATGGGAACAGTCCAGCCCAAACTGCCAAGCCAGGTCCTCCCAGGACTAGAATAAGCATCCTAGGAGCGGTTTCGGGGTTTCATCCCTCTTCAGCCAGGATAGCTTGATTCCAGTGGCATGGAGAGCACGAGACTCACGTCTGAGCATACCCGTCCCACTCGGGGTGACAAATGCAAAAACAACAGTTGATGGACAGAATGCAGAACAATGTCATACATTCACCCCAGTACAGAGATCTGGGCCTAAATCCATCTTTTTTTGCTCACCATGCCTTTCCAGTTTGAACCCAGCCATATGCAAATCAGTCCTGACCCTGTGCCTCATGGGAACAGTCCAGATCGAACTGCCAAGCCAGGTCCTCCCTGGACCGGTTTCGCGGTTTCACCCCTCTTCAGCCAGGATAGCTTGATTCCAGTGGCATGGAAAGCACGGGAGTCACATCTGAGTATACCCGTCCCACTTGGGGTGACAAATGCAAAAACAACAGTTGATGGACTGAATGCAGAACAATGTCATACATTCACCCCAGTACAGAGATCTGGGCCTAAATCCATCTTTTTTTGCTCACCATGCCTTTCCAGTTTGAACCCAGCCATATGCAAATCAGTCCTGACCCCGTGCCTCATGGGAACAGTCCAGATCGAACTGCCAAGCCAGGTCCTCCCTGGACTGGAATAAGCATCCTAGGACCGGTTTCGGGGTTTTACCCCTCTTCAGCCAGGATAGCTTGATTCCAGTGGCATGGAAAGCACGGGACTCATGTCTGAGCATACCCGTCCCACTCAGGGTGACAAATGCAAAAACAACAGTTGATGGACAGAATGCAGAACAATGTCATACATTCACCCCAGTATAGAGATCTGGGCCTCAATCCATCATTTTTTTGCTCACCATGCCATTCCAGTTTGAACCCAGCCATATGCAAATCAGTCTTGACACTGTGCCTCATGGGAACAGCCCAGCCTGAACTGCCAAGCCAGGTCCTCCCTGGATTGGAATTAGCATCCTAGGACCGGTTTCGGGGTTTCACGCCTCTTCAGCCAGGATAGCTTGAGTCCAGTGGCATGGAGAGCACGGGACTCACATCTGAGCATACCCGTCCCACTCGGGGTGACAAATGCAAAAACAACAGTTGATGGACTGAATGGAGAACAATGTCATACATTCACCCCAGTACAGAGATCTGGGCCTAAATCCATCGTTTTTGCTCACCATGCCATTCCAGTTTGAGCCCAGCCATATGCAAATCAGTCTTGACCCTGTGCCTCATGGGAACAGTCCAGCCCGAACTGCCAAGCCAGGTCCTCCCTGGACTGGAATAAGCATCCTAGGACCGGTTTCGGGGTTTCACCCCTCTATAGCCAGGATAGCTTGATTCCAGTGGCATGGAGAGCACGGGACTTACGTCTGAGCATACCCGTCCCACTCGGGGTGACAAATGCAAAAACAACAGTTGATGGTCAGAATGCAGAACAATGTCATACATTCACCACAGTACAGAGATCTGGGCATAAATCCATTGTTTATTGCTCACCATGCCATTCCAATTTGAACCCAGCCATATGCAAATCAGTCTTGACCCTGTGCCTCATGGGAACAGTCCAGCCCGAACTGCCAAGCCAGGTCCTCCCTGGAATGGAATAAGCATCCTAGGACTGTTTCGGGGTTTCACCCCACTTCAGCCAGGATAGCTTGATTCCAGTGGCATGGAGAGCACGGGACTCACGTCTGAACATACCCGTCCCACTAGGGGTGACAAATGCAAAAACAACAGTTGATGGACAGAATGCAGAACAATGTCATACATTCACCCCAGTACAGAGATCTGGGCCTAAATCCATTGTTTTTTGCTCACCATGCCATTCCAGTTTGAACCCAGCCATATGGAAATCAGTCTTGACCCTGTGCCTCATGGGAACAGTCCAGCCCAAACTGCCAAGCCAGGTCCTCCCAGGACTGGAATAAGCATCCTAGGAGCGGTTTCGGGGTTTCATCCCTCTTCAGCCAGCATAGCTTGATTCCAGTGGCATGGAGAGCACGAGACTCACGTCTGAGCATACCCGTCCCACTCGGGGTGACAAATGCAAAAACAACAGTTGATGGACAGAATGCAGAACAATGTCATACATTCACCCCAGTACAGAGATCTGGGCCTAAATCCATTGTTTTTTGCTCACCATGCCATTCCAGTTTGAACCCAGCCATATGGAAATCAGTCTTGACCCTGTGCCTCATGGGAACAGTCCAGCCCAAACTGCCAAGCCAGGTCCTCCCAGGACTGGAATAAGCATCCTAGGAGCGGTTTCGGGGTTTCATCCCTCTTCAGCCAGCATAGCTTGATTCCAGTGGCATGGAGAGCACGAGACTCACGTCTGAGCATACCCGTCCCACTCGGGGTGACAAATGCAAAAACAACAGTTGATGGACAGAATGCAGAACAATGTCATACATTCACCCCAGTACAGAGATCTGGGCCTAAATCCATCTTTTTTTGCTCACCATGCCTTTCCAGTATGAACCCAGCCATATGCAAATCAGTCCTGACCCTGTGCCTCATGGGAACAGTCCAGATCGAACTGCCAAGCCAGGTCCTCCCTGGACTGGAATAAGCACCCTAGGACCGGTTTTGGGGTTTCACCCCTCTTCAGCCAGGATAGCTTGATTCCAGTGGCATGGAAAGCAAGGGAGTCACATCTGAGTATAACCGTCCCACTCGGGGTGACAAATGCAAAAACAACAGTTGATGGACTGAATGCAGAACAATGTCATACATTCACCCCAGTACAGAGATCTGGGCCTAAATCCATCTTTTTTTGCTCACCATGCCATTCCAGTTTGAACCCAGCCATATGCAAATCAGTATTGACCCTGTGCCTCATGGGAACAGTCCAGTCCGAACTGCCAAGCTAGGTCCTCCCTGAACTGGAATAAGCATCCTAGGACCGGTTTCGGGGTTTCACCCCTCTTCAGCCAGGATAGCTTGATTCCAGTGGCATGGAAAGCACGGGAGTCACATCTGAGTATACCCGTCCCACTAGGGTTGACAAATGCAAAAACAACATACATTCATCCCAGTACAGTGATCTGGGCCTAAATCCATCCTTTTTTGCTCACCATGCCATTCCAGTTTGAACCCAGCCATATGCGAATCAGTATTGACCCTGTGCCTCATGGGAACAGTCCAGCCCGAACTGCCAAGCCAGGTCCTCCCTGGACTGGAATAAGCATCCTAGGACCGGTTTAGGGGTTACACCCCTCTTCAGCCAGGATAGCTTGATTCCAGTGGCATGGAGAGCACGGGACTCACGTCTGAGCATACCCGTCCCACTCGTGGTGACAAATGCAAAAACAGCAGTTGATGGACTGAATGCAGAACAATGTCATACATTCACCCCAGTACAGAGATCTGGGCTTAAATCCTTCGTTTTTTTGCTCACCATGCCATTCCAGTTTGAACCCAGCCATATGCAAATCAGTCTTGACCCTGTGCCTCATGGGAACAGGCCAGCCCGAACTGCCAAGCCAGGTCCTCCCTGGACTGGAATAAGCATTCTAGGACCGGTTTCGGGGTTTCACCCCTCTTCAGCCAGGATAGCTTGATTCCAGTGGCATGAAGAGCACGGGACTCACGTCTGAGCATACCCGTCCCACTCGAAGTGACAAATGCAAAAACAACAGTTGATGGACAGAATGCAGAACAATGTCATACATTCACCCCAGTATAGAGATCTGGCCCTAAATCCATCATTTTTTTGCTCACCATGCCATTCCAGTTTGAACCCAGCCATATGCAAATCAGTCTTGACCCTTTGCCTCATGGGAACAGTCCAGCCCGAACTGCCAAGCCAGGTCCTCCCTGGACTGGAATAAGCATACTAGGACCGGTTTCGGGGTTTCACCCCTCTTCAGCCAGGATAGCTTGATTCCAGTGGCATGGAGAGCACGGGACTCACGTCTGAGCATACCCGTGCCACTTGGGGTGACAAATGCAAAAACAACAGTAGATGGACAGAATGCAGAACAATGTTATACATTCACCCCAGTACAGAGATCTGGGCCTAAATCCATCCATTTTTTGCTCACCATGCCATTCCAGTTTGAACCCAGCCATATGCAAATCAGTCTTGACCCTGTGCCTCATAGGATAGGATAGGATAGGCACTTGTAAAGCGCAAACGAATGCCGAAGCGTCTTGGCGCTGGTGGGTAGAGAGAGGACACCTCCATGATTTACACCAGGACACATCGAAAAGCCGTGTTTTTAACAGTTTTCTGAAAACTTGATGACTATCTGTTAGTTTCAGAGAGGCAGGAAGTTTGTTCCAGAGACTGGCGGCATGAAAAGAAAAGGCTCTGCCGCCCCATCTGGCTTTCCTGACACGATTTAGCCTAAGGAGGGATTGAGAGGAGGACCTAAGTGCCCGACCTGGAGAGTAGGGAACAAAAAGATTCCGAACTTCCTTTGCTCCCCCCCCAAACACAGCCTTGTGTACTAAGCATAGAGCCTTAAAATCTATGCGTTGCTGGACTGGGAGCCAATGAAGTGCCTTGATTCCCTCAGCGATAGAATAGGCTCTGGGAACATCCAGCAAAAGTCTAGCTGCCGCATTCTGCAAGACCTGCAGTCTCCTCATCAAGGTCTTGTTAATTCCTAATAGCAATGCATTACAGTAGTCCATTCTGGACAGCACTAAAGCTACCACCACATTCCTACGAAGATCCGGTTTAATAAAAGGGAAAATTTTCCGCAGTGTCCTTATTAGATAGGAGCAGGAAGAGGCCAGATTACTGACATGCGCAGAAAAATTAAGCTGATTATCAAACACCACTCCCAAGTTTCTGACCTTAGGCACGGGACAAGGGCATTCGCCAGCCTCCGCTGGCCACCAGGAACCGCTCCACACGGGTTTTCCCTGGCCGAACTCAATTAACTCCGTTTTCTCCGTATTAATTTTGAGAAAATTCTCTCGCATCCAGCTCATAATTTCTGCCATACAGCTGTGAAACTTAGTGGCCGTATCGTTGGCTTGGTTCCCAGCAGACACAATAATCTGAGAATCATCAGCATAGGAGATGATCGTGAAGCCATGCGCCCTAATGAGCTTGGCCAAGGGGGCAACATAGATGTTAAAGAGCGTGGGAGATAAGGCAGAGCCCTGTGGCACTGGGGAACAGTCCAGCCCGAACTGCCAAGCCAGGTCCTCCCTGGACTGGAATAAGCATTCTAGGACCGGTTTCGGGGTTTCACCCCTCTTCAGCCAGGATAGCTTGATTCCAGCGGCATGGAGAGCACGAGAGTCACGTCTGAGCATACCCATCCCACTCGGGGTGAAAAATGCAAAAACAACAGTTGATGGACAGAATGCAGAACAATGTCATACATTCACCCCAATACAGAGATCTGGGCCTAAATCCATCGTTTTTTTGCTCACCATGCCATTCCAGTTTGAACCCAGCCATATGCAAATCAGTCTTGACCCTGTGCCTCATGGGCACAGTCCAGCCCGAACTGCCAAGCCAGGTCCTCCCTGGACTGGAATAAGCATTCTAGGACCGGTTTCGGGGTTTCACCCCTCTTCAGCCAGGATAGCTTGATTCCAGCGGCATGGAGAGCACGAGAATCACGTCTGAGCATACCCATCCCACTCGGGGTGAAAAATGCAAAAACAACAGTTGATGGACAGAATGCAGAACAATGTCATACATTCACCCCAATACAGAGATCTGGGCCTAAATCCATCGTTTTTTTGCTCACCATGCCATTCCAGTTTGAACCCAGCCATATGCAAATCAGTCTTGACCCTGTGCCTCATGGGCACAGTCCAGCCCGAACTGCCAAGCCAGGTCCTCCCTGGACTAGAATAAGCATCCTAGGACCGGTTTCGGTGTTCCACAACTCTTCAGCCAGGATAGCTTGATTCCAGGGGCATGGAGAGCATGGGACTCACGTCTGAGCATACCCGTCCCACTCGGGGTGACAAATGCAAAAACAACAGTTGATGGTCAGAATGCAGAACAATGTCATACATTCACCCCAGTATAGAGATCTGGGCCTAAATCCATCCATTTTTTGCTCGCCATGCCATTCCAGTTTGAACCCAGCCATATGCAAATCAGTCTGGACCCTGTGCCTCATGGGAACAGTCCAGCCCGAACTGCCAAGCCAGGTCCTCCCTGGGACCGGTTTCAGGGTTTCATCCGTCTTCAGGCAGGATAGCTTGATTCCAGTGGCATGGAGAGCACGGGACTCACGTCTGAGCATACCCATTCCACTCGGGGTGACAAATGCAAAAACAACAGTTGATGGACAGAATGCAGAACAATGTCATACATTCACCCCAGTACAGAGATCTGGGCCTAAATCCATTTTTTTTTGCTCACCATGCCATTCCAGTTTGAACCCAGCCATATGCAAATCAGTCTTGACCCTGTGCCTCATGGGAACAGTCCAGCCCGAACTGCCAAGCCAGGTCCTCCCTGGACTGGAATAAGCATCCTAGGACCGGTTTCAGGGTTTCACCCCTCTTCAGCCAGGATAGCTTGATTCCAGTGGCATGGAGAGCACGGGACTCACGTCTGAGCATACCCGTCCCTCTCGGGGTGACAAATGCAAAAACAACAGTTGATAGACAGAATGCAGAACAATGTCATACATTCACCCCAGTACAGAGATCTGGGCCTAAATCCATAGTTTTTTTGCTCACCATGCCATTCCTGTTTGAACCCAGCCATATGCAAATCAGTCTTGACCCTGTGCCTCATGGGAACAGTCCAGCGCGAGCCGCCAAGCCAGATCCTCCCTGGACTGGAATAAGCATCCTAGGACCGGTTTCGGGGTTTCACCCCTCTTCAGCCAGGATAGCTTGATTCCAGTGGCATGGAGAGCACGGGACTCACGTCTGAGCATACCCGTCCCACTCGGGGTGACAAATGCAAAAACAACAGTTGATGGACAGAATGCAGAACAATGTCATACATTCACCCCAGTACAGAGATCTACGCCTATATCCATCCATTTTTTGCTCATTCCAGTTTGAACCCAGCCATATGCAAATCAGTCTTGACCCTGTGCCTCATGGGAACAGTCCAGCCCGGACTGCCAAGCCAGGTCCTCCCTGGACTGGAATAAGCATCCTAGGACCGGTTTCAGAGTTTCATCCCTCTTCAGGCAGGATAGCTTGATTCCAGTGGCATGGAGAGCACGGGACTCACGTCTGAGCATACCCATCCCACTCGGGGTGACAAATGCAAAAACAACAGTTGATGGACAGAATGCAGAACAATGTCATACATTCACCCCAGTACAGAGATCAGGGCCTAAATCCATTTTTTCTGCTCACCATGCCATTCCAGTTTGAACCCAGCCATATGCAAATCAGTCTTGACCCTGTGCCTCATGGGAACAGTCCAGCCCGAACTGCCAAGCCAGGTCCTCCCTGGACTGGAATAAGCATCCTAGGACCGGTTTCGGGGTTTCACCCCACTTCAGCCAGGATAGCTTGATTCCAGTGGCATGGATAGCACAGGACTCACGTCTGAACATACCCGTCCCACTAGGGGTGACAAATGCAAAAACAACAGTTGATGGACAGAATGCAGAACAATGTCATACATTCACCCCAGTACAGAGATCTGGGCCTAAATCCATTGTTTTTTGCTCACCATGCCATTCCAGTTTGAACCCAGCCATATGGAAATCAGTCTTGACCCTGTGCCTCATGGGAACAGTCCAGCCCAATCTGCCAAGCCAGGTCCTCCCTGGACTGGAATAAGCATCCTAGGAGCGGTTTCGGGGTTTCACCCCTCTTCAGCCAGGATAGCTTGATTCCAGTGGCATGGAGAGCACGAGACTCACGTCTGAGCATACCCGTCCCACTCGGGGTGACAAATGCAAAAACAACAGTTGATGGACAGAATGCAGAACAATGTCATACATTCACCCCAGTACAGAGATCTGGGCCTAAATCCATCTTTTTTGCTCACCATGCCTTTCCAGTTTGAACCCAGCCATATGCAAATCAGTCCTGACCCTGTGCCTCATGGGAACAGTCCAGATCGAACTGCCAAGCCAGGTCCTCCCTGGACTGTAATAAGCACCCTAGGACCGGTTTCGGGGTTTCACCCCTCTTCAGCCAGGATAGCTTGATTCCAGTGGCATGGAAAGCACGGGAATCACATCTGAGTATACCCGTCCCACTCGGGGTGACAAATGCAAAAACAACAGTTGATGGACTGAATGCAGAACAATGTCATACATTCACCCCAGTACAGAGATCTGGGCCTAAATCCATCTTTTTTTGCTCACCATGCCTTTCCAGTTTGAACCCAGCCATATGCAAATCAGTCCTGACCCTGTGCCTCATGGGAACAATCCAGATCGAACTGCCAAGCCAGGTCCTCCCTGAAATGGAATAAGCATCCTAGGACCGGTTTCGGTGTTCCACCCCTCTTCAGCCAGGATAGCTTGATTCCAGGGGCATGGAGAGCATGGGACTCACGTCTGAGCATACCCGTCCCACTCGGGGTGACAAATGCAAAAACAACAGTTGATGGTCAGAATGCAGAACAATGTCATACATTCACCCCAGTATAGAGATCTGGGCCTAAATCCATCCATTTTTTGCTCGCCATGCCATTCCAGTTTGAACCCAGCCATATGCAAATCAGTCTGGACCCTGTGCCTCATGGGAACAGTCCAGCCCGAACTGCCAAGCCAGGTCCTCCCTGGGACCGGTTTCAGGGTTTCATCCGTCTTCAGGCAGGATAGCTTGATTCCAGTGGCATGGAGAGCACGGGACTCACGTCTGAGCATACCCATTCCACTCGGGGTGACAAATGCAAAAACAACAGTTGATGGACAGAATGCAGAACAATGTCATACATTCACCCCAGTACAGAGATCTGGGCCTAAATCCATTTTTTTTTGCTCACCATGCCATTCCAGTTTGAACCCAGCCATATGCAAATCAGTCTTGACCCTGTGCCTCATGGGAACAGTCCAGCCCGAACTGCCAAGCCAGGTCCTCCCTGGACTGGAATAAGCATCCTAGGACCGGTTTCAGGGTTTCACCCCTCTTCAGCCAGGATAGCTTGATTCCAGTGGCATGGAGAGCACGGGACTCACGTCTGAGCATACCCGTCCCTCTCGGGGTGACAAATGCAAAAACAACAGTTGATAGACAGAATGCAGAACAATGTCATACATTCACCCCAGTACAGAGATCTGGGCCTAAATCCATAGTTTTTTTGCTCACCATGCCATTCCTGTTTGAACCCAGCCATATGCAAATCAGTCTTGACCCTGTGCCTCATGGGAACAGTCCAGCGCGAACCGCCAAGCCAGATCCTCCCTGGACTTGAATAAGCATCCTAGGACCGGTTTCGGGGTTTCACCCCTCTTCAGCCAGGATAGCTTGATTCCAGTGGCATGGAGAGCACGGGACTCACGTCTGAGCATACCCGTCCCACTCGGGGTGACAAATGCAAAAACAACAGTTGATGGACAGAATGCAGAACAATGTCATACATTCACCCCAGTACAGAGATCTACGCCTATATCCATCCATTTTTTGCTCATTCCAGTTTGAACCCAGCCATATGCAAATCAGTCTTGACCCTGTGCCTCATGGGAACAGTCCAGCCCGGACTGCCAAGCCAGGTCCTCCCTGGACTGGAATAAGCATCCTAGGACCGGTTTCAGAGTTTCATCCCTCTTCAGGCAGGATAGCTTGATTCCAGTGGCATGGAGAGCACGGGACTCACGTCTGAGCATACCCATCCCACTCGGGGTGACAAATGTAAAAACAACAGTTGATGGACAGAATGCAGAACAATGTCATACATTCACCCCAGTACAGAGATCAGGGCCTAAATCCATTTTTTCTGCTCACCATGCCATTCCAGTTTGAACCCAGCCATATGCAAATCAGTCTTGACCCTGTGCCTCATGGGAACAGTCCAGCCCGAACTGCCAAGCCAGGTCCTCCCTGGACTGGAATAAGCATCCTAGGACCGGTTTCGGGGTTTCACCCCACTTCAGCCAGGATAGCTTGATTCCAGTGGCATGGATAGCACAGGACTCACGTCTGAACATACCCGTCCCACTAGGGGTGACAAATGCAAAAACAACAGTTGATGGACAGAATGCAGAACAATGTCATACATTCACCCCAGTACAGAGATCTGGGCCTAAATCCATTGTTTTTTGCTCACCATGCCATTCCAGTTTGAACCCAGCCATATGGAAATCAGTCTTGACCCTGTGCCTCATGGGAACAGTCCAGCCCAATCTGCCAAGCCAGGTCCTCCCTGGACTGGAATAAGCATCCTAGGAGCGGTTTCGGGGTTTCACCCCTCTTCAGCCAGGATAGCTTGATTCCAGTGGCATGGAGAGCACGAGACTCACGTCTGAGCATACCCGTCCCACTCGGGGTGACAAATGCAAAAACAACAGTTGATGGACAGAATGCAGAACAATATCATACATTCACCCCAGTACAGAGATCTGGGCCTAAATCCATCTTTTTTGCTCACCATGCCTTTCCAGTTTAAACCCAGCCATATGCAAATCAGTCCTGACCCTGTGCCTCATGGGAACAGTCCAGATCGAACTGCCAAGCCAGGTCCTCCCTGGACTGTAATAAGCACCCTAGGACCGGTTTCGGGGTTTCACCCCTCTTCAGCCAGGATAGCTTGATTCCAGTGGCATGGAAAGCACGGGAATCACATCTGAGTATACCCGTCCCACTCGGGGTGACAAATGCAAAAACAACAGTTGATGGACTGAATGCAGAACAATGTCATACATTCACCCCAGTACAGAGATCTGGGCCTAAATCCATCTTTTTTTGCTCACCATGCCTTTCCAGTTTGAACCCAGCCATATGCAAATCAGTCCTGACCCTGTGCCTCATGGGAACAATCCAGATCGAACTGCCAAGCCAGGTCCTCCCTGAAATGGAATAAGCATCCTAGGACCGGTTTCGGGGGTTTCACCCCTCTTCAGCCAGGATAGCTTGATTCCAGTGGCATGGAAAGCACGGGAGTCACATCTGAGTATACCCGTCCCACTCGGGGTGACAAATGCAAAAACAACAGTTGATGGACTGAATGCAGAACAATGTCATACATTCACCCCAGTACAGAGATCTGGGCCTAAATCCATCTTTTTTTGCTCACCATGCCATTCCAGTTTGAACCCAGCCATATGCAAATCAGTATTGACCCTGTGCCTCATGGGAACAGTCCAGTCCGAACTGCCAAGCCAGGTCCTCCCTGAACTGGAATAAGCATCCTATGACCGGTTTCGGGGTTTCACCCCTCTTCAGCCAGGATAGCTTGATTCCAGTGGCATGGAAAGCGCGGGAGTCACATCTGAGTATACCCGTCCCACTCGGGGTGACAAATGCAAAAACAACATACAATTACCCCAGTACAGAGATCTGGGCCTAAATCCATCGTTTTTTGCTCACCATGCCATTCCAGTTTGAACCCAGCCATATGCAAATCAGTATTGACCCTGTGCCTCATGGGAACAGTCCAGCCCGAACTGCCAAGCCAGGTCCTCCCTGGACTGGAATAAGCATCCTAGGACCGGTTTCGGGGTTACACCCCTCTTCAGCCAGGATAGCTTGATTCCAGTGGCATGGAGAGCACGGGACTCACGTCTGAGCATACCCGTCCCACTCGGGGTGACAAATGCAAAAACAGCAGTTGATGGACTGACTGCAGAACAATGTCATACATTCACCCCAGTACAGAGATCTGGGCCTAAATCCTTCGTTTTTTTAAACACCATGCCATTCCAGTTTGAACCCAGCCATATGCAAATCAGTCTTGACCCTGTGCCTCATGGGAACAGGCCAGCCCGAACTGCCAAGCCAGGTCCTCACTGGACTGGAATAAGCATCCTAGGACCGGTTTCAGGGTTTCACCCCTCTTCAGCCAGTATAGCTTGATTCCAGTGGCATGGAGAGCACGGGACTCATGTCTGAGCATACCCGTCCCACTCGGGGTGACAAATGCAAAAACAACAGTTAATGGACAGAATGCAGAACAATGTCATACATTCACCCCAGTATAGAGATCTGGGCCTAAATCCATCGTATTTTTGCTCACCATGCCATTCCAGTTTGAACCCAGCCATATGCAAATCAGTCTTGACACTGTGCCTCATGGGAACAGCCCAGCCTGAACTGAAAAGCCAGGTCCTCCCTGGACTGGAATAAGCATCCTAGGACCGGTTTCGGGGTTTCACCCCTCTTCAGCCAGGATAGCTTGATTCCAGTGGCATGGAGAGCACGGGACTCACGTCTGAGCATACCCGTCCCACTCGGGGTGACAATTGCAAAAACAACAGTTGACGGACAGAATGCAGAACAATGTCATACATTCACCCCATTACAGAGATCAGAGCCTAAATCCATCGTTTTTGGCTCACCATGCCATTCCAGTTTGAACCCAGCCATATGCAAATCAGTCTTGACCCTGTGCCTCATGGGAACAGTCCAGCCAGAACTGCCAAGCCAGGTCCTCCCTGGACTGGAATAAGCATCCTAGGACCGGATTCGGGGTTTCACCCCTCTTCAGCCAGGATAGCTTTATTCCAGTGGCATGGAGAGCACGGGACTCACGTCTGAGCATACCCGTGCCACTCGGGGTGACAAATGCAAAAACAACAGTTGATGGACAGAATGCAGAACAATGTCATACATTCACCCCAGTACAGAGATCTAGGCCTAAATCCATAGTTTTTTTGCTCACCATGCCATTCCAGTTTGAACCCAGCCATATGCAAATCAGTCTGGACCCTGTGCCTCATGGGAACAGTCCAGCCCGAATTGCCAAGCCAGGTCCTCCCTGGGACCGGTTTCAGGGTGTCATCCCTCTTCAGGCAGGATAGCTTGATTCCAGTGGCATGGAGAGCACGGGACTCACGTCTGAGCATACCCATTCCACTCGGGGTGACAAATGCAAAAACAACAGTTGATGGACAGAATGCAGAACAATGTCATACATTCACCCCAGTACAGAGATCTGGGCCTAAATCAATTTTTTTTGCTCACCATGCCATTCCAGTTTGAACCCAGCCATATGCAAATCAGTCTTGATCCTGTGCCTCATGGGAACAGTCCAGCCCGAACTGCCAAGCCAGGTCCTCCTTAGACTGGAATAAGCATACTAGGACCGGTTTCGGGGTTTCACCCCTCTACAGTCCAGGATAGCTTGATTCCAGTGGCATGGAGAGCACGGGAGTCACGTCTGAGCATACCCGTCCCACTCGGGGTGACAAATGCAAAAACAACAGTTGATGGACAGAATGCAGAACAATGTCATACATTCACCCCAATACAGAGATCTGGGCCTAAATCCATCGTTTTTTTGCTCACCATGCCATTCAAGTTTGAACCCAGCCATATGCAAATCAGTCTTGACCCTGTGCCTCATGGGAATAGTCCAGCCCGAACTGCCAAGCCAGGTCCTCCCTGGACTGGAATAAGCATCCTAGGACCGGTTTCGGGGTTTCACCCCTCTTCAGCCAGGATAGCTTGATTCCAGTGGCATGGAGAGCACGGGACTCATGTCTGAGCATACCCGTCCCTCTCGGGGTGACAAATGCAAAAACAACAATTGATAGACAGAATGCAGAACAATGTCATACATTCACCCCAGTACAGAGATCTGGGCCTAAATCCATAGTTTTTTTGCTCACCATGCCATTCCAGTTTGAACCCAGCCATATGCAAATCAGTCTTGACCCTGTGCCTCATGGGAACAGTCCAGCCCGAACTGCCAAGCCAGATCCTCCCTGGACTGGAATAAGCATCCTAGGACCGGTTTCGAGGTTTCTCCCCTATTCAGCCAGGATAGCTTGATTCCAGAGGCATGGAGAGCACGGGACTCACGTCTGAGCATACCCGTCCCACTCGGGGTGACAAATGCAAAAACAACAGTTGATGGACAGAATGCAGAACAATGTCATACATTCACCCTAGTACAGAGATCTACGCCTATATCCATCCATTTTTTGTTCATTCCAGTTTGAACGCAGCCATATGCAAATCAGTCTTGACCCTGTGCCTCATGGGAACAGTCCAGCCCGGACTGCCAAGCCAGGTCCTCCCTGGACTGGAATAAGCATCCTAGGACCGGTTTCAGGGTTTCATCCCTCTTCAGGCAGGATAGCTTGATTCCAGTGGCATGGAGAGCACGGGACTCACGTCTGAGCATACCCATCCCACTCGGGGTGACAAATGCAAAAACAACAGTTGATGGACAGAATGCAGAACAATGTCATACATTCACCCCAGTACAGAGATCTGGGCCTAAATCCATTTTTTCTGCTCACCGTGCCATTCCAGTTTGAACCCAGCCATATGCAAATCAGTCTTGACCCTGTGCCTCATGGGAACAGTCCAGCCCGAACTGCCAAGCCAGGTCCTCCCTGGACTGGAATAAGCATTCTAGGACTGGTTTCGGGTTTCACCCCTCTTCAGCCAGGATAGCTTGATTCCAGTGGCATGGAGAGCACGGGAGTCACATTTGAGCATACCCATCCCACTCGGGGTGACAAATGCAAAAACAACAGTTGATGGACAGAATGCAGAACAATGTCATACCTTCACCCAATACAGAGATCTGGGCCTAAATCCATCGTTTTTTTGCTCACCATGCCATTCCAGTTTGAACCCAGCCATATGCATATCAGTCTTGACCCTGTGCCTCATGGGAACAGTCCAGCCCGAACTGCCAAGCCAGGTCCTCCCTGGGACCGGTTTCAGGGTTTCATCCCTCTTCAGGCAGGATAGCTTTTGATTCCAGTGGCATGGAGAGCACGGGACTCACGTCTGAGCATACCCGTCCCACTCGGGGTGACAAATGCAAAAACAACAGTTGATGGACAGAATGCAGAACAATGTCATACATTCACCCCAGTACAGAGATCTGGGCCTAAATCCATCGTTTTTTTGCTCACCATGCCATTCCAGTTTGAACCCAGCCATATGCAAATCAGTCTTGACCCTGTGCCTCATGGGCACAGTCCAGCCCGAACTGCCAAGCCAGGTCCTCCCTGGACTAGAATAAGCATCCTAGGACCGGTTTCGGTGTTCCACCCCTCTTCAGCCAGGATAGCTTGATTCCAGGGGCATGGAGAGCATGGGACTCACGTCTGAGCATACCCGTCCCACTCGGGGTGACAAATGCAAAAACAACAGTTGATGGTCAGAATGCAGAACAATGTCATACATTCACCCCAGTATAGAGATCTGGGCCTAAATCCATCCATTTTTTGCTCGCCATGCCATTCCAGTTTGAACCCAGCCATATGCAAATCAGTCTGGACCCTGTGCCTCATGGGAACAGTCCAGCCCGAACTGCCAAGCCAGGTCCTCCCTGGGACCGGTTTCAGGGTTTCATCCGTCTTCAGGCAGGATAGCTTGATTCCAGTGGCATGGAGAGCACGGGACTCACGTCTGAGCATACCCATTCCACTCGGGGTGACAAATGCAAAAACAACAGTTGATGGACAGAATGCAGAACAATGTCATACATTCACCCCAGTACAGAGATCTGGGCCTAAATCCATTTTTTTTTGCTCACCATGCCATTCCAGTTTGAACCCAGCCATATGCAAATCAGTCTTGACCCTGTGCCTCATGGGAACAGTCCAGCCCGAACTGCCAAGCCAGGTCCTCCCTGGACTGGAATAAGCATCCTAGGACCGGTTTCAGGGTTTCACCCCTCTTCAGCCAGGATAGCTTGATTCCAGTGGCATGGAGAGCACGGGACTCACGTCTGAGCATACCCGTCCCTCTCGGGGTGACAAATGCAAAAACAACAGTTGATAGACAGAATGCAGAACAATGTCATACATTCACCCCAGTACAGAGATCTGGGCCTAAATCCATAGTTTTTTTGCTCACCATGCCATTCCTGTTTGAACCCAGCCATATGCAAATCAGTCTTGACCCTGTGCCTCATGGGAACAGTCCAGCGCGAACCGCCAAGCCAGATCCTCCCTGGACTGGAATAAGCATCCTAGGACCGGTTTCGGGGTTTCACCCCTCTTCAGCCAGGATAGCTTGATTCCAGTGGCATGGAGGGCACGGGACTCACGTCTGAGCATACCCGTCCCACTCGGGGTGACAAATGCAAAAACAACAGTTGATGGACAGAATGCAGAACAATGTCATACATTCACCCCAGTACAGAGATCTACGCCTATATCCATCCATTTTTTGCTCATTCCAGTTTGAACCCAGCCATATGCAAATCAGTCTTGACCCTGTGCCTCATGGGAACAGTCCAGCCCGGACTGCCAAGCCAGGTCCTCCCTGGACTGGAATAAGCATCCTAGGACCGGTTTCAGAGTTTCATCCCTCTTCAGGCAGGATAGCTTGATTCCAGTGGCATGGAGAGCACGGGACTCACGTCTGAGCATACCCATCCCACTCGGGGTGACAAATGCAAAAACAACAGTTGATGGACAGAATGCAGAACAATGTCATACATTCACCCCAGTACAGAGATCAGGGCCTAAATCCATTTTTTCTGCTCACCATGCCATTCCAGTTTGAACCCAGCCATATGCAAATCAGTCTTGACCCTGTGCCTCATGGGAACAGTCCAGCCCGAACTGCCAAGCCAGGTCCTCCCTGGACTGGAATAAGCATCCTAGGACCGGTTTCGGGGTTTCACCCCACTTCAGCCAGGATAGCTTGATTCCAGTGGCATGGATAGCACAGGACTCACGTCTGAACATACCCGTCCCACTAGGGGTGACAAATGCAAAAACAACAGTTGATGGACAGAATGCAGAACAATGTCATACATTCACCCCAGTACAGAGATCTGGGCCTAAATCCATTGTTTTTTGCTCACCATGCCATTCCAGTTTGAACCCAGCCATATGGAAATCAGTCTTGACCCTGTGCCTCATGGGAACAGTCCAGCCCAATCTGCCAAGCCAGGTCCTCCCTGGACTGGAATAAGCATCCTAGGAGCGGTTTCGGGGTTTCACCCCTCTTCAGCCAGGATAGCTTGATTCCAGTGGCATGGAGAGCACGAGACTCACGTCTGAGCATACCCGTCCCACTCGGGGTGACAAATGCAAAAACAACAGTTGATGGACAGAATGCAGAACAATGTCATACATTCACCCCAGTACAGAGATCTGGGCCTAAATCCATCTTTTTTGCTCACCATGCCTTTCCAGTTTGAACCCAGCCATATGCAAATCAGTCCTGACCCTGTGCCTCATGGGAACAGTCCAGATCGAACTGCCAAGCCAGGTCCTCCCTGGACTGTAATAAGCACCCTAGGACCGGTTTCGGGGTTTCACCCCTCTTCTGCCAGGATAGCTTGATTCCAGTGGCATGGAAAGCACGGGAATCACATCTGAGTATACCCGTCCCACTCGGGGTGACAAATGCAAAAACAACAGTTGATGGACTGAATGCAGAACAATGTCATACATTCACCCCAGTACAGAGATCTGGGCCTAAATCCATCTTTTTTTGCTCACCATGCCTTTCCAGTTTGAACCCAGCCATATGCAAATCAGTCCTGACCCTGTGCCTCATGGGAACAATCCAGATCGAACTGCCAAGCCAGGTCCTCCCTGAAATGGAATAAGCATCCTAGGACCGGTTTCGGGGGTTTCACCCCTCTTCAGCCAGGATAGCTTGATTCCAGTGGCATGGAAAGCACGGGAGTCACATCTGAGTATACCCGTCCCACTCGGGGTGACAAATGCAAAAACAACAGTTGATGGACTGAATGCAGAACAATGTCATACATTCACCCCAGTACAGAGATCTGGGCCTAAATCCATCTTTTTTTGCTCACCATGCCATTCCAGTTTGAACCCAGCCATATGCAAATCAGTATTGACCCTGTGCCTCATGGGAACAGTCCAGTCCGAACTGCCAAGCCAGGTCCTCCCTGAACTGGAATAAGCATCCTAGGACCGGTTTCGGGGTTTCACCCCTCTTCAGCCAGGATAGCTTGATTCCAGTGGCATGGAAAGCACGGGAGTCACATCTGAGTATACCCGTCCCACTCGGGGTGACAAATGCAAAAACAACATACATTCACCCCAGTACAGAGATCTGGGCCTAAATCCATCGTTTTTTGCTCACCATGCCATTTCAGTTTGAACCCAGCCATATGCAAATCAGTATTGACCCTGTGCCTCATGGGAACAGTCCAGCCCGAACTGCCAAGCCAGGTCCTCCCTGGACTGGAATAAGCATCCTAGGACCGGTTTCGGGGTTACACCCCTCTTCAGCCAGGATAGCTTGATTCCAGTGGCATGGAGAGCACGGGACTCACGTCTGAGCATACCCGTCCCACTCGGGGTGACAAATGCAAAAACAGCAGTTGATGGACTGACTGCAGAACAATGTCATACATTCACCCCAGTACAGAGATCTGGGCCTAAATCCTTCGTTTTTTTAAACACCATGCCATTCCAGTTTGAACCCAGCCATATGCAAATCAGTCTTGACCCTGTGCCTCATGGGAACAGGCCAGCCCGAACTGCCAAGCCAGGTCCTCACTGGACTGGAATAAGCATCCTAGGACCGGTTTCAGGGTTTCACCCCTCTTCAGCCAGTATAGCTTGATTCCAGTGGCATGGAGAGCACGGGACTCATGTCTGAGCATACCCGTCCCACTCGGGGTGACAAATGCAAAAACAACAGTTAATGGACAGAATGCAGAACAATGTCATACATTCACCCCAGTATAGAGATCTGGGCCTAAATCCATCGTATTTTTGCTCACCATGCCATTCCAGTTTGAACCCAGCCATATGCAAATCAGTCTTGACACTGTGCCTCATGGGAACAGCCCAGCCTGAACTGAAAAGCCAGGTCCTCCCTGGACTGGAATAAGCATCCTAGGACCGGTTTCGGGGTTTCACCCCTCTTCAGCCAGGATAGCTTGATTCCAGTGGCATGGAGAGCACGGGACTCACGTCTGAGCATACCCGTCCCACTCGGGGTGACAATTGCAAAAACAACAGTTGACGGACAGAATGCAGAACAATGTCATACATTCACCCCATTACAGAGATCAGAGCCTAAATCCATCGTTTTTGGCTCACCATGCCATTCCAGTTTGAACCCAGCCATATGCAAATCAGTCTTGACCCTGTGCCTCATGGGAACAGTCCAGCCAGAACTGCCAAGCCAGGTCCTCCCTGGACTGGAATAAGCATCCTAGGACCGGATTCGGGGTTTCACCCCTCTTCAGCCAGGATAGCTTTATTCCAGTGGCATGGAGAGCACGGGACTCACGTCTGAGCATACCCGTGCCACTCGGGGTGACAAATGCAAAAACAACAGTTGATGGACAGAATGCAGAACAATGTCATACATTCACCCCAGTACAGAGATCTGGGCCTAAATCCATAGTTTTTTTGCTCACCATGCCATTCCAGTTTGAACCCAGCCATATGCAAATCAGTCTGGACCCTGTGCCTCATGGGAACAGTCCAGCCCGAATTGCCAAGCCAGGTCCTCCCTGGGACCGGTTTCAGGGTTTCATCCCTCTTCAGGCAGGATAGCTTGATTCCAGTGGCATGGAGAGCACGGGACTCACGTCTGAGCATACCCATTCCACTCGGGGTGACAAATGCAAAAACAACAGTTGATGGACAGAATGCAGAACAATGTCATACATTCACCCCAGTACAGAGATCTGGGCCTAAATCCATTTTTTTTGCTCACCATGCCATTCCAGTTTGAACCCAGCCATATGCAAATCAGTCTTGATCCTGTGCCTCATGGGAACAGTCCAGCCCGAACTGCCAAGCCAGGTCCTCCTTAGACTGGAATAAGCATACTAGGACCGGTTTCGGGGTTTCACCCCTCTACAGTCCAGGATAGCTTGATTCCAGTGGCATGGAGAGCACGGGAGTCACGTCTGAGCATACCCGTCCCACTCGGGGTGACAAATGCAAAAACAACAGTTGATGGACAGAATGCAGAACAATGTCATACATTCACCCCAATACAGAGATCTGGGCCTAAATCCATCGTTTTTTTGCTCACCATGCCATTCAAGTTTGAACCCAGCCATATGCAAATCAGTCTTGACCCTGTGCCTCATGGGAATAGTCCAGCCCGAACTGCCAAGCCAGGTCCTCCCTGGACTGGAATAAGCATCCTAGGACCGGTTTCGGGGTTTCACCCCTCTTCAGCCAGGATAGCTTGATTCCAGTGGCATGGAGAGCACGGGACTCATGTCTGAGCATACCCGTCCCTCTCGGGGTGACAAATGCAAAAACAACAATTGATAGACAGAATGCAGAACAATGTCATACATTCACCCCAGTACAGAGATCTGGGCCTAAATCCATAGTTTTTTTTCTCACCATGCCATTCCAGTTTGAACCCAGCCATATGCAAATCAGTCTTGACCCTGTGCCTCATGGGAACAGTCCAGCCCGAACTGCCAAGCCAGATCCTCCCTGGACTGGAATAAGCATCCTAGGACCGGTTTCGGGGTTTCACCCCTCTTCAGCCAGGATAGCTTGATTCCAGTGGCATGGAAAGCACGGGAGTCACATCTGAGTATACCCGTCCCACTCGGGGTGGCAAATGCAAAAACAACATACATTCACCCCAGTACAGAGATCTGGGCCTAAATCCATCGTTTTTTGCTCACCATGCCATTTCAGTTTGAACCCAGCCATATGCAAATCAGTATTGACCCTGTGCCTCATGGGAACAGTCCAGCCCGAACTGCCAAGCCAGGTCCTCCCTGGACTGGAATAAGCATCCTAGGACCGGTTTCGGGGTTACACCCCTCTTCAGCCAGGATAGCTTGATTCCAGTGGCATGGAGAGCACGGGACTCACGTCTGAGCATACCCGTCCCACTCGGGGTGACAAATGCAAAAACAGCAGTTGATGGACTGACTGCAGAACAATGTCATACATTCACCCCAGTACAGAGATCTGGGCCTAAATCCTTCGTTTTTTTAAACACCATGCCATTCCAGTTTGAACCCAGCCATATGCAAATCAGTCTTGACCCTGTGCCTCATGGGAACAGGCCAGCCCGAACTGCCAAGCCAGGTCCTCACTGGACTGGAATAAGCATCCTAGGACCGGTTTCAGGGTTTCACCCCTCTTCAGCCAGTATAGCTTGATTCCAGTGGCATGGAGAGCACGGGACTCATGTCTGAGCATACCCGTCCCACTCGGGGTGACAAATGCAAAAACAACAGTTAATGGACAGAATGCAGAACAATGTCATACATTCACCCCAGTATAGAGATCTGGGCCTAAATCCATCGTATTTTTGCTCACCATGCCATTCCAGTTTGAACCCAGCCATATGCAAATCAGTCTTGACACTGTGCCTCATGGGAACAGCCCAGCCTGAACTGAAAAGCCAGGTCCTCCCTGGACTGGAATAAGCATCCTAGGACCGGTTTCGGGGTTTCACCCCTCTTCAGCCAGGATAGCTTGATTCCAGTGGCATGGAGAGCACGGGACTCACGTCTGAGCATACCCGTCCCACTCGGGGTGACAATTGCAAAAACAACAGTTGACGGACAGAATGCAGAACAATGTCATACATTCACCCCATTACAGAGATCAGAGCCTAAATCCATCGTTTTTGGCTCACCATGCCATTCCAGTTTGAACCCAGCCATATGCAAATCAGTCTTGACCCTGTGCCTCATGGGAACAGTCCAGCCAGAACTGCCAAGCCAGGTCCTCCCTGGACTGGAATAAGCATCCTAGGACCGGATTCGGGGTTTCACCCCTCTTCAGCCAGGATAGCTTTATTCCAGTGGCATGGAGAGCACGGGACTCACGTCTGAGCATACCCGTGCCACTCGGGGTGACAAATGCAAAAACAACAGTTGATGGACAGAATGCAGAACAATGTCATACATTCACCCCAGTACAGAGATCTGGGCCTAAATCCATAGTTTTTTTGCTCACCATGCCATTCCAGTTTGAACCCAGCCATATGCAAATCAGTCTGGACCCTGTGCCTCATGGGAACAGTCCAGCCCGAATTGCCAAGCCAGGTCCTCCCTGGGACCGGTTTCAGGGTTTCATCCCTCTTCAGGCAGGATAGCTTGATTCCAGTGGCATGGAGAGCACGGGACTCACGTCTGAGCATACCCATTCCACTCGGGGTGACAAATGCAAAAACAACAGTTGATGGACAGAATGCAGAACAATGTCATACATTCACCCCAGTACAGAGATCTGGGCCTAAATCCATTTTTTTTGCTCACCATGCCATTCCAGTTTGAACCCAGCCATATGCAAATCAGTCTTGATCCTGTGCCTCATGGGAACAGTCCAGCCCGAACTGCCAAGCCAGGTCCTCCTTAGACTGGAATAAGCATACTAGGACCGGTTTCGGGGTTTCACCCCTCTACAGTCCAGGATAGCTTGATTCCAGTGGCATGGAGAGCACGGGAGTCACGTCTGAGCATACCCGTCCCACTCGGGGTGACAAATGCAAAAACAACAGTTGATGGACAGAATGCAGAACAATGTCATACATTCACCCCAATACAGAGATCTGGGCCTAAATCCATCGTTTTTTTGCTCACCATGCCATTCAAGTTTGAACCCAGCCATATGCAAATCAGTCTTGACCCTGTGCCTCATGGGAATAGTCCAGCCCGAACTGCCAAGCCAGGTCCTCCCTGGACTGGAATAAGCATCCTAGGACCGGTTTCGGGGTTTCACCCCTCTTCAGCCAGGATAGCTTGATTCCAGTGGCATGGAGAGCACGGGACTCATGTCTGAGCATACCCGTCCCTCTCGGGGTGACAAATGCAAAAACAACAATTGATAGACAGAATGCAGAACAATGTCATACATTCACCCCAGTACAGAGATCTGGGCCTAAATCCATAGTTTTTTTTCTCACCATGCCATTCCAGTTTGAACCCAGCCATATGCAAATCAGTCTTGACCCTGTGCCTCATGGGAACAGTCCAGCCCGAACTGCCAAGCCAGATCCTCCCTGGACTGGAATAAGCATCCTAGGACCGGTTTCGAGGTTTCACCCCTATTCAGCCAGGATAGCTTGATTCCAGAGGCATGGAGAGCACGGGACTCACGTCTGAGCATACCCGTCCCACTCGGGGTGACAAATGCAAAAACAACAGTTGATGGACAGAATGCAGAACAATGTCATACATTCACCCTAGTACAGAGATCTACGCCTATATCCATCCATTTTTTGTTCATTCCAGTTTGAACGCAGCCATATGCAAATCAGTCTTGACCCTGTGCCTCATGGGAACAGTCCAGCCCGGACTGCCAAGCCAGGTCCTCCCTGGACTGGAATAAGCATCCTAGGACCGGTTTCAGGGTTTCATCCCTCTTCAGGCAGGATAGCTTGATTCCAGTGGCATGGAGAGCACGGGACTCACGTCTGAGCATACCCATCCCACTCGGGGTGACAAATGCAAAAACAACAGTTGATGGACAGAATGCAGAACAATGTCATACATTCACCCCAGTACAGAGATCTGGGCCTAAATCCATTTTTTCTGCTCACCGTGCCATTCCAGTTTGAACCCAGCCATATGCAAATCAGTTTTGACCCTGTGCCTCATGGGAACAGTCCAGCCCGAACTGCCAAGCCAGGTCCTCCCTGGACTGGAATAAGCATTCTAGGACTGGTTTCGGGTTTCACCCCTCTTCAGCCAGGATAGCTTGATTCCAGTGGCATGGAGAGCACGGGAGTCACATTTGAGCATACCCATCCCACTCGGGGTGACAAATGCAAAAACAACAGTTGATGGACAGAATGCAGAACAATGTCATACCTTCACCCAATACAGAGATCTGGGCCTAAATCCATCGTTTTTTTGCTCACCATGCCATTCCAGTTTGAACCCAGCCATATGCATATCAGTCTTGACCCTGTGCCTCATGGGAACAGTCTAGCCCGAACTGCCAAGCCAGGGCCTCCCTGGGACCGGTTTCAGGGTTTCATCCCTCTTCAGGCAGGATAGCTTTTGATTCCAGTGGCATGGAGAGCACGGGACTCACGTCTGAGCATACCCGTCCCACTCGGGGTGACAAATGCAAAAACAACAGTTGATGGACAGAATGCAGAACAATGTCATACATTCACCCCAGTACAGAGATCTGGGCCTAAATCCATTTTTTTTTGCTCACCATGCCATTCCAGTTTGAACCCAGCCATATGCAAATCAGTCTTGATCCTGTGCCTCATGGGAACAGTCCAGCCCGAACTGCCAAGCCAGGTCCTCCTTGGACTGGAATAAGCATACTAGGACCGGTTTCGGGGTTTCACCCCTCTTCAGTCCAGGATAGCTTGATTCCAGTGGCATGGAGAGCACGGGAGTCACGTCTGAGCATACCGTCCCACTCGGGGTGACAAATGCAAAAACAACAGTTGATGGACAGAATGCAGAACAATGTCATACATTCACCCCAATACAGAGATCTGGGCCTAAATCCATCGTTTTTTTGCTCACCATGTCATTCCAGTTTGAACCCAGCCATATGCAAATCAGTCTTGACCCTGTGCCTCATGGGAATAGTCCAGCCCGAACTGCCAAGCCAGGTCCTCCCTGGACTGGAATAAGCATCCTAGGACCGGTTTCAGGGTTTCACCCCTCTTCAGCCAGGATAGCTTGATTCCAGTGGCATGGAGAGCACGGGACTCACGTCTGAGCATACCCGTCCCTCTCGGGGTGACAAATGCAAAAACAACAGTTGATAGACAGAATGCAGAACAATGTCATACATTCACCCCAGTACAGAGATCTGGGCCTAAATCCATAGTTTTTTTGCTCACCATGCCATTCCAGTTTGAACCCAGCCATATGCAAATCAGTCTTGACCCTGTGCTTCATGGGAACAGTCCAGCCCGAACTGCCAAGCCAGATCCTCCCTGGACTGGAATAAGCATCCTAGGACCGGTTTCGAGGTTTCACCCCTCTTCAGCCAGGATAGCTTGATTCCAGTGGCATGGAGAGCACGGGACTCACGTCTGAGCATACCCGTCCCACTCGGGGTGACAAATGCAAAAACAACAGTTGATGGACAGAATGCAGAACAATATCATACATTCACCCCAGTACAGAGATCTACGCCTATATCCATCCATTTTTTGTTCATTCCAGTTTGAACCCAGCCATATGCAAATCAGTCTTGACCCTGTGCCTCATGGGAACAGTCCAGCCCGGACTGCCAAGCCAGGTCCTCCCTGGACTGGAATAAGCATCCTAGGACCGGTTTCAGGGTTTCATCCCTCTTCAGGCAGGATAGCTTGATTCCAGTGGCATGGAGAGCACGGGACTCACGTCTGAGCATACCCGTCCCACTCGGGGTGACAAATGCAAAAACAACAGTTGATGGACAGAATGCAGAACAATGTCATACATTCACCCCAGTACAGAGATCTGAGCCTAAATCCATACATTTTTTGCTCACCATGCCATTCCAGTTTGAACCCAGCCATATGCAAATCAGTCTAGACCCTGTGCCTCATGGGAACAGTCCTCCCCGAACTGCCAAGCCAGGTCCTCCCTGGACTGGAATAAGCATCCTAGGACCGGTTTTGGGGTTTCACCCCTCTTCAGCCAGGATAGCTTTTGATTCCAGTGGCATGGAGAGCACGGGACTCACGTCTGAGCATACCCGTCCCACTCGGGGTGACAAATGCAAAAACAACAGTTGATGGACAGAATGCAGAACAATGTCATACATTCACCCCAGTACAGAGATCTGAGCCTAAATCCATACATTTTTTGCTCACCATGCCATTCCAGTTTGAACCCAGCCATATGCAAATCAGTCTAGACCCTGTGCCTCATGGGAACAGTCCAGCCCGAACTGCCAAGCCAGGTCCAGCCTGGACTGGAATAAGCATCCTAGGACCAGTTTTGGGGTTTCACCCCTCTTCAGCCAGGATAGCTTGATTCCAGTGGCATGGAGAGCACGGGACTCACGTCTGAGCATACCCGTCCCACTCGGGGTGACAAATGCAAAAACAACAGTTGATGGACAGAATGCAGAACAATGTCATACATTCACCCCAGTACAGAGATCTGAGCCTAAATCCATACATTTTTTGCTCACCATGCCATTCCAGTTTGAACCCAGCCATATGCAAATCAGTCTAGACCCTGTGCCTCATGGGAACAGTCCTGCCCGAACTGCCAAGCCAGCTCCAGCCTGGACTGGAATAAGCATCCTAGGACCGGTTTTGGGGTTTCACCCCTCTTCAGCCAGGATAGCTTGATTCCAGTGGCATGGAGAGCACGGGACTCACGTCTGAGCATACCCGTCCCACTCGGGGTGACAAATGCAAAAACAACAGTTGATGGACAGAATGCAGAACAATGTCATACATTCACCCCAGTACAGAGATCTGAGCCTAAATCCATACATTTTTTGCTCACCATGCCATTCCAGTTTGAACCCAGCCATATGCAAATCAGTCTAGACCCTGTGCCTCATGGGAACAGTCCTGCCCGAACTGCCAAGCCAGGTCCAGCCTGGACTGGAATAAGCATCCTAGGACCAGTTTCGGGGTTTCACCCCTCTTCAGCCAGGATAGCTTGATTCCAGTGGCATGGAGAGCACGGGACTCACGTCTGAGCATACCCGTCCCACTCGGGGTGACAAATGCAAAAACAACAGTTGATGGACAGAATGCAGAACAATGTCATACATTCACCCCAGTACAGAGATCTGGGCCTAAATCCATCGTTTTTTTGCTCACCATGCCATTCCAGTTTGAACCCAGCCATATGCAAATCAGTCTTGACCCTGTGCCTCATGGGAACAGTCCAGCCCGAACTGCCAAGCCAGGTCCTCCCTGGACTGGAATAAGCATCCTAGGATCGGTTTCGGGGTTTCACCCCTCTTCAGGCAGGATAGCTTGATTCCAGTGGCATGGAGAGCACAGGACTCACGTCTGAGCATACCCAACCCACTCGGGGTGACAAATGCAAAAACAACAGTTGATGGACAGAATGAAGAACAATGTCATACATTCACCCCAGTACAGAGATCTGGGCCTAAATCCATCTTTTTTTGCTCACCATGCCATTCCAGTATGAACCCAGCCATATGCAAATCAGTCCTGACCCTGTGCTTCTTGGGAACAGTCCAGATTGAATGCCAAGCCAGGTCCTCCCTGGACTGGAATAAGCATCCTAGGACCGGTTTCGGGGTTTCACCCCTCTTCAGCCAGGATAGCTTTATTCCAGTGGCATGGAGAGCACGGGACTCACGTCTGAGCATACCCGTCCCACTCGGGGTGACAAATGCAAAAACAACAGTTGATGGACAGAATGCAGAACAATGTCATACATTCACCCCAGTAACGAGATCTACGCCTATATCCATCCATTTTTTGTTCATTCCAGTTTGAACCCAGCCATCGGCAAATCAGTCTTGACCCTGTGCCTCATGGGAACAGTCCAGCCCGGACTGCCAAGCCAGGTCCTCCCTGGACTGGAATAAGCATCCTAGGACCGGTTTCAGGGTTTCATCCCTCTTCAGGCAGGATAGCTTGATTCCAGTGGCATGGAGAGCACGGGACTCACGTCTGAGCATACCCATCCCACTCGGGGTGACAAATGCAAAAACAACAGTTGATGGACAGAATGCAGAACAATGTCATACATTCACCCCAGCAAAAACAACAATTGATGGACAGAATGCAGAACAATGTCATACATTCACCCCAGTACAGAGATCTGGGCCTATATCCATCCTTTTTTTGCTCACCATGCCATTCCAGTTTGAACCCAGCCATATGCAAATCAATCTTGACCCTGTGCCCCATGGGAACAGTCCAGCCCGAACTGCCAAGCCAGGTCTTCCCTGGACTGGAAACAAGCATCCTAGGACCGGTTTCGGGCTTTCAGCCCTCGTCAGCCAGGATAGCTTCATTCCAGTGGCATGGAGAGCACGGGACTCACGTCTGAGCATACCCGTCCCTCTTGGGGTGACAAATGCAAAAACAACAGTTGATAGACAGAATGCAGAACAATGTCATACATTCACCCCAGTACAGAGATCTGGGCCTAAATCCATAGTTTTTTTGCTCACCATGCCATTCCAGTTTGAACCCAGCCATATGCAAATCAGTCTTGACCCTGTGCCTCATGGGAACAGTCCAGCCCGAACTGCCAAGCCAGATCCTCCCTGGACTGGAATAAGCATCCTAGGACCGGTTTCGAGGTTTCACCCCTCTTCAGCCAGGATAGCTTGATTCCAGAGGCATGGAGAGCACGGGACTCACGTCTGAGCATACCCGTCCCACTCGGGGTGACAAATGCAAAAACAACAGTAGATGGACAGAATGCAGAACAATGTCATACAATCACCCCAGTACAGAGATCTACGCCTATATCCATCCATTTTTTGTTCATTCCAGTTTGAACGCAGCCATATGCAAATCAGCCTTGACCCTGTGCCTCATGGGAACAGTCCAGCCCGGACTGCCAAGCCAGGTCCTCCCTGGACTGGAATAAGCATCCTAGGACCGGTTTCAGGGTTTCATCCCTCTTCAGGCAGGATAGCTTGATTCCAGTGGCATGGAGAGCACGGGACTCACGTCTGAGCATACCCATCCCACTCGGGGTGACAAATGCAAAAACAACAGTTGATGGACAGAATGCAGAACAATGTCATACATTCACACAATACAGAGATCTGGGCCTAAATCCATCTTTTTTTGCTCACCATGCCATTCCAGTTTGAACCCAGCCATATGCATATCAGTCTTGACCCTGTGCCTCATGGGAACAGTCCTACCCGAACTGCCAAGCCAGGTCCTCCCTGGGACCGGTTTCAGGGTTTCATCCCTCTTCAGGCAGGATAGCTTTTGATTCCAGTGGCATGGAGAGCATGGGACTCACGTCTGAGCATACCCGTCCCACTCGGGGTGACAAATGCAAAAACAACAGTTGATGGTCAGAATGCAGAACAATGTCATACATTCACCCCAGTACAGAGATCTGGGCCTAAATCCATTTTTTTTGCTCACCATGCCATTCCAGTTTGAACCCAGCCATATGCAAATCAATCTTGATCCTGTGCCTCATGGGAACAGTCCAGCCCGAACTGCCAAGCCAGGTCCTCCTTGGACTGGAATAAGCATACTAGGACCGGTTTCGGGGTTTCACCCCTCTTCAGTCCAGGATAGCTTGATTCCAGTGGCATGGAGAGCACGGGAGTCACGTCTGAGCATACCCGTCCCACTCGGGGTGACAAATGCAAAAACAACAGTTGATGGACAGAATGCAGAACAATGTCATACATTCACCCCAATACAGAGATCTGGGCCTAAATCCATCGTTTTTTTGCTCACCATGCCATTCCAGTTTGAACCCAGCCATATGCAAATCAGTCTTGACCCTGTGCCTCATGGGAATAGTCCAGCCCGAACTGCCAAGCCAGGTCCTCCCTGGACTGGAATAAGCATCCTAGGACCGGTTTCAGGGTTTCACCCCTCTTCAGCCAGGATAGCTTGATTCCAGTGGCATGGAGAGCACGGGACTCACGTCTGAGCATACCCGTCCCTCTCGGGGTGACAAATGCAAAAACAACAGTTGATAGACAGAATGCAGAACAATGTCATACATTCACCCCAGTACAGAGATCTGGGCCTAAATCCATAGTTTTTTTGCTCACCATGCCATTCCAGTTTGAACCCAGCCATATGCAAATCAGTCTTGACCCTGTGCCTCATGGGAACAGTCCAGCCTGAACTGCCAAGCCAGATCCTCCCTGGACTGGAATAAGCATCCTAGGACCGGTTTCGAGGTTTCACCCCTCTTCAGCCAGGATAGCTTGATTCCAGTGGCATGGAGAGCACGGGACTCACGTCTGAGCATACCCGTCCCACTCGGGGTGACAAATGCAAAAACAACAGTTGATGGACAGAATGCAGAACAATATCATACATTCACCCCAGTACAGAGATCTACGCCTATATCCATCCATTTTTTGTTCATTCCAGTTTGAACCCAGCCATATGCAAATCAGTCTTGACCCTGTGCCTCATGGGAACAGTCCAGCCCGGACTGCCAAGCCAGGTCCTCCCTGGACTGGAATAAGCATCCTAGGACCGGTTTCAGGGTTTCATCCCTCTTCAGGCAGGATAGCTTGATTCCAGTGGCATGGAGAGCACGGGACTCACATCTGAGCATAACCATCCCACTCGGGGTGACAAATGCAAAAACAACAGTTGATGGACAGAATGCAGAACAATGTCATACATTCACCCCAGTACAGAGATCTGGGCCTAAATCCATTTTTTCTGCTCACCGTGCCATTCCAGTTTGAACCCAGCCATATGCAAATCAGTCTTGACCCTGTGCCTCATGGGAACAGTCCAGCCCGAACTGCCAAGCCAGGTCCTCCCTGGACTGGAATAAGCATTCTAGGACCGGTTTCGGGGTTTCACCCCTCTTCAGCCAGGATAGCTTGATTCCAGCAGCATGGAGAGCACGAGAGTCACGTCTGAGCATACCCATCCCACTCGGGGTGAAAAATGCATAAACAACAGTTGATGGACAGAATGCAGAACAATGTCATACATTCACCCCAATACAGAGATCTGGGCCTAAATCCATCGTTTTTTTGCTCACCATGCCATTCCAGTTTGAACCCAGCTATATGCAAATCAGTCTTGACACTGTGCCTCATGGGAACAGCCCAGCCTGAACTGCAAAGCCAGGTCCTCCCTGGACTGGAATAAGCATCCTAGGACCGGTTTCGGGGTTTCACCCCTCTTCAGCCAGGATAGCTTGATTCCAGTGGCATGGAGAGCATGGGACTCACGTCTGAGCATACCCGTCCCACTCGGGGTGACAAATGCAAAAACAACAGTTGATGGTCAGAATGCAGAACAATGTCATACATTCACCCCAGTACAGAGATCTGAGCCTAAATCCATCCATTTTTTACTCGCCATGCCATTCCAGTTTGAACCCAGCCATATGCAAATCAGTCTGGACCCTGTGCCTCATGGGAACAGTCCAGCCCGAATTGCCAAGCCAGGTCCTCCCTGGGACCGGTTTCAGGGTTTCATCCCTCTTCAGGCAGGATAGCTTGATTCCAGTGGCATGGAGAGCACGGGACTCACGTCTGAGCATACCCATTCCACTCGGGGTGACAAATGCAAAAACAACAGTTGATGGACAGAATGCAGAACAATGTCATACATTCACCCCAGTACAGAGACCTGGGCCTAAATCCATTTTTTTTGCTCACCATGCCATTCCAGTTTGAACCCAGCCATATGCAAATCAGTCTTGATCCTGTGCCTCATGGGAACAGTCCAGCCCGAACTGCCAAGCCAGGTCCTCCTTGGACTGGAATAAGCATACTAGGACCGGTTTCGGGGTTTCACCCCTCTACAGTCCAGGATAGCTTGATTCCAGTGGCATGGAGAGCACGGGAGTCACGTCTGAGCATACCCGTCCCACTCGGGGTGACAAATGCAAAAACAACAGTTGATGGACAGAATGCAGAACAATGTCATACATTCACCCCAATACAGAGATCTGGGCCTAAATCCATCGTTTTTTTGCTCACCATGCCATTCAAGTTTGAACCCAGCCATATGCAAATCAGTCTTGACCCTGTGCCTCATGGGAATAGTCCAGCCCGAACTGCCAAGCCAGGTCCTCCCTGGACTGGAATAAGCATCCTAGGACCGGTTTTGGGGTTTCACCCCTCTTCAGCCAGGATAGCTTGATTCCAGTGGCATGGAGAGCACGGGACTCACGTCTGAGCATACCCGTCCCTCTCGGGGTGACAAATGCAAAAACAACAGTTGATAGACAGAATGCAGAACAATGTCATACATTCACCCCAGTACAGAGATCTGGGCCTAAATCCATAGTTTTTTTGCTCACCATGCCATTCCAGTTTGAACCCAGCCATATGCAAATCAGTCTTGACCCTGTGCCTCATGGGAACAGTCCAGCCCCAACTGCCAAGCCAGATCCTCCCTGGACTCGAATAAGCATCCTAGGACCGGTTTCGAGGTTTCACCCCTATTCAGCCAGGATAGCTTGATTCCAGAGGCATGGAGAGCACGGGACTCACGTCTGAGCATACCCGTCCCACTCGGGGTGACAAATGCAAAAACAACAGTTGATGGACAGAATGCAGAACAATGTCATACATTCACCCCAGTACAGAGATCTACGCCTATATCCATCCATTTTTTGTTCATTCCAGTTTGAACGCAGCCATATGCAAATCAGTCTTGACCCTGTGCCTCATGGGAACAGTCCAGCCCGGACTGCCAAGCCAGGTCCTCCCTGGACTGGAATAAGCATCCTAGGACCGGTTTCAGGGTTTCATCCCTCTTCAGGCAGGATAGCTTGATTCCAGTGGCATGGAGAGCACGGGACTCACGTCTGAGCATACCCATCCCACTCGGGGTGATAAATGCAAAAACAACAGTTGATGGACAGAATGCAGAACAATGTCATACATTCACCCCAGTACAGAGATCTGGGCCTAAATCCATTTTTTCTGCTCACCGTGCCATTCCAGTTTGAACCCAGCCATATGCAAATCAGTCTTGACCCTGTGCCTCATGGGAACAGTCCAGCCCGAACTGCCAAGCCAGGTCCTCCCTGGACTGGAATAAGCATTCTAGGACTGGTTTCGGGTTTCACCCCTCTTCAGCCAGGATAGCTTGATTCCAGTGGCATGGAGAGCACGGGAGTCACATTTGAGCATACCCATCCCACTCGGGGTGACAAATGCAAAAACAACAGTTGATGGACAGAATGCAGAACAATGTCATACCTTCACCCAATACAGAGATCTGGGCCTAAATCCATCGTTTTTTTGCTCACCATGCCATTCCAGTTTGAACCCAGCCATATGCATATCAGTCTTGACCCTGTGCCTCATGGGAACAGTCCAGCCCGAACTGCCAAGCCAGGTCCTCCCTGGGACCGGTTTCAGGGTTTCATCCCTCTTCAGGCAGGATAGCTTTTGATTCCAGTGGCATGGAGAGCACGGGACTCACGTCTGAGCATACCCGTCCCACTCGGGGTGACAAATGCAAAAACAACAGTTGATGGTCAGAATGAAGAACAATGTCATACATTCACCCCAGTAGAGAGATCTGAGCCTAAATCCATCCATTTTTTGCTCGCCATGCCATTCCAGTTTGAACCCAGCCATATGCAAATCAGTCTGGACCCTGTGCCTCATGGGAACAGTCCAGCCCGAACTGCCAAGCCAGGTCCTCCCTGGGACCGGTTTCAGGGTTTCATCCCTCATCAGGCAGGATAGCTTGATTCCAGTGGCATGGAGAGCACGGGACTCACGTCTGAGCATACCCATTCCACTCGGGGTGACAAATGCAAAAACAACAGTTGATGGACAGAATGCAGAACAATGTCATACATTCACCCCAGTACAGAGATCTGGGCCTAAATCCATTTTTTTTGCTCACCATGCCATTCCAGTTTGAACCCAGCCATATGCAAATCAGTCTTGATCCTGTGCCTCATGGGAACAGTCCAGCCCGAACTGCCAAGCCAGGTCCTCCTTGGACTGGAATAAGCATACTAGGACCGGTTTCGGGGTTTCACCCCTCTTCAGTCCAGGATAGCTTGATTCCAGTTAGGCCTGGGCAAAAATTTCGTTCCGTTCGCGGAAATTGCGATAATTTGACATTTTTGCGTTCCGCGGAGAGCGCGAAAATGTCAAAAATTCCGGTTTCCGCAGCTTGGCGATAATTTGTTTCTTGCTCGCGCTGTAAAATAATACATTCTCGCGCGCGCGCGATCGCCTTACCTGAATCCCTGCGTTCGCCGACAAGTTTTCTTGATCCGGTCGCGTTCTCCATGAGATGTTGTATTGTTTTTAGCCATTTGCGCTGTCTCGCGACAGTTCGCGCCCGCAGTGACGTCATGCGTCGCGCGATCACGTCTTTCTTCTCGCGATCATGCACCGCGAGAACAACTCAAAACAAGATGGCCGCGCCCGCAAGCAACCACATGGGTAAGTTGGCGACCCGCAACCATGCAGAAAATCTCGCGAACATGCCGGAAAAAAACTTCCGCATCTTCGCGATATTTCTGCTTGTTTGCGATAATTTTAAACATTCTCGCGATAATTTGCGAAGGTTAATTCCGCAAATTCCGCCCACCCCTAATTCCAGTGGCATGGAGAGCACGGGAGTCACGTCTGAGCATACCCGTCCCACTAGGAGTGACAAATGCAAAAACAACAGTTGATGAACAGAATGCAGAACAATGTCATACATTCACCCCAATACAGAGATCTTGGCCTAAATCCATCGTTTTTTTGCTCACCATGCCATTCCAGTTTGAACCCAGCCATATGCAAATCAGTCTTGACCCTGTGCCTCATGGGAATAGTCCAGCCCGAACTGCCAAGCCAGGTCCTCCCTGGACTGGAATAAGCATCCTAGGACCGGTTTCAGGGTTTTACCCCTCTTCAGCCAGGATAGCTTGATTCCAGTGGCATGGAGAGCACGGGACTCACGTCCGAGCATACCCGTCCCTCTCGGGGTGACAAATGCAAAAACAACAGTTGATAGACAGAATGCAGAACAATGTCATACATTCACCCCAGTACAGAGATCTGGGCCTAAATCCATAGTTTTTTTGCTCACCATGCCATTCCAGTTTGAACCCAGCCATATGCAAATCAGTCTTGACCCTGTGCTTCATGGGAACAGTCCAGCCCGAACTGCCAAGCCAGATCCTCCCTGGACTGGAATAAGCATCCTAGGACCGGTTTTGAGGTTTCACCCCTCTTCAGCCAGGATAGCTTGATTCCAGTGGCATGGAGAGCACGGGACTCACGTCTGAGCATACCCGTCCCACTCGGGGTGACAAATGCAAAAACAACAGTTGATGGACAGAATGCAGAACAATATCATACATTCACCCCAGTACAGAGATCTACGCCTATATCCATCCATTTTTTGTTCATTCCAGTTTGAACCCAGCCATATGCAAATCAGTCTTGACCCTGTGCCTCATGGGAACAGTCCAGCCCGGACTGCCAAGCCAGGTCCTCCCTGGACTGGAATAAGCATCCTAGGACCGGTTTCAGGGTTTCATCCCTCTTCAGGCAGGATAGCTTGATTCCAGTGGCATGGAGAGCACGGGACTCACGTCTGAGCATACCCGTCCCACTCGGGGTGACAAATGCAAAAACAACAGTTGATGGACAGAATGCAGAACAATGTCATACATTCACCCCAGTACAGAGATCTGAGCCTAAATCCATACATTTTTTGCTCACCATGCCATTCCAGTTTGAACCCAGCCATATGCAAATCAGTCTAGACCCTGTGCCTCATGGGAACAGTCCTGCCCGAACTGCCAAGCCAGGTCCTCCCTGGACTGGAATAAGCATCCTAGGACCAGTTTCGGGGTTTCACCCCTCTTCAGCCAGGATAGCTTGATTCCAGTGGCATGGAGAGCACGGGACTCACGTCTGAGCATACCCGTCCCACTCGGGGTGACAAATGCAAAAACAACAGTTGATGGACAGAATGCAGAACAATGTCATACATTCACCCCAGTACAGAGATCTGAGCCTAAATCCATACATTTTTTGCTCACCATGCCATTCCAGTTTGAACCCAGCCATATGCAAATCAGTCTAGACCCTGTGCCTCATGGGAACAGTCCTGCCCGAACTGCCAAGCCAGGTCCAGCCTGGACTGGAATAAGCATCCTAGGACCGGTTTTGGGGTTTCACCCCTCTTCAGCCAGGATAGCTTGATTCCAGTGGCATGGAGAGCACGGGACTCACGTCTGAGCATACCCGTCCAACTCGGGGTGACAAATGCAAAAACAACAGTTGATGGACAGAATGCAGAACAATGTCATACATTCACCCCAGTACAGAGATCTGAGCCTAAATCCATACATTTTTTGCTCACCATGCCATTCCAGTTTGAACCCAGCCATATGCAAATCAGTCTAGACCCTGTGCCTCATGGGAACAGTCCTGCCCGAACTGCCAAGCCAGGTCCTCCCTGGACTGGAATAAGCATCCTAGGACCGGTTTTGGGGTTTCACCCCTCTTCAGCCAGGATAGCTTTTGATTCCAGTGGCATGGAGAGCACGGGACTCACGTCTGAGCATACCCGTCCCACTCGGGGTGACAAATGCAAAAACAACAGTTGATGGACAGAATGCAGAACAATGTCATACATTCACCCCAGTACAGAGATCTGAGCCTAAATCCATACATTTTTTGCTCACCATGCCATTCCAGTTTGAACCCAGCCATATGCAAATCAGTCTAGACCCTGTGCCTCATGGGATCAGTCCTGCCCGAACTGCCAAGCCAGGTCCAGCCTGGACTGGAATAAGCATCCTAGGACCAGTTTCGGGGTTTCACCCCTCTTCAGCCAGGATAGCTTGTTTCCAGTGGCATGGAGAGCACGGGACTCACGTCTGAGCATACCCGTCCCACTCGGGGTGACAAATGCAAAAACAACAGTTGATGGACAGAATGCAGAACAATGTCATACATTCACCCCAGTACAGAGATCTGGGCCTAAATCCATCGTTTTTTTGCTCACCATGCCATTCCAGTTTGAACCCAGCCATATGCAAATCAGTCTTGACCCTGTGCCTCATGGGAACAGTCCAGCCCGAACTGCCAAGCCAGGTCCTCCCTGGACTGGAATAAGCATCCTAGGATCGGTTTCGGGGTTTCACCCCTCTTCAGGCAGGATAGCTTGATTCCAGTGGCATGGAGAGCACAGGACTCACGTCTGAGCATACCCAACCCACTCGGGGTGACAAATGCAAAAACAACAGTTGATGGACAGAATGCAGAACAATGTCATACATTCACCCCAGTACAGAGATCTGGGCCTAAATCCATCTTTTTTTGCTCACCATGCCATTCCAGTGTGAACCCAGCCATATGCAAATCAGTCCTGACCCTGTGCTTCTTGGGAACAGTCCAGATCGAATGCCAGGCCAGGTCCTCCCTGGACTGGAATAAGCATCCTAGGACCGGTTTCGGTGTTTCACCCCTCTTCAGCCAGGATAGCTTGATTCCAGTGGCATGGAGAGCACGGGACTCACGTCTGAGCATACCCGTCCCACTCGGGGTGACAAATGCAAAAACAACAGTTGATGGACAGAATGCAGAACAATGTCATACATTCACCCCAGTAACGAGATCTGCGCCTATATCCATCCATTTTTTGTTCATTCCAGTTTGAACCCAGCCATATGCAAATCAGTCTTGACCCAGTGCCTCATGGGAACAGTCCAGCCCGGACTGCCAAGCCAGGTCCTCCCTGGACTGGAATAAGCATCCTAGGACCGGTTTCAGGGTTTCATCCCTCTTCAGGCAGGATAGCTTGATTCCATTGGCATGGAGAGCACGGGACTCACGTCTGAGCATACCCATCCCACTCGGGGTGACAAATGCAAAAACAACAGTTGATGGACAGAATGCAGAACAATGTCATACATTCACCCCAGCAAAAACAACAATTGATGGACAGAATGCAGAACAATGTCATACATTCACCCCAGTACAGAGATCTGGGCCTATATCCATCGTTTTTTTGCTCACCATGCCATTCCAGTTTGAACCCAGCCATATGCAAATCAGTCTTGACCCTGTGCCCCATGGGAACAGTCCAGCCCGAACTGCCAAGCCAGGTCTTCCCTGGACTGGAAACAAGCATCCTAGGACCGGTTTCGGGCTTTCAGCCCTCGTCAGCCAGGATAGCTTGATTCCAGTGGCATGGAGAGCAAGGGACTCACGTCTGAGCATACCCTTCCCACTCGGGGTGACAAATGCAAAAACAACAATTGATGGACAGAATGCAGAACAATGTCATACATTCACCCCAGTACAGAGATCTGGGCCTAAATCCATCGTTTTTTTGCTCACCATGCCATTCCAGTTTGAACCCAGCCACATGCAAATCAGTCTTGACCCTGTGCCCCATGGGAACAGTCCAGCCCGAACTGCCAAGCCAGGTCCTCCCTGGACTGGAAACAAGCATCCTAGGACCGGTTTCGGGCTTTCAGCCCTCGTCAGCCAGGATAGCTTGATTCCAGTGGCATGGAGAGCAAGGGACTCACGTCTGAGCATACCCTTCCCACTCGGGGTGACAAATGCAAAAACAACAATTGATGGACAGAATGCAGAACAATGTCATACATTCACCCCAGTACAGAGATCTGGGCCTAAATCCATCGTTTTTTTGCTCACCATGCGATTCCAGTTTGAACCCAGCCATATGCAAATCAGTCTTGACCCTGTGCCCCATGGGAACAGTCCAGCCCGAACTGCCAAGCCAGGTCCTCCCTGGACTGGAAACAAGCATCCTAGGACCGGTTTCGGGCTTTCAGCCCTCGTCAGCCAGGATAGCTTGATTCCAGTGGCATGGAGAGCAAGGGACTCACGTCTGAGCATACCCTTCCCACTCGGGGTGACAAATGCAACAACAACAATTGATGGACAGAATGCAGAACAATGTCATACATTCACCCCAGTACAGAGATCTGGGCCTAAATCCATCGTTTTTTTGCTCACCATGCCATTCCAGTTTGAACCCAGCCATATGCAAATCAGTCATGACCCTGTGCCCCATGGGAACAGTCCAGCCCGAACTGCCAAGCCAGGTCCTCCCTGGACTGGAAACAAGCATCCTAGGACCGGTTTCGTGCTTTCAGCCCTCGTCAGCCAGGATAGCTTGATTCCAGTGGCATGGAGAGCATGGGAGTCACATCTGAGCATACCCGTCCCACTCGGGGTGACAAATGCAAAAACAACAGTTGATGGACAGAATGCAGAACAATGTCATACATTCACCCCAGTACAGAGATCTGGGCCTAAATCCATCGTTTTTTGCGCACCATGCCAATTCAGTTTGAACCAAGCCATATGCAAATCAGTCTTGACCGTGTGCCTCATGGGAACAGTCCAGCCCGAACTGCCAAGCCAGGTCCTCCCTGGACTGGAATAAGCATCCTAGGACCGGTTTCGGTGTTTCACCCCTCTTCAGCCAGGATAGCTTGATTCCAGTGGCATGGAGAGCATGGGAGTCACGTCTGAGCATACCCGTCCCACTCGGGGTGACAAATGCAAAAACAACAGTTGATGGACAGAATGCAGAACAATGTCATACATTCACCCCAATACAGAGATCTGGGCCTAAATCCATGTTTTTTTGCTCACCATGCCATTCCAGTTTGAACACAGCCATATGCAAATCAGTCTTGACCCTGTGCCTCATGGGAACAGTCTAGCCCGAACTGCAAAGCCAGGTCCTCTCTGGACTGGAATAAGCATCCTAGGACCAGTTTCGGGGTTCCACCCCTCTTCAGCCAGGATAGCATGATTCCAGTGGCATGGAGAGCATGGGACTCACGTCTGAGCATACCCAACCCACTCGGGGTGACAAATGCAAAAACAACAGTTGATGGACAGAATGCAGAACAATGTCATACATTCACCCCAGTACAGAGATCTGGGCCTAAATCCATCTTTTTTTGCTCACCATGCCATTCCAGTGTGAACTCAGCCGTATGCAAATCAGTCCTGACCCTGTGCTTCTTGGGAACAGTCCAGATCGAACTGCCAAGCCAGGTCCTCCCTGGACTGGAATAAGCATCCTAGGACCAGTTTCGGGGTTTCACCCCTCTTCAGCCAGGATAGCTTGATTCCAGTGGCATGGAGAGCACGGGAGTCACGTCTGAGCATACTCGTCCCACTCGGGGTGACAAATGCTAAAACAACAGTTGATGGACAGAATGCAGAACAATGTCATACATTCACCCCAGTACAGAGATCTGGGCCTAAATCCATCTTTTTTTGCTCACCATGCCATTCCAGTGTGAACCCAGCCATATGCAAATCAGTCCTGACCCTGTGCTTCTTGGGAACAGTCCAGATCGAACTGCCAAGCCAGGTCCTCCCTGGACTGGAATAAGCATCCTAGGACCGGTTTCGGGGTTTCACCCCTCTTCAGCCAGTATAGCTTGATTCCAGTGGCATGGAAAGCACGGGAGTCACATCTGAGCATACCCGTCCCACTCGGGGTGACAAATGCAAAAACAACAGTTGATGGACTGAATGCAGAACAATGTCATACATTCAGCCCAGTACAGAGATCTGGGCCTAAATCCATCGGGTTTTGCGCACCATGCCAATTCAGTTTGAACCCAGCCATATGCAAATCAGTCTTGACCCTGTGCCTCATGGGAACAGTCCAGCCCGAACTGCCAAGCCAGGTCCTCCCTGGACTGGAATAAGCATCCTAGGACCGGTTTTGGGGTTTCACCCCTCTTCAGCCAGGATAGCTTTTGATTCCAGTGGCATGGAGAGCACGGGACTCACGTCTGGGCATACCCGTCCCACTCGGGGTGACAAATGCAAAAACAACAGTTGATGGACAGAATGCAGAACAATGTCATACATTCACCCCAGTACAGAGATCTGGGCCTAAATCCATCTGTTTTTGCTCACCATGCCATTCCAGTTTGAACCCAGCCATATGCAAATCAGTCTTTACCCTGTGCCTCATGGGAACAGTCCAGCCCGAACTGCCAAGCCAGGTCCTCCCTGGACTGGAATAAGCATCCTAGGACCGGTTTCGGGGTTTCACCCCTCTTCAGGCAGGATAGCTTGATTCCAGTGGCATGGAGAGCACAGGACTCACGTCTGAGCATACCCAACCCACTCGGGGTGATAAATGCAAAAACAACAGTTGATGGACAGAATGCAGAACAATGTCATACATTCACCCCAGTACAGAGATCTGGGCCTAAATCCATCTTTTTTTGCTCACCATGCCATTCCAGTGTGAACCCAGCCATATGCAAATCAGTCCTGACCCTGTGCTTCTTGGGAACAGTCCAGATCGAACTCCCAAGCCAGGTCCTCCCTGGACTGGAATAAGCATCCTAGGACCGGTTTCGGGGTTTCACCCCTCTTCAGCCAGGATAGCTTGATTCCAGTGGCATGGAAAGCACGGGAGTCACATCTGAGCATACCCGTCCCACTCGGGGTGACAAATGCAAAAACAACAGTTGATGGACTGAATGCAGATCAATGTCATTCATTCAGCCCAGTACAGAGATCTGGGCCTAAATCCATAGTTTTTTGCGCACCATGCCAATTCAGTTTGAACCCAGCCATATGCAAATCAGTCTTGACCCTGTGCCTCATGGGAACAGTCAGGCCCGAACTGCCAAGCCAGGTCCTCCCTGGACTGGAATAAGCATCCTAGGACCGGTTTTGGTGTTTCACCCCTGTTCAGCCAGGATAGCTTGATTCCAGTGGCATGGAGAGCATGGGAGTCACGTCTGAGCATACCCGTCCCACTCGGGGTGACAAATGCTAAAACAACAGTTGATGGACAGAATGCAGAACAATGTCATACATTCACCCCAATACAGAGATCTGGGCCTAAATCCATGTTTTTTCGCTCACCATGCCATTCCAGTTTGAAGGCAGACATATGCAAATCAGTCTTGACCCTGTGCCTCATGGGAACAGTACAGCCCGAACTGCAAAGCCAGGTCCTCCCTGGACTGGAATGAGCATCCTAGGACCGGTTTCGGGGTTCCACCCCACTTCAGCCAGGATAGCATGATTCCAGTGGCATGGAGAGCATGGGACTCATGTCTGAGCATACCCGTCCCACTCGGGGTGAAAAATGCAAAAACAACAGTTGATGGTCAAAATGCAGAACAATGTTATACATTCACCACAGTACAGAGATCTGGGCCTAAATCCATTGTTTTTTGCTCACCATGCCATTCCAGTTTGAACCCAGCCATATGCAAATCAGTCTTGACCCTGTGCCTCATGGGAACAGTCCTGGCCGAACTGCCAAGCCAGGTCCTCCCTGGACTGGAATAAGCATCCTAGGACTGGTTTCGGGGTTTCACCCCTCTTCAGCCAGAAAAGCTTGATTCCAGTGGCATGGAGAGCACGGGACTCACGTCTGAGCATACCCGTCCCACTAGGGGTGACAAATGCAAAAACAACAGTTGATGGACAGAATGCAGAACAATGTCATACATTCACCCCAGTATAGAGATCTGGGCCTAAATCCATCTTTTTTTGCTCACCATTCCATTCCAGTGTGAACCCAGCCATATGCAAATCAGTCCTGACCCTGTGCTTCTTGGGAACAGTCCAGATCGAACTGCCAAGCCAGGTCCTCCCTGGACTGGAATAAGCATCCTAGGACCGGTTTCGGGGTTTCACCCCTCTTCAGCCAGGATAGCTTGATTCCAGTGGCATGGAAAGCATGGGAGTCACATCTGAGCATACCCGTCCCACTCGGGGTGACAAATGCAAAAACAACAGTTGATGGACTGAATGCAGAACAATGTCATACATTCAGCCCAGTACAGAGATCTGGGCCTAAATCCATCTGTTTTTGCGCACCATGCCATTTCAGTTTGAACCCAGCCATATGCAAATCAGTCTTGACCCTGTGCCTCATGGGAACAGTCCTGCCCGAACTGCCAAGCCCGGTCCTCCCTGGACTGGAATAAGCATCCTAGGACCAGTTTCGGGGTTTCACCCCTCTTCAGCCAGGATAGCTTGATTCCAGTGGCATGGAGAGCACGGGAGTCACGTCTGAGCATACCCGTCCCACTCGGGTTGACAAATGCTAAAACAACAGTTGATGGACAGAATGCAGAACAATGTCATACATTCACCCCAGTACAGAGATCTGGGCCTAAATCCATCTTTTTTTGCTCACCATGCCATTCCAGTGTGAACCCAGCCATATGCAATTCAGTCCTGACCCTGTGCTTCTTGGGAACAGTCCAGATCGAACTGCCAAGCCAGGTCCTCCCTGGACTGAAATAAGCATCCTAGGACCGGTTTCGGGGTTTCACCCCTCTTCAGCCAGGATAGCTTGATTCCAGTGGCATGGAAAGCACGGGAGTCACATCTGAGCATACCCGTCCCTCTCGGGGTGACAAATGCAAAAACAACAGTTGATGGACTGTATGCAGAACAATGTCATACATTCAGCCCAGTACAGAGATCTGGGCCTAAATCCATCGGTTTTTGCTCACCATGCCAATTCAGTTTGAACCCAGCCATATGCAAATCAGTCTTGACCCTCTGCCTCATGGGAACAGTCCAGCCCGAACTGCCAAGCCAGGTCCTCCCTCGACTGGAATAAGCATCCTAGGACCAGTTTCGGGGTTTCACCCCTCTTCAGCCAGGATAGCTTGATTCCAGTGGCATGGAGAGCACGGGAGTCACGTCTGAGCATACCCGTCCCACTCGGGGTGACAAATGCAAAAACAACAGTTGATGGACAGAATGCAGAACAATGTCATACATTCACCCCAATACAGAGAGCTGGGCCTAAATCCATCGTTGTTGTGCTCACCATGTCATTCCAGTTTGAAACCAGCCATATGCAAATCAGTCTTGACCCTGTGCCTCATGGGAACAGTCCAGCCCGAACTGCCAAGCCAGGTCCTCCCTGGATTGGAGTAAGCATTCTAGGACCGGTTTCGGTGTTTCACCCCTCTTCAGCCAGGATAGCTTGATTCCAGTGGCATGGAGAGCATGGGAGTCACGTCTGAACATACCCGTCCCACTCATGGGTGACAAATGCAAAAACAACAGTTGATAGACAGAATGCAGAACAATGTCATACATTCACCCCAGTACAGAGATCTGGGCCTAAATCCATAGTTTTTTTGCTCACCACGCCATTCCAGTTTGAACCCAGCCATATGCAAATCAGTCCTGACCCTGTGCTTCTTGGGAACAGTCCAGATCGAACTGCCAAGCCAGGTCCTCCCTGGACTGGAATAAGCATCCTAGGACCGGTTTCGGGGTTTCACCCCTCTTCAGCCAGTATAGCTTGATTCCAGTGGCATGGAAAGCACGGGAGTCACATCTGAGCATACCCGTCCCACTCGGGGTGACAAATGCAAAAACAACAGTTGATGGACTGAATGCAGAACAATGTCATACATTCAGCCCAGTACAGAGATCTGGGCCTAAATCCATCGGGTTTTGCGCACCATGCCAATTCAGTTTGAACCCAGCCATATGCAAATCAGTCTTGACCCTGTGCCTCATGGGAACAGTCCAGCCCGAACTGCCAAGCCAGGTCCTCCCTGGACTGGAATAAGCATCCTAGGACCGGTTTTGGGGTTTCACCCCTCTTCAGCCAGGATAGCTTTTGATTCCAGTGGCATGGAGAGCACGGGACTCACGTCTGAGCATACCCGTCCCACTCGGGGTGACAAATGCAAAAACAACAGTTGATGGACAGAATGCAGAACAATGTCATACATTCACCCCAGTACAGAGATCTGGGCCTAAATCCATCTGTTTTTGCTCACCATGCCATTCCAGTTTGAACCCAGCCATATGCAAATCAGTCTTTACCCTGTGCCTCATGGGAACAGTCCAGCCCGAACTGCCAAGCCAGGTCCTCCCTGGACTGGAATAAGCATCCTAGGACCGGTTTCGGGGTTTCACCCCTCTTCAGGCAGGATAGCTTGATTCCAGTGGCATGGAGAGCACAGGACTCACGTCTGAGCATACCCAACCCACTCGGGGTGATAAATGCAAAAACAACAGTTGATGGACAGAATGCAGAACAATGTCATACATTCACCCCAGTACAGAGATCTGGGCCTAAATCCATCTTTTTTTGCTCACCATGCCATTCCAGTGTGAACCCAGCCATATGCAAATCAGTCCTGACCCTGTGCTTCTTGGGAACAGTCCAGATCGAACTCCCAAGCCAGGTCCTCCCTGGACTGGAATAAGCATCCTAGGACCGGTTTCGGGGTTTCACCCCTCTTCAGCCAGGATAGCTTGATTCCAGTGGCATGGAAAGCACGGGAGTCACATCTGAGCATACCCGTCCCACTCGGGGTGACAAATGCAAAAACAACAGTTGATGGACTGAATGCAGATCAATGTCATTCATTCAGCCCAGTACAGAGATCTGGGCCTAAATCCATAGTTTTTTGCGCACCATGCCAATTCAGTTTGAACCCAGCCATATGCAAATCAGTCTTGACCCTGTGCCTCATGGGAACAGTCAGGCCCGAACTGCCAAGCCAGGTCCTCCCTGGACTGGAATAAGCATCCTAGGACCGGTTTTGGTGTTTCACCCCTGTTCAGCCAGGATAGCTTGATTCCAGTGGCATGGAGAGCATGGGAGTCACGTCTGAGCATACCCGTCCCACTCGGGGTGACAAATGCTAAAACAACAGTTGATGGACAGAATGCAGAACAATGTCATACATTCACCCCAATACAGAGATCTGGGCCTAAATCCATGTTTTTTCGCTCACCATGCCATTCCAGTTTGAAGGCAGACATATGCAAATCAGTCTTGACCCTGTGCCTCATGGGAACAGTACAGCCCGAACTGCAAAGCCAGGTCCTCCCTGGACTGGAATGAGCATCCTAGGACCGGTTTCGGGGTTCCACCCCACTTCAGCCAGGATAGCATGATTCCAGTGGCATGGAGAGCATGGGACTCATGTCTGAGCATACCCGTCCCACTCGGGGTGAAAAATGCAAAAACAACAGTTGATGGTCAAAATGCAGAACAATGTTATACATTCACCACAGTACAGAGATCTGGGCCTAAATCCATTGTTTTTTGCTCACCATGCCATTCCAGTTTGAACCCAGCCATATGCAAATCAGTCTTGACCCTGTGCCTCATGGGAACAGTCCTGGCCGAACTGCCAAGCCATGTCCTCCCTGGACTGGAATAAGCATCCTAGGACTGGTTTCGGGGTTTCACCCCTCTTCAGCCAGAAAAGCTTGATTCCAGTGGCATGGAGAGTACGGGACTCACGTCTGAGCATACCCGTCCCACTAGGGGTGACAAATGCAAAAACAACAGTTGATGGACAGAATGCAGAACAATGTCATACATTCACCCCAGTATAGAGATCTGGGCCTAAATCCATCTTTTTTTGCTCACCATTCCATTCCAGTGTGAACCCAGCCATATGCAAATCAGTCCTGACCCTGTGCTTCTTGGGAACAGTCCAGATCGAACTGCCAAGCCAGGTCCTCCCTGGACTGGAATAAGCATCCTAGGACCGGTTTCGGGGTTTCACCCCTCTTCAGCCAGGATAGCTTGATTCCAGTGGCATGGAAAGCATGGGAGTCACATCTGAGCATACCCGTCCCACTCGGGGTGACAAATGCAAAAACAACAGTTGATGGACTGAATGCAGAACAATGTCATACATTCAGCCCAGTACAGAGATCTGGGCCTAAATCCATCTGTTTTTGCGCACCATGCCATTTCAGTTTGAACCCAGCCATATGCAAATCAGTCTTGACCCTGTGCCTCATGGGAACAGTCCTGCCCGAACTGCCAAGCCCGGTCCTCTCTGGACTGGAATAAGCATCCTAGGACCAGTTTCGGGGTTTCACCCCTCTTCAGCCAGGATAGCTTGATTCCAGTGGCATGGAGAGCACGGGAGTCACGTCTGAGCATACCCGTCCCACTCGGGTTGACAAATGCTAAAACAACAGTTGATAGACAGAATGCAGAACAATGTCATACATTCACCCCAGTACAGAGATCTGGGCCTAAATCCATCTTTTTTTGCTCACCATGCCATTCCAGTGTGAACCCAGCCATATGCAATTCAGTCCTGACCCTGTGCTTCTTGGGAACAGTCCAGATCGAACTGCCAAGCCAGGTCCTCCCTGGACTGAAATAAGCATCCTAGGACCGGTTTCGGGGTTTCACCCCTCTTCAGCCAGGATAGCTTGATTCCAGTGGCATGGAAAGCACGGGAGTCACATCTGAGCATACCCGTCCCTCTCGGGGTGACAAATGCAAAAACAACAGTTGATGGACTGTATGCAGAACAATGTCATACATTCAGCCCAGTACAGAGATCTGGGCCTAAATCCATCGGTTTTTGCTCACCATGCCAATTCAGTTTGAACCCAGCCATATGCAAATCAGTCTTGACCCTCTGCCTCATGGGAACAGTCCAGCCCGAACTGCCAAGCCAGGTCCTCCCTCGACTGGAATAAGCATCCTAGGACCAGTTTCGGGGTTTCACCCCTCTTCAGCCAGGATAGCTTGATTCCAGTGGCATGGAGAGCACGGGAGTCACGTCTGAGCATACCCGTCCCACTCGGGGTGACAAATGCAAAAACAACAGTTGATGGACAGAATGCAGAACAATGTCATACATTCACCCCAATACAGAGAGCTGGGCCTAAATCCATCGTTGTTGTGCTCACCATGTCATTCCAGTTTGAAACCAGCCATATGCAAATCAGTCTTGACCCTGTGCCTCATGGGAACAGTCCAGCCCGAACTGCCAAGCCAGGTCCTCCCTGGATTGGAGTAAGCATTCTAGGACCGGTTTCGGTGTTTCACCCCTCTTCAGCCAGGATAGCTTGATTCCAGTGGCATGGAGAGCATGGGAGTCACGTCTGAACATACCCGTCCCACTCATGGGTGACAAATGCAAAAACAACAGTTGATAGACAGAATGCAGAACAATGTCATACATTCACCCCAGTACAGAGATCTGGGCCTAAATCCATAGTTTTTTTGCTCACCACGCCATTCCAGTTTGAACCCAGCCATATGCAAATCAGTCCTGACCCTGTGCCTCATGGGAACAGTCTAGATTGAACTGCCAAGCCAGGTCCTCCCTGGACTGGAATAAGCACCCTAGGACCGGTTTCGGGGTTTCACCCCTCTTCAGCCAGGATAGCTTGATTCCAGTGGCATGGAAAGCACGGGAGTCACATCTGAGTATACCCGTCCCACTCGGGGTGACAAATGCAAAAACAACAGTTGATGGACTGAATGCAGAACAATGTCATACATTCACCCCAGTACAGAGATCTGGGCCTAAATCTATCTTTTTCTGCTCACCATGCCATTCCAGTTTGAACCCAGCCATATGCAAATCAGTCTTGACCCTGTGCCTCATGGGAACAGTCCAGCCCGAACTGCCAAGCCAGGTCCTCCCTGGACTGGAATAAGCATCCTAGGACCGGTTTCGGGGTTTCACCCCTCTATAGCCAGGATAGCTTGATTCCAGTGGCATGGAGAGCACGGGACTCACGTCTGAGCATACCCGTCCCACTCGGGGTGACAAATGCAAAAACAACAGTTGATGGACTGAATGCAGAACAATGTCATACATTCAGCCCAGTACAGAGATCTGGGCCTAAATCCATCTGTTTTTGCGCACCATGCCATTTCAGTTTGAACCCAGCCATATGCAAATCAGTCTTGACCCTGTGCCTCATGGGAACAGTCCTGCCCGAACTGCCAAGCCCGGTCCTCTCTGGACTGGAATAAGCATCCTAGGACCAGTTTCGGGGTTTCACCCCTCTTCAGCCAGGATAGCTTGATTCCAGTGGCATGGAGAGCACGGGAGTCACGTCTGAGCATACCCGTCCCACTCGGGTTGACAAATGCTAAAACAACAGTTGATGGACAGAATGCAGAACAATGTCATACATTCACCCCAGTACAGAGATCTGGGCCTAAATCCATCTTTTTTTGCTCACCATGCCATTCCAGTGTGAACCCAGCCATATGCAATTCAGTCCTGACCCTGTGCTTCTTGGGAACAGTCCAGATCGAACTGCCAAGCCAGGTCCTCCCTGGACTGAAATAAGCATCCTAGGACCGGTTTCGGGGTTTCACCCCTCTTCAGCCAGGATAGCTTGATTCCAGTGGCATGGAAAGCACGGGAGTCACATCTGAGCATACCCGTCCCTCTCGGGGTGACAAATGCAAAAACAACAGTTGATGGACTGTATGCAGAACAATGTCATACATTCAGCCCAGTACAGAGATCTGGGCCTAAATCCATCGGTTTTTGCTCACCATGCCAATTCAGTTTGAACCCAGCCATATGCAAATCAGTCTTGACCCTCTGCCTCATGGGAACAGTCCAGCCCGAACTGCCAAGCCAGGTCCTCCCTCGACTGGAATAAGCATCCTAGGACCAGTTTCGGGGTTTCACCCCTCTTCAGCCAGGATAGCTTGATTCCAGTGGCATGGAGAGCACGGGAGTCACGTCTGAGCATACCCGTCCCACTCGGGGTGACAAATGCAAAAACAACAGTTGATGGACAGAATGCAGAACAATGTCATACATTCACCCCAATACAGAGAGCTGGGCCTAAATCCATCGTTGTTGTGCTCACCATGTCATTCCAGTTTGAAACCAGCCATATGCAAATCAGTCTTGACCCTGTGCCTCATGGGAACAGTCCAGCCCGAACTGCCAAGCCAGGTCCTCCCTGGATTGGAGTAAGCATTCTAGGACCGGTTTCGGTGTTTCACCCCTCTTCAGCCAGGATAGCTTGATTCCAGTGGCATGGAGAGCATGGGAGTCACGTCTGAACATACCCGTCCCACTCATGGGTGACAAATGCAAAAACAACAGTTGATAGACAGAATGCAGAACAATGTCATACATTCACCCCAGTACAGAGATCTGGGCCTAAATCCATAGTTTTTTTGCTCACCACGCCATTCCAGTTTGAACCCAGCCATATGCAAATCAGTCCTGACCCTGTGCCTCATGGGAACAGTCTAGATTGAACTGCCAAGCCAGGTCCTCCCTGGACTGGAATAAGCACCCTAGGACCGGTTTCGGGGTTTCACCCCTCTTCAGCCAGGATAGCTTGATTCCAGTGGCATGGAAAGCACGGGAGTCACATCTGAGTATACCCGTCCCACTCGGGGTGACAAATGCAAAAACAACAGTTGATGGACTGAATGCAGAACAATGTCATACATTCACCCCAGTACAGAGATCTGGGCCTAAATCTATCTTTTTCTGCTCACCATGCCATTCCAGTTTGAACCCAGCCATATGCAAATCAGTCTTGACCCTGTGCCTCATGGGAACAGTCCAGCCCGAACTGCCAAGCCAGGTCCTCCCTGGACTGGAATAAGCATCCTAGGACCGGTTTCGGGGTTTCACCCCTCTATAGCCAGGATAGCTTGATTCCAGTGGCATGGAGAGCACGGGACTCACGTCTGAGCATACCCGTCCCACTCGGGGTGACAAATGCAAAAACAACAGTTGATGGTCAGAATGCAGAACAATGTCATACATTCACCACAGTACAGAGATCTGGGCATAAATCCATCGTTTATTGCTCACCATGCCATTCCAGTTTGAACCCAGCCAGATGCAAATCAGTCTTGACCCTGTGCCTCATGGGAACAGTCCAGCACGAACTGCCAAGCCAGGTCCTCGCCTGGAATGGAATAAGCATCCTAGGACTGGTTTCGGGGTTTCACCCCACTTCAGCCAGGATAGCTTGATTCCAGTGGCATGGAGAGCACGGGACTCACGTCTGAACATACCCGTCCCACCAGGGGTGACAAATGCAAAAACAACAGTTGATGAACAGAATGCAGAACAATGTCATACATTCCCCCCAGTACAGAGATCTGGGCCTATATCCATCCATTTTTTGCTCATTCCAGTTTGAACCCAGCCATATGCAAATCAGTCTTGACCCTGTGCCTCATGGGAACAGTCCAGCCCGAACTGCCAAGCCAGGTCCTCCCTGGACTGGAATAAGCATCCTAGGACCAGTTTCGGGGTTTCACCCCTCTTCAGCCAGGATAGCTTGATTCCAGTGGCATGGAAAGCACGGGAGTCACATCTGAGCATACCCGTCCCATTTGGGGTGACAAATGCAAAAACAACAGTTGATGGACTGAATGCAGAACAATGTCATACATTCAGCCCAGTACAGAGATCTGGGCCTAAATCCATAGTTTTTGCGCACCATGCCAATTCAGTTTGAACCCAGCCATATGCAAATCAGTCTTGACCCTGTGCCTCATGGGAACAGTCCAGCCCAAACTGCCAACCCAGGTCCTCCCTGGACTGGAATAAGCATCCTAGGACCGGTTTCGGTGTTTCACCCCTCTTCAGCCAGGATAGCTTGATTCCAGTGGCATGGAGAGCATGGGAGTCACGTCTGAGCATACCTGTCCCACTCGGGGTGACAAATGCTAAAACAACAGTTGACGGACAGAATGCAGAGCAATGTCATACATTCACCCCAATACAGAGATCTGGGCCTAAATCCATGTTTTTTTGCTCACCATGCCATTCCAGTTTGAACCCAGCCATATGCAAATCAGTCTTGACCCTGTGCCTCATGGGAACAGTCCAGCCCGAACTGCCAAGCCAGGTCCTCCCTGGACTGGAATAAGCATCCTAGGACTGGTTTCGGGGTTTCACCCCTCTTCAGCCAAGATAGCTTGATTCCAGTGGCATGGAGAGCACGGGACTCACGTCTGAGCATACCCGGCCCACTAGGGGTGACAAATGCAAAAACAACAGTTGATGGACAGAATGCAGAACAATGTCATACATAACACCCCAGTACAGAGATCTGGGCCTAAATCCATTGTTTTTTCCTCACCATGCCATTCCAGTTTGAACCCAGCCATATCCAAATCATTCTTGACCCTGTGCCTCATGGGAACAGTCCAGCCTGAACTGCCAAGCCAGGTCCTCCCTGGACTGGAATAAGCATCCTAGGACTGGTTTCGGGGTTTCACCCCTCTTCAGTCAGGATAGCTTGATTCCAGTGGCATGGAGAGCACGCGACTCACGTCTGAGCATACCCGCCCCACTCGGGGTGACAAATGCAAAAACAACAGTTGATGGACAGAATGCAGAACAATGTCATACATTCACCCCAGTACAGAGATCTGGGCCTATATCCATCCATTTTTTGCTCACCATGCCATTCCAGTTTGAACCCAGCCATATGCAAATCAGTCTTGACCCTGTGCCTCATGGGAACAGTCCAGCCCGGACTGCCAAGCCAGGTCTTCCCTGGACTGGAATAAGCATCCTAGGACCGGTTTCAGGGTTTCATCCCTCTTCAGGCAGGATAGCTTGATTCCAGTGGCATGGAGAGCACGGGACTCACGTCTGAGCCTACCCATCCCACTCGGGGTGACAAATGCAAAAACAACAGTTGATGGACAGAATGCAGAACAATGTCATACATTCTCCCCAGTACAGAGATCTGGGCCTAAATCCATTTTTTCTGCTCACCATGCCATTCCAGTTTGAACCCAGTCATATGCAAATCAGTCTTGACCCTGTGCCTCATGGGAACAGTCCAGCTCGAACTGCCAAGCCAGGTCCTCCCTGGACTGGAATAAGCATTCTAGGACCGGTTCTGGGTTTCACCCCTCTTCAGCCAGGATAGCTTGATTCCAGTGGCGTGGAGAGCACGGGAGTCACGTCTGAGCATACCCATCCCACTCGGGGTGACAAATGCAAAAACAACAGTTGATGGACAGAATGCAGAACAATGTCATACATTCACCCCAATACAGAGATCTGGGCCTAAATCCATCGTTTTTTTGCTCACCATGCAATTCTAGTTTGAACCCAGCCATATGCATATCTGTCTTGACCCTGTGCCTCATGGGAACAGTCCAGCCCGAACTGCCAAGCCAGGTCCTCCCTGGACTGGAATAAGCATCCTAGGACCGGTTTCGGGGTTTCACCCCTCTATAGCCAGGATAGCTTGATTCCAGTGGCATGGAGAGCACGGGACTCACGTCTGAGCATACCCGTCCCACTCGGGGTGACAAATGCAAAAACAACAGTTGATGGTCAGAATGCAGAACAATGTCATACATTCACCACAGTACAGAGATCTGGGCATAAATCCATCGTTTGTTGCTCACCATGCCATTCCAGTTTGAACCCAGCCATATGCAAATCAGTCTTGACCCTGTGCCTCATGGGAACAGTCCAGCCCGAACTGCCAAGCCAGGTCCTCCCTGGACTGGAATAAGCATCCTAGGACCGGTTTTGGGGTTTCACCCCTCTTCAGCCAGGATAGCTTTTGATTCCAGTGGCATGGAGAGCACAGGACTCACGTCTGAGCATACCCGTCCCACTCGGGATGACAAATGCAAAAACAAGTTGATAGACAGAATGCAGAACAATGTCATACATTCACCCCAATACAGAGATCTGGGCCTAAATCCATAGTTTTTTTGCTCGCCATGCCATTCCAGTTTGAACCCAGCCATATGCAAATCAGTCTTGACCCTGTGCCTCATGGGAACAGTCCAGCCCGAACTGCCAAGCCAGGTCCTCCCTGGACTGGAATAAGCATCCTAAGACCGGTTTCGGGGTTTCACCCCTCTTCAGGCAGGATAGCTTGATTCCAGTGGCATGGAGAGCACGGGACTCACGTCTGAGCATACCCAACCCACTCGGGGTGACAAATTCAAAAACAACAGTAGATGGACAGAATGCAGAACAATGTCATACATTCACCCCAATACAGAGATCTGGGCCTAAATCCATCGTTTTTTTGCTCACCATGCCATTCCAGTTTGAAACCAGCCATATGCAAATCAGTCTTGACCCTGTGCCTCATGGGAACAGTCCAGCCCGAACTGCCAAGCCAGGTCCTCCCTGGACTGGAATAAGCATCCTAGGACCGGTTTTGGGGTTTCACCCCTCTTCAGCCAGGATAGCTTTTGATTCCAGTGGCATGGAGAGCACGGGACTCACGTCTGAGCATACCCGTCCCACTCGGGGTGACAAATGCAAAAACAAGTTGATAGACAGAATGCAGAACAATGTCATACATTCACCCCAGTACAGAGATCTGGGCCTAAATCCATAGTTTTTTTGCTTATCATGCCATTCCAGTTTGAACCCAGCCATATGCAAATCAGTCTTGACCCTGTGCCTCATGGGAACAGTCCAGCCCGAACTGCCAAGTCAGGTCCTCCCTGGACTGGAATAAGCATCCTAGGACCGGTTTCGGGGTTTCACCCCTCTTCAGGCAGGATAGCTTGATTCCAGTGGCATGGAGAGCACGGGACTCACGTCTGAGCATACCCGTCCCACTCGGGGTGACAAATGCAAAAACAAGTTGATAGACTGCGTGCAGAAAAATGTCATACATTCAGCCCAGTACAGAGATCTGGGCCTAAATCCATCGTTTTTTTGCGCACCATGCCAATTCAGTTTAACCCAGCCATATGGAAATCAGTCATGACCCTGTGCCTCATGGGAACAGTCCAGCCCGAACTGCCAAGCCAGGTCCTCCCTGGACTGGAATAAGCATCCTAGGACCGGTTTCGGTGTTTCACCCCTCTTCAGCCAGGATAGCTTGATTCCAGTGGCATGGAGAGCATGGGAGTCACGTCTGAGCATACCCGTCCCACTCGGGGTGACAAATGCAAAAACAACAGTTGATGGACAGAATGCAGAACAATGTCATACATTCACCCCAATACAGAGATCTGGGCCTAAATCCATGTTTTTTGCTCACCATGCCATTCCAGTTTGAACCCAGTCATATGCAAATCAGTCTTGACCCTGTGCCTCATGGGAACAGTCCAGCTCGAACTGCCAAGCCAGGTCCTCCCTGGACTGGAATAAGCATTCTAGGACCGGTTCTGGGTTTCACCGCTCTTCAGCCAGGATAGCTTGATTCCAGTGGCGTGGAGAGCACGGGAGTCACGTCTGAGCATACCCATCCCACTCGGGGTGACAAATGCAAAAACAACAGTTGATGGACAGAATGCAGAACAATGTCATACATTCACCCCAATACAGAGATCTGGGCCTAAATCCATCGTTTTTTTGCTCACCATGCAATTCTAGTTTGAACCCAGCCATATGCATATCTGGCTTGACCCTGTGCCTCATGGGAACAGTCCAGCCCAAACTGCCAAGCCAGGTCCTCCCTGGACTGGAATAAGGATCCTAGGACCGGTTTCGGGGTTCCACCCCTCTTCAGCCAGGATAGCTTGATTCCAGTGGCATGGAGAGCATGGGACTCATGTCTGAGCATACCCGTCCCACTCGGGGTGACAAATGCAAAAACAACAGTTGATGGACAGAATGCAGAACAATGTCATACATTCACCCCAGTACAGAGATCTGAGCCTAAATCCATACATTTTTTGCTCACCATGCCATTCCAGTTTGAACCCAGCCATATGCAAATCAGTCTAGACCCTGTGCCTCATGGGAACAGTCCTGCCCGAACTGCCAAGCCAGGTCCTCCCTGGACTGGAATAAGCATCCTAGGACCGGTTTCGGGGTTTCACCCCTCTTTAGCCAGGATAGCTTGATTCCAGTGGCATGGAGAGCACGGGAGTCACGTCTGAGCATACCCGTCCCACTCGGGGTGACAAATGCAAAAACAACAGTTGATGGACAGAATGCAGAACAATGTCATACATTCACCCCAATACAGAGATCTGGGCCTAAATCCATCGTTTTTTTGCTCACCATGCCATTCCAGTTTGAAACCAGCCATATGCAAATCAGTCTTGACCCTGTGCCTCATGGGAACAGTCCAGCCCGAACTGCCAAGCCAGGTCCTCCCTGGACTGGAATAAGCATCCTAGGACCGGTTTTGGGGTTTCACCCCTCTTCAGCCAGGATAGCTTTTGATTCCAGTGGCATGGAGAGCACAGGACTCACGTCTGAGCATACCCGTCCCACTCGGGATGACAAATGCAAAAACAAGTTGATAGACAGAATGCAGAACAATGTCATACATTCACCCCAGTACAGAGATCTGGGCCTAAATCCATAGTTTTTTTGCTCGCCATGCCATTCCAGTTTGAACCCAGCCATATGCAAATCAGTCTTGACCCTGTGCCTCATGGGAACAGTCCAGCCCGAACTGCCAAGCCAGGTCCTCCCTGGACTGGAATAAGCATCCTAAGACCGGTTTCGGGGTTTCACCCCTCTTCAGGCAGGATAGCTTGATTCCAGTGGCATGGAGAGCACGGGACTCACGTCTGAGCATACCCAACCCACTCGGGGTGACAAATTCAAAAACAACAGTAGATGGACAGAATGCAGAACAATGTCATACATTCACCCCAATACAGAGATCTGGGCCTAAATCCATCGTTTTTTTGCTCACCATGCCATTCCAGTTTGAAACCAGCCATATGCAAATCAGTCTTGACCCTGTGCCTCATGGGAACAGTCCAGCCCGAACTGCCAAGCCAGGTCCTCCCTGGACTGGAATAAGCATCCTAGGACCGGTTTTGGGGTTTCACCCCTCTTCAGCCAGGATAGCTTTTGATTCCAGTGGCATGGAGAGCACGGGACTCACGTCTGAGCATACCCGTCCCACTCGGGGTGACAAATGCAAAAACAAGTTGATAGACAGAATGCAGAACAATGTCATACATTCACCCCAGTACAGAGATCTGGGCCTAAATCCATAGTTTTTTTGCTTATCATGCCATTCCAGTTTGAACCCAGCCATATGCAAATCAGTCTTGACCCTGTGCCTCATGGGAACAGTCCAGCCCGAACTGCCAAGTCAGGTCCTCCCTGGACTGGAATAAGCATCCTAGGACCGGTTTCGGGGTTTCACCCCTCTTCAGGCAGGATAGCTTGATTCCAGTGGCATGGAGAGCACGGGACTCACGTCTGAGCATACCCGTCCCACTCGGGGTGACAAATGCAAAAACAAGTTGATAGACTGAATGCAGAAAAATGTCATACATTCAGCCCAGTACAGAGATCTGGGCCTAAATCCATCGTTTTTTTGCGCACCATGCCAATTCAGTTTAACCCAGCCATATGGAAATCAGTCATGACCCTGTGCCTCATGGGAACAGTCCAGCCCGAACTGCCAAGCCAGGTCCTCCCTGGACTGGAATAAGCATCCTAGGACCGGTTTCGGTGTTTCACCCCTCTTCAGCCAGGATAGCTTGATTCCAGTGGCATGGAGAGCATGGGAGTCACGTCTGAGCATACCCGTCCCACTCGGGGTGACAAATGCAAAAACAACAGTTGATGGACAGAATGCAGAACAATGTCATACATTCACCCCAATACAGAGATCTGGGCCTAAATCCATGTTTTTTGCTCACCATGCCATTCCAGTTTGAACACAGCCATATGCAAATCAGTCTTGACCCTGTGCCTCATGGGAACAGTCCAGCCTGAACTGCAAAGCCAGGTCCTCCCTGTACTGGAATAAGCATCCTAGGACCGGTTTCGGGGTTCCACCCCTCTTCAGCCAGGATAGCATGATTCCAGTGGCATGGAGAGCATGGGACTCATGTCTGAGCATACCCGTCCCACTCGGGGTGAAAAATGCAAAAACAACAGTTGATGGTCAAAATGCAGAACAATGTCATACATTCACCACAGTACAGAGATCTGGGCCTAAATCCATCGTTTTTTCCTCACCATGCCATTCCAGTTTGAACCCAGCCATATCCAAATCATTCTTGACCCTGTGCCTCATGGGAACAGTCCAGCCCGGACTGCCAAGCCAGGTCCTCCCTGGATTGGAATAAGCATCCTAGGACCGGTTTCAGGGTTTCATCCCTCTTCAGGCAGGATAGCTTGATTCCAGTGGCATGGAGAGCACGGGACTCACGTCTGAGCCTACCCATCCCACTCGGGGTGACAAATGCAAAAACAACAGTTGATGGACAGAATGCAGAACAATGTCATACATTCTCCCCAGTACAGAGATCTGGGCCTAAATCCATTTTTATTGCTCACCATGCCATTCCAGTTTGAACCCAGTCATATGCAAATCAGTCTTGACCCTGTGCCTCATGGGAACAGTCCAGCTCGAACTGCCAAGCCAGGTCCTCCCTGGACTGGAATAAGCATTCTAGGACCGGTTCCGGGTTTCACCCCTCTTCAGCCAGGATAGCTTGATTCCAGTGGCGTGGAGAGCACGGGAGTCACGTCTGAGCATACCCATCCCACTCGGGGTGACAAATGCAAAAACAACAGTTGATGGACAGAATGCAGAACAATGTCATACATTCACCCCAATACAGAGATCTGGGCCTAAATCCATCGTTTTTTTGCTCACCATGCAATTCTAGTTTGAACCCAGCCATATGCATATCTGTCTTGACCCTGTGCCTCATGGGAACAGTCCAGCCCAAACTGCCAAGCCAGGTCCTCCCTGGACTGGAATAAGCATCCTAGGACCGTTTTCGGGGTTCCACCCCTCTTCAGCCAGGATAGCTTGATTCCAGTGGCATGGAGAGCATGGGACTCATGTCTGAGCATACCCGTCCCACTCGGGGTGACAAATGCAAAAACAACAGTTGATGGACAGAATGCAGAACAATGTCATACATTCACCCCAGTACAGAGATCTGGGCCTAAATCCATTTTTTTGCTCACCATGCCATTCCAGTTTGAACCCAGCCATATGCAAATCAGTCCTGACCCTGTGCCTCATGAGAACAGTCCAGCCCGAACTGCCAAGCCAGGTCCTCCCTGGACTGGAATAAGCATCCTAGGACCGGTTTCGGGGTTTCACCCCTCTTCAGCCAGGATAGCTTGATTGCAGTGGCATGGAGAGCACGGGAGTCACGTCTGAGCATACCCATCCCACTCGGGGTGACAAATGCAAAAACAACAGTTGATGGACAGAATGCAGAACAATGTCATACATTCACCCCAATACAGAGATCTGGGCCTAAATCCATCGTTTTTTTGCTCACCATGCCATTCCAGTTTGAAACCAGCCATATGCAAATCAGTCTTGACCCTGTGCCTCATGGGAACAGTCCAGCCCGAACTGCCAAGCCAGGTCCTCCCTGGACTGGAATAAGCATCCTAGGACCGGTTTTGGGGTTTCACCCCTCTTCAGCCAGGATAGCTTTTGATTCCAGTGGCATGGAGAGCACGGGACTCACGTCTGAGCATACCCGTCCCACTCGGGGTGACAAATGCAAAAACAAGTTGATAGACAGAATGCAGAACAATGTCATACATTCACACCAGTACAGAGATCTGGGCCTAAATCCATAGTGTTTTTTGCTCATCATGCCATTCCAGTTTGAACCCAGCCATATGCAAATCAGTCTTGACCCTGTGCCTCCTGGGAACAGTCCAGCCCGAACTGCCAAGTCAGGTCCTCCCTGGACTGGAATAAGCATCCTAGGACCGGTTTCGGGGTTTCACCCCTCTTCAGGCAGGATAGCTTGATTCAAGTGGCATGGAGAGCACGGGACTCACGTCTGAGCATACCAAACACACTCGGGGTGACAAATGCAAAAACAACAGTTGATGGACAGAATGCAGAACAATGTCATACATTCACCTCAGTACAGAGATCTGGGCCTAAATCCATCTTTTTTTGCTCACCATGCCATTCCAGTGTGAACCCAGCCATATGCAAATCAGTCCTGACCCTGTGCTTCTTGGGAACAGTCCAGATCGAACTGCCAAGCCAGGTCCTCCCTGGACTGGAATAAGCATCCTAGGACCGGTTTCGGTGTTTCACCCCTCTTCAGGCAGGATAGCTTGATTCCAGTGGCATGGAGAGCACGGGACTCATGTCTGAGCATACCCATCCAACTCGGGGTGAAAAATGCAAAAACAACAGTTGATGGTCAGAATGCAGAACAATGTCATACATTCACCCCAGTACAGAGATCTGGGCCTAAATCCATCGTTTTTTGCTCACCATGCCATTCCAGTTTGAACCCAGCCATATGCAAATCAGTCTTGACCCTGTGCCTTATGGGAACAGTCCAGCCCGAACTGCCAAGCCAGGTCCTCCCTGGACTGGAATAAGCATCCTAGGACTGGTTTCGGGGTTTCACTCCTCTTCAGCAAGGATAGCTTGATTCCAGTGGCATGGAGAGCACGGGACTCACGTCTGAGCATACCCGTCCCACTAGTGGTGACAAATGCAAAAACAACAGTTGATGGACAGAATGCAGAACAACGTCATACATTCACCCGAGTACAGAGATCTGGGCCTAAATCCATTGTTTTTTGCTCACCATGCCATTCCAGTTTGAACCCAGTCATATGCCAATCATTCTTGACCCTGTGCCTCATGGGAACAGTCCATCCCGAACTGCCAAGCCAGGTCCTCCCTGGACTGGAATAAGCATCCTAGGACCGGTTTCGGGGTTTCACTCCTCTTCAGGCAGGATAGGTTGATTCCAGTGGCATGGAGAGCATGGGAGTCACGTCTGAGCATACCCGTCCCACTCGGGGTGACAAATGCAAAAACAACAGTTGATGGACAGAATGCAGAACAATGTCATACATTCACCCCAATACAGAGATCTGGGCCTAAATCCATGTTTTTTTGCTCACCATGCCATTCCAGTTTGAACCCAGCCATATGCAAATCAGTCTTGACCCTGTGCCTCATGGGAACAGTCCAGCCCGAACTGCAAAGCCAGGTCCTCCCTGGACTGGAATAAGCATCCTAGGACCGGTTTCGGGGTTCCACCCCTCTTCAGCCAGGATAGCATGATTCCAGTGGCATGGAGAGCATGGGACTCATGTCTGAGCATACCCGTCCCACTCGGGGTGAAAAATGCAAAAACAACAGTTGATGGTCAAAATGCAGAACAATGTCATACATTCACCACAGTACAGAGATCTGGGCCTAAATACATCGTTTTTTGCTCACCATGCCATTCCAGTTTGAACCCAGCCATATGCAAATCAGTCTTGACCCTGTGCCTCATGGGAACAGTCCAGTCCAAACTGCCAAGCCAGGTCCTCCCTGGACTGGAATAAGCATCCTAGGACTGGTTTTGGGGTTTCACCCCTCTTCAGCCAGGATAGCTTGATTCCAGTGGCATGGAGAGCACGGGACTCACGTCTGAGCATACCCGTCCCACTAGGGGTGACAAATTAAAAAACAACAGTTGATGGACAGAATGCAGAACAACGTCATACATTCACCCCAGTACAGAGATCTGGGCCTAAATCCATTGTATTTTGCTCACCATGCCATTCCAGTTTGAACCCAGCCATATGCAAATCATTCTTGACCCTGTGCCTCATGGGAACAGTCCAGCCCGAACTGCCAAGCCAGGTCCTCCCTGGACTGGAATAAGCATCCTAGGACTGGTTTTGGGGTTTCACCCCTCTTCAGCCAGGATAGCTTGATTCCAGTGGCATGGAGAGCACGGGACTCATGTCTGAGCATACCCGTCCCACTCGGGTGACAAATGCAAAAACAAGTTGACGGACAGAATGCAGAACAATGTCATACATTCACCCCAGTACAGAGATCTGGGCCTAAATCCATCTTTTTTGCTCACCATGCCATTCCAGTTTGAACCCAGCCATATGCAAATCAGTCCTGTCCCTGTGCCTCATGGGAACAGTCCAGCCCGAACTACCAAGCCAGGTCCTCCCTGGACTGGAATAAGCATCCTAGGACCGGTTTTGGGGTTTCACCCCTCTTCAGCCAGGATAGCTTGATTCCAGTGGCATGGAGAGCATGGGACTAACGTCTGAGCATACCCGTCCCACTCGGGGTGACAAATGCAAAAACAACAGTTGATAAACAGAATGCAGAACAATGTCATACATTCACCCCAGTACAGAGATCTGGGCCTAAATCCATCGTTTTTTTGCTCACCATGCCATTCCAGTGTGAACCCAGCCATATGCAAATCAGTCTTGACCCTGTGCCTCATGGGAACAGTCCAGGCCGAACTGCCAAGCCAGGTCCTCCCTGGACTGGAATAAGCATCCTAGGACCGGTTTCAGGGTTTCATCCCTCTTCAGGCAGGATAGCTTGATTCCAGTGGCATGGAGAGCACGGGACTCACGTCTGAGCATACCCATCCCACTCGGGAGGACAATTGGAAAAACAACAGTTGATGGACAGAACGCAGAACAATGTCATACATTCACCCCAGTACAGAGATCTGGGCCTAAATCCATCTTTTTTTGCTCACCATGTCATTCCAGTTTGAACCCAGCCATATGCAAATCAGTCCTGACCCTGTGCCTCATGCGAACAGTCCAGATCGAACTGCCAATCCAGATCCTCCCTGGACTGGAATAAGCATCCTAGGACCGGTTTCTGGGTTTCACCCCTCTTCAGCCAGGATAGCTTGATTCCAGTGGCATGGAAAGCACGGGAGTCACATCTGAGCATACCCGTCCCACTCGGGGTGACAAATGCAAAAACAACAGTTGATGGACTGAATGCAGAACAATGTCATACATTCAGCCCAGTACAGAGATCTGGGCCTAAATCCATCGGTTTTTGCGCACCATGCCAATTCAGTTTGAACCCAGCCATATGCAAATCAGTCTTGACCCTGTGCCTCATGGGAACAGTCCAGCCCGAACTGCCAAGCCAGGTCCTCCCTGGACTGGAATAAGCATCCTAGGACCGGTTTCGGTGTTTCACCCCTCTTCAGCAAGGATAGCTTGATTCCAGTGGCATGGAGAGCATGGGAGTCACGTCTGAGCATACCCGTCCCACTCGGGGTGACAAATGCAAAAACAACAGTTGATGGACAGAATGCAGAACAATGTCATACATTCACCCCAATACAGAGATCTGGGCCTAAATCCATCTTTTTTGCTCACCATGCCATTCCAGTTTGAACCCAGCCATATGCAAATCAGTCCTGTCCCTGTGCCTCATGGGAACAGTCCAGCCCGAACTACCAAGCCAGGTCCTCCCTGGACTGGAATAAGCATCCTAGGACCGGTTTCGGGGTTTCACCCCTCTTCAGCCAGGATAGCTTGATTCCAGTGGCATGGAGAGCATGGGACTAACGTCTGAGCATACCCGTCCCACTCGGGGTGACAAATGCAAAAACAACAGTTGATAAACAGAATGCAGAACAATGTCATACATTCACCCCAGTACAGAGATCTGGGCCTAAATCCATCGTTTTTTTGCTCACCATGCCATTCCAGTGTGAACCCAGCCATATGCAAATCAGTCTTGACCCTGTGCCTCATGGGAACAGTCCAGGCCGAACTGCCAAGCTAGGTCCTCCCTGGACTGGAATAAGCATCCTAGGACCGGTTTCAGGGTTTCATCCCTCTTCAGGCAGGATAGCTTGATTCCAGTGGCATGGAGAGCACGGGACTCACGTCTGAGCATACCCATCCCACTCGGGAGGACAATTGGAAAAACAACAGTTGATGGACAGAACGCAGAACAATGTCATACATTCACCCCAGTACAGAGATCTGGGCCTAAATCCATCTTTTTTTGCTCACCATGTCATTCCAGTTTGAACCCAGCCATATGCAAATCAGTCCTGACCCTGTGCCTCATGGGAACAGTCCAGCCCGAACTGCAAAGCCAGGTCCTCCCTGGACTGGAATAAGCATCCTAGGACCGGTCTCGGGGTTCCACCCCTCTTCAGCCAGGATAGCATGATTCCAGTGGCATGGAGAGCATGGGACTCATGTCTGAGCATACCCGTCCCACTCGGGGTGCAAAAATGCAAAAACAACAGTTGATGGACAGAATGCAGAACAACGTCATACATTCACCCCAGTACAGAGATCTGGGCCTAAATCCATTGTTTTTTGCTCACCATGCCATTCCAGTTTGAACCCAGCCATATGCAAATCAGTCTTGACCCTGTGCCTCATGGGAACAGTCCAGCCCGAACTGCCAAGCCAGGTCCTCCCTGGACTGGAATAGGCATCCTAGGACTGGTTTCGGGGCTTCACCCCTCTTCAGCCAGGATAGCTTGATTCCAGTGGCATGGAGAGCACGGGACTCACGTCTGAGCATACCCGTCCCACTAGGGGTGACAAATGCAAAAACAACAGTTGATGGACAGAATGCAGAACAATGTCATACATTCACCCCAGTACAGAGATCTGGGCCTAAATCCATTGTTTTTAGCTCACCATGCCATTCCAGTTTGAACCCAGCCATATGCAAATCATTCTTGACCCTGTGCCTCATGGGAACAGTCCAGCCCGAACTGCCAAGCCAGATCCTCCCTGGACTGGAATAAGCATCCTAGGACTGGTTTTGGAGTTTCACCCCTCTTCAGCCAGGATAGCTTGATTCCAGTGGCATGGAGAGCACGGGACTCATGTCTGAGCATACCCGTCCCACTCGGGGTGACAAATGCAAAAACAAGTTGATGGACAGAATGCAGAACAATGTCATACATTCACCCCAGTACAGAGATCTGGGCCTAAATCCATCTTTTCTTGCTCACCATGTCATTCCAGTTTGAACCCAGCCATATGCAAATCAGTCCTGACCCTGTGCCTCATGCGAACAGTCCAGATCGAACTGCCAAGCCAGATCCTCCTTGGACTGGAATAAGCATCCTAGGACCGTTTTTGGGGTTTCACCCCTCTTCAGGCAGGATAGCTTGATTCCAGTGGCATGGAGAGCACGGGACTCACGTCTGAACGCACCCATCCCACTCGGGGTGACAAATGCAAAAACAACAGTTGATGGACAGAATGCAGAACAATGTCATACATTCACCCCAGTACAGAGATCTGGGCCTAAATCCATTTTTTTTGCTCACCATGCCATTCTAGTTTGAACCCAGCCATATGCAAATCTGTCTTGACCCTGTGCCTCATGGGAACAGTCCAGCCCGAACTGCCAAGCCAGGTCCTCCCTGGACTGGAATAAGCATCCTAGGACCGGTTTCGGGGTTTCACCCCTCTTCAGGCAGGATAGCTGGATTCCAGTGGCATGGAGAGCACGGGACTCACGTCTGAGCATACCCAACCCACTCGGGGTGACAAATGCAAAAACTACAGTTGATGGACAGAATGCAGAACAATGTCATACATTCACCCCAGTACAGAGATCTGGGCCTAAATCCATCTTTTTTTGTTCACCATGCCATTCCAGTGTGAACCCAGACATATGCAAATCAGTCCTGTCCCTGTGCCTCATGGGAACAGTCCAGCCCGAACTACCAAGCCAGGTCCTCCCTGGACTGGAATAAGCATCCTAGGACCAGTTTCGGGGTTTCACCCCTCTTCAGCCAGGATAGCTTGATTCCAGTGGCATGGAGAGCATGGGACTAACGTCTGAGCATACCCGTCCCACTCGGGGTGACAAATGCAAAAACAACAGTTGATAAACAGAATGCAGAACAATGTCATACATTCACCCCAGTACAGAGATCTGGGCCTAAATCCATCGTTTTTTTGCTCACCATGCCATTCCAGTGTGAACCCAGCCATATGCAAATCAGTCTTGACCCTGTGCCTCATGGGAACAGTCCAGGCCGAACTGCCAAGCTAGGTCCTCCCTGGACTGGAATAAGCATCCTAGGACCGGTTTCAGGGTTTCATCCCTCTTCAGGCAGGATAGCTTGATTCCAGTGGCATGGAGAGCACGGGACTCACGTCTGAGCATACCCATCCCACTCGGGAGGACAATTGGAAAAACAACAGTTGATGGACAGAACGCAGAACAATGTCATACATTCACCCCAGTACAGAGATCTGGGCCTAAATCCATCTTTTTTTGCTCACCATGTCATTCCAGTTTGAACCCAGCCATATGCAAATCAGTCCTGACCCTGTGCCTCATGGGAACAGTCCAGCCCGAACTGCAAAGCCAGGTCCTCCCTGGACTGGAATAAGCATCCTAGGACCGGTCTCGGGGTTCCACCCCTCTTCAGCCAGGATAGCATGATTCCAGTGGCATGGAGAGCATGGGACTCATGTCTGAGCATACCCGTCCCACTCGGGGTGCAAAAATGCAAAAACAACAGTTGATGGACAGAATGCAGAACAACGTCATACATTCACCCCAGTACAGAGATCTGGGCCTAAATCCATTGTTTTTTGCTCACCATGCCATTCCAGTTTGAACCCAGCCATATGCAAATCAGTCTTGACCCTGTGCCTCATGGGAACAGTCCAGCCCGAACTGCCAAGCCAGGTCCTCCCTGGACTGGAATAGGCATCCTAGGACTGGTTTCGGGGCTTCACCCCTCTTCAGCCAGGATAGCTTGATTCCAGTGGCATGGAGAGCACGGGACTCACGTCTGAGCATACCCGTCCCACTAGGGGTGACAAATGCAAAAACAACAGTTGATGGACAGAATGCAGAACAATGTCATACATTCACCCCAGTACAGAGATCTGGGCCTAAATCCATTGTTTTTAGCTCACCATGCCATTCCAGTTTGAACCCAGCCATATGCAAATCATTCTTGACCCTGTGCCTCATGGGAACAGTCCAGCCCGAACTGCCAAGCCAGATCCTCCCTGGACTGGAATAAGCATCCTAGGACTGGTTTTGGAGTTTCACCCCTCTTCAGCCAGGATAGCTTGATTCCAGTGGCATGGAGAGCACGGGACTCATGTCTGAGCATACCCGTCCCACTCGGGGTGACAAATGCAAAAACAAGTTGATGGACAGAATGCAGAACAATGTCATACATTCACCCCAGTACAGAGATCTGGGCCTAAATCCATCTTTTCTTGCTCACCATGTCATTCCAGTTTGAACCCAGCCATATGCAAATCAGTCCTGACCCTGTGCCTCATGCGAACAGTCCAGATCGAACTGCCAAGCCAGATCCTCCTTGGACTGGAATAAGCATCCTAGGACCGTTTTTGGGGTTTCACCCCTCTTCAGGCAGGATAGCTTGATTCCAGTGGCATGGAGAGCACGGGACTCACGTCTGAACGCACCCATCCCACTCGGGGTGACAAATGCAAAAACAACAGTTGATGGACAGAATGCAGAACAATGTCATACATTCACCCCAGTACAGAGATCTGGGCCTAAATCCATTTTTTTTGCTCACCATGCCATTCTAGTTTGAACCCAGCCATATGCAAATCTGTCTTGACCCTGTGCCTCATGGGAACAGTCCAGCCCGAACTGCCAAGCCAGGTCCTCCCTGGACTGGAATAAGCATCCTAGGACCGGTTTCGGGGTTTCACCCCTCTTCAGGCAGGATAGCTGGATTCCAGTGGCATGGAGAGCACGGGACTCACGTCTGAGCATACCCAACCCACTCGGGGTGACAAATGCAAAAACTACAGTTGATGGACAGAATGCAGAACAATGTCATACATTCACCCCAGTACAGAGATCTGGGCCTAAATCCATCTTTTTTTGTTCACCATGCCATTCCAGTGTGAACCCAGACATATGCAAATCAGTCCTGACCCTGTGCTTCTTGGGAACAGTCCAGATCGAACTGCCAAGCCAGGTCCTCCCTGGACTGGAATAAGCATCCTAGGACCGGTTTCTGGGTTTCACCCCTCTTCAGCCAGGATAGCTTGATTCCAGTGGCATGGAAAGCACGGGAGTCACATCTGAGCATACCCGTCCCTCTCGGGGTGACAAATGCAAAAACAACAGTTGATGGACTGAATGCAGAACAATGTCATACATTCAGCCCAGTACAGAGATCTGGGCCTAAATCCATCGGTTTTTGCGCACCATGCCAATACAGTTTGAACCCAGCCATATGCAAATCAGTCTTGACCCTGTGCCTCATGGGAACAGTCCAGCCCGAACTGCCAAGCCAGGTCCTCCCTGGACTGGAATAAGCATCCTAGGACCGGTTTCAGGGTTTCATCCCTCTTCAGGCAGGATAGCTTGATTCCAGTGGCATGGAGAGCACGGGACTCACGTCTGAGCATACCCATCCCACTCGGGAGGACAATTGGAAAAACAACAGTTGATGGACAGAACGCAGAACAATGTCATACATTCACCCCAGTACAGAGATCTGGGCCTAAATCCATCGGTTTTTGCGCACCATGCCAATTCAGTTTGAACCCAGCCATATGCAAATCAGTCCTGACCCTGTGCCTCATGCGAACAGTCCAGATCGAACTGCCAATCCAGATCCTCCCTGGACTGGAATAAGCATCCTAGGACCGGTTTCTGGGTTTCACCCCTCTTCAGCCAGGATAGCTTGATTCCAGTGGCATGGAAAGCACGGGAGTCACATCTGAGCATACCCGTCCCACTCGGGGTGACAAATGCAAAAACAACAGTTGATGGACTGAATGCAGAACAATGTCATACATTCAGCCCAGTACAGAGATCTGGGCCTAAATCCATCGGTTTTTGCGCACCATGCCAATTCAGTTTGAACCCAGCCATATGCAAATCAGTCTTGACCCTGTGCCTCATGGGAACAGTCCAGCCCGAACTGCCAAGCCAGGTCCTCCCTGGACTGGAATAAGCATCCTAGGACCGGTTTCGGTGTTTCACCCCTCTTCAGCCAGGATAGCTTGATTCCAGTGGCATGGAGAGCATGGGAGTCACGTCTGAGCATACCCGTCCCACTCGGGGTGACAAATGCAAAAACAACAGTTGATGGACAGAATGCAGAACAATGTCATACATTCACCCCAATACAGAGATCTGGGCCTAAATCCATCTTTTTTGCTCACCATGCCATTCCAGTTTGAACCCAGCCATATGCAAATCAGTCCTGTCCCTGTGCCTCATGGGAACAGTCCAGCCCGAACTACCAAGCCAGGTCCTCCCTGGACTGGAATAAGCATCCTAGGACCGGTTTCGGGATTTCACCCCTCTTCAGCCAGGATAGCTTGATTCCAGTGGCATGGAGAGCATGGGACTAACGTCTGAGCATACCCGTCCCACTCGGGGTGACAAATGCAAAAACAACAGTTGATAAACAGAATGCAGAACAATGTCATACATTCACCCCAGTACAGAGATCTGGGCCTAAATCCATCGTTTTTTTGCTCACCATGCCATTCCAGTGTGAACCCAGCCATATGCAAATCAGTCTTGACCCTGTGCCTCATGGGAACAGTCCAGGCCGAACTGCCAAGCCAGGTCCTCCCTGGACTGGAATAAGCATCCTAGGACCGGTTTCAGGGTTTCATCCCTCTTCAGGCAGGATAGCTTGATTCCAGTGGCATGGAGAGCACGGGACTCACGTCTGAGCATACCCATCCCACTCGGAAGGACAATTGGAAAAACAACAGTTGATGGACAGAACGCAGAACAATGTCATACATTCACCCCAGTACAGAGATCTGGGCCTAAATCCATCTTTTTTTGCTCACCATGTCATTCCAGTTTGAACCCAGCCATATGCAAATCAGTCCTGACCCTGTGCCTCATGGGAACAGTCCAGCCCGAACTGCAAAGCCAGGTCCTCCCTGGACTGGAATAAGCATCCTAGGACCGGTTTCGGGGTTCCACCCCTCTTCAGCCAGGATAGCATGATTCCAGTGGCATGGAGAGCATGGGACTCATGTCTGAGCATACCCGTCCCACTCGGGGTGAAAAATGCAAAAACAACAGTTGATGGTCAAAATGCAGAACAATGTCATACATTCACCACAGTACAGAGATCTGGGCCTAAATACATCGTTTTTTGCTCACAATGCCATTCAAGTTTGAACCCAGCCATATGCAAATCAGTCTTGACCCTGTGCCTCATGGGAACAGTCCAGTCCGAACTGCCAAGCCAGGTCCTCCCTGGACTGGAATAAGCATCCTAGGACTGGTTTCGGGTTTCACCCCTCTTCAGCCAGGATAGCTTGATTCCAGTGGCATGGAGAGCACGGGACTCACGTCTGAGCATACCCGTCCCACTAGGGGTGACAAATGCAAAAACAACAGTTGATGGACAGAATGCAGAACAACGTCATACATTCACCCCAGTACAGAGATCTGGGCCTAAATCCATTGTTTTTTGCTCACCATGCCATTCCAGTTTGAACCCAGCCATATGCAAATCAGTCTTGACCCTGTGCCTCATGGGAACAGTCCAGCCCGAACTGCCAAGCCAGGTCCTCCCTGGACTGGAATAGGCATCCTAGGACTGGTTTCGGGGCTTCACCCCTCTTCAGCCAGGATAGCTTGATTCCAGTGGCATGGAGAGCACGGGACTCACGTCTGAGCATACCCGTCCCACTAGGGGTGACAAATGCAAAAACAACAGTTGATGGACAGAATGCAGAACAATGTCATACATTCACCCCAGTACAGAGATCTGGGCCTAAATCCATTGTTTTTAGCTCACCATGTCATTCCAGTTTGAACCCAGCCATATGCAAATCAGTCCTGACCCTGTGCCTCATGCGAACAGTCCAGATCGAACTGCCAAGCCAGATCCTCCTTGGACTGGAATAAGCATCCTAGGACCGTTTTTGGGGTTTCACCCCTCTTCAGGCAGGATAGCTTGATTCCAGTGGCATGGGGAGCACGGGACTCACGTCTGAACGCACCCATCCCACTCGGGGTGACAAATGCAAAAACAACAGTTGATGGACAGAATGCAGAACAATGTCATACATTCACCCCAGTACAGAGATCTGGGCCTAAATCCATTTTTTTTGCTCACCATGCCATTCCAGTTTGAACCCAGCCATATGCAAATCTGTCTTGACCCTGTGCCTCATGGGAACAGTCCAGCCCGAACTGCCAAGCCAGGTCCTCCCTGGACTGGAATAAGCATCCTAGGACCGGTTTCGGGGTTTCACCCCTCTTCAGGCAGGATAGCTGGATTCCAGTGGCATGGAGAGCACGGGACTCACGTCTGAGCATACCCAACCCACTCGGGGTGACAAATGCAAAAACTACAGTTGATGGACAGAATGCAGAACAATGTCATACATTCACCCCAGTACAGAGATCTGGGCCTAAATCCATCTTTTTTTGTTCACCATGCCATTCCAGTGTGAACCCAGACATATGCAAATCAGTCCTGACCCTGTGCTTCTTGGGAACAGTCCAGATCGAACTGCCAAGCCAGGTCCTCCCTGGACTGGAATAAGCATCCTAGGACCGGTTTCTGGGTTTCACCCCTCTTCAGCCAGGATAGCTTGATTCCAGTGGCATGGAAAGCACGGGAGTCACATCTGAGCATACCCGTCCCACTCGGGGTGACAAATGCAAAAACAACAGTTGATGGACTGAATGCAGAACAATGTCATACATTCAGCCCAGTACAGAGATCTGGGCCTAAATCCATCGGTTTTTGCGCACCATGCCAATACAGTTTGAACCCAGCCATATGCAAATCAGTCTTGACCCTGTGCCTCATGGGAACAGTCCAGCCCGAACTGCCAAGCCAGGTCCTCCCTGGGCTGGAATAAGCATCCTAGGACCGGTTTCGGTGTTTCACCCCTCTTCAGCCAGGATAGCTTGATTCCAGTGGCATGGAGAGCATGGGAGTCACGTCTGAGCATACACGTCCCACTCGGGGTGACAAATGCAAAAACAACAGTTGATGGACAGAATGCAGAACAATGTCATACATTCACCCCAATACAGAGATCTGGGCATAAATCCATGTTTTTTTGCTCACCATGCCATTCCAGTTTGAACCCAGCCATATGCAAATCAGTCTTGACCCTGTGCCTCATGGTAACAGTCCAGCCCGAACTGCAAAGCCAGGTCCTCCCTGGACTGGAATAAGCATCCTAGGACCGGTTTCGGGGTTCCACCCCTCTTCAGCCAGGATAGCATGATTCCAGTGGCATGGAGAGCATGGGAATCATGTCTGAGCATACCCGTCCCACTCGGGGTGAAAAATGCAAAAACAACAGTTGATGGTCAAAATGCAGAACAATGTCATACATTCACCACAGTACAGAGATCTGGGCCTAAATCCATCGTTTTTTGCTCACCATGCCATTCCAGTTGGAACCCAGCCATATGCAAATCAGTATTGACTCTGTGCCTCATGGGAACAGTCCAGCCCGAACTGCCAAGCCAGGTCCTCCCTGGACTGGAATAAGCATCCTAGGACTGGTTTCGGGGTTTCACCCCTCTTCAGCCAGGATAGCTTGATTCCAGTGGCATGGAGAGCACGGGACTCACGTCTGAGCATACCCGTCCCACTAGGGGTGACAAATGCAAAAACAACAGTTGATGGACAGAATGCAGAACAACGTCATACATTCACCACAGTACAGAGATCTGGGCCTAAATCCATTGTTTTTTGCTCACCATGCCATTCCAGTTTGAACCCAGCCATATGCAAATCATTCTTGACCCTGTGCCTCATGGGAACAGTCCAGCCCGAACTGCCAAGCCAGGTCCTCCCTGGACTGGAATAAGCATCCTAGGACTGGTTTCGGGGCTTCGCCCCTCTTCAGCCAGGATAGCCTGATTCCAGTGGCATGGAGAGCACAGGACTCACGTCTGAGCATACCCGTCCCACTAGGGGTGACAAATGCAAAAACAACAGTTGATGGACAGAATGCAGAACAATGTCATACATTCACCCCAGTACAGAGATCTGGGCCTACATCCATTGTTTTTTGCTCACCATGCCATTCCAGTTTGAACCCAGCCATATGCAAATCAGTCTTGACCCTGTGCCTCATGGTAACAGTCCAGCCCGAACTGCAAAGCCAGGTCCTCCCTGGACTGGAATAAGCATCCTAGGACCGGTTTTGGGGTTCCACCCCTCTTCAGCCAGGATAGCATGATTCCAGTGGCATGGAGAGCATGGGAATCATGTCTGAGCATACCCGTCCCACTCGGGGTGAAAAATGCAAAAACAACAGTTGATGGTCAAAATGCAGAACAATGTCATACATTCACCACAGTACAGAGATCTGGGCCTAAATCCATCGTTTTTTGCTCACCATGCCATTCCAGTTGGAACCCAGCCATCTGCAAATCAGTCTTGACTCTGTGCCTCATGGGAACAGTCCAGCCCGAACTGCCAAGCCAGGTCCTCCCTGGACTGGAATAAGCATCCTAGGACTGGTTTCGGGGTTTCACCCCTCTTCAGCCAGGATAGCTTGATTCCAGTGGCATGGAGAGCACGGGACTCACGTCTGAGCATACCCGTCCCACTAGGGGTGACAAATGCAAAAACAACAGTTGATGGACAGAATGCAGAACAACGTCATACATTCACCACAGTACAGAGATCTGGGCCTAAATCCATTGTTTTTTGCTCACCATGCCATTCCAGTTTGAACCCAGCCATATGCAAATCATTCTTGACCCTGTGCCTCATGGGAACAGTCCAGCCCGAACTGCCAAGCCAGGTCCTCCCTGGACTGGAATAAGCATCCTAGGACTGGTTTCGGGGCTTCGCCCCTCTTCAGCAAGGATAGCCTGATTCCAGTGGCATGGAGAGCACAGGACTCACGTCTGAGCATACCCGTCCCACTAGGGGTGACAAATGCAAAAACAACAGTTGATGGACAGAATGCAGAACAATGTCATACATTCACCCCAGTACAGAGATCTGGGCCTACATCCATTGTTTTTTGCTCACCATGCCATTCCAGTTTGAACCCAGCCATATGCAAATCAGTCCTGACCCTGTGCCTCATGCGAACAGTCCAGATCGAACTGCCAAGCCAGATCCTCCCTGGACTGGAATAAGCATCCTAGGACCGGTTTCTGGGTTTCACCCCTCTTCAGCCAGGATAGCTTGATTCCAGTGGCATGGAAAGCACGGGAGTCACATCTGAGCATACCCGTCCCACTCGGGGTGACAAATGCAAAAACAACAGTTGATGGACTGAATGCAGAACAATGTCATACATTCAGCCCAGTACAGAGATCTGGGCCTAAATCCATCGGTTTTTGCGCACCATGCCAATTCAGTTTGAACCCAGCCATATGCAAATCAGTCTTGACCCTGTGCCTCATGGGAACAGTCCAGCCCGAACTGCCAAGCCAGGTCCTCCCTGGACTGGAATAAGCATCCTAGGACCGGTTTCGGTGTTTCACCCCTCTTCAGCCAGGATAGCTTGATTCCAGTGGCATGGAGAGCATGGGAGTCACGTCTGAGCATACCCGTCCCACTCGGGGTGACAAATGCAAAAACAACAGTTGATGGACAGAATGCAGAACAATGTCATACATTCACCCCAATACAGAGATCTGTTCCTAAATCCATGTATTTTTGCTCACGATGCCATTCCAGTTTGAACCCAGCCATATGCAAATCAGTCTTGACCCTGTGCCTCATGGTAACAGTCCAGCCCGAACTGCAAAGCCAGGTCCTCCCTGGACTGGAATAAGCATCCTAGGACCGGTTTCGGGGTTCCACCCCTCTTCAGCCAGGATAGCATGATTCCAGTGGCATGGAGAGCATGGGACTCACGTCTGAGCATACCCGCCCCACTCGGGGTGACAAATGCAAAAACAACAGTTAATAGACAGTATGCAGAACAATGTCATACGTTCACCCCAATACAGAGATCTGGGCCTAAATCCATGTTTTTTTGCTCACCATGCCATTCCAGTTTGAACCCAGCCATATGCAAATCAGTCTTGACCCTGTGCCTCATGGGAACAGTCCAGCCCGAACTGCAAAGCCAGGTCCTCCCTGGACTGGAATAAGCATCCTAGGACCGGTTTCGGGGTTCCACCCCTCTTCAGCCAGGATAGCATGATTCCAGTGGCATGGAGAGCATGGGACTCATGTCTGAGCATACCCGTCCCACTCGGGGTGCAAAAATGCAAAAACAACAGTTGATGGTCAAAATGCAGAACAATGTCATACATTCACCACAGTACAGAGATCTGGGCCTAAATACATCGTTTTTTGCTCACAATGCCATTCCAGTTTGAACCCAGCCATATGCAAATCAGTCTTGACCCTGTGCCTCATGGGAACAGTCCAGTCCGAACTGCCAAGCCAGGTCCTCCCTGGACTGGAATAAGCATCCTAGGACTGGTTTCGGGGTTTCACCCCTCTTCAGCCAGGATAGCTTGATTCCAGTGGCATGGAGAGCACGGGACTCACGTCTGAGCATACCCGTCCCACTAGGGGTGACAAATGCAAAAACAACAGTTGATGGACAGAATGCAGAACAATGTCATACATTCACCCCAGTACAGAGATCTGGGCCTAAATCCAATGGTTTTTTGCTCACCATGCCATTCCAGTTTGAACCCAGCCATATGCAAATCATTCTTGACCCTGTGCCTCATGGGAACAGTCCAGCCCGAACTGCCAAGCCAGGTCCTCCCTGGACTGGAATAAGCATCCTAGGACTGGTTTCTGGGCTTCAACCCTCTTCAGCCAGGATAGCTTGATTCCAGTGGCATGGAGAGCACGGGACTCACGTCTGAGCATACCCGTCCCACTAGGGGTGACAAATGCAAAAACAACAGTTGATGGACAGAATGCAGAACAATGTCATACATTCACCCCAGTACAGAGATCTGGGCCTACATCCATTGTTTTTAGCTCACCATGCCATTCCAGTTTGAACCCAGCCATATGCAAATCATTCTTGACCCTGTGCCTCATGGGAACAGTCCAGCCCGAACTGCCAAGCCAGGTCCTCCCTGGACTGGAATAAGCATCCTAGGACTGGTTTTGGGGTTTCACCCCTCTTCAGCCAGGATAGCTTGATTCCAGTGGCATGGAGAGCACGGAACTCATGTCTGAGCATACCCGTCCCACTCGGGGTGACAAATGCAAAAACAAGTTGATGGACAGAATGTAGAACAATGTCATACATTCACCCCAGTACAGAGATCTGGGCCTAAATCCATCTTTTTTGCTCACCATGCCATTCCAGTTTGAACCCAGCCATATGCAAATCAGTCCTGACCCTGTGCCTCATGGGAACAGTCCAGCCCGAACTACCAAGCCAGGTCCTCCCTGGACTGGAATAAGCATCCTAGGACCGGTTTCGGGGTTTCACCCCTCTTCAGCCAGGATAGCTTGATTCCAGTGGCATGGAGAGCACGGGACTCATGTCTGAGCATACCCATCCCACTCGGGAGGGCAAATGCAAAAACAACAGTTGATGGACAGAACGCAGAACAATGTCATACATTCACCCCAGTACAGAGATCTGGGCCTAAATCCATCTTTTTTTGCTCACCATGTCATTCCAGTTTGAACCCAGCCATATGCAAATCAGTCCTGACCGTGTGCCTCATGCGAACAGTCCAGATCGAACTGCCAAGCCAGATCCTCCTTGGACTGGAATAAGCATCCTAGGACCGTTTTTGGGGTTTCACCCCTCTTCAGGCAGGATAGCTTGATTCCAGTGGCATGGAGAGCACGGGACTCACGTCTGAACGCACCCATCCCACTCGGGGTGACAAATGCAAAAACAACAGTTGATGGACAGAATGCAGAACAATGTCATACATTCACCCCAGTACAGAGATCTGGGCCTAAATCCATTTTTTTTGCTCACCATGCCATTCCAGTTTGAACCCAGCCATATGCAAATCTGTCTTGACCCTGTGCCTCATGGGAACAGTCCAGCCCGAACTGCCAAGCCAGGTCCTCCCTGGACTGGAATAAGCATCCTAGGACCGGTTTCGGGGTTTCACCCCTCTTCAGGCAGGATAGCTGGATTCCAGTGGCATGGAGAGCACGGGACTCACGTCTGAGCATACCCAACCCACTCGGGGTGACAAATGCAAAAACTACAGTTGATGGACAGAATGCAGAACAATGTCATACATTCACCCCAGTACAGAGATCTGGGCCTAAATCCATCTTTTTTTGCTCACCATGCCATTCCAGTGTGAACCCAGACATATGCAAATCAGTCCTGACCCTGTGCTTCTTGGGAACAGTCCAGATCGAACTGCCAAGCCAGGTCCTCCCTGGACTGGAATAAGCATCCTAGGACCGGTTTCTGGGTTTCACCCCTCTTCAGCCAGGATAGCTTGATTCCAGTGGCATGGAAAGCACGGGACTCACGTCTGAGCATACCCGTCCCACTAGGGGTGACAAATGCAAAAACAACAGTTGATGGACAGAATGCAGAACAACGTCATACATTCACCACAGTACAGAGATCTGGGCCTAAATCCATTGTTTTTTGCTCACCATGCCATTCCAGTTTGAACCCAGCCATATGCAAATCATTCTTGACCCTGTGCCTCATGGGAACAGTCCAGCCCGAACTGCCAAGCCAGATCCTCCCTGGACTGGAATAAGCATCCTAGGACCGGTTTCTGGGTTTCACCCCTCTTCAGCCAGGATAGCTTGATTCCAGTGGCATGGAAAGCACGGGAGTCACATCTGAGCATACCCGTCCCACTCGGGGTGACAAATGAAAAAACAACAGTTGATGGACTGAATGCAGAACAATGTCATACATTCAGCCCAGTACAGAGATCTGGGCCTAAATCAATCGGTTTTTGCGCACCATGTCAATTCAGTTTGAACCCAGCCATATGCAAATCAGTCTTGACCCTGTGCCTCATGGGAACAGTCCAGCCCAAACTGCCAAGCCAGGTCCTCCCTGGACTGGAATAAGCATCCTAGGACCGGTTTCGGTGTTTCACCCCTCTTCAGCCAGGATAGCTTGATTCCAGTGGCATGGAGAGCATGGGAGTCACGTCTGAGCATACCCGTCCCACTCGGGGTGACAAATGCAAAAACAACAGTTGATGGACAGAATGCAGAACAATGTCATACATTCACCCCTATACAGAGATCTGGGCCTAAATCCATGTTTTTTTGCTCACCATGCCATTCCAGTTTGAACCCAGCCATATGCAAATCAGTCTTGACCCTGTGCCTCATGGGAACAGTCCAGCCCGAACTGCAAAGCCAGGTCCTCCCTGGACTGGAATAAGCATCCTAGGACCGGTTTCGGGGTTCCACCCCTCTTCAGCCAGGATAGCATGATTCCAGTGGCATGGAGAGCATGGGACTCATGTCTGAGCATACCCGTCCCACTCGGGGTGCAAAAATGCAAAAACAACAGTTGATGGTCAAAATGCAGAACAATGTCATACATTCACCACAGTACAGAGATCTGGGCCTAAATACATCGTTTTTTGCTCACAATGCCATTCCAGTTTGAACCCAGCCATATGCAAATCAGTCTTGACCCTGTGCCTCATGGGAACAGTCCAGTCCGAACTGCCAAGCCAGGTCCTCCCTGGACTGGAATAAGCATCCTAGGACTGGTTTCGGGGTTTCACCCCTCTTCAGCCAGGATAGCTTGATTCCAGTGGCATGGAGAGCACGGGACTCACGTCTGAGCATACCCGTCCCACTAGGGGTGACAAATGCAAAAACAACAGTTGATGGACAGAATGCAGAACAATGTCATACATTCACCCCAGTACAGAGATCTGGGCCTAAATCCATTGGTTTTTTGCTCACCATGCCATTACAGTTTGAACCCAGCCATATGCAAATCATTCTTGACCCTGTGCCTCATGGGAACAGTCCAGCCCGAACTGCCAAGCCAGGTCCTCCATGGACTGGAATAAGCATCCTAGGACTGGTTTCGGGGCTTCACCCCTCTTCAGCCAGGATAGCTTAATTCCAGTGGCATGGAGAGCACGGGACTCACGTCTGAGCATACCCGTCCCACTAGGGGTGACAAATGCAAAAACAACAGTTGATGGACAGAATGCAGAACAATGTCATACATTCACCCCAGTACAGAGATCTGGGCCTACATCCATTGTTTTTAGCTCACCATGCCATTCCAGTTTGAACCCAGCCATATGCAAATCATTCTTGACCCTGTGCCTCATGGGAACAGTCCAGCCCGAACTGCCAAGCCAGGTCCTCCCTGGACTAGAATAAGCATCCTAGGACTGTTTTTGGGGTTACACCCCTCTTCAGCCAGGATAGCTTGATTCCAGTGGCATGGAGAGCACGGGACTCATGTCTGAGCATACCCGTCCCACTCGGGGTGACAAATGCAAAAACAAGTTGATGGACAGAATGTAGAACAATGTCATACATTCACCCCAGTACAGAGATCTGGGCCTAAATCCATCTTTTTTGCTCACCATGCCATTCCAGTTTGAACCCAGCCATATGCAAATCAGTCCTGACCCTGTGCCTCATGGGAACAGTCCAGCCCGAACTACCAAGCCTGGTCCTCCCTGGACTGGAATAAGCATCCTAGGACCGGTTACGGGGTTTCACCCCTCTTCAGCCAGGATAGCTTGATTCCAGTGGCATGGAGAGCACGGGACTCACGTCTGAGCATACCCATCCCACTCGGGAGGGCAAATGCAAAAACAACAGTTGATGGACAGAACGCAGAACAATGTCATACATTCACCCCAGTACAGAGATCTGGGCCTAAATCCATCTTTTTTTGCTCACCATGTCATTCCAGTTTGAACCCAGCCATAAGCAAATCAGTCCTGACCCTGTGCCTCATGCGAACAGTCCAGATCGAACTGCCAAGCCAGATCCTCCTTGGACTGGAATAAGCATCCTAGGACCGTTTTTGGGGTTTCACCCCTCTTCAGGCAGGATAGCTTGATTCCAGTGGCATGGAGAGCACGGGACTCACGTCTGAACGCACCCATCCCACTCGGGGTGACAAATGCAAAAACAACAGTTGATGGACAGAATGCAGAACAATGTCATACATTCACCCCAGTACAGAGATCTGGGCCTAAATCCATTTTTTTTGCTCACCATGCCATTCCAGTTTGAACCCAGCCATATGCAAATCTGTCTTGACCCTGTGCCTCATGGGAACAGTCCAGCCCGAACTGCCAAGCCAGGTCCTCCCTGGACTGGAATAAGCATCCTAGGACCGGTTTCGGGGTTTCACCCCTCTTCAGGCAGGATAGCTGGATTCCAGTGGCATGGAGAGCACGGGACTCACGTCTGAGCATACCCAACCCACTCGGGGTGACAAATGCAAAAACTACAGTTGATGGACAGAATGCAGAACAATGTCATACATTCACCCCAGTACAGAGATCTGGGCCTAAATCCATCTTTTTTTGCTCACCATGCCATTCCAGTGTGAACCCAGACATATGCAAATCAGTCCTGACCCTGTGCTTCTTGGGAACAGTCCAGATCGAACTGCCAAGCCAGGTCCTCCCTGGACTGGAATAAGCATCCTAGGACCGGTTTCTGGGTTTGACCCCTCTTCAGCCAGGATAGCTTGATTCCAGTGGCATGGAAAGCACGGGAGTCACATCTGAGCATACCCGTCCCACTCGGGGTGACAAATGCAAAAACAACAGTTGATGGACTGAATGCAGAACAATGTCATACATTCAGCCCAGTACAGAGATCTGGGCCTAAATCCATCGGTTTTTGCGCACCATGCCAATATAGTTTGAACCCAGCCATATGCAAATCAGTCTTGACCCTGTGCCTCATGGGAACAGTCCAGCCCGAACTGCCAAGCCAGGTCCTCCCTGGGCTGGAATAAGCATCCTAGGACCGGTTTCGGTGTTTCACCCCTCTTCAGCCAGGATAGCTTGATTCCAGTGGCATGGAGAGCATGGGAGTCACGTCTGAGCATACCCGTCCCACTCGGGGTGACAAATGCAAAAACAACAGTTGATGGACAGAATACAGAACAATGTCATACATTCACCCCAGTACAGAGATCTGGGCCTAAATCCATTTTTTTTGCTCACCATGCCATTCCAGTTTGAACCCAGCCATATGCAAATCTGTCTTGACCCTGTGCCTCATGGGAACAGTCCAGCCCGAACTGCCAAGCCAGGTCCTCCCTGGACTGGAATAAGCATCCTAGGACCGGTTTCGGGGTTTCACCCCTCTTCAGGCAGGATAGCTGGATTCCAGTGGCATGGAGAGCACGGGACTCACATCTGAGCATACCCGTCCCACTCGGGGTGACAAATGCAAAAACAAGTTGATGGACAGAATGTAGAACAATGTCATACATTCACCCCAGTACAGAGATCTGGGCCTAAATCCATCTTTTTTGCTCACCATGCCATTCCAGTTTGAACCCAGCCATATGCAAATCAGTCCTGACCCTGTGCCTCATGGGAACAGTCCAGCCCGAACTACCAAGCCAGGTCCTCCCTGGACTGGAATAAGCATCCTAGGACCGGTTACGGGGTTTCACCCCTCTTCAGCCAGGATAGCTTGATTCCAGTGGCATGGAGAGCACGGGACTCACGTCTGAGCATACCCATCCCACTCGGGAGGGCAAATGCAAAAACAACAGTTGATGGACAGAACGCAGAACAATGTCATACATTCACCCCAGTACAGAGATCTGGGCCTAAATCCATCTTTTTTTGCTCACCATGTCATTCCAGTTTGAACCCAGCCATAAGCAAATCAGTCCTGACCCTGTGCCTCATGCGAACAGTCCAGATCGAACTGCCAAGCCAGATCCTCCTTGGACTGGAATAAGCATCCTAGGACCGTTTTTGGGGTTTCACCCCTCTTCAGGCAGGATAGCTTGATTCCTGTGGCATGGAGAGCACGGGACTCACGTCTGAACGCACCCATCCCACTCGGGGTGACAAATGCAAAAACAACAGTTGATGGACAGAATGCAGAACAATGTCATACATTCACCCCAGTACAGAGATCTGGGCCTAAATCCATTTTTTTTGCTCACCATGCCATTCCAGTTTGAACCCAGCCATATGCAAATCTGTCTTGACCCTGTGCCTCATGGGAACAGTCCAGCCCGAACTGCCAAGCCAGGTCCTCCCTGGACTGGAATAAGCATCCTAGGACCGGTTTCGGGGTTTCACCCCTCTTCAGGCAGGATAGCTGGATTCCAGTGGCATGGAGAGCACGGGACTCACGTCTGAGCATACCCAACCCACTCGGGGTGACAAATGCAAAAACTACAGTTGATGGACAGAATGCAGAACAATGTCATACATTCACCCCAGTACAGAGATCTGGGCCTAAATCCATCTTTTTTTGCTCACCATGCCATTCCAGTGTGAACCCAGACATATGCAAATCAGTCCTGACCCTGTGCTTCTTGGGAACAGTCCAGATCGAACTGCCAAGCCAGGTCCTCCCTGGACTGGAATAAGCATCCTAGGACCGGTTTCTGGGTTTGACCCCTCTTCAGCCAGGATAGCTTGATTCCAGTGGCATGGAAAGCACGGGAGTCACATCTGAGCATACCCGTCCCACTCGGGGTGACAAATGCAAAAACAACAGTTGATGGACTGAATGCAGAACAATGTCATACATTCAGCCCAGTACAGAGATCTGGGCCTAAATCCATCGGTTTTTGCGCACCATGCCAATATAGTTTGAACCCAGCCATATGCAAATCAGTCTTGACCCTGTGCCTCATGGGAACAGTCCAGCCCGAACTGCCAAGCCAGGTCCTCCCTGGGCTGGAATAAGCATCCTAGGACCGGTTTCGGTGTTTCACCCCTCTTCAGCCAGGATAGCTTGATTCCAGTGGCATGGAGAGCATGGGAGTCACGTCTGAGCATACCCGTCCCACTCGGGGTGACAAATGCAAAAACAACAGTTGATGGACAGAATACAGAACAATGTCATACATTCACCCCAGTACAGAGATCTGGGCCTAAATCCATTTTTTTTGCTCACCATGCCATTCCAGTTTGAACCCAGCCATATGCAAATCTGTCTTGACCCTGTGCCTCATGGGAACAGTCCAGCCCGAACTGCCAAGCCAGGTCCTCCCTGGACTGGAATAAGCATCCTAGGACCGGTTTCGGGGTTTCACCCCTCTTCAGGCAGGATAGCTGGATTCCAGTGGCATGGAGAGCACGGGACTCACGTCTGAGCATACCCAACCCACTCGGGGTGACAAATGCAAAAACTACAGTTGATGGACAGAATGCAGAACAATGTCATACATTCACCCCAGTACAGAGATCTGGGCCTAAATCCATCTTTTTTTGCTCACCATGCCATTCCAGTGTGAACCCAGACATATGCAAATCAGTCCTGACCCTGTGCTTCTTGGGAACAGTCCAGATCGAACTGCCAAGCCAGGTCCTCCCTGGACTGGAATAAGCATCCTAGGACCGGTTTCTGGGTTTCACCCCTCTTCAGCCAGGATAGCTTGATTCCAGTGGCATGGAAAGCACGGGAGTCACATCTGAGCATACCCGTCCCACTCGGGGTGACAAATGCAAAAACAACAGTTGATGGACTGAATGCAGAACAATGTCATACATTCAGCCCAGTACAGAGATCTGGGCCTAAATCCATCGGTTTTTGCGCACCATGCCAATATAGTTTGAACCCAGCCATATGCAAATCAGTCTTGACCCTGTGCCTCATGGGAACAGTCCAGCCCGAACTGCCAAGCCAGGTCCTCCCTGGGCTGGAATAAGCATCCTAGGACCGGTTTCGGTGTTTCACCCCTCTTCAGCCAGGATAGCTTGATTCCAGTGGCATGGAGAGCATGGGAGTCACGTCTGAGCATACCCGTCCCACTCGGGGTGACAAATGCAAAAACAACAGTTGATGGACAGAATGCAGAACAATGTCATACATTCACCCCAATACAGAGATCTGGGCCTAAATCCATGTTTTTTTGCTCACCATGCCATTCCAGTTTGAACCCAGCCATATGCAAATCAGTCTTGACCCTTTGCCTCATGGTAACAGTCCAGCCCGAACTGCAAAGCCAGGTCCTCCCTGGACTGGAATAAGCATCCTAGGACCGGTTTCGGGGTTCCACCCCTCTTCAGCCAGGATAGCATGATTCCAGTGGCATGGAGAGCATGGGAATCATGTCTGAGCATACCCGTCCCACTCGGGGTGAAAAATGCAAAAACAACAGTTGATGGTCAAAATGCAGAACAATGTCATACATTCACCACAGTACAGAGATCTGGGCCTAAATCCATCGTTTTTTGCTCACCATGCCATTCCAGTTGGAACCCAGCCATATGCAAATCAGTCTTGACCCTGTGCCTCATGGGAACAGTCCAGCCCGAACTGCCAAGCCAGGTCCTCCCTGGACTGGAATAAGCATCCTAGGACTGGTTTCGGGGTTTCACCCCTCTTCAGCCAGGATAGCTTGATTCCAGTGGCATGGAGAGCACAGGACTCACGTCTGAGCATACCCGTCCCACTAGGGGTGACAAATGTAAAAACAACAGTTGATGGACAGAATGCAGAACAACGTCATACATTCACCCCAGTACAGAGATCTGGGCCTAAATCCATTGTTTTTTGCTCACCATGCCATTCCAGTTTGAACCCAGCCATATGCAAATCATTCTTGACCCTGTGCCTCATGGGAACAGTCCAGCCCGAACTGCCAAGCCAGGTCCTCCCTGGACTGGAATAAGCATCCTAGGACTGGTTTCGGGGCTTCACCCCTCTTCAGCCAGGATAGCCTGATTCCAGTGGCATGGAGAGCACAGGACTCACGTCTGAGCATACCCGTCCCACTAGGGGTGACAAATGCAAAAACAACAGTTGATGGACAGAATGCAGAACAATGTCATACATTCACCCCAGTACAGAGATCTGGGCCTAAATCCATTGGTTTTTTGCTCACCATGCCATTCCAGTTTGAACCCAGCCATATGCAAATCATTCTTGACCCTGTGCCTCATGGGAACAGTCCAGCCCGAACTGCCAATCCAGGTCCTCCCTGGACTGGAATAAGCATCCTAGGACTGGTTTCGGGGTTTCACCCCTCTTCAGCCAGGATAGCTTGATTCCAGTGGCATGGAGAGCACGGGACTCACGTCTGAGCATACCCGTCCCACTCGGGGTGACAAATGCAAAAACAACAGTTGATGGACAGAATGCAGAACAATGTCATACATTCACCCCAGTACAGAGATCTGGGCCTAAATCCATTGTTTTTTGCTCACCATGCCATTCCAGTTTGAACCCAGCCATATGCAAATCAGTCTTGACACTGTGCCTCATGGGAACAGTCCAGCCCGAACTGCCATGCCAGGTCCTCCCTGGACTGGAATAAGCATCCTAGGACCGGTTTCGGGGTTTCACCCCTCTTCAGCCAGGATAGCTTGATTCCAGTGGCATGGAGAGCACGGGACTCATGTCTGAGCATACCCGTCCCACTCGGGGTGACAAATGCAAAAACAAGTTGATGGACAGAATGCAGAACAATGTCATACATTCACCCCAGTACAGAGATCTGGGCCTAAATCCATCTTTTATTGCTCACCATGCCATTCCAGTGTGAACCCAGCCATATGCAAATCAGTCCTGACCCTGTGCTTCTTGGGAACAGTCCAGCCCGAACTGCCAAGCCAGGTCCTCCCTGGACTGGAATAAGCATCCTAGGACTGGTTTCGGGGTTTCACCCCTCTTCAGCCAGGATAGCTTGATTCCAGTGGCATGGAGAGCACGGGACTCACGTCTGAGCATACCCATCCCACTCGGGAGGACAAATGCAAAAACAACAGTTGATGGACAGAACGCAGAACAATGTCATACATTCACCCCAGTACAGAGATCTGGGCCTAAATCCATCTTTTTTTACTCACCATGCCATTCCAGTTTGAACCCAGCCATATGCAAATCAGTCCTGACCCTGTGCCTCATGCGAACAGTCCAGATCGAACTGCCAAGCCAGATCCTCCCTGGACTGGAATAAGCATCCTAGGACCGGTTTCTGGGTTTCACCCCTCTTCAGCTAGGATAGCTTGATTCCAGTGGCATGGAAAGCACGGGAGTCACATCTGAGCATACCCGTCCCACTCGGGGTGACAAATGCAAAAACAACAGTTGATGGACTGAATGCAGAACAATGTCATACATTCAGCCCAGTACAGAGATCTGGGCCTAAATCCATCGGTTTTTGCGCACCATGCCAATTCAGTTTGAACCCAGCCATATGCAAATCAGTCTTGACCCTGTGCCTCATGGGAACAGTCCAGCCCGAACTGCCAAGCCAGGTCCTCCCTGGACTGGAATAAGCATCCTAGGACCGGTTTCGGTGTTTCACCCCTCTTCAGCTAGGATAGCTTGATTCCAGTGGCATGGAGAGCACGGGACTCACGTCTGAGCATACCCGTCCCACTCGGGGTGAAAAATGCAAAAACAACAGTTGATGGTCAAAATGCAGAACAATGTCATACATTCACAACAGTACAGAGATCTGGGCCTAAATACATCGTTTTTTGCTCACAATGCCATTCCAGTTTGAACCCAGCCATATGCAAATCATTCTTGACCCTGTGCCTCATGGGAACAGTCCAGCCCGAACTGCCAAGCCAGGTCCTCCCTGGACTGGAATAAGCATCCCAGGACCGGTTTCGGGGTTTCACCACTCTTCAGCCAGGATAGCTTGATTCCAGTGGCATGGAGAGCACGGGACTCACGTCTGAGCATACCCAAACCACTCGGGAGGGCAAATGCAAAAACAACAGTTGATGGACAGAACGCAGAACAATGTCATACATTCACCCCAGTACAGAGATCTGGGCCTAAATCCATCTTTTTTTGCTCACCATGTCATTCCAGTTTGAACCCAGCCATATGCAAATCAGTCCTGACCCTGTGCCTCATGCGAACAGTCCAGATCGAACTGCCAAGCCAGATCCTCCTTGGACTGGAATAAGCATCCTAGGACTGTTTTTGGGGTTTCACCCCTCTTCAGGCAGGATAGCTTGATTCCAGTGGCATGGAGAGCACGGGACTCACGTCTGAACGCACCCATCCCACTCGGGGTGACAAATGCAAAAACAACAGTTGATGGACAGAATGCAGAACAATGTCATACATTCACCCCAGTACAGAGATTTGGGCCTAAATCCATTTTTTTTGCTCACCATGCCATTCCAGTTTGAACCCAGCCATATGCAAATCTGTCTTGACCCTGTGCCTCATGGGAACAGTCCAGCCCGAACTGCCAAGCCAGGTCCTCCCTGGACTGGAATAAGCATCCTAGGACCGGTTTCGGGGTTTCACCCCTCTTCAGGCAGGATAGCTGGATTCCAGTGGCATGGAGAGCACGGGACTCACGTCTGAGCATACCCAACCCACTCGGGGTGACAAATGCAAAAACTACAGTTGATGGACAGAATGCAGAACAATGTCATACATTCACCCCAGTACAGAGATCTGGGCCTAAATCCATCTTTTTTTGCTCACCATGCCATTCCAGTGTGAACCCAGACATATGCAAATCAGTCCTGACCCTGTGCTTCTTGGGAACAGTCCAGATCGAACTGCCAAGCCAGGTCCTCCCTGGACTGGAATAAGCATCCTAGGACCGGTTTCTGGGTTTCACCCCTCTTCAGCCAGGATAGCTTGATTCCAGTGGCATGGAAAGCACGGGAGTCACATCTGAGCATACCCGTCCCACTCGGGGTGACAAATGCAAAAACAACAGTTGATGGACTGAATGCAGAACAATGTCATACATTCAGCCCAGTACAGAGATCTGGGCCTAAATCCATCGGTTTTTGCGCACCATGCCAATACAGTTTGAACCCAGCCATATGCAAATCAGCCTTGACCCTGTGCCTCATGAGAACAGTCCAGCCTGAACTGCCAAGCCAGGTCCTCCCTGGGCTGGAATAAGCATCCTAGGACCGGTTTCGGTGTTTCACCCCTCTTCAGCCAGGATAGCTTGATTCCAGTGGCATGGAGAGCATGGGAGTCACGTCTGAGCATACCCGTCCCACTCGGGGTGACAAATGCAAAAACAACAGTTGATGGACAGAATGCAGAACAATGTCATACATTCACCCCAATACAGAGATCTGGGCCTAAATCCATGTTTTTTTGCTCACCATGCCATTCCAGTTTGAACCCAGCCATATGCAAATCAGTCTTGACCCTGTGCCTCATGGTAACAGTCCAGCCCGAACTGCAAAGCCAGGTCCTCCCTGGACTGGAATAAGCATCCTAGGACCGGTTTCGGGTGTTCCACCCCTCTTCAGCCAGGATAGCATGATTCCAGTGGCATGGAGAGCATGGGAATCATGTCTGAGCATACCCGTCCCACTCGGGGTGAAAAATGCAAAAACAACAGTTGATGGTCAAAATGCAGAACAATGTCATACATTCACCACAGTACAGAGATCTGGGCCTAAATCCATCGTTTTTTGCTCACCATGCCATTCCAGTTGGAACCCAGCCATATGCAAATCAGTCTTGACCCTGTGCCTCATGGGAACAGTCCAGCCCGAACTGCCAAGCCAGGTCCTCCCTGGACTGGAATAAGCATCCTAGGACTGGTTTCGGGGTTTCACCCCTCTTCAGCCAGGATAGCTTGATTCCAGTGGCATGGAGAGCACGGGACTCACGTCTGAGCATACCCGTCCGACTAGGGGTGGCAAATGCAAAAACAACAGTTGATGGACAGAATGCAGAACAACGTCATACATTCACCCCAGTACAGAGATCTGGGCCTAAATCCATTGTTTTTTGCTCACCATGCCATTCCAGTTTGAACCCAGCCATATGCAAATCATTCTTGACCCTGTGCCTCATGGGAACAGTCCAGCCCGAACTGCCAAGCCAGGTCCTCCCTGGACTGGAATAAGCATCCTAGGACTGGTTTCGGGGCTTCACCCCTCTTCAGCCAGGATAGCCTGATTCCAGTGGCATGGAGAGCACAGGACTCACGTCTGAGCATACCCGTCCCACTAGGGGTGACAAATGCAAAAACAACAGTTGATGGACAGAATGCAGAACAATGTCATACATTCACCCTAGTACAGAGATCTGGGCCTAAATCCATTGGTTTTTTGCTCACCATGCCATTCCAGTTTGAACCCAGCCATATGCAAATCATTCTTGACCCTGTGCCTCATGGGAACAGTCCAGCCCGAACTGCCAAGCCAGGTCCTCCCTGGACTGGAATAAGCATCCTAGGACTGGTTTCGGGGTTTCACCCCTCTTCAGCCAGGATAGCTTGATTCCAGTGGCATGGAGAGCACGGGACTCACGTCTGAGCATACCCGTCCCACTCGGGGTGACAAATGCAAAAACAACAGTTGATGGACAGAATGCAGAACAATGTCATACATTCACCCCAGTACAGAGATCTGGGCCTAAATCCATTGTTTTTTGCTCACCATGCCATTCCAGTTTGAACCCAGCCATATGCAAATCAGTCTTGACACTGTGCCTCATGGGAACAGTCCAGCCCGAACTGCCATGCCAGGTCCTCCTTGGACTGGAATAAGCATCCTAAGACCGGTTTCGGGGTTTCACCCCTCTTCAGCCAGGGTAGCTTGATTCCAGTGGCATGGAGAGCACGGGACTCATGTCTGAGCATACCCGTCCCACTCGGGGTGACAAATGCAAAAACAAGTTGATGGACAGAATGCAGAACAATGTCATACATTCAACCCAGTACAGAGATCTGGGCCTAAATCCATCTTTTTTTGCTCACCATGCCATTCCAGTGTGAACCCAGCCATATGCAAATCAGTCCTGACCCTGTGCTTCTTGGGAACAGTCCAGATCGAACTGCCAAGCCAGGTCCTCCCTGGACTGGAATAAGCATCCTAGGACCGGTTTCTGGGTTTCACCCCTCTTCAGCCAGGATAGCTTGATTCCAGTGGCATGGAAAGCACGGGAGTCACATCTGAGCATACCCGTCCCACTCGGGGTGACAAATGCAAAAACAACAGTTGATGGACTGAATGCAGAACAATGTCATACATTTAGCCCAGTACAGAGATCTGGGCCTAAATCCATCGGTTTTTGCGCACCATGCCAATTCAGTTTGAACCCAGCCATATGCAAATCAGTCTTGACCCTGTGCCTCATGGGAACAGTCCAGCCCGAACTGCCAAGCCAGGTCCTCCCTGGACTGGAATAAGCATCCTAGGACCGGTTTCGGTGTTTCACCCCTCTTCAGCCAGGATAGCTTGATTCCAGTGGCATGGAGAGCATGGGAGTCAAGTCTGAGCATACCCGTCCCACTCGGGGTGACAAATGCAAAAAGAACAGTTGATGGACAGAATGCAGAACAACGTCATACATTCACCCCAGTACAGAGATCTGGGCCTAAATCCATTGTTTTTTGCTCACCATACCATTCCAGTTTGAACCCAGCCATATGCAAATCATTCTTGACCCTGTGCCTCATGGGAACAGTCCAGCCCGAACTGCCAAGCCAGGTCCTCCCTGGACTGGAATAAGCATCCTAGGACTGGTTTTGGGGTTTCACCCCTCTTCAGCCAGGATAGCTTGATTCCAGTGGCATGGAGAGCACGGGACTCATGTCTGAGCATACCCGTCCCACTCGGGGTGACAAATGCAAAAACAACAGTTGATGGACAGAATGCAGAACAATGTCATACATTCACCCCAGTACAGAGATCTGGGCCTAAATCCATTTTTTTTGCTCACCATGCCATTCCAGTTTGAACCCAGCCATATGCAAATCTATCTTGACCCTGTGCCTCATGGGAACAGTCCAGCCCGAACTGCCAAGCAAGGTCCTCCCTGGACTGGAATAAGCATCCTAGGACCGGTTTCGGGGTTTCACCCCTCTTCAGGCAGGATAGCTGGATTCCAGTGGCATGGAGAGCACGGTACTCACGTCTGAGCATACCCAACCCACTCGGGGTGACAAATGCAAAAACTACAGTTGATGGACAGAATGCAGAACAATGTCATACATTCACCCCAGTACAGAGATCTGGGCCTAAATCCATCTTTTTTTGTTCACCATGCCATTCCAGTGTGAACCCAGACATATGCAAATCAGTCCTGACCCTGTGCTTCTTGGGAACAGTCCAGATCGAACTGCCAAGCCAGGTCCTCCCTGGACTGGAATAAGCATCCTAGGACCGGTTTCTGGGTTTCACCCCTCTTCAGCCAGGATAGCTTGATTCCAGTGGCATGGAAAGCACGGGAGTCACATCTGAGCATACCCGTCCCACTCGGGGTGACAAATGCAAAAACAACAGTTGATGGACTGAATGCAGAACAATGTCATACATTCAGCCCAGTACAGAGATCTGGGCCTAAATCCATCGGTTTTTGCGCACCATGCCAATACAGTTTGAACCCAGCCATATGCAAATCAGTCTTGACCCTGTGCCTCATGGGAACAGTCCAGCCCGAACTGCCAAGCCAGGTCCTCCCTGGGCTGGAATAAGCATCCTAGGACCGGTTTCGGTGTTTCACCCCTCTTCAGCCAGGATAGCTTGATTCCAGTGGCATGGAGAGCATTGGAGTCACGTCTGAGCATACCCGTCCCACTCGGGGTGACAAATGCAAAAACAACAGTTGATGGACAGAATGCAGAACAATGTCATACATTCACCCCAATACAGAGATCTGGGCCTAAATCCATGTTTTTTTGCTCACCATGCCATTCCAGTTTGAACCCAGCCATATGCAAATCAGTCTTGACCCTGTGCCTCATGGTAACAGTCCAGCCCGAACTGCAAAGCCAGGTCCTCCCTGGACTGGAATAAGCATCCGAGGACCGGTTTCGGGGTTCCACCCCTCTTCAGCCAGGATAGCATGATTCCAGTGGCATGGAGAGCATGGGAATCATGTCTGAGCATACCCGTCCCACTCGGGGTAAAAAATGCAAAAACAACAGTTGATGGTCAAAATGCAGAACAATGTCATACATTCACCACAGTACAGAGATCTGGGCCTAAATCCATCGTTTTTTGCTCACCATGCCATTCCAGTTGGAACCCAGCCATATGCAAATCAGTCTTGACCCTGTGCCTCATGGGAACAGTCCAGCCTGAACTGCCAAGCCAGGTCCTCCCTGGACTGGAATAAGCATCCTATGACTGGTTTCGGGGTTTCACCCCTCTTCAGCCAGGATAGCTTGATTCCAGTGGCATGGAGAGCACGGGACTCACGTCTGAGCATACCCGTCCCACTAGGGGTGACAAATGCAAAAACAACAGTTGATGGACAGAATGCAGAACAACGTCATACATTCACCCCAGTACAGAGATCTGGGCCTAAATCCATTGTTTTTTGCTCACCATGCCATTCCAGTTTGAACCCAGCCATATGCAAATCATTCTTGACCCTGTGCCTCATGGGAACAGTCCAGCCCGAACTGCCAAGCCAGGTCCTCCCTGGACTGGAATAAGCATCCTAGGACTGGTTTCGGGGCTTCACCCCTCTTCAGCCAGGATAGCCTGATTCCAGTGGCATGAAGAGCACAGGACTCACGTCTGAGCATACCCGTCCCACTAGGGGTGACAAATGCAAAAACAACAGTTGATGGACAGAATGCAGAACAATGTCATACATTCACCCCAGTACAGAGATCTGGGCCTAAATCCATTGGTTTTTTGCTCACCATGCCATTCCAGTTTGAACCCAGCCATATGCAAATCATTCTTGACCCTGTGCCTCATGGGAACAGTCCAGCCCGAACTGCCAAGCCAGGTCCTCCCTGGACTGGAATAAGCATCCTAGGACTGGTTTCGGGGTTTCACCCCTCTTCAGCCAGGATAGCTTGATTCCAGTGGCATGGAGAGCACAGGACTCACGTCTGAGCATACCCATCCCACTCGGGAGGACAAATGCAAAAACAACAGTTGATGGACAGAACGCAGAACAATGTCATACATTCACCCCAGTACAGAGATCTGGGCCTAAATCCATCTTTTTTTGCTCACCATGTCATTCCAGTTTGAACCCAGCCATATGCAAATCAGTCCTGACCCTGTGCCTCATGCGAACAGTCCAGATCGAACTGCCAAGCCAGATCCACCCTGGACTGGAATAAGCGTCCTAGGACCGGTTTCTGGGTTTCACCCCTCTTCAGCCAGGATAGCTTGATTCCAGTGGCATGGAAAGCACGGGAGTCACATCTGAGCATACCCGTCCCACTCGGGGTGACAAATGCAAAAACAACAGTTGATGGACTGAATGCAGAACAATGTCATACATTCAGCCCAGTACAGAGATCTGGGCCTAAATCCATCGGTTTTTGCGCACCATGCCAATTCAGTTTGAACCCAGCCATATGCAAATCAGTCTTGACCCTGTGCCTCATGGGAACAGTCCAGCCCGAACTGCCAAGCCAGGTCCTCCCTGGACTGGAATAAGCATACTAGGACCGGTTTCGGTGTTTCACCCCTCTTCAGCCAGGGTAGCTTGATTCCAGTGGCATGGAGAGCACGGGACTCATGTCTGAGCATACCCGTCCCACTCGGGGTGACAAATGCAAAAACAAGTTGATGGACAGAATGCAGAACAATGTCATACATTCACCCCAGTACAGAGATCTGGGCCTAAATCCATCTTTTTTTGCTCACCATGCCATTCCAGTGTGAACCCAGCCATATGCAAATCAGTCCTGACCCTGTGCTTCTTGGGAACAGTCCAGATCGAACTGCCAAGCCAGGTCCTCCCTGGACTGGAATAAGCATCCTAGGACCGGTTTCTGGGTTTCACCCCTCTTCAGCCAGGATAGCTTGATTCCAGTGGCATGGAAAGCACGGGAGTCACATCTGAGCATACCCGTCCCACTCGGGGTGACAAATGCAAAAACAACAGTTGATGGACTGAATGCAGAACAATGTCATACATTTAGCCCAGTACAGAGATCTGGGCCTAAATCCATCGGTTTTTGCGCACCATGCCAATTCAGTTTGAACCCAGCCATATGCAAATCAGTCTTGACCCTGTGCCTCATGGGAACAGTCCAGCCCGAACTGCCAAGCCAGGTCCTCCCTGGACTGGAATAAGCATCCTAGGACCGGTTTCGGTGTTTCACCCCTCTTCAGCCAGGATAGCTTGATTCCAGTGGCATGGAGAGCATGGGAGTCACGTCTGAGCATACCCGTCCCACTCGGGGTGACAAATGCAAAAAGAACAGTTGATGGACAGAATGCAGAACAACGTCATACATTCACCCCAGTACAGAGATCTGGGCCTAAATCCATTGTTTTTTGCTCACCATGCCATTCCAGTTTGAACCCAGCCATATGCAAATCATTCTTGACCCTGTGCCTCATGGGAACAGTCCAGCCCGAACTGCCAAGCCAGGTCCTCCCTGGACTGGAATAAGCATCCTAGGACTGGTTTTGGGGTTTCACCCCTCTTCAGCCAGGATAGCTTGATTCCAGTGGCATGGAGAGCACGGGACTCATGTCTGAGCATACCCGTCCCACTCGGGGTGACAAATGCAAAAAACCCAGTTGATGGACAGAATGCAGAACAATGTCATACATTCACCCCAGTACAGAGATCTGGGCCTAAATCCATTTTTTTTGCTCACCATGCCATTCCAGTTTGAACCCAGCCATATGCAAATCTGTCTTGACCCTGTGCCTCATGGGAACAGTCCAGCCCGAACTGCCAAGCCAGGTCCTCCCTGGACTGGAATAAGCATCCTAGGACCGGTTTCGGGGTTTCACCCCTCTTCAGGCAGGATAGCTGGATTCCAGTGGCATGGAGAGCACGGTACTCACGTCTGAGCATACCCAACCCACTCGGGGTGACAAATGCAAAAACTACAGTTGATGGACAGAATGCAGAACAATGTCATACATTCACCCCAGTACAGAGATCTGGGCCTAAATCCATCTTTTTTTGTTCACCATGCCATTCCAGTGTGAACCCAGACATATGCAAATCAGTCCTGACCCTGTGCTTCTTGGGAACAGTCCAGATCGAACTGCCAAGCCAGGTCCTCCCTGGACTGGAATAAGCATCCTAGGACCGGTTTCTGGGTTTCACCCCTCTTCAGCCAGGATAGCTTGATTCCAGTGGCATGGAAAGCACGGGAGTCACATCTGAGCATACCCGTCCCACTCGGGGTGACAAATGCAAAAACAACAGTTGATGGACTGAATGCAGAACAATGTCATACATTCAGCCCAGTACAGAGATCTGGGCCTAAATCTATCGGTTTTTGCGCACCATGCCAATACAGTTTGAACCCAGCCATATGCAAATCAGTCTTGACCCTGTGCCTCATGGGAACAGTCCAGCCCGAACTGCCAAGCCAGGTCCTCCCTGGGCTGGAATAAGCATCCTAGGACCGGTTTCGGTGTTTCACCCCTCTTCAGCCAGGATAGCTTGATTCCAGTGGCATGGAGAGCATTGGAGTCACGTCTGAGCATACCCGTCCCACTCGGGGTGACAAATGCAAAAACAACAGTTGATGGACAGAATGCAGAACAATGTCATACATTCACCCCAATACAGAGATCTGGGCCTAAATCCATGTTTTTTTGCTCACCATGCCATTCCAGTTTGAACCCAGCCATATGCAAATCAGTCTTGACCCTGTGCCTCATGGTAACAGTCCAGCCCGAACTGCAAAGCCAGGTCCTCCCTGGACTGGAATAAGCATCCGAGGACCGGTTTCGGGGTTCCACCCCTCTTCAGCCAGGATAGCATGATTCCAGTGGCATGGAGAGCATGGGAATCATGTCTGAGCATACCCGTCCCACTCGGGGTAAAAAATGCAAAAACAACAGTTGATGGACAGAATGCAGAACAATGTCATACATTCACCCCAATACAGAGATCTGGGCCTAAATCCATGTTTTTTTGCTCACCATGCCATTCCAGTTGGAACCCAGCCATATGCAAATCAGTCTTGACCCTGTGCCTCATGGGAACAGTCCAGCCCGAACTGCCAAGCCAGGTCCTCCCTGGACTGGAATAAGCATCCTATGACTGGTTTCGGGGTTTCACCCCTCTTCAGCCAGGATAGCTTGATTCCAGTGGCATGGAGAGCACGGGACTCACGTCTGAGCATACCCGTCCCACTAGGGGTGACAAATGCAAAAACAACAGTTGATGGACAGAATGCAGAACAACGTCATACATTCACCCCAGTACAGAGATCTGGGCCTAAATCCATTGTTTTTTGCTCACCATGCCATTCCAGTTTGAACCCAGCCATATGCAAATCATTCTTGACCCTGTGCCTTATGGGAACAGTCCAGCCCGAACTGCCAAGCCAGGTCCTCCCTGGACTGGAATAAGCATCCTAGGACTGGTTTCGGGGCTTCACCCCTCTTCAGCCAGGATAGCCTGATTCCAGTGGCATGAAGAGCACGGGACTCACGTCTGAGCATACCCGTCCCACTAGGGGTGACAAATGCAAAAACAACAGTTGATGGACAGAATGCAGAACAATGTCATACATTCACCCCAGTACAGAGATCTGGGCCTAAATCCATTGTTTTTTTGCTCACCATGCCATTCCAGTTTGAACCCAGCCATATGCAAATCATTCTTGACCCTGTGCCTCATGGGAACAGTCCAGCCCGAACTGCCAAGCAAGGTCCTCCCTGGACTGGAATAAGCATCCTAGGACTGGTTTCGGGGTTTCACCCCTCTTCAGCCAGGATAGCTTGATTCCAGTGGCATGGAGAGCACAGGACTCACGTCTGAGCATACCCATCCCACTCGGGAGGACAAATGCAAAAACAACAGTTGATGGACAGAACGCAGAACAATGTCATACATTCACCCCAGTACAGAGATCTGGGCCTAAATCCATCTTTTTTTGCTCACCATGTCATTCCAGTTTGAACCCAGCCATATGCAAATCAGTCCTGACCCTGTGCTTCTTGGGAACAGTCCAGCCCGAACTGCCAAGCCAGGTCCTCCCTGGACTGGAATAAGCATCCTAGGACCGGTTTCGGTGTTTCACCCCTCTTCAGCCAGTATAGCTTGATTCCAGTGGCATGGAGAGCATGGGAGTCACGTCTGAGCATACCCGTCCCACTTGGGGTGACAAATGCAAAAACAACAGTTGATGGACAGAATGCAGAACAATGTCATACATTCACCCCAATACAGAGATCTGGGCCTAAATCCATGTTTTTTTGCTCACCATGCCATTCCAGGTTGAACCCAGCCATATGCAAATCAGTCTTGACCCTGTGCCTCATGGGAACAGTCCAGCCCGAACTGCAAAGCCAGGTCCTCCCTGGACTGGAATAAGCATCCTAGGACCGGTTTCGGGGTTCCACCCCTCTTCAGCCAGGATAGCATGATTCCAGTGGCATGGAGAGCATGGGACTCATGTCTGAGCATACCCGTCCCACTCGGGGTGAAAAATGCAAAAACAACAGTTGATGGTCAAAATGCAGAACAATGTCATACATTCACCACAGTACAGAGATCTGGGCCTAAATACATCGTTTTTTGCTCACAATGCCATTCCAGTTTGAACCCAGCCATATGCAAATCAGTCTTGACCCTGTGCCTCATGGGAACAGTCCAGTCCGAACTGCCAAGCCAGGTCCTCCCTGGACTGGAATAAGCATCCTAGGACTGGTTTCGGGGTTTCACCCCTCTTCAGCCAGGATAGCTTGATTCCAGTGGCATGGAGAGCACGGGACTCACGTCTGAGCATACCCGTCCCACTAGGGGTGACAAATGCAAAAACAACAGTTGATGTACAGAATGCAGAACAACATCATACATTCACCCCAGTACAGAGATCTGGGCCTAAATCCATTATTTTTTGCTCACCATGCCATTCCAGTTTGAACCCAGCCATATGCAAATCATTCTTGACCCTGTGCCTCATGGGAACAGTCCAGCCCGAACTGCCAAGCCAGGTCCTCCCTGGACTGGAATAAGCATCCTAGGACTGGTTTCGGGGCTTCACCCCTCTTCAGCCAGGATAGCTTGATTCCAGTGGCATGGAGAGCACGGGACTCACGTCTGAGCATACCCGTCCCACTAGGGGTGACAAATGCAAAAACAACAGTTGATGGACAGAATGCAGAACAATGTCATGCATTCACCCCAGTACTGAGATCTGGGCCTAAATCCATTGTTTTTTGCTCACCATGCCATTCCAGTTTGAACCCAGCCATATGCAAATCCTTCTTGACCCTGTGCCTCATGGGAACAGTCCAGCCCGAACTGCCAAGCCAGGTCCTCCCTGGACTGGAATAAGCATCCTAGGACTGGTTTTGGGGTTTCACCCCTCTTCAGCCAGGATAGCTTGATTCCAGTGGCATGGAGAGCACGGGACTCATGTCTGAGCATACCCGTCCCACTCGGGGTGACAAATGCAAAAACAAGTTGATGGACAGAATGCAGAACAATGTCATACATTCACCCCAGTACAGAGATCTGGGCCTAAATCCATATTTTTTGCTCACCATGCCATTCCAGTTTGAACCCAGCCATATGCAAATCAGTCCTGACCCTGTGCCTCATGGGAACAGTCCAGCCCGAACTACCAAGCCAGGTCCTCCCTGGACTGGAATAAGCATCCTAGGACCGGTTTCAGGGTTTCACCCCTCTTCAGCCAGGATAGCTTGATTCCAGTGGCATGGAGAGCACGGGACTCACGACTGAGCATACCCATCCCACTCGGGAGGGCAAATGCAAAAACAACAGTTGATGGACAGAACGCAGAACAATGTCATACATTCACCCCAGTACAGAGATCTGGGCCTAAATCCATCTTTTTTTGCTCACCATGTCATTCCAGTTTGAACCCAGCCATATGCAAATCAGTCCTGACCCTGTGCCTCATGCGATCAGTCCAGATCGAACTGCCAAGCCAGATCCTCCTTGGACTGGAATAAGCATCCTAGGACCATTTTTGGGGTTTCACCCCTCTTCAGGCAGGATAGCTTGATTCCAGTGGCATGGAGAGCACGGGACTCACGTCTGAACGCACCCATCCCACTCGGGGTGACAAATGCAAAAACAACAGTTGATGGACAGAATGCAGAACAATGTCATACATTCACCCCAGTACAGAGATCTGGGCCTAAATCCATTTTTTTTGCTCACCATGCCATTCCAGTTTGAACCCAGCCATCTGCAAATCTGTCTTGACCCTGTGCCTCATGGGAACAGTCCAGCCCGAACTGCCAAGCCAGGTCCTCCCTGGACTGGAATAAGCATCCTGGGACCGGTTTCGGGGTTTCACCCCTCGTCAGCCAGGATAGCTTGATTCCAGTGGCATGGAGAGCACGGGAGTCACGTCTGAGCATACCCGTCCCACTAGGGGTGACAAATGCAAAAACAACAGTTGATGGACAGAATGCAGAACAATGTCATACATTCACCCCAGTACAGAGATCTGGGCCTAAATCCATTGTTTTTTTCTCACCATGCCATTCCAGTGTGAACCCAGACATATGCAAATCAGTCCTGACCCTGTGCTTCTTGGGAACAGTCCAGACCGAACTGCCAAGCCAGGTCCTCCCTGGACTGGAATAAGCATCCTAGGACCGGTTTCTGGGTTTCACCCCTCTTCAGCCAGGATAGCTTGATTTCAGTGGCATGGAAAGCACGGGAGTCACATCTGAGCATACCCGTCCCACTCGGGGTGACAAATGCAAAAACAACAGTTGATGGACTGAATGCAGAACAATGTCATACATTCAGCCCAGTACAGAGATCTGGGCCTAAATCCATCGGTTTTTGCGCACCATGCCAATACAGTTTGAACCCAGCCATATGCAAATCAGTCTTGACCCTGTGCCTCATGGGAACAGTCCAGCCCGAACTGCCAAGCCAGGTCCTCCCTGGGCTGGAATAAGCATCCTAGGACCGGTTTCGGTGTTTCACCCCTCTTCAGCCAGGATAGCTTGATTCCAGTGGCATGGAGAGCATGGGAGTCACGTCTGAGCATACCCGTCCCACTCGGGGTGACAAATGCAAAAACAACAGTTGATGGACAGAATGCAGAACAATGTCATACATTCACCCCAATACAGAGAACTGGGCCTAAATCCATGTTTTTTTGCTCACCATGCCATTCCAGTTTGAACCCAGCCATATGCAAATCAGTCTTGACCCTGTGCCTCATGGTAACAGTCCAGCCCGAACTGCAAAGCCAGGTCCTCCCTGGACTGGAATAAGCATCCTAGGACCGGTTTCGGGGTTCCACCCCTCTTCAGCCAGGATAGCATGATTCCAGTGGCATGGAGAGCATGGGAATCATGTCTGAGCATACCCGTCCCACTCGGGGTGAAAAATGCAAAAACAACAGTTGATGGTCAAAATGCAGAACAATGTCATACATTCACCACAGTACAGAGATCTGGGCCTAAATCCATCGTTTTTTGCTCACCATGCCATTCCAGTTGGAACCCAGCCATATGCAAATCAGTCTTGACCCTGTGCCTCATGGGAACAGTCCAGCCCGAACTGCCAAGCCAGGTCCTCCCTGGACTGGAATAAGCATCCTAGGACTGGTTTCGGGGTTTCACCCCTCTTCAGCCAGGATAGCTTGATTCCAGTGGCATGGAGAGCACGGGACTCACGTCTGAGCATACCCGTCCCACTAGGGGTGACAAATGCAAAAACAACAGTTGATGGACAGAATGCAGAACAACGTCATACATTCACCCCAGTACAGAGATCTGGGCCTAAATCCATTGTTTTTTGCTCACCATGCCATTCCAGTTTGAACCCAGCCATATGCAAATCATTCTTGACCCTGTGCCTCATGGGAACAGTCCAGCCCGAACTGCCAAGCCAGGTCCTCCCTGGACTGGAATAAGCATCCTAGGACTGGTTTCGGGGCTTCACCCCTCTTCAGCCAGGATAGCCTGATTCCAGTGGCATGGAGAGCACAGGACTCACGTCTGAGCATACCCGTCCCACTAGGGGTGACAAATGCAAAAACAACAGTTGATGGACAGAATGCAGAACAATATCATACATTCACCCCAGTACAGAGATCTGGGCCTAAATCCATTGGTTTTTTGCTCACCATGCCATTCCAGTTTGAACCCAGCCATATGCAAATCATTCTTGACCCTGTGCCTCATGGGAACAGTCCAGCCCGAACTGCCAAGCCAGGTCCTCCCTGGACTGGAATAAGCATCCTAGGACTGGTTTCGGGGTTTCACCCCTCTTCAGCCAGGATAGCTTGATTCCATTGGCATGGAGAGCACGGGACTCACGTCTGAGCATACCCGTCCCCCTCGGGGTGACAAATGCAAAAACAACAGTTGATGGACAGAATGCAGAACAATGTCATACATTCACCCCAGTACAGAGATCTGGGCCTAAATCCATTGTTTTTTGCTCACCATGCCATTCCAGTTTGAACCCAGCCATATGCAAATCAGTCTTGACACTGTGCCTCATGGGAACAGTCCAGCCCGAACTGCCATGCCAGGTCCTCCCTGGACTGGAATAAGCATCCTAGGACCGGTTTCGGGGTTTCACCCCTCTTCAGCCAGGATAGCTTGATTCCAGTGGCATGGAGAGCACGGGACTCATGTCTGAGCATACCCGTCCCACTCGGGGTGACAAACGCAAAAACAAGTTGATGGACAGAATGCAGAACAATGTCATACATTCACCCCAGTACAGAGATCTGGGCCTAAATCCATCTTTTTTTGCTCACCATGCCATTCCAGTGTGAACCCAGCCATATGCAAATCAGTCCTGACCCTGTGCTTCTTGGGAACCGTCCAGCCCGAACTGCCAAGCCAGGTCCTCCCTGGACTGGAATAAGCATCCTAGGACTGGTTTCGGGGTTTCACCCCTCTTCAGCCAGGATAGCTTGATTCCAGTGGCATGGAGAGCACGGGACTCACGTCTGAGCATACCCATCCCACTCGGGAGGACAAATGCAAAAACAACAGTTGATGGACAGAATGCAGAACAATGTCATACATTCACCCCAGTACAGAGATCTGGGCCTAAATCCATCTTTTTTTGCTCACCATGTCATTCCAGTTTGAACCCAGCCATATGCAAATCAGTCCTGACCCTGTGCCTCATGCGAACAGTCCAGATCGAACTGCCAAGCCAGATCCTCCCTGGACTGGAATAAGCATCCTAGGACCGGTTTCTGGGTTTCACCCCTCTTCAGCCAGGATAGCTTGATTCCAGTGGCATGGAAAGCACGGGAGTCACATCTGAGCATACCCGTCCCACTCGGGGTGACAAATGCAAAAACAACAGTTGATGGACTGAATGCAGAACAATGTCATACATTCAGCCCAGTACAGAGATCTGGGCCTAAATCCATCGGTTTTTGCGCACCATGTCAATTCAGTTTGAACCCAGCCATATGCAAATCAGTCTTGACCCTGTGCCTCATGGGAACAGTCCAGCCCGAACTGCCAAGCCAGGTCCTCCCTGGACTGGAATAAGCATCCTAGGACCGGTTTCGGTGTTTCACCCCTCTTCAGCCAGGATAGCTTGATTCTAGTGGCATGGAGAGCATGGGAGTCACGTCTGAGCATACCCGTCCCACTCGGGGTGACAAATGCAAAAACAACAGTTGATGGACAGAATGCAGAACAATGTCATACATTCACCCCAATACAGAGATCTGGGCCTAAATCCATGTTTTTTTGCTCACCATGCCATTCCAGTTTGAACCCAGCCATATGCAAATCAGTCTTGACCCTGTGCCTCATGGGAACAGTCCAGCCCGAACTGCAAAGCCAGGTCATCCCTGGACTGGAATAAGCATCCTAGGACCGGTTTCGGGGTTCCACCCCTCTTCAGCCAGGATAGCATGATTCCAGTGGCATGGAGAGCATGGGACTCACGTCTGAGCATACCCGTCCCACTAGGGGTGACAAATGCAAAAACAACAGTTGATGGACAGAATGCAGAACAATGTCATACATTCACCCCAGTACAGAGATCTGGGCCTAAATCCATTGTTTTTAGCTCACCATGCCATTCCAGTTTGAACCCAGCCATATGCAAATCATTCTTGACCCTGTGCCTCATGGGAACAGTCCAGCCCGAACTGCCAAGCCAGGTCCTCCCTGGACTGGAATAAGCATCCTAAGACTGGTTTTGGGGTTTCACCCCTCTTCAGCCAGGATAGCTTGATTCCAGTGGCATGGAGAGCACGGGACCCATGTCTGAGCATACCCGTCCCACTCGGGGTGACAAATGCAAAAACAAGTTGATGGACAGAATGCAGAACAATGTCATACATTCACCCCAGTACAGAGATCTGGGCCTAAATCCATTGTTTTTTGCTCACCATGCCATTCCAGTTTGAACCCAGCCATATGCAAATCAGTCTTGACACTGTGCCTCATGGGAACAGTCCAGCCCGAACTGCCATGCCAGGTCCTCCCTGGACTGGAATAAGCATCCTAGGACCGGTTTCGGGGTTTCACCCCTCTTCAGCCAGGATAGCTTGATTCCAGTGGCATGGAGAGCACGGGACTCATGTCTGAGCATACCCGTCCCACTCGGGGTGACAAACGCAAAAACAAGTTGATGGACAGAATGCAGAACAATGTCATACATTCACCCCAGTACAGAGATCTGGGCCTAAATCCATCTTTTTTTGCTCACCATGCCATTCCAGTGTGAACCCAGCCATATGCAAATCAGTCCTGACCCTGTGCTTCTTGGGAACCGTCCAGCCCGAACTGCCAAGCCAGGTCCTCCCTGGACTGGAATAAGCATCCTAGGACTGGTTTCGGGGTTTCACCCCTCTTCAGCCAGGATAGCTTGATTCCAGTGGCATGGAGAGCACGGGACTCACGTCTGAGCATACCCATCCCACTCGGGAGGACAAATGCAAAAACAACAGTTGATGGACAGAATGCAGAACAATGTCATACATTCACCCCAGTACAGAGATCTGGGCCTAAATCCATCTTTTTTTGCTCACCATGTCATTCCAGTTTGAACCCAGCCATATGCAAATCAGTCCTGACCCTGTGCCTCATGCGAACAGTCCAGATCGAACTGCCAAGCCAGATCCTCCCTGGACTGGAATAAGCATCCTAGGACCGGTTTCTGGGTTTCACCCCTCTTCAGCCAGGATAGCTTGATTCCAGTGGCATGGAAAGCACGGGAGTCACATCTGAGCATACCCGTCCCACTCGGGGTGACAAATGCAAAAACAACAGTTGATGGACTGAATGCAGAACAATGTCATACATTCAGCCCAGTACAGAGATCTGGGCCTAAATCCATCGGTTTTTGCGCACCATGTCAATTCAGTTTGAACCCAGCCATATGCAAATCAGTCTTGACCCTGTGCCTCATGGGAACAGTCCAGCCCGAACTGCCAAGCCAGGTCCTCCCTGGACTGGAATAAGCATCCTAGGACCGGTTTCGGTGTTTCACCCCTCTTCAGCCAGGATAGCTTGATTCTAGTGGCATGGAGAGCATGGGAGTCACGTCTGAGCATACCCGTCCCACTCGGGGTGACAAATGCAAAAACAACAGTTGATGGACAGAATGCAGAACAATGTCATACATTCACCCCAATACAGAGATCTGGGCCTAAATCCATGTTTTTTTGCTCACCATGCCATTCCAGTTTGAACCCAGCCATATGCAAATCAGTCTTGACCCTGTGCCTCATGGGAACAGTCCAGCCCGAACTGCAAAGCCAGGTCATCCCTGGACTGGAATAAGCATCCTAGGACCGGTTTCGGGGTTCCACCCCTCTTCAGCCAGGATAGCATGATTCCAGTGGCATGGAGAGCATGGGACTCACGTCTGAGCATACCCGTCCCACTAGGGGTGACAAATGCAAAAACAACAGTTGATGGACAGAATGCAGAACAATGTCATACATTCACCCCAGTACAGAGATCTGGGCCTAAATCCATTGTTTTTAGCTCACCATGCCATTCCAGTTTGAACCCAGCCATATGCAAATCATTCTTGACCCTGTGCCTCATGGGAACAGTCCGGCCCGAACTGCCAAGCCAGGTCCTCCCTGGACTGGAATAAGCATCCTAAGACTGGTTTTGGGGTTTCACCCCTCTTCAGCCAGGATAGCTTGATTCCAGTGGCATGGAGAGCACGGGACCCATGTCTGAGCATACCCGTCCCACTCGGGGTGACAAATGCAAAAACAAGTTGATGGACAGAATGCAGAACAATGTCATACATTCACCCCAGTACTGAGATCTGGGCCTAAATCCATCTTTTTTGCTCACCATGCCATTCCAGTTTGAACCCAGCCATATGCAAATCAGTCCTGACCCTGTGCCTCATGGGAACAGTCCAGCCCGAACTACCAAGCCAGGTCCTCCCTGGACTGGAATAAGCATCCTAGGACCGGTTTCGGGGTTTCACCCCTCTTCAGCCAGGATAGCTTGATTCCAGTGGCATGGAGAGCACGGGACTCACGTCTGAGCATACCCATCCCACTCGGGAGGGCAAATGCAAAAACAACAGTTGATGGACAGAACGCAGAACAATGTCATACATTCACCCCAGTACAGAGATCTGGGCCTAAATCCATCTTTTTTTGCTCACCATGTCATTCCAGTTTGAACCCAGCCATATGCAAATCAGTCCTGACCCTGTGCCTCATGCGAACAGTCCAGATCGAACTGCCAAGCCAGATCCTCCTTGGACTGGAATAAGCATCCTAGGACCGTTTTTGGGGTTTCACCCCTCTTCAGGCAGGATAGCTTGATTCCAGTGGCATGGAGAGCACGGGACTCACGTCTGAACGAACCCATCCCACTCGTGGTGACAAATGCAAAAACAACAGTTGATGGACAGAATGCAGAACAATGTCATACATTCACCCCAGTACAGAGATCTGGGCCTAAATCCATTTTTTTTGCTCACCATGCCATTCCAGTTTGAACCCAGCCATATGCAAATCTGTCTTGACCCTCTGCCTCATGGGAACAGTCCAGCCCGAACTGCCAAGCCAGGTACTCCCTGGACTGGAATAAGCATCCTAGGACCGGTTTCGGGGTTTCACCCCTCTTCAGGCAGGATAGCTGGATTCCAGTGGCATGGAGAGCACGGGACTCACGTCTGAGCATACCCAACCCACTCGGGGTGACAAATGCAAAAACTACAGTTGATGGACAGAATGCAGAACAATGTCATACATTCACCCCAGTACAGAGATCTGGGCCTAAATCCATCTTTTTTTGCTCACCATGCCATTCCAGTGTGAACCCAGACATATGCAAATCAGTCCTGACCCTGTGCTTCTTGGGAACAGTCCATATCGAACTGCCAAGCCAGGTCCTCCCTGGACTGGAATAAGCATCCTAGGACCGGTTTCTGGGTTTCACCCCTCTTCAGCCAGGATAGCTTGATTCCAGTGGCATGGAAAGCACGGGAGTCACATCTGAGCATACCCGTCCCACTCGGGGTGACAAATGCAAAAACAACAGTTGATGGACTGAATGCAGAACAATGTCATACATTCAGCCCAGTACAGAGATCTGGGCCTAAATCCATCGGTTTTTGCGCACCATGCCAATACAGTTTGAACCCAGCCATATGCAAATCAGTCTTGACCCTGTGCCTCATGGGAACAGTCCAGCCCGAACTGCCAAGCCAGGTCCTCCCTGGGCTGGAATAAGCATCCTAGGACCGGTTTCGGTGTTTCACCCCTCTTCAGCCAGGATAGCTTGATTCCAGTGGCATGGAGAGCATGGGAGTCACGTCTGAGCATACCCGTCCCACTCGGGGTGACAAATACAAAAACAACAGTTGATGGTCAAAATGCAGAACAATGTCATACATTCACCCCAATACAGAGATCTGGGCCTAAATCCATGTTTTTTTGCTCACCATGCAATTCCAGTTTGAACCCAGCCATATGCAAATCAGTCTTGACCCTGTGCCTCATGGTAACAGTCCAGCCCGAACTGCAAAGCCAGGTCCTCCCTGGACTGGAATAAGCATCCTAGGACCGGTTTCGGGTGTTCCACCCCTCTTCAGCCAGGATAGCATGATTCCAGTGGCATGGAGAGCATGGGAATCATGTCTGAGCATACCCGTCCCACTCGGGGTGAAAAATACAAAAACAACAGTTGATGGTCAAAATGCAGAACAATGTCATACATTCACCACAGTACAGAGATCTGGGCCTAAATCCATCGTTTTTTGCTCACCATGCCATTCCAGTTGGAACCCAGCCATATGCAAATCAGTCTTGACCCTGTGCCTCATGGGAACAGTCCAGCCCGAACTGCCAAGCCAGGTCCTCCCTGGACTGGAATAAGCATCCTAGGACTGGTTTCGAGGTTTCACCCCTCTTCAGCCAGGATAGCTTGATTCCAGTGGCATGGAGAGCACGGGACTCACGTCTGAGCATACCCGTCCCACTAGGGGTGACAAATGCAAAAACAACAGTTGATGGACAGAATGCAGAACAACGTCATACATTCACCCCAGTACAGAGATCTGGGCCTAAATCCATTGTTTTTTGCTCACCATGCCATTCCAGTTTGAACCCAGCCATATGCAAATCATTCTTGACCCTGTGCCTCATGGGAACAGTCCAGCCCGAACTGCCAAGCCAGGTCCTCCCTGGACTGGAATAAGCATCCTAGGACTGGTTTCGGGGCTTCACCCCTCTTCAGCCAGGATAGCCTGATTCCAGTGGCATGGAGAGCACAGGACTCACGTCTGAGCATACCCGTCCCACTAGGGGTGACAAATGCAAAAACAACAGTTGATGGACAGAATGCAGAACAATGTCATACATTCACCCCAGTACAGAGATCTGGGCCTAAATCCATTGGTTTTTTGCTCACCATGCCATTCCAGTTTGAACCCAGCCATATGCAAATCATTCTTGACCCTGTGCCTCATGGGAACAGTCCAGCCCGAACTGCCAAGCCAGGTCCTCCCTGGACTGGAATAAGCATCCTAGGACTGGTTTCGGGGTTTCACCCCTCTTCAGCCAGGATAGCTTGATTCCAGTGGCATGGAGAGCACGGGACTCACGTCTGAGCATACCCGTCCCACTCGGGGTGACAAATGCAAAAACAACAGTTGATGGACAGAATGCAGAACAATGTAATACATTCACCCCAGTACAGAGATCTGGGCCTAAATCCATTGTTTTTTGCTCACCATGCCATTCCAGTTTGAACCCAGCCATATGCAAATCAGTCTTGACACTGTGCCTCATGGGAACAGTCCAGCCCGAACTGCCATGCCAGGTCCTCCCTGGACTGGAATAGGCATCCTAGGACCGGTTTCGGGGTTTCACCCCTCTTCAGCCAGGATAGCTTGATTCCAGTGGCATGGAGAGCACGGGACTCATGTCTGAGCATACCCGTCCCACTCGGGGTGACAAATGCAAAAACAAGTTGATGGACAGAATGCAGAACAATGTCATACATTCACCCCAGTACAGAGATCTGGGCCTAAATCCATCTTTTTTTGCTCACCATGCCATTCCAGTGTGAACCCAGCCATATGCAAATCAGTCCTGACCCTGTGCTTCTTGGGAACAGTCCAGATCGAACTGCCAAGCCAGGTCCTCCCTGGACTGGAATAAGCATCCTAGGACCGGTTTCTGGGTTTCACCCCTCTTCAGCCAGGATAGCTTGATTCCAGTGGCATGGAAAGCACGGGAGTCACATCTGAGCATACCCGTCCCACTCGGGGTGACAAATGCAAAAACAACAGTTGATGGACTGAATGCAGAACAATGTCATACATTCAGCCCAGTACAGAGATCTGGGCCTAAATCCATCGGTTTTTGCGCACCATGCCAATTCAGTTTGAACCCAGCCATATGCAAATCAGTCTTGACCCTGTGCCTCATGGGAACAGTCCAGCCCGAACTGCCAAGCCAGGTCCTCCCTGGACTGGAATAAGCATCCTAGGACCGGTTTCGGTGTTTCACCCCTCTTCAGCCAGGATAGCTTGATTCCAGTGGCATGGAGAGCATGGGAGTCACGTCTGAGCATACCCGTCCCACTCGGGGTGACAAATGCAAAAACAACAGTTGATGAACAGAATGCAGAACAATGTCATACATTCACCCCAATACAGAGATCTGGGCCTAAATCCATGTTTTTTTGCTCACCATGCCATTCCAGTTTGAACCCAGCCATATGCAAATCAGTCTTGACCCTGTGCCTCATGGGAACAGTCCAGCCTGAACTGCAAAGCCAGGTCCTCCCTGGACTGGAATAAGCATCCTAGGACCGGTTTCGGGGTTCCACCCCTCTTCAGCCAGGATAGCATGATTCCAGTGGCATGGAGAGCATGGGACTCATGTCTGAGCATACCCGTCCCACTCGGGGTGAAAAATGCAAAAACAACAGTTGATAGTCAAAATGCAGAACAATGTCATACATTCACCACAGTACAGATATCTGGGCCTAAATACATCGTTTTTTGCTCACCATGCCATTCCAGTTTGAACCCAGCCATATGCAAATCAGTCTTGACCCTGTGCCTCATGGGAACAGTCCAGTCCGAACTGCCAAGCCAGGTCCTCCCTGGACTGGAATAAGCATCCTAGGACTGGTTTCGGGGATTCACCCCTCTTCAGCCAGGATAGCTTGATTCCAGTGGCATGGAGAGCACAGGTCTCACGTCTGATCATACCCGTCCCACTAGGGGTGACAAATGCAAAAACAACAGTTGATGGACAGAATGCAGAACAACGTCATACATTCACCCCAGTACAGAGATCTGGGCCTAAATCCATTGTTTTTTGCTCACCATGCCATTCCAGTTTGAACCCAGCCATATGCAAATCATTCTTGACCCTGTGCCTCATGGGAACAGTCCAGCCCAAACTGCCAAGCCAGGTCCTCCCTGGACTGGAATAAGCATCCTAGGACTGGTTTCGGGGCTTCACCCCTCTTCAGCCAGGATAGCTTGATTCCAGTGGCATGGAGAGCACGGGACTCATGGCTGAGCATACCCGTCCCACTAGGGGTGACAAATGCAAAAACAAGTTTATGGACAGAATGCAGAACAATGTCATACATTCACCCCAGTACAGAGATCTGGGCCTAAATCCATTGTTTTTTGCTCACCATGCCATTCCAGTTTGAACCCAGCCATATGCAAATCATTCTTGACCCTGTGCCTCATGGGAACAGTCCAGCCTGAACTGCCAAGCCAGGTCCTCCCTGGACTGGAATAACCATCCTAGGACTGGTTTTGGAGTTTCACCCCTCTTCAGCCAGGATAGCTTGATTCCAGTAACATGGAGAGCACGGGACTCATGTCTGAGCATACCCGTCCCACTCGGGGTGACAAATGCAAAAACAAGTTGATGGACAGAATGCAGAACAATGTCATACATTTACCCCAGTACAGAGATCTGGGCCTCAATCCATCTTTTTTTGCTCACCATGTCATTCCAGTTTGAACCCAGCCATATGCAAATCAGTCCTGACCCTGTGCCTCATGCGAACAGTCCAGATCGAACTGCCAAGCCAGATCCTCCCTGGACTGGAATAACCATCCTAGGACCGTTTTTGGGGTTTCACCCCTCTTCAGCCAGGATAGCTTGATTCCAGTGGCATGGAGAGCACGGTACTCACGTCTGAGCATACCCGTCCCACTAGGGGTGACAAATGCAAAAACAACAGTTGATGGACAGAATGCAGAACAATGTCATACATTCACCCCAGTACAGAGATCTGGGCCTAAATCCATTGTTTTTTGCTCACCATGCCATTCCAGTTTGAACCCAGCCATATGCAAATCATTCTTGACCCTGTGCCTCATGGGAACAGTCCAGCCCGAACTGCCAAGCCAGGTCCTCCCTGGACTGGAATAAGCATCCTAGGACCGGTTTCAGGGTTTCATCCCTCTTCAGGCAGGATAGCTTGATTCCAGTGGCATGGAGAGCACGGGACTCACGTCTGAGCGCACCCATCCCACTCGGGGTGACAAATGCAAAAACAACAGTTGATGGACAGAATGCAGAACAATGTCATACATTCACCCCAGTACAGAGATCTGGGCCTAAATCCATTTTTTTTGCTCACCATGCCATTCCAGTTTGAACCCAGCCATATGCAAATCTGTCTTGACCCTGTGCCTCATGGGAACAGTCCAGCCCGAACTGCCCAGCCAGGTCCTCCCTGGACTGGAATAAGCATCCTAGGACCGGTTTCGGGGTTTCACCCCTCTTCAGGCAGGATAGCTGGATTCCAGTGGCATGGAGAGCACGGGACTCACGTCTGAGCATGCCCAACCCACTCGGGGTGACAAATGCAAAAACAACAGTTGATGGACAGAATGCAGAACAATGTCATACATTCACCCCAGTACAGAGATCTGGGCCTAAATCCATCTTTTTTTGCTCACCATGCCATTCCAGTGTGAACCCAGACATATGCAAATCAGTCCTGACCCTGTGCTTCTTGGGAACAGTCCAGATCGAACTGCCAAGCCAGGTCCTCCCTGGACTGGAATAAGCATCCTAGGACCGGTTTCTGGGTTTCACCCCTCTTCAGCCAGGATAGCTTGATTCCAGTGGCATGGAAAGCACGGGAGTCACATCTGAGCATACCCGTCCCACTCGGGGTGACAAATGCAAAAACAACAGTTGATGGACTGAATGCAGAACAATGTCATACATTCACCCCAGTACAGAGATCTGGGCCTAAATCCATTGTTTTTTGCTCACCATGCCATTCCAGTTTGAACCCAGCCATATGCAAATCAGTCTTGACACTGTGCCTCATGGGAACAGTCCAGCCCGATCTGCCATGCCAGGTCCTCCCTGGACTGGAATAAGCATCCTAGGACCGGTTTTGGGGTTTCACCCCTCTTCAGCCAGGATAGCTTGATTCCAGTGGCATGGAGAGCACGGGACTCATGTCTGAGCATACCCGTCCCACTCGGGGTGACAAATGCAAAAACAAGTTGATGGACAGAATGCAGAACAATGTCATACATTCACCACAGTACAGAGATCTGGGCCTAAATCCATCGTTTTTTTGCTCACCATGCCATTCCAGTTTGAACCCAGCCATATGCAAATCAGTCTTGACCCTGTGCCTCATGGGAACAGTCCAGACCGAACTGCCAAGCCAGGTCCTCCCTGGACTGGAATAAGCATCCTAGGACCGGTTTCAGGGTTTCATCCCTCTTTAGGCAGGATAGCTTGATTCTAGTGGCATGGAGAGCACGGGACTCACGTCTGAGCATACCCATCCCACTCGGGAGGACAAATGCAAAAACAACAGTTGATGGACAGAATGCAGAACAATGTCATACATTCACCCCAGTACAGAGATCTGGGCCTAAATCTATCTTTTTTTGCTCACCATGTCATTCCAGTTTGAACCCAGCCATATGCAAATCAGTCCTGACCCTGTGCTTCTTGGGAAGAAGTCCAGATCGAACTGCCAAGCCAGGTCCTCCCTGGACTGGAATAAGCATCCTAGGACCGGTTTCTGGGTTTCACCCCTCTTCAGCCAGGATAGCTTGATTCCAGTGGCATGGAAAGCACGGGAGTCACATCTGAGCATACCCGTCCCACTCGGGGTGACAAATGCAAAAACAACAGTTGATGGACTGAATGCAGAACAATGTCATACATTCAGCCCAGTACAGAGATCTGGGCCTAAATCCATCGGTTTTTGCGCACCTTGCCAATTCAGTTTGAACCCAGCCATATGCAAATCAGTCTTGACCCTTTGCCTCATGGGAACAGTCCAGCCCGAACTGCCAAGCCAGGTCCTCCCTGGACTGGAATAAGCATCCTAGGACCGGTTTCGGTGTTTCACCCCTCTTCAGCCAGGATAGCTTTATTCCAATGGCATGGAGAGCATGGGAGTCACGTCTGAGCATACCAGTCCCACTCGGGGTGACAAATGCAAAAACAACAATTGATGGACAGAATGCAGAACAATGTCATACATTCACCCCAATACAGAGATCTGGGCCTAAATCCATGTTTTTTTGCTCACCATGCCATTCCAGTTTGAACCCAGCCATATGCAAATCAGTCTTGACCCTGTGCCTCATGGGAACAGTCCAGCCCGAACTGCAAAGCCAGGCCCTCCCTGGACTGGAATAAGCATCCTAGGACCGGTTTCGGGGTTCCACCCCTTTTCAGCCAGGATAGCATGATTCCAGTGGCATGGAGAGCATGGGACTCATGTCTGAGCATACCCGTCCCACTCGGGGTGAAAAATGCAAAAACAACAGTTGATGGTCAAAATGCAGAACAATGTCATACATTCACCACAGTACAGAGATCTGGGCCTAAATCCATCGTTTTTTGCTCACCATGCCATTCCAGTTGGAACCCAGCCATATGCAAATCAGTCTTGACCCTGTGCCTCATGGGAACAGTCCAGCCCGAACTGCCAAGCCAGGTCCTCCCTGGACTGGAATAAGCATCCTAGGACCGGTTTCAGGGTTTCACCCCTCTTCAGCCAGGATAGCTTGATTCCAGTAGCATGGAGAGCACGGGACTCACGTCTGAGCATACCCGTCCCACTAGGGGTGACAAATGCAAAAACAACAGTTGATGGACAGAATGCAGAACAATGTCATACATTCACCCCAGTACAGAGATCTGGGCCTAAATCCATTGGTTTTTTGCTCACCATGCCATTCCAGTTTGAACCCAGGCATATGCAAATCATTCTTGACCCTGTGCCTCATGGGAACAGTCCAGCCCGAACTGCCAAGCAAGGTCCTCCCTGGACTGTAATAAGCATCCTAGGACTGGTTTCGGGGTTTCACCCCTCTTCAGCCAGGATAGCTTGATTCCAGTGGCATGTAGAGCACGGGTCTCACGTCTGAGCATACCCGTCCCATTCGGGGTGACAAATGCAAAAACAACAGTTGATGGACAGAATGCAGAACAATGTCATACATTCACCCCAGTACAGAGATCTGGGCCTAAATCCATTGTTTTTTGCTCACCATGCCATTCCAGTTTGAACCCAGCCATATGCAAATCAGTCTTGACACTGTGCCTCATGGGAACAGTCCAGCCCGAACTGCCATGCCAGGTCCTCCCTGGACTGGAATAAGCATCCTAGGACCGGTTTCGGGGTTTCACCCCTCTTCAGCCAGGATAGCTTGATTCCAGTGGCATGGAGAGCACGGGACTCATGTCTGAGCATATCCGTCCCACTCGGGGTGACAAATGCAAAAACAAGTTGATGGACAGAATGCAGAACAATGTCATACATTCACCCCAGTACAGAGATCTGGGCCTAAATCCATCTTTTTTGCTCACCATGCCATTCCAGTTTGAACCCAGCCATATGCAAATCAGTCCAGACCCTGTGCCTCATGGGAACAGTCCAGCCCGAACTACCAAGCCAGGTCCTCCCTGGACTGGAATAAGCATCCTAGGACCGGTTTCGGGGTTTCACCCCTCTTCAGCCAGGATAGCTTGATTTCAGTGGCATGGAGAGCATGGGACTCACGTCTGAACATACCCGTCCCACTCGGGGTGACAAATGCAAAAACAACAGTTGATAAACAGACTGCAGAACAATGTCATACATTCACCCCAGTACAGAGATCTGGGCCTAAATCCATCGTTTTTTTGCTCACCATGCCATTCCAGTTTGAACCCAGCCATATGCAAATCAGTCTTGACCCTGTGCCTCATGGGAACAGTCCAGCCCGAACTGCCAAGCCAGGTCCTCCCTGGACTGGAATAAGCTTCCTAGGACCGGTTTCAGGGTTTCATCCCTCTTCAGGCAGGATAGCTTGATTCCAGTGGCATGGAGAGCACGGGACTCACGTCTGAGCATACCCATCCCACTCGGGAGGACAAATGCAAAAACAACAGTTACTGGACAGAATGCAGAACAATGTCATACATTCACCCCAGTACAGAGATCTGGGCCTAAATCTATCTTTTTTTGCTCACCATGTCATTCCAGTTTGAACCCAGCCATATGCAAATCAGTCCTGACCCTGTGCCTCATGCGAACAGTCCAGATCGAACTGCCAAGCCAGATCCTCCCTGGACTGGAATAAGCATCCTAGGACCGTTTTTGGGGTTTCACCCCTCTTCAGCCAGGATAGGTTGATTCCAGTGGCATGGAAAGCACGGGAGTCACATCTGAGCATACCCGTCCCATTCGGGGTGACAATTGCAAAAACAACAGTTGATAGACAGAATGCAGAACAATGTCATACATTCACCCCAGTACAGAGATCTGAGCCTAAATCCGTCCATTTTTTGCTCACCATGCCATTCCAGTTTGAACCCAGCCATATGCAAATCAGTCTTGACCCTGTGCCTCATGGGAACAGTCCAGCCCGAACTGCCAAGCCAGGTCCTCCCTGGACTGGAATAAGCATCCTAGGACCGGTTTCGGGGTTTTACCCCTCTTCAGCCAGGATAGCTTGATTCCAGTGGCATGGAGAGCACGGGAGTCAAGGCTGATCATACCCGTCCTACTCGGGGTGACAAATGCAAAAACAACAGTTGATGGACAGAATGAAGAACAATGTCATACATTCACCCCAATACAGAGATCTGGGCCTAAATCCATCGTTTTTTTGCTCACCATGCCATTCCAGTTTGAAACCAGCCATATGCAAATCAGTCTTGACCCTGTGCCTCATGGGAACAGTCCAGCCCGAACTGCCAAGCCAGGTTCTCCCTGGACTGGAATAAGCATCCTAGGACCGGTTTTGGGGTTTCACCCCTCTTCAGCCAGGATAGCTTTTGATTCCAGTGGCATGGAGAGCACGGGACTCACGTCTGTGCATACTCGTCCCACTCGGGGTGAAAAATGCAAAAACAACAGTTGATAGACAGAATGCAGAACAATGTCATACATTCACCCCAGTACAGAGATCTGGGCCTAAATCCATAGTTTTTTGCTCACCATGTCATTCCAGTTTGAACCCAGCCATATGCAAATCAGTCTTGACCCTGTGCCTCATGGGAACAGTCCAGCCCGAACTGCCAAGCCAGGTCCTCCCTGGACTGGAATAAGCATCCTAGGACCGGTTTCGGGGTTTCACCCCTCTTCAGGCAGGATAGCTTGATTCCAGTGGCATGGAGAGCACGGGACTCACGTCTGAGCATACCCAACCCACTCGGGGTGACAAATGCAAAAACAACAGTTGATGGACAGAATGCAGAACAATGTCATACATTCACCCCAGTACAGAGATCTGGGCCTAAATCCATCTTTTTTTTGCTCACCATGCCATTCCAGTTTGATCCCAGCCATATGCAAATCAGTCCTGACCCTGTGCTTCTTGGGAACAGTCCAGATCGAGCTGCCAAGCCAGGTCCTTCCTGGACTGGAATAAGCATCCTAGGACCGGTTTCGGGGTTTCAACCCTCTTCAGCCAGGATAGTTTGATTCCAGTGGCATGGAAAGCACAGGAGTCACATCTGAGCATATCCGTCCCACTCGGGGTGACAAATGCAAAAACAAGTTGATGGACAGAATGCAGAACAATGTCATACATTCACCCCAGTGCAGAGATCTGGGCCTAAATCCATCGTTTTTTGCGCACCATGCCAATTCAGTTTGAACCCAGCCATATGCAAATCAGTCTTGACCCTGTGCCTCATGGGAACAGTCCAGCCCGAACTGCCAAGCCAGGTCCTCCCTGGACTGGAATAAGCATCCTAGGACCAGTTTCGGTGTTTCACCCCTCTTCAGCCAGGATAGCTTGATTCCAGTGGCATGGAGAGCATGGGAGTCACGTCTGAGCATACCCGTCCCACTCGGGGTGACAAATGAAAAAACAACAGTTGATGGACAGAATGCAGAACAATGTCATACATTCACCCCAATACAGAGATCTGGGCCTAAATCCATGTTTTTTGCTCATCATGCCATTCCAGTTTGAACCCAGCCATATGCAAATCAGTCTTGACCCTGTGCCTCATGGGAACAGTTCAGCCCGAACTGCAAAGCCAGGTCCTCCCTGGACTGGAATAAGCATCCTAGGACCGGTTTCGGGGTTCCACCCCTCTTCAGCCAGGATAGCATGATTCCAGTGGCATGGAGAGCATGGGACTCATGTCTGAGCATACCCGTCCCACTCGGGGTGAAAAATGCAAAAACAACAGTTGATGGACAGAATGTAGAACAATGTCATACATTCACCCCAGTACAGAGATCTGGGCCTAAATCCATCTTTTTTTGCTCACCATGCCATTCCAGTTTGAACCCAGCCATATGCAAATCAGTCTTGACCCTGTGCCTCATGGGAACAGTCCAGCCCGAACTGCCAAGCCAGGTCCTCCCTGGACTGGAATAAGCATCCTAGGACCGGTTTCGGGTTCCACCCCTCTTCAGCCAGGATAGCATGATTCCAGTGGCATGGAGAGCATGGGACTCATGTGTGAGCATACCCGTCCCACTCGGGGTGAAAAATGCAAAAACAACAGTTGATGCTCAAAATGCAGAACAATGTCATACATTCACCACAGTACAGAGATCTGGGACTAAATCCATCGTTTTTTGCTCACCATGCCATTCCAGTTGGAACCCAGCCACATGCAAATCAGTCTTGACCCTGTGCCTCATGGGAACAGTCCAGCCCGAACTGCCAAGCCAGGTCCTCCCTGGACTGGAATAAGCATCCTAGGACTGGTTTCGGGGTTTCACCCCTCTTCAGCCAGGATAGCTTGATTCCAGTGGCATGGAGAGCACGGGACTCACGTCTGAGCATACCCGTCCCACTAGGGGTGACAAATGCAAAAACAACACTTGACGGACAGAATGCAGAAGAACGTCATACATTCACCCCAGTACAGAGAACCCTGTGCCTCATGGGAACAGTCCAGCCCGAACTGCCAAGCCAGGTCCTCCCTGGACTGGAATAAGCATCCTAGGACTGGTTTCGGGGCTTCACCCCTCTTCAGCCAGAATAGCTTGATTCCAGTGGCATGGAGAGCACAGGACTCACGTCTGAGCATACCCGTCCCACTAGGGGTGACAAATGCAAAAACAACAGTTGATGGACAGAATGCAGAACAATGTCATACATTCACCCCAGTACAGAGATCTGGGCCTACATCCGTTGGTTTTTTGCTCACCATGCCATTCCAGTTTGAACCCAGCCATATGCAAATCATTCTTGACCCTGTGCCTCATGGGAACAGTCCAGCCCGAACTGCCAAGCCAGGTCCTCCCTGGACTGGAATAAGCATCCTAGGACTGGTTTCGGGGTTTCACCCCTCTTCAGCCAGGATAGCTTGATTCCAGTGGCATGGAGAGCACGGGACTCACGTCTGAGCATACCCGTCCCACTCGGGGTGACAAATGCAAAAACAACAGTTGATGGACAGAATGCAGAACAATGTCATACATTCACCCCAGTACAGAGATCTGGGCCTAAATCCATTGTTTTTTGCTCACCATGCCATTCCAGTTTGAACCCAGCCATATGCAAATCAGTCTTGACACTGTGCCTCATGGGAACAGTCCAGCCCGAACTGCCATGCCAGGTCCTCCCTGGACTGGAATAAGCATCCTCGGACCGGTTTCGGGGTTTCACCCCTCTTCAGCCAGGATAGCTTGATTCCAGTGGCATGGAGAGCACGGGACTCATGTCTGAGCATACCCGTCCCACTCGGGGTGACAAATGCAAAAACAAGTTGATGGACAGAATGCAGAACAATGTCATACATTCACCCCAGTACAGAGATCTGGGCCTAAATCCATCTTTTTTTGCTCACCATGCCATTCCAGTGTGAACCCAGCCATATGCAAATCAGTCCTGACCCTGTGCTTCTTGGGAACAGTCCAGATCGAACTGCCAAGCTAGGTCCTACCTGGACTGGAATAAGCATCCTAGGACCGGTTTCTGGGTTTCACCCCTCTTCAGCCAGGATAGCTTGATTCCAGTGGCATGGAAAGCACGGGAGTCACATCTGAGCATACCCGTCCCACTCGGGGTGACAAATGCAAAAACAACAGTTGATGGACAGAATGCAGAACAATGTCATACATTCACCCCAGTACAGAGATCTGGGCCTAAATCCATTGTTTTTTGCTCACCATGCCATTCCAGTTTGAACCCAGCCATATGCAAATCAGTCTTGACACTGTGCCTCATGGGAACAGTCCAGCCCGAACTGCCATGCCAGGTCCTCCCTGGACTGGAATAAGCATCCTCGGACCGGTTTCGGGGTTTCACCCCTCTTCAGCCAGGATAGCTTGATTCCAGTGGCATGGAGAGCACGGGACTCATGTCTGAGCATGCCCGTCCCACTCGGGGTGACAAATGCAAAAACAAGTTGATGGACAGAATGCAGAACAATGTCATACATTCACCCCAGTACAGAGATCTGGGCCTAAATCCATAGTTTTTTGCTCACCATGTCATTCCAGTTTGAACCCAGCCATATGCAAATCAGTCTTGACCCTGTGCCTCATGGGAACAGTCCAGCCCGAACTGCCAAGCCAGGTCCTCCCTGGACTGGAATAAGCATCCTAGGACCGGTTTCGGGGTTTCACCCCTCTTCAGGCAGGATAGCTTGATTCCAGTGGCATGGAGAGCACGGGACTCACGTCTGAGCATACCCAACCCACTCGGGGTGACAAATGCAAAAACAACAGTTGATGGACAGAATGCAGAACAATGTCATACATTCACCCCAGTACAGAGATCTGGGCCTAAATCCATCTTTTTTTTGATCACCATGCCATTCCAGTTTGATCCCAGCCATATGCAAATCAGTCCTGACCCTGTGCTTCTTGGGAACAGTCCAGATCGAGCTGCCAAGCCAGGTCCTTCCTGGACTGGAATAAGCATCCTAGGACCGGTTTCGGGGTTTCAACCCTCTTCAGCCAGGATAGTTTGATTCCAGTGGCATGGAAAGAACAGGAGTCACATCTGAGCATATCCGTCCCACTCGGGGTGACAAATGCAAAAACAAGTTGATGGACAGAATGCAGAACAATGTCATACATTCACCCCAGTGCAGAGATCTGGGCCTAAATCCATCGTTTTTTGCGCACCATGCCAATTCAGTTTGAACCCAGCCATATGCAAATCAGTCTTGACCCTGTGCCTCATGGGAACAGTCCAGCCCGAACTGCCAAGCCAGGTCCTCCCTGGACTGGAATAAGCATCCTAGGACCAGTTTCGGTGTTTCACCCCTCTTCAGCCAGGATAGCTTGATTCCAGTGGCATGGAGAGCATGGGAGTCACGTCTGAGCATACCCGTCCCACTCGGGGTGACAAATGAAAAAACAACAGTTGATGGACAGAATGCAGAACAATGTCATACATTCACCCCAATACAGAGATCTGGGCCTAAATCCATGTTTTTTGCTCATCATGCCATTCCAGTTTGAACCCAGCCATATGCAAATCAGTCTTGACCCTGTGCCTCATGGGAACAGTTCAGCCCGAACTGCAAAGCCAGGTCCTCCCTGGACTGGAATAAGCATCCTAGGACCGGTTTCGGGGTTCCACCCCTCTTCAGCCAGGATAGCATGATTCCAGTGGCATGGAGAGCATGGGACTCATGTCTGAGCATACCCGTCCCACTCGGGGTGAAAAATGCAAAAACAACAGTTGATGGACAGAATGTAGAACAATGTCATACATTCACCCCAGTACAGAGATCTGGGCCTAAATCCATCTTTTTTTGCTCACCATGCCATTCCAGTGTGAACCCAGACATATGCAAATCAGTCCTGACCCTGTGCTTCTTGGGAACAGTCCAGATCGAACTGCCAAGCCAGGTCCTCCCTGGAATGGAATAAGCATCCTAGGACCGGTTTCTGGGTTTCACGACTCTTCAGCCAGGATAGCTTGATTCCAGTGGCATGGAAAGCACGGGAGTCACATCTGAGCATACCCGTCCCACTCGGGGTGACAAATGCAAAAACAACAGTTGATGGACTGAATGCAGAACAATGTCATACATTCAGCCCAGTACAGAGATCTGGGCCTAAATCCATCGGTTTTTGCGCACCATGCCAATTCAGTTTGAACCCAGCCATATGCAAATCAGTCTTGACCCTGTGCCTCATGGGAACAGTCCAGCCCGATCTGCCAAGCCAGGTCCTCCCTGGACTGGAATAAGCATCCTAGGACCGGTTTCGGGGTTCAACCCCTCTTCAGCCAGGATAGCATGATTCCAGTGGCATGGAGAGCATGGGACTCATGTCTGAGCATACCCGTCCCACTCGGGGTGAAAAATGCAAAAACAACTGTTGATGGTCAAAATGCAGAACAATGTCATACATTCACCACAGTACAGAGATCTGGGCCTAAATCCATCGTTTTTTGCTCACCATGCCATTCCAGTTGGAACCCAGCCATATGCAAATCAGTCTTGATCCTGTGCCTCATGGGTACAGTCCAGCCCGAACTGCCAAGCCAGGTCCTCCCTGGACTGGAATAAGCATCCTAGGACTGGTTTCGGGGTTTAACCCCTCTTCAGCCAGGATAGCTTGATTCCAGTGGCATGGAGAGCACGGGACTCACGTCTGAGCATACCCGTCCCACTAGGGGTGACAAATGCAAAAACAACAGTTGATGGACAGAATGCAGAACAACGTCATACATTCACCCCAGTACAGAGATCTGGGCCTAAATCCATTGTTTTTTGCTCACCATGCCATTCCAGTTTGAACCCAGCCATATGCAAATCAGTCTTGACCCTGTGCCTCATGGGAACAGTCCAGCCCGAACTGCAAAGCCAGGTCCTCCCTGGACTGGAATAAGCATCCTAGGACCGGTTTCGGGTTCCACCCCTCTTCAGCCAGGATAGCATGATTCCAGTGGCATGGAGAGCATGGGACTCATGTCTGAGCATACCCGTCCCACTCGGGGTGAAAAATGCAAAAACAACAGTTGATGCTCAAAATGCAGAACAATGTCATACATTCACCACAGTACAGAGATCTGGGACTAAATCCATCGTTTTTTGCTCACCATGCCATTCCAGTTGGAACCCAGCCACATGCAAATCAGTCTTGACCCTGTGCCTCATGGGAACAGTCCAGCCCGAACTGCCAAGCCAGGTCCTCCCTGGACTGGAATAAGCATCCTAGGACTGGTTTCGGGGTTTCACCCCTCTTCAGCCAGGATAGCTTGATTCCAGTGGCATGGAGAGCACGGGACTCACGTCTGAGCATACCCGTCCCACTAGGGGTGACAAATGCAAAAACAACACTTGACGGACAGAATGCAGAAGAACGTCATACATTCACCCCAGTACAGAGAAACCTGTGCCTCATGGGAACAGTCCAGCCCGAACTGCCAAGCCAGGTCCTCCCTGGACTGGAATAAGCATCCTAGGACTGGTTTCGGGGCTTCACCCCTCTTCAGCCAGGATAGCTTGATTCCAGTGGCATGGAGAGCACAGGACTCACGTCTGAGCATACCCGTCCCACTAGGGGTGACAAATGCAAAAACAACAGTTGATGGACAGAATGCAGAACAATGTCATACATTCACCCCAGTACAGAGATCTGGGCCTACATCCGTTGGTTTTTTGCTCACCATGCCATTCCAGTTTGAACCCAGCCATATGCAAATCATTCTTGACCCTGTGCCTCATGGGAACAGTCCAGCCCGAACTGCCAAGCCAGGTCCTCCCTGGACTGGAATAAGCATCCTAGGACTGGTTTCGGGGTTTCACCCCTCTTCAGCCAGGATAGCTTGATTCCAGTGGCATGGAGAGCACGGGACTCACGTCTGAGCATACCCGTCCCACTCGGGGTGACAAATGCAAAAACAACAGTTGATGGACAGAATGCAGAACAATGTCATACATTCACCCCAGTACAGAGATCTGGGCCTAAATCCATTGTTTTTTGCTCACCATGCCATTCCAGTTTGAACCCAGCCATATGCAAATCAGTCTTGACACTGTGCCTCATGGGAACAGTCCAGCCCGAACTGCCATGCCAGGTCCTCCCTGGACTGGAATAAGCATCCTCGGACCGGTTTCGGGGTTTCACCCCTCTTCAGCCAGGATAGCTTGATTCCAGTGGCATGGAGAGCACGGGACTCATGTCTGAGCATACCCGTCCCACTCGGGGTGACAAATGCAAAAACAAGTTGATGGACAGAATGCAGAACAATGTCATACATTCACCCCAGTACAGAGATCTGGGCCTAAATCCATCTTTTTTTGCTCACCATGCCATTCCAGTGTGAACCCAGCCATATGCAAATCAGTCCTGACCCTGTGCTTCTTGGGAACAGTCCAGATCGAACTGCCAAGCTAGGTCCTACCTGGACTGGAATAAGCATCCTAGGACCGGTTTCTGGGTTTCACCCCTCTTCAGCCAGGATAGCTTGATTCCAGTGGCATGGAAAGCACGGGAGTCACATCTGAGCATACCCGTCCCACTCGGGGTGACAAATGCAAAAACAACAGTTGATGGACTGAATGCAGAACAATGTCATACATTCAGCCCAGTACAGAGATCTGGGCCTAAATCCATCGGTTTTTGCGCACCATGCCAATTCAGTTTGAACCCAGCCATATGCAAATCAGTCTTGACCCTGTGCCTCATGGGAACAGTCCAGCCAGAACTGCCAAGCCAGGTCCTCCCTGGACTGGAATAAGCATCCTAGGACTGGTTTCGGGGTTTCACCCCTCTTCAGCCAGGATAGCTTGATTCCAGTGGCATGGAGAGCACGGGACTCACGTCTGAGCATACCCATCCCACTCGGGAGGACAAATGCAAAAACAACAGTTGATGGACAGAATGCAGAACAATGTCATACATTCACCCCAGTACAGAGATCTGGGCCTAAATCTATCTTTTTTTGCTCACCATGTCATTCCAGTTTGAACCCAGCCATATGCAAATCAGTCCTGACCCTGTGCCTCATGGGAACAGTCCAGCCCGAACTGCAAAGCCAGGTCCTCCCTGGACTGGAATAAGCATCCTAGGACCGGTTTCGGGGTTTCACCCCTCTTCAGCCAGGATAGCATGATTCCAGTGGCATGGAAAGCACGGGAGTCACATCTGAGCATACCCGTCCCATTCGGGGGGACAATTGCAAAAACAACAGTTGATAGACAGAGTGCAGAACAATGTCATACATTCACCCCAGTACAGAGATCTGAGCCTAAATCCGTCCATTTTTTGCTCACCATGCCATTCCAGTTTGAACCCAGCCATATGCAAATCAGTCTTGACCCTGTGCCTCATGGGAACAGTCCAGCCCGAACTGCAAAGCCAGGTCCTCCCTGGACTGGAATAAGCATCCTAGGACCGGTTTCGGGGTTCAACCCCTCTTCAGCCAGGATAGCATGATTCCATTGGCATGGAGAGCATGGGACTCATGTCTGAGCATACCCGTCCCACTCGCGGTGAAAAATGCAAAAACAACAGTTGATGGTCAAAATGCAGAACAATGTCATACATTCACCACAGTACAGAGATCTGGGCCTAAATCCATCGTTTTTTGCTCACCATGCCATTCCAGTTGGAACCCAGCCATATGCAAATCTGTCTTGATCCTGTGCCTCATGGGTACAGTCCAGCCCGAACTGCCAAGCCAGGTCCTCCCTGGACTGGAATAAGCATCCTAGGACTGGTTTCGGGGTTTCACCCCTCTTCAGCCAGGATAGCTTGATTCCAGTGGCATGGAGAGCACGGGATTCACGTCTGAGCATACCCATCCCACTAGGAGTGACAAATGCAAAAACAACAGTTGATGGACAGAATGCAGAACAACGTCATACATTCACCCCAGTACAGAGATCTGGGCCTAAATCCATTGTTTTTTGCTCACCATGCCATTCCAGTTTGAACCCAGCCATATGCAAATCAGTCTTGACCCTGTGCCTCATGGGAACAGTCCAGCCCGAACTGCAAAGCCAGGTCCTCCCTGGACTGGAATAAGCATCCTAGGACCGGTTTCGGGTTCCACCCCTCTTCAGCCAGGATAGCATGATTCCAGTGGCATGGAGAGCATGGGACTCATGTCTGAGCATACCCGTCCCACTCGGGGTGAAAAATGCAAAAACAACAGTTGATGGTCAGAATGCAGAACAATGTCATACATTCACCACAGTACAGAGATCTGGGCCTAAATCCATCGTTTTTTGCTCACCATGCCATTCCAGTTGGAACCCAGCCATATGCAAATCAGTCTTGACCCTGTGCCTCATGGGAACAGTCCAGCCCGAACTGCCAAGCCAGGTCCTCCCTGGACTGGAATAAGCATCCTAGGACTGGTTTCGGGGTTTCACCCCTCTTCAGCCAGGATAGCTTGATTCCAGTGGCATGGAGAGCACGGGACTCACGTCTGAGCATACCCGTCCCACTAGGGGTGACAAATGCAAAAACAACACTTGACGGACAGAATGCAGAACAACGTCATACATTTACCCCAGTACAGAGATCTGGGCCTAAATCCATCATTTTTTTGCTCACCATGCCATTCCAGTTTGAACCCAGCCATATGCAAATCAGTCTTGACCCTGTGACTCATAGGAACAGTCCAGCCCGAACTGCCAAGCCAGGTCCTCCATGGACTGGAATAAGCATCCTAGGACCGGTTTCGGGGTTTCACCCCTCTTCAGCCAGGATAGCTTGATTCCAGTGGCATGGAGAGCACGGGACTCACGTCTGAGCATACCCGTCCCACTCGGGGTGTCAAATGCAAAAACAAAAGTAGATGGTCAGAATGAAGAACAATGTCATACATTCACCCCAGTACAGAGATCTGGGCCTAAATCCATCGTTTTTTTGCTCACCATGCCATTCCAGTTTGAACCCAGCCATATGCAAATCAGTCTTGACCCTGTGACTCATAGGAACAGTCCAGCCCGAACTGCAAAGCCAGGTCGTCCCTGGACTGGAATAAGCATCCTAGGACCACTTTCGGGGTTTCAACCCTCTTCAGCCAGGATAGCTTGATTCCAGTGGCATGGAGAGCGCGGGACTCACGTCTGAGCATTCCCGTCCCACTCGGGGTGACAAATGCAAAAACAACAGTTGATGGACAGAATGCAGAACAATGTCATACATTCACCACAGTACAGAGATATGGGCCTTAATCCATCCATTTTTTGCTCACCATGCCATTCCAGTTTGAACCCAGCCATATGCAAATCAGTCTTGACCCTGTGCCTCATGGGAACAGTCCAGCCCGAACTGCCAAGCCAGGTCCTCCCTGGACTGGAATAAGCATCCCATGACAGGTTTCGGCGTTTCCCCCCTCTTCAGGCAGGATAGCTTGATTCCAGTGGCATTGAGAGCACGGGACTCAAGTCTGAGCATACCCATCCCACTCGGGGTGACAAATGCAAAAACAACAGTTGATGGACAAAATGCAGAACAATGTCATACATTCACCCCAGTACAGAGATCTGGGCCTAAATCCATCGTTTTTTTGCTCACCATGCCATTCCAGTTTGAACCCAGCCAAATGCAAATCAGTCCTGACCCTGTGCCTCATGGGAACAGTCCAGCTCGAACTGCCAAGCCAGGTCCTCCCTGGACTGGAATAAGCATCCTAGGACCGGTTTCGGGGTTTCACACCTCTTCAGCCAGGATAGCTTGATTCCAGTGGCATGGAAAGCACGGGACTCACGTCTGAGCATACCCGTCCCACTCGGGGTGACAAATGCAAAAACAACAGTTGATGGACAGAATGCAGAACAATGTCATACGTTCACACCAGTACAGAGATCTGGGCCTAAATCAATCATTTTTTTGTTCATCATGCCATTCCAGTTTGAACCCAGCCATATGCAAATCAGTCTTGACCCTGTGCCTCATCGGAACAGTCCATCCCGAACTGCCAAGCCAGGTCCTCCCTAGACTGGAATAAGCATCCTAGGACCGGTTTCAGGGTTTCACCCCTCTTCAGCCAGGATAGCTTGATTCCAGTGGCATGGAAAGCACGGGAGTCACATCTGAGCATACCCGTCCCACTCGGGGTGACAAATGAAAAAACAACAGTTGATGGACAGAATGCAGAACAATGTCATACATTCACCCCAGTACAGAGATCTGGGCCTAAATCCATAGTTTTTTTGCTCACCATGCCATTCCAGTTTGAACCCAGCCATATGCAAATCAGTCTTGACCCTGTGCCTCATGGGAACAGTCCAGCCCGAACTGCCAAGCCAGGTTCTCCCTGGACTGGAATAAGCATCCTAGGACCGGTTTTGGGGTTTCACCCCTCTTCAGCCAGGATAGCTTTTGATTCCAGTGGCATGGAGAGCACGGGACTCACGTCTGTGCATACTCGTCCCACTCGGGGTGAAAAATGCAAAAACAACAGTTGATAGACAGAATGCAGAACAATGTCATACATTCACCCCAGTACAGAGATCTGGGCCTAAATCCATAGTTTTTTGCTCACCATGTCATTCCAGTTTGAACCCAGCCATATGCAAATCAGTCTTGACCCTGTGCCTCATGGGAACAGTCCAGCCCGAACTGCCAAGCCAGGTCCTCCCTGGACTGGAATAAGCATCCTAGGACCGGTTTCGGGGTTTCACCCCTCTTCAGGCAGGATAGCTTGATTCCAGTGGCATGGAGAGCACGGGACTCACGTCTGAGCATACCCAACCCACTCGGGGTGACAAATGCAAAAACAACAGTTGATGGACAGAATGCAGAACAATGTCATACATTCACCCCAGTACAGAGATCTGGGCCTAAATCCATCTTTTTTTTGCTCACCATGCCATTCCAGTTTGATCCCAGCCATATGCAAATCAGTCCTGACCCTGTGCTTCTTGGGAACAGTCCAGATCGAGCTGCCAAGCCAGGTCCTTCCTGGACTGGAATAAGCATCCTAGGACCGGTTTCGGGGTTTCAACCCTCTTCAGCCAGGATAGTTTGATTCCAGTGGCATGGAAAGCACAGGAGTCACATCTGAGCATATCCGTCCCACTCGGGGTGACAAATGCAAAAACAAGTTGATGGACAGAATGCAGAACAATGTCATACATTCACCCCAGTGCAGAGATCTGGGCCTAAATCCATCGTTTTTTGCGCACCATGCCAATTCAGTTTGAACCCAGCCATATGCAAATCAGTCTTGACCCTGTGCCTCATGGGAACAGTCCAGCCCGAACTGCCAAGCCAGGTCCTCCCTGGACTGGAATAAGCATCCTAGGACCAGTTTCGGTGTTTCACCCCTCTTCAGCCAGGATAGCTTGATTCCAGTGGCATGGAGAGCATGGGAGTCACGTCTGAGCATACCCGTCCCACTCGGGGTGACAAATGAAAAAACAACAGTTGATGGACAGAATGCAGAACAATGTCATACATTCACCCCAATACAGAGATCTGGGCCTAAATCCATGTTTTTTGCTCATCATGCCATTCCAGTTTGAACCCAGCCATATGCAAATCAGTCTTGACCCTGTGCCTCATGGGAACAGTTCAGCCCGAACTGCAAAGCCAGGTCCTCCCTGGACTGGAATAAGCATCCTAGGACCGGTTTCGGGGTTCCACCCCTCTTCAGCCAGGATAGCATGATTCCAGTGGCATGGAGAGCATGGGACTCATGTCTGAGCATACCCGTCCCACTCGGGGTGAAAAATGCAAAAACAACAGTTGATGGACAGAATGTAGAACAATGTCATACATTCACCCCAGTACAGAGATCTGGGCCTAAATCCATCTTTTTTTGCTCACCATGCCATTCCAGTGTGAACCCAGACATATGCAAATCAGTCCTGACCCTGTGCTTCTTGGGAACAGTCCAGATCGAACTGCCAAGCCAGGTCCTCCCTGGAATGGAATAAGCATCCTAGGACCGGTTTCTGGGTTTCACGACTCTTCAGCCAGGATAGCTTGATTCCAGTGGCATGGAAAGCACGGGAGTCACATCTGAGCATACCCGTCCCACTCGGGGTGACAAATGCAAAAACAACAGTTGATGGACTGAATGCAGAACAATGTCATACATTCAGCCCAGTACAGAGATCTGGGCCTAAATCCATCGGTTTTTGCGCACCATGCCAATTCAGTTTGAACCCAGCCATATGCAAATCAGTCTTGACCCTGTGCCTCATGGGAACAGTCCAGCCCGAACTGCCAAGCCAGGTCCTCCCTGGACTGGAATAAGCATCCTAGGACCGGTTTCGGGGTTCAACCCCTCTTCAGCCAGGATAGCATGATTCCAGTGGCATGGAGAGCATGGGACTCATGTCTGAGCATACCCGTCCCACTCGGGGTGAAAAATGCAAAAACAACAGTTGATGGACAGAATGCAGAACAATGTCATACGTTCACCCCAATACAGAGATCTGGGCCTAAATCCATGTTTTTTGCTCATCATGCCATTCCAGTTTGAACCCAGCCATATGCAAATCAGTCTTGACCCTGTGCCTCATGGGAACAGTTCAGCCCGAACTGCAAAGCCAGGTCCTCCCTGGACTGGAATAAGCATCCTAGGACCGGTTTCGGGGTTCCACCCCTCTTCAGCCAGGATAGCATGATTCCAGTGGCATGGAGAGCATGGGACTCATGTCTGAGCATACCCGTCCCACTCGGGGTGAAAAATGCAAAAACAACAGTTGATGGACAGAATGTAGAACAATGTCATACATTCACCCCAGTACAGAGATCTGGGCCTAAATCCATCTTTTTTTGCTCACCATGCCATTCCAGTGTGAACCCAGACATATGCAAATCAGTCCTGACCCTGTGCTTCTTGGGAACAGTCCAGATCGAACTGCCAAGCCAGGTCCTCCCTGGAATGGAATAAGCATCCTAGGACCGGTTTCTGGGTTTCACGACTCTTCAGCCAGGATAGCTTGATTCCAGTGGCATGGAAAGCACGGGAGTCACATCTGAGCATACCCGTCCCACTCGGGGTGACAAATGCAAAAACAACAGTTGATGGACTGAATGCAGAACAATGTCATACATTCAGCCCAGTACAGAGATCTGGGCCTAAATCCATCGGTTTTTGCGCACCATGCCAATTCAGTTTGAACCCAGCCATATGCAAATCAGTCTTGACCCTGTGCCTCATGGGAACAGTCCAGCCCGAACTGCCAAGCCAGGTCCTCCCTGGACTGGAATAAGCATCCTAGGACCGGTTTCGGGGTTCAACCCCTCTTCAGCCAGGATAGCATGATTCCAGTGACATGGAGAGCATGGGACTCATGTCTGAGCATACCCGTCCCACTCGGGGTGAAAAATGCAAAAACAACTGTTGATGGTCAAAATGCAGAACAATGTCATACATTCACCACAGTACAGAGATCTGGGCCTAAATCCATCGTTTTTTGCTCACCATGCCATTCCAGTTGGAACCCAGCCATATGCAAATCAGTCTTGATCCTGTGCCTCATGGGTACAGTCCAGCCCGAACTGCCAAGCCAGGTCCTCCCTGGACTGGAATAAGCATCCTAGGACTGGTTTCGGGGTTTAACCCCTCTTCAGCCAGGATAGCTTGATTCCAGTGGCATGGAGAGCACGGGACTCACGTCTGAGCATACCCGTCCCACTAGGGGTGACAAATGCAAAAACAACAGTTGATGGACAGAATGCAGAACAACGTCATACATTCACCCCAGTACAGAGATCTGGGCCTAAATCCATTGTTTTTTGCTCACCATGCCATTCCAGTTTGAACCCAGCCATATGCAAATCAGTCTTGACCCTGTGCCTCATGTGAACAGTCCAGCCCGAACTGCAAAGCCAGGTCCTCCCTGGACTGGAATAAGCATCCTAGGACCGGTTTCGGGTTCCACCCCTCTTCAGCCAGGATAGCATGATTCCAGTGGCATGGAGAGCATGGGACTCATGTCTGAGCATACCCGTCCCACTCGGGGTGAAAAATGCAAAAACAACAGTTGATGCTCAAAATGCAGAACAATGTCATACATTCACCACAGTACAGAGATCTGGGCCTAAATCCATCGTTTTTTGCTCACCATGCCATTCCAGTTGGAACCCAGCCACATGCAAATCAGTCTTGACCCTGTGCCTCATGGGAACAGTCCAGCCCGAACTGCCAAGCCAGGTCCTCCCTGGACTGGAATAAGCATCCTAGGACTGGTTTCGGGGTTTCACCCCTCTTCAGCCAGGATAGCTTGATTCCAGTGGCATGGAGAGCACGGGACTCACGTCTGAGCATACCCGTCCCACTAGGGGTGACAAATGCAAAAACAACACTTGACGGACAGAATGCAGAAGAACGTCATACATTCACCCCAGTACAGAGATCTGGGCCTAAATCCATCGTTTTTTTGCTCACCATGCCATTCCAGTTTGAACCCGGCCATATGCAAATCATTCTTGACCCTGTGCCTCATGGGAACAGTCCAGCCCGAACTGCCAAGCCAGGTCCTCCCTGGACTGGAATAAGCATCCTAGGACTGGTTTCGGGGCTTCACCCCTCTTCAGCCAGGATAGCTTGATTCCAGTGGCATGGAGAGCACAGGACTCACGTCTGAGCATACCCGTCCCACTAGGGGTGACAAATGCAAAAACAACAGTTGATGGACAGAATGCAGAACAATGTCATACATTCACCCCAGTACAGAGATCTGGGCCTACATCCGTTGGTTTTTTGCTCACCATGCCATTCCAGTTTGAACCCAGCCATATGCAAATCATTCTTGACCCTGTGCCTCATGGGAACAGTCCAGCCCGAACTGCCAAGCCAGGTCCTCCCTGGACTGGAATAAGCATCCTAGGACTGGTTTCGGGGTTTCACCCCTCTTCAGCCAGGATAGCTTGATTCCAGTGGCATGGAGAGCACGGGACTCACGTCTGAGCATACCCGTCCCACTCGGGGTGACAAATGCAAAAACAACAGTTGATGGACAGAATGCAGAACAATGTCATACATTCACCCCAGTACAGAGATCTGGGCCTAAATCCATTGTTTTTTGCTCACCATGCCATTCCAGTTTGAACCCAGCCATATGCAAATCAGTCTTGACACTGTGCCTCATGGGAACAGTCCAGCCCGAACTGCCATGCCAGGTCCTCCCTGGACTGGAATAAGCATCCTCGGACCGGTTTCAGGGTTTCACCCCTCTTCAGCCAGGATAGCTTGATTCCAGTGGCATGGAGAGCACAGGACTCATGTCTGAGCATACCCGTCCCACTCGGGGTGACAAATGCAAAAACAAGTTGATGGACAGAATGCAGAACAATGTCATACATTCACCCCAGTACAGAGATCTGGGCCTAAATCCATCTTTTTTTGCTCACCATGCCATTCCAGTGTGAACCCAGCCATATGCAAATCAGTCCTGACCCTGTGCTTCTTGGGAACAGTCCAGATCGAACTGCCAAGCTAGGTCCTACCTGGACTGGAATAAGCATCCTAGGACCGGTTTCTGGGTTTCACCCCTCTTCAGCCAGGATAGCTTGATTCCAGTGGCATGGAAAGCACGGGAGTCACATCTGAGCATACCCGTCCCACTCGGGGTGACAAATGCAAAAACAACAGTTGATGGACTGAATGCAGAACAATGTCATACATTCAGCCCAGTACAGAGATCTGGGCCTAAATCCATCGGTTTTTGCGCACCATGCCAATTCAGTTTGAACCCAGCCATATGCAAATCAGTCTTGACCCTGTGCCTCATGGGAACAGTCCAGCCAGAACTGCCAAGCCAGGTCCTCCCTGGACTGGAATAAGCATCCTAGGACTGGTTTCGGGGTTTCACCCCTCTTCAGCCAGGATAGCTTGATTCCAGTGGCATGGAGAGCACGGGACTCACGTCTGAGCATACCCATCCCACTCGGGAGGACAAATGCAAAAACAACAGTTGATGGACAGAATGCAGAACAATGTCATACATTCACCCCAGTACAGAGATCTGGGCCTAAATCTATCTTTTTTTGCTCACCATGTCATTCCAGTTTGAACCCAGCCATATGCAAATCAGTCCTGACCCTGTGCCTCATGGGAACAGTCCAGCCCGAACTGCAAAGCCAGGTCCTCCCTGGACTGGAATAAGCATCCTAGGACCGGTTTCGGGGTTTCACCCCTCTTCAGCCAGGATAGCATGATTCCAGTGGCATGGAAAGCACGGGAGTCACATCTGAGCATACCCGTCCCATTCGGGGGGACAATTGCAAAAACAACAGTTGATAGACAGAGTGCAGAACAATGTCATACATTCACCCCAGTACAGAGATCTGAGCCTAAATCCGTCCATTTTTTGCTCACCATGCCATTCCAGTTTGAACCCAGCCATATGCAAATCAGTCTTGACCCTGTGCCTCATGGGAACAGTCCAGCCCGAACTGCAAAGCCAGGTCCTCCCTGGACTGGAATAAGCATCCTAGGACCGGTTTCGGGGTTCAACCCCTCTTCAGCCAGGATAGCATGATTCCAGTGGCATGGAGAGCATGGGACTCATGTCTGAGCATACCCGTCCCACTCGGGGTGAAAAATGCAAAAACAACAGTTGATGGTCAAAATGCAGAACAATGTCATACATTCACCACAGTACAGAGATCTGGGCCTAAATCCATCGTTTTTTGCTCACCATGCCATTCCAGTTGGAACCCAGCCATATGCAAATCAGTCTTGATCCTGTGCCTCATGGGTACAGTCCACCCCGAACTGCCAAGCCAGGTCCTCCCTGGACTGGAATAAGCATCCTAGGACTGGTTTCGGGGTTTCACCCCTCTTCAGCCAGGATAGCTTGATTCCAGTGGCATGGAGAGCACGGGACTCACGTCTGAGCATACCCGTCCCACTAGGAGTGACAAATGCAAAAACAACAGTTGATGGACAGAATGCAGAACAACGTCATACATTCACCCCAGTACAGAGATCTGGGCCTAAATCCATTGTTTTTTGCTCACCATGCCATTCCAGTTTGAACCCAGCCATATGCAAATCAGTCTTGACCCTGTGCCTCATGGGAACAGTCCAGCCCGAACTGCAAAGCCAGGTCCTCCCTGGACTGGAATAAGCATCCTAGGACCGGTTTCGGGTTCCACACCTCTTCAGCCAGGATAGCATGATCCCAGTGGCATGGAGAGCATGGGACTCATGTCTGAGCATACCCGTCCCACTCGGGGTGAAAAATGCAAAAACAACAGTTGATGGTCAAAATGCAGAACAATGTCATACATTCACCACAGTACAGAGATCTGGGCCTAAATCCATCGTTTTTTGCTCACCATGCCATTCCAGTTGGAACCCAGCCATATGCAAATCAGTCTTGACCCTGTGCCTCATGGGAACAGTCCAGCCCGAACTGCCAAGCTAGGTCCTCCCTGGACTGGAATAAGCATCCTAGGACTGGTTTCGGGGTTTCACCCCTCTTCAGCCAGGATAGCTTGATTCCAGTGGCATGGAGAGCACGGGACTCACGTCTGAGCATACCCGTCCCACTAGGGGTGACAAATGCAAAAACAACACTTGACGGACAGAATGCAGAACAACGTCATACATTTACCCCAGTACAGAGATCTGGGCCTAAATCCATCGTTTTTTTGCTCACCATGCCATTCCAGTTTGAACCCAGCCATATGCAAATCAGTCTTGACCCTGTGACTCATAGGAACAGTCCAGCCCGAACTGCCAAGCCAGGTTCTCCATGGACTGGAATAAGCATCCTAGGACCGGTTTCGGGGTTTCACCCCTCTTCAGCCAGGATAGCTTGATTCCAGTGGCATGGAGAGCACGGGACTCACGTCTGAGCATACCCGTCCCACTCGGGGTGTCAAATGCAAAAACAAAAGTAGATGGTCAGAATGAAGAACAATGTCATACATTCACCCCAGTACAGAGATCTGAGCCTAAATCCGTCCATTTTTTGCTCACCATGCCATTCCAGTTTGAACCCAGCCATATGCAAATCAGTCTTGACCCTGTGCCTCATGGGAACAGTCCAGCCCGAACTGCAAAGCCAGGTCCTCCCTGGACTGGAATAAGCATCCTAGGACCGGTTTCGGGGTTCAACCCCTCTTCAGCCAGGATAGCATGATTCCAGTGGCATGGAGAGCATGGGACTCATGTCTGAGCATACCCGTCCCACTCGGGGTGAAAAATGCAAAAACAACAGTTGATGGTCAAAATGCAGAACAATGTCATACATTCACCACAGTACAGAGATCTGGGCCTAAATCCATCGTTTTTTGCTCACCATGCCATTCCAGTTGGAACCCAGCCATATGCAAATCAGTCTTGATCCTGTGCCTCATGGGTACAGTCCAGCCCGAACTGCCAAGCCAGGTCCTCCCTGGACTGGAATAAGCATCCTAGGACTGGTTTCGGGGTTTCACCCCTCTTCAGCCAGGATAGCTTGATTCCAGTGGCATGGAGAGCACGGGACTCACGTCTGAGCATACCCGTCCCACTAGGAGTGACAAATGCAAAAACAACAGTTGATGGACAGAATGCAGAACAACGTCATACATTCACCCCAGTACAGAGATCTGGGCCTAAATCCATTGTTTTTTGCTCACCATGCCATTCCAGTTTGAACCCAGCCATATGCAAATCAGTCTTGACCCTGTGCCTCATGGGAACAGTCCAGCCCGAACTGCAAAGCCAGGTCCTCCCTGGACTGGAATAAGCATCCTAGGACCGGTTTCGGGTTCCACCCCTCTTCAGCCAGGATAGCATGATTCCAGTGGCATGGAGAGCATGGGACTCATGTCTGAGCATACCCGTCCCACTCGGGGTAAAAAATGCAAAAACAACAGTTGATGGTCAAAATGCAGAACAATGTCATACATTCACCACAGTACAGAGATCTGGGCCTAAATCCATCGTTTTTTGCTCACCATGCCATTCCAGTTGGAACCCAGCCATATGCAAATCAGTCTTGACCCTGTGCCTCATGGGAAAAGTCCAGCCCGAACTGCCAAGCCAGGTCCTCCCTGGACTGGAATAAGCATCCTAGGACTGGTTTCGGGGTTTCACCCCTCTTCAGCCAGGATAGCTTGATTCCAGTGGCATGGAGAGCACGGGACTCACGTCTGAGCATACCCGTCCCACTAGGGGTGACAAATGCAAAAACAACACTTGACGGACAGAATGCAGAACAACGTCATACATTTACCCCAGTACAGAGATCTGGGCCTAAATCCATCGTTTTTTTGCTCACCATGCCATTCCAGTTTGAACCCAGCCATATGCAAATCAGTCTTGACCCTGTGACTCATAGGAACAGTCCAGCCCGAACTGCCAAGCCAGGTCCTCCATGGACTGGAATAAGCATCCTAGGACCGGTTTCGGGGTTTCACCCCTCTTCAGCCAGGATAGCTTGATTCCAGTGGCATGGAGAGCACGGGACTCACGTCTGAGCATACCCGTCCCACTCGGGGTGTCAAATGCAAAAACAAAAGTAGATGGTCAGAATGAAGAACAATGTCATACATTCACCCCAGTACAGAGATCTGGGCCTAAATCCATCGTTTTTTTGCTCACCATGCCATTCCAGTTTGAACCCAGCCATATGCAAATCAGTCTTGACCCTGTGACTCATAGGAACAGTCCAGCCCGAACTGCAAAGCCAGGTCGTCCCTGGACTGGAATAAGCATCCTAGGACCACTTTCGGGGTTTCAACCCTCTTCAGCCAGGATAGCTTGATTCCAGTGGCATGGAGAGCGTGGGACTCACGTCTGAGCATTCCCGTCCCACTCGGGGTGACAAATGCAAAAACAACAGTTGATGGACAGAATGCAGAACAATGTCATACATTCACCACAGTACAGAGATATGGGCCTTAATCCATCCATTTTTTGCTCACCATGCCATTCCAGTTTGAACCCAGCCATATGCAAATCAGTCTTGACCCTGTGCCTCATGGGAACAGTCCAGCCCGAACTGCCAAGCCAGGTCCTCCCTGGACTGGAATAAGCATCCCATGACAGGTTTCGGCGTTTCCCCCCTCTTCAGGCAGGATAGCTTGATTCCAGTGGCATTGAGAGCACGGGACTCAAGTCTGAGCATACCCATCCCACTCGGGGTGACAAATGCAAAAACAACAGTTGATGGACAAAATGCAGAACAATGTCATACATTCACCCCAGTACAGAGATCTGGGCCTAAATCCATTGTTTTTTTGCTCACCATGCCATTCCAGTTTGAACCCAGCCAAATGCAAATCAGTCCTGACCCTGTGCCTCATGGGAACAGTCCAGCTCGAACTGCCAAGCCAGGTCCTCCCTGGACTGGAATAAGCATCCTAGGACCGGTTTCGGGGTTTCACACCTCTTCAGCCAGGATAGCTTGATTCCAGTGGCATGGAAAGCACGGGACTCACGTCTGAGCATACCCGTCCCACTCGGGGTGACAAATGCAAAAACAACAGTTGATGGACAGAATGCAGAACAATGTCATACGTTCACACCAGTACAGAGATCTGGGCCTAAATCAATCATTTTTTTGTTCATCATGCCATTCCAGTTTGAACCCAGCCATATGCAAATCAGTCTTGACCCTGTGCCTCATCGGAACAGTCCATCCCGAACTGCCAAGCCAGGTCCTCCCTAGACTGGAATAAGCATCCTAGGACCGGTTTCGGGGTTTCACCCCTCTTCAGCCAGGATAGCTTGATTCCAGTGGCATGGAAAGCACGGGAGTCACATCTGAGCATACCCGTCCCACTCGGGGTGACAAATGAAAAAACAACAGTTGATGGACAGAATGCAGAACAATGTCATACATTCACCCCAGTACAGAGATCTGGGCCTAAATCCATAGTTTTTTTGCTCACCATGCCATTCCAGTTTGAACCCAGCCATATGCAAATCAGTCTTGACCCTGTGCCTCATGGGAACAGTCCAGCCCGAACTGCCAAGCCAGGTTCTCCCTGGACTGGAATAAGCATCCTAGGACCGGTTTTGGGGTTTCACCCCTCTTCAGCCAGGATAGCTTTTGATTCCAGTGGCATGGAGAGCACGGGACTCACGTCTGTGCATACTCGTCCCACTCGGGGTGAAAAATGCAAAAACAACAGTTGATAGACAGAATGCAGAACAATGTCATACATTCACCCCAGTACAGAGATCTGGGCCTAAATCCATAGTTTTTTTCTCACCATGTCATTCCAGTTTGAACCCAGCCATATGCAAATCAGTCTTGACCCTGTGCCTCATGGGAACAGTCCAGCCCGAACTGCCAAGCCAGGTCCTCCCTGGACTGGAATAAGCATCCTAGGACCGGTTTCGGGGTTTCACCCCTCTTCAGGCAGGATAGCTTGATTCCAGTGGCATGGAGAGCACGGGACTCACGTCTGAGCATACCGATCCCACTCGGGGTGACAAACGCAAAAACAACAGTTGATGGACAAAATGCAGAACAATGTCATACATTCACCCCAGTACAGAGATCTGGGCCTAAATCCATCGTTTTTTTGCTCACCATGCCATTCGAGTTTGAACCCAGCCAAATGCAAATCTGTCCTGACCCTGTGCCTCATGGGAACAGTCCAGCTCGAACTGCCAAGCCAGGTCCTCCCTGGACTGGAATGAGCATCCTAGGACCGGTTTCGGGGTTTCACCCCTCTTCAGCCAGGATAGCTTGATTCCACTGGCATGGAAAGCACAGGACTCACGTCTGAGCATACCCATCCCACTCGGGGTGACCAATGCAAAAACAACAGTTGATGGACAGAATGCAGAACAATGTCATACGTTCACACCAGTACAGAGATCTGGGCCTAAATCAATCATTTTTTTGTTCACCATGCCATTCCAGTTTGAACCCAGCCATATGCAAATCAGTCTTGACCCTGTGCCTCATGGGAACAGTCCAGCCCGAACTGTCAAGCCAGGTCCTCCCTGGACTGGAATAAGCATCTTAGGACCGGTTTCGGGGTTTCACCACTCTTCAGCCAGGATAGCTTGATTCCAGTGGCATGGAGAGCACGGGACTCAAGTCTGAGCATACCCATCCCACGCGGGGTGACAAATGCAAAAACAACAGTTGATGGACAGAATGCAGAACAATGTCATACATTCACCCCAGTACAGATATCTGGGCCTTAATCCATCCATTTTTTGCTCACCATGCCATTCCAGTTTGAACCCAGCCATATGCAAATCAGTCTTGACCCTGTGCCTCATGGGAACAGTCCAGCCCGAACTGTCAAGCCAGGTCCTCCCTGGACTGGAATAAGCATCCTAGGACCTGTTTCGGGGTTTCACCACTCTTCAGCCAGGATAGCTTGATTCCAGTGGCAAGGAGAGCACGGGACTCAAGTCTGAGCATACTCATCCCACTCGGGGTGACAAATGCAAAAACAACAGTTGATGGACAGAATGCAGAACAATGTCATACATTCACCCCAGTACAGATATCTGGGCCTTAATCCATCCATTTTTTGCTCACCATGCCATTCCAGTTTGAACCCAGCCATATGCAAATCAGTCTTGACCCTGTGCCTCATGGGAACAGTCCAGCCCGAACTGTCAAGCCAGGTCCTCCTTGGACTGGAATAAGCATCCTAGGACCAGTTTCGGGGTTTCACCACTCTTCAGCCAGGATAGCTTGATTCCAGTGGCATGGAGAGCATGGGACTCAAGTCTGAGCATACCCATCCCACTCGGGGTGACAAATGCAAAAACAACAGTTGATGGACAGAATGCAGAACAATGTCATACATTCACCCCAGTACAGATATCTGGGCCTTAATCCATCCATTTTTTGCTCACCATGCCATTCCAGTTTGAACCCAGCCATATGCAAATCAGTCTTGACCCTGTGCCTCATGGGAACAGTCCAGCCCGAACTGTCAAGCCAGGTCCTCCCTGGACTGGAATAAGCATCCTAGGACCGGTTTCGGGGTTTCACCACTCTTCAGCCAGGATAGCTTGATTCCAGTGGCAAGGAGAGCACGGGACTCAAGTCTGAGCATACCCATCCCACTCGGGGTGACAAATGCAAAAACAACAGTTGATGGACAGAATGCAGAACAATGTCATACATTCACCCCAGTACAGATATCTGGGCCTTAATCCATCCATTTTTTGCTCACCATGCCATTCCAGTTTGAACCCAGCCATATGCAAATCAGTCTTGACCCTGTGCCTCATGGGAACAGTCCAGCCCGAACTGTCAAGCCAGGTCCTCCCTGGACTGGAATAAGCATCCTAGGACCAGTTTCGGGGTTTCACCACTCTTCAGCCAGGATAGCTTGATTCCAGTGGCATAGAGAGCACGGGACTCACGTCTGAGCATACCCGTCCCACTCGGGGTGACAAATGCAAAAACAACAGTTGATGGACAGAATGCAGAACAATGTCATACATTCACCCCAGTACAGAGATCTGGGCCTAAATCCATCGTTTTTTTGCTCACCATGCCATTCCAGTTTGAACCCAGCCATATGCAAATCAGTCTTGACCCTGTGCCTCATGGGAACAGTCCAGCCCGAACTGCCAAGCCAGGTCCTCCCTGGACTGGAATAAGCATCCTAGAACCGGTTTCGGGGTTTCACCCCTCTTCAGGCAGGATAGCTTGATTCCAGTGGCATGGAGAGCAAGGGACTCACGTCTGAGCATACCGATCCCACTCGGGGTGACAAATGCAAAAACAACAGTTGATGGACAAAATGCAGAACAATGTCATACATTCACCCCAGTACAGAGATCTGGGCCTAAATCCATCGTTTTTTTGCTCACCATGCCATTCCAGTTTGAACCCAGCCAAATGCAAATCAGTCCTGACCCTGTGCCTCATTTGAACAGTCCAGCTCGAACTGCCAAGCCAGGTCCTCCCTGGACTGGAATAAGCATCCTAGGACCGGTTTCGGGGTTTCACCCCTCTTCAGCCAAGATAGCTTGATTCCAGTGGCATGGAAAGCACGGGACTCATGTCTGAGCATACCCATCCCACTCGGGGTAACCAATGCAAAAACAACAGTTGATGGACAGAATGCAGAACAATGTCATACGTTCACACCAGTACAGAGATCTGGGCCTAAATCAATTGTTTTTTTGTTTACCATGCCATTCCAGTTTGAACCCAGCCATATGCAAATCAGTCTTGACCCTGTGCCTCATGGGAACAGTCCAGCCCGAACTGCCAAGCCAGGTCCTCCCTGGACTGGAATAAGCATCCTAGGACCGGTTTCGGGGTTTCACCCCTCTTCAGCCAGGATAGCTTGATTCCAGTGGCATGGAGAGCACAGGACTCACGTCTGAGCATACCCGTCCCACTCGGGGTGAAAAATGCAAAAACAACAGTTGATGGACAGAATGCAGAACAATGTCATGCATTCACCCCAGTACAGAGATCTGGGCCTAAATCCATCGTTTTTTTGCTCACCATGCCATTCCAGTTTGAACCCAGCCATATGCAAATCAGTCTTGACCCTGTGACTCACAGGAACAGTCCAGCCCGAACTGCCAAGCCAGGTCCTCCCTGGACTGGAATAAGCATCCTAGGACCGGTTTTGGGGTTTCACCCCTCTTCAGCCAGCATAGCTTCTTTCCAGTGGCATGGAGAGCACGGCACTCACGTCTGAGCATTCCCGTACCACTCGGGGTGACAAATGCAAAAACAACAGTTGATGGACAGAATGCAGAACAATGTCATACATTCACCACAGTACAGATATCTGGGCCTTAATCCATCCATTTTTTGCTCACCATGCCATTCCAGTTTGAACTCAGCCATATGCAAATCAGTCTTGACCCTGTGCCTCATGGGAACAGTCCAGCCCGAACTGTCAAGCCATGTCCTCCCTGGACTGGAATAAGCATCCTAGGACCGGTTTCGGGGTTTCACCACTCTTCAGCCAGGATAGCTTGATTCCAGTGGCATAGAGAGCACGGGACTCACGTCTGAGCATACCCGTCCCACTCGGGGTGACAAATGCAAAAACAACAGTTGATGGACAGAATGCAGAACAATGTCATACATTCACCCCAGTACAGAGATCTGGGCCTAAATCCATCGTTTTTTTGCTCACCATGCCATTCCAGTTTGAACCCAGCCATATGCAAATCAGTCTTGACCCTGTGCCTCATGGGAACAGTCCAGCCCGAACTGCCAAGCCAGGTCCTCCCTGGACTGGAATAAGCATCCTAGAACCGGTTTCGGGGTTTCACCCCTCTTCAGGCAGGATAGCTTGATTCCAGTGGCATGGAGAGCAAGGGACTCACGTCTGAGCATACCGATCCCACTCGGGGTGACAAATGCAAAAACAACAGTTGATGGACAAAATGCAGAACAATGTCATACATTCACCCCAGTACAGAGATCTGGGCCTAAATCCATCGTTTTTTTTGCTCACCATGCCATTCCAGTTTGAACCCAGCCAAATGCAAATCAGTCCTGACCCTGTGCCTCATTTGAACAGTCCAGCTCGAACTGCCAAGCCAGGTCCTCCCTGGACTGGAATAAGCATCCTAGGACCGGTTTCGGGGTTTCACCCCTCTTCAACCAAGATAGCTTGATTCCAGTGGCATGGAAAGCACGGGACTCATGTCTGAGCATACCCGTCCCACTCGGGGTAACCAATGCAAAAACAACAGTTGATGGACAGAATGCAGAACAATGTCATACGTTCACACCAGTACAGAGATCTGGGCCTAAATCAATAGTTTTTTTGTTTACCATGCCATTCCAGTTTGAACCCAGCCATATGCAAATCAATCTTGACCCTGTGCCTCATGGGAACAGTCCAGCCCGAACTGCCAAGCCAGGTCCTCCCTGGACTGGAATAAGCATCCTAGGACCGGTTTCGGGGTTTCACCCCTCTTCAGCCAGGATAGCTTGATTCCAGTGGCATGGAGAGCACAGGACTCACGTCTGAGCATACCCGTCCCACTCGGGGTGAAAAATGCAAAAACAACAGTTGATGGACAGAATGCAGAACAATGTCATACATTCACCCGAGGAAAGAGATCTGGGCCTAAATCCATCGTTTTTTTGGTCACCATGCCATTCCAGTTTGAACCCAGCCATAAGCAAATCAGTCTTGACCCTGTGACTCACAGGAACAGTCCAGCCCGAACTGCCAAGCCAGGTCCTCCCTGGACTGGAATAGGCATCCTAGGACCGGTTTTGGGGTTTCACCCCTCTTCAGCCAGCATAGCTTCATTCCAGTGGCATGGAGAGCACGGGACTCACGTCTGAGCATTCCCGTACCACTCGGGGGGACAAATGCAAAAACAACAGTTGATGGACAGAATGCAGAACAATGTCATACATTCACCCCAGTACAGAGATCTGGGCCTAAATCCAGTTTTTTTTTGCTCACCATGCCATTCCAGTTTGAACCCAGCCATATGCAAATCAGTCTTGACCTTGTGCCTCATGGGAACAGTCCAGCCCGAACTGCCAAGCCAGGTCCTCCCTGGACTGGAATAAGAATCCTAGAACCGGTTTCGGGGTTTCACCCCTCTTCAGGCAGGATAGCTTGATTCCAGTGGCATGGAGAGCACGGGACTCACGTCTGAGCATACCGATCCCACTCGGGGTGACAAAAGCAAAAACAACAGTTGATGGACAAAATGCAGAACAATGTCATACATTCACCCCAGTACAGAGATCTGGGCCTAAATCCATCGTTTTTTTGCTCACCATGCCATTCGAGTTTGAACCCAGCCAAATGCAAATCAGTCCTGACCCTGTGCCTCATGGGAACAGTCCAGCTCGAACTGCCAAGCCAGGTCCTCCCTGGACTGGAATGAGCATCCTAGGACCGGTTTCGGGGTTTCACCCCTCTTCAGCCAGGATAGCTTGATTCCACTGGCATGGAAAGCACAGGACTCACGTCTGAGCATACCCATCCCACTCGGGGTGACCAATGCAAAAACAACAGTTGATGGACAGAATGCAGAACAATGTCATACGTTCACACCAGTACAGAGATCTGGGCCTAAATCAATCGTTTTTTTGTTCACCATGCCATTCCAGTTTGAACCCAGCCATATGCAAATCAGTCTTGACCCTGTGCCTCATGGGAACAGTCTAGCCCGAACTGTCAAGCCAGGTCCTCCCTGGACTGGAATAAGCATCTTAGGACCGGTTTCGGGGTTTCACCACTCTTCAGCCAGGATAGCTTGATTCCAGTGGCATGGAGAGCACGGGACTCAAGTCTGAGCATACCCATCCCACTCGGGGTGACAAATGCAAAAACAACAGTTGATGGACAGAATGCAGAACAATGTCATACATTCACCCCAGTACAGATATCTGGGCCTTAATCCATCCATTTTTTGCTCACCATGCCATTCCAGTTTGAACCCAGCCATATGCAAATCAGTCTTGACCCTGTGCCTCATGGGAACAGTCCAGCCCGAACTGTCAAGCCAGGTCCTCCCTGGACTGGAATAAGCATCCTAGGACCTGTTTCGGGGTTTCACCACTCTTCAGCCAGGATAGCTTGATTCCAGTGGCAAGGAGAGCACGGGACTCAAGTCTGAGCATACTCATCCCACTCGGGGTGACAAATGCAAAAACAACAGTTGATGGACAGAATGCAGAACAATGTCATACATTCACCCCAGTACAGATATCTGGGCCTTAATCCATCAATTTTTTGCTCACCATGCCATTCCAGTTTGAACCCAGCCATATGCAAATCAGTCTTGACCCTGTGCCTCATGGGAACAGTCCAGCCCGAACTGTCAAGCCAGGTCCTCCCTGGACTGGAATAAGCATCCTAGGACCAGTTTCGGGGTTTCACCACTCTTCAGCCAGGATAGCTTGATTCCAGTGGCATAGAGAGCACGGGACTCACGTCTGAGCATACCCGTCCCACTCGGGGTGACAAATGCAAAAACAACAGTTGATGGACAGAATGCAGAACAATGTCATACATTCACCCCAGTACAGAGATCTGGGCCTAAATCCATCGTTTTTTTGCTCACCATGCCATTCCAGTTTGAACCCAGCCATATGCAAATCAGTCTTGACCCTGTGCCTCATGGGAACAGTCCAGCCCGAACTGCCAAGCCAGGTCCTCCCTGGACTGGAATAAGCATCCTAGAACCGGTTTCGGGGTTTCACCCCTCTTCAGGCAGGATAGCTTGATTCCAGTGGCATGGAGAGCAAGGGACTCACGTCTGAGCATACCGATCCCACTCGGGGTGACAAATGCAAAAACAACAGTTGATGGACAAAATGCAGAACAATGTCATACATTCACCCCAGTACAGAGATCTGGGCCTAAATCCATCGTTTTTTTGCTCACCATGCCATTCCAGTTTGAACCCAGCCAAATGCAAATCAGTCCTGACCCTGTGCCTCATTTGAACAGTCCAGCTCGAACTGCCAAGCCAGGTCCTCCCTGGACTGGAATAAGCATCCTAGGACCGGTTTCGGGGTTTCACCCCTCTTCAGCCAAGATAGCTTGATTCCAGTGGCATGGAAAGCACGGGACTCATGTCTGAGCATACCCGTCCCACTCGGGGTAACCAATGCAAAAACAACAGTTGATGGACAGAATGCAGAACAATGTCATACATTCACACCAGTACAGAGATCTGGGCCTAAATCAATTGTTTTTTTGTTTACCATGCCATTCCAGTTTGAACCCAGCCATATGCAAATCAGTCTTGACCCTGTGCCTCATGGGAACAGTCCAGCCCGAACTGCCAAGCCAGGTCCTCCCTGGACTGGAATAAGCATCCTAGGACCGGTTTCGGGGTTTCACCCCTCTTCAGCCAGGATAGCTTGATTCCAGTGGCATGGAGAGCACAGGACTCATGTCTGAGCATACCCGTCCCACTCGGGGTGAAAAATGCAAAAACAACAGTTGATGGACAGAATGCAGAACAATGTCATACATTCACCCCAGTACAGAGATCTGGGCCTAAATCCATCGTTTTTTTGCTAACCATGCCATTCCAGTTTGAACCCAGCCATATGCAAATCAGTCTTGACCCTGTGCCTCGTGGGAACAGTCCAGCCCGAACTGCCAAGCCAGGTCCTCCCTGGACTGGAATAAGCATCCTAGGACCGGTTTCGGGGTTTCACCCCTCTTCAGCCAGGATAGCTTGATTCCAGTGGCATGGAGAGCACAGGACTCACGTCTGAGCATACCCGTCCCACTCGGGGTGAAAAATGCAAAAACAACAGTTGATGGACAGAATGCAGAACAATGTCATACATTCACCCGAGGAAAGAGATCTGGTCCTAAATCCATCGTTTTTTTGGTCACCATGCCATTCCAGTTTGAACCCAGCCATAAGCAAATCAGTCTTGACCCTGTGACTCACAGGAACAGTCCAGCCCGAACTGCCAAGCCAGGTCCTCCCTGGACTGGAATAAGCATCCTAGGACCGGTTTTGGGGTTTCACCCCTCTTCAGCCAGCATAGCTTCATTCCAGTGGCATGGAGAGCACGGGACTCACGTCTGAGCATTCCCGTACCACTCGGGGTGACAAATGCAAAAACAACAGTTGATGGACAGAATGCAGAACAATGTCATACATTCACCCCAGTACAGAGATCTGGGCCTAAATCCAGTTTTTTTTTGCTCACCATGCCAATCCAGTTTGAACCCAGCCATATGCAAATCAGTCTTGACCTTGTGCCTCATGGGAACAGTCCAGCCCGAACTGCCAAGCCAGGTCCTCCCTGGACTGGAATAAGCATCCTAGAACCGGTTTCGGGGTTTCACCCCTCTTCAGGCAGGATAGCTTGATTCCAGTGGCATGGAGAGCATGGGACTCATGTCTGAGCATACCCGTCCCACTCGGGGTGAAAAATGCAAAAACAACAGTTGATGGTCAAAATGCAGAACAATGTCATACATTCACCACAGTACAGAGATCTGGGCCTAAATCCATCGTTTTTTGCTCACCATGCCATTCCAGTTGGAACCCAGCCATATGCAAATCAGTCTTGATCCTGTGCCTCATGGGTACAGTCCAGCCCGAACTGCCAAGCCAGGTCCTCCCTGGACTGGAATAAGCATCCTAGGACTGGTTTCGGGGTTTCACCCCTCTTCAGCCAGGATAGCTTGATTCCAGTGGCATGGAGAGCACGGGACTCACGTCTGAGCATACCCGTCCCACTAGGAGTGACAAATGCAAAAACAACAGTTGATGGACAGAATGCAGAACAACGTCATACATTCACCCCAGTACAGAGATCTGGGCCTAAATCCATCGTTTTTTTGCTCACCATGCCATTCGAGTTTGAACCCAGCCAAATGCAAATCAGTCCTGACCCTGTGCCTCATGGGAACAGTCCAGCTCGAACTGCCAAGCCAGGTCCTCCCTGGACTGGAATGAGCATCCTAGGACCGGTTTCGGGGTTTCACCCCTCTTCAGCCAGGATAGCTTGATTCCACTGGCATGGAAAGCACAGGACTCACGTCTGAGCATACCCATCCCACTCGGGGTGACCAATGCAAAAACAACAGTTGATGGACAGAATGCAGAACAATGTCATACGTTCACACCAGTACAGAGATCTGGGCCTAAATCAATCGTTTTTTTGTTCACCATGCCATTCCAGTTTGAACCCAGCCATATGCAAATCAGTCTTGACCCTGTGCCTCATGGGAACAGTCTAGCCCGAACTGTCAAGCCAGGTCCTCCCTGGACTGGAATAAGCATCTTAGGACCGGTTTCGGGGTTTCACCACTCTTCAGCCAGGATAGCTTGATTCCAGTGGCATGGAGAGCACGGGACTCAAGTCTGAGCATACCCATCCCACTCGGGGTGACAAATGCAAAAACAACAGTTGATGGACAGAATGCAGAACAATGTCATACATTCACCCCAGTACAGATATCTGGGCCTTAATCCATCCATTTTTTGCTCACCATGCCATTCCAGTTTGAACCCAGCCATATGCAAATCAGTCTTGACCCTGTGCCTCATGGGAACAGTCCAGCCCGAACTGTCAAGCCAGGTCCTCCCTGGACTGGAATAAGCATCCTAGGACCTGTTTCGGGGTTTCACCACTCTTCAGCCAGGATAGCTTGATTCCAGTGGCAAGGAGAGCACGGGACTCAAGTCTGAGCATACTCATCCCACTCGGGGTGACAAATGCAAAAACAACAGTTGATGGACAGAATGCAGAACAATGTCATACATTCACCCCAGTACAGATATCTGGGCCTTAATCCATCCATTTTTTGCTCACCATGCCATTCCAGTTTGAACCCAGCCATATGCAAATCAGTCTTGACCCTGTGCCTCATGGGAACAGTCCAGCCCGAACTGCCAAGCCAGGTCCTCCCTGGACTGGAATAAGCATCCTAGAACCGGTTTTGGGGTTTCACCCCTCTTCAGGCAGGATAGCTTGATTCCTGTGGCATGGAGAGCAAGGGACTCACGTCTGAGCATACCGATCCCACTCGGGGTGACAAATGCAAAAACAACAGTTGATGGACAAAATGCAGAACAATGTCATACATTCACCCCAGTACAGAGATCTGGGCCTAAATCCATCGTTTTTTTGCTCACCATGCCATTCCAGTTTGAACCCAGCCAAATGCAAATCAGTCCTGACCCTGTGCCTCATTTGAACAGTCCAGCTCGAACTGCCAAGCCAGGTCCTCCCTGGACTGGAATAAGCATCCTAGGACCGGTTTCGGGGTTTCACCCCTCTTCAGCCAAGATAGCTTGATTCCAGTGGCATGGAAAGCACGGGACTCATGTCTGAGCATACCCGTCCCACTCGGGGTAACCAATGCAAAAACAACAGTTGATGGACAGAATGCAGAACAATGTCATACGTTCACACCAGTACAGAGATCTGGGCCTAAATCAATTTTTTTTTGTTTACCATGCCATTCCAGTTTGAACCCAGCCATATGCAAATCAGTCTTGACCCTGTGCCTCATGGGAACAGTCCAGCCCGAACTGCCAAGCCAGGTCCTCCCTGGACTGGAATAAGCATCCTAGGACCGGTTTCGGGGTTTCACCCCTCTTCAGCCAGGATAGCTTGATTCCAGTGGCATGGAGAGCACAGGACTCATGTCTGAGCATACCCGTCCCACTCGGGGTGAAAAATGCAAAAACAACAGTTGATGGACAGAATGCAGAACAATGTCATACATTCACCCCAGTACAGAGATCTGGGCCTAAATCCATCGTTTTTTTGCTAACCATGCCATTCCAGTTTGAACCCAGCCATATGCAAATCAGTCTTGACCCTGTGACTCACAGGAACAGTCCAGCCCGAACTGCCAAGCCAGGTCCTCCCTGGACTGGAATAAGCATCCTAGGACCGGTTTTGGGGATTCACCCCTCTTCAGCCAGCATAGCTTCTTTCCAGCGGCATGGAGAGCACGGCACTCACGTCTGAGCATTCCCGTACCACTCGGGGTGACAAATGCAAAAACAACAGTTGATGGACAGAATGCAGAACAATGTCATACATTCACCCCAGTACAGAGATCTGGGCCTAAATCCAGTTTCTTTTTGCTCACCATGCCATTCCAGTTTGAACCCAGCCATATGCAAATCAGTCTTGACCCTGTGCCTCATGGGAACAGTCCAGCCCGAACTGCCAAGCCAGGTCCTCCCTGGACTGGAATAAGCATCCTAGAACCGGTTTCGGGGTTTCACCCCTCTTCAGGCAGGATAGCTTGATTCCAGTGGCATAGAGAGCACGGGACTCACGTCTGAGCATACCGATCCCACTCGGGGTGACAAACGCAAAAACAACAGTTGATGGACAAAATGCAGAACAATGTCATACATTCACCCCAGTACAGAGATCTGGGCCTAAATCCATCGTTTTTTTGCTCACCATGCCATTCCAGTTTGAACCCAGCCAAATGCAAATCAGTCCTGACCCTGTGCCTCATGGGAACAGTCCAGCTCGAACTGCCAAGCCAGGTGCTCCCTGGACTGGAATAAGCATCCTAGGACCGGTTTCGGGGTTTCACCCCTCTTCAGCCAGGATAGCTTGATTCCAGTGGCATGGAAAGCACGGGACTCACGTCTGAGCATACCCGTCCCACTCGGGGTGACCAATGCAAAAACAACAGTTGATGGACAGAATGCAGAACAATGTCATACGTTCACACCAGTACAGAGATCTGGGCCTAAATCAATCGTTTTTTTGTTCACCATGCGATTCCAGTTTGAACCCAGCCATTTGCAAATCAGTCTTGACCCTGTGCCTCATGGGAACAGTCCAGCCCGAACTGTCAAGTCAGGTCCTCCCTGGACTGGAATAAGCATCTTAGAACCGGTTTCGGGGTTTCACCACTCTTCATCCAGGATAGCTTGATTCCAGTGGCATAGAGAGCACGGGACTCACGTCTGAGCATACCCGTCCCACTCGGGGTGACAAATGCAAAAACAACAGTTGATGGACAGAATGCAGAACAATGTCATACATTCACCCCAGTACAGAGATCTGGGCCTAAATCCATCGTTTTTTTGCTCACCATGCCATTCCAGTTTGAACCCAGCCATATGCAAATCAGTTTTGACCCTGTGCCTCATGGGAACAGTCCAGCCCGAACTGCCAAGCCAGGTCCTCCCTGGACTGGAATAAGCATCCTAGAACCGGTTTCGGGGTTTCACCCCTCTTCAGGCAGGATAGCTTGATTCCAGTGGCATGGAGAGCACGGGACTCACGTCTGAGCATACCGATCCCACTCGGGGTGACAAATGCAAAAACAACAGTTGATGGACAAAATGCAGAACAATGTCATACATTCACCCCAGTACAGAGATCTGGGCCTAAATCCATCGTTTTTTTGCTCACCATGCCATTCCAGTTTGAACCCAACCAAATGCAAATCAGTCCTGACCCTGTGCCTCATGGGAACAGTCCAGCTCGAACTGCCAAGCCAGGTCCTCCCTGGACTGGAATAAGCATCCTAGGACCGGTTTCGGGGTTTCACCCCTCTTCAGCCAGGATAGCTTGATTCCAGTGGCATGGAAAGCACGGGACTCACGTCTGAGCATACCCGTCCCACTCGGGGTAACCAATGCAAAAACAATAGTTGATGGACAGAATGCAGAACAATGTCATACGTTCACACCAGTACAGAGATCTGGGCCTAAATCAATTGATTTTTTGTTCACCATGCCATTCCAGTTTGAACCCAGCCATATGCAAATCAGTCTTGACCCTGTGCCTCATGGGAACAGTCCAGCCCGAACTGCCAAGCCAGGTCCTCCCTGGACTGGAATAAGCATCCTAGGACCGGATTCGGGGTTTTACCCCTCTTCAGCCAGGATAGCTTGATTCCAGTGGCATGGAGAGCACAGGACTCACGTCTGAGCATACCCGTCCCACTCGGGGTGAAAAATGCAAAAACAACAGTTGATGGACAGAATGCAGAACAATGTCATACATTCACCCCAGTACAGAGATCTGGGCCTAAATCTATTCTTTTTTTTGCTCACCATGCCATTCCAGTATGAACCCAGCCATATGCAAATCAGTCTTGACCCTGTGACTCACAGGAACAGTCCAGCCCGAACTGCCAATCCAGGTCCTCCCTGGTCTGGAATAAGCATCCTAGGACCGGTTTTGGGGTTTCACCCCTCTTCAGCCAGCATAGCTTCATTCCAGTGGCATGGAGAGCACGGGACTCACGTCTGAGCATTCCCGTACCACTCGGGGTGACAAATGCAAAAACAACAGTTGATGGACAGAATGCAGAACAATGTCATACATTCACCCCAGTACAGAGATCTGGGCCTAAATCCATCGTTTTTTTGCTCACCATGCCATTCCAGTTTGAACCCAGCCAAATGCAAATCAGTCCTGACCCTGTGCCTCATGGGAACAAACCAGCTCGAACTGCCAAGCCAGGTCCTCCCTGGACTGGAATAAGCATCCTAGGACCGGTTTCGGGGTTTCACCCCTCTTCAGCCAGGATAGCTTGATTCTAGTGGCATGGAAAGCACGGGACTCACGTCTGAGCATACCCGTCCCACTCGGGGTGACCAATGCAAAAACAACAGTTGATGGACAGAATGCAGAACAATGTCATACGTTCACACCAGTACAGAGATCTGGGCCTAAATCAATTGTTTTTTTGTTCACCATGCCATTCCAGTTTGAACCCAGCCATATGCAAATCAGTCTTGACCCTGTGCCTCATGGGAACAGTCCAGCCCGAACTGCCAAGCCAGGTCCTCCCTGGACTGGAATAAGCATCCTAGGACCGGTTTCGGGGTTTCACCCCTCTTCAGCCAGGATAGCTTAATTCCAGTGGCATGGAGAGCACTGGACTCACGTCTGAGCATACCCGTCCCACTCGGGGTGAAAAATGCAAAAACAACAGTTGATGGACAGAATGCAGAACAATGTCATACATTCACCCCAGTACAGAGATCTAGGCCTAAATCCATCGTTTTTTTGCTCACCATGCCATTCCAGTTTGAACCCAGGCATATGCAAATCAGTCTTGACCCTGTGACTCACAGGAACAGTCCAGCCCGAACTGCCAAGCCAGGTCCTCCCTGGACTGGAATAAGCATCCTAGGACCGGTTTTGGGCTTTCACCCCTCTTCAGCCAGCATAGCTTGATTCCAGTGGCATGGAGAGCACGGGACTCACGTCTGAGCATTCCCGTACCACTCGGGGTGACAAATGCAAAAACAACAGTTGATGGACAGAATGCAGAACAATGTCATACATTCGCCCCAGTACAGAGATCTGGGCCTTAATCCAGTTTTGTTTTTGCTCACCATGCCATTCCAGTTTGAACCCAGCCATATGCAAATCAGTCTTGACCCTGTGCCTCATTGGAACAGTCCAGCCCGAACTGCCAAGCCAGGTCCTCCCTGGACTGGAATAAGCATCCTAGGACCGGATTCGGGGTTTCACCCCCCTTCAGCCAGGACAGCTTGATTCCAGTGGCATGGAGAGCACGGGACTCACGTCTGAGCATACCCGTCCCACTCGGGGTGACAAATGCAAAAACAAAAGTAGATGGTCAGAATGCAGAACAATGTCATACATTCACCCCAGTACAGAGATCTGGGCCTAAATCCATCGTTTTTTGCTCACCATGCCATTCCAGTTTGAACCCAGCCATATGCAAATCAGTCTTGACCCTGTGCCTCATGAGAACAGTCTAGCCCGAACTGCCAAGCCAGGTCCTCCCGAGACTGGAATAAGCATCCTAGGACCGGTTTCGGGGTTTCACCCCTCTTCAGCCAGGATAGCTTGATTCCAGTGGCATGGAGAGCACGGGACTCATGTCTGAGCATACCCGTCCCACTCGGGGTGAAAAATGCAAAAACAACAGTTGATGGACAGAATGCAGAACAATGTCATACATTCACCCCAGTACAGAGATCTGGGCCTAAATCCATCGTTTTTTTGCTCACCATGCCATTCCAGTTTGAACCCAGCCATATGCAAATCAGTCTTGACCCTGTGACTCATAGGAACAGTCCAGCCCGAACTGCCAAGCCAGGTCCTCCCTGGACTGGAATAAGCATCATAGGACCGGTTTCGGGGTTTCACCCCTCTTCAGCCAGGATAGCTTGATTCCAGTGGCATGGAGAGCACGGGACTCACGTCTGAGCATACCCGTCCCACTCGGGTTGAAAAATGCAAAAACAACACTTGATGGACAGAATGCAGATCAATGTCATACATTCACCCCAGTACAGAGATCTGGGCCTAAATCCTTCGTTTTTTTGCTCACCATGCCATTCCAGTTTGAACCCAGCCAAATGCAAATCAGTCCTGACCCTGTGCCTCATGGGAACAGTCTAGCTCGAACTGCCAAGCCAGGTCCTCCCTGGACTGGAATAAGCATCCTAGGACCGGTTTCGGGGTTTCACCCCTCTTCAGCCAGGATAGCTTGATTCCAGTGGCATGGAAAGCACGGGACTCACGTCTGAGCATACCCGTCCCACTCGGGGTAACCAATGCAAAAACAACAGTTGATGGACAGAATGCAGAACAATGTCATACGTTCACACCAGTACAGAGATCTGGGCCTAAATCAATTGTTTTTTTGTTCACCATGCCATTCCAGTTTGAACCCAGCCATATGCAAATCAGTCTTGACCCTGTGCCTCATGGGAACAGTCCGTCCCGAACTGCCAAGCCAGGTCCTCCCTGGACTGGAATAAGCATCCTAGGACCGGTTTCGGGGTTTTATCCCTCTTCAGCCAGGATAGCTTGATTCCAGTGGCATGGAGAGCACAGGACTCACGTCTGAGCATACCCGTCCCACTCGGGGTGAAAAATGCAAAAACAACAGTTCATGGACAGAATGCAGAACAATGTCATACATTCACCCCAGTACAGAGATCTGGGCCTAAATCTATCGTTTTTTTGCTCACCATGCCATTCCAGTATGAACCCAGCCATATGCAAATCAGTCTTGACCCTGTGACTCACAGGAACAGTCCAGCCCGAACTGCCAATCCAGGTCCTCCCTGGACTGGAATAAGCATCCTAGGACCGGTTTTGGGGTTTCACCCCTCTTCAGCCAGCATAGCTTCATTCCAGTGGCATGGAGAGCACGGGACTCACGTCTGAGCATACCCGTCCCACTCGGGGTGAAAAATGCAAAAACAACAGTTGATGGACAGAATGCAGAACAATGTCATACATTCACCCCAGTACAGAGATCTGGGCCTAAATCCATCGTTTTTTTGCTCACCATGCCATTCCAGTTTAAACCCAGCCATATGCAAATCAGTCTTGACCCTGTGACTCATAGGAACAGTCCAGCCCGAACTGCCAAGCCAGGTCCTCCCTGGACTGGAATAAGCATCCTAGGACCGGTTTCGGGGTTTCACCCCTCTTCAGCCAGGATAGCTTGATTCCAGTGGCATGGAGAGCACGGGACTCACGTCTGAGCATACCCGTCCCACTCGGGTTGAAAAATGCAAAAACAACACTTGATGGACAGAATGCAGATCAATGTCATACATTCACCCCAGTACAGAGATCTGGGCCTAAATCCTTCGTTTTTTTGCTCACCATGCCATTCCAGTTTGAACCCAGCCAAATGCAAATCAGTCCTGACCCTGTGCCTCATGGGAACAGTCCAGCTCGAACTGCCAAGCCAGGTCCTCCCTGGACTGGAATAAGCATCCTAGGACCGGTTTCGGGGTTTCACCCCTCTTCAGCCAGGATAGCTTGATTCCAGTGGCATGGAAAGCACGGGACTCACGTCTGAGCATACCCGTCCCACTCGGGGTAACCAATGCAAAAACAACAGTTGATGGACAGAATGCAGAACAATGTCATACGTTCACACCAGTACAGAGATCTGGGCCTAAATCAATTGTTTTTTTGTTCACCATGCCATTCCAGTTTGAACCCAGCCATATGCAAATCAGTCTTGACCCTGTGCCTCATGGGAACAGTCCAGCCCGAACTGCCAAGCCAGGTCCTCCCTGGACTGGAATAAGCATCCTAGGACCGGTTTCGGGGTTTTACCCCTCTTCAGCCAGGATAGCTTGATTCCAGTGGCATGGAGAGCACAGGACTCACGTCTGAGCATACCCGTCCCACTCGGGGTGAAAAATGCAAAAACAACAGTTGATGGACAGAATGCAGAACAATGTCATACATTCACCCCAGTACAGAGATCTGGGCCTAAATCTATCGTTTTTTTGCTCACCATGCCATTCCAGTATGAACCCAGCCATTTGCAAATCAGTCTTGACCCTGTGACTCACGGGAACAGTCTAGCCCGAACTGCCAATCCAGGTCCTCCCTGGACTGGAATAAGCATCCTAGGACCGGTTTTGGGGTTTCACCCCTCTTCAGCCAGCATAGCTTCATTCCAGTGGCATGGAGAGCACGGGACTCACGTCTGAGCATTCCCGTACCACTCGGGGTGACAAATGCAAAAACAACAGTTGATGGACAGAATGCAGAACAATGTCATACATTCACCCCAGTACAGAGATCTGGGCTTAAATCCAGTTTTTTTTGCTCACCATGCCATTCCAGTTTGAACCCAGCCATATGCAAATCAGTCTTGACCCTGTGCCTCATGGGAACAGTCCAGCCCGAACTGCCAAGCCAGGTCCTCCCTGGACTGGAATAAGCATCCTAGAACCGATTTCGGGGTTTCACCCCTCTTAAGGCAGGATAGCTTGATTCCAGTGGCATGGAGAGCACGGGACTCACGTCTGAGCATACCGATCCCACTCAGGGTGACAAATGCAACAACAACAGTTGATGGACAGAATGCAGAACAATGTCATACATTCACCAGAGTACAGAGATCTGGGCCTAAATCCATCGTTTTTTGCTCACCATGCCATTCCAGTTTGAACCCAGCCATAGGCAAATCAGTCTTGACCCTGTGCCTCATGGGAACAGTCCAGCCCGAACTGCCAAGCCAGGTCCTCCCTGGACTGGAATAAGCATCCTAGGACCGGATTCGGGGTTTCACCCCCCTTCAGCCAGGACAGCTTGATTCCAGTGGCATGGAGAGCACGGGACTCACGTCTGAGCATACCCGTCCCACTCGGGGTGACAAATGCAAAAACAAAAGTAGATGGTCAGAATGCAGAACAATGTCATACATTCACCCCAGTACAGAGATCTGGGCCTAAATCCATCGTTTTTTGCTCACCATGCCATTCCAGTTTGAACCCAGCCATATGCAAATCAGTCTTGACCCTGTGCCTCATGAGAACAGTCCAGCCCGAACTGCCAAGCCAGGTCCTCCCGAGACTGGAATAAGCATCCTAGGACCGGTTTCGGGGTTTCACCCCTCTTCAGCCAGGATAGCTTGATTCCAGTGGCATGGAGAGCACGGGACTCACGTCTGAGCATACCCGTCCCACTCGGGGTGAAAAATGCAAAAACAACAGTTGATGGACAGAATGCAGAACAATGTCATACATTCACCCCAGTACAGAGATCTGGGCCTAAATCCATCGTTTTTTTGCTCACCATGCCATTCCAGTTTGAACCCAGCCATATGCAAATCAGTCTTGACCCTGTGACTCATAGGAACAGTCCAGCCCGAACTGCCAAGCCAGGTCCTCCCTGGACTGGAATAAGCATCCTAGGACCGGTTTCGGGGTTTCACCCCTCTTCAGCCAGGATAGCTTGATTCCAGTGGCATGGAGAGCACGGGACTCACGTCTGAGCATACCCGTCCCACTCGGGGTGAAAAATGCAAAAACAACACTTGATGGACAGAATGCAGATCAATGTCATACATTCACCCCAGTACAGAGATCTGGGCCTAAATCCTTCGTTTTTTTGCTCACCATGCCATTCCAGTTTGAACCCAGCCATATGCAAATCAGTCTTGACCCTGTGACTCATAGGAACAGTCCAGCCAGAACTGCCAAGCCAGGTCATCCCTGGACTGGAATAAGCATCCTAGGACCGGTTTCGGGGTTTCACCCCTCTTCAGCCAGGATAGCTTGATTCCAGTGGCATGGAGAGCACGGGACTCACGTCTGAGCATACCCGTCCCACTCGGGGTGTCAAATGCAAAAACAAAAGTAGATGGTCAGAATGCAGAACAATGTCATACATTCACCCCAGTACAGAGATCTGGGCCTAAATCCATTGTTTTTTTGCTCACCATGCCATTCCAGTTTGAACCCAGCCATATGCTAATCAGTCTTGACCCTGTGACTCATAGGAACAGTCCAGCCCGAACTGCAAAGCCAGGTCGTCCCTGGACTGGAATAAGCATCCTAGGACCGCTTTCGGGGTTTCAACCCTCTTCAGCCAGGATAGCTTGATTCCAGTGGCATGGAGAGCGCGGGACTCACGTCTGAGCATTCCCGTCCCACTCGGGGTGACAAATGCAAAAACAACAGTTGATGGACAGAATGCAGAACAATGTCATACATTCACCACAGTACAGAGATATGGGCCTTAATCCATCCATTTTTTGCTCACCATGCCATTCCAGTTTGAACCCAGCCATATGCAAATCAGTCTTGACCCTGTGCCTCATGGGAACAGTCCAGCCAGAACTGTCAAGCCAGGTCCTCCCTGGACTGGAATAAGCATCCTAGGACCGGTTTGGGGTTTCACCACTCTTCAGCCAGGATAGCTTGATTCCAGTGGGATAGAGAGCACGGGACTCACGTCTGAGCATACCCGTCCCACTCGGGGTGACAAATGCAAAAACAACAGTTGATGGGCAGAATGCAGAACAATGTCATACATTCACCCCAGTACAGAGATCTGGGCCTAAATCCATCGTTTTTTTGCTCACCATGCCATTCCAGTTTGAACCCAGCCATATGCAAATCAGTCTTGACCCTGTGCCTCATGGGAACAGTCCAGCCCGAACTGCCAAGCCAGGTCCTCCCTGGACTGGAATAAGCATCCTAGAACCGGTTTCGGGGTTTCACCCCTCTTCAGGCAGGATAGCTTGATTCCAGTGGCATGGAGAGCACGGGACTCACGTCTGAGCATACCGATCCCACTCGGGGTGACAAATGCAAAAACAACAGTTGATGGACAAAATGCAGAACAATGTCATACATTCACCCCAGTACAGAGATCTGGGCCTAAATCCATCGTTTTTTTGCTCACCATGCCATTCCAGTTTGAACGCAGCCATATGCAAATCAGTCTTGACCCTGTGACTCATAGGAACAGTCCAGCCCGAACTGCAAAGCCAGGTCGTCCCTGGACTGGAATAAGCATCCTAGGACCGCTTTCGGGGTTTCAACCCTCTTCAGCCAGGATAGCTTGATTCCAGTGGCATGGAGAGCGCGGGACTCACGTCTGAGCATTCCCGTCCCACTCGGGGTGACAAATGCAAAAACAACAGTTGATGGACAGAATGCAGAACAATGTCATACATTCACCACAGTACAGAGATATGGGCCTTAATTCATCCATTTTTTGCTCACCATGCCATTCCAGTTTGAACCCAGCCATATGCAAATCAGTCTTGACCGTGTGCCTCATGGGAACAGTCCAGCCCGAACTGTCAAGCCAGGTCCTCCCTAGACTGGAATAAGCATCCTAGGACCGGTTTCGGGGTTTCACCACTCTTCAGCCAGGATAGCTTGATTCCAGTGGCATAGAGAGCACGGGACTCACGTCTGAGCATACCCGTCCCACTCGGGGTGACAAATGCAAAAACAACAGTTGATGGGCAGAATGCAGAACAATGTCATACATTCACCCCAGTACAGAGATCTGGGCCTAAATCCATCGTTTTTTTGCTCACCATGCCATTCCAGTTTGAACCCAGCCATATGCAAATCAGTCTTGACCCTGTGTCTCATGGGAATAGTCCAGCCCGAACTGCCAAGCCAGGTCCTCCCTGGACTGGAATAAGCATCCTAGAACCGGTTTCGGGGTTTCACCCCTCTTCAGGCAGGATAGCTTGATTCCAGTGGCATGGAGAGCACGGGACTCACGTCTGAGCATACCGATCCCACTCAGGGTGACAAATGCAAAAACAACAGTTGATGGACAAAATGCAGAACAATGTCATACATTCACCCCAGTACAGAGATCTGGGCCTAAATCCTTCGTTTTTTTGCTCACCATGCCATTCCAGTTTGAACCCAGCCAAATGCAAATCAGTCCTGACCCTGTGCCTCATGGGAACAGTCCAGCTCGAACTGCCAAGCCAGGTCCTCCCTGGACTGGAATAAGCATCCTAGGACCGGTTTCGGAGTTTCACCCCTCTTCAGCCAGGATAGCTTGATTCCAGTGGCATGGAAAGCACGGGACTCACGTCTGAGCATACCCGTCCCACTCGGGGTAACCAATGCAAAAACAACAGTTGATGGACAGAATGCAGAACAATGTCATACGTTCACACCAGTACAGAGATCTGGGCCTAAATCAATTGTTTTTTTGTTCACCATGCCATTCCAGTTTGAACCCAGCCATATGCAAATCAGTCTTGACCCTGTGCCTCATGGGAACAGTCCAGCCCGAACTGCCAAGCCAGGTCCTCCCTGGACTGGAATAAGCATCCTAGGACCGGTTTCGGGGTTTTACCCCTCTTCAGCCAGGATAGCTTGATTCCAGTGGCATGGAGAGCACAGGACTCACGTCTGAGCATACCCGTCCCACTCGGGGTGAAAAACTGCAAAAACAACAGTTGATGGACAGAATGCAGAACAATGTCATACATTCACCCCAGTACAGAGATCTGGGCCTAAATCTATCGTTTTTTTGCTCACCATGCCATTCCAGTATGAACCCAGCCATATGCAAATCAGTCTTGACCCTGTGACTCACAGGAACAGTCCAGCCCGAACTGCCAATCCAGGTCCTCCCTGGACTGGAATAAGCATCCTAGGACCGGTTTTGGGGTTTCACCCCTCTTCAGCCAGCATAGCTTCATTCCAGTGGCATGGAGAGCACGGGACTCACGTCTGAGCATTCCCGTACCACTCGGGGTGACAAATGCAAAAACAACAGTTGATGGACAGAATGCAGAACAATGTCATACATTCACCCCAGTACAGAGATCTGGGCCTAAATCCAGTTTTTTTTGCTCACCATGCCATTCCAGTTTGAACCCAGCCATATGCAAATCAGTCTTGACCCTCTGCCTCATGGGAACAGTCCAGCCCGAACTGCCAAGCCAGGTCCTCCCTGGACTGGAATGAGCATCCTAGGACCGGTTTCGGGGTTTCACCCCTCTTCAGCCAGGATAGCTTGATTCCAGTGGCATGGAAAGCACAGGACTCACGTCTGAGCATACCCGTCCCACTCGTGGTGACCAATGCAAAAACAACAGTTGATGGACAGAATGCAGAACAATGTCATACATTCACCAGAGTACAGAGATCTGGGCCTAAATCCATCGTTTTTTGCTCACCATGCCATTCCAGTTTGAACCCAGCCATAGGCAAATCAGTCTTGACCCTGTGCCTCATGGGAACAGTCCAGCCCGAACTGCCAAGCCAGGTCCTCCCTGGACTGGAATAAGCATCCTAGGACCGGATTTGGGGTTTCACCCCCCTTCAGCCAGGACAGCTTGATTCCAGTGGCATGGAGAGCACGGGACTCACGTCTGAGCATACCCGTCCCACTCAGGGTGACAAATGCAAAAACAGAAGTAGATGGTCAGAATGCAGAACAATGTCATACATTCACCCCAGTACAGAGATCTGGGCCTAAATCCATCGTTTTTTGCTCACCATGCCATTCCAGTTTGAACCCAGCCATATGCAAATCAGTCTTGACCCTGTGCCTCATGAGAACAGTCCAGCCCGAACTGCCAAGCCAGGTCCTCCCGAGACTGGAATAAGCATCCTAGGACCGGTTTCGGGGTTTCACCCCTCTTCAGCCAGGATAGCTTGATTCCAGTGGCATGGAGAGCACGGGACTCACGTCTGAGCATACCCGTCCCACTCGGGGTGAAAAATGCAAAAACAACAGTTGATGGACAGAATGCAGAACAATGTCATACATTCACCCCAGTACAGAGATCTGGGCCTAAATCCATCGTTTTTTTGCTCACCATGCCATTCCAGTTTGAACCCAGCCATATGCAAATCAGTCTTGAACCTGTGACTCATAGGAACAGTCCAGCCCGAACTGCCAAGCCAGGTCCTCCCTGGACTGGAATAAGCATCCTAGGACCGATTTCGGGGTTTCACCCCTCTTCAGCCAGGATAGCTTGATTCCAGTGGCATGGAGAGCACGGGACTCACGTCTGAGCATACCCGTCCCACTCGGGGTGAAAAATGCAAAAACAACACTTGATGGACAGAATGCAGATCAATGTCATACATTCACCCCAGTACAGAGATCTGGGCCTAAATCCTTCGTTTTTTTGCTCACCATGCCATTCCAGTTTGAACCCAGCCATATGCAAATCAGTCTTGACCCTGTGACTCATAGGAACAGTCCAGCCAGAACTGCCAAGCCAGGTCCTCCCTGGACTGGAATAAGCATCCTAGGACCGGTTTCGGGGTTTCACCCCTCTTCAGCCAGGATAGCTTGATTCCAGTGGCATGGAGAGCACGGGACTCACGTCTGAGCATACCGGTCCCACTCGGGGTGTCAAATGCAAAAACAAAAGTAGATGGTCAGAATGCAGAACAATGTCATACATTCACCCCAGTACAGAGATCTGGGCCTAAATCCATCGTTTTTTTGCTCACCATGCCATTCCAGTTTGAACCCAGCCATATGCAAATCAGTCTTGACCCTGTGACTCATAGGAACAGTCCAGCCCGAACTGCAAAGCCAGGTCCTCCCGGGACTGGAATAAGCATCCTAGGACCGCTTTCGGGGTTTCAACCCTCTTCAGCCAGGATAGCTTGATTCCAGTGGCATGGAGAGCGCGGGACTCACGTCTGAGCATTCCCGTCCCACTCGGGGTGACAAATGCAAAAACAACAGTTGATGGACAGAATGCAGAACAATGTCATACATTCACCACAGTACAGAGATATGGGCCTTAATCCATCCATTTTTTGCTCACTATGCCATTCCAGTTTGAACCCAGCCATATGCAAATCAGTCTTGACCCTGTGCCTCATGGGAACAGTCCAGCCCGAACTGTCAAGCCAGGTCCTCCCTGGACTAGAATAAGCATCCTAGGACCGGTTTCGGGGTTTCACCACTCTTCAGCCAGGATAGCTTGATTCCAGTGGGATAGAGAGCACGGGACTCACGTCTGAGCATACCCGTCCCACTCGGGGTGACAAATGCAAAAACAACAGTTGATGGGCAGAATGCAGAACAATGTCATACATTCACCCCAGTACAGAGATCTGGGCCTAAATCCATCGTTTTTTTGCTCACCATGCCATCCCAGTTTGAACCCAGCCATATGCAAATCAGTCTTGACCCTGTGCCTCATGGGAACAGTCCAGCCCGAACTGCCAAGCCAGGTCCTCCCTGGACTGGAATAAGCATCCTAGAACCGGTTTCGGGGTTTCACCCCTCTTCAGGCAGGATAGCTTAATTCCAGTGGCATGGAAAGCACGGGACTCACGTCTGAGCATACCCGTCCCACTCGGGGTAACCAATGCAAAAACAACAGTTGATGGACAGAATGCAGAACAATGTCATACGTTCACACCAGTACAGAGATCTGGGCCTAAATCAATTGTTTTTTTGTTCACCATGCCATTCCAGTTTGAACCCAGCCATATGCAAATCAGTCTTGACCCTGTGCCTCATGTGAACAGTCCAGCCCGAACTGCCAAGCCAGGTCCTCCCTGGACTGGAATAAGCATCCTAGGACCGGTTTCGGGGTTTCACCCCTCTTCAGCCAGGATAGCTTGATTCCAGTGGCATGGAGAGCACAGGACTCACGTCTGAGCATACCTGTCCCACTCGGGGTAAAAAATGCAAAAACAACAGTTGATGGACAGAATGCAGAACAATGTCATACATTCACCCCAGTACAGAGATCTGGGCCTAAATCCATCGTTTTTTTGCTCACCATGCCATTCCAGTTTGAACCCAGCCATATGCAAATCAGTCTTGACCCTGTGACTCACAGGAACAGTCCAGCCCAAACTGCCAAGCCAGGTCCTCCCTGGACTGGAATAAGCATCCTAGGACCGGTTTTGGAGTTTCATCCCTCTTCAGCCAGCATAGCTTCATTCCAGTGGCATGGAGAGCACGGGACTCACGTCTGAGCATTCCCGTACCACTCGGGGTGACAAATGCAAAAACAACAGTTGATGGACAGAATGCAGAACAATGTCATACATTCACCCCAGTACAGAGTTCTGGGCCCAAATCCAGTTTTTTTTGCTCACCATGCCATTCCAGTTTGAACCCAGCCATATGCCAATCAGTCTTGACCCTGTGCCTCATGGGAACAGTCCAGCCCGAACTGCCAAGCCAGGTCCTCCCTGGACTGGAATAAGCATCCTAGAACCGGTTTTGGGGTTTCACCCCTCTTCAGGCAGGATAGCTTGATTCCAGTGGCATGGAGAGCACGGGACTCACGTCTGAGCATTACGATCCCACTCGGGGTGACAAATGCAAAAACAACAGTTGATGGACAAAATGCAGAACAATGTCATACATTCACCCCAGTACAGAGATCTGGGCCTAAATCCATCGTTTTTTTGCTCACCATGCCATTCCAGTTTGAATCCAGCCAAATGCAAATCAGTCCTGACCCTGTGCCTCATGGGAACAGTCCAGCTCGAACTGCCAAGCCAGGTCCTCCCTGGACTGGAATAAGCATCCTAGGACCGGTTTCGGGGTTTCACCCCTCTTCAGCCAGGATAGCTTGATTCCAGTGGCATGGAAAGCACGGGACTCACGTCTGAGCATACCCGTCCCACTCGGGGTGACAAATGCAAAAACAACAGTTGATGGACAGAATGCAGAACAATGGCATACGTTCACACCAGTACAGAGATCTGGGCCTAAATCCAGTTTTTTTTGCTCACCATGCAATTCCAGTTTGAACCCAGCCATATGCAAATCAGTCTTGACCCTGTGCCTCATGAGAACAGTCCAGCCCGAACTGCCAAGCCAGGTCCTCCCGAGACTGGAATAAGCATCCTAGGACCGGTTTCGGGGTTTCACCCCTCTTCAGCCAGCATAGCTTGATTCCAGTGGCATGGAGAGCACAGGACTCACGTCTGAGCATACCCGTCCCACTCGGGGTGAAAAATGCAAAAACAACAGTTGATGGACAGAATGCAGAACAATGTCATACATTCACCCCAGTACAGAGATCTGGGCCTAAATCTATCGTTTTTTTGCTCACCATGCCATTCCAGTTTGAACCCAGCCATATGCAAATCAGTCTTGACCCTGTGACTCACAGGAACAGTCCAGCCCGAACTGCCAATCCAGGTCCTCCCTGGACTGGAATAAGCATCCTAGGACCGGTTTTGGGGTTTCACCCCTCTTCTGCCAGCATAGCTTCATTCCAGTGGCATGGAGAGCACGGGACTCACGTCTGAGCATTCCCGTACCACTCGGGGTGACAAATGCAAAAACAACAGTTGATGGACAGAATGCAGAACAATGTCATACATTCACCCCAGTACAGAGATCTGGGCCTAAATCCAGTTTTTTTTTGCTCACCATGCCATTCCAGTTTGAACCCAGCCATATGCAAATCAGTCTTGACCCTGTGCCTCATGGGAACAGTCCAGCCCGAACTGCCAAGCCAGGTCCTCCCTGGACTGGAATAAGCATCCTAGAACCAATTTCGGGGTTTCACCCCTCTTAAGGCAGGATAGCTTGATTCCAGTGGCATGGAGAGCACGGGACTCACGTCTGAGCATACCGATCCCACTCGGGGTGACAAATGCAAAAACAACAGTTGATGGACAAAATGCAGAACAATGTCATACATTCACCCCAGTACAGAGATCTGGGCCTAAATCCATCGTTTTTTTGCTCACCATGCCATTCCAGTTTGAACCCAGCCAAATGCAAATCAGTCCTGACCCTGTGCCTCATGGGAACAAACCAGCTCGAACTGCCAAGCCAGGTCCTCCCTGGACTGGAATAAGCATCCTAGGACCGGTTTCGGGGTTTCACCCCTCTTCAGCCAGTATAGCTTGATTCCAGTGGCATGGAAAGCACGGGACTCACGTCTGAGCATACCCGTCCCACTCGGGGTGACCAATGCAAAAACAGCAGTTGATGGACAGAATGCAGAACAATGTCATACGTTCATACCAGTACAGAGATCTGGGCCTAAATCAATTGTTTTTTTGTTCAACATGCCATTCCAGTTTGAACCCAGCCATATGCAAATCAGTCTTGACCCTGTGCCTCATGGGAACAGTCCAGCCCGAACTGCCAAGCCAGGTCCTCCCGAGACTGGAATAAGCATCCTAGGACCGGTTTTGGGGTTTCACCCCTCTTCAGCCAGCATAGCTTGATTCCAGTGGCATGGAGAGCACGGGACTCACGTCTGAGCATTCCCGTCCCACTCGGGGTGACAAATGCAAAAACAAAAGTAGATGGTCAGAATGCAGAACAATGTCATACATTCACCCCAGTACAGAGATCTGGGCCTAAATCCATCGTTTTTTGCTCACCATGCCATTCCAGTTTGAACCCAGCCATATGCAAATCAGTCTTGACCCTGTGCCTCATGAGAACAGTCCAGCCCGAACTGCCAAGCCAGGTCCTCCCGAGACTGGAATAAGCATCCTAGGGCCGGTTTCGGGGTTTCACCCCTCTTCAGCCAGGATAGCTTGATTCCAGTGGCATGGAGAGCACGGGACTCACGTCTGAGCATACCGATCCCACTCGGGGTGACAAATGCAAAAACAACAGTTGATGGACAAAATGCAGAACAATGTCATACATTCACCCCAGTACAGAGATCTGGGCCTAAATCCATCGTTTTTTTGCTCACCATGCCATTCCAGTTTCAACCCAGCCAAATGCAAATCAGTCCTGACCCTGTGCCTCATGGGAACAAACCAGCTCGAACTGCCAAGCCAGGTCCTCCCTGGACTGGAATAAGCATCCTAGGACCGGTTTCGGGGTTTCACCCCTCTTCAGCCAGGATAGCTTGATTCCAGTGGCATGGAAAGCACGGGACTCACGTCTGAGCATACCCGTCCCACTCGGGGTGACCAATGCAAAAACAGCAGTTGATGGACAGAATGCAGAACAATGTCATACGTTCATACCAGTACAGAGATCTGGGCCTAAATCAATTGTTTTTTTGTTCAACATGCCATTCCAGTTTGAACCCAGCCATATGCAAATCAGTCTTGACCCTGTGCCTCATGGGAACAGTCCAGCCCGAACTGCCAAGCCAGGTCCTCCCGAGACTGGAATAAGCATCCTAGGACCGGTTTTTGGGGTTTCACCCCTCTTCAGCCAGCATAGCTTGATTCCAGTGGCATGGAGAGCACGGGACTCACGTCTGAGCATTCCCGTCCCACTCGGGGTGACAAATGCAAAAACAAAAGTAGATGTTCAGAATGCAGAACAATGTCATACATTCACCCCAGTACAGAGATCTGGGCCTAAATCCATCGTTTTTTTGCTCACCATGCCATTCCAGTTTGAACCCAGCCATATGCAAATCAGTCTTGACCCTGTGCCTCATGAGAACAGTCCAGCCCGAACTGCCAAGCCAGGTCCTCCCGAGACTGGAATAAGCATCCTAGGGCCGGTTTCGGGGTTTCACCCCTCTTCAGCCAGGATAGCTTGATTCCAGTGGCATGGAGAGCACGGGACTCACGTCTGAGCATACCCGTCCCACTCGGGGTGAAAAATGCAAAAACAACAGTTGATGGACAGAATGCAGAACAATGTCATACATTCACCCCAGTACAGAGATCTGGGCCTAAATCCATCGTTTTTTTGCTCACCATGCCATTCCAGTTTGAACCCAGCCATATGCAAATCAGTCTTGACCCTGTGACTCATAGGAACAGTCCAGCCCGAACTGCCAAGCCAGGTCCTCCCTGGACTGGAATAAGCATCCTAGGACCGCTTTCGGGGTTTCAACCCTCTTCAGCCAGGATAGCTTGATTCCAGTGGCATGGAGAGCGCGGGACTCACGTCTGAGCATTCCCGTCCCACTCGGGGTGACAAATGCAAAAACAACAGTTGATGGACAGAATGCAGAACAATGTCATACATTCACCACAGTACAGAGATATGGGCCTTAATCCATCCATTTTTTGCTCACCATGCCATTCCAGTTTGAACCCAGCCATATGCAAATCAGTCTTGACCCTGTGCCTCATGGGAACAGTCCAGCCCGAACTGTCAAGCCAGGTCCTCCCTGGACTGGAATAAGCATCCTATGACCGGTTTCGGGGTTTCACCACTCTTCAGCCAGGATAGCTTGATTCCAGTGGCATAGAGAGCACGGGACTCACGTCTGAGCATACCCGTCCCACTCGGGGTGACAAATGCAAAAACAACAGTTGATGGGCAGAATGCAGAACAATGTCATACATTCACCCCAGTACAGAGATCTGGGCCTAAATCCATCGTTTTTTTGCTCACAATGCCATTCCAGTTTGAACCCAGCCATATGCAAATCAGTCTTGACCCTGTGCCTCATGGGAACAGTCCAGCCCGAACTGCCAAGCCAGGTCTTCCCTGGACTGGAATAAGCATCCTAGAACCGGTTTCGGGGTTTCACCCCTCTTCAGGCAGGATAGCTTGATTCCAGTGGCATGGAGAGCACGGGACTCACGTCTGAGCATACCCGTCCCACTCGGGGTAACCAATGCAAAAACAACAGTTGATGGGCAGAATGCAGAACAATGTCATACATTCACCCCAGTACAGAGATCTGGGCCTAAATCCATCGTTTTTTTGCTCACAATGCCATTCCAGTTTGAACCCAGCCATATGCAAATCAGTCTTGACCCTGTGCCTCATGGGAACAGTCCAGCCCGAACTGCCAAGCCAGGTCCTCCCTGGACTGGAATAAGCAACCTAGAACCGGTTTCGGGGTTTCACCCCTCTTCAGGCAGGATAGCTTGATTCCAGTGGCATGGAGAGCACGGGACTCACGTCTGAGCATACCCGTCCCACTCGGGGTAACCAATGCAAAAACAACAGTTGATGGACAGAATGCAGAACAATGTCATACGTTCACACCAGTACAGAAATCTGGGCCCAAATCAATAGTTTTTTTGTTCACCATGCCATTCCAGTTTGAACCCAGCCATATGCAAATCTGTCTTGACCCTGTGCCTCATGGGAACAGTCCAGCCCGAACTGCCAAGCCAGGTCCTCCCTGGACTGGAATAATCATCCTAGGACCGGTTTCGGGGTTTCACCCCTCTTCAGCCAGGATAGCTTGATTCCAGTGGCATGGAGAGCACAGGACTCACGTCTGAGCATACCCGTCACACTCGGGGTGAAAAATGCAAAAACAACATTTGATGGACAGAATGCAGAACAACGTCATACATTCACCCCAGTACAGAGATTTGGGCTTAAATCCATCGTTTTTTTGCTCACCATGCCATTCCAGTTTGAACCCAGCCATATGCAAATCAGTCTTGACCCTGTGCCTCATGGGAACAGTCCAGCCCGAACTGCCAAGCCAGGTCTTCCCTGGACTGGAATAAGCATCCTAGAACCGGTTTCGGGGTTTCACCCCTCTTCAGGCAGGATAGCTTGATTCCAGTGGCATGGAGAGCACGGGACTCACGTCTGAGCATACCCGTCCCACTCGGGGTAACCAATGCAAAAACAACAGTTGATGGGCAGAATGCAGAACAATGTCATACATTCACCCCAGTACAGAGATCTGGGCCTAAATCCATCGTTTTTTTGCTCACAATGCCATTCCAGTTTGAACCCAGCCATATGCAAATCAGTCTTGACCCTGTGCCTCATGGGAACAGTCCAGCCCGAACTGCCAAGCCAGGTCCTCCCTGGACTGGAATAAGCAACCTAGAACCGGTTTCGGGGTTTCACCCCTCTTCAGGCAGGATAGCTTGATTCCAGTGGCATGGAGAGCACGGGACTCACGTCTGAGCATACCCGTCCCACTCGGGGTAACCAATGCAAAAACAACAGTTGATGGACAGAATGCAGAACAATGTCATACGTTCACACCAGTACAGAAATCTGGGCCCAAATCAATAGTTTTTTTGTTCACCATGCCATTCCAGTTTGAACCCAGCCATATGCAAATCTGTCTTGACCCTGTGCCTCATGGGAACAGTCCAGCCCGAACTGCCAAGCCAGGTCCTCCCTGGACTGGAATAAGCATCCTAGGACCGGTTTTGGGGTTTCACCCCTCTTCAGCCAGCATAGCTTCATTCCAATGGCATGGAGAGCACGGGACTCACGTCTGAGCATACCCGTCCCACTCAGGGTGACCAATGCAAAAACAACAGTTGATGGACAGAATGCAGAACAATGGCATACGTTCACACCAGTACAGAGATCTGGGCCTAAATCCAGTTTTTTTTGCTCACCATGCTATTCCAGTTTGAACCCAGCCATATGCAAATCCGTCTTGACCCTGTGCCTCATGGGAACAGTCCAGCCCGAACTGCCAAGCCAGGTTCTCCCTGGACTTGAAAAGCATCCTAGGACCGGATTCGGGGTTTCACCCCTCTTCAGCCAGGACAGCTTGATTCCAGTGGCATGGAGAGCACGGGACTCACGTCTGAGCATACCCCTCCCACTCGGGGTGACAAATGCAAAAACAAAAGTAGATGGTCAGAATGCAGAACAATCTCATACATTCACCCCAGTACAGAGATCTGGGCCTAAATCCATCGTTTTTTGCTCACCATGCCATTCAAGTTTGAACCCAGCCATATGCAAATCAGTCTTGACCCTGTGCCTCATGAGAACAGTCCAGCCCGAACTGCCAAGCCAGGTCCTCCCGAAACTGGAATAAGCATCCTAGGACCGGTTTCGGGGTTTCACCCCTCTTCAGCCAGGATAGCTTGATTCCAGTGGCATGGAGAGCACGGGACTCACGTCTGAGCATACCCGTCCCACTCGGGGTGAAAAATGCAAAAACAACAGTTGATGGACAGAATGCAGAACAATGTCATACATTCACCCCAGTACAGAGATCTGGGCCTAAATCCATCGTTTTTTTGCTCACCATGCCATTCCAGTTTGAACCCAGCCATATGCAAATCAGTCTTGACCCTGTGACTCATAGGAACAGTCCAGCCCGAACTGCCAAGCCAGGTCCTCCCTGGACTGGAATAAGCATCCTAGGACCGGTTTCGGGGTTTCACCCCTCTTCAGCCAGGATAGCTTGATTCCAGTGGCATGGAGAGCACGGGACTCACGTCTGAGCATACCCGTCCCACTCGGGGTGAAAAATGCAAAAACAACACTTGATGGACAGAATGCAGATCAATGTCATACATTCACCCCAGTAAAGAGATCTGGGCCTAAATCCATCGTTTTTTGCTCACCATGCCATTCCAGTTTGAACCCAGCCATATGCAAATCAGTCTTGACCCTGTGCCTCATGAGAACAGTCCAGCCCGAACTGCCAAGCCAGGTCCTCCCTGGACTGGAATAATCATCCTAGGACCGGTTTCGGGGTTTCACCCCTCTTCAGCCAGGATAGCTTGATTCCAGTGGCATGGAGAGCACAGGACTCACGTCTGAGCATACCCGTCCCACTCGGGGTGAAAAATGCAAAAACAACATTTGATGGACAGAATGCAGAACAATGTCATACATTCACCTCAGTACAGAGATCTGGGCCTAAATCCATCGTTTTTTTGCTCACCATGCCATTCCACTTTGAACCCAGCCATATGCATATCAGTCTTGACCCTGTGACTCACAGGAACAGTCCAGCCCGAACTGCCAAGCCAGGTCCTCCCTGGACTGGAATAAGCATCCTAGGACCGGTTTTGGGGTTTCACCCCTCTTCAGCCAGCATAGCTTCATTCCAGTGGCATGGAGAGCGCGGGACTCACGTCTGAGCATTCCCGTCCCACTCGGGGTGACAAATGCAAAAACAACAGTTGATGGACAGAATGCAGAACAATGTCATACATTCACCACAGTACAGAGATATGGGCCTTAATCCATCCATTTTTTGCTCACCATGCCATTCCAGTTTGAACCCAGCCATATGCAAATCAGTCTTGACCCTGTGCCTCATGGGAACAGTCCAGCCCGAACTGTCAAGCCAGGTCCTCCCTGGACTGGAATAAGCATCCTAGGACCGGTTTCGGGGTTTCACCACTCTTCAGCCAGGATAGCTTGATTCCAGTGGCATAGAGAGCACGGGACTCACGCCTGAGCATACCCGTCCCACTCGGGGTGACAAATGCAAAAACAACAGTTGATGGGCAGAATGCAGAACAATGTCATACATTCACCCCAGTACAGAGATCTGGGCCTAAATCCATCGTTTTTTTGCTCACAATGCCATTCCAGTTTGAACCCAGCCATATGCAAATCAGTCTTGACCCTGTGCCTCATGGGAACAGTCCAGCCCGAACTGCCAAGCCAGGTCCTCCCTGGACTGGAATAAGCATCCTAGAACCGGTTTCGGGGTTTCACCCCTCTTCAGGCAGGATAGCTTGATTCCAGTGGCATGGAGAGCACGGGACTCACGTCTGAGCATACCCGTCCCACTCGGGGTAACCAATGCAAAAACAACAGTTGATGGACAGAATGCAGAACAATGTCATACGTTCACACCAGTACAGAGATCTGGGCCTAAATCAATTGTTTTTTTGTTCACCATGCCATTCCAGTTTGAACCCAGCCATATGCAAATCAGTCTTGACCCTGTACCTCATGGGAACAGTCCAGCCCGAACTGCCAAGCCAGGTCCTCCCTGGACTGGAATAATCATCCTAGGACCGGTTTCGAGGTTTCACCCCTCTTCAGCCAGGATAGCTTGATTCCAGTGGCATGGAGAGCACAGGACTCACGTCTGAGCATACCCGTCCCACTCGGGGTGACAAATGCAAAAACGACAGTTGATGGACAGAATGCAGAACAATGTCATACATTCACCACAGTACAGAGATATGGGCCTTAATCTATCCATTTTTTGCTCACCATGCCATTCCAGTTTGAACCCAGCCATATGCAAATCAGTCTTGACCCTGTGCCTCATGGGAACAGTCCAGCCCGAACTGTCAAGCCAGGTCCTCCCTGGACTGGAATAAGCATCCTAGGACCGGTTTCGGGGTTTCACCACTCTTCAGCCAGGATAGCTTGATTCCAGTGGCATAGAGAGCACGGGACTCACGTCTGAGCATACCCGTCCCACTCGGGGTGACAAATGCAAAAACAACAGTTGATGGGCAGAATGCAGAACAATGTCATACATTCACCCCAGTACAGAGATCTGGGCCTAAATCCATCGTTTTTTGCTCACCATGCCATTCAAGTTTGAACCCAGCCATATGCAAATCAGTCTTGACCCTGTGCCTCATGAGAACAGTCCAGCCCGAACTGCCAAGCCAGGTCCTCCCGAAACTGGAATAAGCATCCTAGGACCGGTTTCGGGGTTTCACCCCTCTTCAGCCAGGATAGCTTGATTCCAGTGGCATGGAGAGCACGGGACTCACGTCTGAGCATACCCGTCCCACTCGGGGTGAAAAATGCAAAAACAACAGTTGATGGACAGAATGCAGAACAATGTCATACATTCACCCCAGTACAGAGATCTGGGCCTAAATCCATCGTTTTTTTGCTCACCATGCCATTCCAGTTTGAACCCAGCCATATGCAAATCAGTCTTGACCCTGTGACTCATAGGAACAGTCCAGCCCGAACTGCCAAGCCAGGTCCTCCCTGGACTGGAATAAGCATCCTAGGACCGGTTTCGGGGTTTCACCCCTCTTCAGCCAGGATAGCTTGATTCCAGTGGCATGGAGAGCACGGGACTCACGTCTGAGCATACCCGTCCCACTCGGGGTGAAAAATGCAAAAACAACACTTGATGGACAAAATGCAGATCAATGTCATACATTCACCCCAGTACAGAGATCTGGGCCTAAATCCATCGTTTTTTGCTCACCATGCCATTCCAGTTTGAACCCAGCCATATGCAAATCAGTCTTGACCCTGTGCCTCATGAGAACAGTCCAGCCCGAACTGCCAAGCCAGGTCCTCCCGAGACTGGAATAAGCATCCTAGGGCCGGTTTCGGGGTTTCACCCCTCTTCAGCCAGGATAGCTTGATTCCAGTGGCATGGAGAGCACGGGACTCACGTCTGAGCATACCCGTCCCACTCGGGGTGAAAAATGCAAAAACAACAGTTGATGGACAGAATGCAGAACAATGTCATACATTCACCCCAGTACAGAGATCTGGGCCTAAATCCATCGTTTTTTTGCTCACCATGCCATTCCAGTTTGAACCCAGCCATATGCAAATCAGTCTTGACCCTGTGACTCATAGGAACAGTCCAGCCCGAACTGCCAAGCCAGGTCCTCCCTGGACTGGAATAAGCATCCTAGGACCGGTTTCGGGGTTTCACCCCTCTTCAGCCAGGATAGCTTGATTCCAGTGGCATGGAGAGCACGGGACTCACGTCTGAGCATACCCGTCCCACTCGGGGTGAAAAATGCAAAAACAACACTTGATGGACAGAATGCAGATCAATGTCATACATTCACCCCAGTACAGAGATCTGGGCCTAAATCCTTCGTTTTTTTGCTCACCATGCCATTCCAGTTTGAACCCAGCCATATGCAAATCAGTCTTGACCCTGTGACTCATAGGAACAGTCCAGCCCGAACTGCCAAGCCAGGTCCTCCCTGGACTGGAATAAGCATCCTAGGACCGGTTTCGGGGTTTCACCCCTCTTCAGCCAGGATAGCTTGATTCCAGTGGCATGGAGAGCACGGGACTCACGTCTGAGCATACCCGTCCCACTCGGGGTGTCAAATGCAAAAACAAAAGTAGATGGTCAGAATACAGAACAATGTCATACATTCACCCCAGTACAGAGATCTGGGCCTAAATCCATCGTTTTTTTGCTCACCATGCCATTCCAGTTTGAACCCAGCCATATGCAAATCAGTCTTGACCCTGTGACTCATAGGAACAGTCCAGCCCGAACTCCAAAGCCAGGTCGTCCCTGGACTGAAATAAGCATCCTAGGATCGCTTTCGGGGTTTCAACCCTCTTCAGCCAGGATAGCTTGATTCCAGTGGCATGGAGAGCGCGGGACTCACGTCTGAGCATTTCCGTCCCACTCGGGGTGACAAATGCAAAAACAACAGTTGATGGACAGAATGCAGAACAATGTCATACATTCACCACAGTACAGAGATATGGGCCTTAATCCATCCATTTTTTGCTCACCATGCCATTCCAGTTTGAACCCAGCCATATGCAAATCAGTCTTGACCCTGTGCCTCATGGGAACAGTCCAGCCCGAACTGTCAAGCCAGGTCCTCCCTGGACTGGAATAAGCATCCTAGGACCGGTTTCGGGGTTTCACCACTCTTCAGCCAGGATAGCTTGATTCCAGTGGCATAGAGAGCACGGGACTCACGTCTGAGCATACCCGTCCCACTCGGGGTGACAAATGCAAAAACAACAGTTGATGGGCAGAATGCAGAACAATGTCATACATTCACCCCAGTACAGAGATCTGGGCCTAAATCCATCGTTTTTTTGCTCACAATGCCATTCCAGTTTGAACCCAGCCATATGCAAATCAGTCTTGACCCTGTGCCTCAGGGGAACAGTCCAGCCCGAACTGCCAAGCCAGGTCCTCCCTGGACTGGAATAAGCATCCTAGAACCGGTTTCGGGGTTTCACCCCTCTTCAGGCAGGATAGCTTGATTCCAGTGGCATGGAGAGCACGGGACTCACGTCTGAGCATACCCGTCCCACTCGGGGTAACCAATGCAAAAACAACAGTTGATGGACAGAATGCAGAACAATGTCATACGTTCACACCAGTACAGAGATCTGGGCCTAAATCAATTGTTTTTTTGTTCACCATGCCATTCCAGTTTGAACCCAGCCATATGCAAATCAGTCTTGACCCTGTACCTCATGGGAACAGTCCAGCCCGAACTGCCAAGCCAGGTCCTCCCTGGACTGGAATAATCATCCTAGGACCGGTTTCGGGGTTTCACCCCTCTTCAGCCAGGATAGCTTGATTCCAGTGGCATGGAGAGCACAGGACTCACGTCTGAGCATACCCGTCCCACTCGGGGTGAAAAATGCAAAAACAACATTTGATGGACAGAATGCAGAACAATGTCATACATTCACCTCAGTACAGAGATCTGGGCCTAAATCCATCGTTTTTTTGCTCACCATGCCATTCCACTTTGAACCCAGCCATATGCAAATCAGTCTTGACCCTGTGACTCACAGGAACAGTCCAGCCCGAACTGCCAAGCCAGGTCCTCCCTGGACTGGAATAAGCATCCTAGGACCGGTTTTGGGGTTTCACCCCTCTTCAGCCAGCATAGCTTCATTCCAGTGGCATGGAGAGCACGGGACTCACGTCTGAGCATTCCCGTACCACTCCGGGTGACAAATGCAAAAACAACAGTTTATGGACAGAATGCAGAACAATGTCATACATTCACCCCAGTACAGAGATCTGGGCCTAAATCCATTTTTTTTTTGCTCACCATGCCATTCCAGTTTGAACCCAGCCATATGCAAATCAGTCTTGACCCTGTGCCTCATGGGAACAGTCCAGCCCGAACTGCCAAGCCAGGTCCTCCCTGGACTGGAATAAGCATCCTAGAACAGGTTTCGGGGTTTCACCTCTCTTCAGGCAGGATAGCTTGATGACAGTGGCATGGAGAGCACGGGACTCACGTCTGAGCATTACGATCCCACTCGGGGTGACAAATGCAAAAACAACAGTTGATGGACAAAATGCAGAACAATGTCATACATTCACCCCAGTACAGAGACCTGGGCCTAAATCCATCGTTTTTTTGCTCACCATGCCATTCCAGTTTGAACCCAGCCAAATGCAAATCAGTCCTGACCCTGTGCCTCATGGGAACAGTCCAGCTCGAACTGCCAAGCCAGGTCCTCCCTGGACTGGAATAAGCATCCTAGGACCGGTTTCGGGGTTTCACCCCTCTTCAGCCAGGATAGCTTGATTCCAGTGGCATGGAAAGCACGGGACTCAAGTCTGAGCATACCCGTCCCACTCAGGGTGACCAATGCAAAAACAACAGTTGATGGACAGAATGCAGAACAATGGCATACGTTCACACCAGTACAGAGATCTGGGCCTAAATCCAGTTTTTTTTGCTCACCATGCAATTCCAGTTTGAACCCAGCCATATGCAAATCCGTCTTGACTCTGTGCCTCATGGAAACAGTCCAGCCCGAACTGCCAAGCCAGGTTCTCCCTGGACTGGAAAAGCATCCTAGGACCGGATTCGGGGTTTCACCCCTCTTCAGCCAGGACAGCTTGATTCCAGTGGCATGGAGAGCACGGGACTCACGTCTGAGCATACCCCTCCCACTCGGGGTTACAAATGCAAAAACAAAAGTAGATGGTCAGAATGCAGAACAATGTCATACATTCACCCCAGTACAGAGATCTGGGCCTAAATCCATCGTTTTTTGCTCACCATGCCATTCAAGTTTGAACCCAGCCATATGCAAATCAGTCTTGACCCTGTGCCTCATGAGAACAGTCCAGCCCGAACTGCCAAGCCAGGTCCTCCCGAAACTGGAATAAGCATCCTAGGACCGGTTTCGGGGTTTCACCCCTCTTCAGCCAGGATAGCTTGATTCCAGTGGCATGGAGAGCACGGGACTCACGTCTGAGCATACCCGTCCCACTCGGGGTGAAAAATGCAAAAACAACAGTTGATGGACAGAATGCAGAACAATGTCATACATTCACCCCAGTACAGAGATCTGGGCCTAAATCCATCGTTTTTTTGCTTACCATGCCATTCCAGTTTGAACCCAGCCATATGCAAATCAGTCTTGACCCTGTGACTCATAGGAACAGTCCAGCCCGAACTGCCAAGCCAGGTCCTCCCTGGACTGGAATAAGCATCCTAGGACCGGTTAGGGGTTTCACCCCTCTTCAGCCAGGATAGCTTGATTCCAGTGGCATGGAGAGCACGGGACTCACGTCTGAGCATACCCATCTCACTCGGGGTGTCAAATGCAAAAACAAAAGTAGATGGTCGGAATGCAGAACAATGTCATACATTCACCCCAGTACAGAGATCTGGGCCTTAATCTATCAATTTTTTGCTCACCAAGCCATTCCAGTTTGAACCCAGCCATATGCAAATCAGTCTTGACCCTGTGCCTCATGGGAACAGTGCAGCCCGAACTGCCAAGCCAGGACCTCCCTGGTCTGGAATAAGCATCCTAGAACTGGTTTCGGGGTTTCACCCCTCTTCAGGCAGGATAGCTTGATTCCAGTGGCATGGAGAGCACGGGACTCACGTCTGAGCATACCGATCCCACTCGGGGTGACAAATGCAAAAACATCAGTTGATGGACAAAATGCAGAACAATGTCATACATTCACCCCAGTACAGAGATCTGGGCCTAAATCCATCGTTTTTTTGCTCACCATGCCATTCCAGTTTGAACCCAGCCAAATGCAAATCAGTCGTGACCCTGTGCCTCATGGGAACAGTCCAGCTCGAACTGCCAAGCCAGGTCCTCCCTGGACTGGAATAAGCATCCTAGGACCGGTTTCGGGGTTTCACCCCTCTTCAGCCAGGATAGCTTGATTCCAGTGGCATGGAAAGCACGGGACACACGTCTGAGCATACCCGTCCCACTCAGGGTAACCAATGCAAAAACAACAGTTGATGGACAGAATGCAGAACAATGTCATACGTTCACACCAGTACAGAGATCTGGGCCTAAATCAATTGTTTTTTTGTTCACCATGCCATTCCAGTTTGAACCCAGCCATATGCAAACCAGTCTTGAACCTGTGCCTCATGGGAACAGTCCAGCCCGAACTGCCAAGCCAGGTCCTCCCTGGACTGGAATAAGCATCCTAGGACCGGTTTCGGGGTTTCACACCTCTTCAGCCAGGATAGCTTGATTCCAGTGGCATGGAGAGCACAGGACTCACGTCTGAGCATACCCGTCCCACTCGGGGTGACAAATGCAAAAACAACAGTTGATGGACAGAATGCAGAACAATGTCATACATTCACCCCAGTACAGAGATCTGGGCCTAAATCCATCGTTTTCTTGCTCACCATGCCATTCCAGTTTAAACCCAGCCATATGCAAATCAGTCTTGACCTTGTGACTCACAGGAACAGTCCAGCCCGAACTGCCAAGCCAGGTCCTCCCTGGACTGGATTAAGCATCCTAGGACCGGTTTTGGGGTTTCACCCCTCTTCAGCCAGCATAGCTTCATTCCAGTGGCATGGAGAGCACGGGACTCACGTCTGAGCATTCCCGTACCACTCGGGGTGACAAATGCAAAAACAACAGTTGATGGACAGAATGCAGAACAATGTCATACATTCACCCCAGTACAGAGATCTGGGCCTAAATCCAGTTTTTTTTGCTCACCATGCCATTCCAGTTTGAACCCAGCCATATGCAAATCAGTCTTGACCCTGTGCCTCATGGGAACAGTCCAGCCCGAACTGCCAAGCCTGGTCCTCCCTGGACTGGAATAAGCATCCTAGAACCGGTTTCGGGGTTTCACCCCTCTTCAGGCAGGATAGCTTGATTCCAGTGGCATGGAGAGCACGGGACTCACGTCTGAGCATACAAATTCCACTCGGGGTGACAAATGCAAAAATAACAGTTGATGGACAAAATGCATAACAATGTCATACATTCACCCCAGTACAGAAATCTGGGCCTAAATCCATCGTTTTTTTGCTCACCATGCCATTCCAGTTTGAACCCAGCCAAATGCAAATCAGTCCTGACCCTGTGCCTCATGGGAACAGTCCAGCTCGAACTGCCAAGCCAGGTCCTCCCTGGACTGGAATAAGCATCCTAGGACCGGTTTCGGGGTTTCACCCCTCTTCAGCCAGAATAGCTTGATTCCAGTGGCATGGAAAGCACGGGACTCACGTCTGAGCATACCCGTCCCACTCGGGGTGACCAATGCAAAAACAACAGTTGATGGACAGAATGCAGAACAATGTCATACGTTCACACCAGTACAGAGATCTGGGCCTAAATCAATCGTTTTTTTGTTCACCATGCCATTCCAGTTTGAACCCAGCCATATGCAAATCAGTCTTGACCCTGTGCCTCATGGGAACAGTCCAGCCCGATCTGTCAAGCCAGGTCCTCCCTGGACTGGAATAAGCATCCTAGGACCGGTTTCGGGGTTTCACCACTCTTCAGCCAGGATAGCTTGATTCCAGTGGCATAGAGAGCACGGGACTCACGTCTGAGCATACCCGTCCCACTCGGGGTGACAAATGCAAAAACAACAGTTGATGGACAGAATGCAGAACAATGTCATACATTCACCCCAGTACAGAGATCTGGGCCTAAATCCATCGTTTTTTTTGCTCACCATGCCATTCCAGTTTGAACCCAGCCATATGCAAATCAGTCTTGACCCTGTGCCTCATGGGAACAGTCCAACCCGAACTGCCAAGCCAGGTCCTCCCTGGACTGGAATAAGCATCCTAGGACCGGTTTCGGGGTTTCACCCCTCTTCAGCCAGGATAGCTTGATTCCAGTGGCATGGAAAGCACGGGACTCACGTCTGAGCATACCCGTCCCACTCGGGGTAACCAATGCAAAAACAACAGTTGATGGACAGAATGCAGAACAATGTCATACGTTCACACCAGTACAGAGATCTGGGCCTAAATCAATTGTTTTTTTGTTCACCATGCCATTCCAGTTTGAACCCAGCCATATGCAAATCAGTCTTGACCCTGTGCCTCATGGGAACAGTCCAGCCCGAACTGCTAAGCCAGGTCCTCCCTGGACTGGAATAAGCATCCTAGGACCGGTTTTGGGGTTTCACCCCTCTTCAGCCAGCATAGCTTCATTCCAGTGGCATGGAGAGCACGGGACTCACGTCTGAGCATTCCCGTACCACTCGGGGTGACAAATGCAAAAACAACAGTTGATGGACAGAATGCAGAACAATGTCATACATTCACCCCAGTACAGAGATCTGGGCCTAAATCCAGTTTTTTTTTGCTCACCATGCCATTCTAGTTTGAACCCAGCCATATGCAAATCAGTCTTGACCCTGTGCCTCATGGGAACAGTCCAGCCCGAACTGCCAAGCCAGGTCCTCCCTGGACTGGAATAAGCATCCTAGAACCGGTTTCGGGGTTTCACCCCTCTTCAGGCAGGATAGCTTGATTCCAGTGGCATGGAAAGCACGGGACTCACGTCTGAGCATACCCGTCCCACTCGGGGTGACCAATGCAAAAACAACAGTTGATGGACAGAATGCAGAACAATGTCATACGTTCACACCAGTAAAGAGATCTGGGCCTAAATCAATGGTTTTTTTGTTCACCATGCCATTCCAGTTGGAACCCAGCCATATGCAAATCAGTCTTGACCCTGTGCCTCATGGGAACAGTCCAGCCAGAACTGCCAAGCCAGGTCCTCCCTGGACTGGAATAAGCATCCTAGGACCGGTTTCGGGGTTTCACCCCTCTTCAGCCAGGATAGCTTGATTCCAGTGGCATGGAGAGCACAGGACTCACGTCTGAGCATACCCGTCCCATTCAGGGTGAAAAATGCAAAAACAACAGTTGATGGACAGAATGCAGAACAATGTCATACATTCACCCCAGTACAGAGATCTGGGCCTAAATCCATCGTTTTTTTGCTCACCATGCCATTCCAGTTTGAAACCAGCCATATGCAAATCAGTCTTGACCCTGTGACTCACAGGAACAGTCCAGCCCGAACTGCCAAGCCAGGTCTTCCCTGGACTGGAATAAGCATCCTAGGACCGGTTTTGGGGTTTCACCCCTCTTCAGCCAGCATAGCTTGATTCCAGTGGCATGGAGAGCACGGGACTCACGTCTGAGCATTCCCGTACCACTCGGGGTGACAAATGCAAAAACAACAGTTGATGGACAGAATGCAGAACAATGTCATACATTCACCCCAGTACAGAGATCTGGGCCTAAATCCAGTTTTTTTTTGCTCACCATGCCATTCCAGTTTGAACCCTCCCATATGCAAATCAGTCTTGACCCTGTGCCTCATGGGAACAGTCCAGCCCGAACTGCCAAGCCAGGTCGTCCCTGGACTGGAATAAGCATCCTAGGACCGGATTCGGGGTTTCACCCCTCTTCAGCCAGGACAGCTTGATTCCAGTGGCATGGAGAGCACGGGACTCACTTCTGAGCATATCCGTCCCACTCGGGGTGACAAATGCAAAAACAAAAGTAGATGGTCAGAATGCAGAACAATGTCATACATTCACCCCAGTACAGAGATCTGGGCCTAAATCCATCGTTTTTTCCTCATCATGCCATTCCAGTTTGAACCCAGCCATATGCAAATCAGTCTTGACCCTGTGCCTCATGAGAACAGTCCAGCCCGAACTGCCAAGCCAGGTCCTCCCGAGACTGGAATAAGCATCCTAGGACCGGTTTCGGGGTTTTACCCCTCTTCAGCCAGGATAGCTTGATTCCAGTGGCATGGAGAGCACGGGACTCACGTCTGAGCATAGCCGTCCCACTCGGGGTGAAAAATGCAAAAACAACAGTTGATGGACAGAATGCAGAACAATGTCATACATTCACCCCAGTACAGAGATCTGGGCCTCAATCCATCGTTTTTTTGCTCACCATGCCATTCCAGTTTGAAACCAGCCATATGCAAATCAGTCTTGACCCTGTGACTCACAGGAACAGTCCAGCCTGAACTGCCAAGCCAGGTCCTCCCTGGACTGGAATAAGCATCCTAGGACCGGTTTTGGGGTTTCACCCCTCTTCAGCCAGCATAGCTTCATTCCAGTGGCATGGAGAGCACGGGACTCACGTCTGACCATTCCCGTACCACTCGGGGTGACAAATGCAAAAACAACAGTTGATGGACAGAATGCAGAACAATGTCATACATTCACCCCAGTACAGAGATCTGGGCCTAAATCCAGTTTTTTTTTGCTCACCATGCCATTCCAGTTTGAACCCAGCCATATGCAAATCATTCTTGACCCTGTGCCTCATGGGAACAGTCCAGCCCGAACTGCCAAGCCAGGTCCTCCCTGGACTGGAATAAGCATCCTTGAACCGGTTTCAGGGTTTCACCCCTCTTCAGGCAGGATAGCTTGATTCCAGTGGCATGGAGAGCACGGGACTCACGTCTGAGCATACCGATCCCACTCGGGGTGACAAATGCAAAAACAACAGTTGATGTACAAAATGCAGAACAATGTCATACATTCACCCCAGTACAGAGATCTGGGCCTAATCCATCGTTTTTTTGCTCACCATGCCATTCCAGTTTGAACCCAGCCAAATGCAAATCAGTCCTGACCCTGTGCCTCATGGGAACAGTCCAGCTCGAACTGCCAAGCCAGGTCCTCCCTGGACTGGAATAAGCATCCTAGGACCGGTTTCGGGGTTTCACCCGTCTTCAGCCAGGATAGCTTGATTCCAGTGGCATGGAAAGCACGGGACTCACGTCTGAGCATACCCGTCCCACTCGGGGTGACCAATGCAAAAACAACAGTTGATGGACAGAATGCAGAACAATGTCATACGTTCACACCAGTACAGAGATCTGGGCCTAAATCAATCGTTTTTTTGTTCACCATGCCATTCCAGTTTGAACCCAGCCATATGCAAATCAGTCTTGACCCTGTGCCTCATGGGAACAGTCCAGCCAGAACTGCCAAGCCAGGTCCTCCCTGGACTGGAATAAGCATCCTAGGACCGGTTTCGGGGTTTCACCCCTCTTCAGCCAGGATAGCTTGATTCCAGTGGCATGGAGAGCACAGGACTCACGTCTGAGCATACCCGTCCCACTCAGGGTGAAAAATGCAAAAACAACAGTTGATGGACAGAATGCAGAACAATGTCATACATTCACCCCAGTACAGAGATCTGGGCCTAAATCCATTGTTTTTTTGCTCACCATGCCATTCCAGTTTGAACCCAGCCATATGCAAATCAGTCTTGACCCTGTGACTCACAGGAACAGTCCAGCCCGAACTGCCAAGCCAGGTCCTCCCTGGACTGGAATAAGCATCCTAGGACCGGTTTTGGGGTTTCACCCCTCTTCAGCCAGCATAGCATGATTCCAGTGGCATGGAGAGCACGGGACTCACGTCTGAGCATTCCCGTACCACTCGGGGTGACAAATGCAAAAACAACAGTTGATGGACAGAATGCAGAACAATGTCATACATTCACCCCAGTACAGAGATCTGGGCCTAATCCAGTTTTTTTTGCTCACCATGCCATTCCAGTTTGAACCCAGCCATATGCAAATCAGTCTTGACCCTGTGCCTCATGGGAACAGTCCAGCCCGAATTGCCAAGCCAGGTCCTCCCTGGACTGGAATAAGCATCCTAGGACCGGATTCGGGGTTTCACCCCTCTTCAGCCAGGACAGCTTGATTCCAGTGGCATGGAGAGCACAGGACTCACGTCTGAGCATACCTGTCCCACTCGGGGTGACAAATGCAAAAACAAAAGTAGATGGTCAGAATGCAGAACAATGTCATACATTCACCCCAGTACAGAGATCTGGGCCTAAATCCATCGTTTTTTGCTCACCATGCCATTCCAGTTTGAACCCAGCCACATGCAAATCAGTCTTGACCCTGTGCCTCATGAGAACAGTCCAGCCCGAACTGCCAAGCCAGGTCCTCCCGAGACTGGAATAAGCATCCTAGGACCGGTTTCAGGGTTTCACCCCTCTTCAGCCAGGATAGCTTGATTCCAGCAGCATGGAGAGCACGGGACTCACGTCTGAGCATACCCATCCCACTCGGGGTGAAAAATGCAAAAACAACAGTTGATGGACAGAATGCAGAACAATGTCATACATTCACCCCAGTACAGAGATCTGGGCCTAAATCCATCGTTTTTTTGCTCACCATGCCATTCCAGTTTGAACCCAGCCATATGCAAATCAGTCTTGACCCTGTGCCTCATGGGAACAGTCCAGCCCGAACTGTCAAGCCAGGTCCTCCCTGGACTGGAATAAGCATCCTAGGACCGGTTTCGGAGTTTCACCACTCTTCAGCCAGGATAGCTTGATTCCAGTGGCATAGAGAGCACGGGACTCACGTCTGAGCATACCCGTCCCACTCGAGGTGAAAAATGCAAAAACAACAGTTGATGGACAGAATGCAGAACAATGTCATACATTCACCCCAGTACAGAGATCTGGGCCTAAATCCATCGTTTTTTTGCTCACCATGCCATTCCAGTTTGAACCCAGCCATATGCAAATCAGTCTTGACCCTGTGCCTCATGGGAACAGTCCAGCCCGAACTGCCAAGCCAGGTCCTCCCTGGACTGGAATAAGCATCCTAGGACCGGTTTCGGGGTTTCACCCCTCTTCAGGCAAGATAGCTTGATTCCAGTGGCATAGAGAGCATGGGACTCACGTCTGAGCATACCCGTCCCACTCGGGGTAACCAATGCAAAAACAACAGTTGATGGACAGAATGCAGAACAATGTCATACGTTCACACCAGTACAGAGATCTGGGCCTAAATCAATTGTTTTTTTGTTCACCATGCCATTCCAGTTTGAACCCAGCCATATGCAAATCAGTCTTGACCCTGTGCCTCATGGGAACAGTCCAGCCCGAACTGCCAAGCCAGGTCCTCCCTGCACTGGAATAAGCATCCTAGGACCGGTTTCGGGGTTTCACCCCTCTTCAGCCAGGATAGCTTGATTCCAGTGGCATGGAGAGCACAGGACTCACGTCTGAGCATATCTGTCCCACTCGGGGTGAAAAATGCAAAAACAACAGTTGATGGACAGAATGCAGAACAATGTCATACATTCACCCCAGTACAGAGATCTGGGCCTAAATCCATTGTGTTTTTGCTCACCATGCCATTCCAGTTTGAACCCAGCCATATGCAAATCAGTCTTGACCCTGTGACTCACAGGAACAGTCCAGCCCGAACTGCCAAGCCAGGTCCTCCCTGGACTGGAATAAGCATCCTAGGACCGGTTTTGAGGTTTCAGGAGAGCACGGGACTCACGTCTGAGCATTCCCGTACCACTCGGGGTGACAAATGCAAAAACAACAGTTGATGGACAGAATGCAGAACAATGTCATACATTCACCCCAGTACAGAGATCTGGGCCTAAATCCAGTTTTTTTTTGCTCACCATGCCATTCCAGTTTGAACCCAGCCATATGCAAATCAGTCTTGACCCTGTGCCTCATGGGAACAGTCCAGCCCGAACTGCCAAGCCAGGTCCTCCTGGACTGGAATAAGCATCCTAGAACCGGTTTCGGGGTTTCACCCCTCTTCAGGCAGGATAGCTTGATTCCAGTGGCATGGAGAGCACGGGACTCACGTCTGAGCATACCGATCCCACTCGGGGTGACAAATGCAAAAACAACAGTTGATGGACAAAATGCAGAACAATGTCATACATTCACCCCAGTACAGAGATCTGGGCCTAAATCCATCGTTTTTTTGCTCACCATCCCATTCCAGTTTGAACCCAGCCAAATGCAAATCAGTCCTGACCCTGTGCCTCATGGGAACAGTCCAGCTCGAACTGCCAAGCCAGGTCCTCCCTGGACTGGAATAAGCATCCTAGGACCGGTTTCAGGGTTTCACCCCTCTTCAGCCTGGATGGCTTGATTCCAGTGGCATGGAAAGCACGGGACTCACGTCTGAGCATACCCGTCCCACTCGGGGTGACCAATGCAAAAACAACAGTTGATGGACAGAATGCAGAACAATGTCATACGTTCACACCAGTACAGAGATCTGGGCCTAAATCAATCGTTTTTTGTTCACCATGCCATTCCAGTTTGAACCCAGCCATATGCAAATCAGTCTTGACCCTGTGCCTCATGGGAACAGTCCAGCCCGAACTGCCAAGCCAGGTCCTCCCTGGACTGGAATAAGCATCCTAGGACCGGTTTTGGGGTTTCACCCCTCTTCAGCCAGCATAGCTTGATTCCAGTGGCATGGAGAGCACGGGACTCACGTCTGAGCATTCCCGTACCACTCGGGGTGACAAATGCAAAAACAACAGTTGATGGACAGAATGCAGAACAATGTCATACATTCACCCCAGTACAGAGATCTGGGCCTAAATCCATCGTTTTTTTGCTCACCATGCCATTCCAGTTTGAACCCAGCCATATGCAAATCAGTCTTGACCCTGTGCCTCATGGGAACAGTCCAGCCCGAACTGCCAAGCCAGGTCCTCCCTGGACTGGAATAAGCATCCTAGGACCGGTTTCGGGGTTTCACCCCTCTTCAGGCAGGATAGCTTGATTCCAGTGGCATAGAGAGCATGGGACTCACGTCTGAGCATACCCGTCCCACTCGGGGTAACCAATGCAAAAACAACAGTTGATGGACAGAATGCAGAACAATGTCATACGTTCACACCAGTACAGAGATCTGGGCCTAAATCAATTGTTTTTTTGTTCACCATGCCATTCCAGTTTGAACCCAGCCATATGCAAATCAGTCTTGACCCTGTGCCTCATGGGAACAGTCCAGCCCGAACTGCCAAGCCAGGTCCTCCCTAGACTGGAATAAGCATCCTAGGACCGGTTTCGGGGTTTCACCCCTCTTCAGCCAGGATAGCTTGATTCCAGTGGCATGGAGAGCACAGGACTCACGTCTGAGCATATCTGTCCCACTCGGGGTGAAAAATGCAAAAACAACAGTTGATGGACAGAATGCAGAACAATGTCATACATTCACCCCAGTACAGAGATCTGGGCCTAAATCCATTGTGTTTTTGCTCACCATGCCATTCCAGTTTGAACCCAGCCATATGCAAATCAGTCTTGACCCTGTGACTCACAGGAACAGTCCAGCCCGAACTGCCAAGCCAGGTCCTCCCTGGACTGGAATAAGCATCCTAGGACCGGTTTTGAGGTTTCAGGAGAGCACGGGACTCACGTCTGAGCATTCCCGTACCACTCGGGGTGACAAATGCAAAAACAACAGTTGATGGACAGAATGCAGAACAATGTCATACATTCACCCCAGTACAGAGATCTGGGCCTAAATCCAGTTTTTTTTTGCTCACCATGCCATTCCAGTTTGAACCCAGCCATATGCAAATCAGTCTTGACCCTGTGCCTCATGGGAACAGTCCAGCCCGAACTGCCAAGCCAGGTCCTCCTGGACTGGAATAAGCATCCTAGAACCGGTTTCGGGGTTTCACCCCTCTTCAGGCAGGATAGCTTGATTCCAGTGGCATGGAAAGCACGGGACTCACGTCTGAGCATACCCGTCCCACTCGGGGTGACCAATGCAAAAACAACAGTTGATGGACAGAATGCAGAACAATGTCATACGTTCACACCAGTACAGAGATCTGGGCCTAAATCAATCGTTTTTTGTTCACCATGCCATTCCAGTTTGAACCCAGCCATATGCAAATCAGTCTTGACCCTGTGCCTCATGGGAACAGTCCAGCCCGAACTGCCAAGCCAGGTCCTCCCTGGACTGGAATAAGCATCCTAGGACCGGTTTTGGGGTTTCACCCCTCTTCAGCCAGCATAGCTTGATTCCAGTGGCATGGAGAGCACGGGACTCACGTCTGAGCATTCCCGTACCACTCGGGGTGACAAATGCAAAAACAACAGTTGATGGACAGAATGTAGAACAATGTCATACATTCACCCCAGTACAGAGATCTGGGCCTAAATCCAGTTTTTTTTTGCTCACCATGCCATTCCAGTTTGAACCCAGCCATATGCAAATCAGTCTTGACCCTGTGCCTCATGGGAACAGTCCAGCCCGAACTGCCAAGCCAGGTCCTCCCTGGACTGAAATAAGCATCCTAGGACCGGATTCGGGGTTTCACCCCTCTTCAGCCAGGACAGCTTGATTCCAGTGGCATGGAGAGCACGGGACTCACGTCTGAGCATACCCGTCCCACTCGGGGTGACAAATGCAAAAACAAAAGTAGATGGTCAGAATGCAGAACAATGTCATACATTCACCCCAGTACAGAGATCTGGGCCTAAATCCATCGTTTTTTGCTCACCATGCCATTCCAGTTTGAACCCAGCCATATGCAAATCAGTCTTGACCCTGTGCCTCATGAGAACAGTCCAGCCCGAACTGCCAAGCCAGGTCCTCCCGAGACTGGAATAAGCATCCTAGGACCTGTTTCGGGGTTTCACCCCTCTTCAGCCAGGATAGCTTGATTCCAGTGGCATGGAGAGCACGGGACTCACGTCTGAGCATACCCGTCCCACTCGGGGTGAAAAATGCAAAAACAACAGTTGATGGACAGAATGCAGAACAATGTCATACATTCACCCCAGTACAGAGATCTGGGCCTAAATCCATCGTTTTTTTGCTCACCATGCCATTCCAGTTTGAACCCAGCCATATGCAAATCAGTCTTGACCCTGTGACTTATAGGAACAGTCCAGCCCAAACTGCCAAGCCAGGTCCTCCCTGGACTGGAATAAGCATCCTAGGACCGGTTTCGGGGTTTCACCCCTCTTCAGCCAGGATAGCTTGATTCCAGTGGCATGGAGAGCACGGGACTCACGTCTGAGCATTCCCGTCCCACTCGGGGTGACAAATGCAAAAACAACACTTGATGGACAGAATGCAGAACAATGTCATACATTCACCCCAGTACAGAGATCTGGGCCTAAATCCATTGTTTTTTTGCTCACCATGCCATTCCAGTTTGAACCCAGCCATATGCAAATCAGTCTTGACCCTGTGCCTCATGGGAACAGTCCAGCCCGAACTGCCAAGCCAGGTCCTCCCTGGACTGGAATAAGCATCCTAGGACCGGATTCGGGGTTTCACCCCTCTTCAGCCAGGACAGCTTGATTCCAGTGGCATGAAGAGCACGGGACTCACGTCTGAGCATACCCGTCCCACTCAGGGTGACAAATGCAAAAACAACAATTGATGGACAGAATGCAGAACAATGTCATACATTCACCCCAGTACAGAGATCTGGGCCTAAATCCATCGTTTTTTTGTTCACCTTGCCATTCCAGTTTGAACCCAGCCATATGCAAATCAGTCTTGACCCTGTGCCTCATGGGAACAGTCCAGCCCGAACTGCCAAGCCAGGTCCTCCCTGGACTGGAATAGGCATCCTAGAACCGGTTTCGGGGTTTCACCCCTCTTCAGGCAGGATAGCTTGATTCCAGTGGCATGGAGAGCACAGGACTCACGTCTGAGCATACCCGTCCCACTCGAGGTGAAAAATGCAAAAACAACAGTTGATGGACAGAATGCAGAACAATGTCATACATTCACCCCAGTACAGAGATCTGGGCCTAAATCCATCGTTTTTTTGCTCACCATGCCATTCCAGTTTGAACCCAGCCATATGCAAATCAGTCTTGACCCTGTGCCTCATGGGAACAGTCCAGCCCGAACTGCCAAGCCAGGTCCTCCCTGGACTGGAATAAGCATCCTAGGACCGGTTTCGGGGTTTCACCCCTCTTCAGGCAGGATAGCTTGATTCCAGTGGCATAGAGAGCATGGGACTCACGTCTGAGCATACCCGTCCCACTCGGGGTAACCAATGCAAAAACAACAGTTGATGGACAGAATGCAGAACAATGTCATACGTTCACACCAGTACAGAGATCTGGGCCTAAATCAATTGTTTTTTTGTTCACCATGCCATTCCAGTTTGAACCCAGCCATATGCAAATCAGTCTTGACCCTGTGCCTCATGGGAACAGTCCAGCCCGAACTGCCAAGCCAGGTCCTCCCTAGACTGGAATAAGCATCCTAGGACCGGTTTCGGGGTTTCACCCCTCTTCAGCCAGGATAGCTTGATTCCAGTGGCATGGAGAGCACAGGACTCACGTCTGAGCATATCTGTCCCACTCGGGGTGAAAAATGCAAAAACAACAGTTGATGGACAGAATGCAGAACAATGTCATACATTCACCCCAGTACAGAGATCTGGGCCTAAATCCATTGTGTTTTTGCTCACCATGCCATTCCAGTTTGAACCCAGCCATATGCAAATCAGTCTTGACCCTGTGACTCACAGGAACAGTCCAGCCCGAACTGCCAAGCCAGGTCCTCCCTGGACTGGAATAAGCATCCTAGGACCGGTTTTGAGGTTTCAGGAGAGCACGGGACTCACGTCTGAGCATTCCCGTACCACTCGGGGTGACAAATGCAAAAACAACAGTTGATGGACAGAATGCAGAACAATGTCATACATTCACCCCAGTACAGAGATCTGGGCCTAAATCCAGTTTTTTTTTGCTCACCATGCCATTCCAGTTTGAACCCAGCCATATGCAAATCAGTCTTGACCCTGTGCCTCATGGGAACAGTCCAGCCCGAACTGCCAAGCCAGGGCCTCCTGGACTGGAATAAGCATCCTAGAACCGGTTTCGGGGTTTCACCCCTCTTCAGGCAGGATAGCTTGATTCCAGTGGCATGGAGAGCACGGGACTCACGTCTGAGCATACCGATCCCACTCGGGGTGACAAATGCAAAAACAACAGTTGATGGACAAAATGCAGAACAATGTCATACATTCACCCCAGTACAGAGATCTGGGCCTAAATCCATCGTTTTTTTGCTCACCATCCCATTCCAGTTTGAACCCAGCCAAATGCAAATCAGTCCTGACCCTGTGCCTCATGGGAACAGTCCAGCTCGAACTGCCAAGCCAGGTCCTCCCTGGACTGGAATAAGCATCCTAGGACCGGTTTCAGGGTTTCACCCCTCTTCAGCCTGGATGGCTTGATTCCAGTGGCATGGAAAGCACGGGACTCACGTCTGAGCATACCCGTCCCACTCGGGGTGACCAATGCAAAAACAACAGTTGATGGACAGAATGCAGAACAATGTCATACGTTCACACCAGTACAGAGATCTGGGCCTAAATCAATCGTTTTTTGTTCACCATGCCATTCCAGTTTGAACCCAGCCATATGCAAATCAGTCTTGACCCTGTGCCTCATGGGAACAGTCCAGCCCGAACTGCCAAGCCAGGTCCTCCCTGGACTGGAATAAGCATCCTAGGACCGGTTTTGGGGTTTCACCCCTCTTCAGCCAGCATAGCTTGATTCCAGTGGCATGGAGAGCACGGGACTCACGTCTGAGCATTCCCGTACCACTCGGGGTGACAAATGCAAAAACAACAGTTGATGGACAGAATGTAGAACAATGTCATACATTCACCCCAGTACAGAGATCTGGGCCTAAATCCAGTTTTTTTTTGCTCACCATGCCATTCCAGTTTGAACCCAGCCATATGCAAATCAGTCTTGACCCTGTGCCTCATGGGAACAGTCCAGCCCGAACTGCCAAGCCAGGTCCTCCCTGGACTGAAATAAGCATCCTAGGACCGGATTCGGGGTTTCACCCCTCTTCAGCCAGGACAGCTTGATTCCAGTGGCATGGAGAGCACGGGACTCACGTCTGAGCATACCCGTCCCACTCGGGGTGACAAATGCAAAAACAAAAGTAGATGGTCAGAATGCAGAACAATGTCATACATTCACCCCAGTACAGAGATCTGGGCCTAAATCCATCGTTTTTTGCTCACCATGCCATTCCAGTTTGAACCCAGCCATATGCAAATCAGTCTTGACCCTGTGCCTCATGAGAACAGTCCAGCCCGAACTGCCAAGCCAGGTCCTCCCGAGACTGGAATAAGCATCCTAGGACCTGTTTCGGGGTTTCACCCCTCTTCAGCCAGGATAGCTTGATTCCAGTGGCATGGAGAGCACGGGACTCACGTCTGAGCATACCCGTCCCACTCGGGGTGAAAAATGCAAAAACAACAGTTGATGGACAGAATGCAGAACAATGTCATACATTCACCCCAGTACAGAGATCTGGGCCTAAATCCATCGTTTTTTTGCTCACCATGCCATTCCAGTTTGAACCCAGCCATATGCAAATCAGTCTTGACCCTGTGACTTATAGGAACAGTCCAGCCCAAACTGCCAAGCCAGGTCCTCCCTGGACTGGAATAAGCATCCTAGGACCGGTTTCGGGGTTTCACCCCTCTTCAGCCAGGATAGCTTGATTCCAGTGGCATGGAGAGCACGGGACTCACGTCTGAGCATTCCCGTCCCACTCGGGGTGACAAATGCAAAAACAACACTTGATGGACAGAATGCAGAACAATGTCATACATTCACCCCAGTACAGAGATCTGGGCCTAAATCCATTATTTTTTTGCTCACCATGCCATTCCAGTTTGAACCCAGCCATATGCAAATCAGTCTTGACCCTGTGCCTCATGGGAACAGTCCAGCCCGAACTGCCAAGCCAGGTCCTCCCTGGACTGGAATAAGCATCCTAGGACCGGATTCGGGGTTTCACCCCTCTTCAGCCAGGACAGCTTGATTCCAGTGGCATGAAGAGCACGGGACTCACGTCTGAGCATACCCGTCCCACTCGGGGTGACAAATGCAAAAACAAAAGTAGATGGTCAGAATGCAGAACAATGTCATACATTCACCCCAGTACAGAGATCTGGGCCTAAATCCATCGTTTTTTTTGCTCACCATGCCATTCCAGTTTGAACCCAGCCATATGCAAATCAGTCTTGACCCTGTGCCTCATGGGAACAGTCCAGCCCGAACTGTCAAGCCAGGTCCTCCCTGGACTGGAATAAGCATCCTAGGACCGGTTTCGGAGTTTCACCACTCTTCAGCCAGGATAGCTTGATTCCAGTGGCATAGAGAGCATGGGACTCACGTCTGAGCATACCCGTCCCACTCAGGGTGACAAATGCAAAAACAACAGTTGATAGACAGAATGCAGAACAATGTCATACATTCACCCCAGTACAGAGATCTGGGCCTAAATCCATCGTTTTTTTGTTCACCCTGCCATTCCAGTTTGAACCCAGCCATATGCAAATCAGTCTTGACCCTGTGCCTCATGGGAACAGTCCAGCTCAAACTGCCAAGCCAGGTCCTCCCTGGACTGGAATAAGCATCCTAGAACCGGTTTCGGGGTTTCACCCCTCTTCAGGCAGGATAGCTTGATTCCAGTGGCATGGAGAGCACGGGACTCACGTCTGAGCATACCGATCCCACTCGGGGTGACAAATGCAAAAACAACAGTTGATGGACAAAATCCAGAACAATGTCATACATTCACCCCAGTACAGAGATCTGGGCCTAAATCCATCATTTTTTTGCTCACCATGCCATTCCAGTTTGAACCCAGCCATATGCAAATCAGTCTTGACCCTGTGCCTCATGGGAACAGTCCAGCCCGAACTGCCAAGCCAGGTCCTCCCTGCACTGGAATGAGCATCCTAGGACTGGTTTCGGGGTTTCAACCCTCTTCAGCCAGGATAGCTTGATTCCAGTGGCATGGAGAGCACAGGACTCACGTCTGAGCATACCCGTCCCACTCGAGGTGGAAAATGCAAAAACAACAGTTGATGGACAGAATGCAGAACAATGTCATACATTCACCCCAGTACAGAGATCTGGGCCTAAATCCATTGTTTTTTTGCTCACCATGCCATTCCAGTTTGAACCCAGTCATATGCAAATCAGTCTTGACCCTGTGCCTCATGGGAACAGTCCAGCCCGAACTGCCAAGCCAGGTCCTCCCTGGACTGGAATAAGCATCCTAGGACCGGTTTCGGGGTTTCACCCCTCTTCAGGCAGGATAGCTTGATTCCAGTGGCATGGAGAGCATGGGACTCACGTCTGAGCATACCCATCCAACTCGGGGTGAAAAATGCAAAAACAACAGTTGATGGTCAGAATGCAGAACATTGTCATACATTCATCCCAGTACAGAGATCTGGGCCTAAATTCATCGTTTTTTTGCTCACCATGCCATTCCAGTTTGAACCCAGCCATATGCAAATCAGTCTTGACCCTGTGCCTCATGGGAACAGTCCAGCCCGAACTGCCAAGCCAGGTCCTCCCTGGACTGGAATAAGCATCCTAGGACCGGTTTTGGGGTTTCACCCCTCTTCAGCCAGCATAGCTTCATTCCAATGGCATGGAGAGCACGGGACTCACGTCTGAGCATACCCGTCCCACTCAGGGTGACCAATGCAAAAACAACAGTTGATGGACAGAATGCAGAACAATGGCATACGTTCACACCAGTACAGAGATCTGGGCCTAAATCCAGTTTTTTTTGCTCACCATGCAATTCCAGTTTGAACCCAGCCATATGCAAATCCGTCTTGACCCTGTGCCTCATGGGAACAGTCCAGCCCGAACTGCCAAGCCAGGTTCTCCCTGGACTTGAAAAGCATCCTAGGACCGGATTCGGGGTTTCACCCCTCTTCAGCCAGGACAGCTTGATTCCAGTGGCATGGAGAGCACGGGACTCACGTCTGAGCATACCCCTCCCACTCGGGGTGACAAATGCAAAAACAAAAGTAGATGGTCAGAATGCAGAACAATCTCATACATTCACCCCAGTACAGAGATCTGGGCCTAAATCCATCGTTTTTTGCTCACCATGCCATTCAAGTTTGAACCCAGCCATATGCAAATCAGTCTTGACCCTGTGCCTCATGAGAACAGTCCAGCCCGAACTGCCAAGCCAGGTCCTCCCGAAACTGGAATAAGCATCCTAGGACCGGTTTCGGGGTTTCACCCCTCTTCAGCCAGGATAGCTTGATTCCAGTGGCATGGAGAGCACGGGACTCACGTCTGAGCATACCCGTCCCACTCGGGGTGAAAAATGCAAAAACAACAGTTGATGGACAGAATGCAGAACAATGTCATACATTCACCCCAGTACAGAGATCTGGGCCTAAATCCATCGTTTTTTTGCTCACCATGCCATTCCAGTTTGAACCCAGCCATATGCAAATCAGTCTTGACCCTGTGACTCATAGGAACAGTCCAGCCCGAACTGCCAAGCCAGGTCCTCCCTGGACTGGAATAAGCATCCTAGGACCGGTTTCGGGGTTTCACCCCTCTTCAGCCAGGATAGCTTGATTCCAGTGGCATGGAGAGCACGGGACTCACGTCTGAGCATACCCGTCCCACTCGGGGTGAAAAATGCAAAAACAACACTTGATGGACAGAATGCAGATCAATGTCATACATTCACCCCAGTAAAGAGATCTGGGCCTAAATCCATCGTTTTTTTGCTCACCATCCCATTCCAGTTTGAACCCAGCCAAATGCAAATCAGTCCTGACCCTGTGCCTCATGGGAACAGTCCAGCTCGAACTGCCAAGCCAGGTCCTCCCTGGACTGGAATAAGCATCCTAGGACCGGTTTCAGGGTTTCACCCCTCTTCAGCCTGGATGGCTTGATTCCAGTGGCATGGAAAGCACGGGACTCACGTCTGAGCATACCCGTCCCACTCGGGGTGACCAATGCAAAAACAACAGTTGATGGACAGAATGCAGAACAATGTCATACGTTCACACCAGTACAGAGATCTGGGCCTAAATCAATCGTTTTTTGTTCACCATGCCATTCCAGTTTGAACCCAGCCATATGCAAATCAGTCTTGACCCTGTGCCTCATGGGAACAGTCCAGCCCGAACTGCCAAGCCAGGTCCTCCCTGGACTGGAATAAGCATCCTAGGACCGGTTTTGGGGTTTCACCCCTCTTCAGCCAGCATAGCTTGATTCCAGTGGCATGGAGAGCACGGGACTCACGTCTGAGCATTCCCGTACCACTCGGGGTGACAAATGCAAAAACAACAGTTGATGGACAGAATGTAGAACAATGTCATACATTCACCCCAGTACAGAGATCTGGGCCTAAATCCAGTTTTTTTTTGCTCACCATGCCATTCCAGTTTGAACCCAGCCATATGCAAATCAGTCTTGACCCTGTGCCTCATGGGAACAGTCCAGCCCGAACTGCCAAGCCAGGTCCTCCCTGGACTGAAATAAGCATCCTAGGACCGGATTCGGGGTTTCACCCCTCTTCAGCCAGGACAGCTTGATTCCAGTGGCATGGAGAGCACGGGACTCACGTCTGAGCATACCCGTCCCACTCGGGGTGACAAATGCAAAAACAAAAGTAGATGGTCAGAATGCAGAACAATGTCATACATTCACCCCAGTACAGAGATCTGGGCCTAAATCCATCGTTTTTTGCTCACCATGCCATTCCAGTTTGAACCCAGCCATATGCAAATCAGTCTTGACCCTGTGCCTCATGAGAACAGTCCAGCCCGAACTGCCAAGCCAGGTCCTCCCGAGACTGGAATAAGCATCCTAGGACCTGTTTCGGGGTTTCACCCCTCTTCAGCCAGGATAGCTTGATTCCAGTGGCATGGAGAGCACGGGACTCACGTCTGAGCATACCCGTCCCACTCGGGGTGAAAAATGCAAAAACAACAGTTGATGGACAGAATGCAGAACAATGTCATACATTCACCCCAGTACAGAGATCTGGGCCTAAATCCATCGTTTTTTTGCTCACCATGCCATTCCAGTTTGAACCCAGCCATATGCAAATCAGTCTTGACCCTGTGACTTATAGGAACAGTCCAGCCCAAACTGCCAAGCCAGGTCCTCCCTGGACTGGAATAAGCATCCTAGGACCGGTTTCGGGGTTTCACCCCTCTTCAGCCAGGATAGCTTGATTCCAGTGGCATGGAGAGCACGGGACTCACGTCTGAGCATTCCCGTCCCACTCGGGGTGACAAATGCAAAAACAACACTTGATGGACAGAATGCAGAACAATGTCATACATTCACCCCAGTACAGAGATCTGGGCCTAAATCCATTATTTTTTTGCTCACCATGCCATTCCAGTTTGAACCCAGCCATATGCAAATCAGTCTTGACCCTGTGCCTCATGGGAACAGTCCAGCCCGAACTGCCAAGCCAGGTCCTCCCTGGACTGGAATAAGCATCCTAGGACCGGATTCGGGGTTTCACCCCTCTTCAGCCAGGACAGCTTGATTCCAGTGGCATGAAGAGCACGGGACTCACGTCTGAGCATACCCGTCCCACTCGGGGTGACAAATGCAAAAACAAAAGTAGATGGTCAGAATGCAGAACAATGTCATACATTCACCCCAGTACAGAGATCTGGGCCTAAATCCATCGTTTTTTTTGCTCACCATGCCATTCCAGTTTGAACCCAGCCATATGCAAATCAGTCTTGACCCTGTGCCTCATGGGAACAGTCCAGCCCGAACTGTCAAGCCAGGTCCTCCCTGGACTGGAATAAGCATCCTAGGACCGGTTTCGGAGTTTCACCACTCTTCAGCCAGGATAGCTTGATTCCAGTGGCATAGAGAGCATGGGACTCACGTCTGAGCATACCCGTCCCACTCAGGGTGACAAATGCAAAAACAACAGTTGATAGACAGAATGCAGAACAATGTCATACATTCACCCCAGTACAGAGATCTGGGCCTAAATCCATCGTTTTTTTGTTCACCCTGCCATTCCAGTTTGAACCCAGCCATATGCAAATCAGTCTTGACCCTGTGCCTCATGGGAACAGTCCAGCTCAAACTGCCAAGCCAGGTCCTCCCTGGACTGGAATAAGCATCCTAGAACCGGTTTCGGGGTTTCACCCCTCTTCAGGCAGGATAGCTTGATTCCAGTGGCATGGAGAGCACGGGACTCACGTCTGAGCATACCGATCCCACTCGGGGTGACAAATGCAAAAACAACAGTTGATGGACAAAATCCAGAACAATGTCATACATTCACCCCAGTACAGAGATCTGGGCCTAAATCCATCATTTTTTTGCTCACCATGCCATTCCAGTTTGAACCCAGCCATATGCAAATCAGTCTTGACCCTGTGCCTCATGGGAACAGTCCAGCCCGAACTGCCAAGCCAGGTCCTCCCTGCACTGGAATGAGCATCCTAGGACTGGTTTCGGGGTTTCAACCCTCTTCAGCCAGGATAGCTTGATTCCAGTGGCATGGAGAGCACAGGACTCACGTCTGAGCATACCCGTCCCACTCGAGGTGGAAAATGCAAAAACAACAGTTGATGGACAGAATGCAGAACAATGTCATACATTCACCCCAGTACAGAGATCTGGGCCTAAATCCATTGTTTTTTTGCTCACCATGCCATTCCAGTTTGAACCCAGTCATATGCAAATCAGTCTTGACCCTGTGCCTCATGGGAACAGTCCAGCCCGAACTGCCAAGCCAGGTCCTCCCTGGACTGGAATAAGCATCCTAGGACCGGTTTCGGGGTTTCACCCCTCTTCAGGCAGGATAGCTTGATTCCAGTGGCATGGAGAGCATGGGACTCACGTCTGAGCATACCCATCCAACTCGGGGTGAAAAATGCAAAAACAACAGTTGATGGTCAGAATGCAGAACATTGTCATACATTCATCCCAGTACAGAGATCTGGGCCTAAATTCATCGTTTTTTTGCTCACCATGCCATTCCAGTTTGAACCCAGCCATATGCAAATCAGTCTTGACCCTGTGCCTCATGGGAACAGTCCAGCCCGAACTGCCAAGCCAGGTCCTCCCTGGACTGGAATAAGCATCCTAGGACCGGTTTTGGGGTTTCACCCCTCTTCAGCCAGCATAGCTTCATTCCAATGGCATGGAGAGCACGGGACTCACGTCTGAGCATACCCGTCCCACTCAGGGTGACCAATGCAAAAACAACAGTTGATGGACAGAATGCAGAACAATGGCATACGTTCACACCAGTACAGAGATCTGGGCCTAAATCCAGTTTTTTTTGCTCACCATGCAATTCCAGTTTGAACCCAGCCATATGCAAATCCGTCTTGACCCTGTGCCTCATGGGAACAGTCCAGCCCGAACTGCCAAGCCAGGTTCTCCCTGGACTTGAAAAGCATCCTAGGACCGGATTCGGGGTTTCACCCCTCTTCAGCCAGGACAGCTTGATTCCAGTGGCATGGAGAGCACGGGACTCACGTCTGAGCATACCCCTCCCACTCGGGGTGACAAATGCAAAAACAAAAGTAGATGGTCAGAATGCAGAACAATCTCATACATTCACCCCAGTACAGAGATCTGGGCCTAAATCCATCGTTTTTTGCTCACCATGCCATTCAAGTTTGAACCCAGCCATATGCAAATCAGTCTTGACCCTGTGCCTCATGAGAACAGTCCAGCCCGAACTGCCAAGCCAGGTCCTCCCGAAACTGGAATAAGCATCCTAGGACCGGTTTCGGGGTTTCACCCCTCTTCAGCCAGGATAGCTTGATTCCAGTGGCATGGAGAGCACGGGACTCACGTCTGAGCATACCCGTCCCACTCGGGGTGAAAAATGCAAAAACAACAGTTGATGGACAGAATGCAGAACAATGTCATACATTCACCCCAGTACAGAGATCTGGGCCTAAATCCATCGTTTTTTTGCTCACCATGCCATTCCAGTTTGAACCCAGCCATATGCAAATCAGTCTTGACCCTGTGACTCATAGGAACAGTCCAGCCCGAACTGCCAAGCCAGGTCCTCCCTGGACTGGAATAAGCATCCTAGGACCGGTTTCGGGGTTTCACCCCTCTTCAGCCAGGATAGCTTGATTCCAGTGGCATGGAGAGCACGGGACTCACGTCTGAGCATACCCGTCCCACTCGGGGTGAAAAATGCAAAAACAACACTTGATGGACAGAATGCAGATCAATGTCATACATTCACCCCAGTAAAGAGATCTGGGCCTAAATCCATCGTTTTTTGCTCACCATGCCATTCCAGTTTGAACCCAGCCATATGCAAATCAGTCTTGACCCTGTGCCTCATGAGAACAGTCCAGCCCGAACTGCCAAGCCAGGTCCTCCCTGGACTGGAATAATCATCCTAGGACCGGTTTCGGGGTTTCACCCCTCTTCAGCCAGGATAGCTTGATTCCAGTGGCATGGAGAGCACAGGACTCACGTCTGAGCATACCCGTCCCACTCGGGGTGAAAAATGCAAAAACAACATTTGATGGACAGAATGCAGAACAATGTCATACATTCACCTCAGTACAGAGATCTGGGCCTAAATCCATCGTTTTTTTGCTCACCATGCCATTCCACTTTGAACCCAGCCATATGCAAATCAGTCTTGACCCTGTGACTCACAGGAACAGTCCAGCCCGAACTGCCAAGCCAGGTCCTCCCTGGACTGGAATAAGCATCCTAGGACCGGTTTTGGGGTTTCACCCCTCTTCAGCCAGCATAGCTTCATTCCAGTGGCATGGAGAGCGCGGGACTCACGTCTGAGCATTCCCGTCCCACTCGGGGTGACAAATGCAAAAACAACAGTTGATGGACAGAATGCAGAACAATGTCATACATTCACCACAGTACAGAGATATGGGCCTTAATCCATCCATTTTTTGCTCACCATGCCATTCCAGTTTGAACCCAGCCATATGCAAATCAGTCTTGACCCTGTGCCTCATGGGAACAGTCCAGCCCGAACTGTCAAGCCAGGTCCTCCCTGGACTGGAATAAGCATCCTAGGACCGGTTTCGGGGTTTCACCACTCTTCAGCCAGGATAGCTTGATTCCAGTGGCATAGAGAGCACGGGACTCACGCCTGAGCATACCCGTCCCACTCGGGGTGACAAATGCAAAAACAACAGTTGATGGGCAGAATGCAGAACAATGTCATACATTCACCCCAGTACAGAGATCTGGGCCTAAATCCATCGTTTTTTTGCTCACAATGCCATTCCAGTTTGAACCCAGCCATATGCAAATCAGTCTTGACCCTGTGCCTCATGGGAACAGTCCAGCCCGAACTGCCAAGCCAGGTCCTCCCTGGACTGGAATAAGCATCCTAGAACCGGTTTCGGGGTTTCACCCCTCTTCAGGCAGGATAGCTTGATTCCAGTGGCATGGAGAGCACGGGACTCACGTCTGAGCATACCCGTCCCACTCGGGGTAACCAATGCAAAAACAACAGTTGATGGACAGAATGCAGAACAATGTCATACGTTCACACCAGTACAGAGATCTGGGCCTAAATCAATTGTTTTTTTGTTCACCATGCCATTCCAGTTTGAACCCAGCCATATGCAAATCAGTCTTGACCCTGTACCTCATGGGAACAGTCCAGCCCGAACTGCCAAGCCAGGTCCTCCCTGGACTGGAATAATCATCCTAGGACCGGTTTCGGGGTTTCACCCCTCTTCAGCCAGGATAGCTTGATTCCAGTGGCATGGAGAGCACAGGACTCACGTCTGAGCATACCCGTCCCACTCGGGGTGACAAATGCAAAAACGACAGTTGATGGACAGAATGCAGAACAATGTCATACATTCACCACAGTACAGAGATATGGGCCTTAATCTATCCATTTTTTGCTCACCATGCCATTCCAGTTTGAACCCAGCCATATGCAAATCAGTCTTGACCCTGTGCCTCATGGGAACAGTCCAGCCCGAACTGTCAAGCCAGGTCCTCCCTGGACTGGAATAAGCATCCTAGGACCGGTTTCGGGGTTTCACCACTCTTCAGCCAGGATAGCTTGATTCCAGTGGCATAGAGAGCACGGGACTCACGTCTGAGCATACCCGTCCCACTCGGGGTGACAAATGCAAAAACAACAGTTGATGGGCAGAATGCAGAACAATGTCATACATTCACCCCAGTACAGAGATCTGGGCCTAAATCCATCGTTTTTTGCTCACCATGCCATTCAAGTTTGAACCCAGCCATATGCAAATCAGTCTTGACCCTGTGCCTCATGAGAACAGTCCAGCCCGAACTGCCAAGCCAGGTCCTCCCGAAACTGGAATAAGCATCCTAGGACCGGTTTCGGGGTTTCACCCCTCTTCAGCCAGGATAGCTTGATTCCAGTGGCATGGAGAGCACGGGACTCACGTCTGAGCATACCCGTCCCACTCGGGGTGAAAAATGCAAAAACAACAGTTGATGGACAGAATGCAGAACAATGTCATACATTCACCCCAGTACAGAGATCTGGGCCTAAATCCATCGTTTTTTTGCTCACCATGCCATTCCAGTTTGAACCCAGCCATATGCAAATCAGTCTTGACCCTGTGACTCATAGGAACAGTCCAGCCCGAACTGCCAAGCCAGGTCCTCCCTGGACTGGAATAAGCATCCTAGGACCGGTTTCGGGGTTTCACCCCTCTTCAGCCAGGATAGCTTGATTCCAGTGGCATGGAGAGCACGGGACTCACGTCTGAGCATACCCGTCCCACTCGGGGTGAAAAATGCAAAAACAACACTTGATGGACAAAATGCAGATCAATGTCATACATTCACCCCAGTACAGAGATCTGGGCCTAAATCCATCGTTTTTTGCTCACCATGCCATTCCAGTTTGAACCCAGCCATATGCAAATCAGTCTTGACCCTGTGCCTCATGAGAACAGTCCAGCCCGAACTGCCAAGCCAGGTCCTCCCGAGACTGGAATAAGCATCCTAGGGCCGGTTTCGGGGTTTCACCCCTCTTCAGCCAGGATAGCTTGATTCCAGTGGCATGGAGAGCACGGGACTCACGTCTGAGCATACCCGTCCCACTCGGGGTGAAAAATGCAAAAACAACAGTTGATGGACAGAATGCAGAACAATGTCATACATTCACCCCAGTACAGAGATCTGGGCCTAAATCCATCGTTTTTTTGCTCACCATGCCATTCCAGTTTGAACCCAGCCATATGCAAATCAGTCTTGACCCTGTGACTCATAGGAACAGTCCAGCCCGAACTGCCAAGCCAGGTCCTCCCTGGACTGGAATAAGCATCCTAGGACCGGTTTCGGGGTTTCACCCCTCTTCAGCCAGGATAGCTTGATTCCAGTGGCATGGAGAGCACGGGACTCACGTCTGAGCATACCCGTCCCACTCGGGGTGAAAAATGCAAAAACAACACTTGATGGACAGAATGCAGATCAATGTCATACATTCACCCCAGTACAGAGATCTGGGCCTAAATCCTTCGTTTTTTTGCTCACCATGCCATTCCAGTTTGAACCCAGCCATATGCAAATCAGTCTTGACCCTGTGACTCATAGGAACAGTCCAGCCCGAACTGCCAAGCCAGGTCCTCCCTGGACTGGAATAAGCATCCTAGGACCGGTTTCGGGGTTTCACCCCTCTTCAGCCAGGATAGCTTGATTCCAGTGGCATGGAGAGCACGGGACTCACGTCTGAGCATACCCGTCCCACTCGGGGTGTCAAATGCAAAAACAAAAGTAGATGGTCAGAATACAGAACAATGTCATACATTCACCCCAGTACAGAGATCTGGGCCTAAATCCATCGTTTTTTTGCTCACCATGCCATTCCAGTTTGAACCCAGCCATATGCAAATCAGTCTTGACCCTGTGACTCATAGGAACAGTCCAGCCCGAACTCCAAAGCCAGGTCGTCCCTGGACTGAAATAAGCATCCTAGGATCGCTTTCGGGGTTTCAACCCTCTTCAGCCAGGATAGCTTGATTCCAGTGGCATGGAGAGCGCGGGACTCACGTCTGAGCATTTCCGTCCCACTCGGGGTGACAAATGCAAAAACAACAGTTGATGGACAGAATGCAGAACAATGTCATACATTCACCACAGTACAGAGATATGGGCCTTAATCCATCCATTTTTTGCTCACCATGCCATTCCAGTTTGAACCCAGCCATATGCAAATCAGTCTTGACCCTGTGCCTCATGGGAACAGTCCAGCCCGAACTGTCAAGCCAGGTCCTCCCTGGACTGGAATAAGCATCCTAGGACCGGTTTCGGGGTTTCACCACTCTTCAGCCAGGATAGCTTGATTCCAGTGGCATAGAGAGCACGGGACTCACGTCTGAGCATACCCGTCCCACTCGGGGTGACAAATGCAAAAACAACAGTTGATGGGCAGAATGCAGAACAATGTCATACATTCACCCCAGTACAGAGATCTGGGCCTAAATCCATCGTTTTTTTGCTCACAATGCCATTCCAGTTTGAACCCAGCCATATGCAAATCAGTCTTGACCCTGTGCCTCAGGGGAACAGTCCAGCCCGAACTGCCAAGCCAGGTCCTCCCTGGACTGGAATAAGCATCCTAGAACCGGTTTCGGGGTTTCACCCCTCTTCAGGCAGGATAGCTTGATTCCAGTGGCATGGAGAGCACGGGACTCACGTCTGAGCATACCCGTCCCACTCGGGGTAACCAATGCAAAAACAACAGTTGATGGACAGAATGCAGAACAATGTCATACGTTCACACCAGTACAGAGATCTGGGCCTAAATCAATTGTTTTTTTGTTCACCATGCCATTCCAGTTTGAACCCAGCCATATGCAAATCAGTCTTGACCCTGTACCTCATGGGAACAGTCCAGCCCGAACTGCCAAGCCAGGTCCTCCCTGGACTGGAATAATCATCCTAGGACCGGTTTCGGGGTTTCACCCCTCTTCAGCCAGGATAGCTTGATTCCAGTGGCATGGAGAGCACAGGACTCACGTCTGAGCATACCCGTCCCACTCGGGGTGAAAAATGCAAAAACAACATTTGATGGACAGAATGCAGAACAATGTCATACATTCACCTCAGTACAGAGATCTGGGCCTAAATCCATCGTTTTTTTGCTCACCATGCCATTCCACTTTGAACCCAGCCATATGCAAATCAGTCTTGACCCTGTGACTCACAGGAACAGTCCAGCCCGAACTGCCAAGCCAGGTCCTCCCTGGACTGGAATAAGCATCCTAGGACCGGTTTTGGGGTTTCACCCCTCTTCAGCCAGCATAGCTTCATTCCAGTGGCATGGAGAGCACGGGACTCACGTCTGAGCATTCCCGTACCACTCCGGGTGACAAATGCAAAAACAACAGTTTATGGACAGAATGCAGAACAATGTCATACATTCACCCCAGTACAGAGATCTGGGCCTAAATCCATTTTTTTTTTGCTCACCATGCCATTCCAGTTTGAACCCAGCCATATGCAAATCAGTCTTGACCCTGTGCCTCATGGGAACAGTCCAGCCCGAACTGCCAAGCCAGGTCCTCCCTGGACTGGAATAAGCATCCTAGAACAGGTTTCGGGGTTTCACCTCTCTTCAGGCAGGATAGCTTGATGACAGTGGCATGGAGAGCACGGGACTCACGTCTGAGCATTACGATCCCACTCGGGGTGACAAATGCAAAAACAACAGTTGATGGACAAAATGCAGAACAATGTCATACATTCACCCCAGTACAGAGACCTGGGCCTAAATCCATCGTTTTTTTGCTCACCATGCCATTCCAGTTTGAACCCAGCCAAATGCAAATCAGTCTTGACCCTGTACCTCATGGGAACAGTCCAGCCCGAACTGCCAAGCCAGGTCCTCCCTGGACTGGAATAATCATCCTAGGACCGGTTTCGGGGTTTCACCCCTCTTCAGCCAGGATAGCTTGATTCCAGTGGCATGGAGAGCACAGGACTCACGTCTGAGCATACCCGTCCCACTCGGGGTGAAAAATGCAAAAACAACATTTGATGGACAGAATGCAGAACAATGTCATACATTCACCTCAGTACAGAGATCTGGGCCTAAATCCATCGTTTTTTTGCTCACCATGCCATTCCACTTTGAACCCAGCCATATGCAAATCAGTCTTGACCCTGTGACTCACAGGAACAGTCCAGCCCGAACTGCCAAGCCAGGTCCTCCCTGGACTGGAATAAGCATCCTAGGACCGGTTTTGGGGTTTCACCCCTCTTCAGCCAGCATAGCTTCATTCCAGTGGCATGGAGAGCACGGGACTCACGTCTGAGCATTCCCGTACCACTCCGGGTGACAAATGCAAAAACAACAGTTTATGGACAGAATGCAGAACAATGTCATACATTCACCCCAGTACAGAGATCTGGGCCTAAATCCATTTTTTTTTTGCTCACCATGCCATTCCAGTTTGAACCCAGCCATATGCAAATCAGTCTTGACCCTGTGCCTCATGGGAACAGTCCAGCCCGAACTGCCAAGCCAGGTCCTCCCTGGACTGGAATAAGCATCCTAGAACAGGTTTCGGGGTTTCACCTCTCTTCAGGCAGGATAGCTTGATGACAGTGGCATGGAGAGCACGGGACTCACGTCTGAGCATTACGATCCCACTCGGGGTGACAAATGCAAAAACAACAGTTGATGGACAAAATGCAGAACAATGTCATACATTCACCCCAGTACAGAGACCTGGGCCTAAATCCATCGTTTTTTTGCTCACCATGCCATTCCAGTTTGAACCCAGCCAAATGCAAATCAGTCCTGACCCTGTGCCTCATGGGAACAGTCCAGCTCGAACTGCCAAGCCAGGTCCTCCCTGGACTGGAATAAGCATCCTAGGACCGGTTTCGGGGTTTCACCCCTCTTCAGCCAGGATAGCTTGATTCCAGTGGCATGGAAAGCACGGGACTCAAGTCTGAGCATACCCGTCCCACTCAGGGTGACCAATGCAAAAACAACAGTTGATGGACAGAATGCAGAACAATGGCATACGTTCACACCAGTACAGAGATCTGGGCCTAAATCCAGTTTTTTTTGCTCACCATGCAATTCCAGTTTGAACCCAGCCATATGCAAATCCGTCTTGACTCTGTGCCTCATGGAAACAGTCCAGCCCGAACTGCCAAGCCAGGTTCTCCCTGGACTGGAAAAGCATCCTAGGACCGGATTCGGGGTTTCACCCCTCTTCAGCCAGGACAGCTTGATTCCAGTGGCATGGAGAGCACGGGACTCACGTCTGAGCATACCCCTCCCACTCGGGGTTACAAATGCAAAAACAAAAGTAGATGGTCAGAATGCAGAACAATGTCATACATTCACCCCAGTACAGAGATCTGGGCCTAAATCCATCGTTTTTTGCTCACCATGCCATTCAAGTTTGAACCCAGCCATATGCAAATCAGTCTTGACCCTGTGCCTCATGAGAACAGTCCAGCCCGAACTGCCAAGCCAGGTCCTCCCGAAACTGGAATAAGCATCCTAGGACCGGTTTCGGGGTTTCACCCCTCTTCAGCCAGGATAGCTTGATTCCAGTGGCATGGAGAGCACGGGACTCACGTCTGAGCATACCCGTCCCACTCGGGGTGAAAAATGCAAAAACAACAGTTGATGGACAGAATGCAGAACAATGTCATACATTCACCCCAGTACAGAGATCTGGGCCTAAATCCATCGTTTTTTTGCTTACCATGCCATTCCAGTTTGAACCCAGCCATATGCAAATCAGTCTTGACCCTGTGACTCATAGGAACAGTCCAGCCCGAACTGCCAAGCCAGGTCCTCCCTGGACTGGAATAAGCATCCTAGGACCGGTTAGGGGTTTCACCCCTCTTCAGCCAGGATAGCTTGATTCCAGTGGCATGGAGAGCACGGGACTCACGTCTGAGCATACCCATCTCACTCGGGGTGTCAAATGCAAAAACAAAAGTAGATGGTCGGAATGCAGAACAATGTCATACATTCACCCCAGTACAGAGATCTGGGCCTTAATCTATCAATTTTTTGCTCACCAAGCCATTCCAGTTTGAACCCAGCCATATGCAAATCAGTCTTGACCCTGTGCCTCATGGGAACAGTGCAGCCCGAACTGCCAAGCCAGGACCTCCCTGGTCTGGAATAAGCATCCTAGAACTGGTTTCGGGGTTTCACCCCTCTTCAGGCAGGATAGCTTGATTCCAGTGGCATGGAGAGCACGGGACTCACGTCTGAGCATACCGATCCCACTCGGGGTGACAAATGCAAAAACATCAGTTGATGGACAAAATGCAGAACAATGTCATACATTCACCCCAGTACAGAGATCTGGGCCTAAATCCATCGTTTTTTTGCTCACCATGCCATTCCAGTTTGAACCCAGCCAAATGCAAATCAGTCGTGACCCTGTGCCTCATGGGAACAGTCCAGCTCGAACTGCCAAGCCAGGTCCTCCCTGGACTGGAATAAGCATCCTAGGACCGGTTTCGGGGTTTCACCCCTCTTCAGCCAGGATAGCTTGATTCCAGTGGCATGGAAAGCACGGGACACACGTCTGAGCATACCCGTCCCACTCAGGGTAACCAATGCAAAAACAACAGTTGATGGACAGAATGCAGAACAATGTCATACGTTCACACCAGTACAGAGATCTGGGCCTAAATCAATTGTTTTTTTGTTCACCATGCCATTCCAGTTTGAACCCAGCCATATGCAAACCAGTCTTGAACCTGTGCCTCATGGGAACAGTCCAGCCCGAACTGCCAAGCCAGGTCCTCCCTGGACTGGAATAAGCATCCTAGGACCGGTTTCGGGGTTTCACACCTCTTCAGCCAGGATAGCTTGATTCCAGTGGCATGGAGAGCACAGGACTCACGTCTGAGCATACCCGTCCCACTCGGGGTGACAAATGCAAAAACAACAGTTGATGGACAGAATGCAGAACAATGTCATACATTCACCCCAGTACAGAGATCTGGGCCTAAATCCATCGTTTTCTTGCTCACCATGCCATTCCAGTTTAAACCCAGCCATATGCAAATCAGTCTTGACCTTGTGACTCACAGGAACAGTCCAGCCCGAACTGCCAAGCCAGGTCCTCCCTGGACTGGATTAAGCATCCTAGGACCGGTTTTGGGGTTTCACCCCTCTTCAGCCAGCATAGCTTCATTCCAGTGGCATGGAGAGCACGGGACTCACGTCTGAGCATTCCCGTACCACTCGGGGTGACAAATGCAAAAACAACAGTTGATGGACAGAATGCAGAACAATGTCATACATTCACCCCAGTACAGAGATCTGGGCCTAAATCCAGTTTTTTTTGCTCACCATGCCATTCCAGTTTGAACCCAGCCATATGCAAATCAGTCTTGACCCTGTGCCTCATGGGAACAGTCCAGCCCGAACTGCCAAGCCTGGTCCTCCCTGGACTGGAATAAGCATCCTAGAACCGGTTTCGGGGTTTCACCCCTCTTCAGGCAGGATAGCTTGATTCCAGTGGCATGGAGAGCACGGGACTCACGTCTGAGCATACAAATTCCACTCGGGGTGACAAATGCAAAAATAACAGTTGATGGACAAAATGCATAACAATGTCATACATTCACCCCAGTACAGAAATCTGGGCCTAAATCCATCGTTTTTTTGCTCACCATGCCATTCCAGTTTGAACCCAGCCAAATGCAAATCAGTCCTGACCCTGTGCCTCATGGGAACAGTCCAGCTCGAACTGCCAAGCCAGGTCCTCCCTGGACTGGAATAAGCATCCTAGGACCGGTTTCGGGGTTTCACCCCTCTTCAGCCAGAATAGCTTGATTCCAGTGGCATGGAAAGCACGGGACTCACGTCTGAGCATACCCGTCCCACTCGGGGTGACCAATGCAAAAACAACAGTTGATGGACAGAATGCAGAACAATGTCATACGTTCACACCAGTACAGAGATCTGGGCCTAAATCAATCGTTTTTTTGTTCACCATGCCATTCCAGTTTGAACCCAGCCATATGCAAATCAGTCTTGACCCTGTGCCTCATGGGAACAGTCCAGCCCGATCTGTCAAGCCAGGTCCTCCCTGGACTGGAATAAGCATCCTAGGACCGGTTTCGGGGTTTCACCACTCTTCAGCCAGGATAGCTTGATTCCAGTGGCATAGAGAGCACGGGACTCACGTCTGAGCATACCCGTCCCACTCGGGGTGACAAATGCAAAAACAACAGTTGATGGACAGAATGCAGAACAATGTCATACATTCACCCCAGTACAGAGATCTGGGCCTAAATCCATCGTTTTTTTTGCTCACCATGCCATTCCAGTTTGAACCCAGCCATATGCAAATCAGTCTTGACCCTGTGCCTCATGGGAACAGTCCAACCCGAACTGCCAAGCCAGGTCCTCCCTGGACTGGAATAAGCATCCTAGGACCGGTTTCGGGGTTTCACCCCTCTTCAGCCAGGATAGCTTGATTCCAGTGGCATGGAAAGCACGGGACTCACGTCTGAGCATACCCGTCCCACTCGGGGTAACCAATGCAAAAACAACAGTTGATGGACAGAATGCAGAACAATGTCATACGTTCACACCAGTACAGAGATCTGGGCCTAAATCAATTGTTTTTTTGTTCACCATGCCATTCCAGTTTGAACCCAGCCATATGCAAATCAGTCTTGACCCTGTGCCTCATGGGAACAGTCCAGCCCGAACTGCTAAGCCAGGTCCTCCCTGGACTGGAATAAGCATCCTAGGACCGGTTTTGGGGTTTCACCCCTCTTCAGCCAGCATAGCTTCATTCCAGTGGCATGGAGAGCACGGGACTCACGTCTGAGCATTCCCGTACCACTCGGGGTGACAAATGCAAAAACAACAGTTGATGGACAGAATGCAGAACAATGTCATACATTCACCCCAGTACAGAGATCTGGGCCTAAATCCAGTTTTTTTTTGCTCACCATGCCATTCTAGTTTGAACCCAGCCATATGCAAATCAGTCTTGACCCTGTGCCTCATGGGAACAGTCCAGCCCGAACTGCCAAGCCAGGTCCTCCCTGGACTGGAATAAGCATCCTAGAACCGGTTTCGGGGTTTCACCCCTCTTCAGGCAGGATAGCTTGATTCCAGTGGCATGGAAAGCACGGGACTCACGTCTGAGCATACCCGTCCCACTCGGGGTGACCAATGCAAAAACAACAGTTGATGGACAGAATGCAGAACAATGTCATACGTTCACACCAGTAAAGAGATCTGGGCCTAAATCAATGGTTTTTTTGTTCACCATGCCATTCCAGTTGGAACCCAGCCATATGCAAATCAGTCTTGACCCTGTGCCTCATGGGAACAGTCCAGCCAGAACTGCCAAGCCAGGTCCTCCCTGGACTGGAATAAGCATCCTAGGACCGGTTTCGGGGTTTCACCCCTCTTCAGCCAGGATAGCTTGATTCCAGTGGCATGGAGAGCACAGGACTCACGTCTGAGCATACCCGTCCCATTCAGGGTGAAAAATGCAAAAACAACAGTTGATGGACAGAATGCAGAACAATGTCATACATTCACCCCAGTACAGAGATCTGGGCCTAAATCCATCGTTTTTTTGCTCACCATGCCATTCCAGTTTGAAACCAGCCATATGCAAATCAGTCTTGACCCTGTGACTCACAGGAACAGTCCAGCCCGAACTGCCAAGCCAGGTCTTCCCTGGACTGGAATAAGCATCCTAGGACCGGTTTTGGGGTTTCACCCCTCTTCAGCCAGCATAGCTTGATTCCAGTGGCATGGAGAGCACGGGACTCACGTCTGAGCATTCCCGTACCACTCGGGGTGACAAATGCAAAAACAACAGTTGATGGACAGAATGCAGAACAATGTCATACATTCACCCCAGTACAGAGATCTGGGCCTAAATCCAGTTTTTTTTTGCTCACCATGCCATTCCAGTTTGAACCCTCCCATATGCAAATCAGTCTTGACCCTGTGCCTCATGGGAACAGTCCAGCCCGAACTGCCAAGCCAGGTCGTCCCTGGACTGGAATAAGCATCCTAGGACCGGATTCGGGGTTTCACCCCTCTTCAGCCAGGACAGCTTGATTCCAGTGGCATGGAGAGCACGGGACTCACTTCTGAGCATATCCGTCCCACTCGGGGTGACAAATGCAAAAACAAAAGTAGATGGTCAGAATGCAGAACAATGTCATACATTCACCCCAGTACAGAGATCTGGGCCTAAATCCATCGTTTTTTCCTCATCATGCCATTCCAGTTTGAACCCAGCCATATGCAAATCAGTCTTGACCCTGTGCCTCATGAGAACAGTCCAGCCCGAACTGCCAAGCCAGGTCCTCCCGAGACTGGAATAAGCATCCTAGGACCGGTTTCGGGGTTTTACCCCTCTTCAGCCAGGATAGCTTGATTCCAGTGGCATGGAGAGCACGGGACTCACGTATGAGCATAGCCGTCCCACTCGGGGTGAAAAATGCAAAAACAACAGTTGATGGACAGAATGCAGAACAATGTCATACATTCACCCCAGTACAGAGATCTGGGCCTCAATCCATCGTTTTTTTGCTCACCATGCCATTCCAGTTTGAAACCAGCCATATGCAAATCAGTCTTGACCCTGTGACTCACAGGAACAGTCCAGCCTGAACTGCCAAGCCAGGTCCTCCCTGGACTGGAATAAGCATCCTAGGACCGGTTTTGGGGTTTCACCCCTCTTCAGCCAGCATAGCTTCATTCCAGTGGCATGGAGAGCACGGGACTCACGTCTGACCATTCCCGTACCACTCGGGGTGACAAATGCAAAAACAACAGTTGATGGACAGAATGCAGAACAATGTCATACATTCACCCCAGTACAGAGATCTGGGCCTAAATCCAGTTTTTTTTTGCTCACCATGCCATTCCAGTTTGAACCCAGCCATATGCAAATCATTCTTGACCCTGTGCCTCATGGGAACAGTCCAGCCCGAACTGCCAAGCCAGGTCCTCCCTGGACTGGAATAAGCATCCTTGAACCGGTTTCAGGGTTTCACCCCTCTTCAGGCAGGATAGCTTGATTCCAGTGGCATGGAGAGCACGGGACTCACGTCTGAGCATACCGATCCCACTCGGGGTGACAAATGCAAAAACAACAGTTGATGTACAAAATGCAGAACAATGTCATACATTCACCCCAGTACAGAGATCTGGGCCTAATCCATCGTTTTTTTGCTCACCATGCCATTCCAGTTTGAACCCAGCCAAATGCAAATCAGTCCTGACCCTGTGCCTCATGGGAACAGTCCAGCTCGAACTGCCAAGCCAGGTCCTCCCTGGACTGGAATAAGCATCCTAGGACCGGTTTCGGGGTTTCACCCGTCTTCAGCCAGGATAGCTTGATTCCAGTGGCATGGAAAGCACGGGACTCACGTCTGAGCATACCCGTCCCACTCGGGGTGACCAATGCAAAAACAACAGTTGATGGACAGAATGCAGAACAATGTCATACGTTCACACCAGTACAGAGATCTGGGCCTAAATCAATCGTTTTTTTGTTCACCATGCCATTCCAGTTTGAACCCAGCCATATGCAAATCAGTCTTGACCCTGTGCCTCATGGGAACAGTCCAGCCAGAACTGCCAAGCCAGGTCCTCCCTGGACTGGAATAAGCATCCTAGGACCGGTTTCGGGGTTTCACCCCTCTTCAGCCAGGATAGCTTGATTCCAGTGGCATGGAGAGCACAGGACTCACGTCTGAGCATACCCGTCCCACTCAGGGTGAAAAATGCAAAAACAACAGTTGATGGACAGAATGCAGAACAATGTCATACATTCACCCCAGTACAGAGATCTGGGCCTAAATCCATTGTTTTTTTGCTCACCATGCCATTCCAGTTTGAACCCAGCCATATGCAAATCAGTCTTGACCCTGTGACTCACAGGAACAGTCCAGCCCGAACTGCCAAGCCAGGTCCTCCCTGGACTGGAATAAGCATCCTAGGACCGGTTTTGGGGTTTCACCCCTCTTCAGCCAGCATAGCATGATTCCAGTGGCATGGAGAGCACGGGACTCACGTCTGAGCATTCCCGTACCACTCGGGGTGACAAATGCAAAAACAACAGTTGATGGACAGAATGCAGAACAATGTCATACATTCACCCCAGTACAGAGATCTGGGCCTAATCCAGTTTTTTTTGCTCACCATGCCATTCCAGTTTGAACCCAGCCATATGCAAATCAGTCTTGACCCTGTGCCTCATGGGAACAGTCCAGCCCGAATTGCCAAGCCAGGTCCTCCCTGGACTGGAATAAGCATCCTAGGACCGGATTCGGGGTTTCACCCCTCTTCAGCCAGGACAGCTTGATTCCAGTGGCATGGAGAGCACAGGACTCACGTCTGAGCATACCTGTCCCACTCGGGGTGACAAATGCAAAAACAAAAGTAGATGGTCAGAATGCAGAACAATGTCATACATTCACCCCAGTACAGAGATCTGGGCCTAAATCCATCGTTTTTTGCTCACCATGCCATTCCAGTTTGAACCCAGCCACATGCAAATCAGTCTTGACCCTGTGCCTCATGAGAACAGTCCAGCCCGAACTGCCAAGCCAGGTCCTCCCGAGACTGGAATAAGCATCCTAGGACCGGTTTCAGGGTTTCACCCCTCTTCAGCCAGGATAGCTTGATTCCAGCAGCATGGAGAGCACGGGACTCACGTCTGAGCATACCCATCCCACTCGGGGTGAAAAATGCAAAAACATCAGTTGATGGACAGAATGCAGAACAATGTCATACATTCACCCCAGTACAGAGATCTGGGCCTAAATCCATCGTTTTTTTGCTCACCATGCCATTCCAGTTTGAACCCAGCCATATGCAAATCAGTCTTGACCCTGTGCCTCATGGGAACAGTCCAGCCCGAACTGTCAAGCCAGGTCCTCCCTGGACTGGAATAAGCATCCTAGGACCGGTTTCGGAGTTTCACCACTCTTCAGCCAGGATAGCTTGATTCCAGTGGCATAGAGAGCACGGGACTCACGTCTGAGCATACCCGTCCCACTCGAGGTGAAAAATGCAAAAACAACAGTTGATGGACAGAATGCAGAACAATGTCATACATTCACCCCAGTACAGAGATCTGGGCCTAAATCCATCGTTTTTTTGCTCACCATGCCATTCCAGTTTGAACCCAGCCATATGCAAATCAGTCTTGACCCTGTGCCTCATGGGAACAGTCCAGCCCGAACTGCCAAGCCAGGTCCTCCCTGGACTGGAATAAGCATCCTAGGACCGGTTTCGGGGTTTCACCCCTCTTCAGGCAAGATAGCTTGATTCCAGTGGCATAGAGAGCATGGGACTCACGTCTGAGCATACCCGTCCCACTCGGGGTAACCAATGCAAAAACAACAGTTGATGGACAGAATGCAGAACAATGTCATACGTTCACACCAGTACAGAGATCTGGGCCTAAATCAATTGTTTTTTTGTTCACCATGCCATTCCAGTTTGAACCCAGCCATATGCAAATCAGTCTTGACCCTGTGCCTCATGGGAACAGTCCAGCCCGAACTGCCAAGCCAGGTCCTCCCTGCACTGGAATAAGCATCCTAGGACCGGTTTCGGGGTTTCACCCCTCTTCAGCCAGGATAGCTTGATTCCAGTGGCATGGAGAGCACAGGACTCACGTCTGAGCATATCTGTCCCACTCGGGGTGAAAAATGCAAAAACAACAGTTGATGGACAGAATGCAGAACAATGTCATACATTCACCCCAGTACAGAGATCTGGGCCTAAATCCATTGTGTTTTTGCTCACCATGCCATTCCAGTTTGAACCCAGCCATATGCAAATCAGTCTTGACCCTGTGACTCACAGGAACAGTCCAGCCCGAACTGCCAAGCCAGGTCCTCCCTGGACTGGAATAAGCATCCTAGGACCGGTTTTGAGGTTTCAGGAGAGCACGGGACTCACGTCTGAGCATTCCCGTACCACTCGGGGTGACAAATGCAAAAACAACAGTTGATGGACAGAATGCAGAACAATGTCATACATTCACCCCAGTACAGAGATCTGGGCCTAAATCCAGTTTTTTTTTGCTCACCATGCCATTCCAGTTTGAACCCAGCCATATGCAAATCAGTCTTGACCCTGTGCCTCATGGGAACAGTCCAGCCCGAACTGCCAAGCCAGGTCCTCCTGGACTGGAATAAGCATCCTAGAACCGGTTTCGGGGTTTCACCCCTCTTCAGGCAGGATAGCTTGATTCCAGTGGCATGGAGAGCACGGGACTCACGTCTGAGCATACCGATCCCACTCGGGGTGACAAATGCAAAAACAACAGTTGATGGACAAAATGCAGAACAATGTCATACATTCACCCCAGTACAGAGATCTGGGCCTAAATCCATCGTTTTTTTGCTCACCATCCCATTCCAGTTTGAACCCAGCCAAATGCAAATCAGTCCTGACCCTGTGCCTCATGGGAACAGTCCAGCTCGAACTGCCAAGCCAGGTCCTCCCTGGACTGGAATAAGCATCCTAGGACCGGTTTCAGGGTTTCACCCCTCTTCAGCCTGGATGGCTTGATTCCAGTGGCATGGAAAGCACGGGACTCACGTCTGAGCATACCCGTCCCACTCGGGGTGACCAATGCAAAAACAACAGTTGATGGACAGAATGCAGAACAATGTCATACGTTCACACCAGTACAGAGATCTGGGCCTAAATCAATCGTTTTTTGTTCACCATGCCATTCCAGTTTGAACCCAGCCATATGCAAATCAGTCTTGACCCTGTGCCTCATGGGAACAGTCCAGCCCGAACTGCCAAGCCAGGTCCTCCCTGGACTGGAATAAGCATCCTAGGACCGGTTTTGGGGTTTCACCCCTCTTCAGCCAGCATAGCTTGATTCCAGTGGCATGGAGAGCACGGGACTCACGTCTGAGCATTCCCGTACCACTCGGGGTGACAAATGCAAAAACAACAGTTGATGGACAGAATGCAGAACAATGTCATACATTCACCCCAGTACAGAGATCTGGGCCTAAATCCATCGTTTTTTTGCTCACCATGCCATTCCAGTTTGAACCCAGCCATATGCAAATCAGTCTTGACCCTGTGCCTCATGGGAACAGTCCAGCCCGAACTGCCAAGCCAGGTCCTCCCTGGACTGGAATAAGCATCCTAGGACCGGTTTCGGGGTTTCACCCCTCTTCAGGCAGGATAGCTTGATTCCAGTGGCATAGAGAGCATGGGACTCACGTCTGAGCATACCCGTCCCACTCGGGGTAACCAATGCAAAAACAACAGTTGATGGACAGAATGCAGAACAATGTCATACGTTCACACCAGTACAGAGATCTGGGCCTAAATCAATTGTTTTTTTGTTCACCATGCCATTCCAGTTTGAACCCAGCCATATGCAAATCAGTCTTGACCCTGTGCCTCATGGGAACAGTCCAGCCCGAACTGCCAAGCCAGGTCCTCCCTAGACTGGAATAAGCATCCTAGGACCGGTTTCGGGGTTTCACCCCTCTTCAGCCAGGATAGCTTGATTCCAGTGGCATGGAGAGCACAGGACTCACGTCTGAGCATATCTGTCCCACTCGGGGTGAAAAATGCAAAAACAACAGTTGATGGACAGAATGCAGAACAATGTCATACATTCACCCCAGTACAGAGATCTGGGCCTAAATCCATTGTGTTTTTGCTCACCATGCCATTCCAGTTTGAACCCAGCCATATGCAAATCAGTCTTGACCCTGTGACTCACAGGAACAGTCCAGCCCGAACTGCCAAGCCAGGTCCTCCCTGGACTGGAATAAGCATCCTAGGACCGGTTTTGAGGTTTCAGGAGAGCACGGGACTCACGTCTGAGCATTCCCGTACCACTCGGGGTGACAAATGCAAAAACAACAGTTGATGGACAGAATGCAGAACAATGTCATACATTCACCCCAGTACAGAGATCTGGGCCTAAATCCAGTTTTTTTTTGCTCACCATGCCATTCCAGTTTGAACCCAGCCATATGCAAATCAGTCTTGACCCTGTGCCTCATGGGAACAGTCCAGCCCGAACTGCCAAGCCAGGTCCTCCTGGACTGGAATAAGCATCCTAGAACCGGTTTCGGGGTTTCACCCCTCTTCAGGCAGGATAGCTTGATTCCAGTGGCATGGAAAGCACGGGACTCACGTCTGAGCATACCCGTCCCACTCGGGGTGACCAATGCAAAAACAACAGTTGATGGACAGAATGCAGAACAATGTCATACGTTCACACCAGTACAGAGATCTGGGCCTAAATCAATCGTTTTTTGTTCACCATGCCATTCCAGTTTGAACCCAGCCATATGCAAATCAGTCTTGACCCTGTGCCTCATGGGAACAGTCCAGCCCGAACTGCCAAGCCAGGTCCTCCCTGGACTGGAATAAGCATCCTAGGACCGGTTTTGGGGTTTCACCCCTCTTCAGCCAGCATAGCTTGATTCCAGTGGCATGGAGAGCACGGGACTCACGTCTGAGCATTCCCGTACCACTCGGGGTGACAAATGCAAAAACAACAGTTGATGGACAGAATGTAGAACAATGTCATACATTCACCCCAGTACAGAGATCTGGGCCTAAATCCAGTTTTTTTTTGCTCACCATGCCATTCCAGTTTGAACCCAGCCATATGCAAATCAGTCTTGACCCTGTGCCTCATGGGAACAGTCCAGCCCGAACTGCCAAGCCAGGTCCTCCCTGGACTGAAATAAGCATCCTAGGACCGGATTCGGGGTTTCACCCCTCTTCAGCCAGGACAGCTTGATTCCAGTGGCATGGAGAGCACGGGACTCACGTCTGAGCATACCCGTCCCACTCGGGGTGACAAATGCAAAAACAAAAGTAGATGGTCAGAATGCAGAACAATGTCATACATTCACCCCAGTACAGAGATCTGGGCCTAAATCCATCGTTTTTTGCTCACCATGCCATTCCAGTTTGAACCCAGCCATATGCAAATCAGTCTTGACCCTGTGCCTCATGAGAACAGTCCAGCCCGAACTGCCAAGCCAGGTCCTCCCGAGACTGGAATAAGCATCCTAGGACCTGTTTCGGGGTTTCACCCCTCTTCAGCCAGGATAGCTTGATTCCAGTGGCATGGAGAGCACGGGACTCACGTCTGAGCATACCCGTCCCACTCGGGGTGAAAAATGCAAAAACAACAGTTGATGGACAGAATGCAGAACAATGTCATACATTCACCCCAGTACAGAGATCTGGGCCTAAATCCATCGTTTTTTTGCTCACCATGCCATTCCAGTTTGAACCCAGCCATATGCAAATCAGTCTTGACCCTGTGACTTATAGGAACAGTCCAGCCCAAACTGCCAAGCCAGGTCCTCCCTGGACTGGAATAAGCATCCTAGGACCGGTTTCGGGGTTTCACCCCTCTTCAGCCAGGATAGCTTGATTCCAGTGGCATGGAGAGCACGGGACTCACGTCTGAGCATTCCCGTCCCACTCGGGGTGACAAATGCAAAAACAACACTTGATGGACAGAATGCAGAACAATGTCATACATTCACCCCAGTACAGAGATCTGGGCCTAAATCCATTGTTTTTTTGCTCACCATGCCATTCCAGTTTGAACCCAGCCATATGCAAATCAGTCTTGACCCTGTGCCTCATGGGAACAGTCCAGCCCGAACTGCCAAGCCAGGTCCTCCCTGGACTGGAATAAGCATCCTAGGACCGGATTCGGGGTTTCACCCCTCTTCAGCCAGGACAGCTTGATTCCAGTGGCATGAAGAGCACGGGACTCACGTCTGAGCATACCCGTCCCACTCAGGGTGACAAATGCAAAAACAACAATTGATGGACAGAATGCAGAACAATGTCATACATTCACCCCAGTACAGAGATCTGGGCCTAAATCCATCGTTTTTTTGTTCACCTTGCCATTCCAGTTTGAACCCAGCCATATGCAAATCAGTCTTGACCCTGTGCCTCATGGGAACAGTCCAGCCCGAACTGCCAAGCCAGGTCCTCCCTGGACTGGAATAGGCATCCTAGAACCGGTTTCGGGGTTTCACCCCTCTTCAGGCAGGATAGCTTGATTCCAGTGGCATGGAGAGCACAGGACTCACGTCTGAGCATACCCGTCCCACTCGAGGTGAAAAATGCAAAAACAACAGTTGATGGACAGAATGCAGAACAATGTCATACATTCACCCCAGTACAGAGATCTGGGCCTAAATCCATCGTTTTTTTGCTCACCATGCCATTCCAGTTTGAACCCAGCCATATGCAAATCAGTCTTGACCCTGTGCCTCATGGGAACAGTCCAGCCCGAACTGCCAAGCCAGGTCCTCCCTGGACTGGAATAAGCATCCTAGGACCGGTTTCGGGGTTTCACCCCTCTTCAGGCAGGATAGCTTGATTCCAGTGGCATAGAGAGCATGGGACTCACGTCTGAGCATACCCGTCCCACTCGGGGTAACCAATGCAAAAACAACAGTTGATGGACAGAATGCAGAACAATGTCATACGTTCACACCAGTACAGAGATCTGGGCCTAAATCAATTGTTTTTTTGTTCACCATGCCATTCCAGTTTGAACCCAGCCATATGCAAATCAGTCTTGACCCTGTGCCTCATGGGAACAGTCCAGCCCGAACTGCCAAGCCAGGTCCTCCCTAGACTGGAATAAGCATCCTAGGACCGGTTTCGGGGTTTCACCCCTCTTCAGCCAGGATAGCTTGATTCCAGTGGCATGGAGAGCACAGGACTCACGTCTGAGCATATCTGTCCCACTCGGGGTGAAAAATGCAAAAACAACAGTTGATGGACAGAATGCAGAACAATGTCATACATTCACCCCAGTACAGAGATCTGGGCCTAAATCCATTGTGTTTTTGCTCACCATGCCATTCCAGTTTGAACCCAGCCATATGCAAATCAGTCTTGACCCTGTGACTCACAGGAACAGTCCAGCCCGAACTGCCAAGCCAGGTCCTCCCTGGACTGGAATAAGCATCCTAGGACCGGTTTTGAGGTTTCAGGAGAGCACGGGACTCACGTCTGAGCATTCCCGTACCACTCGGGGTGACAAATGCAAAAACAACAGTTGATGGACAGAATGCAGAACAATGTCATACATTCACCCCAGTACAGAGATCTGGGCCTAAATCCAGTTTTTTTTTGCTCACCATGCCATTCCAGTTTGAACCCAGCCATATGCAAATCAGTCTTGACCCTGTGCCTCATGGGAACAGTCCAGCCCGAACTGCCAAGCCAGGGCCTCCTGGACTGGAATAAGCATCCTAGAACCGGTTTCGGGGTTTCACCCCTCTTCAGGCAGGATAGCTTGATTCCAGTGGCATGGAGAGCACGGGACTCACGTCTGAGCATACCGATCCCACTCGGGGTGACAAATGCAAAAACAACAGTTGATGGACAAAATGCAGAACAATGTCATACATTCACCCCAGTACAGAGATCTGGGCCTAAATCCACCGTTTTTTTGCTCACCATCCCATTCCAGTTTGAACCCAGCCAAATGCAAATCAGTCCTGACCCTGTGCCTCATGGGAACAGTCCAGCTCGAACTGCCAAGCCAGGTCCTCCCTGGACTGGAATAAGCATCCTAGGACCGGTTTCAGGGTTTCACCCCTCTTCAGCCTGGATGGCTTGATTCCAGTGGCATGGAAAGCACGGGACTCACGTCTGAGCATACCCGTCCCACTCGGGGTGACCAATGCAAAAACAACAGTTGATGGACAGAATGCAGAACAATGTCATACGTTCACACCAGTACAGAGATCTGGGCCTAAATCAATCGTTTTTTGTTCACCATGCCATTCCAGTTTGAACCCAGCCATATGCAAATCAGTCTTGACCCTGTGCCTCATGGGAACAGTCCAGCCCGAACTGCCAAGCCAGGTCCTCCCTGGACTGGAATAAGCATCCTAGGACCGGTTTTGGGGTTTCACCCCTCTTCAGCCAGCATAGCTTGATTCCAGTGGCATGGAGAGCACGGGACTCACGTCTGAGCATTCCCGTACCACTCGGGGTGACAAATGCAAAAACAACAGTTGATGGACAGAATGTAGAACAATGTCATACATTCACCCCAGTACAGAGATCTGGGCCTAAATCCAGTTTTTTTTTGCTCACCATGCCATTCCAGTTTGAACCCAGCCATATGCAAATCAGTCTTGACCCTGTGCCTCATGGGAACAGTCCAGCCCGAACTGCCAAGCCAGGTCCTCCCTGGACTGAAATAAGCATCCTAGGACCGGATTCGGGGTTTCACCCCTCTTCAGCCAGGACAGCTTGATTCCAGTGGCATGGAGAGCACGGGACTCACGTCTGAGCATACCCGTCCCACTCGGGGTGACAAATGCAAAAACAAAAGTAGATGGTCAGAATGCAGAACAATGTCATACATTCACCCCAGTACAGAGATCTGGGCCTAAATCCATCGTTTTTTGCTCACCATGCCATTCCAGTTTGAACCCAGCCATATGCAAATCAGTCTTGACCCTGTGCCTCATGAGAACAGTCCAGCCCGAACTGCCAAGCCAGGTCCTCCCGAGACTGGAATAAGCATCCTAGGACCTGTTTCGGGGTTTCACCCCTCTTCAGCCAGGATAGCTTGATTCCAGTGGCATGGAGAGCACGGGACTCACGTCTGAGCATACCCGTCCCACTCGGGGTGAAAAATGCAAAAACAACAGTTGATGGACAGAATGCAGAACAATGTCATACATTCACCCCAGTACAGAGATCTGGGCCTAAATCCATCGTTTTTTTGCTCACCATGCCATTCCAGTTTGAACCCAGCCATATGCAAATCAGTCTTGACCCTGTGACTTATAGGAACAGTCCAGCCCAAACTGCCAAGCCAGGTCCTCCCTGGACTGGAATAAGCATCCTAGGACCGGTTTCGGGGTTTCACCCCTCTTCAGCCAGGATAGCTTGATTCCAGTGGCATGGAGAGCACGGGACTCACGTCTGAGCATTCCCGTCCCACTCGGGGTGACAAATGCAAAAACAACACTTGATGGACAGAATGCAGAACAATGTCATACATTCACCCCAGTACAGAGATCTGGGCCTAAATCCATTATTTTTTTGCTCACCATGCCATTCCAGTTTGAACCCAGCCATATGCAAATCAGTCTTGACCCTGTGCCTCATGGGAACAGTCCAGCCCGAACTGCCAAGCCAGGTCCTCCCTGGACTGGAATAAGCATCCTAGGACCGGATTCGGGGTTTCACCCCTCTTCAGCCAGGACAGCTTGATTCCAGTGGCATGAAGAGCACGGGACTCACGTCTGAGCATACCCGTCCCACTCGGGGTGACAAATGCAAAAACAAAAGTAGATGGTCAGAATGCAGAACAATGTCATACATTCACCCCAGTACAGAGATCTGGGCCTAAATCCATCGTTTTTTTTGCTCACCATGCCATTCCAGTTTGAACCCAGCCATATGCAAATCAGTCTTGACCCTGTGCCTCATGGGAACAGTCCAGCCCGAACTGTCAAGCCAGGTCCTCCCTGGACTGGAATAAGCATCCTAGGACCGGTTTCGGAGTTTCACCACTCTTCAGCCAGGATAGCTTGATTCCAGTGGCATAGAGAGCATGGGACTCACGTCTGAGCATACCCGTCCCACTCAGGGTGACAAATGCAAAAACAACAGTTGATAGACAGAATGCAGAACAATGTCATACATTCACCCCAGTACAGAGATCTGGGCCTAAATCCATCGTTTTTTTGTTCACCCTGCCATTCCAGTTTGAACCCAGCCATATGCAAATCAGTCTTGACCCTGTGCCTCATGGGAACAGTCCAGCTCAAACTGCCAAGCCAGGTCCTCCCTGGACTGGAATAAGCATCCTAGAACCGGTTTCGGGGTTTCACCCCTCTTCAGGCAGGATAGCTTGATTCCAGTGGCATGGAGAGCACGGGACTCACGTCTGAGCATACCGATCCCACTCGGGGTGACAAATGCAAAAACAACAGTTGATGGACAAAATCCAGAACAATGTCATACATTCACCCCAGTACAGAGATCTGGGCCTAAATCCATCATTTTTTTGCTCACCATGCCATTCCAGTTTGAACCCAGCCATATGCAAATCAGTCTTGACCCTGTGCCTCATGGGAACAGTCCAGCCCGAACTGCCAAGCCAGGTCCTCCCTGCACTGGAATGAGCATCCTAGGACTGGTTTCGGGGTTTCAACCCTCTTCAGCCAGGATAGCTTGATTCCAGTGGCATGGAGAGCACAGGACTCACGTCTGAGCATACCCGTCCCACTCGAGGTGGAAAATGCAAAAACAACAGTTGATGGACAGAATGCAGAACAATGTCATACATTCACCCCAGTACAGAGATCTGGGCCTAAATCCATTGTTTTTTTGCTCACCATGCCATTCCAGTTTGAACCCAGTCATATGCAAATCAGTCTTGACCCTGTGCCTCATGGGAACAGTCCAGCCCGAACTGCCAAGCCAGGTCCTCCCTGGACTGGAATAAGCATCCTAGGACCGGTTTCGGGGTTTCACCCCTCTTCAGGCAGGATAGCTTGATTCCAGTGGCATGGAGAGCATGGGACTCACGTCTGAGCATACCCATCCAACTCGGGGTGAAAAATGCAAAAACAACAGTTGATGGTCAGAATGCAGAACATTGTCATACATTCATCCCAGTACAGAGATCTGGGCCTAAATTCATCGTTTTTTTGCTCACCATGCCATTCCAGTTTGAACCCAGCCATATGCAAATCAGTCTTGACCCTGTGCCTCATGGGAACAGTCCAGCCCGAACTGCCAAGCCAGGTCCTCCCTGGACTGGAATAAGCATCCTAGGACCGGATTCGGGGTTTCACCCCTCTTCAGCCAGGACAGCTTGATTCCAGTGGCATGGAGAGCACGGGACTCACGTCTGAGCATTCCCATCCCACTCGGGGTGACAAATGCAAAAACAAAAGTAGATGGTCAGAATGCAGAACAATGTCATACAATCACCCCAGTACAGAGATCTGGGCCTAAATTCATCGTTTTTTTGCTCACCATGCCATTCCAGTTTGAACCCAGCCATATGCAAATCAGTCTTGACTCTGTGCCTCATGGGAACAGTCCAGCCCGCACTGCCAAGACAGGTCCTCCCTGGACTGGAATAAGCATCCTAGGACCTGTTTCGTGGTTTCACCCCTCTTCAGCCAGAATAGTTTGATTCCAGTGGCATAGAAAGCACGGGACTCACGGCTGAGCATACTCGTCCCACTCGGGGTGACAAATGCAAAAACAACAGTTGATGGACAGAATGCAGAACAATGTCATACATTCACCCCAGTACAGAGATCTGTGCCTAAATCCATCGTTTTTTTTGCTCACCATGTCATTCCAGTTTGAACCCAGCCATATGCAAATCAGTCTTGACCCTGTGCCTCATGGGAACAGTCCAGCCCGAACTGCCAAGCCAGGTCCTCCCTGGACTGGAATAAGCATCCTAGGATCGGTTTCGGGGTTTCACCCCTCTTAAGGTAGGATAGCTTGATTCATGTGGCATGGAGAGCACGGGACTCACGTCTGAGCATACCCATACTACTCGGGGTGCAAAATGCAAAAACAACAGTTGATGGTCAGAATGCAGAACAATGTCATACATTCACCCCAGTACAGAGATCTGGGCCTAAATCCATTGTTTTTTTGCTCACCATGCCATTCCAGTTTGAACCCAGCCATATGCAAATCAGTCTTGACCCTGTGCCTCATGGGAACAGTCCAGCCCGAACTGCCAAGCCAGGTCCTCCCTGCACTGGAATAAGCATCCTAGGACTGGTTTCGGGGTTTCACCCCTCTTCAGCCAGGATAGCTTGATTCCAGTGGCATGGAGAGCACAGGACTCACGTCTGAGCATACCCGTCCCACTCGGGGTGAAAAATGCAAAAACAACAGTTGATGGACAGAATGCAGAACAATGTCATACATTCACCCCAGTACAGAGATCTGGGCCTAAATCCATCGTTTTTTTGCTCACCATGCCATTCCAGTTTGAACCCAGCCATATGCAAATCAGTCTTGACCCTGTGCCTCATGGGAACAGTCCAGCCCGAACTTCCAAGCCAGGTACTCCCTGGACTGGAATAAGCATCCTAGGACCGGTTTCGGGGTTTCACCCCTCTTCAGGCAGGATAGCTTGATTCCAGTGGCATGGAGAGCATGGGACTCACGTCTGAGCATACCCATCCAACTCGGTGTGAAAAATGCAAAAACAACAGTTGATGGTCAGAATGCAGAACAATGTCATACATTCACCCCAGTACAGAGATCTGGGCCTAAATCCATCGTTTTTTTGCTCACCATGCCATTCCAGTTTGAACCCAGCCACATGCAAATCAGTCTTGACCCTGTGCCTCATGGGAACAGTCCAGCCCGAACTGCCAAGCCAGGTCCTCCCTGGACTGGAATAAGCATCCTAGGACCGGATTCGGGGTTTCACCCCTCTTCAGCCAGGACAGCTTGATTCCAGTGGCATGGAGAGCACGGGACTCACGTCTGAGCATACCCGTCCCACTCGGGGTGACAAATGCAAAAACAAAAGTAGATGGTCAGAATGCAGAACAATGTCATACATTCACCCCAGTACAGAGATCTGCGCCTAAATCCATCGTTTTTTTGCTCACCATGCCATTCCAGTTTGAACCCAGCCATATGCAAATCATTCTTGACTCTGTGCCTCATGGGAACAGTCCAGCCCGCACTGCCAAGACAGGTCCTCCCTGGACTGGAATAAGCATCCTAGGACCGGTTTCGGGGTTTCACCCCTCTTCAGCCAGAATAGTTTGATTCCAGTGGCATAGAAAGCACGGGACTCACGGCTGAGCATACTCGTCCCACACGGGGTGACAAATGCAAAAACAACAGTTGATGGACAGAATGCAGAACAATGTCATACATTCACCCCAGTACACAGATCTGGGCCTAAATCCATCGATTTTTTGCTCACCATGTCATTCCAGTTTGAACCCAGCCATATGCAAATCAGTCTTAACCCTGTGCCTCATGGGAACAGTCCAGCCCGAACTGCCAAGCCAGGTCCTCCCTGGACTGGAATAAGCATCCTAGGATCGGTTTCGGGGTTTCACCCCTCTTCAGGCAGGATAGCTTGATTCAAGTGGCATGGAGAGCACGGGACTTACGTCTGAGCATACCCATACCACTCGGGGTGAAAAATGCAAAAACAACAGTTGATGGTCAGAATGCAGAACAATGTTATACATTCACCCCAGTACAGAAATCTGGGCCTAAATCCATCGTTTTTTTGCTCACCATGCCATTCCAGTTTGAACCCAGCCATATGCAAATCAGTCGTGACCCTGTGCCTCATGGGAACAGTCCAGCCCGAACTGCCAAGCCAGGTCCTCCCTGCACTGGAATAAGCATCCTAGGACTGGTTTCGGGGTTTCACCCCTCTTCAGCCAGGATAGCTTGATTTCAGTGGCATGGAGAGCACAGGACTCACGTCTGAGCATACCCGTCCCACTCGGGGTGAAAAATGCAAAAACAACAGTTGATGGACAGAATGCAGAACAATGTCATACATTCACCCCAGTACAGAGATCTGGGCCTAAATCCATCGTTTTTTTGCTCACCATGCCATTCCAGTTTGAACCCAGCCATATGCAAATCAGTCTTGACCCTGTGCCTCATGGGAACAGTCCAGCCCGAACTGCCAAGCCAGGTCCTCCCTGGACTGGAATAAGCATCCTAGGACCGGTTTCGGGGTTTCACCCCTCTTCAGGCAGGATAGCTTGATTCCAGTGGCATGGAGAGCATGGGACTCACGTCTGAGCATACCCATCCAACTCGGGGTGAAAAATGCAAAAACAACAGTTGATGGTCAGAATGCAGAACAATGTCATACATTCACCCCAGTACAGAGATCTAGGCCTAAATCCATTGTTTTTTTGCTCACCATGCCATTCCAGTTTGAACCCAGCCATATGCAAATCAGTCTTGACCCTGTGCCTCATGGGAACAGTCCAGCCCGAACTGCCAAGCCAGGTCCTCCCTGGACTGGAATAAGCATCCTAGGACCGGATTCGGGGTTTCACCCCTCTTCAGCCAGGACAGCTTGATTCCAGTGGCATGGAGAGCAAGGGACTCACGTCTGAGCATACCGATCCCACTCGGGGTGACAAATGCAAAAACAACAGTTGATGGACAGAATGGAGAATAATGTCATACATTCGCCCCAATACAGAGATCTGTGCCTAAATCCATAATTTTTTGCTCACCATGCCATTCCAGTTTGATCCCAGCCATATGCAAATCAGTCTTGACCCTGTGCCTCATGGGAACAGTCCAGCCCGAACTGCCAAGCCAGGTCCTCCCTGGACTGGAATATGCATCCTAGGACTGGTTTCGGGGTTTCACCCCTCTTCAGCCAGGATAGCTTGATTCCAGTGGCATGGAGAGCACGGGACTCACATCTGAGCATACCCGTCCCACTCGGGGTGACAAATGCAAAAACAACAGTTGATAGACAGAATGCAGAACAATATCATATATTCACCCCAGTACAGAGATCTGGGCCTAAATCCATCGTTTTTTTGCTCACCATGCCATTCCAGTTTGAACCCAGCCATATGCAAATCGGTCTTGACCCTGTGCCTCATGGGAACAGTCCAGCCCGAAGTGCCAAGCCAGGTCCTCCCTGGACTGGAATAAGCATCCTAGGACCGGATTCGGGGTTTCACCCCTCTTCAGCCAGGATAGCTTGATTCCAGTGGCATGGAAAGCACGGGACTCACGTCTGAGCATACCCGTCCCACTCGGGGTGACCAATGCAAAAACAACAGTTGATGGACAGAATGCAGAACAATGTCATACGTTCACACCAGTACAGAGATCTGGGCCTAAATCAATCGTTTTTTTGTTCACCATGCCATTCCAGTTTGAACCCAGCCATATGCAAATCAGTCTTGACCCTGTGCCTCATGGGAACAGTCCAGCCAGAACTGCCAAGCCAGGTCCTCCCTGGACTGGAATAAGCATCCTAGGACCGGTTTCGGGGTTTCACCCCTCTTCAGCCAGGATAGCTTGATTCCAGTGGCATGGAGAGCACAGGACTCACGTCTGAGCATACCCGTCCCACTCAGGGTGAAAAATGCAAAAACAACAGTTGATGGACAGAATGCAGAACAATGTCATACATTCACCCCAGTACAGAGATCTGGGCCTAAATCCATTGTTTTTTTGCTCACCATGCCATTCCAGTTTGAACCCAGCCATATGCAAATCAGTCTTGACCCTGTGACTCACAGGAACAGTCCAGCCCGAACTGCCAAGCCAGGTCCTCCCTGGACTGGAATAAGCATCCTAGGACCGGTTTTGGGGTTTCACCCCTCTTCAGCCAGCATAGCATGATTCCAGTGGCATGGAGAGCACGGGACTCACGTCTGAGCATTCCCGTACCACTCGGGGTGACAAATGCAAAAACAACAGTTGATGGACAGAATGCAGAACAATGTCATACATTCACCCCAGTACAGAGATCTGGGCCTAATCCAGTTTTTTTTGCTCACCATGCCATTCCAGTTTGAACCCAGCCATATGCAAATCAGTCTTGACCCTGTGCCTCATGGGAACAGTCCAGCCCGAATTGCCAAGCCAGGTCCTCCCTGGACTGGAATAAGCATCCTAGGACCGGATTCGGGGTTTCACCCCTCTTCAGCCAGGACAGCTTGATTCCAGTGGCATGGAGAGCACGGGACTCACGTCTGAGCATACCTGTCCCACTCGGGGTGACAAATGCAAAAACAAAAGTAGATGGTCAGAATGCAGAACAATGTCATACATTCACCCCAGTACAGAGATCTGGGCCTAAATCCATCGTTTTTTGCTCACCATGCCATTCCAGTTTGAACCCAGCCACATGCAAATCAGTCTTGACCCTGTGCCTCATGAGAACAGTCCAGCCCGAACTTCCAAGCCAGGTCCTCCCGAGACTGGAATAAGCATCCTAGGACCGGTTTCAGGGTTTCACCCCTCTTCAGCCAGGATAGCTTGATTCCAGCAGCATGGAGAGCACGGGACTCACGTCTGAGCATACCCATCCCACTCGGAGTGAAAAATGCAAAAACAACAGTTGATGGACAGAATGCAGAACAATGTCATACATTCACCCCAGTACAGAGATCTGGGCCTAAATCCATCGTTTTTTTGCTCACCATGCCATTCCAGTTTGAACCCAGCCATATGCAAATCAGTCTTGACCCTGTGCCTCATGGGAACAGTCCAGCCCGAACTGTCAAGCCAGGTCCTCCCTGGACTGGAATAAGCATCCTAGGACCGGTTTCGGAGTTTCACCACTCTTCAGCCAGGATAGCTTGATTCCAGTGGCATAGAGAGCACGGGACTCACGTCTGAGCATACCCGTCCCACTCAGGGTGACAAATGCAAAAACAACAATTGATGGACAGAATGCAGAACAATGTCATACATTCACCCCAGTACAGAGATCTGGGCCTAAATCCATCGTTTTTTTGTTCACCTTGCCATTCCAGTTTGAACCCAGCCATATGCAAATCAGTCTTGACCCTGTGCCTCATGGGAACAGTCCAGCCCGAACTGCCAAGCCAGGTCCTCCCTGGACTGGAATAAGCATCCTAGAACCGGTTTCGGGGTTTCACCCCTCTTCAGGCAGGATAGCTTGATTCCAGTGGCATGGAGAGCACAGGACTCACGTCTGAGCATACCCGTCCCACTCGAGGTGAAAAATGCAAAAACAACAGTTGATGGACAGAATGCAGAACAATGTCATACATTCACCCCAGTACAGAGATCTGGGCCTAAATCCATCGTTTTTTTGCTCACCATGCCATTCCAGTTTGAACCCAGCCATATGCAAATCAGTCTTGACCCTGTGCCTCATGGGAACAGTCAAGCCCGAAATGCCAAGCCAGGTCCTCCCTGGACTGGAATAAGCATCCTAGGACCGGTTTCGGGGTTTCACCCCTCTTCAGGCAGGATAGCTTGATTCCAGTGGCATAGAGAGCATGGGACTCACGTCTGAGCATACCCGTCCCACTCGGGGTAACCAATGCAAAAACAACAGTTGATGGACAGAATGCAGAACAATGTCATACGTTCACACCAGTACAGAGATCTGGGCCTAAATCAATTGTTTTTTTGTTCACCATGCCATTCCAGTTTGAACCCAGCCATATGCAAATCAGTCTTGACCCTGTGCCTCATGGGAACAATCCAGCCCGAACTGCCAAGCCAGGTCCTCCCTAGACTGGAATAAGCATCCTAGGACCGGTTTCGGGGTTTCACCCCTCTTCAGCCAGGATAGCTTGATTCCAGTGGCATGGAGAGCACAGGACTCACGTCTGAGCATATCTGTCCCACTCGGGGTGAAAAATGCAAAAACAACAGTTGATGGACAGAATGCAGAACAATATCATACATTCACCCCAGTACAGAGATCTGGGCCTAAATCCATTGTGTTTTTGCTCACCATGCCATTCCAGTTTGAACCCAGCCATATGCAAATCAGTCTTGACCCTGTGACTCACAGGAACAGTCCAGCCCGAACTGCCAAGCCAGGTCCTCCCTGGACTGGAATAAGCATCCTAGGACCGGTTTTGAGGTTTCAGGAGAGCACGGGACTCACGTCTGAGCATTCCCGTACCACTCGGGGTGACAAATGCAAAAACAACAGTTGATGGACAGAATGCAGAACAATGTCATACATTCACCCCAGTACAGAGATCTGGGCCTAAATCCAGTTTTTTTTTGCTCACCATGCCATTCCAGTTTGAACCCAGCCATATGCAAATCAGTCTTGACCCTGTGCCTCATGGGAACAGTCCAGCCCGAACTGCCAAGCCAGGTCCTCCTGGACTGGAATAAGCATCCTAGAACCGGTTTCGGGGTTTCACCCCTCTTCAGGCAGGATAGCTTGATTCCAGTGGCATGGAGAGCACGGGACTCACGACTGAGCATACCGATCCCACTCGGGGTGACAAATGCAAAAACAACAGTTGATGGACAAAATGCAGAACAATGTCATACATTCACCCCAGTACAGAGATCTGGGCCTAAATCCATCGTTTTTTTGCTCACCATGCCATTCCAGTTTGAACCCAGCCAAATGCAAATCAGTCCTGACCCTGTGCCTCATGGGAACAGTCCAGCTCGAACTGCCAAGCCAGGTCCTCCCTGGACTGGAATAAGCATCCTAGGACCGGTTTCAGGGTTTCACCCCTCTTCAGCCTGGATGGCTTGATTCCAGTGGCATGGAAAGCACGGGACTCACGTCTGAGCATACCCGTCCCACTCGGGGTGACCAATGCAAAAACAACAGTTGATGGACAGAATGCAGAACAATGTCATACGTTCACACCGGTACAGAGATCTGGGCCTAAATCAATCGTTTTTTGTTCACCATGCCATTCCAGTTTGAACCCAGCCATATGCAAATCAGTCTTGACCCTGTGCCTCATGGGAACAGTCCAGCCCGAACTGCCAAGCCAGGTCCTCCCTGGACTGGAATAAGCATCCTAGGACCGGTTTTGGGGTTTCACCCCTCTTCAGCCAGCATAGCTTGATTCCAGTGGCATGGAGAGCACGGGACTCACGTCTGAGCATTCCCGTACCACTCGGGGTGACAAATGCAAAAACAACAGTTGATGGACAGAATGTAGAACAATGTCATACATTCACCCCAGTACAGAGATCTGGGCCTAAATCCAGTTTTTTTTTGCTCACCATGCCATTCCAGTTTGAACCCAGCCATATGCAAATCAGTCTTGACCCTGTGCCTCATGGGAACAGTCCAGCCCGAACTGCCAAGCCAGGTCCTCCCTGGACTGAAATAAGCATCCTAGGACCGGATTCGGGGTTTCACCCCTCTTCAGCCAGGACAGCTTGATTCCAGTGGCATGGAGAGCACGGGACTCACGTCTGAGCATACCCGTCCCACTCGGGGTGACAAATGCAAAAACAAAAGTAGATGGTCAGAATGCAGAACAATGTCATACATTCACCCCAGTACAGAGATCTGGGCCTAAATCCATCGTTTTTTGCTCACCATGCCATTCCAGTTTGAACCCAGCCATATGCAAATCAGTCTTGACCCTGTGCCTCATGAGAACAGTCCAGCCCGAACTGCCAAGCCAGGTCCTCCCGAGACTGGAATAAGCATCCTAGGACCTGTTTCGGGGTTTCACCCCTCTTCAGCCAGGATAGCTTGATTCCAGTGGCATGGAGAGCACGGGACTCACGTCTGAGCATACCCGTCCCACTCGGGGTGAAAAATGCAAAAACAACAGTTGATGGACAGAATGCAGAACAATGTCATACATTCACCCCAGTACAGAGATCTGGGCCTAAATCCATCGTTTTTTTGCTCACCATGCCATTCCAGTTTGAACCCAGCCATATGCAAATCAGTCTTGACCCTGTGACTTATAGGAACAGTCCAGCCCAAACTGCCAAGCCAGGTCCTCCCTGGACTGGAATAAGCATCCTAGGACCGGTTTCGGGGTTTCACCCCTCTTCAGCCAGGATAGCTTGATTCCAGTGGCATGGAGAGCACGGGACTCACGTCTGAGCATTCCCGTCCCACTCGGGGTGACAAATGCAAAAACAACACTTGATGGACAGAATGCAGAACAATGTCATACATTCACCCCAGTACAGAGATCTGGGCCTAAATCCATTGTTTTTTTGCTCACCATGCCATTCCAGTTTGAACCCAGCCATATGCAAATCAGTCTTGACCCTGTGCCTCATGGGAACAGTCCAGCCCGAACTGCCAAGCCAGGTCCTCCCTGGACTGGAATAAGCATCCTAGGACCGGATTCGGGGTTTCACCCCTCTTCAGCCAGGACAGCTTGATTCCAGTGGCATGAAGAGCACGGGACTCACGTCTGAGCATACCCGTCCCACTCGGGGTGACAAATGCAAAAACAAAAGTAGATGGTCAGAATGCAGAACAATGTCATACATTCACCCCAGTACAGAGATCTGGGCCTAAATCCATCGTTTTTTTGCTCACCATGCCATTCCAGTTTGAACCCAGCCATATGCAAATCAGTCTTGACCCTGTGCCTCATGGGAACAGTCCAGCCCGAACTGTCAAGCCAGGTCCTCCCTGGACTGGAATAAGCATCCTAGGACCGGTTTCGGAGTTTCACCACTCTTCAGCCAGGATAGCTTGATTCCAGTGGCATAGAGAGCATGGGACTCACGTCTGAGCATACCCGTCCCACTCAGGGTGACAAATGCAAAAACAACAGTTGATAGACAGAATGCAGAACAATGTCATACATTCACCCCAGTACAGAGATCTGGGCCTAAATCCATCGTTTTTTTGTTCACCCTGCCATTCCAGTTTGAACCCAGCCATATGCAAATCAGTCTTGACCCTGTGCCTCATGGGAACAGTCCAGCTCGAACTGCCAAGCCAGGTCCTCCCTGGACTGGAATAAGCATCCTGGAACCGGTTTCGGGGTTTCACCCCTCTTCAGGCAGGATAGCTTGATTCCGGTGGCATGGAGAGCACGGGACTCACGTCTGAGCATACCGATCCCACTCGGGGTGACAAATGCAAAAACAACAGTTGATGGACAAAATCCAGAACAATGTCATACATTCACCCCAGTACAGAGATCTGGGCCTAAATCCATCGTTTTTTTGCTCACCATGCCATTCCAGTTTGAACCCAGCCATATGCAAATAAGTCTTGACCCTGTGACTCATAGGAACAGTCCAGCCCGAACTGCAAAGCCAGGTCGTACCTGGACTGGAATAAGCATCCTAGGACCGGTTTCAGGGTTTCACCCCTCTTCAGCCTGGATGGCTTGATTCCAGTGGCATGGAAAGCACGGGACTCACGTCTGAGCATACCCGTCCCACTCGGGGTGACCAATGCAAAAACAACAGTTGATGGACAGAATGCAGAACAATGTCATACGTTCACACCGGTACAGAGATCTGGGCCTAAATCAATCGTTTTTTGTTCACCATGCCATTCCAGTTTGAACCCAGCCATATGCAAATCAGTCTTGACCCTGTGCCTCATGGGAACAGTCCAGCCCGAACTGCCAAGCCAGGTCCTCCCTGGACTGGAATAAGCATCCTAGGACCGGTTTTGGGGTTTCACCCCTCTTCAGCCAGCATAGCTTGATTCCAGTGGCATGGAGAGCACGGGACTCACGTCTGAGCATTCCCGTACCACTCGGGGTGACAAATGCAAAAACAACAGTTGATGGACAGAATGTAGAACAATGTCATACATTCACCCCAGTACAGAGATCTGGGCCTAAATCCAGTTTTTTTTTGCTCACCATGCCATTCCAGTTTGAACCCAGCCATATGCAAATCAGTCTTGACCCTGTGCCTCATGGGAACAGTCCAGCCCGAACTGCCAAGCCAGGTCCTCCCTGGACTGAAATAAGCATCCTAGGACCGGATTCGGGGTTTCACCCCTCTTCAGCCAGGACAGCTTGATTCCAGTGGCATGGAGAGCACGGGACTCACGTCTGAGCATACCCGTCCCACTCGGGGTGACAAATGCAAAAACAAAAGTAGATGGTCAGAATGCAGAACAATGTCATACATTCACCCCAGTACAGAGATCTGGGCCTAAATCCATCGTTTTTTGCTCACCATGCCATTCCAGTTTGAACCCAGCCATATGCAAATCAGTCTTGACCCTGTGCCTCATGAGAACAGTCCAGCCCGAACTGCCAAGCCAGGTCCTCCCGAGACTGGAATAAGCATCCTAGGACCTGTTTCGGGGTTTCACCCCTCTTCAGCCAGGATAGCTTGATTCCAGTGGCATGGAGAGCACGGGACTCACGTCTGAGCATACCCGTCCCACTCGGGGTGAAAAATGCAAAAACAACAGTTGATGGACAGAATGCAGAACAATGTCATACATTCACCCCAGTACAGAGATCTGGGCCTAAATCCATCGTTTTTTTGCTCACCATGCCATTCCAGTTTGAACCCAGCCATATGCAAATCAGTCTTGACCCTGTGACTTATAGGAACAGTCCAGCCCAAACTGCCAAGCCAGGTCCTCCCTGGACTGGAATAAGCATCCTAGGACCGGTTTCGGGGTTTCACCCCTCTTCAGCCAGGATAGCTTGATTCCAGTGGCATGGAGAGCACGGGACTCACGTCTGAGCATTCCCGTCCCACTCGGGGTGACAAATGCAAAAACAACACTTGATGGACAGAATGCAGAACAATGTCATACATTCACCCCAGTACAGAGATCTGGGCCTAAATCCATTGTTTTTTTGCTCACCATGCCATTCCAGTTTGAACCCAGCCATATGCAAATCAGTCTTGACCCTGTGCCTCATGGGAACAGTCCAGCCCGAACTGCCAAGCCAGGTCCTCCCTGGACTGGAATAAGCATCCTAGGACCGGATTCGGGGTTTCACCCCTCTTCAGCCAGGACAGCTTGATTCCAGTGGCATGAAGAGCACGGGACTCACGTCTGAGCATACCCGTCCCACTCGGGGTGACAAATGCAAAAACAAAAGTAGATGGTCAGAATGCAGAACAATGTCATACATTCACCCCAGTACAGAGATCTGGGCCTAAATCCATCGTTTTTTTGCTCACCATGCCATTCCAGTTTGAACCCAGCCATATGCAAATCAGTCTTGACCCTGTGCCTCATGGGAACAGTCCAGCCCGAACTGTCAAGCCAGGTCCTCCCTGGACTGGAATAAGCATCCTAGGACCGGTTTCGGAGTTTCACCACTCTTCAGCCAGGATAGCTTGATTCCAGTGGCATAGAGAGCATGGGACTCACGTCTGAGCATACCCGTCCCACTCAGGGTGACAAATGCAAAAACAACAGTTGATAGACAGAATGCAGAACAATGTCATACATTCACCCCAGTACAGAGATCTGGGCCTAAATCCATCGTTTTTTTGTTCACCCTGCCATTCCAGTTTGAACCCAGCCATATGCAAATCAGTCTTGACCCTGTGCCTCATGGGAACAGTCCAGCTCGAACTGCCAAGCCAGGTCCTCCCTGGACTGGAATAAGCATCCTGGAACCGGTTTCGGGGTTTCACCCCTCTTCAGGCAGGATAGCTTGATTCCGGTGGCATGGAGAGCACGGGACTCACGTCTGAGCATACCGATCCCACTCGGGGTGACAAATGCAAAAACAACAGTTGATGGACAAAATCCAGAACAATGTCATACATTCACCCCAGTACAGAGATCTGGGCCTAAATCCATCGTTTTTTTGCTCACCATGCCATTCCAGTTTGAACCCAGCCATATGCAAATCAGTCTTGACCCTGAGCCTCATGGGAACAGTCCAGCCCGAACTGCCAAGCCAGGTCCTCCCTGCACTGGAATGAGCATCCTAGGACTGGTTTCGGGGTTTCAACCCTCTTCAGCCAGGATAGCTTGATTCCAGTGGCATGGAGAGCACAGGACTCACGTCTGAGCATACCCGTCCCACTCGAGGTGAAAAATGCAAAAACAACAGTTGATGGACAGAATGCAGAACAATGTCATACATTCACCCCAGTACAGAGATCTGGGCCTAAATCCATTGTTTTTTTGCTCACCATGCCATTCCAGTTTGAACCCAGTCATATGCAAATCAGTCTTGACCCTGTGCCTCATGGGAACAGTCCAGCCCGAACTGCCAAGCCAGGTCCTCCCTGGACTGGAATAAGCATCCTAGGACCGGTTTCGGGGTTTCACCCCTCTTCAGGCAGGATAGCTTGATTCCAGTGGCATGGAGAGCATGGGACTCACGTCTGAGCATACCCATCCAACTCGGGGTGAAAAATGCAAAAACAACAGTTGATGGTCAGAATGCAGAACATTGTCATACATTCACCCCAGTACAGAGATCTGGGCCTAAATTCATCGTTTTTTTGCTCACCATGCCATTCCAGTTTGAACCCAGCCATATGCAAATCAGTCTTGACCCTGTGCCTCATGGGAACAGTCCAGCCCGAACTGCCAAGCCAGGTCCTCCCTGGACTGGAATAAGCATCCTAGGACCGGATTCGGGGTTTCACCCCTCTTCAGCCAGGACAGCTTGATTCCAGTGGCATGGAGAGCACGGGACTCACGTCTGAGCATTCCCATCCCACTCGGGGTGACAAATGCAAAAACAAAAGTAGATGGTCAGAATGCAGAACAATGTCATACAATCACCCCAGTACAGAGATCTGGGCCTAAATTCATCGTTTTTTTGCTCACCATGCCATTCCAGTTTGAACCCAGCCATATGCAAATCAGTCTTGACTCTGTGCCTCATGGGAACAGTCCAGCCCGCACTGTCAAGACAGGTCCTCCCTGGACTGGAATAAGCATCCTAGGACCTGTTTCGTGGTTTCACCCCTCTTCAGCCAGAATAGTTTGATTCCAGTGGCATAGAAAGCACGGGACTCACGGCTGAGCATACTCGTCCCACTCGGGGTGACAAATGCAAAAACAACAGTTGATGGACAGAATGCAGAACAATGTCATACATTCACCCCAGTACAGAGATCTGTGCCTAAATCCATCGTTTTTTTTGCTCACCATGTCATTCCAGTTTGAACCCAGCCATATGCAAATCAGTCTTGACCCTGTGCCTCATGGGAACAGTCCAGCCCGAACTGCCAAGCCAGGTCCTCCCTGGACTGGAATAAGCATCCTAGGATCGGTTTCGGGGTTTCACCCCTCTTAAGGTAGGATAGCTTGATTCAAGTGGCATGGAGAGCATTGGACTCACGTCTGAGCATACCCATACTACTCGGGGTGCAAAATGCAAAAACAACAGTTGATGGTCAGAATGCAGAACAATGTCATACATTCACCCCAGTACAGAGATCTGGGCCTAAATCCATTGTTTTTTTGCTCACCATGCCATTCCAGTTTGAACCCAGCCATATGCAAATCAGTCTTGACCCTGTGCCTCATGGGAACAGTCCAGCCCGAACTGCCAAGCCAGGTCCTCCCTGCACTGGAATAAGCATCCTAGGACTGGTTTCGGGGTTTCACCCCTCTTCAGCCAGGATAGCTTGGTTCCAGTGGCATGGAGAGCACAGGACTCACGTCTGAGCATACCCGTCCCACTCGGGGTGAAAAATGCAAAAACAACAGTTGATGGACAGAATGCAGAACAATGTCATACATTCACCCCAGTACAGAGATCTGGGCCTAAATCCATCGTTTTTTTGCTCACCATGCCATTCCAGTTTGAACCCAGCCATATGCAAATCAGTCTTGACCCTGTGCCTCATGGGAACAGTCCAGCCCGAACTGCCAAGCCAGGTACTCCCTGGACTGGAATAAGCATCCTAGGACCGGTTTCGGGGTTTCACCCCTCTTCAGGCAGGATAGCTTGATTCCAGTGGCATGGAGAGCATGGGACTCACGTCTGAGCATACCCATCCAACTCGGTGTGAAAAATGCAAAAACAACAGTTGATGGTCAGAATGCAGAACAATGTCATACATTCACCCCAGTACAGAGATCTGGGCCTAAATCCATCGTTTTTTTGCTCACCATGCCATTCCAGTTTGAACCCAGCCACATGCAAATCAGTCTTGACCCTGTGCCTCATGGGAACAGTCCAGCCCAAACTGCCAAGCCAGGTCCTCCCTGGACTGGAATAAGCATCCTAGGACCGGATTCGGGGTTTCACCCCTCTTCAGCCAGGACAGCTTGATTCCAGTGGCATGGAGAGCACGGGACTCACGTCTGAGCATACCCGTCCCACTCGGGGTGACAAATGCAAAAACAAAAGTAGATGGTCAGAATGCAGAACAATGTCATACATTCACCCCAGTACAGAGATCTGCGCCTAAATCCATCGTTTTTTTGCTCACCATGCCATTCCAGTTTGAACCCAGCCATATGCAAATCATTCTTGACTCTGTGCCTCATGGGAACAGTCCAGCCCGCACTGCCAAGACAGGTCCTCCCTGGACTGGAATAAGCATCCTAGGACCGGTTTCGGGGTGAAACCCCTCTTCAGCCAGAATAGTTTGATTCCAGTGGCATAGAAAGCACGGGACTCACGGCTGAGCATACTCGTCCCACACGGGGTGACAAATGCAAAAACAACAGTTGATGGACAGAATGCAGAACAATGTCATACATTCACCCCAGTACACAGATCTGGGCCTAAATCCATCGATTTTTTGCTCACCATGTCATTCCAGTTTGAACCCAGCCATATGCAAATCAGTCTTAACCCTGTGCCTCATGGGAACAGTCCAGCCCGAACTGCCAAGCCAGGTCCTCCCTGGACTGGCATAAGCATCCTAGGATCGGTTTCGGGGTTTCACCCCTCTTCAGGCAGGATAGCTTGATTCAAGTGGCATGGAGAGCACGGGACTCACGTCTGAGCATACCCATACCACTCGGGGTGAAAAATGCAAAAACAACAGTTGATGGTCAGAATGCAGAACAATGTTATACATTCACCCCAGTACAGAGATCTGGGCCTAAATCCATCGTTTTTTTGCTCACCATGCCATTCCAGTTTGAACCCAGCCATATGCAAATCAGTCGTGACCCTGTGCCTCATGGGAACAGTCCAGCCCGAACTGCCAAGCCAGGTCCTCCCTGCACTGGAATAAGCATCCTAGGACTGGTTTCGGGGTTTCACCCCTCTTCAGCCAGGATAGCTTGATTTCAGTGGCATGGAGAGCACAGGACTCACGTCTGAGCATACCCGTCCCACTCGGGGTGAAAAATGCAAAAACAACAGTTGATGGACAGAATGCAGAACAATGTCATACATTCACCCCAGTACAGAGATCTGGGCCTAAATCCATCGTTTTTTTGCTCACCATGCCATTCCAGTTTGAACCCAGCCATGTGCAAATCAGTCTTGACCCTGTGCCTCATGGGAACAGTCCTGCCCGAACTGCCAAGCCAGGTCCTCCCTGGACTGGAATAAGCATCCTAGGACCGGTTTCGGGGTTTCACCCCTCTTCAGGCAGGATAGCTTGATTCCAGTGGCATGGAGAGCATGGGACTCACGTCTGAGCATACCCATCCAACTCGGGGTGAAAAATGCAAAAACAACAGTTGATGGTCAGAATGCAGAACAATGTCATACATTCACCCCAGTACAGAGATCTAGGCCTAAATCCATTGTTTTTTTGCTCACCATGCCATTCCAGTTTGAACCCAGCCATATGCAAATCAGTCTTGACCCTGTGCCTCATGGGAACAGTCCAGCCCGAACTGCCAAGCCAAGTCCTCACTGGACTGGAATAAGCATCCTAGGACCGGATTCGGGGTTTCACCCCTCTTCAGCCAGGACAGCTTGATTCCAGTGGCATGGAGAGCACGGGACTCACGTCTGAGCATACCCGTCCCACTCGGTGTGACAAATGCAAAAACAAAAGTAGATGGTCAGAATGCAGAACAATGTCATACATTCACCCCAGTACAGAGATCTGGGCCTAAATCCATCGTTTATTTGCTCACCATGCCATTCCAGTTTGAACCCAGCCATGTGAAAATCAGTCTTGACTCTGTGCCTCATGGGAACAGTCCAGCCCGAACTGCCAAGCCAGGTCTTCCCTGGACTGGAATAAGCATCCTAGGACCGGTTTCGGGGTTTCACCCCTCTTCAGGCAGGATAGCTTAATTCCAGTGGCATGGAGAGCATGGAACTCACATCTGAGCATACCCATCCAACTCGGGGTGAAAAATGCAAAAACAACAGTTGATGGTCAGAATGCAGAACAATGTCATACGTTCACACCAGTACAGAGATCTGGGCCTAAATCCATCGTTTTTTTGCTCACCATGCCATTCCAGTTTGAACCCAGCCATATGCAAATCAGTCTTGACCCTGTGCCTCATGGGAACAGTCCAGCCCGAACTGCCAAGCCAGGTCCTCCCTGGACTGGAATAAGCATCCTAGGACCGGTTTCGGGGTTTCACCCCTCTTCAGGCAGGATAGCTTGATTCCAGTGGCATGGAGAGCATGGGACTCACGTCTGAGCATACCCATCCAACTCGGGGTGAAAAATGCAAAAACAACAGTTGATGGTCAGAATGCAGAACAATGTCATACATTCACCCCAGTACAGAGATCTAGGCCTAAATCCATTGTTTTTTTGCTCACCATGCCATTCCAGTTTGAACCCAGCCATATGCAAATCAGTCTTGACCCTGTGCCTCATGGGAACAGTCCAGCCCGAACTGCCAAGCCAGGTCCTCCCTGGACTGGAATGAGCATCCTAGGACCGGTTTCGGGGTTTCATCCCTCTTCAGGCAGGATAGCTTGATTCCAGTGGAATAGGGAGCACAGGACTCACGTCTGGGCATACCCATCCCACTCGGGTTGACAAATGCAAAAACAACAGTTGATGGACAGAATGCAGAAAAATGTCATACGTTCACCCCAGTACAGAGATCTGGGCCTAAATTATTTTTTTTTTGCTCACCATGTCATTCCAGTTTGAACCCAGCCATATGCAAATCAGTCTTGACCCTGTGCCTCATGGGAACAGTCCAGCCCGAACTGCCAAGCCAGGTCCTCCCTGGACTGGAATAAGCATCCTAGGATCGGTTTCGGGGTTTCACCCCTCTTAAGGTAGGATAGCTTGATTCAAGTGGCATGGAGAGCACGGGACTCACGTCTGAGCATACCCATACCACTCGGGGTGAAAAATGCAAAAACAACAGTTGATGGTCAGAATGCAGAACAATGTCATACATTCACCCCAGTACAGAGATCTGGGCCTAAATCCATTGTTTTTTTGCTCACCATGCCATTCCAGTTTGAACCCAGCCATATGCAAATCAGTCTTGACCCTGTGCCTCATGGGAACAGTCCAGCCCGAACTGCCAAGCCAGGTCCTCCCTGCACTGGAATAAGCATCCTAGGACTGGTTTCGGGGTTTCACCCCTCTTCAGCCAGGCTAGCTTGATTCCAGTGGCATGGAGAGCACAGGACTCACAACTGAGCATACCCGTCCCACTCGGGGTGAAAAATGCAAAAACAACAGTTGATGGACAGAATGCAGAACAATGTCATACATTCACCCCAGTACAGAGATCTGGGCCTAAATCCATCGTTTTTTTGCTCACCATGCCATTCCAGTTTGAACCCAGCCATATGCAAATCAGTCTTGACCCTGTGCCTCATGGGAACAGTCCAGCCCGAACTGCCAAGCCAGGTCCTCCCTGGACTGGAATAAGCATCCTAGGACCGGTTTCGGGGTTTCACCCCTCTTCAGGCAGGATAGCTTGATTCCAGTGGCATGGAGAGCATGGGACTCACGTCTGAGCATACCCATCCAACTCGGGGTGAAAAATGCAAAAACAACAGTTGATGGTCAGAATGCAGAACAATGTCATACATTCACCCCAGTACAGAGATCTGGGCCTAAATCCATCGTTTTTTTGCTCACCATGCCATTCCAGTTTGAACCCAGCCATATGCAAATCAGTCTTGACCCTGTGCCTCATGGGAACAGTCCAGCCCGAACTGCCAAGCCAGGTCCTCCCTAGACTGGAATAAGCATCCTAGGACCGGATTCGGGGTTTCACCCCTCTTCAGCCAGGACAGCTTGATTCCAGTGGCATGGAGAGCACGGGACTCACGTCTGAGCATACCCGTCCCACTCGGGGTGACAAATGCAAAAACAAAAGTAGATGGTCAGAATGCAGAACAATGTCATACATTCACCCCAGTACAGAGATCTGGGCCTAAATCCATCGTTTTTTTGCTCACCATGCCATTCCAGTTTGAACCCAGCCATATGCAAATCAGTCTTGACTCTGTGCCTCATGGGAACAGTCCAGCCCGCACTGCCAAGACAGGTCCTCCCTGGACTGGAATAAGCATCCTAGGACCGGTTTCGGGGTTTCACCCCTCTTCAGCCAGAATAGTTTGATTCCAGTGGCATAGAAAGCACGGGACTCACGGCTGAGCATACTCGTCCCACACGGGGTGACAAATGCAAAAACAACAGTTGATGGACAGAATGCAGAACAATATCATACATTCACCCCAGTACAGAGATCTGGGCCTAAATCCATTGTGTTTTTGCTCACCATGCCATTCCAGTTTGAACCCAGCCATATGCAAATCAGTCTTGACCCTGTGACTCACAGGAACAGTCCAGCCCGAACTGCCAAGCCAGGTCCTCCCTGGACTGGAATAAGCATCCTAGGACCGGTTTTGAGGTTTCAGGAGAGCACGGGACTCACGTCTGAGCATTCCCGTACCACTCGGGGTGACAAATGCAAAAACAACAGTTGATGGACAGAATGCAGAACAATGTCATACATTCACCCCAGTACAGAGATCTGGGCCTAAATCCAGTTTTTTTTTGCTCACCATGCCATTCCAGTTTGAACCCAGCCATATGCAAATCAGTCTTGACCGTGTGCCTCATGGGAACAGTCCAGCCCGAACTGCCAAGCCAGGTCCTCCTGGACTGGAATAAGCATCCTAGAACCGGTTTCGGGGTTTCACCCCTCTTCAGGCAGGATAGCTTGATTCCAGTGGCATGGAGAGCACGGGACTCACGTCTGAGCATACCGATCCCACTCGGGGTGACAAATGCAAAAACAACAGTTGATGGAAAAAATGCAGAACAATGTCATACATTCACCCCAGTACAGAGATCTGGGCCTAAATCCATCGTTTTTTTGCTCACCATGCCATTCCAGTTTGAACCCAGCCAAATGCAAATCAGTCCTGACCCTGTGCCTCATGGGAACAGTCCAGCTCGAACTGCCAAGCCAGGTCCTCCCTGGACTGGAATAAGCATCCTAGGACCGGTTTCAGGGTTTCACCCCTTTTCAGCCTGGATGGCTTGATTCCAGTGGCATGGAAAGCACGGGACTCACGTCTGAGCATACCCGTCCCACTCGGGGTGACCAATGCAAAAACAACAGTTGATGGACAGAATGCAGAACAATGTCATACGTTCACACCAGTACAGAGATCTGGGCCTAAATCAATCGTTTTTTGTTCACCATGCCATTCCAGTTTGAACCCAGCCATATGCAAATCAGTCTTGACCCTGTGCCTCATGGGAACAGTCCAGCCCGAACTGCCAAGCCAGGTCCTCCCTGGACTGGAATAAGCATCCTAGGACCGGTTTTGGGGTTTCACCCCTCTTCAGCCAGCATAGCTTGATTCCAGTGGCATGGAGAGCACGGGACTCACGTCTGAGCATTCCCGTACCACTCGGGGTGACAAATGCAAAAACAACAGTTGATGGACAGAATGTAGAACAATGTCATACATTCACCCCAGTACAGAGATCTGGGCCTAAATCCAGTTTTTTTTTGCTCACCATGCCATTCCAGTTTGAACCCAGCCATATGCAAATCAGTCTTGACCCTGTGCCTCATGGGAACAGTCCAGCCCGAACTGCCAAGCCAGGTCCTCCCTGGACTGAAATAAGCATCCTAGGACCGGATTCGGGGTTTCACCCCTCTTCAGCCAGGACAGCTTGATTCCAGTGGCATGGAGAGCACGGGACTCACGTCTGAGCATACCCGTCCCACTCGGGGTGACAAATGCAAAAACAAAAGTAGATGGTCAGAATGCAGAACAATGTCATACATTCACCCCAGTACAGAGATCTGGGCCTAAATCCATCGTTTTTTGCTCACCATGCCATTCCAGTTTGAACCCAGCCATATGCAAATCAGTCTTGACCCTGTGCCTCATGAGAACAGTCCAGCCCGAACTGCCAAGCCAGGTCCTCCCGAGACTGGAATAAGCATCCTAGGACCTATTTCGGGGTTTCACCCCTCTTCAGCCAGGATAGCTTTATTCCAGTGGCATGGAGAGCACGGGACTCACGTCTGAGCATACCCGTCCCACTCGGGGTGAAAAATGCAAAAACAACAGTTGATGGACAGAATGCAGAACAATGTCATACATTCACCCCAGTACAGAGATCTGGGCCTAAATCCATCGTTTTTTTGCTCACCATGCCATTCCAGTTTGAAGCCAGCCATATGCAAATCAGTCTTGACCCTGTGACTTATAGGAACAGTCCAGCCCAAACTGCCAAGCCAGGTCCTCCCTGGACTGGAATAAGCATCCTAGGACCGGTTTCGGGGTTTCACCCCTCTTCAGCCAGGATAGCTTGATTCCAGTGGCATGGAGAGCACGGGACTCACGTCTGAGCATTCCCGTCCCACTCGGGGTGACAAATGCAAAAACAACACTTGATGGACAGAATGCAGAACAATGTCATACATTCACCCCAGTACAGAGATCTGGGCCTAAATCCATTGTTTTTTTGCTCACCATGCCATTCCAGTTTGAACCCAGCCATATGCAAATCAGTCTTGACCCTGTGCCTCATGGGAACAGTCCAGCCCGAACTGCCAAGCCAGGTCCTCCCTGGACTGGAATAAGCATCCTAGGACCGGATTCGGGGTTTCACCCCTCTTCAGCCAGGACAGCTTGATTCCAGTGGCATGAAGAGCACGGGACTCACGTCTGAGCATACCCGTCCCACTCGGGGTGACAAATGCAAAAACAAAAGTAGATGGTCAGAATGCAGAACAATGTCATACATTCACCCCAGTACAGAGATCTGGGCCTAAATCCATCGTTTTTTTGCTCACCATGCCATTCCAGTTTGAACCCAGCCATATGCAAATCAGTCTTGACCCTGTGCCTCATGGGAACAGTCCAGCCCGAACTGTCAAGCCAGGTCCTCCCTGGACTGGAATAAGCATCCTAGGACCGGTTTCGGAGTTTCACCACTCTTCAGCCAGGATAGCTTGATTCCAGTGGCATAGAGAGCATGGGACTCACGTCTGAGCATACCCGTCCCACTCAGGGTGACAAATGCAAAAACAACAGTTGATAGACAGAATGCAGAACAATGTCATACATTCACCCCAGTACAGAGATCTGGGCCTAAATCCATCGTTTTTTTGTTCACCCTGCCATTCCAGTTTGAACCCAGCCATATGCAAATCAGTCTTGACCCTGTGCCTCATGGGAACAGTCCAGCTCGAACTGCCAAGCCAGGTCCTCCCTGGACTGGAATAAGCATCCTGGAACCGGTTTCGGGGTTTCACCCCTCTTCAGGCAGGATAGCTTGATTCCAGTGGCATGGAGAGCACGGGACTCACGTCTGAGCATACCGATCCCACTCGGGGTGACAAATGCAAAAACAACAGTTGATGGACAAAATCCAGAACAATGTCATACATTCACCCCAGTACAGAGATCTGGGCCTAAATCCATCGTTTTTTTGCTCACCATGCCATTCCAGTTTGAACCCAGCCATATGCAAATCAGTCTTGACCCTGTGCCTCATGGGAACAGTCCAGCCCGAACTGCCAAGCCAGGTCCTCCCTGCACTGGAATGAGCATCCTAGGACTGGTTTCGGGGTTTCAACCCTCTTCAGCCAGGATAGCTTGATTCCAGTGGCATGGAGAGCACAGGACTCACGTCTGAGCATACCCGTCCCACTCGAGGTGAAAAATGCAAAAACAACAGTTGATGGACAGAATGCAGAACAATGTCATACATTCACCCCAGTACAGAGATCTGGGCCTAAATCCATTGTTTTTTTGCTCACCATGCCATTCCAGTTTGAACCCAGTCATATGCAAATCAGTCTTGACCCTGTGCCTCATGGGAACAGTCCAGCCCGAACTGCCAAGCCAGGTCCTCCCTGGACTGGAATAAGCATCCTAGGACCGGTTTCGGGGTTTCACCCCTCTTCAGGCAGGATAGCTTGATTCCAGTGGCATGGAGAGCATGGGACTCACGTCTGAGCATACCCATCCAACTCGGGGTGAAAAATGCAAAAACAACAGTTGATGGTCAGAATGCAGAACATTGTCATACATTCACCCCAGTACAGAGATCTGGGCCTAAATTCATCGTTTTTTTGCTCACCATGCCATTCCAGTTTGAACCCAGCCATATGCAAATCAGTCTTGACCCTGTGCCTCATGGGAACAGTCCAGCCCGAACTGCCAAGCCAGGTCCTCCCTGGACTGGAATAAGCATCCTAGGACCGGATTCGGGGTTTCACCCCTCTTCAGCCAGGACAGCTTGATTCCAGTGGCATGGAGAGCACGGGACTCACGTCTGAGCATTCCCATCCCACTCGGGGTGACAAATGCAAAAACAAAAGTAGATGGTCAGAATGCAGAACAATGTCATACAATCACCCCAGTACAGAGATCTGGGCCTAAATTCATCGTTTTTTTGCTCACCATGCCATTCCAGTTTGAACCCAGCCATATGCAAATCAGTCTTGACTCTGTGCCTCATGGGAACAGTCCAGCCCGCACTGCCAAGACAGGTCCTCCCTGGACTGGAATAAGCATCCTAGGACCTGTTTCGTGGTTTCACCCCTCTTCAGCCAGAATAGTTTGATTCCAGTGGCATAGAAAGCACGGGACTCACGGCTGAGCATACTCGTCCCACTCGGGGTGACAAATGCAAAAACAACAGTTGATGGACAGAATGCAGAACAATGTCATACATTCACCCCAGTACAGAGATCTGTGCCTAAATCCATCGTTTTTTTTGCTCACCATGTCATTCCAGTTTGAACCCAGCCATATGCAAATCAGTCTTGACCCTGTGCCTCATGGGAACAGTCCAGCCCGAACTGCCAAGCCAGGTCCTCCCTGGACTGGAATAAGCATCCTAGGATCGGTTTCGGGGTTTCACCCCTCTTAAGGTAGGATAGCTTGATTCAAGTGGCATGGAGAGCACGGGACTCACGTCTGAGCATACCCATACTACTCGGGGTGCAAAATGCAAAAACAACAGTTGATGGTCAGAATGCAGAACAATGTCATACATTCACCCCAGTACAGAGATCTGGGCCTAAATCCATTGTTTTTTTGCTCACCATGCCATTCCAGTTTGAACCCAGCCATATGCAAATCAGTCTTGACCCTGTGCCTCATGAGAACAGTCCAGCCCGAACTGCCAAGCCAGGTCCTCCCGAGACTGGAATAAGCATCCTAGGACCGGTTTCGGGGTTTCACCCCTCTTCAGCCAGGATAGCTTGATTCCAGTGGCATGGAAAGCACGGGACTCACGTCTGAGCATACCCGTCCCACTCGAGGTGAAAAATGCAAAAACAACAGTTGATGGACAGAATGCAGAACAATGTCATACATTCACCCCAGTACAGAGATCTGGGCCTAAATCCATTGTTTTTTTGCTCACCATGCCATTCCAGTTTGAACCCAGTCATATGCAAATCAGTCTTGACCCTGTGCCTCATGGGAACAGTCCAGCCCGAACTGCCAAGCCAGGTCCTCCCTGGACTGGAATAAGCATCCTAGGACCGGTTTCGGGGTTTCACCCCTCTTCAGGCAGGATAGCTTGATTCCAGTGGCATGGAGAGCATGGGACTCACGTCTGAGCATACCCATCCAACTCGGGGGGAAAAATGCAAAAACAACAGTTGATGGTCAGAATGCAGAACATTGTCATACATTCACCCCAGTACAGAGATCTGGGCCTAAATTCATCGTTTTTTTGCTCACCATGCCATTCCAGTTTGAACCCAGCCATATGCAAATCAGTCTTGACCCTGTGCCTCATGGGAACAGTCCAGCCCGAACTGCCAAGCCAGGTCCTCCCTGGACTGGAATAAGCATCCTAGGACCGGATTCGGGGTTTCACCCCTCTTCAGCCAGGACAGCTTGATTCCAGTGGCATGGAGAGCACGGGACTCACGTCTGAGCATTCCCATCCCACTCGGGGTGACAAATGCAAAAACAAAAGTAGATGGTCAGAATGCAGAACAATGTCATACAATCACCCCAGTACAGAGATCTGGGCCTAAATTCATCGTTTTTTTGCTCACCATGCCATTCCAGTTTGAACCCAGCCATATGCAAATCAGTCTTGACTCTGTGCCTCATGGGAACAGTCCAGCCCGCACTGCCAAGACAGGTCCTCCCTGGACTGGAATAAGCATCCTAGGACCTGTTTCGTGGTTTCACCCCTCTTCAGCCAGAATAGTTTGATTCCAGTGGCATAGAAAGCACGGGACTCACGGCTGAGCATACTCGTCCCACTCGGGGTGACAAATGCAAAAACAACAGTTGATGGACAGAATGCAGAACAATGTCATACATTCACCCCAGTACAGAGATCTGTGCCTAAATCCATCGTTTTTTTTGCTCACCATGTCATTCCAGTTTGAACCCAGCCATATGCAAATCAGTCTTGACCCTGTGCCTCATGGGAACAGTCCAGCCCGAACTGCCAAGCCAGGTCCTCCCTGGACTGGAATAAGCATCCTAGGATCGGTTTCGGGGTTTCACCCCTCTTAAGGTAGGATAGCTTGATTCAAGTGGCATGGAGAGCACGGGACTCACGTCTGAGCATACCCATACTACTCGGGGTGCAAAATGCAAAAACAACAGTTGATGGTCAGAATGCAGAACAATGTCATACATTCACCCCAGTACAGAGATCTGGGCCTAAATCCATTGTTTTTTTGCTCACCATGCCATTCCAGTTTGAACCCAGCCATATGCAAATCAGTCTTGACCCTGTGCCTCATGGGAACAGTCCAGCCCGAACTGCCAAGCCAGGTCCTCCCTGCACTGGAATAAGCATCCTAGGACTGGTTTCGGGGTTTCACCCCTCTTCAGCCAGGATAGCTTGATTCCAGTGGCATGGAGAGCACAGGACTCACGTCTGAGCATACCCGTCCCACTCGGGGTGAAAAATGCAAAAACAACAGTTGATGGACAGAATGCAGAACAATGTCATACATTCACCCCAGTACAGAGATCTGGGCCTAAATCCATCGTTTTTTTGCTCACCATGCCATTCCAGTTTGAACCCAGCCATATGCAAATCAGTCTTGACCCTGTGCCTCATGGGAACAGTCCAGCCCGAACTGCCAAGCCAGGTACTCCCTGGACTGGAATAAGCATCCTAGGACCGGTTTCGGGGTTTCACCCCTCTTCAGGCAGGATAGCTTGATTCCAGTGGCATGGAGAGCATGGGACTCACGTCTGAGCATACCCATCCAACTCGGTGTGAAAAATGCAAAAACAACAGTTGATGGTCAGAATGCAGAACAATGTCATACATTCACCCCAGTACAGAGATCTGGGCCTAAATCCATCATTTTTTTGCTCACCATGCCATTCCAGTTTGAACCCAGCCACATGCAAATCAGTCTTGACCCTGTGCCTCATGGGAAACGTCCAGCCCGAACTGCCAAGCCAGGTCCTCCCTGGACTGGAATAAGCATCCTAGGACCGGATTCGGGGTTTCACCCCTCTTCAGCCAGGACAGCTTGATTCCAGTGGCATGGAGAGCACGGGACTCACGTCTGAGCATACCCGTCCCACTCGGGGTGACAAATGCAAAAACAAAAGTAGATGGTCAGAATGCAGAACAATGTCATACATTCACCCCAGTACAGAGATCTGCGCCTAAATCCATCGTTTTTTTGCTCACCATGCCATTCCAGTTTGAACCCAGCCATATGCAAATCATTCTTGACTCTGTGCCTCATGGGAACAGTCCAGCCCGCACTGCCAAGACAGGTCCTCCCTGGACTGGAATAAGCATCCTAGGACCGGTTTCGGGGTGAAACCCCTCTTCAGCCAGAATAGTTTGATTCCAGTGGCATAGAAAGCACGGGACTCACGGCTGAGCATACTCGTCCCACACGGGGTGACAAATGCAAAAACAACAGTTGATGGAAAGAATGCAGAACAATGTCATAAATTCACCCCAGTACACAGATCTGGGCCTAAATCCATCGATTTTTTGCTCACCATGTCATTCCAGTTTGAACCCAGCCATATGCAAATCAGTCTTAACCCTGTGCCTCATGGGAACAGTCCAGCCCGAACTGCCAAGCCAGGTCCTCCCTGGACTGGAATAAGCATCCTAGGATCGGTTTCGGGGTTTCACCCCTCTTCAGGCAGGATAGCTTGATTCAAGTGGCATGGAGAGCACGGGACTCACGTCTGAGCATACCCATACCACTCGGGGTGAAAAATGCAAAAACAACAGTTGATGGTCAGAATGCAGAACAATGTTATACATTCACCCCAGTACAGAGATCTGGGCCTAAATCCATCGTTTTTTTGCTCACCATGCCATTCCAGTTTGAACCCAGCCATATGCAAATCAGTCGTGACCCTGTGCCTCATGGGAACAGTCCAGCCCGAACTGCCAAGCCAGGTCCTCCCTGCACTGGAATAAGCATCCTAGGACTGGTTTCGGGGTTTCACCCCTCTTCAGCCAGGATAGCTTGATTTCAGTGGCATGGAGAGCACAGGACTCACGTCTGAGCATACCCGTCCCACTCGGGGTGAAAAATGCAAAAACAACAGTTGATGGACAGAATGCAGAACAATGTCATACATTCACCCCAGTACAGAGATCTGGGCCTAAATCCATCGTTTTTTTGCTCACCATGCCATTCCAGTTTGAACCCAGCCATATGCAAATCAGTCTTGACCCTTTTCCTCATGGGAACAGTCCAGCCCGAACTGCCAAGCCAGGTCTTCCCTGGACTGGAATAAGCATCCTAGGACCGGTTTCGGGGTTTCACCCCTCTTCAGGCAGGATAGCTTAATTCCAGTGGCATGGAGAGCATGGAACTCACGTCTGAGCATACCCATCCAACTCGGGGTGAAAAATGCAAAAACAACAGTTGATGGTCAGAATGCAGAACAATGTCATACGTTCACACCAGTACAGAGATCTGGGCCTAAATCCATCGTTTTTTTGCTCACCATGCCATTCCAGTTTGAACCCAGCCATATGCAAATCAGTCTTGACCCTGTGCCTCATGGGAACAGTCCAGCCTGAACTGCCAAGCCAGGTCCTCCCTGGACTGGAATAAGCATCCTAGGACCGGTTTCGGGGTTTCACCCCTCTTCAGGCAGGATAGCTTGATTCCAGTGGCATGGAGAGCATGGGACTCACGTCTGAGCATACCCATCCAACTCGGGGTGAAAAATGCAAAAACAACAGTTGATGGTCAGAATGCAGAACAATGTCATGCATTCACCCCAGTACAGAGATCTAGGCCTAAATCCATCGTTTTTTTGCTCACCATGCCATTCCAGTTTGAACCCAGCCATATGCAAATCAGTCTTGACCCTGTGCCTCATGGGAACAGTCCAGCCCGAACTGCCAAGCCAGGTCCTCCCTGGACTGGAATAAGCATCCTAGGACCGGTTTCGGGGTTTCACCCCTCTTCAGGCAGGATAGCTTGATTCCAGTGGCATGGAGAGCATGGGACTCACGTCTGAGCATACCCATCCAACTCGGGGTGAAAAATGCAAAAACAACAGTTGATGGTCAGAATGCAGAACAATGTCATACATTCACCCCAGTACAGAGATCTAGGCCTAAATCCATTGTTTTTTTGCTCACCATGCCATTCCAGTTTGAACCCAGCCATATGCAAATCAGTCTTGACCCTGTGCCTCATGGGAACAGTCCAGCCCGAACTGCCAAGCCAGGTCCTCCCTGGACTGGAATAAGCATCCTAGGACCGGATTCGGGGTTTCACCCCTCTTCAGCAAGGACAGCTTGATTCCAGTGGCATGGAGAGCACGGGACTCACGTCTGAGCATACCCGTCCCACTCGGTGTGACAAATGCAAAAACAAAAGTAGATGGTCAGAATGCAGAACAATGTCATACATTCACCCCAGTACAGAAATCTGGGCCTAAATCCATCGTTTTTTGCTCACCATGCCATTCCAGTTTGAACCCAGCCATATGCAAATCAGTCTTGACCCTGTGCCTCATGGGAACAGCCCAGCCCGAACTGCCAAGCCAGGTCCTCCCTGGACTGGAATGAGCATCCTAGGACCGGTTTCGGGGTTTCATCCCTCTTCAGGCAGGATAGCTTGATTCCAGTGGAATAGGGAGCACAGGACTCACGTCTGGGCATACCCATCCCACTCGGGTTGACAAATGCAAAAACAACAGTTGATGGACAGAATGCAGAAAAATGTCATACATTCACCCCAGTACAGAGATCTGGGCCTAAATTATTTTTTTTTTGCTCACCATGTCATTCCAGTTTGAACCCAGCCATATGCAAATCAGTCTTGACCCTGTGCCTCATGGGAACAGTCCAGCCCTAACTGCCAAGCCAGGTCCTCCCTGGACTGGAATAAGCATCCTAGGATCGGTTTCGGGGTTTCACCCCTCTTAAGGTAGGATAGCTTGATTCAAGTGGCATGGAGAGCACGGGACTCACGTCTGAGCATACCCATACCACTCGGGGTGAAAAATGCAAAAACAACAGTTGATGGTCAGAATGCAGAACAATGTCATACATTCACCCCAGTACAGAGATCTGGGCCTAAATCCATTGTTTTTTTGCTCACCATGCCATTCCAGTTTGAACCCAGCCATATGCAAATCAGTCTTGACCCTGTGCCTCATGGGAACAGTCCAGCCCGAACTGCCAAGCCAGGTCCTCCCTGCACTGGAATAAGCATCCTAGGACTGGTTTCGGGGTTTCACCCCTCTTCAGCCAGGCTAGCTTGATTCCAGTGGCATGGAGAGCACAGGACTCAAAACTGAGCATACCCGTCCCACTCGGGGTGAAAAATGCAAAAACAACAGTTGATGGACAGAATGCAGAACAATGTCATACATTCACCCCAGTACAGAGATCTGGGCCTAAATCCATCGTTTTTTTGCTCACCATGCCATTCCAGTTTGAACCCAGCCATATGCAAATCAGTCTTGACCCTGTGCCTCATGGGAACAGTCCAGCCCGAACTGCCAAGCCAGGTCCTCCCTGGACTGGAATAAGCATCCTAGGACCGGTTTCGGGGTTTCACCCCTCTTCAGGCAGGATAGCTTGATTCCAGTGGCATGGAGAGCATGGGACTCACGTCTGAGCATACCCATCCAACTCGGGGTGAAAAATGCAAAAACAACAGTTGATGGTCAGAATGCAGAACAATGTCATACATTCACCCCAGTACAGAGATCTGGGCCTAAATCCATCGTTTTTTTGCTCACCATGCCATTCCAGTTTGAACCCAGCCATATGCAAATCAGTCTTGACCCTGTGCCTCATGGGAACAGTCCAGCCCGAACTGCCAAGCCAGGTCCTCCCTAGACTGGAATAAGCATCCTAGGACCGGATTCGGGGTTTCACCCCTCTTCAGCCAGGACAGATTGATTCCAGTGGCATGGAGAGCACGGGACTCACGTCTGACCATACCCGTCCCACTCGGGGTGACAAATGCAAAAACAAAAGTAGATGGTCAGAATGCAGAACAATGTCATACATTCACCCCAGTACAGAGATCTGGGCCTAAATCCATCGTTTTTTTGCTCACCATGCCATTCCAGTTTGAACCCAGCCATATGCAAATCAGTCTTGACTCTGTGCCTCATGGGAACAGTCCAGCCCGCACTGCCAAGACAGGTCCTCCCTGGACTGGAATAAGCATCCTAGGACCGGTTTCGGGGTTTCACCCCTCTTCAGCCAGAATAGTTTGATTCCAGTGGCATAGAAAGCACGGGACTCACGGCTGAGCATACTCGTCCCACACGGGGTGACAAATGCAAAAACAACAGTTGATGGACAGAATGCAGAACAATGTCATACATTCACCCCAGTACAGAGATCTGGGCCTAAATCCATCGTTTTTTTGCTCACCATGTCATTCCAGTTTGAACCCAGCCATATGCAAATCAGTCTTGACCCTGTGCCTCATGGGAACAGTCCAGCCCGAACTGCCAAGCCAGGTCCTCCCTGGACTGGAATAAGCATCCTAGGATCGGTTTCGGGGTTTCACCCCTCTTCAGGCAGGATAGCTTGATTCAAGTGGCATGGAGAGCACGGGACTCACGTCTGAGCATACCCATACCACTCGGGGTGAAAAATGCAAAAACAACAGTTGATGGTCAGAATGCAGAACAATGTCATACATTCATCCCAGTGCAGAGATCTGGGCCTAAATCCATCGTTTTTTTGCTCACCATGCCATTCCAGTTTGAACCCAGCCATATGAAAATCAGTCTTGACTCTGTGCCTCATGGGAACAGTCCAGCCCGCACTGCCAAGACAGGTCCTCCCTGGACTGGAATAAGCATCCTAGAACCGCTTTCGGGGTTTCACCCCTCTTCAGCCAGAATAGTTTGATTCCAGTGGCATAGAAAGCACGGGACTCACGGCTGAGCATACTCGTCCCACACGGGGTGACAAATGCAAAAACAACAGTTGATGGACAGAATGCAGAACAATGTCATACATTCACCCCAGTACAGAGATCTGGGCCTAAATCCATCGTTTTTTTGCTCACCATGTCATTCCAGTTTGAACCCAGCCATATGCAAATCAGTCTTGACCCTGTGCCTCATGGGAACAGTCCAGCCCGAACTGCCAAGCCAGGTCCTCCCTGGACTGGAATAAGCATCCTAGGATCGGTTTCGGGGTTTCACCCCTCTTCAGGCAGGATAGCTTGATTCAAGTGGCATGGAGAGCACGGGACTCACGTCTGAGCATACCCATACCACTCGGGGTGAAAAATGCAAAAACAACAGTTGATGGTCAGAATGCAGAACAATGTCATACATTCACCCCAGTACAGAGATCTGGGCCTAAATCCATCGTTTTTTTGCTCACCATGCCATTCCAGTTTGAACCCAGCCATATGCAAATCAGTCGTGACCCTGTGCCTCATGGGAACAGTCCAGCCCGAACTGCCAAGCCAGGTTCTCCCTGCACTGGAATAAGCATCCTAGGACTGTTTTCGGGGTTTCACCCCTCTTCAGCCAGGATAGCTTGATTTCAGTGGCATGGAGAGCATGGGACTCACGTCTGAGCATACCCATCCAACTCGGGGTGAAAAATGCAAAAACAACAGTTGATGGTCAGAATGCAGAACAATGTCATACATTCACCCCAGTTCAGAGATCTAGGCCTAAATCCATCGTTTTTTTGCTCACCATGCCATTCCAGTTTGAACCCAGCCATATGCAAATCAGTCTTGACCCTGTGCCTCATGGGAACAGTCCAGCCCGAACTGCCAAGCCAGGTCCTCCCTGGACTGGAATAAGCATCCTAGGACCGGATTCGGGGTTTCACCCCTCTTCAGCCAGGACAGCTTGATTCCAGTGGCATGGAGAGCACGGGACTCACGTCTGAGCATACCCGTCCCACTCGGGGTGAACAATGCAAAAACAACAGTTGATGGTCAGAATGCAGAACAATGTCATACATTCACCCCAGTACAGAGATCTGGGCCTAAAATCCATCGTTTTTTACTCACCATGCCATTCCAGTTTGAACCCAGCCATATGCAAATCAGTCTTGACCCTGTGCCTCATGGGAACAGTCAAGCCCGAACTGCCAAGCCAGGTCCTCCCTGGACTGGAATAAGCATCCTAGGACCGGAATTGGGGTTTCACCCCTCTTCAGCCAGGACAGCTTGATTCCAGTGGCATGGAGAGCACGGGACTCAAGTCTGAGCATACCCGTCCCACTCGGGGTGACAAATGCAAAAACAAAAGTTGATGGTCAGGATGCAGAACAATGTCATACATTCACCCCAGTACAGAGATCTGGGCCTAAATCCATCGTTTTTTTGCTCACCATGCCATTCCAGTTTGAACCCAGCCATCTGCAAATCAGTCTTGACCCTGTGACTCATAGGAACAGTCCAGCCCGAACTGCCAAGCCAGGTCCTCCCTGGACTGGAATAAGCATCCTAGGATCGGTTTCGGGGTTTCACCCCTCTTCAGCCAGGATAGCTTGATTCCAGTGGCATGGAGAGCACGGGACTCACGTCTGAGCATTCCCGTCCCACTCGGGGTGACAAATGCAAAAACAACACTTGATGGACAGAATGCAGAACAATGTCATACATTCACCCCAGTACAGAGATCTGGGCCTAAATCCATTGTTTTTTTGCTCACCATGCCAGTTTGAACCCAGCCAAATGCAAATCAGTCCTGACCCTGTGCCTCATGGGAACAGTCCAGCTCGAACTGCCAAGCCAGGTCCTCCCTGGACTGGAATAAGCATCCTAGGACCGGTTTCGGGGTTTCACCCCTCTTCAGCCAGGATAGCTTGATTCCATTGGCATGGAAAGCACGGGACTCACGTCTGAGCATACCCGTCCCACTCGGGGTGACCAATGCAAAAACAACAGTTGATGGACAGAATGCAGAACAATGTCATACGTTCACACCAGTACAGAGATCTGGGCCTAAATCAATCGTTTTTTTGTTCACCATGCCATTCCAGTTTGAACCCAGCCATATGCAAATCAATCTTGACCCTGTGCCTCATGGGAACAGTCCAGCCCGAACTGCCAAGCCAGGTCCTCCCTGGACTGGAATAAGCATCCTAGGACCGGTTTCGGGGTTTCACCCCTCTTCAGCCAGGATAGCTTGATTCCAGTGGCATGGAGAGCACAGGACTCACGTCTGAGCATACCCGTCCCACTGGGGGTGAAAAATGCAAAAACAACAGTTGATGGACAGAATGCAGAACAATGTCATACATTCACCCCAGTACAGAGATCTGGGCCTAAATCCATCATTTTTTTGCTCACCATGCCATTCCAGTTTGAACCCAGCCATATGCAAATCAGTCTTGACCCTGTGACTCACAGGAACAGTCCAGCCCGAACTGCCAAGCCAGGTCCTCCCTGGACTAGAATAAGCATCCTAGGACCGGTTTTGGGGTTTCACCCCTCTTCAGCCAGCATAGATTGATTCCAGTGGCATGGAGAGCACGGGACTCACATCTGAGCATTCCCGTACCACTCGGGGTGACAAATGCAAAAACAACAGTTGATGGACAGAATGCAGAATAATGTCATACATTCACCCCAGTACAGAGATCTGGGCCTAAATCCATCGTTTTTTTGATCACCATGTCATTCCAGTTTGAACCCAGCCATATGCAAATCAGTCTTGACCCTGTGCCTCATGGGAACAGTCCAGCCCGAACTGCCAAGCCAGGTCCTCCCTGGACTGGAATAAGCATCCTAGGACCGGTTTCGGGGTTTCACCCCTCTTCAGGCAGGATAGCTTGATTCCAGTGGCATGGAGAGCATGGGACTCACGTCTGAGCATACCCATCCAACTCGGGGTGAAAAATGCAAAAACAACAGTTGATGGTCAGAATGCAGAACAATGTCATACATTCACCCCAGTACAGAGATCTAGGCCTAAATCCATTGTTTTTTTGCTCACCATGCCATTCCAGTTTGAACCCAGCCATATGCAAATCAGTCTTGACCCTGTGCCTCATGGGAACAGTCCAGCCCTAACTGCCAAGCCAGGTCCTCCCTGGACTGGAATAAGCATCCTAGGACCGGATTCGGGGTTTCACCCCTCTTCAGCAAGGACAGCTTGATTCCAGTGGCATGGAGAGCACGGGACTCACGTCTGAGCATACCCGTCCCACTCGGTGTGACAAATGCAAAAACAAAAGTAGATGGTCAGAATGCAGAACAATGTCATACATTCACCCCAGTACAGAAATCTGGGCCTAAATCCATCGTTTTTTGCTCACCATGCCATTCCAGTTTGAACCCAGCCATATGCAAATCAGTCTTGACCCTGTGCCTCATGGGAACAGCCCAGCCCGAACTGCCAAGCCAGGTCCTCCCTGGACTGGAATGAGCATCCTAGGACCGGTTTCGGGGTTTCATCCCTCTTCAGGCAGGATAGCTTGATTCCAGTGGAATAGGGAGCACAGGACTCACGTCTGGGCATACCCATCCCACTCGGGTTGACAAATGCAAAAACAACAGTTGATGGACAGAATGCAGAAAAATGTCATACATTCACCCCAGTACAGAGATCTGGGCCTAAATTATTTTTTTTTTGCTCACCATGTCATTCCAGTTTGAACCCAGCCATATGCAAATCAGTCTTGACCCTGTGCCTCATGGGAACAGTCCAGCCCTAACTGCCAAGCCAGGTCCTCCCTGGACTGGAATAAGCATCCTAGGATCGGTTTCGGGGTTTCACCCCTCTTAAGGTAGGATAGCTTGATTCAAGTGGCATGGAGAGCACGGGACTCACGTCTGAGCATACCCATACCACTCGGGGTGAAAAATGCAAAAACAACAGTTGATGGTCAGAATGCAGAACAATGTCATACATTCACCCCAGTACAGAGATCTGGGCCTAAATCCATTGTTTTTTTGCTCACCATGCCATTCCAGTTTGAACCCAGCCATATGCAAATCAGTCTTGACCCTGTGCCTCATGGGAACAGTCCAGCCCGAACTGCCAAGCCAGGTCCTCCCTGCACTGGAATAAGCATCCTAGGACTGGTTTCGGGGTTTCACCCCTCTTCAGCCAGGCTAGCTTGATTCCAGTGGCATGGAGAGCACAGGACTCAAAACTGAGCATACCCGTCCCACTCGGGGTGAAAAATGCAAAAACAACAGTTGATGGACAGAATGCAGAACAATGTCATACATTCACCCCAGTACAGAGATCTGGGCCTAAATCCATCGTTTTTTTGCTCACCATGCCATTCCAGTTTGAACCCAGCCATATGCAAATCAGTCTTGACCCTGTGCCTCATGGGAACAGTCCAGCCCGAACTGCCAAGCCAGGTCCTCCCTGGACTGGAATAAGCATCCTAGGACCGGTTTCGGGGTTTCACCCCTCTTCAGGCAGGATAGCTTGATTCCAGTGGCATGGAGAGCATGGGACTCACGTCTGAGAATACCCATCCAACTCGGGGTGAAAAATGCAAAAACAACAGTTGATGGTCAGAATGCAGAACAATGTCATACATTCACCCCAGTACAGAGATCTGGGCCTAAATCCATCGTTTTTTTGCTCACCATGCCATTCCAGTTTGAACCCAGCCATATGCAAATCAGTCTTGACCCTGTGCCTCATGGGAACAGTCCAGCCCGAACTGCCAAGCCAGGTCCTCCCTAGACTGGAATAAGCATCCTAGGACCGGATTCGGGGTTTCACCCCTCTTCAGCCAGGACAGATTGATTCCAGTGGCATGGAGAGCACGGGACTCACGTCTGACCATACCCGTCCCACTCGGGGTGACAAATGCAAAAACAAAAGTAGATGGTCAGAATGCAGAACAATGTCATACATTCACCCCAGTACAGAGATCTGGGCCTAAATCCATCGTTTTTTTGCTCACCATGCCATTCCAGTTTGAACCCAGCCATATGCAAATCAGTCTTGACTCTGTGCCTCATGGGAACAGTCCAGCCCGCACTGCCAAGACAGGTCCTCCCTGGACTGGAATAAGCATCCTAGGACCGGTTTCGGGGTTTCACCCCTCTTCAGCCAGAATAGTTTGATTCCAGTGGCATAGAAAGCACGGGACTCACGGCTGAGCATACTCGTCCCACACGGGGTGACAAATGCAAAAACAACAGTTGATGGACAGAATGCAGAACAATGTCATACATTCACCCCAGTACAGAGATCTGGGCCTAAATCCATCGTTTTTTTGCTCACCATGTCATTCCAGTTTGAACCCAGCCATATGCAAATCAGTCTTGACCCTGTGCCTCATGGGAACAGTCCAGCCCGAACTGCCAAGCCAGGTCCTCCCTGGACTGGAATAAGCATCCTAGGATCGGTTTCGGGGTTTCACCCCTCTTCAGGCAGGATAGCTTGATTCAAGTGGCATGGAGAGCACGGGACTCACGTCTGAGCATACCCATACCACTCGGGGTGAAAAATGCAAAAACAACAGTTGATGGTCAGAATGCAGAACAATGTCATACATTCATCCCAGTGCAGAGATCTGGGCCTAAATCCATCGTTTTTTTGCTCACCATGCCATTCCAGTTTGAACCCAGCCATATGAAAATCAGTCTTGACTCTGTGCCTCATGGGAACAGTCCAGCCCGCACTGCCAAGACAGGTCCTCCCTGGACTGGAATAAGCATCCTAGAACCGCTTTCGGGGTTTCACCCCTCTTCAGCCAGAATAGTTTGATTCCAGTGGCATAGAAAGCACGGGACTCACGGCTGAGCATACTCGTCCCACACGGGGTGACAAATGCAAAAACAACAGTTGATGGACAGAATGCAGAACAATGTCATACATTCACCCCAGTACAGAGATCTGGGCCTAAATCCATCGTTTTTTTGCTCACCATGTCATTCCAGTTTGAACCCAGCCATATGCAAATCAGTCTTGACCCTGTGCCTCATGGGAACAGTCCAGCCCGAACTGCCAAGCCAGGTCCTCCCTGGACTGGAATAAGCATCCTAGGATCGGTTTCGGGGTTTCACCCCTCTTCAGGCAGGATAGCTTGATTCAAGTGGCATGGAGAGCACGGGACTCACGTCTGAGCATACCCATACCACTCGGGGTGAAAAATGCAAAAACAACAGTTGATGGTCAGAATGCAGAACAATGTCATACATTCACCCCAGTACAGAGATCTGGGCCTAAATCCATCGTTTTTTTGCTCACCATGCCATTCCAGTTTGAACCCAGCCATATGCAAATCAGTCGTGACCCTGTGCCTCATGGGAACAGTCCAGCCCGAACTGCCAAGCCAGGTTCTCCCTGCACTGGAATAAGCATCCTAGGACTGTTTTCGGGGTTTCACCCCTCTTCAGCCAGGATAGCTTGATTTCAGTGGCATGGAGAGCATGGGACTCACGTCTGAGCATACCCATCCAACTCGGGGTGAAAAATGCAAAAACAACAGTTGATGGTCAGAATGCAGAACAATGTCATACATTCACCCCAGTACAGAGATCTAGGCCTAAATCCATCGTTTTTTTGCTCACCATGCCATTCCAGTTTGAACCCAGCCATATGCAAATCAGTCTTGACCCTGTGCCTCATGGGAACAGTCCAGCCCGAACTGCCAAGCCAGGTCCTCCCTGGACTGGAATAAGCATCCTAGGACCGGATTCGGGGTTTCACCCCTCTTCAGCCAGGACAGCTTGATTCCAGTGGCATGGAGAGCACGGGACTCACGTCTGAGCATACCCGTCCCACTCGGTGTGACAAATGCAAAAACAAAAGTAGATGGTCAGAATGCAGAACAATGTCATAAATTCACCCCAGTACAGAGATCTGGGCCTAAATCCATCGTTTTTTTGCTCACCATGCCATTCCAGTTTTAACCCAGCCATATGAAAATCAGTCTTGACTCTGTGCCTCATGGGAACAGTCCAGCCCGCACTGCCAAGACAAGTCCTCCCTGGACTGGAATAAGCTTCCTACGACCGGTTTCGGGGTTTCACCCCTCTTCAGCCAGAATAGTTTGATTCCAGTGGCATAGAGAGCACGGGACTCACGGCTGAGCATACTCGTCCCACTCGGGGTGACAAATGCAAAAACAACAGTTAATGGACAGAATGTAGAACAATGGCATTCATTCACCCCAGTACAAAGATCTGGGCCTAAATCCATCGTTTTTTTGCTCACCATGCCATTCCAGTTTGAACCCAGCCATATGCAAATCAGTCTTGACCCTGTGACTCATAGGAACAGTCCAGCCCGAACTGCCAAGCCAGGTCCTCCCTGGACTGGAATAAACATCCTAGGACCGGATTTGGGGTTTCACCCCTCTTCAGCCAGGATAGCTTGATTCCAGTGGCATGGAGAGCACGGGACTCACGTCTGAGCATTCCCGTCCCACTCGGGGTAAGAAATGCAAAAACAACAGTTGATGGACAGAATGCAGAACAATGTCATACATTCACCCTAGTACAGTGACCTGGGCCTAAATCCATCGTTTTTTTGCTCACCATGCCATTCCAAATTGAACCCAGCTATATGCAAATCAGTCTTGACCCTGTGCCTCATGGGAACAGTCCAGCCCAAACTGCCAAGCCAGGACCTCCCTGGACTGGAATAAGCATCCTAGGACCGGATTCAGGGTTTCACCCCTCTTCAGCCAGGACAGTTTGATTCCAGTGGCATGGAGAGCACGGGACTCACGTCTGAGTATACCCGTCCCACTCGGGGCGATAAATGCAAAAACAAAAGTAGATGGTCAGAATGCAGAACAATGTCATACATTCACCCCAGTACAGAGATCTGGGCCTAAATCCATCGTTTTTTGCTCACCATGTCATTCCAGTTTGAACGCAGCCATATGCAAATCAGTCTTGACCCTGTGCCTCATGGGAACAGTCCAGCCCGAACTGCCAAGCCAGGTCCTCCCTGGACTGGAATAAGCATCCTAGGACCGGTTTCAGGGTTTCACCCCTCTTCAGGCAGGATAGCTTGATTCCAGTGGCATGGAGAGCACGGGACTCACATCTGAGCATACCTAAACCACTCGGGGTGAACAATGCAAAAACAACAGTTGATGGTCAGAATGCAGAACAATGTCATACATTCACCCCAGTACAGAGATCTGGGCCTAAAATCCATCGTTTTTTACTCACCATGCCATTCCAGTTTGAACCCAGCCATATGCAAATCAGTCTTGACCCTGTGCCTCATGGGAACAGTCAAGCCCGAACTGCCAAGCCAGGTCCTCCCTGGACTGGAATAAGCATCCTAGGACCGGAATTGGGGTTTCACCCCTCTTCAGCCAGGACAGCTTGATTCCAGTGGCATGGAGAGCACGGGACTCAAGTCTGAGCATACCCGTCCCACTCGGGGTGACAAATGCAAAAACAAAAGTTGATGGTCAGGATGCAGAACAATGTCATACATTCACCCCAGTACAGAGATCTGGGCCTAAATCCATCGTTTTTTTGCTCACCATGCCATTCCAGTTTGAACCCAGCCATCTGCAAATCAGTCTTGACCCTGTGACTCATAGGAACAGTCCAGCCCGAACTGCCAAGCCAGGTCCTCCCTGGACTGGAATAAGCATCCTAGGATCGGTTTCGGGGTTTCACCCCTCTTCAGCCAGGATAGCTTGATTCCAGTGGCATGGAGAGCACGGGACTCACGACTGAGCATTCCCGTCCCACTTGGGGTGAGAAATGCAAAAACAACAGTTGATGGACAGAATGCAGAACAATGTCATACATTCACCCCAGTACAGTGATCTGGGCCTAAATCCATTGTTTTTATGCTCACCATGCCATTCCAATTTGAACCCAGCTATATGTAAATCAGTCTTGACCCTGTGCCTCATGGGAACAGTCCAGCCCGAACTGCCAAGCCAGGACCTCCCTGGACTGGAATAAGTATCCTAGGACCGGATTCGGGGTTTCACCCCTCTTCAGCCAGGACAGCTTGATTCCAGTGGCATGGAGAGCACGGGACTCACGTCTGAGCATACCCGTCCCACTCGGGGTGACAAATGCAAAAACAAAAGTAGATGGTCAGAATGCAGAACAATGTCGTACATTCACCCCAGTACAGAGATCTAGGCCTAAATCCATCGTTTTTTTGCTCACCATGTCATTCCAGTTTGAACCCAGCCATATGCAAATCAGTCTTGACCCTGTGCCTCATGGGAACAGTCCAGCCCGAACTGCCAAGCCAGGTCCTCCCTGGACTGGAATAAGCATCCTAGGACCAGTTTCGGGGTTTCACCCCTCTTCAGGCAGGATAGCTTGATTCCAGTGGCATGGAGAGCACGGGACTCACATCTGAGCATACCCAAACCACTCGGGGTGAACAATGCAAAAACAACAGTTGATGGTCAGAATGCAGAACAATGTCATACATTCACCCCAGTACAGAGATCTGGGCCTAAATCCATCGTTTTTTTGCTCGCCATGCCAGTTTGAACCCAGCCAAATGCAAATCAGTCCTGACCCTGTGCCTCATGGGAACAGTCCAGCTCGAACTGCCAAGCCAGGTCCTCCCTGGACTGGAATAAGCATCCTAGGACCGGTTTCGGGGTTTCACCCCTCTTCAGCCAGGATAGCTTGATTCCATTGGCATGGAAAGCACGGGACTCACGTCTGAGCATACCCGTCCCACTCGGGGTGACCAATGCAAAAACAACAGTTGATGGACAGAATGCAGAACAATGTCATACGTTCACACCAGTACAGAGATCTGGGCCTAAATCAATCGTTTTTTTGTTCACCATGCCATTCCAGTTTGAACCCAGCCATATGCAAATCAATCTTGACCCTGTGCCTCATGGGAACAGTCCAGCCCGAACTGCCAAGCCAGGTCCTCCCTGGACTGGAATAAGCATCCTAGGACCGGTTTCGGGGTTTCACCCCTCTTCAGCCAGGATAGCTTGATTCCAGTGGCATGGAGAGCACAGGACTCACGTCTGAGCATACCCGTCCCACTGGGGGTGAAAAATGCAAAAACAACAGTTGATGGACAGAATGCAGAACAATGTCATACATTCACCCCAGTACAGAGATCTGGGCCTAAATCCATCATTTTTTTGCTCACCATGCCATTCCAGTTTGAACCCAGCCATATGCAAATCAGTCTTGACCCTGTGACTCACAGGAACAGTCCAGCCCGAACTGCCAAGCCAGGTCCTCCCTGGACTAGAATAAGCATCCTAGGACCGGTTTTGGGGTTTCACCCCTCTTCAGCCAGCATAGATTGATTCCAGTGGCATGGAGAGCACGGGACTCACATCTGAGCATTCCCGTACCACTCGGGGTGACAAATGCAAAAACAACAGTTGATGGACAGAATGCAGAATAATGTCATACATTCACCCCAGTACAGAGATCTGGGCCTAAATCCAGTTTTTTTTTGGCTCACCATGCCATTCCAGTTTGAACCCAGCCATATGCAAAACAGTCTTGACCCTGTGCCTCATGGGAACAGTCCAGCCCGAACTGCCAAGCCAGGTCCTCCCTGGACTGGAATAGGCTTCCTAGGACCGGATTCGGGGTTTCACCCCTCTTCAGCCAGGACAGCTTGATTCCAGTGGCATGGAGAGAACGGGACTCACGTCTGAGCATACCCGTCCCACTCAGGGTGACAAATGCAAAAACAAAAGTAGATGGTCAGAATGCAGAACAATGTCATACATTCACCCCAGTACAGAGATCTGGGCCTAAATCCATCGTTTTTTGCTCACCATGCCATTCCAGTTTGAACCCAGCCATATGCAAATCAGTCTTGACCCTGTGCCTCATGAGAACAGTCCAGCCCGAACTGCCAAGCCAGGTCCTCCCGAGACTGGAATAAGCATCCTAGGACCGGTTTCGGGGTTTCACCCCTCTTCAGCCAGGATAGCTTGATTCCAGTGGCATGGAGAGCACGGGACTCACGTCTGAGCATACCCGTCCCACTCGGGGTGAAAAATGCAAAAACAACAGTTGATGGACAGAATGCAGAACAATGTCATAGATTCACCCCAGTACAGAGATTTGGGCCTAAATCCATCGTTTTTTTGCTCACCATGCCATTCCAGTTTGAACCCAGCCATATGCAAATCAGTCTTGACCCTGTGACTCATAGGAACAGTCCAGCCCGAACTGCCAAGCCAGGTCCTCCCCGGACTGGAATAAGCATCCTAGGACCAGTTTCGGGGTTTCACCCCTCTTCAGCCAGGATAGCTTGATTCCAGTGGCATGGAGAGCACGGGACTCACGTCTGAGCATTCCCGTCCCACTCGGGGTGACACATGCAAAAACAACACTTGATGGACAGAATGCAGAACAATGTCATACATTCACCCCAGTACAGAGATCTGGGCCTAAATCCATCGTTTTTTTGCTCGCCATGCCATTCCAGTTTGAACCCAGCCATATGCAAATCAGTCTTGACCCTGTGCCTCATGGGAACAGTCCAGCCCAAACTGCCAAGCCAGGTCGTCCCTGGACTGGAATAAGCATCCTAGGACCGGATTCGGGGTTTCACCCCTCTTCAGCCAGGACAGCTTGATTCCAGTGGCATGGAGAGCACGGGACTCACGTCTGAGCATACCCGTCCCACTCGGGTTGACAAATGCAAAAACAAAAGTAGATGGTCAGAATGCAGAACAATGTCATACATTCACCCCAGTACAGAGATCTGGGCCTAAATCCATCGTTTTTTTGCTCACCATGCCATTCCAGTTTGAACCCAGCCATATGCAAACCAGTCTTGACCATGTGCCTCATGGGAACAGTCCAGCCCGAACTGTCAAGCCAGGTCCTCTCTGGACTGGAATAAGCATCCTAGGACCAGTTTCAGAGTTTCACCACTCTTCAGCCAGGATAGCTTGATTCCAGTGGCATAGAGAGCACGGGACTCTCGTCTGAGCATACCCGTCCCACTCAGGGTGACAAATGCAAAAACAACAGTTGATGGACAGAATGCAGAACAATGTCATACATTCACCCCAGTACAGAGATCTGGGCCTAAATCCATCGTTTTTTTGTTCACCATGCCATTCCAGTTTGAACCCAGCCATATGCAAATCAGTCTTGACCCTGTGCCTCATGGGAACAGTCCAGCCCGAACTGCCAAGCCAGGTCCTCCCTGGACTGGAATAAGCATCCTAGAACCGGTTTCGGGGTTCCACTCCTCTTCAGGCAGGATAGCTTGATTCCAGTGGCATGGAGAGCACGGGACTCACGTCTGAGCATAACGATCGCACTAGGGGTGACAAATGCAAAAACAACAGTTGATGGACAGAATGCAGAACAATGTCATACATTCACCCCAGTACAGAGATCTGGGCCAAAATCCATTGTTTTTTTGCTCACCATGCCATTCCAGTTTGAACCCAGCCATATGCAAATCAGTCTTGACCCTGTGCCTCATGGGAACAGTCCAGCTCGAACTGCCAAGCCAGGTCCTCCCTGGACTGGAATAAGCATCCTAGGACCGGTTTCGGGGTTTCACCCCTCTTCAGGCAGGATAGCCTAATTCCAGTGGCATGGAGAGCATGGGACTCACGTCTGAGCATACCCATCCAACTCGGGGTGAAAAATGCAAAAACAACAGTTGATGGTCAGAATGCAGAACAATGTCATACATTCACCCCAGTACAGAGATCTGGGCCTAAATTAATCGTTTTTTTGCTCACCATGCCATTCCAGTTTGAACCCAGCCATATACAAATCAGTCTTGACTCTGTGCCTCATGGGAACAGTCCAGCCCGCACTGCCAAGACAGGTCCTCCCTGGACTGGAATAAGCATCCTAGGACCGGTTTCGGGGTTTCACCCCTCTTCAGCCAGAATAGTTTGATTCCAGTGGCATAGAAAGCACGGGGCTCACGGCTGAGCATACTCGTCCCACTCGGGGTGACAAATGCTAAAACAAGAGTTGATGGACAGAATGCAGAACAATGTCATACATTCACCGCAGTACAGAGATCTGGGCCTAAATCCATCGTTTTTTTGCCCACCATGTCATTCCAGTTTGAACCCAGCCATATGCAAATCAGTCTTCACCCTGTGCCTCATGGGAACAGTCCAGCCCGAACTGCCAAACCAGGTTCTCCCTGGACTGGAATAAGCATCCTAGGATCGGTTTCGGGGTTTCACCCCTCTTAAGGCAGGATAGCTTGATTCAAGTGGCATGGAGAGCACGGGACTCACGTCTGAGCATACCCATACCACTCGGGGTGAAAAATGCAAAAACAACAGTTGATGGTCAGAATGCAGAACAATGTCATACATTCACCCCAGTACAGAGATCTGGGCCTAAATCCATTGTTTTTTTGCTCACCATGCCATTCCAGTTTGAACCCAGCCATATGCAAATCAGTCTTGACCCTGTGCCTCATGGGAACAGTCCAGCCCGAACTGCCAAGCCAGGTCCTCCCTACACTGGAATAAGCATCCTAGGACTGGTTTCGGGGTTTCACCCCTCTTCAGCCAGGATAGCTTGATTCCAGTGGCATGGAGAGCACAGGACTCACGTCTGAGCATACCCGTCCCACTCGGGGTGAAAAATGCAAAAACAACAGTTGATGGACAGAATGCAGAACAATGTCATACATTCACCCCAGTACAGAGATCTGGGCCTAAATCCATCGTTTTTTTGCTCACAATGCCATTCTAGTTTGAACCCAGCCATATGCAAATCAGTCTTGACCCTGTGCCTCATGGGAACAGTCCAGCCCGAACTGCCAAGCCAGGTCCTCCCTGGACTGGAATAAGCATCCTAGGACCGGTTTCGGGGTTTCACCCCTCTTCAGGCAGGATAGCTTGGTTCCAGTGGCATGGAGAGCATGGGACTCACGTCTGAGCATACCCATCCAACTCGGGGTGAAAAATGCAAAAACAGCAGTTGATGGTCAGAATGCAGAACAATGTCATACATTCACCCCAGTACAGAGATCTGGGCCTAAATCCATCGTTTTTTTGCTCACCATGCCATTCCAGTTTGAACCCAGCCATATGCAAATCAGTCTTGACCCTGTGCCTCATGGGAACAGTCCAGCCCGAACTGCCAAGCCAGGTCCTCCCTGGACTGGAATAAGCATCCTAGGACCGGTTTCGGGGTTTCACCCCTCTTCAGGCAGGATAGCTTGATTCCAGTGGCATGGAGAGCACGGGACTCACATCTGAGCATACCTAAACCACTCGGGGTGAACAATGCAAAAACAACAGTTGATGGTCAGAATACAGAACAATGTCATACATTCACCCCAGTACAGAGATCTGGGCCTAAATCCATCGTTTTTTACTCACCATGCCATTCCAGTTTGAACCCAGCCATATGCAAATCAGTCTTGACCCTGTGCCTCATGGGAACAGTCAAACCCGAACTGCCAAGCCAGGTCCTCCCTGGACTGGAATAAGCATCCTAGGACCGGATTTGGGGTTTCACCCCTCTTCAGCCAGGACAGCTTGATTCCAGTGGCATGGAGAGCACGGGACTCAAGTCTGAGCATACCCGTCCCACTCGGGGTGACAAATGCAAAAACAAAAGTTGATGGTCAGAATGCAGAACAATGTCATACATTCACCCCAGTACAGAGATCTGGGCCTAAATCCATCGTTTTTTTGCTCGCCATGCCATTCCAGTTTGAACCCAGCCATATGTAAATCAGTCTTGACCCTGTGCCTCATGGGAACAGTCCAGCCCGAACTGCCAAGCCAGGACCTCCCTGGACTGGAATAAGTATCCTATGACCGGATTCGGGGTTTCACCCCTCTTCAGCCAGGACAGCTTGATTCCAGTGGCATGGAGAGCACGGGACTCACGTCTGAGCATACCCGTCCCACTCGGGGTAACAAATGCAAAAACAAAAGTAGATGGTCAGAATGCAGAACAATGTCATACATTCACCCCAGTACAGAGATCTAGGCCTAAATCCATCGTTTTTTTGCTCACCATGTCATTCCAGTTTGAACCCAGCCATATGCAAATCAGTCTTGACCCTGTGCCTCATGGGAACAGTCCAGCCCGAACTGCCAAGCCAGGTCCTCCCTGGACTGGAATAAGCATCCTAGGATCGGTTTCGGGGTTTCACCCCTCTTCAGGCAGGATAGCTTGATTCAAGTGGCATGGAGAGCACGGGACTCACGTCTGAGCATACCCATACCACTCGGGGTGAAAAATGCAAAAACAACAGTTGATGGTCAGAATGCAGAACAATGTCATACATTCACCCCAGTACAGAGATCTGGGCCTAAATCCATCGTTTTTTGCTCACCATGCCATTCCAGTTTGAACCCAGCCATATGCAAATCAGTCTTGACCCTGTGCCTCATGGGAACAGTCAAGCCTGAACTGCCAAGCCAGGTCCTCCCTGGACTGGAATAAGCATCCTAGGACCGGATTTGGGGTTTCACCCCTCTTCAGTCAGGACAGCTTGATTCCAGTGGCATGGAGAGCACGGGACTCAAGTCTGAGCATACCCGTCCCACTTGGGGTGACAAATGCAAAAACAAAAGTTGATGGTCAGAATGCAGAACAATGTCATACATTCACCCCAGTACAGAGATCTGGGACTAAATCCATCGTTTTTTTGCTCACCATGCCATTCCAGTTTGAACCCAGCCATATGCAAATCAGTCTTGACCCTGTGACTCATAGGAACAGTCCAGCCCGAACTGCCAAGCCAGGTCCTCCCTGGACTGGAATAAACATCCTAGGACCGGATTTGGGGTTTCACCCCTCTTCAGCCAGGATAGCTTGATTCCAGTGGCATGGAGAGCACGGGACTCACGTCTGAGCATTCCCGTCCCACTCGGGGTAAGAAATGCAAAAACAACAGTTGATGGACAGAATGCAGAACAATGTCATACATTCACCCCAGTACAGTGATCTGGGCCTAAATCCATCGTTTTTTTGCTCACCATGCCATTCCAATTTGAACCCAGCTATATGCAAATCAGTCTTGACCCTGTGCCTCATGGGAACAGTCCAGCCCGAACTGCCAAGCCAGGACCTCCCTGGACTGGAATAAGCATCCTAGGACCGGATTCAGGGTTTCACCCCTCTTCAGCCAGGACAGTTTGATTCCAGTGGCATGGAGAGCACGGGACTCACGTCTGAGTATACCCGTCCCACTCGGGGTGATAAATGCAAAAACAAAAGTAGATGGTCAGAATGCAGAACAATGTCATACATTCACCCCAGTACAGAGATCTGGGCCTAAATCCATCGTTTTTTGCTCACCATGTCATTCCAGTTTGAACGCAGCCATATGCAAATCAGTCTTGACCCTGTGCCTCATGGGAACAGTCCAACCCGAACTGCCAAGCCAGGTCCTCCCTGGACTGGAATAAGCATCCTAGGACCGGTTTCGGGGTTTCACCCCTCTTCAGGCAGGATAGCTTGATTCCAGTGGCATGGAGAGCACGGGACTCACATCTGAGCATACCTAAACCACTCGGGGTGAACAATGCAAAAACAACAGTTGATGGTCAGAATGCAGAACAATGTCATACATTCACCCCAGTACAGAGATCTGGGCCTAAATCCATCGTTTTTTACTCACCATGCCATTCCAGTTTGAACCCAGCCATATGCAAATCAGTCTTGACCCTGTGCCTCATGGGAACAGTCAAGCCCGAACTGCCAAGCCACGTCCTCCCTGGACCGGAATAAGCATCCTAGGACCGGAATTGGGGTTTCACCCCTCTTCAGCCAGGACAGCTTGATTCCAGTGGCATGGAGAGCACGGGACTCAAGTCTGAGCATACCCGTCCCACTCGGGGTGACAAATGCAAAAACAAAAGTTGATGGTCAGAATGCAGAACAATGTCATACATTCACCCCAGTACAGAGATCTGGGCCTAAATCCATCGTTTTTTTGCTCACCATGCCATTCCAGTTTGAACCCAGCCATCTGCAAATCAGTCTTGACCCTGTGACTCATAGGAACAGTCCAGCCCGAACTGCCAAGCCAGGTCCTCCCTGGACTGGAATAAGCATCCTAGGATCGGTTTCGGGGTTTCACCCCTCTTCAGCCAGGATAGCTTGATTCCAGTGGCATGGAGAGCACGGGACTCACGACTGAGCATTCCCGTCCCACTTGGGGTGAGAAATGCAAAAACAACAGTTGATGGACAGAATGCAGAACAATGTCATACATTCACCCCAGTACAGTGATCTGGGCCTAAATCCATTGTTTTTATGCTCACCATGCCATTCCAATTTGAACCCAGCTATATGTAAATCAGTCTTGACCCTGTGCCTCATGGGAACAGTCCAGCCCGAACTGCCAAGCCAGGACCTCCCTGGACTGGAATAAGTATCCTAGGACCGGATTCGGGGTTTCACCCCTCTTCAGCCAGGACAGCTTGATTCCAGTGGCATGGAGAGCACGGGACTCACGTCTGAGCATACCCGTCCCACTCGGGGTGACAAATGCAAAAACAAAAGTAGATGGTCAGAATGCAGAACAATGTCATACATTCACCCCAGTACAGAGATCTAGGCCTAAATCCATCGTTTTTTTGCTCACCATGTCATTCCAGTTTGAACCCAGCCATATGCAAATCAGTCTTGACCCTGTGCCTCATGGGAACCGTCCAGCCCGAACTGCCAAGCCAGGTCCTCCCTGGACTGGAATAAGCATCCTAGGACCGGTTTCGGGGTTTCACCCCTCTTCAGCCAGGATAGCTTGATTCCAGTGGCATGGAGAGCACAGGACTCACGTCTGAGCATACCCGTCCCACTGGGGGTGAAAAATGCAAAAACAACAGTTGATGGACAGAATGCAGAACAATGTCATACATTCACCCCAGTACAGAGATCTGGGCCTAAATCCATCATTTTTTTGCTCACCATGCCATTCCAGTTTGAACCCAGCCATATGCAAATCAGTCTTGACCCTGTGACTCACAGGAACAGTCCAGCCCGAACTGCCAAGCCAGGTCCTCCCTGGACTAGAATAAGCATCCTAGGACCGGTTTTGGGGTTTCACCCCTCTTCAGCCAGCATAGCTTGATTCCAGTGGCATGGAGAGCACGGGACTCACATCTGAGCATTCCCGCACCACTCGGGGTGACAAATGCAAAAACAACAGTTGATGGACAGAATGCAGAATAATGTCATACATTCACCCCAGTACAGAGATCTGGGCCTAAATCCAGTTTTTTTTTGGCTCACCATGCCATTCCAGTTTGAACCCAGCCATATGCAAAACAGTCTTGACCCTGTGCCTCATGGGAACAGTCCAGCCCGAACTGCCAAGCCAGGTCCTCCCTGGACTGGAATAGGCATCCTAGGACCGGATTCGGGGTTTCACCCCTCTTCAGCCAGGACAGCTTGATTCCAGTGGCATGGAGAGCACGGGACTCACGTCTGAGCATACCCGTCCCACTCGGGGTGACAAATGCAAAAACAAAAGTAGATGGTCAGAATGCAGAACAATGTCATACATTCACCCCAGTACAGAGATTTGGGCCTAAATCCATCGTTTTTTGCTCACCATGCCATTCCAGTTTGAACCCAGCCATATGCAAATCAGTCTTGACCCTGTGCCTCATGAGAACAGTCCAGCCCGAACTGCCAAGCCAGGTCCTCCCGAGACTGGAATAAGCATCCTAGGACCGGTTTCGGGGTTTCACCCCTCTTCAGCCAGGATAGCTTGATTCCAGTGGCATGGAGAGCACGGGACTCACGTCTGAGCATACCCGTCCCACTCGGGGTGAAAAATGCAAAAACAACAGTTGATGGACAGAATGCAGAACAATGTCATAGATTCACCCCAGTACAGAGATTTGGGCCTAAATCCATCGTTTTTTTGCTCACCATGCCATTCCAGTTTGAACCCAGCCATATGCAAATCAGTCTTGACCCTGTGACTCATAGGAACAGTCCAGCCCGAACTGCCAAGCCAGGTCCTCCCCGGACTGGAATAAGCATCCTAGGACCAGTTTCGGGGTTTCACCCCTCTTCAGCCAGGATAGCTTGATTCCAGTGGCATGGAGAGCACGGGACTCACGTCTGAGCATTCCCGTCCCACTCGGGGTGACAAATGCAAAAACAACACTTGATGGACAGAATGCAGAACAATGTCATACATTCACCCCAGTACAGAGATCTGGGCCTAAATCCATCGTTTTTTTGCTCGCCATGCCATTCCAGTTTGAACCCAGCCATATGCAAATCAGTCTTGACCCTGTGCCTCATGGGAACAGTCCAGCCCAAACTGCCAAGCCAGGTCCTCCCTGGACTGGAATAAGCATCCTAGGACCGGATTCGGGGTTTCACCCCTCTTCAGCCAGGACAGCTTGATTCCAGTGGCATGGAGAGCACGGGACTCACGTCTGAGCATACCCGTCCCACTCGGGTTGACAAATGCAAAAACAAAAGTAGATGGTCAGAATGCAGAACAATGTCATACATTCACCCCAGTACAGAGATCTGGGCCTAAATCCATCGTTTTTTTGCTCACCATGCCATTCCAGTTTGAACCCAGCCATATGCAAATCAGTCTTGACCATGTGCCTCATGGGAACAGTCCAGCCCGAACTGTCAAGCCAGGTCCTCTCTGTACTGGAATAAGCATCCTAGGACCAGTTTCAGAGTTTCACCACTCTTCAGCCAGGATAGCTTGATTCCAGTGGCATAGAGAGCACGGGACTCTCGTCTGAGCATACCCGTCCCACTCAGGGTGACAAATGCAAAAACAACAGTTGATGGACAGAATGCAGAACAATGTCATACATTCACCCCAGTACAGAGATCTGGGCCTAAATCCATCGTTTTTTTGTTCACCATGCCATTCCAGTTTGAACCCAGCCATATGCAAATCAGTCTTGACCCTGTGCCTCATGGGAACAGTCCAGCCCGAACTGCCAAGCCAGGTCCTCCCTGGACTGGAATAAGCATCCTAGAACCGGTTTCGGGGTTTCACTCCTCTTCAGGCAGGATAGCTTGATTCCAGTGGCATGGAGAGCACGGGACTCACGTCTGAGCATAACGATCGCACTAGGGGTGACAAATGCAAAAACAACAGTTGATGGACAGAATGCAGAACAATGTCATACATTCACCCCAGTACAGAGATCTGGGCCAAAATCCATTGTTTTTTTGCTCACCATGCCATTCCAGTTTGAACCCAGCCATACGCAAATCAGTCTTGACCCTGTGCCTCATGGGAACAGTCCAGCTCGAACTGCCAAGCCCGGTCCTCCCTGGACTGGAATAAGCATCCTAGGACCGGTTTCGGGGTTTCACCCCTCTTCAGGCAGGATAGCCTAATTCCAGTGGCATGGAGAGCATGGGACTCACGTCTGAGCATACCCATCCAACTCGGGGTGAAAAATGCAAAAACAACAGTTGATGGTCAGAATGCAGAACAATGTCATACATTCACCCCAGTACAGAGATCTGGGCCTAAATTAATCGTTTTTTTGCTCACCATGCCATTCCAGTTTGAACCCAGCCATATACAAATCAGTCTTGACTCTGTGCCTCATGGGAACAGTCCAGCCCGCACTGCCAAGACAGGTCCTCCCTGGACTGGAATAAGCATCCTAGGACCGGTTTCGGGGTTTCACCCCTCTTCAGCCAGAATAGTTTGATTCCAGTGGCATAGAAAGCACGGGGCTCACGGCTGAGCATACTCGTCCCACTCGGGGTGACAAATGCAAAAACAAGAGTTGATGGACAGAATGCAGAACAATGTCATACATTCACCCCAGTACAGAGATCTGGGCCTAAATCCATCGTTTTTTTGCCCACCATGTCATTCCAGTTTGAACCCAGCCATATGCAAATCAGTCTTCACCCTGTGCCTCATGGGAACAGTCCAGCCCGAACTGCCAAACCAGGTTCTCCCTGGACTGGAATAAGCATCCTAGGATCGGTTTCGGGGTTTCACCCCTCTTAAGGCAGGATGGCTTGATTCAAGTGGCATGGAGAGCACGGGACTCACGTCTGAGCATACCCATACCACTCGGGGTGAAAAATGCAAAAACAACAGTTGATGGTCAGAATGCAGAACAATGTCATACATTCACCCCAGTACAGAGATCTGGGCCTAAATCCATTGTTTTTTTGCTCACCATGCCATTCCAGTTTGAACCCAGCCATATGCAAATCAGTCTTGACCCTGTGCCTCATGGGAACAGTCCAGCCCGAACTGCCAAGCCAGGTCCTCCCTACACTGGAATAAGCATCCTAGGACTGGTTTCGGGGTTTCACCCCTCTTCAGCCAGGATAGCTTGATTCCAGTGGCATGGAGAGCACAGGACTCACGTCTGAGCATACCCGTCCCACTCGGGGTGAAAAATGCAAAAACAACAGTTGATGGACAGAATGCAGAACAATGTCATACATTCACCCCAGTACAGAGATCTGGGCCTAAATCCAGCGTTTTTTTGCTCACAATGCCATTCTAGTTTGAACCCAGCCATATGCAAATCAGTCTTGACCCTGTGCCTCATGGGAACAGTCCAGCCCGAACTGCCAAGCCAGGTCCTCCCTGGACTGGAATAAGCATCCTAGGACCGGTTTCGGGGTTTCACCCCTCTTCAGGCAGGATAGCTTGGTTCCAGTGGCATGGAGAGCATGGGACTCACGTCTGAGCATACCCATCCAACTCGGGGTGAAAAATGCAAAAACAACAGTTGATGGTCAGAATGCAGAACAATGTCATACATTCACCCCAGTACAGAGATCTGGGCCTAAATCCATCGTTTTTTTGCTCACCATGCCATTCCAGTTTGAACCCAGCCATATGCAAATCAGTCTTGACCCTGTGCCTCATGGGAACAGTCCAGCCCGAACTGCCAAGCCAGGTCCTCCCTGGACTGGAATAAGCATCCTAGGACCGGTTTCGGGGTTTCACCCCTCTTCAGGCAGGATAGCTTGATTCCAGTGGCATGGAGAGCACGGGACTCACATCTGAGCATACCTAAACCACTCGGGGTGAACAATGCAAAAACAACAGTTGATGGTCAGAATACAGAACAATGTCATACATTCACCCCAGTACAGAGATCTGGGCCTAAATCCATCGTTTTTTACTCACCATGCCATTCCAGTTTGAACCCAGCCATATGCAAATCAGTCTTGACCCTGTGCCTCATGGGAACAGTCAAACCCGAACTGCCAAGCCAGGTCCTCCCTGGACTGGAATAAGCATCCTAGGACCGGATTTGGGGTTTCACCCCTCTTCAGCCAGGACAGCTTGATTCCAGTGGCATGGAGAGCACGGGACTCAAGTCTGAGCATACCCGTCCCACTCGGGGTGACAAATGCAAAAACAAAAGTTGATGGTCAGAATGCAGAACAATGTCATACATTCACCCCAGTACAGAGATCTGGGCCTAAATCCATCGTTTTTTTGCTCGCCATGCCATTCCAGTTTGAACCCAGCCATATGTAAATCAGTCTTGACCCTGTGCCTCATGGGAACAGTCCAGCCCGAACTGCCAAGCCAGGACCTCCCTGGACTGGAATAAGTATCCTATGACCGGATTCGGGGTTTCACCCCTCTTCAGCCAGGACAGCTTGATTCCAGTGGCATGGAGAGCACGGGACTCACGTCTGAGCATACCCGTCCCACTCGGGGTAACAAATGCAAAAACAAAAGTAGATGGTCAGAATGCAGAACAATGTCATACATTCACCCCAGTACAGAGATCTAGGCCTAAATCCATCGTTTTTTTGCTCACCATGTCATTCCAGTTTGAACCCAGCCATATGCAAATCAGTCTTGACCCTGTGCCTCATGGGAACAGTCCAGACCGAACTGCCAAGCCAGTTCCTCCCTGGACTGGAATAAGCATCCTAGGACCGGTTTCGGGGTTTTACCCCTCTTCAGGCAGGATAGCTTGATTCCAGTGGCATGGAGAGCATGGGACTCACATCTGAGCATACCCAAACCACTCGGGGTGAACAATGCAAAAACAACAGTTGATGGTCAGAATGCAGAACAATGTCATACATTCACCCCAGTACAGAGATCTGGGCCTAAACCCATTGTTTTTTGCTCACCATGCCATTCCAGTTTGAACCCAGCCATATGCAAATCAGTCTTGACCCTGTGCCTCATGGGAACAGTCCAGCCCGAACTTCCAAGCCAGGTCCTCCCTGGACTGGAATAAGCATCCTAGAACCGGTTTCAAGGTTTCACCCCTCTTTAGGCAGGATAGCTTGATTCCAGTGGCATGGAGAGCACGGGACTCACGTCTGAGCATACCGATCCCACTCGGGGTGACAAATGCAAAAACAACAGTTGATGGACAAAATGCAGAACAATGTCATACATTCACCCCAGTACAGAGATCTGGGCCTAAATCCATCGTTTTTTTGCTCACCATGCCATTCCAGTTTGAACCCAGCCAAATGCAAATCAGTCCTGACCCTGTGCCTCATGGGAACAGTCCAGCTCGAACTGCCAAGCCAGGTCCTCCCTGGACTGGATTAAGCATCCTAGGACCGGTTTCGGGGTTTCACCCCTCTTCAGCCAGGATAGCTTGATTCCATTGGCATGGAAAGCACGGGACTCACGTCTGAGCATACCCGTCCCACTCGGGGTGACCAATGCAAAAACAACAGTTGATGGACAGAATGCAGAACAATGTCATACGTTCACACCAGTACAGAGATCTGGGCCTAAATCAATCGTTTTTTTGTTCACCATGCCATTCCAGTTTGAACCCAGCCATATGCAAATCAGTCTTGACCCTGTGCCTCATGGGAACAGTCCAGCCCGAACTGCCAAGCCAGGTCCTCCCTGGACTGGAATAAGCATCCTAGGACCGGTTTCGGGGTTTCACCCTTCTTCAGGCAGGATAGCTTGGTTCCAGTGGCATGGAGAGCATGGGACTCACGTCTGAGCATACCCATCCAACTCGGGGTGAAAAATGCAAAAACAACAGTTGATGGTCAGAATGCAGAACAATGTCATACATTCACCCCAGTACAGAGATCTGGGCCTAAATCCATCGTTTTTTTGCTCACCATGCCATTCCAGTTTGAACCCAGCCATATGCAAATCAGTCTTGACCCTGTGCCTCATGGGAACAGTCCAGCCCGAACTGCCAAGCCAGGTCCTCCCTGGACTGGAATAAGCATCCTAGGACCGGATTCGGGGTTTTACCCCTCTTCAGCCAGGACAGCTTGATTCCAGTGGCATGGAGAGCACGGGACTCACGTCTGAGCATACCCGTCCCACTCGGGGTGACAAATGCAAAAACAAAAGTAGATGGTCAGAATGCAGAACAATGTCATACATTCACCCCAGTACAGAGATCTGGGCCTAAATCCATTGTTTTTTTGCTCACCATGCCATTCCAGTTTGAACCCAGCCATATGCAAATCAGTCTTGACTCTGTGCCTCATGGGAACAGTCCAGCCCGCACTGCCAAGACAGGTCCTCCCTGGACTGGAATAAGCATCCTAGGACCGGTTTCGGGGTTTCACCCCTCTTCAGCCAGAATAGTTTGATTCCAGTGGCATAGAAAGCACGGGGCTCACGGCTGAGCATACTCGTCCCACTCGGGGTGACAAATGCAAAAACAAGAGTTGATGGACAGAATGCAGAACAATGTCATACATTCACCCCAGTACAGAGATCTGGGCCTAAATCCATCGTTTTTTTGCCCACCATGTCATTCCAGTTTGAACCCAGCCATATGCAAATCAGTCTTCACCCTGTGCCTCATGGGAACAGTCCAGCCCGAACTGCCAAACCAGGTTCTCCCTGGACTGGAATAAGCATCCTAGGATCGGTTTCGGGGTTTCACCCCTCTTAAGGCAGGATGGCTTGATTCAAGTGGCATGGAGAGCACGGGACTCACGTCTGAGCATACCCATACCACTCGGGGTGAAAAATGCAAAAACAACAGTTGATGGTCAGAATGCAGAACAATGTCATACATTCACCCCAGTACAGAGATCTGGGCCTAAATCCATTGTTTTTTTGCTCACCATGCCATTCCAGTTTGAACCCAGCCATATGCAAATCAGTCTTGACCCTGTGCCTCATGGGAACAGTCCAGCCCGAACTGCCAAGCCAGGTCCTCCCTACACTGGAATAAGCATCCTAGGACTGGTTTCGGGGTTTCACCCCTCTTCAGCCAGGATAGCTTGATTCCAGTGGCATGGAGAGCACAGGACTCACGTCTGAGCATACCCGTCCCACTCGGGGTGAAAAATGCAAAAACAACAGTTGATGGACAGAATGCAGAACAATGTCATACATTCACCCCAGTACAGAGATCTGGGCCTAAATCCATCGTTTTTTTGCTCACAATGCCATTCTAGTTTGAACCCAGCCATATGCAAATCAGTCTTGACCCTGTGCCTCATGGGAACAGTCCAGCCCGAACTGCCAAGCCAGGTCCTCCCTGGACTGGAATAAGCATCCTAGGACCGGTTTCGGGGTTTCACCCCTCTTCAGGCAGGATAGCTTGGTTCCAGTGGCATGGAGAGCATGGGACTCACGTCTGAGCATACCCATCCAACTCGGGGTGAAAAATGCAAAAACAACAGTTGATGGTCAGAATGCAGAACAATGTCATACATTCACCCCAGTACAGAGATCTGGGCCTAAATCCATCGTTTTTTTGCTCACCATGCCATTCCAGTTTGAACCCAGCCATATGCAAATCAGTCTTGACCCTGTGCCTCATGGGAACAGTCCAGCCCGAACTGCCAAGCCAGGTCCTCCCTGGACTGGAATAAGCATCCTAGGACCGGTTTCGGGGTTTCACCCCTCTTCAGGCAGGATAGCTTGATTCCAGTGGCATGGAGAGCACGGGACTCACATCTGAGCATACCTAAACCACTCGGGGTGAACAATGCAAAAACAACAGTTGATGGTCAGAATACAGAACAATGTCATACATTCACCCCAGTACAGAGATCTGGGCCTAAATCCATCGTTTTTTACTCACCATGCCATTCCAGTTTGAACCCAGCCATATGCAAATCAGTCTTGACCCTGTGCCTCATGGGAACAGTCAAACCCGAACTGCCAAGCCAGGTCCTCCCTGGACTGGAATAAGCATCCTAGGACCGGATTTGGGGTTTCACCCCTCTTCAGCCAGGACAGCTTGATTCCAGTGGCATGGAGAGCACGGGACTCAAGTCTGAGCATACCCGTCCCACTCGGGGTGACAAATGCAAAAACAAAAGTTGATGGTCAGAATGCAGAACAATGTCATACATTCACCCCAGTACAGAGATCTGGGCCTAAATCCATCGTTTTTTTGCTCGCCATGCCATTCCAGTTTGAACCCAGCCATATGTAAATCAGTCTTGACCCTGTGCCTCATGGGAACAGTCCAGCCCGAACTGCCAAGCCAGGACCTCCCTGGACTGGAATAAGTATCCTATGACCGGATTCGGGGTTTCACCCCTCTTCAGCCAGGACAGCTTGATTCCAGTGGCATGGAGAGCACGGGACTCACGTCTGAGCATACCCGTCCCACTCGGGGTAACAAATGCAAAAACAAAAGTAGATGGTCAGAATGCAGAACAATGTCATACATTCACCCCAGTACAGAGATCTAGGCCTAAATCCATCGTTTTTTTGCTCACCATGTCATTCCAGTTTGAACCCAGCCATATGCAAATCAGTCTTGACCCTGTGCCTCATGGGAACAGTCCAGACCGAACTGCCAAGCCAGTTCCTCCCTGGACTGGAATAAGCATCCTAGGACCGGTTTCGGGGTTTTACCCCTCTTCAGGCAGGATAGCTTGATTCCAGTGGCATGGAGAGCATGGGACTCACATCTGAGCATACCCAAACCACTCGGGGTGAACAATGCAAAAACAACAGTTGATGGTCAGAATGCAGAACAATGTCATACATTCACCCCAGTACAGAGATCTGGGCCTAAACCCATTGTTTTTTGCTCACCATGCCATTCCAGTTTGAACCCAGCCATATGCAAATCAGTCTTGACCCTGTGCCTCATGGGAACAGTCCAGCCCGAACTTCCAAGCCAGGTCCTCCCTGGACTGGAATAAGCATCCTAGAACCGGTTTCAAGGTTTCACCCCTCTTTAGGCAGGATAGCTTGATTCCAGTGGCATGGAGAGCACGGGACTCACGTCTGAGCATACCGATCCCACTCGGGGTGACAAATGCAAAAACAACAGTTGATGGACAAAATGCAGAACAATGTCATACATTCACCCCAGTACAGAGATCTGGGCCTAAATCCATCGTTTTTTTGCTCACCATGCCATTCCAGTTTGAACCCAGCCAAATGCAAATCAGTCCTGACCCTGTGCCTCATGGGAACAGTCCAGCTCGAACTGCCAAGCCAGGTCCTCCCTGGACTGGATTAAGCATCCTAGGACCGGTTTCGGGGTTTCACCCCTCTTCAGCCAGGATAGCTTGATTCCATTGGCATGGAAAGCACGGGACTCACGTCTGAGCATACCCGTCCCACTCGGGGTGACCAATGCAAAAACAACAGTTGATGGACAGAATGCAGAACAATGTCATACGTTCACACCAGTACAGAGATCTGGGCCTAAATCAATCGTTTTTTTGTTCACCATGCCATTCCAGTTTGAACCCAGCCATATGCAAATCAGTCTTGACCCTGTGCCTCATGGGAACAGTCCAGCCCGAACTGCAAAGCCAGGTCCTCCCTGGACTGGAATAAGCATCCTAGGACCGGTTTCGGGGTTTCACCCTTCTTCAGGCAGGATAGCTTGGTTCCAGTGGCATGGAGAGCATGGGACTCACGTCTGAGCATACCCATCCAACTCGGGGTGAAAAATGCAAAAACAACAGTTGATGGTCAGAATGCAGAACAATGTCATACATTCACCCCAGTACAGAGATCTGGGCCTAAATCCATCGTTTTTTTGCTCACCATGCCATTCCAGTTTGAACCCAGCCATATGCAAATCAGTCTTGACCCTGTGCCTCATGGGAACAGTCCAGCCCGAACTGCCAAGCCAGGTCCTCCCTGGACTGGAATAAGCATCCTAGGACCGGATTCGGGGTTTTACCCCTCTTCAGCCAGGACAGCTTGATTCCAGTGGCATGGAGAGCACGGGACTCACGTCTGAGCATACCCGTCCCACTCGGGGTGACAAATGCAAAAACAAAAGTAGATGGTCAGAATGCAGAACAATGTCATACATTCACCCCAGTACAGAGATCTGGGCCTAAATCCATTGTTTTTTTGCTCACCATGCCATTCCAGTTTGAACCCAGCCATATGCAAATCAGTCTTGACTCTGTGCCTCATGGGAACAGTCCAGCCCGCACTGCCAAGACAGGTCCTCCCTGGACTGGAATAAGCATCCTAGGACCGGTTTCGGGGTTTCACCCCTCTTCAGCCAGAATAGTTTGATTCCAGTGGCATAGAAAGCACGGGACTCACGGCTGAGCATACTCGTCCCACACGGGGTGACAAATGCAAAAACAACAGTTGATGGACAGAATGCAGAACAATGTCATACATTCACCCCAGTACTAAGATCTGGGCCTAAATCCATCGTTTTTTTGCACACCATGTCATTCCAGTTTGAACCCAGCCATATGCAAATCAGTCTTGACCCTGTGCCTCATGGGAACAGTCCAGCCCGAACTGCCAAGCCAGGTCCTCCCTGGACTGGAATAAGCATCCTAGGATCGGTTTCGGGGTTTCACCCCTCTTCAGGCAGGATAGCTTGATTCAAGTGGCATGGAGAGCACGGGACTCACGTCTGAGCATATCCATACCACTCGGGGTGAAAAATGCAAAAACAACAGTTGATGGTCAGAATGCAGAACAATGTCATACATTCACCCCAGTACAGAGATCTGGGCCTAAATCCATCGTTTTTTTGCTCACCATGCCATTCCAGTTTGAACCCAGCCATATGCAAATCAGTCGTGACCCTGTGCCTCATGGGAACAGTCCAGCCCGAACTGCCAAGCCAGGTCCTCCCTGCACTGGAATAAGCATCCTAGGACTGGTTTCGGGGTTTCACCCCTCTTCAGCCAGGATAGCTTGATTTCAGTGGCATGGAGAGCACAGGACTCACGTCTGAGCATACCCGTCCCACTAGGGGTGAAAAATGCAAAAACAACAGTTGATGGACAGAAGGCAGAACAATGTCATACATTCACCCCAGTACAGAGATCTGGGCCTAAATCCATCGTTTTTTTGCTCACCATGCCATTCCAGTTTGAACCCAGCCATATGCAAATCAGTCTTGACCCTGTGCCTCATGGGAACAGTCCAGCCCGAACTGCCAAGCCAGGTCCTCCCTGGACTGGAATAAGCATCCTAGGACCGGATTCGGGGTTTCACCCCTCTTCAGCCAGGACAGCTTGATTCCAGTGGCATGGAGAGCACGGGACTCACGTCTGAGCATACCCGTCCCACTCGGGGTGACAAATGCAAAAACAAAAGTAGATGGTCAGAATGCAGAACAATGTCATACATTCACCCCAGTACAGAGATCTGGGCCTAAATCCATCGTTTTTTTGCTCACCATGCCATTCCAGTTTGAACCCAGCCATATGAAAATCAGTGTTGACTCTGTGCCTCATGGGAACAGTCCAGCCCGCACTGCCAAGACAAGTCTTCCCTGGACTTGAATAAGCATCCTAGGACCGGTTTCGGGGTTTCACCCCTCTTCAGCCAGAATAGTTTGATTCCAGTGGCATAGAGAGCACGGGACTCACGGCTGAGCATACTCGTCCCACTCGGGGTGACAAATGCAAAAACAACAGTTGATGGACAGAATGCAGAACAATGTCATACATTCACCCCAGTACAGAGATCTGGGCCTAAATCCATCGTTTTTTTGCTCACCATGTCATTCCAGTTTGAACCCAGCCATATGCAAATCAGTCTTGACCCTGTGCCTCATGGGAACAGTCCAGCCCGAACTGCCAAGCCAGGTCCTCCCTGGACTGGAATAAGCATCCTAGGATCGGTTTCGGGGTTTCACCCCTCTTCAGCCAGGATAGCTTGATTCCAGTGGAATAGGGAGCACGGGACTCACGTCTGAGCATACCCATCCCACTCGGGTTGACAAATGCAAAAACAACAGTTGATGGACAGAATGCAGAAAAATGTCATACATTCACCCCAGTACAGAGATCTGGGCCTAAATTAATTTTTTTTTGCTCACCATGTCATTCCAGTTTGAACCCAGCCATATGCAAATCAGTCTTGACCCTGTGCCTCATGGGAACAGTCAAGCCCGAACTGCCAAGCCAGGTCCTCCCTGGACTGGAATAAGCATCCTAGGACCGGATTTGGGGTTTCACCCCTCTTCAGCCAGGACAGCTTGATTCCAGTGGCATGGAGAGCACGGGACTCACGTCTGAGCATACCCGTCCCACTCGGGGTGACAAATGCAAAAACAAAAGTAGATGGTCAGAATGCAGAACAATGTCATACATTCACCCCAGTACAGAGATCTAGGCCTAAATCCATCGTTTTTTTGCTCACCATGTCATTCCAGTTTTAACCCAGCCATATGCAAATCAGTCTTGACCCTGTGCCTCATGGGAACAGTCCAGCCCGAACTGCCAAGCCAGGTCCTCCCTGGACTGGAATAAGCATCCTAGGACCAGTTTCGGGGTTTCACCCCTCTTCAGGCAGGATAGCTTGATTCCAGTGGCATGGAGAGCACGGGACTCACATCTGAGCATACCCAAACCACTCGGGGTGAACAATGCAAAAACAACAGTTGATGGTCAGAATGCAGAACAATGTCATACATTCACCCCAGTACAGAGATCTGGGCCTAAATCCATCGTTTTTTTGCTCACCATGCCATTCCAGTTTGAACCCAGCCAAATGCAAATCAGTCCTGACCCTGTGCCTCATGGGAACAGTCCAGCTCGAACTGCCAAGCCAGGTCCTCCCTGGACTGGAATAAGCATCCTAGGACCTGTTTCGGGGTTTCACCCCTCTTCAGCCAGGATAGCTTGATTCCATTGGCATGGAAAGCACGGGACTCACGTCTGAGCATACCCGTCCCACTCGGGGTGACCAATGCAAAAACAACAGTTGATGGACAGAATGCAGAACAATGTCATACGTTCACACCAGTACAGAGATCTGGGCCTAAATCAATCGTTTTTTTGTTCACCATGCCATTCCAGTTTGAACCCAGCCATATGCAAATCAGTCTTGACCCTGTGCCTCATGGAACCAGTCCAGCCCGAACTGCCAAGCCAGGTCCTCCCTGGACTGGAATAAGCATCCTAGGACCGGTTTCGGGGTTTCACCCCTCTTCAGCCAGGATAGCTTGATTCCAGTGGCATGGAGAGCACAGGACTCACGTCTGAGCATACCCGTCCCACTGGGGGTGAAAAATACAAAAACAACAGTTGATGGACAGAATGCAGAACAATGTCATACATTCACCCCAGTACAGAGATCTGGGCCTAAATCCATCGTTTTTTTGCTCACCATGCCATTCCAGTTTGAACCCAGCCATATGCAAATCAGTCTTGACCCTGTGACTCACAGGAACAGTCCAGCCCGAACTGCCAAGCCAGGTCCTCCCTGGACTAGAATAAGCATCCTAGGACCGGTTTTGGGGTTTCACCCCTCTTCAGCCAGCATAGCTTGATTCCAGTGGCATGGAGAGCACGGGACTCACGTCTGAGCATACCCGTCCCACTCGGGGTGACAAATGCAAAAACAAAAGTAGATGGTCAGAATGCAGAACAATGTCATACATTCACCCCAGTACAGAGATCTGGGCCTAAATCCATCGTTTTTTGCTCACCATGCCATTCCAGTTTGAACCCAGCCATATGCAAATCAGTCTTGACCCTGTGACTCACAGGAACAGTCCAGCCCGAACTGCCAAGCCAGGTCCTCCCTGGACTAGAATAAGCATCCTAGGACCGGTTTTGGGGTTTCACCCCTCTTCAGCCAGCATAGCTTGATTCCAGTGGCATGGAGAGCACGGGACTCACATCTGAGCATTCCCGTACCACTCGGGGTGACAAATGCAAAAACAACAGGTGATGGACAGAATGCAGAATAATGTCATACATTCACCCCAGTACAGAGATCTGGGCCTAAATCCAGTTATTTTTTTGCTCACCATGCCATTCCAGTTTGAACCTAGCCATATGCAAAACAGTCTTGACCCTGTGCCTCATGGGAACAGTCCAGCCCGAACTGCCAAGCCAGGTCCTCCCTGGACTGGAATAGGCATCCTAGGACCGAATTCGGGGTTTCACCCCTCTTCAGCCAGGACAGCTTGATTCCAGTGGCATGGAGAGCACGGGACTCACGTCTGAGCATACCCGTCCCACTCGGGGTGACAAATGCAAAAACAAAAGTAGATGGTCAGAATGCAGAACAATGTCATACATTCACCCCAGTACAGAGATCTGGGCCTAAATCCATCGTTTTTTGCTCACCATGCCATTCCAGTTTGAACCCAGCCATATGCAAATCAGTCTTGACCCTGTGCCTCATGAGAACAGTCCAGCCCGAACTGTCAAGCCAGGTCCTCCCGAGACTGGAATAAGCATCCTAGGACCGGTTTCGGGGTTTCACCCCTCTTCAGCCAGGATAGCTTGATTCCAGTGGCATGGAGAGCACGGGACTCACGTCTGAGCATACCCGTCCCAATCGGGGTGAAAAATGCAAAAACAACAGTTGATGGACAGAATGCAGAACAATGTCATACATTCACCCCAGTACAGAGATCTGGGCCTAAATCCATCGTTTTTTTGCTCACCATGCCATTCCAGTTTGAACCCAGCCATATGCAAATCAGTCTTAACCCTGTGACTCATAGGAACAGTCCAGCCCGAACTGCCAAGCCAGGTCCTCCCCGGACTGGAATAAGCATCCTAGGACCGGTTTCGGGGTTTCACCCCTCTTCAGCCAGGATAGCTTGATTCCAGTGGAATGGAGAGCACAGGACTCACGTCTGAGCATTCCCGTCCCACTCGGGGTGACAAATGCAAAAACAACACTTGATGGACAGAATGCAGAACAATGTCATACATTCACCCCAGTACAGAGATCTGGGCCTAAATCCATCGTTTTTTTGCTCACCATGTCATTCCAGTTTGAACCCAGCCATATGCAAATCAGTCTTGACCCTGTGCCTCATGGGAACAGTCCAGCCCAAACTGCCAAGCCAGGTCCTCCCTGGACTGGAATAAGCATCCTAGGACCGGATTCGGGGTTTCACCCCTCTTCAGCCAGGACAGCTTGATTCCAGTGGCATGGAGAGCACGGGACTCACGTCTGAGCATACCCGTCCCACTCAGGGTGACAAATGCAAAAACAAAAGTAGATGGTCAGAATGCAGAACAATAACATACATTCACCCCAGTACAGAGATCTGGGCCTAAATCCATCATTTTTTTGCTCACCATGCCATTCCAGTTTGAACCCAGCCATATGCAAATCAGTCTTGACCATGTGCCTCATGGGAACAGTCCAGCCCGAACTGTCAAGCCAGGTCCTCTCTGGACTGGAATAAGCATCCTAGGACCGGTTTCAGAGTTTCACCACTCTTCAGCCAGGATAGCTTGATTCCAATGGCATAGAGAGCACGGGACTCACGTCTGAGCATACCCGTCGCACTCAGGGTGACAAATGCAAAAACAACAGTTGATGGACAGAATGCAGAACAATGTCATACATTCACCCCAGTACAGAGATCTGGGCCTAAATCCATCGTTTTTTTGTTCACCATGCCATTCCAGTTTGAACCCAGCCATATGCAAATCAGTCTTGACCCTGTGCCTCATGGGAACAGTCCAGCCCGAACTGCCAAGCCAGGTCCTCCCTGGACTAGAATAAGCATCCTAGAACCGGTTTCGGGGTTTCACTCCTCTTCAGGCAGGATAGCTTGATTCCAGTGGCATGGAGAGCACGGGACTCACGTCTGAGCATACCGATCGCACTCAGGGTGACAAATGCAAAAACAACAGTTGATGGACAGAATGCAGAACAATGTCATACATTCACCCCAGTACAGAGATCTGGGCCTAAATCCATTGTTTTTTTGCTCACCATGCCATTCCAGTTTGAACCCAGCCATATGCAAATCAGTCTTGACCCTGTGCCTCATGGGAACAGTCCAGCCCGAACTGCCAAGCCAGGTCCTCCCTGGACTGGAATAAGCATCCTAGGACCGGTTTCGGGGTTTCACCCCTCTTCAGGCAGGATAGCCTAATTCCAGTGGCATGGAGAGCATGGGACTCACGTCTGAGCATACCCATCCAACTCGGGGTGAAAAATGCAAAAACAACAGTTGATGGTCAGAATGCAGAACAATGTCATACATTCACCCCAGTACAGAGATCTGGGCCTAAATTCATCGTTTTTTTGCTCACCATGCCATTCCAGTTTGAACCCAGCCATATGCAAATCAGTCTTGACCCTGTGCCTCATGGAAACAGTCCAGCCCGAACTGCCAAGCCAGGTCCTCCCTGGACTGGAATAAGCATCCTAGGACCGGATTCGGGGTTTCACCCCTCTTCAGCCAGGACAGCTTGATTCCAGTGGCATGGAGAGCACGGGACTCACGTCTGAGCATACCCGTCACACTCGGGGTGACAAATGCAAAAACAAAAGTAGATGGTCAGAATGCAGAACAATGTCATACATTCACCCCAGTACAGAGATCTGGGCCTAAATTAATCGTTTTTTTGCTCACCATGCCATTCCAGTTTGAACACAGCCATATGCAGATCAGTCTTGACTCTGTGCCTCATGGGAACAGTCCAGCCCGAACTGCCAAGCCAGGTCCTCCCTGGACTGGAATAAGCATCCTAGGACCGGTTTCGGGGTTTCACCCCTCTTCAGGCAGGATAGCTTGGTTCCAGTGGCATGGAGAGCATGGGACTCACGTCTGAGCATACCCATCCAACTCGGGGTGAAAAATGCAAAAACAACAGTTGATGGTCAGAATGCAGAACAATGTCATACATTCACCCCAGTACAGAGATCTGGGTCTAAATCCATCGTTTTTTTGCTCACCATGCCATTCCAGTTTGAATCCAGCCATATGCAAATCAGTCTTGACCCTGTGCCTCATGGGAACAGTCCAGCCCGCACTGCCAAGACAGGTCCTCCCTGGACTGGAATAAGCATCCCAGGACCGGTTTCGGGGTTTCACCCCTCTTCAGCCAGAATAGTTTGATTCCAGTGGCATAGAAAGCACGGGACTCACGGCTGAGCATACTCGTCCCACACGGGGTGACAAATGCAAAAACAACAGTTGATGGACAGAATGCAGAACAATGTCATACATTCACCCCAGTACAAAGATCTGGGCCTAAATCCATCGTTTTTTTGCTCACCATGTCATTCCAGTTTGAACCCAGCCATATGCAAATCAGTCTTGACCCTGTGCCTTATGGGAACAGTCCAGCCCGAACTGCCAAGCCAGGTCCTCCCTGGACTGGAATAAGCATCCTAGGATCGGTTTCGGGGTTTCACCCCTCTTCAGGCAGGATAGCTTGATTCAAGTGGCATGGAGAGCACGGGACTCACGTCTGAGCATATCCATACCACTCGGGGTGAAAAATGCAAAAACAACAGTTGATGGTCAGAATGCAGAACAATGTCATACATTCACCCCAGTACAGAGTTCTGGGCCTAAATCCATCGTTTTTTTGCTCACCATGCCATTCCAGTTTGAACCCAGCCATATGCAAATCAGTCGTGACCCTGTGCCTCATGGGAACAGTCCAGCCCGAACTGCCAAGCCAGGTCCTCCCTGCACTGGAATAAGCATCCTAGGACTGGTTTCGGGGTTTCACCCCTCTTCAGCCAGGATAGCTTGATTTCAGTGGCATGGAGAGCACAGGACTCACGTCTGAGCATACCCGTCCCACTCGGGGTGAAAAATGCAAAAACAACAGTTGATGGACAGAATGCAGAACAATGTCATACATTCACCCCAGTACAGAGATCTGGGCCTAAATCCATCGTTTTTTTGCTCACCATGCCATTCCAGTTTGAACCCAGCCATATGCAAATCAGTCTTGACCCTTTGCCTCATGGGAACAGTTCAGCCCGAACTGCCAAGCCAGGTCCTCCCTGGACTGGAATAAGCATCCTAGGACCGGTTTCGGGGTTTCACCCCTCTTCAGGCAGGATAGCTTGATTCCAGTGGCATGGAGAGCATGGGACTCACGTCTGAGCATACCCATCCAACTCGGGGTGAAAAATGCAAAAACAACAGTTGATGGTCAGAATGCAGAACAATGTCATACATTCACCCCAGTACAGAGATCTAGGCCTAAATCCATCGTTTTTTTGCTCACCATGCCATTCCAGTTTGAACCCAGCCATATGCAAATCAGTCTTGACCCTGTGCCTCATGGGAACAGTCCAGCCCGAACTGCCAAGCCAGGTCCTCCCTGGACTGGAATAAGCATCCTAGGACCGGATTCGGGGTTTCACCCCTCTTCAGCCAGGACAGCTTGATTCCAGTGGCATGGAGAGCACGGGACTCACGTCTGAGCATACCCGTCCCACTCGGGGTGACAAATGCAAAAACAAAAGTAGATGGTCAGAATGCAGAACAATGTCATACATTCACCCCAGTACAGAGATCTGGGCCTAAATCCATCGTTTTTTTGCTCACCATGCCCTTCCAGTTTGAACCCAGCCATATGAAAATCAGTCTTGACTCTGTGCCTCATGGGAACAGTCCAGCCCGCACTGCCAAGACAAGTCCTCCCTGGACTGGAATAAGCATCCTAGGACCGGTTTCGGGGTTTCACCCCTCTTCAGCCAGAATAGTTTGATTCCAGTGGCATAGAGAGCACGGGACTCACGGCTGAGCATACTCGTCCCACTCGGGGTGACAAATGAAAAAACAACAGTTGATGGACAGAATGCAGAACAATGTCATACATTCACCCCAGTACAGAGATCTGGGCCTAAATCCATCGTTTTTTTGCTCACCATGTCATTCCAGTTTGAACCCAGCCATATGCAAATCAGTCTTGACCCTGTGCCTCATGGGAACAGTCCACCCCGAACTGCCAAGCCAGGTCCTCCCTGGACTGGAATAAGCATCCTAGGATCAGTTTCGGGGTTTCACCCCTCTTCAGCCAGGATAGCTTGATTCCAGTGGAATAGGGAGCACGGGACTCAAGTCTGAGCATACCCATCCCACTCGGGTTGACAAATGCAAAAACAACAGTTGATGGACAGAATGCAGAAAAATGTCATACATTCACCCCAGTACAGAGATCTGGGCCTAAATTAATTTTTTTTTGCTCACCATGTCATTCCAGTTTGAACCCAGCCATATGCAAATCAGTCTTGACCCTGTGCCTCATGGGAACAGTCAAGCCCCGAACTGCCAAGCCAGTTCCTCCCTGGACTGGAATAAGCATCCTAGGACCGGATTTGGGGTTTCACCCCTCTTCAGCCAGGACAACTTGATTCCAGTGGCATGGAGAGCACGGGACTCACGTCTGAGCATACCCGTCCCACTCGGGGTGACAAATGCAAAAACAAAAGTAGATGGTCAGAATGCAGAACAATGTCATACATTCACCCCAGTACAGAGATCTGGGCCTAAATCCATCGTTTTTTTGCTCACCATGCCATTCCAGTTTGAACCCAGCCATATGAAAATCAGTCTTGACTCTGTGCCTCATGGGAACAGTCCATCCCGCACTGCCAAGACAAGTCCTCCCTGGACTGGAATAAGCATCCTAGGACCGGTTTCGGGGTTTCACCCCTCTTCAGCCAGAATAGTTTGATTCCAGTGGCATAGAGAGCACGGTACTCACGGCTGAGCATACTCGTCCCACTCGGGGTGACAAATGCAAAAACAACAGTTGATGGACAGAATGCAGAATAATGTCATACATTCACCCCAGTACAGAGATCTGGGCCTAAATCCATCGTTTTTTTGCTCACCATGTCATTCCAGTTTGAACCCAGCCATATGCAAATCAGTCTTGACCCTGTGCCTCATGGGAACAGTCCAGCCCGAACTGCCAAGACAGGTCCTCCCTGGACTGGAATAAGCATCTTAGGATCGGATTCAGGGTTTCACCCCTCTTCAGCCAGGACAGCTTGATTCCAGTGGCATGGAGAGCACGGGACTCACGTCTGAGCATACCCGTCCCACTCGGGGTGACAAATGCAAAAACAAAAGTTGATGGACAGAATGCAGAACAATGTCATACATTCACCCCAGTACAGAGATCTGGGCCTAAATCCATCGTTTTTTTGCTCACCATGCCATTCCAGTTTGAACCCATCCATATGCAAATCAGTCTTGACCCTGTGCCTCATGGGAACAGTCCAGCCCGAACTGCCAAGCCAGATCCTCCCTGGACTGGAATAAGCATCCTAGGACCGGTTTCGGGGTTTCACCCCTCTTCAGGCAGGATAGCTTGATTCCAGTGGCATGGAGAGCATGGGACTCACGTCTGAGCATACCCATCCAACTCGGGGTGAAAAATGCAAAAACAACAGTTGATGGTCAGAATGCAGAACAATGTCATACATTCACCCCAGTACAGAGATCTAGGCCTAAATCCATCGTTTTTTTGCTCACCATGCCATTCCAGTTTGAACCCAGCCATTTGCAAATCAGTCTTGACCCTGTGCCTCATGGGAACAGTCCAGCCCGAACTGCCAAGCCAGGTCCTCCCTGGACTGGAATAAGCATCCTAGGACCGGATTCGGTGTTTCACCCCTCTTCAGCCAGGACAGCTTGATTCCAGTGGCATGGAGAGCACGGGACTCACGTCTGAGCATACCCGTCCCACTCGGGGTGACAAATGCAAAAACAAAAGTAGATGGTCAGAATGCAGAACAATGTCATACATTCACCCCAGTACAGAGATCTGGGCCTAAATCCATCGTTTTTTTGCTCACCATGCCATTCCAGTTTGAACCCAGCCATATGAAAATCAGTCTTGACTCTGTGCCTCATGGGAACAGTCCATCCCGCACTGCCAAGACAAGTCCTCCCTGGACTGGAATAAGCATCCTAGGACCGGTTTTGGGGTTTCACCCCTCTTCAGCCAGAATAGTTTGATTCCAGTGGCATAGAGAGCACGGTACTCACGGCTGAGCATACTCATCCCACTCGGGTTGACAAATGCAAAAACAACAGTTGATGGACAGAACGCAGAACAATGTCATACATTCACCCCAGTACAGAGATCTGGGCCTAAATCCATCGTTTTTTTGCTCACCATGTCATTCCAGTTTGAACCCAGCCATATGCAAATCAGTCTTGACCCTGTGCCTCATGGGAACAGTCCAGCCCGAACTGCCAAGACAGGTCCTCCCTGGACTGGAATAAGCATCCTAGGATCGGTTTCGGGGTTTCACCCCTCTTCAGGCAGGATAGTTTGATTCAAGTGGCATGGAGAGCACGGGACTCACGTCTGAGCATACCCATACCACTCGGGGTGAAAAATGCAAAAACAACAGTTGATGGTCAGAATGCAGAACAATGTCATACATTCACCCCAGTACAGAGATCTGGGCCTAAATCCATCGTTTTTTGCTCACCATGCCATTCCAGTTTGAACCCAGCCATATGCAAATCAGTCTTGACCCTGTGCCTCATGGGAACAGTCCAGCCTGAACTGCCAAGCCAGGTCCTCCCTGGACTGGAATGAGCATCCTAGGACCGGTTTCGGGGTTTCACCCCTCTTCAGGCAGGATAGCTTGATTCCAGTGGAATAGGGAGCACGGGACTCACGTCTGAGCATACCCATCCCACTCGGGTTGACAAATGCAAAAACAACAGTTGATGGACAGAATGCAAAAAAATGTCATACATTCACCCCAGTACAGAGATCTGGGCCTAAATTAATTTTTTTTTGCTCACCATGTCATTCCAGTTTGAACCCAGCCATATGCAAATCAGTCTTGACCCTGTGCCTCATGGGAACAGTCAAGCCCGAACTGCCAAGCCAGGTCCTCCCTGGACTGGAATAAGCATCCTAGGACCGGATTTGGGGTTTCACCCCTCTTCAGCCAGGACAGCTTGATTCCAGTGGCATGGAGAGCACGGGACTCAAGTCTGAGCATACCCGTCCCACTCGGGGTGACAAATGCAAAAACAAAAGTTGATGGTCAGAATGCAGAACAATGTCATACATTCACCCCAGTACAGAGATCTGGGACTAAATCCATCGTTTTTTTGCTCACCATGCCATTCCAGTTTGATCCCAGCCATATGCAAATCAGTCTTGACCCTGTGACTCATAGGAACAGTCCAGCCCGAACTGCCAAGCCAGGTCCTCCCTGGACTGGAATAAGCATCCTAGGACCGGATTTGGGGTTTCACCCCTCTTCAGCCAGGATAGCTTGATTCCAGTGGCATGGAGAGCACGGGACTCATGTCTGAGCATTCCCGTCCCACTCGGGGTGAGAAATGCAAAAACAACAGTTGATGGACAGAATGCAGAACAATGTCATACATTCACCCCAGTACAATGATCTGGGCCTAAATCCATCGTTTTTTTGCTCACCATGCCATTCCAATTTGAACCCAGCTATATGCAAATCAGTCTTGACCCTGTGCCTCATGGGAACAGTCCAGCCCGAACTGCCAAGCCAGGACCTCCCAGGACTGGAATAAGCATCCTAGGACCGGATTCAGGGTTTCACCCCTCTTCAGCCAGGACAGCTTGATTCCAGTGGCATGGAGAGCACGGGACTCACGTCTGAGTATACCCGTCCCACTCGGGGTGAAAAATGCAAAAACAACAGTTGATGGTCAGAATGCAGAACAATGTCATACATTCACCCCAGTACAGAGATCTGGGCCTAAATCCATCGTTTTTTGCTCACCATGCCATTCCAGTTTGAACCCAGCCATATGCAAATCAGTCTTGACCCTGTGCCTCATGGGAACAGTCCAGCCCGAACTGCCAAGCCAGGACCTCCCTGGACTGGAATAAGCATCCTAGGATCGGTTTCGGGGTTTCACCCCTCTTCAGGCAGGATAGCTTGATTCAAGTGGCATGGAGAGCACGGGACTCACGTCTGAGCATACCCATACCACTCGGGGTGAAAAATGCAAAAACAACAGTTGATGGTCAGAATGCAGAACAATGTCATACATTCACCCCAGTACAGAGATCTGGGCCTAAATCCATCGTTTTTTGCTCACCATGCCATTCCAGTTTGAACCCAGCCATATGCAAATCAGTCTTGACCCTGTGCCTCATGGGAACAGTCCAGCCTGAACTGCCAAGCCAGGTCCTCCCTGGACTGGAATGAGCATCCTAGGACCGGTTTCGGGGTTTCACCCCTCTTCAGGCAGGATAGCTTGATTCCAGTGGAATAGGGAGCACGGGACTCACGTCTGAGCATACCCATCCCACTCGGGTTGACAAATGCAAAAACAACAGTTGATGGACAGAATGCAAAAAAATGTCATACATTCACCCCAGTACAGAGATCTGGGCCTAAATTAATTTTTTTTTGCTCACCATGTCATTCCAGTTTGAACCCAGCCATATGCAAATCAGTCTTGACCCTGTGCCTCATGGGAACAGTCAAGCCCGAACTGCCAAGCCAGGTCCTCCCTGGACTGGAATAAGCATCCTAGGACCGGATTTGGGGTTTCACCCCTCTTCAGCCAGGACAGCTTGATTCCAGTGGCATGGAGAGCACGGGACTCAAGTCTGAGCATACCCGTCCCACTCGGGGTGACAAATGCAAAAACAAAAGTTGATGGTCAGAATGCAGAACAATGTCATACATTCACCCCAGTACAGAGATCTGGGACTAAATCCATCGTTTTTTTGCTCACCATGCCATTCCAGTTTGAACCCAGCCATATGCAAATCAGTCTTGACCCTGTGACTCATAGGAACAGTCCAGCCCGAACTGCCAAGCCAGGTCCTCCCTGGACTGGAATAAGCATCCTAGGACCGGATTTGGGGTTTCACCCCTCTTCAGCCAGGATAGCTTGATTCCAGTGGCATGGAGAGCACGGGACTCATGTCTGAGCATTCCCGTCCCACTCGGGGTGAGAAATGCAAAAACAACAGTTGATGGACAGAATGCAGAACAATGTCATACATTCACCCCAGTACAATGATCTGGGCCTAAATCCATCGTTTTTTTGCTCACCATGCCATTCCAATTTGAACCCAGCTATATGCAAATCAGTCTTGACCCTGTGCCTCATGGGAACAGTCCAGCCCGAACTGCCAAGCCAGGACCTCCCAGGACTGGAATAAGCATCCTAGGACCGGATTCAGGGTTTCACCCCTCTTCAGCCAGGACAGCTTGATTCCAGTGGCATGGAGAGCACGGGACTCACGTCTGAGTATACCCGTCCCACTCGGGGTGAAAAATGCAAAAACAACAGTTGATGGTCAGAATGCAGAACAATGTCATACATTCACCCCAGTACAGAGATCTGGGCCTAAATCCATCGTTTTTTGCTCACCATGCCATTCCAGTTTGAACCCAGCCATATGCAAATCAGTCTTGACCCTGTGCCTCATGGGAACAGTCCAGCCCGAACTGCCAAGCCAGGACCTCCCTGGACTGGAATAAGCATCCTAGGATCGGTTTCGGGGTTTCACCCCTCTTCAGGCAGGATAGCTTGATTCAAGTGGCATGGAGAGCACGGGACTCACGTCTGAGCATACCCATACCACTCGGGGTGAAAAATGCAAAAACAACAGTTGATGGTCAGAATGCAGAACAATGTCATACATTCACCCCAGTACAGAGATCTGGGCCTAAATCCATCGTTTTTTGCTCACCAAGCCATTCCAGTTTGAACCCAGCCATATGCAAATCAGTCTTGACCCTGTGCCTCATGGGAACAGTCCAGCCCGAACTGCCAAGCTGAAGTACTGGGTATTTTAGACCCAGCGGTGCAGGGGCACACACCCTATGACTTCTGGGTTCACCCTGTTCCAGACCTACAGAAACACAGAGTCTTCTGGGTGAAGTCAAAGATTCATTTATTGGCTGCAGACCAATTACAGGTATCCTAGAAGTACAACAGCGTGTATGTTCTAAGGAGACTGCTGAAAATCATAGGAATGGACTTCATCTTAAATACCCTTTTTCTTGCCTCAAGCATACATTCCTAGGTTTATGATATGGCCATTACAAGTATACATTACAAACGAAAAAGCAGAGTCATGATGACCATCCCACATTCCAGTTCGGCCAGCCCACAATGATTTACACAGTAAGGTTCAGATCCCACATCGGATGTCAATAGACCCCCCAATAAACATGAGCATCTCCTGTTTTGGGAAACAAGTCATAAAGCCGGAACAAGCAGGTGTGAAAGAGATTAGCCGGAGGATTGTGTAGAATGAAAGGGTTTTATGATGGGTCAAGCCCTGATGCTAATCACAGGTGGACGGAGGAAGGGGAGCTCGTGAGACCGGTTTGACCTGGGGCAGCAGAGCCAGCTGCCCAGGTCACAGAGAAGTCAGAGGAGAAGCCCATGTACTGTGAGGCCCGTATTTACTCCATTGTAGCCTATGTGAGGGCAATGACAAGATGGCCACTGCTTCCAAAATGGAACCCGCGTAGTGAAGCAGAATAACGTGTACACAGTGCATTCATAGCTAGAACGATATATAAAGCACTTGTACATGCCGCATTTACCATTTGCGGTTTGCTAATACCAAGATAGACAGGGGTAGGGCCCTGTTCCCTACGCGGTAACAAAGATTAAAGTACGACAGACCCTCCTTTTGCCCTTACATAGGCAATCACTATACTCATCTTAATCCGAGTCTAGGTCAATGTTCATGAAGTCATGGAGATGTTGCTGTAGCATCATCCTATTACTTAGCTCGTCCCTCGATACAGGTTTCCTTATACATAAGGTAGCACAGAGGCCACATATCGTAGGAGCACACTGTATACACAGACAGAACAGGAAAAGAATGGCTAAGATCATTCCAATGACCATCAGAACTTTCCAACCCCAGGCAGATATCAATTCCCAGAACCACCCCACCAGTGACCAGTCTCCCTTATCCACGTGTATGGATTCAGATATTTTATGGAGTTTGGAGATGGCTTGATACACTGTTGGAGCGTTATCTGGTATGAAAATGCAGCAACTAGATTGGATGACCTTGCATACCCCACCGCGGTCTGCAAGAATAACATCTAGAACCATGCAGTTCTGCAAAGTCATAAGGCGATCCGCTTGGAGCTCAGCCGTCAGATTACCAAGGGCACCAGCCGTTACATTGACAGTGGATTCAACCACACGAGTCAGCTGTCTCAGGTTCCTACTATTCACCATAGGTCCCCAAAACGGCAGGAAACCCAAGAAGAAGTCTCCCGCTTCCTGACCCGCAGTGTCCTCCTTACTAATCACACCTCTCACAACTCTGGTCTTGTGATAATCAGAGGCAGCAGTAAATGTCGGCGGTAGCAAGTTCGCAATATAACATGTGCCCGAGAAATCAGGGGGCAACCATGTATATGCTCGGTCATTACAGATGAAATATGTGCCCTTGGCAGCCAAAAACGCAGGGGAAAACTGTGATGGGAAAGTGTACGTTTCAGTACAGTCACTTCTTCCCAGTTGAGCTCTAGGATTCTGACCATTACCCTGTAAGCAGAACCGACCCATGTGGGGTACGACCCAGATTGGAGATGAGATTTTTCGCTGTCTTTCACCCAGACTAATACTATACCTCGTTGCGTTCCATCCTACATAAGGTCTCAACTCTTCTTTGGGAATGGATGAGTATGCATCGATATCCCTACTCATATCGGCAACTCCTTTCATCAAAGCCTTATTATTGGTGATAGGTCTGATGGAACGTGGTTGGCGAGGGGAGTACGTATCTAGAGCATAGAGAAACATGGTCTGGAATGCCCATGGCGATCCATTGTAACTATACGGCAGCACCAGGTAGGGAATACCCTTGTTAATGGTATGTGGCATTAACCCGCACACCCAGCAATTAGTCGTATTCATTACTAGTTGGTGCTGGTGCAAGAGCTGGATAAACGAGTTATTTACGAACTCTGATCGTCTGGTCTGTTCGTGCTCAGGCAAAGGGTGAAAAGAGTGAGAGGAGGCAGTAGAAAGAGGTATAGGCTGTTCAGTGGGTGTAATGGGCTTTTGAGCGGAGAAAAACACAAATCCTACAATAAACATTGTGATACTACACAGTGTAAAAAGGCACAAAAATACAAAACATTTACTTTTTACAATTCTACACATCCTTGCGTTAAAGTTCATTTCCTCAATCGGTCTCTCCATCTTAAAAAACTCCATCCTCTACTCGGGCCGCTCGCGGCGGATGAGTTTCTTCTGCTAAGGAGTACGCCTGTCAGTCAAGGGAAACGCCCTAGACCAACCAGAACCGTTGACCTAACGTCTTCGGCCTGTACCCCAAAGTCTTGGCACCGCGACCCTGCGGCAGAACCCGGATGGTGGTTCGAAAAACAAAAATCAAGAAAGTCCTTCAGATGGGAGAGCAAAAATGTCAAAAAGGAGATAGTAAGGAAATCTTTATTTGTCCATGGGCCTTGGTCTCAAATTATAGCGGAGACGGCCAGGTGCTGTTTGGTCTTGAAACAAAAGTTCAGGCTCAGTGGTGTCCAGTCGATTTGATGGTGGCACAGCTTCTTGCAGAATATTGTCACTCTCTTGGTCTGAAACTGTGTCTCTTATGCGTGCGTCACTGAATGGTACAAAACGAGGCACAGTGTCTGTCTCAGAGTCGGCGATACCCTCCTGGACCCACTGCTCATATGGCAGAGGCAAAGGGACTACTTTGCAGTGGGTACCATGGATCCAGTGCTTCTTCCCTTTTACTCGCACCGCTGACCTTGTCGACAGGAGTACAAGGTGAGGGCCGATCCAGCGAGGCTCGTCGTTGCTCTTACGCTGGAAATTTCGGACCAGGACCCACGAGCCAGGGTTGATAGGGTGTCCAGGAGGTTCAGAAGCTTGGGGAAGAGTATCATGTACCTGTTGGTGCAAAACACGCAGTTTAACAGTCAAATCATACAGGTAATCGAGTAGTACTGGATGCTCAATCTCACTAAACTTCGTAGGCCTCGGTACACCCCATACGTTGGCCGGACGGCCAAAAACGACCTCGTAAGGGCTAAGTCCCACTCGTGAGTGTATGGTCATTCTGGTGGACAGGAGTGCTAAAGGCAGAGCGTCAGGCCATTTAAGACCGGTGCTCGCCTGAATTTTGGCCAGCTTGAGCTTTAAGGCTCCATTGTAGCGTTCTACTAATCCAGCTGATTGGGGGTGATTTGCAGCATGGAACTTCTGCTTTATCCCTAGCCCTTCACATACATTCTTCATCACTTTACCCACAAACTCACTTCCATTATCACACCACACCATTCTTGTCATCGTAAACCTAGGGAAAAATTCCTTTACAAGGGCTTTGGCTGTGGATAGGGCAGTGTTATCTTTCAGAGGATAAGCCTCTATCCATTTTGAGAAAGTACAAACAACCACCAGTACATATTTCAGGTTGTTGCATCTTTCCATGTGAATAAAGTCCAGCTGCAAAACTTCGAATGGACATGATGGGGGTGCAAAGTGACCAGCTGGAGTTGGGGTTCCCCTACCAGGGTTGTACTTCAAGCATACCATGCAATTCTTGACCACATTCTCTGCACACTTGGGAATCCCGGCATTCTGCCATACAGGAGCCAACAACTTGCATATACCTTTCGTACTGATATGTGCCATTCCATGTGCCATAGTAACCACTGGAAGCACATATGCATCAGGCAATAACCATCGCTTATGTTCTGTCAGATCAATCCAACAACCATTCTCATCCAACTTACCCATACTTTCTCTCCGGATGTATGACGTTACAACGCATGCTATTACAACACATACCTTTACAACGCATTTTTTACAACGCAAGTACTACTACAACGCATTACTTTACAACGAATACTCTTACAACACAAAACCTATTAAAATACTGAAAAGTGCTGTTACAACGAAATCTATTACAACGCATACCATTACAACGCGTTTTTTTTTTTTTTTAAATTAAAAGTACAATAAAATCTGGCACGGGATGCAGGGAAATTAGGGGTTTTAGGGTGGGGAAGTGTATTAAAACGTGGAGAAAAACTGAGCGTAAATCTACCGAAATGCATTACCAAATTAATACTCCAGTATTAAAATTAATACTCGAGTATTAAAATTAATACTCAAAATCACCCAAAAAATTCCGTTTTCACCCATTTCTAAGTTTTTTAAAAATAACGAAAATTTAAATGACAGTACATACACATTTTTATCATGATTATATCGGAAAGCAAGTAAACAAAGTAAAACATAAGACACATACACATAAGCGCCATTTTAACCATCTCACTTGTAAAACTTGTCCTACCACAGTTTCTATGTAAACAATACCAAAAGACATGTTCCAAAATGGATGCCAAAACGGAGCAAATGAATGAAAACAATATCTTTAAAAAAGCATTTTTAAATTATCATTTTCCACAGAAAAACAAAGCATTTAAAAAAAACCAACGAACGCAGTTTTTAAAAAAATTATTAGTGACACCGAGTAAAACTTATAAATACAAGGTAGACACCATTTTGCACTCAGTTGATTATCAACTAGCAGAGAGACCAGACGTGAAAAGCTGACCCTCTGTCACCTCCACTGCGACCTCCTCAGAGAGAGCACGGAAATCATTCGTAAAAGCATTACAAAAGAGCAAGTACTAGTAAGTCATTATTATATTTATAAACGTTTGTTTTGTAGAAAATATATTTTCTTTACCCACAATAAATTTAAAAAAAATCATAATAATAACTGATTAAATTTACTGTTTCTAATTTCTTATCAATAAAAATACACACCAACTAAAAACAATTATTTTATTTTCCATAAACAGAACCTCGGAAAATATTGAGATTAAACAATTGGTGTAACCAATTGAGCATCACCACCACGTTAACGACTGACATACATAATTGTGAAGGTAAATGTTATTTATTTGTAATGGTTTTACTTTTAAATTTTATTTTTAAAAATTACCTACAATCATGTATGGCAAATGTGTTGTTTTTTAAAAATCTAAATCTCACCACAAAATAAACGAAAAAATACCATGATGCAGGAGTAACAATAACTAATAAGACATCAGTTGGGTACTACATCTGAAAAAGCGATTTATATTTCTAGGGCATCTATTTCTATTCAAAGTCCTAGAATGTTCAGCTTTTTAGTAATTTAGTAATAGTTTTGGATTATCATTTTTTTTTGTTTGAAAAATGATTTTAATGTGTAATATATTTTCTTTCACCAATTCTTTCTCATACTCCTTTGTCATATATCCAATTGTGTAAATATTGTATTTTTTTTCCAACCAACGTTGGCTAAGGAACATTATTTTTTTTTTTCTTTTTTTTCTAACAGAGTACATCTGTACCCAAAAAAACTTTTTCCAGCTGCATCCATTACCTTAAAGGCACGAAAACAAACAACAGCTGAAAAAGGTATGTTACATTTTCATTTTTTTTTTTACTATACATTTTTAATCCTTCCCTTTGCAATTATTACTCCTCTAACGTACCTATTTTGAAAAATAAAGGATAGTTTAGAGAAACAATATACTATTTCTACTCCAGGAAGGTGCAACATTAGGGTGATTATTTAAATAGTGTTGGGGTACATATCTCTATTTCAACTACAGGAAGGTGCATTGGTTAGTACAGTGTCATGTAGTATTAGTTATATTGTTTGTCATTATTATTTCAAATATACTCAGATTTTACATTTCAAACCAACGTTAATTTATTTATTATCCTCTTTTTTTTCCAAAGACAACAATTTTGATTCGTTAAAGAAAAATTCTTTCCACCACACACGTTAAATCTTGAGCCAACAGACCAAATCATCTTCAGAAGCCTCAACCAGAAAAGCAAGTTCTACAATACAAGGTATTGACTTTAAGCATGGTTTCTTAACCTTCAATATATTAGACTAGCTATCTCATTGCTTTTGTTTTAAAAAAAACCCAATCTAATTATGGTTACATTTGCAGAATTCAGAATTTAATTTCATGACTAAATGATGGTGTAGCATTAGGGAAAGTGTTATGTACTACAACTTATATCAAATATACAAATTATTAATAAATCTTTGTAAAATCGCATTTCTCAACATCGTTTACTTTTCTCATTTTTTTTTTTTTCCCTTTTCCAGACATTTATTTTTCCAATCGAAATCAAATCACCTCATAAGTGTCTAGTCCAGCCTACACGCCATTCCCACTCTAGAAGAGTCAGGAAGAAAAGCTACTTCGAAAGGAAAAGGTATTTCTATCCAACATTCTAAGGTGCAGCAGTTGTAAAAATGTACCATGCTGTAGGAGTAACAATTACTATTCAAACTCCAGCAAGGTGCAGCAGTAGGGAAAGTGTTGGATGGTGTAGGGGTGCAATTTACTATTCAAACTCCAGGAAGGTGTAGCAGTAGGGAAAGTGTTGGATGGTGTAGGGGTAACAATTTACTATTCTAACTCCAGGAAGGTGCAGCAGTAGGGAAAGTGTTGGATGGTGTAGGGGTGCAATTTACTATTCTAACTCCAGGAAGGTGCAGCAGTAGGGAAAGTGTTGGATGGTGTAGGGGTAACAATTTACTATTCTAACTCCAGGAAGGTGCAGCAGTAGGGAAAGTGTTGGATGCTGTAGGGGTCCAATTTACTATTCTAACTCCAGGAAGGTGCAGCAGTAGGGAAAGTGTTGGATAGTGTAGGGGTAACAATTTACTATTCTAACTCCAGGAAGGTGCAGCAGTAGGGAAAGTGTTGGATGCTGTAGGGGTGCAATTTACTATTAAAACTCCAGGAAGGTGTAGCAGTAGGGAAAGTGTTGGATGGTGTAGGGGTAACAATTTAATATTCTAACTCCAGGAAGGTGCAGCAGTAGGGAAAGTGTTGGATGGTGTAGGGGTGCAATTTACTATTCTAACTCCAGGAAGGTGCAGCAGTAGGGAAAGTGTTGGATGGTGTAGGGGTAACAATTTACTATTATAACTCCAGAAAGGTGCAGCAGTAGGGAAAGTGTTGGATGCTGTAGGGGTCCAATTTACTATTCTAACTCCAGGAAGGTGCAGCAGTAGGGAAAGTGTTGGATAGTGTATGGGTAACAATTTACTATTCTAACTCCAGGAAGGTGCAGCAGTAGGGAAAGTGTTGGATGGTGTAGGGGTGCAATTTACTATTCTAACTCCAGGAAGGTGTAACAGTAGGGAAAGTGTTGGATGGTGTAGGGGTAACAATTTACTATTCTAACTCCAGGAAGGTGCAGCAGTAGGGAAAGTGTTGGATGGTGTAGGGGTGCAATTTACTATTCTAACTCCAGGAAGGTGCAGCAGTAGGGAAAGTGTTGGATGGTGTAGGGGTGCAATTTACTATTCTAACTCCAGGAAGGTGCAGCAGTAGGGAAAGTGTTGGATGGTGTTGGGGTAACAATTTACTATTCTAACTCCAGGAAGGTGCAGCAGTAGGGAAAGTGTTGGATGGTGTAGGGGTAACAATTTACTATTCTAACTCCAGGAAGGTGCAGCAGTAGGGAAAGTGGTGGATGGTGTAGGGGTGCAATTTACTATTCTAACTCCAGGAAGGTGTAGCAGTAGGGAAAGTGTTGGATGGTGTAGGGGTAACAATTTACTATTCTAATTCCAGGAAGGTGCAGCAGTAGGGAAAGTGTTGGATGGTGTTGGGGTAACAATTTACTATTCTAACTCCAGGAAGGTGCAGCAGTAGGGAAAGTGTTGGATGGTGTAGGGGTAACAATTTACTATTCTAACTCCAGGAAGGTGCAGCAGTAGGGAAAGTGTTGGATGGTGTAGGGGTGCAATTTACTATTCTAACTCCAGGAAGGTGTAGCAGTAGGGAAAGTGTTGGATGGTGTAGGGGTAACAATTTACTATTCTAACTCCAGGAAGGTGCAGCAGTAGGGAAAGTGTTGGATGGTGTAGGGGTAACGATTTACTATTCTAACTCCAGGAAGGTGCAGCAGTAGGGAAAGTGTTGGATGGTGTAGGGGTGCAATTTACTATTCTAACTCCAGGAAGGTGCAGCAGTAGGGAAAGTGTTGGATGGTGTTGGGGTAACAATTTACTATTCTAACTCCAGGAAGGTGCAGCAGTAGGGAAAGTGTTGGATGGTGTAGGGGTAACAATTTACTATTCTAACTCCAGGAAGGTGCAGCAGTAGGGAAAGTGTTGGATGGTGTAGGGGTGCAATTTACTATTCTAACTCCAGGAAGGTGTAGCAGTAGGGAAAGTGTTGGATGGTGTAGGGGTAACAATTTACTATTCTAACTCCAGGAAGGTGCAGCAGTAGGGAAAGTGTTGGATGGTGTAGGGGTGCAATTTACTATTCTAACTCCAGGAAGGTGCAGCAGTAGGGAAAGTGTTGGATGGTGTTGGGGTAACAATTTACTATTCTAACTCCTGGAAGGTGCAGCAGTAGGGAAAGTGTTGGATGGTGTAGGGGTAACAATTTACTATTCTAACTCCAGGAAGGTGCAGCAGTAGGGAAAGTGTTGGATGGTGTAGGGGTAACAATTTACTATTCTAACTCCAGGAAGGTGCAGCAGTAGGGAAAGTGTTGGATGGTGTAGGGGTGCAATTTACTATTCTAACTCCAGGAAGGTGCAGCAGTAGGGAAAGTGTTGGATGGTGTTGGGGTAACAATTTACTATTCTAACTCCTGGAAGGTGCAGCAGTAGGGAAAGTGTTGGATGGTGTTGGGGTAACAATTTACTATTCTTACTCCAGGAAGGTGCAGCAGTAGGGAAAGTAATGGATGGTTTAACTGTTATGTTTTAGGTAATTCCTAAATGTATTCAGGCTAATTTTTTTGTCTTTTCTCCTCTTTTCAGATAATGTCTAGCCTGGGAGCTGCCAACTTTATTAAATCCAGGAAGGGCAAAAATTTACTAAACCATGGTGGATACATATATAGTAAGGAAAGAATAAGTTTAACTAGAAATCATTGGAGGTGTGTGCAATACTACACTACCCATTGCAGTGGCAGAGCGGTTACTGTTGATAATTTGGTTGTGAAAACCACAGAACATAACCACTCTGCCTCTGCAATGGATGTAGAAATCAGAGAAACAATAAACGAGATGAAAGCTATTGCAAGCACCTCCAATGATTCTACAGGATCAATTTTAAGAGAGGTTGCACAGCATGTCCCCAGTCATGTTGCTAGTAACATGCCTATAATACCTAATTTGAGAAGAATTATTCAGAGACAAAAGCAGGCAAGTAACATTCAATTATCTACACCACATACTTTCTCTGACATTAGAATTCCTCATGATCTTTCTATTTCTTTTTCTGATGAACCTTTCCTTCTGCATGACAACGAAAACCCTCAGAAACGTATTCTAATTTTTAGTACCCCACGTAACCTTGCTAAGTTAGAAAGTAGTGAAATTTGGATGATGGATGGGACGTTTAAAAGTACACCCCATCCTTTCACTCAAATTTACACTATTCATGCAAAAATTAACAACAGTGTAATTCCCTTAGTTTATAGTTTGCTACCTGATAAGACTTCTGCAACATACACTGAACTTTTATCAGTGATTAAAAGTAAAACATCTTCAAGTCCTCGAAAAATAATTATTGATTTTGAATTGAGCATGATCAATGTGATCACTAAAACGTACACGGATACCCAAATTCAGGGATGTTTTTTCCATTTTTCGCAGGCATTTTGGCGTAAATTACAGAAAACATCCCTAGTTGCAGAATATTCTCGGGATAGCAAACTACAATTTGAACTAAAAAAATTAACTGCACTTTGTTTTGTTCCTCCCGATAGTGTGGACGAGTACTACACTGCAATTATAGAATCTGTTTATTATACGAGTAACGAAGAAAAATTGGCACCCATTCTAAATTATTTTGAGGACACATGGATTGGACACCTAAGCAGATCGGGTCGCAGGAGGAAGCCACGATTCCATGTGGAGTGGTGGAACTGCTACACGAGTTGTTTAGAGGGAGAAGCTAAAACAAACAATGCCATTGAGGGATGGCATAACTCCTTCAATCATACAATTGGTAAACCACATCCTAACTTCTACTCATTTTTGGAAACTTTGAAGAAGGAGCAAAGTTTCCAAGAAATGAGAATAGCACAAACACTCGCAGGTAGTCTAAACCCACGAGTTACAGTCAAAACAAGGGAAATGTCTGAGAGACTATTGGCAATTCTTCAACAATTTTCGTTGTGTGTGGCTATAGACTACCTTGAAAATCTTTCTAACATTCTTTCTTTTTAAAATAATGTAATTTTTTACTTTCCTGCTTTGCTTTAAATTTTAGTAATTTTCAAATTACAATTGGCATACCAAGGTATTTTCTAAAAATTTTTTCAAACAAACAAGTCGGGTTTTTTTTAAAAAAAAAAATCAAATCTTCATTTTCACCAAAAACTACCAATGTATACAAATTTACTGTCCCATAGTATTTGAACTATTGTTCGATATCGGAACTGCATTTATTAAATTACCGAAAAATTCCAATTTAATTACCGTCAAAACAAATCACCAAAACTCAAACATATGTAATTTCTACAATTGAAACAATATTCCGAATTGCACTTTGCAGAGTATTCATCATTTTTATAACAATCGTTAATTTTCCAAATTTAAAAGTACGCATCTTTTCGGTACTTAGAAATGAAGATCGACATTACTTTTTAAACTTCCTAAATAAACAAATCAACTTTCTGAACAGTAACTTTTAATTTTTTAAGAGTTACATACTTTTTTTAACTAAATAAACAACTTTAAGCGACCCGACATAGGCATACATTAATGACATTAATGTGGACATGTTTAAACACAATTAAGTAATCAATTAGTTTTCCCGCAACCTCCCCTTATTCTTTCCTCACTATATATGTATCCCTTTTAAAGGTTTATTCTACAATTACAAATGAAAATATTTCCTACCTGGCCGCAGATCAGCTTCCTGCTGCTTCCTCCTCCGATGCTCTGCAAAATGGCGTATTACGTCGACGCTCACGTCATTACGTCATCGCGTGCATGTAAATTCATAGCGGACTACTTTTTTTTACAAATCTGTAAATAAATGTTTATAAATGTAAATAAAATATTTATAATTTGTTTTAAAAATGTTACTTACATTGCAAAATTTATTAAAAATATGGTTTATTTTTACATAATTTTTCTGTAAATAAAAAATGTGGAAACCATAATTGTTTACTGTTATTATTTTTAAAATATTTTTTTTAACTTCAAAATTGTAACTAATAAAATGTTAATTTACTAAAAATGTTCCTTACCTCTACTCTATTGTCTTTTCCCTTCAAAACTTTCTCTTTCTTCACTTTCCGATCCTTCTTTTCTTGTTCCGCGGGTTGCTTATTCTGAGGCTGCCAAAATAAATAAAGGACAAAGACGCTCATACACTTCAATGGAAAAGCGTGGGAAATTTGTTTACAAAGTAAGTAATTAATTTTTTTTTTTTAAATGTAAACTATATTTTTTTTTTAAATGCAATTTTTATTACTCTTTTAAACTTTCAATTATTATTATTTTTTTTTTTCAAATAAATAAAAATAAATATTAAAAAACTCATTATATTTTGAGAAATACTCAAGTATTAATTTAAGTATCCAACAAAACATTTCTAGTAGACTAAATACTCAAGTATTATGCATCAAGTATTAATATTTAAATACTAATGTATTAAAATAACTATCCACCAAAACATTTCTAGTAGACAAAATACTCAAGTAGTAAGTAACAAGTATTAATATTTAAATACTCAAGTATTAATTTAACTATCCAACAAAACATTTCTAGTATCAAGTATTAATATTAATATTAAAATACTCAAGTATTAATTTACCTATCCAACAAAACATTCCTTCTAGACAAAATACTCAAGTACTCTAGTACTAATATTAAACTACTCAAGTTAAAACATTTCTAGTAGACAAAATACTCAAGTATTAAGTATCAAGTATTATTATTTAAATACTCAAGTATTAATTTAACTAAACAAAAAAACATTTCTACTAGACAAAATACTCAAGTATTAATATTTTGATAAAGTACTCACTTTTTTAATAATTCCATTTTTTATAACTAAAATAATTATACAACATATATTTATTTTAATTAAAATACCAACAAAAAAAAATGCGTTGTAATAGTATATGCGTTGTAAAAGTACTTACCATATAACATCTTGCGTTGTAAATGCATGCGTTGTAAATGCATGCGTTGTAAAGGCATTTTCCATTAATGCGTTGTAAAGGTATATGCGTTGTAAAAGTACTTACCATATAATAGCATGCGTTGTAAAAGCATGCGTTGTAAAAGTTTTTGTGTTGTAAAAAATGCGTTGTAATAGCATAGCGTTGTAAAAGTTGCGTTGTAAAGGTGGTTCCCCTTTCTCTCCACTTGCTTAACTCTTTCTCGGTGGCTTCAGCTTGAAGCGACTTCACACTCTCTATTGTGTTCTCACACATCCCAACATCGTCAACCCATCTTGCGGGGCCTGCAACATACATTCTAGTCTTCACATTCTGTGCTGTTTCTTTCGCAGTCTCATCAGCAAACGCATTCCCACGTCCAACATCATCTGTGACTTTCCTGTGCGCACTGCATTTCATGATCGCAACTTGCAACGGTAGGGTCAGTGACTCAAGGAGATCATTCACCAACTTGCCATTCTGAATTTTAGCTCCATGCGACGTCAGGAACCCGCGCTCCTTCCACAGTCGCCCAAAATTATGAGCCACGCCAAAGGCGTACTGGCTGTCTGTGTATATATTTACTCTCATTCCTTCAGACAACACGCATGCTCTCGTGAGGGCGATTAATTCTGCTGCTTGGGCCGAATTATGTGGCACTTGTGTAGTTTCCACGACCGTGTGTAAAGTCGTGATAGCATATGCAGCAGTCGTGTCACCATTAGGGAGTTTGAAACATGAACCATCCACCCATAAAGTGCCATCGCACTCAGTCAGGGGAGTATCTTTTAGATCTACTCTCCCTTTCGTCTCTTCTTCTGTTCTGAACAGACAGTCATGTTGCTCAATCTCATCTGAGTCTGCTGGAATTGGCAACAATGTAGCTGGATTCAGCGTATTGCATCTCTTTATGTGTATGTGATTTGCTAACAGTGTAAGCTCATAACCTGATAATCGCGCACTAGTCAAGTGTTGTGTCTTGGTTCTATTTAATAATGTGTCTACTGCGTGTGGAACCATAACAATCAATGTATTGTCCATTACCAAACCAGCAGATTGTCGGATAGACATTGCTGCAGCAGCTGTCGCTCTCAGACAGCTTGGCAATGCCCTCGCTACAGGGTCCAAGGTTGATGAAAAATATGCGCATGGGCGCGGTCTGTCGCCAAAAGGCTGTGTTAACACTGACAACGCACATCCATCTTTCTCGTGAACATACAATGTAAAAGGTTTGCTGTAGTCAGGAGTGCCCAACACAGGTGCTGAACATAATGCATTACGCAATTCCACAAAACTTTTCTGGCACTCTTCAGACCATGGGATAGGATTCGGTGTGTCTTTGCATGTTAAGGCTACTAAAGGTTTTGCCAACAAAGAAAAACTAGGGATCCAATGCCTACAGTATGAAGTGATGCCCAAGAAAGCACGCACTTCTCTCTGTGTTTTCGGCACACTCAACTGTGCAATGGCTTGAATTCTTTCTGGGGTCAGTTTCCTTCCCTCCTTCGATAAGAGATGACCTAAGTAGGTCACTTCTTGTCGACAATATTGCAGCTTAGAGAGAGACACTTTTTGATGAAAAGCGGATAAATGGCGCAACAGTGCCAATGTGGCTTCTTTACAAATCTTTTCAGTATCCGCAGCGATCAGTAAATCGTCCACGTACTGAATCAGGATAGCGCCACTAGGTAAAACAAGTGCATCAAGTTGCGCTTTTAAAGCTTGACTATATATTGATGGACTTTCACAGTAGCCCTGGGGAGCGCGTTTGAAGCGGAAGCTTCGGCCTCCCAGACTAAAACCAAAAATGTCTCTACTCTCTTCTGCAATTGGGATACTAAAGAAAGCATTCTTTAAATCAATCACTGAAAACCATGCAGCAGAGGCTGGAATCATCGTTAACAAGGCAGTTATATCAGGGACAACCGGAAACTGTGGCACAACAATCTTATTAACCTCTCTAAGATCGATCACAAATCTGTAAACAGGTGGCTGTGAAGGGTCCGTTCGTTTTAAGACAGGTAAAATCGGACTATTGCAAACGTTGCCTCTTGTCTCTTCAATCACACCCTTATTAATCAAGTCGCTGACAATGTCTAACAATGCTTTCTGGCCTTCGTTAGAGATCTTGTATTGGGGAATACGTGGCAGTCTGACATTAGCCTTTAAAGTCACCACATATGGTGGTATCTCCAAGAGGCCCACATCATTGGGACCAGTAGCCCAAAGGGCATCCGGAAGGGATGACAATTCAGGCGGCATTGTGTTTTTAGACAAGTACATTGGGGAAATCACTTTCTTGCCTAATGTAAGTTGTACTCCTGAAGGAGAACAATACAGTGTAGCGTGCAATCTTTTCAACAAATCTAATCCCAGCAAATTCTCACCACAACCTGTTGTCAGAATCAGGGGTGCTTTCAGCTCGCAAGGTCCAACAGAAAGTGACATGGGACTAGAAATCGGATTCCTAACTGGGGCGCCAGAAAAACCTACCGAAACATTTATATCGCCAGACAAAGGTGCGCCAGGGAGTTTTGAATGCATGATTGAACTCTTTGCAGCACCAGTGTCTAGCAGAAAAGGCTCCGTTACATTTGCTGTAGTGACCTCAACATACGGTCCACTCTGATCCACTGGCACTGAAACAACTCCCTCTCTCTGTCTATGGCTGTCCTAGTAATCATTACTTTCTGCATCACCATCCTCTGCATATTAATAATCATTATTATAATACTGGGCCGTATTACTAGTCGCGTTAGCTTGCTGATCAAAGCTATTGATGGTGTTTTGAGGCGGCAGAGGACGCGCGTTCTGGGGAGCATTTCCACGCCCTCTGCCTCTAGGAGCTTGCTGACCACCCCTACCTCTTGCTCCATACGCATTACCGTTCCGCTGCATTAATTTAGGGCAACTATATTTATAATGACCTTCCTCTTTGCAGTATGAACATTGGTTGGGACCTACAGGGACACGTGGTTGATAATACCCGTTCATTTGCTGATTGTTCTGAAACTGTTGGGGTTGGTGATAGACACCTTGGGGTTGTCTATAATTATTCTGACCTCCACGTGGCGGATAGGCCTGCTGTAAAAGGACCTTTGTCTTTAATTCCTTCGTTTTCTTTTCTGTTCTATCTTTCTCGTCTTTATCTCTATTTTCATAATACTGTGCAGTAGCCAGTATTTGCGCTGAAGAAGAAAGAGCCCAAGAACTTTCTGAATCTTTTAACTTTTTACACAGGTCAGGAAGTAAATTCTGCACAAACTTATCCACAAATAACCGTTGGCCACCCTCAGTACTCATATCCTGCCCACTGTGATCAATAAACGTTTCTTCAAACCTAGTAAAGAAGTCTGACACTGTCTCATCTTTCTTCTGCTTACATGCAGATAACTTGTCCCAATTTACGCGCATCGCAGGCATTATTGTCTTCATATACGTGATTATTCTACCAGGCAGTTCAGCTACTAAAGGTTCTGGTTTCGCGCCACCAGTTTGTCTAGCATCAGCAGCAATAATGTTAGCCCATGTATCCCCTAGTTCTGCATCGTGATCTACATTACGAATTGATCCCCATAGAGGCTGTGGAACAACATTACCAAACAACATGTCTATGTCGGCCAGATTCATAACGCATGACCCTGCCGTCTGTGACAACTCTTTATAATAACCTGCTGGGTTTTTACGGGGATCAGGCAATGACTGCTTAAGCGCTAACACCTCAGATCTTTTCCATGGAACATGCACCCAAACACGCTGGAAATGCGCTGGCACAGCGGCGATACCGGCGTTAGCATCAGCTGCAACTGCTTCCTTCCATACCGGGGGAACTTCTCTCATGGGGTATTGTCGCGCTTTTACCTTTTTCCCCACAAGGACATCTTGTTCAAACAATGACTGTTGACAATCATCATTCCTGAAGGACAATACAACCGCAACTGCTTTATCTACTTCGCGGTCCACAATTATACCAGTTCCAAAATCAAACCTCACTCTACACAATTCCTGCGGGCTCGGATTTTTACCACTATCCTCCAATTCTTCACAGAGAATTTCGCACATTTTCTCAAACACATATCTCTGTTTTGGGGCATCCCATTGATGGAAAACGTTGACAACTGATTCCACATCATACAGTGAAGGGAAAACAATCCATCTACGCGCCATGCTATCTATTACCTTTTTCTCATCGGGGTTAGGCAATTGACTGCGCAGTTGCTTACGCTGTAAACCAGGAGTCGCACCAGATGACTCAAAGAGAGGAGACATTAATGTAGTAACCACATTAGCTAAGCGTTGTCGCGCTGAAGGAGAAGCTGAGGCGAAAACAGGGGGATAAACAGAGGGGAGAAAAGAGGATGTAGAAACAGGTACTGGAGTGGTGCAAGGAAGAGTGTCAGAAGAGGCAGCTGCTGTATTAGGCAAAGTCGCAGGAAGTGCGGGGGCAGTTGGAAGCACTACTGGCGGCCCTTGAGAGGGCTGCGCTACATGGATAAGAGCCGGCTGCAAAGCAGCTGGCGGTTGTGGCAAGGCTTGCAGTATATTCACTGGAGGTGGCATATTCACAAGCTGGGGAGGTGCCGTGGCATTTTGAGCATACGGGGGTGGCGAACTCAACAAATGTGACATCAGGGGATCTTTCTCCTTTTCTTCTAACTCATTCTGCTTAGAATGTGGTAAAGCTGGGTAACATTTGTCAATCCCTAACTTGCGCTGCCTGTGCAATTGCTCACTCATCTGCTCCTCCTCATTGTCTTTAAATTGTACAGCTGCTTGCATTACTGTCATACCTTTCTCTCTCTTATTCTTTTTCGCTAGCTTAATTTCCTTTTGTTTGGCTTCCTTTCGCCATAAGCGGAAAGAGTCAAACATCGCCGGCCGGGCTTTCTTCTTAAACAATTTAATTTCCAAATTATCTAAAATATCGGTATCGAAACTACCATTTTGGGGCCATTTTAAAACACCGTCTTTCCTGGTGTAGTGGATCCATACTTCGTTATATGCAATGGGGCCTACGCCATGTTTTACATAGAGCTCATAAGTTGGAGTTCCAACCGGAGGAACCGGACATGATTCCTCCAGCTGAAAATCTTTTCCACAACCCAAACAGAATAATCTACCAAATAGTCCAGAACCAGGCATCTTTGCTCACTAGTCTAGATCCAAACGTCAAAGGATTATCGATTACGATATTCTCGTGAATACACGAGTCCTCTGGCTTTGGCGTTTGCAAACTCCAAAGTACCAAATTACCAAATCAAACGATCCCGAAGGATACCAAAAACAAATGGGAGACGCTCCACTTATACTTAACTGAATATTGCTGATCGATGGCGTCACCAGAAGACTCGATTGTTTCGCTCTCTCAAAACTCGTCAAGGGTCCAAAACAGATCGATTAATCAGGGCAGCAGTCCTTCGTAGCCGTCGGGACGTGGAGAACCTCGCAGAAAAGACTTTCGGACCACGTCGACATGCAGGGGTCGATGAAGTGGTGGCCTTCCTCCGGAATTTCCACACGAAGCTCCTCACGAACCTCTGGCTTGGACTGGTACCGCTGAAATCGTCCCGAGTTGGGCGCCAAACTGAAGTACTGGGTATTTTAGACCCAGCGGTGCAGGGGCACACACCCTATGACTTCTGGGTTCACCCTGTTCCAGACCTACAGAAACACAGAGTCTTCTGGGTGAAGTCAAAGATTCATTTATTGGCTGCAGACCAATTACAGGTATCCTAGAAGTACAACAGCGTGTATGTTCTCAGGAGACTGCTGAAAATCATAGGAATGGACTTCATCTTAAATACCCTTTTTCTTGCCTCAAGCATACATTCCTAGGTTTATGATATGGCCATTACAAGTATACATTACAAACGAAAAAGCAGAGTCATGATGACCATCCCACATTCCAGTTCGGCCAGCCCACAATGATTTACACAGTAAGGTTCAGATTCCACATCGGATGTCAATAGACCCCCCAATAAACATGAGCATCTCCTGTTTTGGGAAACAAGTCATAAAGCCGGAACAAGCAGGTGTGAAAGAGATTAGCCGGAGGATTGTGTAGAATGAAAGGGTTTTATGATGGGTCAAGCCCTGATGCTAATCACAGGTGGACGGAGGAAGGGGAGCTCGTGAGACCGGTTTGACCTGGGGCAGCAGAGCCAGCTGCCCAGGTCACAGAGAAGTCAGAGGAGAAGCCCATGTACTGTGAGGCCCGTATTTACTCCATTGTAGCCTATGTGAGGGCAATGACAAGATGGCCACTGCTTCCAAAATGGAACCCGCGTAGTGAAGCAGAATAACGTGTACACAGTGCATTCATAGCTAGAACGATATATAAAGCACTTGTACATGCCGCATTTACCATTTGCGGTTTGCTAATACCAAGATAGACAGGGGTAGGGCCCTGTTCCCTACGCGGTAACAAAGATTAAAGTACGACAAAGCCAGGTCTTCCCTTGACTGGAATGAGCATCCTAGGACCGGTTTCGGGGTTTCACCCCTCTTCAGGCAGGATAGCTTGATTCCAGTGGAATAGGGAGCACGGGACTCACGTCTGAGCATACCCATCCCACTCGGGTTGACAAATTCAAAAACAACAGTTGATGGACAGAATGCAGAAAAATGTCATACATTCACCCCAGTACAGAAATCTGGGCCTAAATTAAATTTTTTTTGCTCACCATGTCATTCCAGTTTGAACCCAGCCATATGAAAATCAGTCTTGACCCTGTGCCTCATGGGAACAGTCAAGCCCGCACTGCCAAGCCAGGTCCTCCCTGGACTGGAATAAGCATCCTAGGACCGGATTTGGGGTTTCACCCCTCTTCAGCCAGGACAGCTTGATTCCAGTGGCATGGAGAGCACGGGACTCAAGTCTGAGCATACCCGTCCCACTCGGGGTGACAAATGCAAAAACAAAAGTTGATGGTCAGAATGCAGAACAATGTCATACATTCACCCCAGTACAGAGATCTGGGACTAAATCCATCGTTTTTTTGCTCACCATGCCATTTCAGTTTGAACCCAGCCATATGCAAATCAGTCTTGACCCTGTGACTCATAGGAACAGTCCAGCCCGAACTGCCAAGCCAGGTCCTCCCTGGAATGGAATAAGCATCCTAGGACCGGATTCAGGGTTTCACCCCTCTTCAGCCAGGACAGCTTGATTCCAGTGGCATGGAGAGCACGGGACTCACGTCTGAGCATACCCGTCCCACTCGGGGTGACAAATGCAAAAACAAAAGTAGATGGTCAGAATGCAGAACAATGTCATACATTCACCCCAGTGCAGAGATCTGGGCCTAAATCCATCGTTTTTTTGCTCACCATGCCATTCCAGTTTGAACCCAGCCATATGCAAATCAGTCTTGACTCTGTGCCTCATGGGAACAGTCCAGCCCGCACTGCCAAGACAGGACCTCCCTGGACTGGAATAAGCACCCTAGGACCGGTTTCGGGGTTTCACCCCTCTTCAGCCAGGATAGCTTGATTCCAGTGGCATGGAGAGCACGGGACTCACGTCTGAGCATTCCCGTCCCACTCGGGGTGAGAAATGCAAAAACAACAGTTGATGGACAGAATGCAGAACAATGTCATACATTCACCCCAGTACAATGATCTGGGCCTAAATCCATCGTTTTTTTGCTCACCATGCCATTCCAATTTGAACCCAGCTATATGCAAATCAGTCTTGACCCTGTGCCTCATGGGAACAGTCCAGCCCGAACTGCCAAGCCAGGACCTCCCTGGACTGGAATAAGCATCCTAGGACCGGATTCAGGGTTTCACCCCTCTTCAGCCAGGACAGCTTGATTCCAGTGGCATGGAGAGCACGGGACTCACGTCTGAGCATACCCGTCCCACTCGGGGTGACAAATGCAAAAACAAAAGTAGATGGTCAGAATGCAGAACAATGTCATACATTCACCCCAGTGCAGAGATCTGGGCCTAAATCCATCGTTTTTTTGCTCACCATGCCATTCCAGTTTGAACCCAGCCATATGCAAATCAGTCTTGACTCTGTGCCTCATGGGAACAGTCCAGCCCGCACTGCCAAGACAGGACCTCCCTGGACTGGAATAAGCATCCTAGGACCGGTTTCGGGGTTTCACCCCTCTTCAGCCAGAATAGTTTGATTCCAGTGGCATAGAAAGCACGGGACTCATGGCTGAGCATACTCGTCCCACACGGGGTGACAAATGCAAAAACAACAGTTGATGGACAGAATGCAGAACAATGTCATGCATTCACCCCAGTACAAAGATCTGGGCCTAAATCCATCGTTTTTTTGCTCACCATGTCATTCCAGTTTGAACCCAGCCATATGCAAATCAGTCTTGACCCTGTGCCTCATGGGAACAGTCCAGCCCGAACTGCCAAGCCAGGTCCTCCCTGGACTGGAATAAGCATCCTAGGATCGGTTTCGGGGTTTCACCCCTCTTCAGGCAGGATAGCTTGATTCAAGTGGCATGGAGAGCACGGGACTCACGTCTGAGCATATCCATACCACTCGGGGTGAAAAATGCAAAAACAACAGTTGATGGTCAGAATGCAGAACAATGTCATACATTCACCCCAGTACAGAGATCTGGGCCTAAATCCATCGTTTTTTTGCTCACCATGCCATTCCAGTTTGAACCCAGCCATATGCAAATCAGTCGTGACCCTGTGCCTCATGGGAATAGTCCAGCCCGAACTGCCAAGCCAGGTCCTCCCTGCACTGGAATAAGCATCCTAGGACTGGTTTCGGGGTTTCAGCCCTCTTCAGCCAGGATAGCTTGATTTCAGTGGCATGGAGAGCACAAGACTCACGTCTGAGCATACCCGTCCCACTCGGGGTGAAAAATGCAAAAACAACAGTTGATGGACAGAATGCAGAACAATGTCATACATTCACCCCAGTACAGAGATCTGGGCCTAAATCCATCGTTTTTTGCTCACCATGCCATTCCAGTTTGAACCCAGCCATATGCAAATCAGTCTTGACCCTGTGCCTCATGGGAACAGTCCAGCCCGAACTGCCAAGCCAGGTCCTCCCTGGACTGGAATAAGCATCCTAGGACCGGATTCGGGGTTTCACCCCTCTTCAGCCAGGACAGCTTGATTCCAGTGGCATGGAGAGCACGGGACTCACGTCTGAGCATACCCGTCCCACTCGGGGTGACAAATGCAAAAACAAAAGTAGATGGTCAGAATGCAGAACAATGTCATACATTCACCCCAGTACAGAGATCTGGGCCTAAATCCATCGTTTTTTTGCTCACCATGCCATTCCAGTTTGAACCCAGCCAAATGAAAATCAGTCTTGACTCTGTGCCTCATGGGAACAGTCCAGCCCGCACTGCCAAGACAAGTCCTCCCTGGACTGGAATAAGCATCCTAGGACCGGTTTCGGGGTTTCACCCCTCTTCAGCCAGAATAGTTTGATTCCAGTGGCATAGAGAGCACGGGACTCACGGCTGAGCATACTCGTCTCACTCGGGGTGACAAATGCAAAAACAACAGTTGATGGACAGAATGCAGAACAATGTCATACATTCACCCCAGTACAGAGATCTGGGCCTAAATTCATCGTTTTTTTGCTCACCATGTCATTCCAGTTTGAACCCAGCCATATGCAAATCAGTCTTGACCCTGTGCCTCATGGGAACAGTCCAGCCCGAACTGCCAAGCCAGGTCCTCCCTGGACTGGAATAAGCATCCTAGGATCGGTTTCGGGGTTGCACCCCTCTTCAGCCAGGATAGCTTGATTCCAGTGGAATAGGGAGCACGGGACTCACGTCTGAGCATACCCATCCCACTCGGGTTGACAAATGCAAAAACAACAGTTGATGGACAGAATGCAGAAAAATGTCATACATTCACCCCAGTACAGAGATCTGGGCCTAAATTAATTTTTTTTGCTCACCATGTCATTCCAGTTTGAACCCAGCCATATGCAAATCAGTCTTGACCCTGTGCCTCATGGGAACAGTCAAGCCCGAACTGCCAAGCCAGGTCCTCCCTGGACTGGAATAAGCATCCTAGGACCGGATTTGGGGTTTCACCCCTCTTCAGCCAGGACAGCTTGATTCCAGTGGCATGGAGAGCACGGGACTCAAGTCTGAGTATACCCGTCCCACTCAGGGTGACAAATGCAAAAACAAAAGTTGATGGTCAGAATACAGAACAATGTCATACATTCACCCCAGTACAGAGATCTGGGACTAAACCCATCGTTTTTTTGCTCACCATGCCATTCCAGTTTGAACCCAGCCATATGCAAATCAGTCTTGACCCTGTGACTCATAGGAACAGTCCAGCCCGAACTGACAAGCCAGGTCCTCCCTGGACTGGAATAAGCATCCTAGGACCGGATTCAGGGTTTCACCCCTCTTCAGCCAGGACAGCTTGATTCCAGTGGCATGGAGAGCACGGGACTCACGTCTGAGTATACCCGTCCCACTCGGGGTGACAAATGCAAAAACAAAAGTAGATGGTCAGAATGCAGAACAATGTCATACATTCACCCCAGTACAGAGATCTGGGCCTAAATCCATCGTTTTTTTGCTCACCATGCCATTCCAGTTTGAACCCAGCCATATGCAAATCAGTCTTGACTCTGTGCCTCATGGGAACGGTCCAGCCCGCACTGCCAAGACAGGACCTCCCTGGACTGGAATAAGCATCCTAGGACCGGTTTCGGGGTTTCACCCCTCTTCAGCCAGAATAGTTTAATTCCAGTGGCATAGAAAGCACGGGACTCACGTCTGAGCATACCCATACCACTCGGGGTGAAAAATGCAAAAACAACAGTTGATGGTCAGAATGCAGAACAATGTCATACATTCACCCCAGTACAGAGATCTGGGCCTAAATCCATCGTTTTTTTGCTCACCATGCCATTCCAGTTTGAACCCAGCCATATGCAAATCAGTCGTGACCCTGTGCCTCATGGGAACAGTCCAGCCCGAACTGCCAAGCCAGGTCCTCCCTGCACTGGAATAAGCATCCTAGGACTGGTTTCGGGGTTTCACCCCTCTTCAGCCAGGATATCTTCATTTCAGTGGCATGGAGAGCACAGGACTCACGTCTGAGCATACCCGTCCCACTCGGGGTGAAAAATGCAAAAACAACAGTTGATGGACAGAATGCAGAACAATGTCATACATTCACCCCAGTACAGAGATCTGGGCCTAAATCCATTGTTTTTTTGCTCACCATGCCATTCCAGTTTGAACCCAGCCATATGCAAATCAGTCTTGACCCTGTGCCTCATGGGAACAGTCCAGCCCGAACTGCCAAGCCAGGTCCTCCCTGGACTGGAATAAGCATCCTAGGACTGGTTTCGGGGTTTAACCCCTCTTCAGGCAGGATAGCTTGATTCCAGTGGCATGGAGAGCATGGGACTCACGTCTGAGCATACCCATCCAACTCGGGGTGAAAAATGCAAAAACAACAGTTGATGGTCAGAATGCAGAACAATGTCATACATTCACCACAGTACAGAGATCTAGGCCTAAATCCATCGTTTTTTTGCTCACCATGCCATTCCAATTTGAACCCAGCTATATGCAAATCAGTCTTGACCCTGTGCCTCATGGGAACAGTCCAGCCCGAACTGCCAAGCCAGCACCTCCCTGGACTGGAATAAGCATCCTAGGACCGGTTTCAGGGTTTCACCCCTCTTCAGCCAGGACAGCTTGATTCCAGTGGCATGGAGAGCACGGGACTCACGTCTGAGTATACCCGTCCCACTCGGGGTGAAAAATGCAAAAACAACAGTTGATGGTCAGAATGCAGAACAATGTCATACATTCACCCCAGTACAGAGATCTGGGCCTAAATCCATTGTTTTTTGCTCACCATGCCATTCCAGTTTGAACCCAGCCATATGCAAATCAGTCTTGACCCTGTGCCTCATGGGAACAGTCCAGCCCGAACTGCCAAGCCAGGACCTCCCTGGACTGGAATAAGCATCCTAGGATCGGTTTCGGGGTTTCACCCCTCTTCAGGCAGGATAGCTTGATTCAAGTGGCATGGAGAGCACGGGACTCACGTCTGAGCATACCCATACCACTCGGGGTGAAAAATGCAAAAACAACAGTTGATGGTCAGAATGCAGAACAATGTCATACATTCACCCCAGTACAGAGATCTGGGCCTAAATCCATCGTTTTTTGCTCACCATGCCATTCCAGTTTGAACCCAGCCATATGCAAATCAGTCTTGACCCTGTGCCTCATGGGAACAGTCCAGCCCGAACTGCCAAGCCAGGTCCTCCCTTGACTGGAATGAGCATCCTAGGACCGGTTTCGGGGTTTCACCCCTCTTTAGGCAGGATAGCTTGATTCCAGTGGAATAGGGAGCACGGGACTCACGTCTGAGCATACCCATCCCACTCGGGTTGACAAATGCAAAAACAAAAGTTGATGGACAGAATGCAGAAAAATGTCATACATTCACCCCAGTACAGAGATCTGGGCCTAAATTAAATTTTTTTTGCTCACCATGTCATTCCAGTTTGAACCCAGCCATATGAAAATCAGTCTTGACCCTGTGCCTCATGGGAACAGTCAAGCCCGCACTGCCAAGCCAGGTCCTCCCTGGACTGGAATAAGCATCCTAGGACCGGATTTGGGGTTTCACCCCTCTTCAGCCAGGACAGCTTGATTCCAGTGGCATGGAGAGCACGGGACTCAAGTCTGAGCATACCCGTCCCACTCGGGGTGACAAATGCAAAAACAAAAGTTGATGGTCAGAATGCAGAACAATGTCATACATTCACCCCAGTACAGAGATCTGGGACTAAATCCATCGTTTTTTTGCTAACCATGCCATTCCAGTTTGAACCCAGCCATATGCAAATCAGTCTTGACCCTGTGACTCATAGGAACAGTCCAGCCCGAACTGCCAAGCCAGGTCCTCCCTGGACTGGAATAAGCATCCTAGGACCGGATTTGGGGTTTCACCCCTCTTCAGCCAGGATAGCTTGATTCCAGTGGCATGGAAAGCACGGGAGTCACATCTGAGCATACCCGTCCCACTCGGGGTGACAAATACAAAAACAACAGTTGAAGGACAGAATGCAGAACAAAGTCATACATTCACCCCAGTACAGAGATCTGGGCCTAAATCCATTGTTTTTTTGCTCACCATGCCATTCCAGTTTGAACCCAGCAATATGCAAATCAGTCTTGACCCTGTGCCTCATGGGAACAGTCCAGCCCGAACTGCCAAGCCAGTTCCTCCCTGGACTGGAATAAGCATCCTAGGACCGGTTTCGGGGTTTCACCCCTCTTCAGCCAGGATAGCTTGATTCCACTGGCATGGAGAGCACAGGACTCACGTCTGAGCATACCAGTCCCACTCGGGGTGACAAATGCAAAAACAACAGTTGATGGACAGAATGCAGAACAATGTCATACATTCGCCCCAGTACAGAGGTCTGTGCCTAAATCCATCATTTTTTTGCTCACCATGCCATTCCAGTTTGATCCCAGCCATATGCAAATCAGTCTTGACCCTGTGCCTCATGGGAACAGTCCAGCCCGAACTGCCAAGCCAGGACCTCCCTGGACTGGAATAAGCATCCTAGGACCGGATTCAGGGTTTCACCCCTCTTCAGCCAGGACAGCTTGACTCCAGTGGCATGGAGAGCACGGGACTCACGTCTGAGCATACCCGTCCCACTCGGGGTGACAAATGCAAAAACAAAAGTAGATGGTCAGAATGCAGAACAATGTCATACATTCACCCCAGTACAAAGATCTGGGCCTAAATCCATCGTTTTTTTGCTCACCATGTCATTCCAGTTTGAACCCAGCCATATGCAAATCAGTCTTGACCCTGTGCCTCATGGGAACAGTCCAGCCCGAACTGCCAAGCCAGGTCCTTCCTGGACTGGAATAAGCATCCTAGGATCGGTTTCGGGGTTTCACCCCTCTTCAGGCAGGATAGCTTGATTCAAGTGGCATGGAGAGCACGGGACTCACGTCTGAGCATACCCATACCACTCGGGGTGAAAAATGCAAAAACAACAGTTGATGGTCAGAATGCAGAACAATGTCATACATTTACCCCAGTACAGAGATCTGGACCTAAATCCATCGTTTTTTTGCTCACCATGCCATTCCAGTTTGAACCCAGCCATATGTAAATCAGTTGTGACCCTGTGCCTCATGGGAACAGTCAAGCCCGAACTGCCAAGCCAGGTCCTCCCTGGACTGGAATAAGCATCCTAGGACCGGTTTCGGGGTTTCACCCCTCTTCAGGCAGGGTAGCTTGATTCCAGTGGCATGGAGAGCATGGGACTCACGTCTGAGCATACCCATCCAACTCGGGGTGAAAAATGCAAAAACAACAGTTGATGGTCAGAATGCAGAACAATGTCATACATTCACCCCAGTACAGAGATCTAGGCCTAAATCCATCGTTTTTTTGCTCACCATGCCATTCCAGTTTGAACCCAGCCATATGCAAATCAGTCTTGACCCTGTGCCTCATGGGAACAGTCCAGCCCGAACTGCCAAGCCAGGTCCTCCCTGGACTGGAATAAGCATCCTAGGACCGGATTCGGGGTTTCACCCCTCTTCAGCCAGGACAGCTTGATTCCAGTGGCATGGAGAGCACGGGACTCACGTCTGAGCATACCCGTCCCACTCGGGGTGACAAATGCAAAAACAAAAGTAGATGGTCAGAATGCAGAACAATGTCATACATTCACCCCAGTACAGAGATCTGGGCCTAAATCCATCGTTTTTTTGCTCACCATGCCATTCCAGTTTGAACCCAGCCATATGAAAATCAGTCATGACTCTGTGCCTCATGGGAACAGTCCAGCCCGCACTGCCAAGACAAGTCCTCCCTGGACTGGAATAAGCATCCTAGGACCGGTTTCGGGGTTTCACCCCTCTTCAGCCAGAATAGTTTGATTCCAGTGGCATAGAGAGCACGGTACTCACGGCTGAGCATACTCGTCCCACTCGGGGTGACAAATGCAAAAACAACAGTTGATGGACAGAATGCAGAACAATGTCATACATTCACCCCAGTACAGAGATCTGGGCCTAAATCCATCGTTTTTTTGCTCACCATATCATTCCAGTTTGAACCCAGCCATATGCAAATCAGTCTTGACCCTGTGCCTCATGGGAACAGTCCAGCCCGAACTGCCAAGCCAGGTTCTCCCTGGACTGGAATAAGCATCCTAGGATCGGTTTCGGGGTTTCACCCCTCTTCAGGCAGGATAGCTTGATTCAAGTGGCATGGAGAGCACGGGACTCACGTCTGAGCATACCCATACCACTCGGGTTGAAAAATGCAAAAACAACAGTTGATGGTCAGAATGCAGAACAATGTCATACATTCACCCCAGTACAGAGATCTGGGCCTAAATCCATTGTTTTTTGCTCACCATGCCATTCCAGTTTGAACCCAGCCATATGCAAATCAGTCTTGACCCTGTGCCTCATGGGAACAGTCCAGCCCGAACTGCCAAGCCAGGTCCTCCCTAGACTGGAATGAGCATCCTAGGACCGGTTCCGGGGTTTCACCCCTCTTCAGGCAGGATAGCTTGATTCCAGTGGAATAGGGAGCACTGGACTCACGTCTGAGCATACCCATCCCACTCGGGTTGACAAATGCAAAAACGACAGTTGATGGACAGAATGCAGAAAAATGTCATACATTCACCCCAGTACAGAGATCTGGGCCTAAATTAATTTGTTTTTGCTCACCATGTCATCCCAGTTTGAACCCAGCCATATGCAAATCAGTCTTGACCCTGTGCCTCATGGGAACAGTCAAGCCCGAACTGCCAAGCCAGGTCCTCCCTGGACTGGAATAAGCATCCTAGGACCGGATTTGGGGTTTCACCCCTCTTCAGCCAGGACAGCTTGATTCCAGTGGCATGGAGAGCACGGGACTCAAATCTGAGCATACCCGTCCCACTCGGGGTGACAAATGCAAAAACAAAAGTTGATGGTCAGAATGCAGAACAATGTCATACATTCACCCCAGTACAGAGATCTGGGACTAAATCCATCGTTTTTTTGCTTACCATGCCATTCCAGTTTGAACCCAGCCATATGCAAATCAGTCTTGACCCTGTGACTCATAGGAACAGTCCAGCCCGAACTGCCAAGCCAGGTACTCCCTGGACTGGAATAAGCATCCTATGACCGGATTTGGGGTTTCACCCCTCTTCAGCCAGGATAGCTTGATTCCAGTGGCATGGAGAGCACGGTACTCACGTCTGAGCATTCCCTTCCCACTCGGGGTGAGAAATGCAAAAACAACAGTTGATGGACAGAATGCAGAACAATGTCATACATTCACCCCAGTACAGAGATCTGGGCCTAAATCCATCGTTTTTTGCTCACCATGCCATTCCAGTTTGAACCCAGCCATATGCAAATCAGTCTTGACCCTGTGCCTCATGGGAACAGTCCAGCCCGAACTGCCAAGCCAGGACTTCCCTGGACTGGAATAAGCATCCTAGGATCGGTTTCGGGGTTTCACCCCTCTTCAGGCAGGATAGCTTGATTCAAGTGGCATGGAGAGCACGGGACTCACGTCTGAGCATACCCATACCACTCGGGGTGAAAAATGCAAAAACAACAGTTGATGGTCAGAATGCAGTACAATGTCATACATTCACCCCAGTACAGAGATCTGGGCCTAAATCCATCGTTTTTTGCTCACCATGCCATTCCAGTTTGAACCCAGCCATATGCAAATCAGTCGTGACCCTGTGCCTCATGGGAACAGTCCAGCCCGAACTGCCAAGCCAGGTCCTCCCTGCACTGGAATAAGCATCCTAGGACTGGTTTCGGGGTTTCACCCCTCTTCAGCCAGGATAGCTTGATTTCAGTGGCATGGAGAGCACAGGACTCACGTCTGAGCATACCCGTCCCACTCGGGGTGAAAAATGCAAAAACAACAGTTGATGGACAGAATGCAGAACAATGTCATACATTCACCCCAGTACAGAGATCTGGGCCTAAATCCATCGTTTTTTTGCTCACCATGCCATTCCAGTTTGAACACAGCCATATGCAAATCAGTCTTGACCCTGTGCCTCATGGGAACAGTCCAGCCCGAACTGCCAAGCCAGGTCCTCCCTGGACTGGAATAAGCATCCTAGGACCGGTTTTGGGGTTTCACCCCTCTTCAGGCAAGATAGCTTGATTCCAGTGGCATGGAGAGCATGGGACTCACGTCTGAGCATACCCATCCAAATCGGGGTGAAAAATGCAAAAACAACAGTTGATGGTCAGAATGCAGAACAATGTCATACATTCACCCCAGTACAGAGATCTAGGCCTAAATCCATCGTTTTTTTGCTCACCATGCCATTCCAGTTTGAACCCAGCCATATGCAAATCAGTCTTGACCCTGTGCCTCATGGGAACAGTCCAGCCCGAACTGCCAAGCCAGGTCCTCCCTGGACTGGAATAAGCATCCTAGGACCGGATTCGGGGTTTCACCCCTCTTCAGCCAGGACAGCTTGATTCCAGTGGCATGGAGAGCACGAGACTCACGTCTGAGCATACCCGTCCCACTCGGGGTGACAAATGCAAAAACAAAAGTAGATGGTCAGAATGCAGAACAATGTCATACATTCACCCCAGTACAGAGATCTGGGCCTAAATCCATCGTTTTTTTGCTCACCATGCCATTCCAGTTTGAACCCAGCCATATGAAAATCAGTCTTGACTCTGTGCCTCATGGGAACAGTCCAGGCCGCACTGCCAAGACAAGTCCTCCCTGGACTGGAATAAGCATCAAAGGACCGGTTTCGGGGTTTCACCCCTCTTCAGCCAGAATAGTTTGATTCCAGTGGCATAGAGAGCACGATACTCACGGCTGAGCAAACTTGTCCCACTCGGGGTGACAAATGCAAAAACAACAGTTGATGGACAGAATGCAGAACAATGTCATACATTCACCCCAGTACAGAGATCTGGGCCTAAATCCATCATTTTTTTGCTCACCATGTCATTCCAGTTTGAACCCAGCCATATGCAAATCAGTCTTGACCCTGTGCCTCATGAGAACAGTCCAGCCCGAACTGCCAAGCCAGGTCCTCCCTGGACTGGAATAAGCATCCTAGGATCGGTTTCGGGGTTTCACCCCTCTTCAGGCAGGATAGCTTGATTCAAGTGGCATGGAGAGCACGGGACTCATGTCTGAGCATACCCATACCACTCGGGGTGAAAAATGCAAAAACAACAGTTGATGGTCAGAATGCAGAACAATGTCATACATTCACCCCAGTACAGAGATCTGGGCCTAAATCCATCGTTTTTTGCTCACCATGCCATTCCAGTTTGAACCCAGCCATATGCAAATTAGTCTTGACCCTGTGCCTCATGGCAACAGTCCAGCCCGAACTGCCAAGCCAGGTCCTCCCTGGACTGGAATGAGCATCCTAGGACCGGTTTCGGGGTTTCACCCCTCTTCAGGCAGGATAGCTTGATTCCAGTGGAATAGGGAGCACGGGACTCACGTCTGAGCATACCCATCCCACTCGGGTTGACAAATGCAAAAACAACAGTTGATGGACAGAATGCAGAAAAATGTCATACATTCACCCCAGTACAGAGATCTGGGCCTAAATTAATTTTTTTTTGCTCACCATGTCATTCCAGTTTGAACCCAGCCATATGCAAATCAGTCTTGACCCTGTGCCTCATGGGAACAGTCAAGCCCGAACTGCCAAGCCAGGTCTTCCCTGGACTGGAATAAGCATCCTAGGACCGGATTTGGGGTTTCACCCCTCTTCAGCCAGGACAGCTTGATTCCAGTGGCATGGAGAGCACGGGACTCAAGTCTGAGCATACCCGTCCCACTCGGGGTGACAAATGCAAAAACAAAAGTTGATGGTCAGAATGCAGAACAATGTCATACATTCACCCCAGTACAGAGATCTGGGACTAAATCCATCATTTTTTTGCTCACCATGCCATTCCAGTTTGAACCCAGCCATATGCAAATCAGTCTTAACCCTGTGACTCATAGGAACAGTCCAGCCCGAACTGCCAAGCCAGGTCCTCCCTGGACTGGAATAAGCATCCTAGGACCGGATTTGGGGTTTCACCCCTCTTCAGCCAGGATAGCTTGATTCCAGTGGCATGGAGAGCACGGGACTCACGTCTGAGCATTCCCGTCCCACTCGGGGTGAGAAATGCAAAAACAACAGTTGATGGACAGAATGCAGAACAATGTCATACATTCACCCCAGTACAATAATCTGGGCCTAAATCCATCGTTTTTTTGCTCACCATGCCATTCTTATTTGAACCCAGCTATATGCAAATCAGTCTTGACCCTGTGCCTCATGGGAACAGTCCAGCCCGAACTGCCAAGCCAGGACCTCCCTGGACTGGAATAAGCATCCTAGGACCGGATTCAGGGTTTCACCCCTCTTCAGCCAGGACAGCTTGATTCCAGTGGCATGGAGAGCATGGGACTCACGTCTGAGTATACCCGTCCCACTCGGGGTGAAAAATGCAAAAACAACAGTTGATGGTCAGAATGCAGAACAATGTCATACATTCACCCCAGTACAGAGATCTGGGCCTAAATCCATCGTTTTTTGCTCACCATGCCATTCAGGTTGGAACCCAGCCATATGCAAATCAGTCTTGACCCTGTGCCTCATGGGAACAGTCCAGCCCGAACTGCCAAGCCAGGACCTCCCTGGACTGGAATAAGCATCCTAGGATCGGTTTCGGGGTTTCACCCCTCTTCAGGCAGGATAGCTTGATTCAAGTGGCATGGAGAGCACGGGACTCACGTCTGAGCATACCCATACCACTCGGGGTGAAAAATGCAAAAACAACAGTTGATGGTCAGAATGCAGAACAATGTCATACATTCACCCCAGTACAGAGATCTGGGCCTAAATCCATCGTTTTTTGCTCACCATGCCATTCCAGTTTGAACCCAGCCATATGCAAATCAGTCTTGACCCTGTGCCTCATGGGAACAGTCCAGCCCGAACTGCCAAGCCAGGTCCTCCCTGGACTGGAATGAGCATTCTAGGACCGGTTTCGGGGTTTCACCCCTCTTCAGGCAGGATAGCTTGATTCCAGTGGAATAGGGAGCACGGGACTCACGTCTGATCATACCCATCCCACTCGGGTTGACAAATGCAAAAACAACAGTTGATGGACAGAATGCAGAAAAATGTCATACATTCACCCCAGTACAGAGATCTGGGCCTAAATTAATTTTTTTTTGCTCACCATGTCATTCCAGTTTGAACCCAGCCATATGAAAATCAGTCTTTACCCTGTGCCTCATGGGAACAGTCAAGCCCAAACTGCCAAGCCAGGTCTTCCCTGGACTGGAATAAGCATCCTAGGACCGGATTTGGGGTTTCACCCCTCTTCAGCCAGGACAGCTTGATTCCAGTGGCATGGAGAGCACGGGACTCAAGTCTGAGCATACCCGTCCCACTCGGGGTGACAAATGCAAAAACAAAAGTTGATGGTCAGAATGCAGAACAATGTCATACATTCACCCCAGTACAGAGATCTGGGACTAAATCCATCGTTTTTTTGCTCACCATGCCATTCCAGTTTGAACCCAGCCATATGCAAATCAGTCTTTACCCTGTGACTCATAGGAACAGTCCAGCCCGAACTGCCAAGCCAGGTCCTCCCTGGACTGGAATAAGCATCCTAGGACCGGATTTGGGGTTTCACCCCTCTTCAGCCAGGATAGCTTGATTCCAGTGGCATGGAGAGCACGGGACTCACGTCTGAGCATTCCCGTCCCACTCGGGGTGAGAAATGCAAAAACAACAGTTGATGGACAGAATGCAGAACAATGTCATACATTCACCCCAGTACAATGATCTGGGCCTAAATCCATCGTTTTTTTGCTCACCATGCCATTCCAATTTGAACCCAGCTATATGCAAATCAGTCTTGACCCTGTGCCTCATGGGAACAGTCCAGCCCGAACTGCCAAGCCAGGACCTCCCTGGACTGGAATAAGCATCCTAGGACCGGATTCAGGGTTGCACCCCTCTTCAGCCAGGACAGCTTGATTCCAGTGGCATGGAGAGCACGGGACTCACGTCTGAGCATACCCGTCCCACTCGGGGTGACAAATGCAAAAACAAAAGTAGATGGTCAGAATGCAGAACAATGTCATACATTCACCCCAGTACAGAGATCTGGGCCTAAATCCATCGTTTTTTTGCTCACCATGCCATTCCAGTTTGAACCCAGCCATATGCAAATCAGTCTTGACTCTGTGCCTCATGGGAACAGTCCAGCCCGCACTGCCAAGACAGGACCTCCCTGGACTGGAATAAGCATCCTAGGACCGGTTTCGGGGTTTCACCCCTCTTCAGCCAGAATAGTTTGATTCCAGTGGCATAGAAAGCACGGGACTCACGGCTGATCATACTCGTCCCACACGGGGTGACAAATGCAAAAACAACAGTTGATGGACAGAATGCAGAACAATGTCATACATTCACCCCAGTACAAAGATCTGGGCCTAAATCCATCATTTTTTTGCTCACCATGTCATTCCAGTTTGAACCCAGCCATATGCAAATCAGTCTTAACCCTGTGCCTCATGGGAACAGTCCAGCCCGAACTGCCAAGCCAGGTCCTCCCTGGACTGGAATAAGCATCCTAGGATCGGTTTCGGGGTTTCACCCCTCTTCAGGCAGGATAGCTTGATTCAAGTGGCATGGAGAGCACGGGACTCACGTCTGAGCATACCCATACCACTCGGGGTGAAAAATGCAAAAACAACAGTTGATGGTCAGAATGCAGAACAATGTCATACATTCACCCCAGTACAGAGATCTGGGCCTAAATCCATCGTTTTTTTGCTCACCATGCCATTCCAGTTTGAACCCAGCCATATGCAAATCAGTCGTGACCCTGTGCCTCATGGGAACAGTCCAGCCCGAACTGCCAAGCCAGGTCCTCCCTGGACTGGAATAAGCATCCTATGACCGGTTTCGGGGTTTCACCCCTCTTCAGGCAGGATAGCTTGATTCCAGTGGCATGGAGAGCATGGGACTCACGTCTGAGCATACCCATCCAACTCGGGGTGAAAAATGCAAAAACAACAGTTGATGGTCAGAATGCAGAACAATGTCATACATTCACCCCAGTACAGAGATCTAGGCCTAAATCCATCGTTTTTTTGCTCACCATGCCATTCCAGTTTGAACCCAGCCATATGCAAATCAGTCTTGACCCTGTGCCTCATGGGAACAGTCCAGCCCGAACTGCCAAGCCAGGTCCTCCCTGGACTGGAATAAGCATCCTAGGATCAGTTTCAAAGGTTTCACCCCTCTTCAGGCAGGATAGCTTGATTCAAGTGGCATGGAGAGCACGGGACTCACGTCTGAGCATACCCATACCACTCGGGGTGAAAAATGCAAAAACAACAGTTGATGGTCAGAATGCAGAACAATGTCATACATTCACCCCAGTACAGAGATCTGGGCCTAAATCCATTGTTTTTTGCTCACCATGCCATTCCAGTTTGAACCCAGCCATATGCAAATCAGTCTTGACCCTGTGCCTCATGGGAACAGTCCAGCCCGAACAGCCAAGCCAGGTCCTCCCTGGACTGGAATGAGCATCCTAGGACCGGTTTCGGGGTTTCACCCCTCTTCAGGCAGGATAGCTTGATTCCAGTGGAATAGGGAGCACGGGACTCACGTCTGAGCATACCCATCCCACTCGGGTTGACAAATGCAAAAACAACAGTTGATGGACAGAATGCAGAAAAATGTCATACATTCACCCCAGTACAGAGATCTGGGCCTAAATTAATGTTTTTTTGCTCACCATGTCATTCCAGTTTGAACCCAGCCATATGAAAATCAGTCTTGACCCTGTGCCTCATGGGAACAGTCAAGCCCGAAGTGCCAAGCCAGGTCCTCCCTGGACTGGAATAAGCATCCTAGGACCGGATTTGGTGTTTCACCCCTCTTCAGCCAGGACAGCTTGATTCCAGTGGCATGGAGAGCACGGGACTCAAGTCTGAGCATACCCGTCCCACTCGGGGTGACAAATACAAAAACAAAAGTTGATGGTCAGAATGCAGAACAATGTCATACATTCACCCCAATACAGAGATCTGGGACTAAATCCATCGTTTTTTTGCTCACCATGTCATTCCAGTTTGAACCCAGCCATATGCAAATCAGTCTTGACCCTGTGACTCATAGGAACAGTCCAGCCCGAACTGCCAAGCCAGGTCCTCCCTGGACTGGAATAAGCATCCTAGGACCGGATTTGGGGTTTCACCCCTCTTCAGCCAGGATAGCTTGATTCCAGTGGCATGGAGAGCACGGGACTCACGTCTGAGCATTCCCGTCCCACTCGGGGTGAGAAATGCAAAAACAACAGTTGATGGACAGAATGCAGAACAATGTCATACATTCACCCCAGTACAATGATCTGGGCCTAAATCCATCGTTTTTTTGCTCACCATGCCATTCCAATTTGAACCCAGCTATATGCAAATCAGTCTTGACCCTGTGCCTCATGGGAACAGTCCAGCCCGAACTGCCAAGCCAGGACCTCCCTGGACTGGAATAAGCATCCTAGGACCGGATTCAGGGTTGCACCCCTCTTCAGCCAGGACAGCTTGATTCCAGTGGCATGGAGAGCACGGGACTCACGTCTGAGCATACCCGTCCCACTCGGGGTGACAAATGCAAAAACAAAAGTAGATGGTCAGAATGCAGAACAATGTCATACATTCACCCCAGTACAGAGATCTGGGCCTAAATCCATCGTTTTTTTGCTCACCATGCCATTCCAGTTTGAACCCAGCCATATGCAAATCAGTCTTGACTCTGTGCCTCATGGGAACAGTCCAGCCCGCACTGCCAAGACAGGACCTCCCTGGACTGGAATAAGCATCCTAGGACCGGTTTCGGGGTTTCACCCCTCTTCAGCCAGAATAGTTTGATTCCAGTGGCATAGAAAGCACGGGACTCACGGCTGATCATACTCGTCCCACACGGGGTGACAAATGCAAAAACAACAGTTGATGGACAGAATGCAGAACAATGTCATACATTCACCCCAGTACAAAGATCTGGGCCTAAATCCATCATTTTTTTGCTCACCATGTCATTCCAGTTTGAACCCAGCCATATGCAAATCAGTCTTAACCCTGTGCCTCATGGGAACAGTCCAGCCCGAACTGCCAAGCCAGGTCCTCCCTGGACTGGAATAAGCATCCTAGGATCGGTTTCGGGGTTTCACCCCTCTTCAGGCAGGATAGCTTGATTCAAGTGGCATGGAGAGCACGGGACTCACGTCTGAGCATACCCATACCACTCGGGGTGAAAAATGCAAAAACAACAGTTGATGGTCAGAATGCAGAACAATGTCATACATTCACCCCAGTACAGAGATCTGGGCCTAAATCCATCGTTTTTTTGCTCACCATGCCATTCCAGTTTGAACCCAGCCATATGCAAATCAGTCGTGACCCTGTGCCTCATGGGAACAGTCCAGCCCGAACTGCCAAGCCAGGTCCTCCCTGGACTGGAATAAGCATCCTATGACCGGTTTCGGGGTTTCACCCCTCTTCAGGCAGGATAGCTTGATTCCAGTGGCATGGAGAGCATGGGACTCACGTCTGAGCATACCCATCCAACTCGGGGTGAAAAATGCAAAAACAACAGTTGATGGTCAGAATGCAGAACAATGTCATACATTCACCCCAGTACAGAGATCTAGGCCTAAATCCATCGTTTTTTTGCTCACCATGCCATTCCAGTTTGAACCCAGCCATATGCAAATCAGTCTTGACCCTGTGCCTCATGGGAACAGTCCAGCCCGAACTGCCATGCCAGGTCCTCCCTGGACTGGAATAAGCATCCTAGGATCAGTTTCAAAGGTTTCACCCCTCTTCAGGCAGGATAGCTTGATTCAAGTGGCATGGAGAGCACGGGACTCACGTCTGAGCATACCCATACCACTCGGGGTGAAAAATGCAAAAACAACAGTTGATGGTCAGAATGCAGAACAATGTCATACATTCACCCCAGTACAGAGATCTGGGCCTAAATCCATTGTTTTTTGCTCACCATGCCATTCCAGTTTGAACCCAGCCATATGCAAATCAGTCTTGACCCTGTGCCTCATGGGAACAGTCCAGCCCGAACAGCCAAGCCAGGTCCTCCCTGGACTGGAATGAGCATCCTAGGACCGGTTTCGGGGTTTCACCCCTCTTCAGGCAGGATAGCTTGATTCCAGTGGAATAGGGAGCACGGGACTCACGTCTGAGCATACCCATCCCACTCGGGTTGACAAATGCAAAAACAACAGTTGATGGACAGAATGCAGAAAAATGTCATACATTCACCCCAGTACAGAGATCTGGGCCTAAATTAATGTTTTTTTGCTCACCATGTCATTCCAGTTTGAACCCAGCCATATGAAAATCAGTCTTGACCCTGTGCCTCATGGGAACAGTCAAGCCCGAAGTGCCAAGCCAGGTCCTCCCTGGACTGGAATAAGCATCCTAGGACCGGATTTGGTGTTTCACCCCTCTTCAGCCAGGACAGCTTGATTCCAGTGGCATGGAGAGCACGGGACTCAAGTCTGAGCATACCCGTCCCACTCGGGGTGACAAATACAAAAACAAAAGTTGATGGTCAGAATGCAGAACAATGTCATACATTCACCCCAATACAGAGATCTGGGACTAAATCCATCGTTTTTTTGCTCACCATGTCATTCCAGTTTGAACCCAGCCATATGCAAATCAGTCTTGACCCTGTGACTCATAGGAACAGTCCAGCCCGAACTGCCAAGCCAGGTCCTCCCTGGACTGGAATAAGCATCCTAGGACCGGATTTGGGGTTTCACCCCTCTTCAGCCAGGATAGCTTGATTCCAGTGGCATGGAGAGCACGGGACTCACGTCTGAGCATTCCCGTCCCACTCGGGGTGAGAAATGCAAAAACAACAGTTGATGGACAGAATGCAGAACAATGTCATACATTCACCCCAGTACAATGATCTGGGCCTAAATCCATCGTTTTTTTGCTCACCATGCCATTCCAATTTGAACCCAGCTATATGCAAATCAGTCTTGACCCTGTGCCTCATGGGAACAGTCCAGCCCGAACTGCCAAGCCAGGACCTCCCTGGACTGGAATAAGCATCCTAGGACCGGATTCAGGGTTTCACCCCTCTTCAGCCAGGACAGCTTGATTCCAGTGGCATGGAGAGCACGGGACTCACGTCTGAGCATACCCGTCCCACTCGGGGTGACAAATGCAAAAACAAAAGTAGATGGTCAGAATGCAGAACAATGTCATACATTCACCCCAGTACAGAGATCTGGGCCTAAATCCATCGTTTTTTTGCTCACCATGCCATTCCAGTTTGAACCCAGCCATATGCAAATCAGTCTTGACTCTGTGCCTCATGGGAACAGTCCAGCCCGTACTGCCAAGACAGGACCTCCCAGGACTGGAATAAGCATCCTAGGACCGGTTTCAGGGTTTCACCCCTCTTCAGCCAGAATAGTTTGATTCCATTGGCATAGAAAGCACGGGACTCACGGCTGAGCATACTCGTCCCACATGGGGTGACAAATGCAAAAACAACAGTTGATGGACAGAATGCAGAACAATGTCATACATTCACCCCAGTACAGAGATCTAGGCCTAAATCCATCGTTTTTTTGCTCACCATGCCATTCCAGTTTGAACCCAGCCATATGCAAATCAGTCTTGACCCTGTGCCTCATGGGAACAGTCCAGCCCGAACTGCCAAGCCAGGTCCTCCCTGGACTGGAATAAGCATCCTAGGATCAGTTTCAAAGGTTTCACCCCTCTTCAGGCAGGATAGCTTGATTCAAGTGGCATGGAGAGCACGGGACTCACGTCTGAGCATACCCATACCACTCGGGGTGAAAAATGCAAAAACAACAGTTGATGGTCAGAATGCAGAACAATGTCATACATTCACCCCAGTACAGAGATCTGGGCCTAAATCCATTGTTTTTTGCTCACCATGCCATTCCAGTTTGAACCCAGCCATATGCAAATCAGTCTTGACCCTGTGCCTCATGGGAACAGTCCAGCCCGAACAGCCAAGCCAGGTCCTCCCTGGACTGGAATGAGCATCCTAGGACCGGTTTCGGGGTTTCACCCCTCTTCAGGCAGGATAGCTTGATTCCAGTGGAATAGGGAGCACGGGACTCACGTCTGAGCATACCCATCCCACTCGGGTTGACAAATGCAAAAACAACAGTTGATGGACAGAATGCAGAAAAATGTCATACATTCACCCCAGTACAGAGATCTGGGCCTAAATTAATGTTTTTTTGCTCACCATGTCATTCCAGTTTGAACCCAGCCATATGAAAATCAGTCTTGACCCTGTGCCTCATGGGAACAGTCAAGCCCGAAGTGCCAAGCCAGGTCCTCCCTGGACTGGAATAAGCATCCTAGGACCGGATTTGGTGTTTCACCCCTCTTCAGCCAGGACAGCTTGATTCCAGTGGCATGGAGAGCACGGGACTCAAGTCTGAGCATACCCGTCCCACTCGGGGTGACAAATACAAAAACAAAAGTTGATGGTCAGAATGCAGAACAATGTCATACATTCACCCCAATACAGAGATCTGGGACTAAATCCATCGTTTTTTTGCTCACCATGTCATTCCAGTTTGAACCCAGCCATATGCAAATCAGTCTTGACCCTGTGACTCATAGGAACAGTCCAGCCCGAACTGCCAAGCCAGGTCCTCCCTGGACTGGAATAAGCATCCTAGGACCGGATTTGGGGTTTCACCCCTCTTCAGCCAGGATAGCTTGATTCCAGTGGCATGGAGAGCACGGGACTCACGTCTGAGCATTCCCGTCCCACTCGGGGTGAGAAATGCAAAAACAACAGTTGATGGACAGAATGCAGAACAATGTCATACATTCACCCCAGTACAATGATCTGGGCCTAAATCCATCGTTTTTTTGCTCACCATGCCATTCCAATTTGAACCCAGCTATATGCAAATCAGTCTTGACCCTGTGCCTCATGGGAACAGTCCAGCCCGAACTGCCAAGCCAGGACCTCCCTGGACTGGAATAAGCATCCTAGGACCGGATTCAGGGTTGCACCCCTCTTCAGCCAGGACAGCTTGATTCCAGTGGCATGGAGAGCACGGGACTCACGTCTGAGCATACCCGTCCCACTCGGGGTGACAAATGCAAAAACAAAAGTAGATGGTCAGAATGCAGAACAATGTCATACATTCACCCCAGTACAGAGATCTGGGCCTAAATCCATCGTTTTTTTGCTCACCATGCCATTCCAGTTTGAACCCAGCCATATGCAAATCAGTCTTGACTCTGTGCCTCATGGGAACAGTCCAGCCCGCACTGCCAAGACAGGACCTCCCTGGACTGGAATAAGCATCCTAGGACCGGTTTCGGGGTTTCACCCCTCTTCAGCCAGAATAGTTTGATTCCAGTGGCATAGAAAGCACGGGACTCACGGCTGATCATACTCGTCCCACACGGGGTGACAAATGCAAAAACAACAGTTGATGGACAGAATGCAGAACAATGTCATACATTCACCCCAGTACAAAGATCTGGGCCTAAATCCATCATTTTTTTGCTCACCATGTCATTCCAGTTTGAACCCAGCCATATGCAAATCAGTCTTAACCCTGTGCCTCATGGGAACAGTCCAGCCCGAACTGCCAAGCCAGGTCCTCCCTGGACTGGAATAAGCATCCTAGGATCGGTTTCGGGGTTTCACCCCTCTTCAGGCAGGATAGCTTGATTCAAGTGGCATGGAGAGCACGGGACTCACGTCTGAGCATACCCATACCACTCGGGGTGAAAAATGCAAAAACAACAGTTGATGGTCAGAATGCAGAACAATGTCATACATTCACCCCAGTACAGAGATCTGGGCCTAAATCCATCGTTTTTTTGCTCACCATGCCATTCCAGTTTGAACCCAGCCATATGCAAATCAGTCGTGACCCTGTGCCTCATGGGAACAGTCCAGCCCGAACTGCCAAGCCAGGTCCTCCCTGGACTGGAATAAGCATCCTATGACCGGTTTCGGGGTTTCACCCCTCTTCAGGCAGGATAGCATGATTCCAGTGGCATGGAGAGCATGGGACTCACGTCTGAGCATACCCATCCAACTCGGGGTGAAAAATGCAAAAACAACAGTTGATGGTCAGAATGCAGAACAATGTCATACATTCACCCCAGTACAGAGATCTAGGCCTAAATCCATCGTTTTTTTGCTCACCATGCCATTCCAGTTTGAACCCAGCCATATGCAAATCAGTCTTGACCCTGTGCCTCATGGGAACAGTCCAGCCCGAACTGCCATGCCAGGTCCTCCCTGGACTGGAATAAGCATCCTAGGATCAGTTTCAAAGGTTTCACCCCTCTTCAGGCAGGATAGCTTGATTCAAGTGGCATGGAGAGCACGGGACTCACGTCTGAGCATACCCATCCCACTCGGGTTGACAAATGCAAAAACAACAGTTGATGGACAGAATGCAGAAAAATGTCATACATTCACCCCAGTACAGAGATCTGGGCCTAAATTAATGTTTTTTTGCTCACCATGTCATTCCAGTTTGAACCCAGCCATATGAAAATCAGTCTTGACCCTGTGCCTCATGGGAACAGTCAAGCCCGAAGTGCCAAGCCAGGTCCTCCCTGGACTGGAATAAGCATCCTAGGACCGGATTTGGTGTTTCACCCCTCTTCAGCCAGGACAGCTTGATTCCAGTGGCATGGAGAGCACGGGACTCAAGTCTGAGCATACCCGTCCCACTCGGGGTGACAAATACAAAAACAAAAGTTGATGGTCAGAATGCAGAACAATGTCATACATTCACCCCAATACAGAGATCTGGGACTAAATCCATCGTTTTTTTGCTCACCATGTCATTCCAGTTTGAACCCAGCCATATGCAAATCAGTCTTGACCCTGTGACTCATAGGAACAGTCCAGCCCGAACTGCCAAGCCAGGTCCTCCCTGGACTGGAATAAGCATCCTAGGACCGGATTTGGGGTTTCACCCCTCTTCAGCCAGGATAGCTTGATTCCAGTGGCATGGAGAGCACGGGACTCACGTCTGAGCATTCCCGTCCCACTCGGGGTGAGAAATGCAAAAACAACAGTTGATGGACAGAATGCAGAACAATGTCATACATTCACCCCAGTACAATGATCTGGGCCTAAATCCATCGTTTTTTTGCTCACCATGCCATTCCAATTTGAACCCAGCTATATGCAAATCAGTCTTGACCCTGTGCCTCATGGGAACAGTCCAGCCCGAACTGCCAAGCCAGGACCTCCCTGGACTGGAATAAGCATCCTAGGACCGGATTCAGGGTTTCACCCCTCTTCAGCCAGGACAGCTTGATTCCAGTGGCATGGAGAGCACGGGACTCACGTCTGAGCATACCCGTCCCACTCGGGGTGACAAATGCAAAAACAAAAGTAGATGGTCAGAATGCAGAACAATGTCATACATTCACCCCAGTACAGAGATCTGGGCCTAAATCCATCGTTTTTTTGCTCACCATGCCATTCCAGTTTGAACCCAGCCATATGCAAATCAGTCTTGACTCTGTGCCTCATGGGAACAGTCCAGCCCGTACTGCCAAGACAGGACCTCCCAGGACTGGAATAAGCATCCTAGGACCGGTTTCAGGGTTTCACCCCTCTTCAGCCAGAATAGTTTGATTCCATTGGCATAGAAAGCACGGGACTCACGGCTGAGCATACTCGTCCCACATGGGGTGACAAATGCAAAAACAACAGTTGATGGACAGAATGCAGAACAATGTCATACATTCACCCCAGTACAGAGATCTGGGCCTAAATCCATCGTTTTTTTGCTCACCATGTCATTCCAGTTTGAACCCAGCCATATGCAAATCAGTCTTGACCCTGTGCCTCATGGGAACAGTCCAGCCCGAACTGCCAAGCCAGGTCCTCCCTGGACTGGAATAAGCATCCTAGGATCGGTTTCGGGGTTTCAACCCTCTTCAGGCAGGATAGCTTGATTCAAGTGGCTTGGAGAGCACGGGACTCACGTCTGAGCATACCCATACCACTCGGGGTGAAAAATGCAAAAACAACAGTTGATGGTCAGAATGCAGAACAATGTCATACATTCACCCCAGTACAGAGATCTGGGCCTAAATCCATCGTTTTTTTGCTCACCATGCCATTCCAGTTTGAACCCAGCCATATGCAAATCAGTCGTGACCCTGTGCCTCGCGGGAACAGTCCAGCCCGAACTGCCAAGCCAGGTCCTCCCTGGACTGGAATAAGCATCCTAGGACCGGTTTCGGGGTTTCACCCCTCTTCAGGCAGGATAGCTTGATTCCAGTGGCATGGAGAGCATGGGACTCACGTCTGAGCATACCCATCCAACTCGGGGTGACAAATGCAAAAACAACAGTTGATGGACAGAATGCAGAAAAATGTCATACATTCACCCCAGTACAGAGATCTGGGCCTAAATTAATGTTTTTTTGCTCACCATGTCATTCCAGTTTGAACCCAGCCATATGAAAATCAGTCTTGACCCTGTGCCTCATGGGAACAGTCAAGCCCGAAGTGCCAAGCCAGGTCCTCCCTGGACTGGAATAAGCATCCTAGGACCGGATTTGGTGTTTCACCCCTCTTCAGCCAGGACAGCTTGATTCCAGTGGCATGGAGAGCACGGGACTCAAGTCTGAGCATACCCGTCCCACTCGGGGTGACAAATACAAAAACAAAAGTTGATGGTCAGAATGCAGAACAATGTCATACATTCACCCCAATACAGAGATCTGGGACTAAATCCATCGTTTTTTTGCTCACCATGTCATTCCAGTTTGAACCCAGCCATATGCAAATCAGTCTTGACCCTGTGACTCATAGGAACAGTCCAGCCCGAACTGCCAAGCCAGGTCCTCCCTGGACTGGAATAAGCATCCTAGGACCGGATTTGGGGTTTCACCCCTCTTCAGCCAGGATAGCTTGATTCCAGTGGCATGGAGAGCACGGGACTCACGTCTGAGCATTCCCGTCCCACTCGGGGTGAGAAATGCAAAAACAACAGTTGATGGACAGAATGCAGAACAATGTCATACATTCACCCCAGTACAATGATCTGGGCCTAAATCCATCGTTTTTTTGCTCACCATGCCATTCCAATTTGAACCCAGCTATATGCAAATCAGTCTTGACCCTGTGCCTCATGGGAACAGTCCAGCCCGAACTGCCAAGCCAGGACCTCCCTGGACTGGAATAAGCATCCTAGGACCGGATTCAGGGTTTCACCCCTCTTCAGCCAGGACAGCTTGATTCCAGTGGCATGGAGAGCACGGGACTCACGTCTGAGCATACCCGTCCCACTCGGGGTGACAAATGCAAAAACAAAAGTAGATGGTCAGAATGCAGAACAATGTCATACATTCACCCCAGTACAGAGATCTGGGCCTAAATCCATCGTTTTTTTGCTCACCATGCCATTCCAGTTTGAACCCAGCCATATGCAAATCAGTCTTGACTCTGTGCCTCATGGGAACAGTCCAGCCCGTACTGCCAAGACAGGACCTCCCAGGACTGGAATAAGCATCCTAGGACCGGTTTCAGGGTTTCACCCCTCTTCAGCCAGAATAGTTTGATTCCATTGGCATAGAAAGCACGGGACTCACGGCTGAGCATACTCGTCCCACATGGGGTGACAAATGCAAAAACAACAGTTGATGGACAGAATGCAGAACAATGTCATACATTCACCCCAGTACAGAGATCTGGGCCTAAATCCATCGTTTTTTTGCTCACCATGTCATTCCAGTTTGAACCCAGCCATATGCAAATCAGTCTTGACCCTGTGCCTCATGGGAACAGTCCAGCCCGAACTGCCAAGCCAGGTCCTCCCTGGACTGGAATAAGCATCCTAGGATCGGTTTCGGGGTTTCAACCCTCTTCAGGCAGGATAGCTTGATTCAAGTGGCTTGGAGAGCACGGGACTCACGTCTGAGCATACCCATACCACTCGGGGTGAAAAATGCAAAAACAACAGTTGATGGTCAGAATGCAGAACAATGTCATACATTCACCCCAGTACAGAGATCTGGGCCTAAATCCATCGTTTTTTTGCTCACCATGTCATTCCAGTTTGAACCCAGCCATATGCAAATCAGTCGTGACCCTGTGCCTCGCGGGAACAGTCCAGCCCGAACTGCCAAGCCAGGTCCTCCCTGGACTGGAATAAGCATCCTAGGACCGGTTTCGGGGTTTCACCCCTCTTCAGGCAGGATAGCTTGATTCCAGTGGCATGGAGAGCATGGGACTCACGTCTGAGCATACCCATCCAACTCGGGGTGAAAAATGCAAAAACAACAGTTGATGGTCAGAATGCAGAACAATGTCATACATTCACCCCAGTACAGAGATCTAGGCCTCAATCCATCATTTTTTTGCTCACCATGCCATTCCAGTTTGAACCCAGCCATATGCAAATCAGTCTTGACCCTGTGCCTCATGGGAACAGTCCAGCCCGAACTACCAAGCCAGGTCCTCCCTGGACTGGAATAAGCATCCTAGGACCGGATTCGGGGTTTCACCCCTCTTCAGCCAGGACAGCTTGATTCCAGTGGCATGGAGAGCACGGGACTCACGTCTGAGCATACCCGTCCCACTCGGGGTGACAAATGCAAAAACAAAAGTAGATGGTCAGAATGCAGAACAATGTCATACATTCACCCCAGTACAGAGATCTGGGCCTAAATCCATCGTTTTTTTGCTCACCATGCCATTCCAGTTTGAACCGAGCCATATGCAAATCAGTCTTGACTCTGTGCCTCATGGGAACAGTCCAGCCCGCACTGCCAAGACAGGACCTCCCTGGACTGGAATAAGCATCCTAGGACCGGTTTCGGGGTTTCACCCCTCTTCAGCCAGAATAGTTTGTTTCCAGTGGCATAGAAAGCACGGGACTCACGGCTGATCATACTCGTCCCACACGGGGTGACAAATGCAAAAACAACAGTTGATGGACAGAATGCAGAACAATGTCATACATTCACCCCAGTACAAAGATCTGGGCCTAAATCCATCATTTTTTTGCTCACCATGTCATTCCAGTTTGAACCCAGCCATATGCAAATCAGTCTTGACCCTGTGCCTCATGGGAACAGTCCAGCCCGAACTGCCAAGCCAGGTCCTCCCTGGACTGGAATAAGCATCCTAGGATCGGTTTCGGGGTTTCACCCCTCTTCAGGCAGGATAGCTTGATTCAAGTGGCTTGGAGAGCACGGGACTCACCTCTGAGCATACCCATACCACTCGGGGTGAAAAATGCAAAAACAACAGTTGATGGTCAGAATGCAGAACAATGTCATACATTCACCCCAGTACAGAGATCTGGGCCTAAATCCATCGTTTTTTTGCTCACCATGCCATTCCAGTTTGAACCCAGCCATATGCAAATCAGTCGTGACCCTGTGCCTCATGGGAACAGTCCATCCCGAACTGCCAAGCCAGGTCCTCCCTGGACTGGAATAAGCATCCTAGGACCGGTTTCGGGGTTTCACCCCTCTTCAGGCAGGATAGCTTGATTCCAGTGGCATGGAGAGCATGGGACTCACGTCTGAGCATACCCATCCAACTCGGGGTGAAAAATGCAAAAACAACAGTTGATGGTCAGAATGCAGAACAATGTCATACATTCACCCCAGTACAGAGATCTAGGCCTAAATCCATCGTTTTTTTGCTCACCATGCCATTCCAGTTTGAACCCAGCCATATGCAAATCAGTCTTGACCCTGTGCCTCATGGGAACAGTCCAGCCCGAACTGCCAAGCCAGGTCCTCCCTGGACTGGAATAAGCATCATAGGATCGGTTTCAAAGGTTTCACCCCTCTTCAGGCCGGATAGCTTGATTCAAGTGGCATGGAGAGCACGGGACTCACGTCTGAGCATACCCATACCACTCGGGGTGAAAAATGCAAAAACAACAGTTGATGGTCAGAATGCAGAACAATGTCATACATTCACCCCAGTACAGAGATCTGGGCCTAAATCCATTGTTTTTTGCTCACCATGCCATTCCAGTTTGAACCCAGCCATATGCAAATCAGTCTTGACCCTGTGCCTCATGGGAACAGTCCAGCCCGAACAGCCAAGCCAGGTCCTCCCTGGACTGGAATGAGCATCCTAGGACCGGTTTCGGGGTTTCACCCCTCTTCAGGCAGGATAGCTTGATTCCAGTGGAATAGGGAGCACGGGACTCACGTCTGAGCATACCCATCCCACTCGGGTTGACAAATGCAAAAACAACAGTTGATGGACAGAATGCAGAAAAATGTCATACATTCACCCCAGTACAGAGATCTGGGCCTAAATTTATTTTTTTTTGCTCACCATGTCATTCCAGTTTGAACCCAGCCATATGAAAATCAGTCTTGACCCTGTGCCTCATGGGAACAGTCAAGCCCGAAGTGCCAAGCCAGGTCCTCCCTGGACTGGAATAAGCATCCTAGGACCGGATTTGGTGTTTCACCCCTCTTCAGCCAGGACAGCTTGATTCCAGTGGCATGGAGAGCACGGGACTCAAGTCTGAGCCTACCCGTCCCACTCGGGGTGACAAATGCAAAAACAAAAGTTGATGGTCAGAATGCAGAACAATGTCATACATTCACCCCAGTACAGAGATCTGGGACTAAATCCATCGTTTTTTTGCTCACCATGCCATTCCAGTTTGAACCCAGCCATATGCAAATCAGTCTTGACCCTGTGACTCATAGGAACAGTCCAGCCCGAACTGCCAAGCCAGGTCCTCCCTGGACTGGAATAAGCATCCTAGGACCGGATTTGGGGTTTCACCCCTCTTCAGCCAGGATAGCTTGATTCCAGTGGCATGGAGAGCATGGGACTCACGTCTGAGCATACCCATCCAACTCGGGGTGAAAAATGCAAAAACAACAGTTGATGGTCAGAATGCAGAACAATGTCATACATTCACCCCAGTACAGAGATCTAGGCCTAAATCCATCATTTTTTTGCTCACCATGCCATTCCAGTTTGAACCCAGCCATATGCAAATCAGTCTTGACCCTGTGCCTCATGGGAACAGTCCAGCCCGAACTGCCAAGCCAGGTCCTCCCTGGACTGGAATAAGCATTCTAGGACCGGATTCGGGGTTTCACCCCTATTCAGCCAGGACAGCTTGATTCCAGTGGCATGGAGAGCACGGGACTCACGTCTGAGCATACCCGTCCCACTCGGGGTGACAAATGCAAAAACAAAAGTAGATGGTCAGAATGCAGAACAATGTCATACATTCACCCCAGTACAGAGATCTGGGCCTAAATCCATCGTTTTTTTGCTCACCATGCCATTCCAGTTTGAACCCAGCCATATGCAAATCAGTCTTGACTCTGTGCCTCATGGGAACAGTCCAGCCCGCACTGCCAAGACAGGACCTCCCTGGACTGGAATAAGCATCCTAGGACCGGTTTCGGGGTTTCACCCCTCTTCAGCCAGAATAGTTTGATTCCAGTGGCATAGAAAGCACGGGACTCACGGCTGATCATACTCGTCCCACACGGGGTGACAAATGCAAAAACAACAGTTGATGGACAGAATGCAGAACAATGTCATACATTCACCCCAGTACAAAGATCTGGGCCTAAATCCATCATTTTTTTGCTCACCATGTCATTCCAGTTTGAACCCAGCCATATGCAAATCAGTCTTAACCCTGTGCCTCATGGGAACAGTCCAGCCCGAACTGCCAAGCCAGGTCCTCCCTGGACTGGAATAAGCATCCTAGGATCGGTTTCGGGGTTTCACCCCTCTTCAGGCAGGATAGCTTGATTCAAGTGGCATGGAGAGCACGGGACTCACGTCTGAGCATACCCATACCACTCGGGGTGAAAAATGCAAAAACAACAGTTGATGGTCAGAATGCAGAACAATGTCATACATTCACCCCAGTACAGAGATCTGGGCCTAAATCCATCGTTTTTTTGCTCACCATGCCATTCCAGTTTGAACCCAGCCATATGCAAATCAGTCGTGACCCTGTGCCTCATGGGAACAGTCCAGCCCGAACTGCCAAGCCAGGTCCTCCCTGGACTGGAATAAGCATCCTATGACCGGTTTCGGGGTTTCACCCCTCTTCAGGCAGGATAGCTTGATTCCAGTGGCATGGAGAGCATGGGACTCACGTCTGAGCATACCCATCCAACTCGGGGTGAAAAATGCAAAAACAACAGTTGATGGTCAGAATGCAGAACAATGTCATACATTCACCCCAGTACAGAGATCTAGGCCTAAATCCATCGTTTTTTTGCTCACCATGCCATTCCAGTTTGAACCCAGCCATATGCAAATCAGTCTTGACCCTGTGCCTCATGGGAACAGTCCAGCCCGAACTGCCAAGCCAGGTCCTCCCTGGACTGGAATAAGCATCCTAGGATCAGTTTCAAAGGTTTCACCCCTCTTCAGGCAGGATAGCTTGATTCAAGTGGCATGGAGAGCACGGGACTCACGTCTGAGCATACCCATACCACTCGGGGTGAAAAATGCAAAAACAACAGTTGATGGTCAGAATGCAGAACAATGTCATACATTCACCCCAGTACAGAGATCTGGGCCTAAATCCATTGTTTTTTGCTCACCATGCCATTCCAGTTTGAACCCAGCCATATGCAAATCAGTCTTGACCCTGTGCCTCATGGGAACAGTCCAGCCCGAACAGCCAAGCCAGGTCCTCCCTGGACTGGAATGAGCATCCTAGGACCGGTTTCGGGGTTTCACCCCTCTTCAGGCAGGATAGCTTGATTCCAGTGGAATAGGGAGCACGGGACTCACGTCTGAGCATACCCATCCCACTCGGGTTGACAAATGCAAAAACAACAGTTGATGGACAGAATGCAGAAAAATGTCATACATTCACCCCAGTACAGAGATCTGGGCCTAAATTAATGTTTTTTTGCTTACCATGTCATTCCAGTTTGAACCCAGCCATATGAAAATCAGTCTTGACCCTGTGCCTCATGGGAACAGTCAAGCCCGAAGTGCCAAGCCAGGTCCTCCCTGGACTGGAATAAGCATCCTAGGACCGGATTTGGTGTTTCACCCCTCTTCAGCCAGGACAGCTTGATTCCAAAAGGGGGTGGTGATGGACGGAGCATCAGAACCAATCAAACACTCACACCCAGTCAACAGATCTGGGTTTGATCCATCACCATTCTTTAGCCCACTCTGCCACCCCAGTTCAGACATGGCCATATGCAAATCAGTCTGACCCTGTGCCTCATGGGAACAGTCCAGCCCGAACTGCCAAGCCATGCCTTCCCTGGACCAGAAACAAGCTTCCTAGGACCGGTTTCTGGCATTTCAGCCGTCTTCAGCCAGGCTTGCTTGAATCCAGTGGCAAAGTGAGCAAGGGACTCACGTCTGAGCATACCCTGCCAACTTATGGCGAACAAAGCAGTACAAAAGGGGGTGGTGATGGACGGAGCATCAGAACCAATCAAACACTCACACCCAGTCAACAGATCTGGGTTTGATCCATCACCATTCTTTAGCCCACTCTGCCACCCCAGTTCAGACATGGCCATATGCAAATCAGTCTGACCCTGTGCCTCATGGGAACAGTCCAGCCCGAACTGCCAAGCCATGCCTTCCCTGGACCAGAAACAAGCTTCCTAGGACCGGTTTCTGGCATTTCAGCCGTCTTCAGCCAGGCTTGCTTGAATCCAGTGGCAAAGTGAGCAAGGGACTCACGTCTGAGCATACCCTGCCAACTTATGGCGAACAAAGCAGTACAAAAGGGGGTGGTGATGGACGGAGCATCAGAACCAATCAAACACTCACACCCAGTCAACAGATCTGGGTTTGATCCATCACCATTCTTTAGCCCACTCTGCCACCCCAGTTCAGACATGGCCATATGCAAATCAGTCTGACCCTGTGCCTCATGGGAACAGTCCAGCCCGAACTGCCAAGCCATGCCTTCCCTGGACCAGAAACAAGCTTCCTAGGACCGGTTTCTGGCATTTCAGCCGTCTTCAGCCAGGCTTGCTTGAATCCAGTGGCAAAGTGAGCAAGGGACTCACGTCTGAGCATACCCTGCCAACTTATGGCGAACAAAGCAGTACAAAAGGGGGTGGTGATGGACGGAGCATCAGAACCAATCAAACACTCACACCCAGTCAACAGATCTGGGTTTGATCCATCACCATTCTTTAGCCCACTCTGCCACCCCAGTTCAGACATGGCCATATGCAAATCAGTCTGACCCTGTGCCTCATGGGAACAGTCCAGCCCGAACTGCCAAGCCATGCCTTCCCTGGACCAGAAACAAGCTTCCTAGGACCGGTTTCTGGCATTTCAGCCGTCTTCAGCCAGGCTTGCTTGAATCCAGTGGCAAAGTGAGCAAGGGACTCACGTCTGAGCATACCCTGCCAACTTATGGCGAACAAAGCAGTACAAAAGGGGGTGGTGATGGACGGAGCATCAGAACCAATCAAACACTCACACCCAGTCAACAGATCTGGGTTTGATCCATCACCATTCTTTAGCCCACTCTGCCACCCCAGTTCAGACATGGCCATATGCAAATCAGTCTGACCCTGTGCCTCATGGGAACAGTCCAGCCCGAACTGCCAAGCCATGCCTTCCCTGGACCAGAAACAAGCTTCCTAGGACCGGTTTCTGGCATTTCAGCCGTCTTCAGCCAGGCTTGCTTGAATCCAGTGGCAAAGTGAGCAAGGGACTCACGTCTGAGCATACCCTGCCAACTTATGGCGAACAAAGCAGTACAAAAGGGGGTGGTGATGGACGGAGCATCAGAACCAATCAAACACTCACACCCAGTCAACAGATCTGGGTTTGATCCATCACCATTCTTTAGCCCACTCTGCCACCCCAGTTCAGACATGGCCATATGCAAATCAGTCTGACCCTGTGCCTCATGGGAACAGTCCAGCCCGAACTGCCAAGCCATGCCTTCCCTGGACCAGAAACAAGCTTCCTAGGACCGGTTTCTGGCATTTCAGCCGTCTTCAGCCAGGCTTGCTTGAATCCAGTGGCAAAGTGGGCACAGGGTCAAGACTGATTTGCATATGGCTGGGTTCAAACTGGAATGGCATGGTGAGCAAAAAAACGATGGATTTAGGCCCAGATCTCTGTACTGGGGTGAATGTATGACATTGTTCTGCATTCTGTCCATCAATTGTTGTTTTTGCATTAGTCACCCCGAGTGGGAAGGGTATGCTCAGACGTGAGTCCCTTGCTCTCCATGCCACTGGAATCAAGCTATCCTGGCTGACGAGGGCTGAAAGCCCGAAACCGGTCCTAGGATGCTTGTTTCCAGTCCAGGGAGGACCTGGCTTGGCAGTTCGGGCTGGACTGTTCCCATGGGGCACAGGGTCAAGACTGATTTGCATATGGCTGGGTTCAAACTGGAATGGCATGGTGAGCAAAAAAACGATGGATTTAGGCCCAGATCTCTGTACTGGGGTGAATGTATGACATTGTTCTGCATTCTGTCCATCAATTGTTGTTTTTGCATTAGTCACCCCGAGTGGGAAGGGTATGCTCAGACGTGAGTCCCTTGCTCTCCATGCCACTGGAATCAAGCTATCCTGGCTGACGAGGGCTGAAAGCCCGAAACCGGTCCTAGGATGCTTGTTTCCAGTCCAGGGAGGACCTGGCTTGGCAGTTCGGGCTGGACTGTTCCCATGGGGCACAGGGTCAAGACTGATTTGCATATGGCTGGGTTCAAACTGGAATGGCATGGTGAGCAAAAAAACGATGGATTTAGGCCCAGATCTCTGTACTGGGGTGAATGTATGACATTGTTCTGCATTCTGTCCATCAATTGTTGTTTTTGCATTAGTCACCCCGAGTGGGAAGGGTATGCTCAGACGTGAGTCCCTTGCTCTCCATGCCACTGGAATCAAGCTATCCTGGCTGACGAGGGCTGAAAGCCCGAAACCGGTCCTAGGATGCTTGTTTCCAGTCCAGGGAGGACCTGGCTTGGCAGTTCGGGCTGGACTGTTCCCATGGGGCACAGGGTCAAGACTGATTTGCATATGGCTGGGTTCAAACTGGAATGGCATGGTGAGCAAAAAAACGATGGATTTAGGCCCAGATCTCTGTACTGGGGTGAATGTATGACATTGTTCTGCATTCTGTCCATCAATTGTTGTTTTTGCATTAGTCACCCCGAGTGGGAAGGGTATGCTCAGACGTGAGTCCCTTGCTCTCCATGCCACTGGAATCAAGCTATCCTGGCTGACGAGGGCTGAAAGCCCGAAACCGGTCCTAGGATGCTTGTTTCCAGTCCAGGGAGGACCTGGCTTGGCAGTTCGGGCTGGACTGTTCCCATGGGGCACAGGGTCAAGACTGATTTGCATATGGCTGGGTTCAAACTGGAATGGCATGGTGAGCAAAAAAACGATGGATTTAGGCCCAGATCTCTGTACTGGGGTGAATGTATGACATTGTTCTGCATTCTGTCCATCAATTGTTGTTTTTGCATTAGTCACCCCGAGTGGGAAGGGTATGCTCAGACGTGAGTCCCTTGCTCTCCATGCCACTGGAATCAAGCTATCCTGGCTGACGAGGGCTGAAAGCCCGAAACCGGTCCTAGGATGCTTGTTTCCAGTCCAGGGAGGACCTGGCTTGGCAGTTCGGGCTGGACTGTTCCCATTGGGCACAGGGTCAAGACTGATTTGCATATGGCTGGGTTCAAACTGGAATGGCATGGTGAGCAAAAAAACGATGGATTTAGGCCCAGATCTCTGTACTGGGGTGAATGTATGACATTGTTCTGCATTCTGTCCATCAATTGTTGTTTTTGCATTAGTCACCCCGAGTGGGAAGGGTATGCTCAGACGTGAGTCCCTTGCTCTCCATGCCACTGGAATCAAGCTATCCTGGCTGACGAGGGCTGAAAGCCCGAAACCGGTCCTAGGATGCTTGTTTCCAGTCCAGGGAGGACCTGGCTTGGCAGTTCGGGCTGGACTGTTCCCATGGGGCACAGGGTCAAGACTGATTTGCATATGGCTGGGTTCAAACTGGAATGGCATGGTGAGCAAAAAAACGATGGATTTAGGCCCAGATCTCTGTACTGGGGTGAATGTATGACATTGTTCTGCATTCTGTCCATCAATTGTTGTTTTTGCATTAGTCACCCCGAGTGGGAAGGGTATGCTCAGACGTGAGTCCCTTGCTCTCCATGCCACTGGAATCAAGCTATCCTGGCTGACGAGGGCTGAAAGCCCGAAACCGGTCCTAGGATGCTTGTTTCCAGTCCAGGGAGGACCTGGCTTGGCAGTTCGGGCTGGACTGTTCCCATGTGGGCACAGGGTCAAGACTGATTTGCATATGGCTGGGTTCAAACTGGAATGGCATGGTGAGCAAAAAAACGATGGATTTAGGCCCAGATCTCTGTACTGGGGTGAATGTATGACATTGTTCTGCATTCTGTCCATCAATTGTTGTTTTAGCTTGATTCCAGTGGCATGGAGAGCACGGGACTCAAGTCTGAGCATACCCGTCCCACTCGGGGTGACAAATACAAAAACAAAAGTTGATGGTCAGAATGCAGAACAATGTCATACATTCACCCCAATACAGAGATCTGGGACTAAATCCATCGTTTTTTTGCTCACCATGTCATTCCAGTTTGAACCCAGCCATATGCAAATCAGTCTTGACCCTGTGACTCATAGGAACAGTCCAGCCCGAACTGCCAAGCCAGGTCCTCCCTGGACTGGAATAAGCATCCTAGGACCGGATTTGGGGTTTCACCCCTCTTCAGCCAGGATAGCTTGATTCCAGTGGCATGGAGAGCACGGGACTCACCTCTGAGCATACCCATACCACTCGGGGTGAAAAATGCAAAAACAACAGTTGATGGTCAGAATGCAGAACAATGTCATACATTCACCCCAGTACAGAGATCTGGGCCTAAATCCATCGTTTTTTTGCTCACCATGCCATTCCAGTTTGAACCCAGCCATATGCAAATCAGTCGTGACCCTGTGCCTCATGGGAACAGTCCAGCCCGAACTGCCAAGCCAGGTCCTCCCTGGACTGGAATAAGCATCCTAGGACCGGTTTCGGGGTTTCACCCCTCTTCAGGCAGGATAGCTTGATTCCAGTGGCATGGAGAGCATGGGACTCACGTCTGAGCATACCCATCCAACTCGGGGTGAAAAATGCAAAAACAACAGTTGATGGTCAGAATGCAGAACAATGTCATACATTCACCCCAGTACAGAGATCTAGGCCTAAATCCATCGTTTTTTTGCTCACCATGCCATTCCAGTTTGAACCCAGCCATATGCAAATCAGTCTTGACCCTGTGCCTCATGGGAACAGTCCAGCCCGAACTGCCAAGCCAGGTCCTCCCTGGACTGGAATAAGCATCATAGGATCGGTTTCAAAGGTTTCACCCCTCTTCAGGCCGGATAGCTTGATTCAAGTGGCATGGAGAGCACGGGACTCACGTCTGAGCATACCCATACCACTCGGGGTGAAAAATGCAAAAACAACAGTTGATGGTCAGAATGCAGAACAATGTCATACATTCACCCCAGTACAGAGATCTGGGCCTAAATCCATTGTTTTTTGCTCACCATGCCATTCCAGTTTGAACCCAGCCATATGCAAATCAGTCTTGACCCTGTGCCTCATGGGAACAGTCCAGCCCGAACAGCCAAGCCAGGTCCTCCCTGGACTGGAATGAGCATCCTAGGACCGGTTTCGGGGTTTCACCCCTCTTCAGGCAGGATAGCTTGATTCCAGTGGAATAGGGAGCACGGGACTCACGTCTGAGCATACCCATCCCACTCGGGTTGACAAATGCAAAAACAACAGTTGATGGACAGAATGCAGAAAAATGTCATACATTCACCCCAGTACAGAGATCTGGGCCTAAATTAATTTTTTTTTGCTCACCATGTCATTCCAGTTTGAACCCAGCCATATGAAAATCAGTCTTGACCCTGTGCCTCATGGGAACAGTCAAGCCCGAAGTGCCAAGCCAGGTCCTCCCTGGACTGGAATAAGCATCCTAGGACCGGATTTGGTGTTTCACCCCTCTTCAGCCAGGACAGCTTGATTCCAGTGGCATGGAGAGCACGGGACTCAAGTCTGAGCATACCCGTCCCACTCGGGGTGACAAATGCAAAAACAAAAGTTGATGGTCAGAATGCAGAACAATGTCATACATTCACCCCAGTACAGAGATCTGGGACTAAATCCATCGTTTTTTTGCTCACCATGCCATTCCAGTTTGAACCCAGCCATATGCAAATCAGTCTTGACCCTGTGACTCATAGGAACAGTCCAGCCCGAACTGCCAAGCCAGGTCCTCCCTGGACTGGAATAAGCATCCTAGGACCGGATTTGGGGTTTCACCCCTCTTCAGCCAGGATAGCTTGATTCCAGTGGCATGGAGAGCACGGGACTCACGTCTGAGCATTCCCGTCCCACTCGGGGTGAGAAATGCAAAAACAACAGTTGATGGACAGAATGCAGAACAATGTCATACATTCACCCCAGTACAATGATCTGGGCCTAAATCCATCGTTTTTTTGCTCACCATGCCATTCCAATTTGAACCCAGCTATATGCAAATCAGTCTTGACCCTGTGCCTCATGGGAACAGTCCAGCCCGAACTGCCAAGCCAGGACCTCCCTGGACTGGAATAAGCATCCTAGGACCGGATTCAGGGTTTCACCCCTCTTCAGCCAGGACAGCTTGATTCCAGTGGCATGGAGAGCACGGGACTCACGTCTGAGCATACCCGTCCCACTCGGGGTGACAAATGCAAAAACAAAAGTAGATGGTCAGAATGCAGAACAATGTCATACATTCACCCCAGTACAGAGATCTGGGCCTAAATCCATCGTTTTTTTGCTCACCATGCCATTCCAGTTTGAACCCAGCCATATGCAAATCAGTCTTGACTCTGTGCCTCATGGGAACAGTCCAGCCCGTACTGCCAAGACAGGACCTCCCAGGACTGGAATAAGCATCCTAGGACCGGTTTCAGGGTTTCACCCCTCTTCAGCCAGAATAGTTTGATTCCATTGGCATAGAAAGCACGGGACTCACGGCTGAGCATACTCGTCCCACACGGGGTGACAAATGCAAAAACAACAGTTGATGGACAGAATGCAGAACAATGTCATACATTCACCCCAGTACAGAGATCTGGGCCTAAATCCATCGTTTTTTTGCTCACCATGTCATTCCAGTTTGAACCCAGCCATATGCAAATCAGTCTTGACCCTGTGCCTCATGGGAACAGTCCAGCCCGAACTGCCAAGCCAGGTCCTCCCTGGACTGGAATAAGCATCCTAGGATCGGTTTCGGGGTTTCAACCCTCTTCAGGCAGGATAGCTTGATTCAAGTGGCATGGAGAGCACGGGACTCACGTCTGAGCATACCCATACCACTCGGGGTGAAAAATGCAAAAACAACAGTTGATGGTCAGAATGCAGAACAATGTCATACATTCACCCCAGTACAGAGATCTGGGCCTAAATCCATCGTTTTTTTGCTCACCATGCCATTCCAGTTTGAACCCAGCCATATGCAAATCAGTCGTGACCCTGTGCCTCGCGGGAACAGTCCAGCCCGAACTGCCAAGCCAGGTCCTCCCTGGACTGGAATAAGCATCCTAGGACCGGTTTCGGGGTTTCACCCCTCTTCAGGCAGGATAGCTTGATTCCAGTGGCATGGAGAGCATGGGACTCACGTCTGAGCATACCCATCCAACTCGGGGTGAAAAATGCAAAAACAACAGTTGATGGTCAGAATGCAGAACAATGTCATACATTCACCCCAGTACAGAGATCTAGGCCTAAATCCATCATTTTTTTGCTCACCATGCCATTCCAGTTTGAACCCAGCCATATGCAAATCAGTCTTGACCCTGTGCCTCATGGGAACAGTCCAGCCCGAACTGCCAAGCCAGGTCCTCCCTGGACTGGAATAAGCATCCTAGGACCGGATTCGGGGTTTCACCCCTATTCAGCCAGGACAGCTTGATTCCAGTGGCATGGAGAGCACGGGACTCACGTCTGAGCATACCCGTCCCACTCGGGGTGACAAATGCAAAAACAAAAGTAGATGGTCAGAATGCAGAACAATGTCATACATTCACCCCAGTACAGAGATCTGGGCCTAAATCCATCGTTTTTTTTGCTCACCATGCCATTCCAGTTTGAACCCAGCCATATGCAAATCAGTCTTGACTCTGTGCCTCATGGGAACAGTCCAGCCCGCACTGCCAAGACAGGACCTCCCTGGACTGGAATAAGCATCCTAGGACCGGTTTCGGGGTTTCACGCCTCTTCAGCCAGAATAGTTTGATTCCAGTGGCATAGAAAGCACGGGACTCACGGCTGAGCATACTCGTCCCACACGGGGTGACAAATGGAAAAACAACAGTTGATGGACAGAATGCAGAACAATGTCATACATTCACCCCAGTACAAAGATCTGGGCCTAAATCCATCGTTTTTTTGCTCACCATGTCATTCCAGTTTGAACCCAGCCATATGCAAATCAGCCTTGACCCTGTGCCTCATGGGAACAGTCCAGCCCGAACTGCCAAGCCAGGTCCTCCCTGGACTGGAATAAGCATCCTAGGATCGGTTTCGGGGTTTCACCCCTCTTCAGGCAGGATAGCTTGATTCAAGTGGCATGGAGAGCACGGGACTCACGTCTGAGCATACCCATACCACTCGGGGTGAAAAATGCAAAAACAACAGTTGATGGTCAGAATGCAGAACAATGTCATACATTCACCCCAGTACAGAGATCTGGGCCTAAATCCATCGTTTTTTGCTCACCATGCCATTCCAGTTTGAACCCAGCCATATGCAAATCAGTCTTGACCCTGTGCCTCATGGGAACAGTCCAGCCTGAACTGCCAAGCCAGGTCCTCCCTGGACTGGAATGAGCATCCTAGGACCGGTTTCGGGGTTTCACCCCTCTTCAGGCAGGATGGCTTGATTCCAGTGGAATAGGGAGCACGGGACTTATGTCTGAGCATACCCATCCCACTCGGGTTGACAAATGCAAAAACAACAGTTGATGGACAGAATGCAGAAAAATGTCATACATTCACCCCAGTACAGAGATCTGGGCCTAAATTAATTTTTTTTGCTCCCCATGTCATTCCAGTTTGAACCCAGCCATATGCAAATCAGTCTTGACCCTGTGCCTCATGGGAACAGTCAAGCCCGAACTGCCAAGCCAGGTCCTCCCTGGACTGGAATAAGCATCCTAGGACCGGATTTGGGGTTTCACCCCACTTCAGCCAGGACAGCTTGATTCCAGTGGCATGGAGAGCACGGGACTCAAGTCTGAGCATACCCGTCCCACTCGGGGTGACAAATGCAAAAACAAAAGTTGTTGGTCAGAATGCAGAACAATGTCATACATTCACCCCAGTACAGAGATCTGGGACTAAATCCATCGTTTTTTTGCTCACCATGCCATTCCAGTTTGAACCCAGCCATATGCAAATCAGTCTTGACCCTGTGACTCATAGGAACAGTCCAGCCCGAACTGCCAAGCCAGGTCCTCCCTGGACTGGAATAAGCATCCTAGGACCGGATTTGGGCTTTCACCCCTCTTCTGCCAGGATAGCTTGATTCCAGTGGCATGGACAGCACGGGACTCACGTCTGAGCATTCCCGTCCCACTCAGGGTGAGAAATGCAAAAACAACAGTTGATGGACAGAATGCAGAACAATGTCATACATTCACCCCAGTACAATGATCTGGGCCTAAATCCATCGTTTTTTTGCTCACCATGCCATTCCAATTTGAACCCAGCTATATGCAAATCAGTCTTGACCCTGTGCCTCATGGGAACAGTCCAGCCCGAACTGCCAAGCCAGGACCTCCCTGGACTGGAATAAGCATTCTAGGACCGGTTTCAGGGTTTCACCCCTCTTCAGCCAGGACAGCTTGATTCCAGTGGCATGGAGAGCACGGGACTCACGTCTGAGTGTACCCGTCCTACTCGGGGTGAAAAATGCAAAAACAACGGTTGATGGTCAGAATGCAGAACAATGTCATACATTCACCCCAGTACAGAGATCTGGGCCTAAATCCATCCTTTTTACTCACCATGCCATTCCAGTTTGAACCCAGCCATATGCAAATCAGTCTTGACCCTGTGCCTCATGGGAACAGTCAAGCCCGAACTGCCAAGCCAGGTCCTCCCTGGACTGGAATTAGCATCCTAGGACGGGATTTGGGGTTTCACCCCTCTTCAGCCAGGACAGCTTGATTCCAGTGGCATGGAGAGCACGGGACTCAAGTCTGAGCATATCCGTCCCACTCGGGGTGACAAATGCAAAAACAAAAGTTGATGGTCAGAATATGTAGAACAATGTCATACATTCACCCCAGTACAGAGATCTGGGCCTAAATCCATCGTTTTTTTGCTCACCATGCCATTCCAGTTTGAACCCAGCCATATGCAAATCAGTCTTGACCCTGTGACTCATAGGAACAGTCCAGCCCGAACTGCCAAGCCAGGTCCTCCCTGGACTGGAATAAGCATCCTAGGATCGGTTTCGGGGTTTCACCCCTCTTCAGCCAGGATAGCTTGATTCCAGTGGCATGGAGAGCACAGGACTCACGTCTGAGCATTCCCGTCCCACTCGGGGTGAGAAATGCAAAAACAACAGTTGATGGACAGAATGCAGAACAATGTCATACATTCACCCCAATACAGTGATCTGGGCCTAAATCCATCGTTTTTTTGCTCACCATGCCATTCCAATTTGAAACCAGCTATATGCAAATCAGTCTTGACCCTGTGCCTCATGGGAACAGTCCAGCCCGAACTGCCAAGCCAGGACCCCCCTGGACTGGAATAAGTATCCTAGGACCGGATAAGGGGTTTCACCCCTCTTTAGCCAGGACAGCTTGATTCAAGTGGCATGGAGAGCACGGGACTCACGTCTGAGCATACCCGTCCCACTCGGGGTGACAAATGCAAAAACAACAGTTGATGGACTGAATGCAGAACAATGTCATACATTCACCCCAGTACAGAGATCTGGGCCTAAATTAATTTTTTTTTGCTCACCATGTCATTCCAGTTTGAACCCAGCCATATGCAAATCAGTCTTGACCCTGTGCCTCATGGGAACAGTCAAGCCCGAACTGCCAAGCCAGGTCTTCCCTGGACTGGAATAAGCATCCTAGGACCGGATTTGGGGTTTCACCCCTCTTCAGCCAGGACAGCTTGATTCCAGTGGCATGGAGAGCACGGGACTCAAGTCTGAGCATACCCGTCCCACTCGGGGTGACAAATGCAAAAACAAAAGTTGATGGTCAGAATGCAGAACAATGTCATACATTCACCCCAGTACAGAGATCTGGGACTAAATCCATCATTTTTTTGCTCACCATGCCATTCCAGTTTGAACCCAGCCATATGCAAATCAGTCTTAACCCTGTGACTCATAGGAACAGTCCTGCCCGAACTGCCAAGCCAGGTCCTCCCTGGACTGGAATAAGCATCCTAGGACCGGATTTGGGGTTTCACCCCTCTTCAGCCAGGATAGCTTGATTCCAGTGGCATGGAGAGCACGGGACTCACGTCTGAGCATTCCCGTCCCACTCGGGGTGAGAAATGCAAAAACAACAGTTGATGGACAGAATGCAGAACAATGTCATACATTCACCCCAGTACAATAATCTGGGCCTAAATCCATCGTTTTTTTGCTCACCATGCCATTCCAATTTGAACCCAGCTACATGCAAATCAGTCTTGACCCTGTGCCTCATGGGAACAGTCCAGCCCGAACTGCCAAGCCAGGACCTCCCTGGACTGGAATAAGCATCCTAGGACCGGATTCAGGGTTTCACCCCTCTTCAGCCAGGACAGCTTGATTCCAGTGGCATGGAGAGCATGGGACTCACGTCTGAGTATACCCGTCCCACTCGGGGTGAAAAATGCAAAAACAACAGTTGATGGTCAGAATGCAGAACAATGTCATATATTCACCCCAGTACAGAGATCTGGGCCTAAATCCATCGTTTTTTCTCACCATGCCATTCAGGTTGGAACCCAGCCATATGCAAATCAGTCTTGACCCTGTGCCTCATGGGAACAGTCCAGCCCGAACTGCCAAGCCAGGACCTCCCTGGACTGGAATAAGCATCCTAGGATCGGTTTCGGGGTTTCACCCCTCTTCAGGCAGGATAGCTTGATTCAAGTGGCATGGAGAGCACGGGACTCACGTCTGAGCATACCCATACCACTCGGGGTGAAAAATGCAAAAACAACAGTTGATGGTCAGAATGCAGAACAATGTCATACATTCACCCCAGTACAGAGATCTGGGCCTAAATCCATCATTTTTTGCTCACCATGCCATTCCAGTTTGAACCCAGCCATATGCAAATCAGTCTTGACCCTGTGCCTCATGGGAACAGTCCAGCCCGAACTGCCAAGCCAGGTCCTCCCTGGACTGGAATGAGCATCCTAGGACCGGTTTCGGGGTTTCACCCCTCTTCAGGCAGGATAGCTTGATTCCAGTGGAATAGGGAGAACGCGACTCACGTCTGATCATACCCATCCCACTCGGGTTGACAAATGCAAAAACAACAGTTGATGGACAGAATGCAGAAAAATGTCATACATTCACCCCAGTACAGAGATCTGGGCCTAAATTAATTTTTTTTTGCTCACCATGTCATTCCAGTTTGAACCGAGCCATATGAAAATCAGTCTTTACCCTGTGCCTCATGGGAACAGTCAAGCCCGAACTGCCAAGCCAGGTCTTCCCTGGACTGGAATAAGCATCCTAGGACCGGATTTGGGGTTTCACCCCTCTTCAGCCAGGACAGCTTGATTCCAGTGGCATGGAGAGCACGGGACTCAAGTCTGAGCATACCCGTCCCACTCGGGGTGACAAATGCAAAAACAAAAGTTGATGGTCAGAATGCAGAACAATGTCATACATTCACCCCAGTACAGAGATCTGGGACTACATCCATCGTTTTTTTGCTCACCATGCCATTCCAGTTTGAACCCAGCCATATGCAAATCAGTCTTTACCCTGTGACTCATAGGAACAGTCCAGCCCGAACTGCCAAGCCAGGTCCTCCCTGGACTGGAATAAGCATCCTAGGACCGGATTTGGGGTTTCACCCCTCTTCAGCCAGGATAGCTTGATTCCAGTGGCATGGAGAGCACGGGACTCACGTCTGAGCATTCCCGTCCCACTCGGGGTGAGAAATGCAAAAACAACAGTTGATGGACAGAATGCAGAACAATGTCATACATTCACCCCAGTACAATGATCTGGGCCTAAATCCATCGTTTTTTTGCTCACCATGCCATTCCAATTTGAACCCAGCTATATGCAAATCAGTCTTGACCCTGTGCCTCATGGGAACAGTCCAGCCCGAACTGCCAAGGCAGGACCTCCCTGGACTGGAATAAGCATCCTAGGACCGGATTCAGGGTTGCACCCCTCTTCAGCCAGGACAGCTTGATTCCAGTGGCATGGAGAGCACGGGACTCACGTCTGAGCATACCCGTCCCACTCGGGGTGACAAATGCAAAAACAAAAGTAGATGGTCAGAATGCAGAACAATGTCATACATTCACCCCAGTACAGAGATCTGGGCCTAAATCCATCGTTTTTTTGCTCACCATGCCATTCCAGTTTGAACCCAGCCATATGCAAATCAGTCTTGACTCTGTGCCTCATGGGAACAGTCCAGCCCGCACTGCCAAGACAGGACCTCCCTGGACTGGAATAAGCATCCTAGGACCGGTTTCGGGGTTTCACCCCTCTTCAGCCAGAATAGTTTGATTCCAGTAGCATAGAAAGCACGGGACTCACGGCTGATCATACTCGTCCAACACGGGGTGACAAATGCAAAAACAACAGTTGATGGACAGAATGCAGAACAATGTCATACATTCACCCCAGTACAAAGATCTGGGCCTAAATCCATCATTTTTTTGCTCACCATGTCATTCCAGTTTGAACCCAGCCATATGCAAATCAGTCTTGACCCTGTGCCTCATGGGAACAGTCCAGCCCGAACTGCCAAGCCAGGTCCTCCCTGGACTGGAATAAGCATCCTAGGATCGGTTTCGGGGTTTCACCCCTCTTCAGGCAGGATAGCTTGATTCAAGTGGCATGGAGAGCACGGGACTCACGTCTGAGCATACCCATACCACTCGGGGTGAAAAATGCAAAAACAACAGTTGATGGTCAGAATGCAGAACAATGTCATACATTCACCCCAGTACAGAGATCTGGGCCTAAATCCATCGTTTTTTTGCTCACCATGCCATTCCAGTTTGAACCCAGCCATATGCAAATCAGTCTTGACCCTGTGCCTCATGGGAACAGTCCAGCCCGAACTGCCAAGCCAGGTCCTCCCTGGACTGGAATAAGCATCCTAGGATCGGTTTCAAAGGTTTCACCCCTCTTCAGGCAGGATAGCTTGATTCAAGTGGCATGGAGAGCACGGGACTCACGTCTGAGCATACCCATACCACTCGGGGTGAAAAATGCAAAAACAACAATTGATGGTCAGAATGCAGAACAATGTCATACATTCACCCCAGTACAGAGATCTGGGCCTAAATCCATTGTTTTTTGCTCACCATGCCATTCCAGTTTGAACCCAGCCATATGCAAATCAGTCTTGACCCTGTGCCTCATGGGAACAGTCCAGCCCGAACAGCCAAGCCAGGTCCTCCCTGGACTGGAATGAGCATCCTAGGACCGGTTTCGGGGTTTCACCCCTCTTCAGGCAGGATAGCTTGATTCCAATGGAATAGGGAGCACGGGACTCACGTCTGAGCATACCCATCCCACTCGGGTTGACAAATGCAAAAACAACAGTTGATGGACAGAATGCAGAAAAATGTGATACATTCACCCCAGTACAGAGATCTGGGCCTAAATTAATGTTTTTTTGCTCACCATGTCATTCCAGTTTGAACCCAGCCATATGAAAATCAGTCTTGACCCTGTGCCTCATGGGAACAGTCAAGCCCGAAGTGCCAAGCCAGGTCCTCCCTGGACTGGAATAAGCATCCTAGGACCGGATTTGGTGTTTCACCCCTCTTCAGCCAGGACAGCTTGATTCCAGTGGCATGGAGAGCACGGGACTCAAGTCTGAGCATACCCGTCCCACTCGGGGTGACAAATGCAAAAACAAAAGTTGATGGTCAGAATGCAGAACAATGTCATACATTCACCCCAGTACAGAGATCTGGGACTAAATCCATCGTTTTTTTGCTCACCATGCCATTCCAGTTTGAACCCAGCCATATGCAAATCAGTCTTGACCCTGTGACTCATAGGAACAGTCCAGCCCGAACTGCCAAGCCAGGTCCTCCCTGGACTGGAATAAGCATCCTAGGACCGGATTTGGGGTTTCACCCCTCTTCAGCCAGGATAGCTTGATTCCAGTGGCATGGAGAGCACGGGACTCACGTCTGAGCATTCCCGTCCCACTCGGGGTGAGAAATGCAAAAACAACAGTTGATGGACAGAATGCAGAACAATGTCATACATTCACCCCAGTACAATGATCTGGGCCTAAATCCATCGTTTTTTTGCTCACCATGCCATTCCAATTTGAACCCAGCTATATGCAAATCAGTCTTGACCCTGTGCCTCATGGGAACAGTCCAGCCCGAACTGCCAAGCCAGGACCTCCCTGGACTGGAATAAGCATCCTAGGACCGGATTCAGGGTTTCACCCCTCTTCAGCCAGGACAGCTTGATTCCAGTGGCATGGAGAGCACGGGACTCACGTCTGAGCATACCCGTCCCACTCGGGGTGACAAATGCAAAAACAAAAGTAGATGGTCAGAATGCAGAACAATGTCATACATTCACCCCAGTACAGAGATCTGGGCCTAAATCCATCGTTTTTTTGCTCACCATGCCATTCCAGTTTGAACCCAGCCATATGCAAATCAGTCTTGACTCTGTGCCTCATGGGAACAGTCCAGCCCGTACTGCCAAGACAGGACCTCCCAGGACTGGAATAAGCATCCTAGGACCGGTTTCAGGGTTTCACCCCTCTTCAGCCAGAATAGTTTGATTCCATTGGCATAGAAAGCACGGGACTCACGGCTGAGCATACTCGTCCCACACGGGGTGACAAATGCAAAAACAACAGTTGATGGACAGAATGCAGAACAATGTCATACATTCACCCCAGTACAGAGATCTGGGCCTAAATCCATTGTTTTTTTGCTCACCATGTCATTCCAGTTTGAACCCAGCCATATGCAAATCAGTCTTGACCCTGTGCCTCATGGGAACAGTCCAGCCCAAACTGCCAAGCCAGGTCCTCCCTGGACTGGAATAAGCATCCTAGGATCGGTTTCGGGGTTTCAACCCTCTTCAGGCAGGATAGCTTGATTCAAGTGGCATGGAGAGCACGGGACTCACGTCTGAGCATACCCATACCACTCGGGGTGAAAAATGCAAAAACAACAGTTGATGGTCAGAATGCAGAACAATGTCATACATTCACCCCAGTACAGAGATCTGGGCCTAAATCCATCGTTTTTTTGCTCACCATGCCATTCCAGTTTGAACCCAGCCATATGCAAATCAGTCGTGACCCTGTGCCTCGCGGGAACAGTCCAGCCCGAACTGCCAAGCCAGGTCCTCCCTGGACTGGAATAAGCATCCTAGGACCGGTTTCGGGGTTTCACCCCTCTTCAGGCAGGATAGCTTGATTCCAGTGGCATGGAGAGCATGGGACTCACGTCTGAGCATACCCATCCAACTCGGGGTGAAAAATGCAAAAACAACAGTTGATGGTCAGAATGCAGAACAATGTCAGACATTCACCCCAGTACAGAGATCTGGGCCTAAATTAATTTTTTTTTGCTCACCATGTCATTTCAGTTTGAACCCAGCCATATGCAAATCAGTCTTGACCCTGTGCCTCATGGGAACAGTCAAGCCCGAACTGCCAAGCCAGGTCCTCCCTGGACTGGAATAAGCATCCTAGGACCGGATTTGGGGTTTCACCCCACTTCAGCCAGGACAGCTTGATTCCAGTGGCATGGAGAGCACGGGACTCAAGTCTGAGCATACCCGTCCCACTCGGGGTGACAAATGCAAAAACAAAAGTTGTTGGTCAGAATGCAGAACAATGTCATACATTCACCCCAGTACAGAGATCTGGGACTAAATCCATTGTTTTTTTGCTCACCATGCCATTCCAGTTTGAACCCAGCCATATGCAAATCAGTCTTGACCCTGTGACTCATAGGAACAGTCCAGCCCGAACTGCCAAGCCAGGTCCTCCCTGGACTGGAATAAGCATCCTAGGAACGGATTTGGGGTTTCACCCCTCTTCTGCCAGGATAGCTTGATTCCAGTGGCATGGACAGCACGGGACTCACGTCTGAGCATTCCCGTCCCACTCAGGGTGAGAAATGCAAAAACAACAGTTGATGGACAGAATGCAGAACAATGTCATACATTCACCCCAGTACAATGATCTGGGCCTAAATCCATCGTTTTTTTGCTCACCATGCCATTCCAATTTGAACCCAGCTATATGCAAATCAGTCTTGACCCTGTGCCTCATGGGAACAGTCCAGCCCGAACTGCCAAGCCAGGACCTCGCTGGACTGGAATAAGCATCCTAGGACCGGTTTCAGGGTTTCACCCCTCTTCAGCCAGGACAGCTTGATTCCAGTGGCATGGAGAGCACGGGACTCACGTCTGAGTATACCCGTCCTACTCTGGGTGAAAAATGCAAAAACAACGGTTGATGGTCAGAATGCAGAACAATGTCATACATTCACCCCAGTACAGAGATCTGGGCCTAAATCCATCGTTTTTTACTCACCATGCCATTCCAGTTTGAACCCAGCCATATGCAAATCAGTCTTGACCCTGTGCCTCATGGGAACAGTCAAGCCCGAACTGCCAAGCCAGGTCCTCCCTGGACTGGAATAAGCATCCTAGGACGGGATTTGGGGTTTCACCCCTCTTCAGCCAGGACAGCTTGATTCCAGTGGCATAGAAAGCACGGGACTCAAGTCTGAGCATATCCGTCCCACTCGGGGTGACAAATGCAAAAACAAAAGTTGATGGTCAGAATATGCAGAACAATGTCATACATTCACCCCAGTACAGAGATCTGGGCCTAAATCCATCGTTTTTTTGCTCACCATGCCATTCCAGTTTGAACCCAGCCATATGCAAATCAGTCTTGACCCTGTGACTCATAGGAACAGTCCAGCCCGAACTGCCAAGCCAGGTCCTCCCTGGACTGGAATAAGCATCCTAGGATCGGTTTCGGGGTTTCACCCCTCTTCAGCCAGGATAGCTTGATTCCAGTGGCATGGAGAGCACAGGACTCACGTCTGAGCATTCCCGTCCCACTCGGGGTGAGAAATGCAAAAACAACAGTTGATGGACAGAATGCAGAACAATGTCATACATTCACCCCAATACAGTGATCTGGGCCTAAATCCATCGTTTTTTTGCTCACCATGCCATTCCAATTTGAACCCAGCTATATGCAAATCAGTCTTGACCCTGTGCCTCATGGGAACAGTCCAGCCCGAACTGCCAAGCCAGGACCCTCCTGGACTGGAATAAGTATCCTAGGACCGGATAAGGGGTTTCACCCCTCTTTAGCCAGGACAGCTTGATTCAAGTGGCATGGAGAGCACGGGACTCACGTCTGAGCATACCCGTCCCACTCGGGGTGACAAATGCAAAAACAAAAGTAGATGGTCAGAATGCAGATCAATGTCATACATTCACCCCAGTACAGAGATCTAGGCCTAAATCCATCATTTTTTTGCTCACCATGTCATTCCAGTTTGAACCCAGCCATATGCAAATCAGTCTTGACCCTGTGCCTCATGGGAAAAGTCCAGCCCGAACTGCCAAGCCAGGTCCTCCCTGGACTGGAATAAGCATCTTAGGACCGGTTTCGGGGTTTCACCCCTCTTCAGGCAGGATAGCTTGATTCCAGTGCCATTGGGAGCACGGGACTCACGTCTGAGCATACCCGTCCCACTCGGGGTGACAAATGCAAAAACAACAGTTGATGGACAAAATGCAGAACAATGTCATACATTCACCCCAGTACAGAGATCTGGGCCAAAATCCATCGTTTTTTTGCTCACCATGCCATTCCAGTTTGAACCCAGCCATATGCAAGTCAGTCTTGACCCTGTGCCTCATGGGAACAGTCCAGCCCGCACTGCCAAGCCAGGTCCTCCCTGGACTGGAATAAGCATCCTAGGACCGGTTTCGGGGTTTTACCCCTCTTCAGCCAGAATAGTTTGATTCCAAAGGCATAGAAAGCACAGGACTCACGGCTGAGCATACTCGTCGGACTCGGGGTGACAAATGCAAAAACAACAGTTGATGGACAGAATGCAGAACAATGTCATACATTCACCCCAGTACAGAGATCTGGGCCTAAATCCATCGTTTTTTTGCTCACCATGTCATTACAGTTTGAACCCAGCCATATGCAAATCAGTCTTGACCCTGTGCCTCATGGGAACAGTCCAGCCCGAACTGCCAAGCCAGGTCCTCCCTGGACTTGAATAAGCATCCTAGGACCGGTTCGGGGTTTCACCCCTCTTCAGCCAGAATAGTTTGATTCCAGTGGCATAGAGAGCACGGGACTCACGGCTGAGCATACTCGTCCCACTCGGGGTGACAAATGCAAAAACAACAGTTGATGGACAGAATGCAGAACAATGTCATACATTCACCCCAGTACAGAGATCTGGGCATAAATCCATCGTTTTTTTGCTCACCATGTCATTCCAGTTTGAACCCAGCCATATGCAAATCAGTCTTGACCCTGTGCCTCATTGGAACAGTCCAGCCCGAACTGCCAAGCCAGGTCCTCCCTGGACTGGAATAAGCATCCTAGGATCGGTTTCGGGGTTTCACCCCTCTTCAGGCAGGATAGCTTGATTCAAGTGGCATGGAGAGCACGGGACTCACGTCTGAGCATACCCATACCACTCGGGGTGAAAAATGCAAAAACAACAGTTGATGGTCAGAATGCTGAACAATGTCATACATTCACCCCAGTACAGAGATCTGGGCCTAAATCCATCATCTTTTGCTCACCATGCCATTCCAGTTTGAACCCAGCCATATGCAAATCAGTCTTGACCCTGTGTTTCATGGGAACAGTCCAGCCCGAACTGCCAAGCCAGGTCCTCCCTGGACTGGAATGAGCAACCTAGGACCGGTTTCGGGATTTCACCCCTCTTCAGGCAGGATATCTTGATTCCAGTGGAATAGGGAGCACGGGACTTAAGTCTGAGCATACCCATCCCACTCGGGTTGACAAATGCAAAAAAAACAGTTGATGGACAGAATGCAGAAAAATGTCATACATTCACACCAGAACAGAGATCTGGGCCTAAATTTTTTTTTTTTTGCTCACCATGCCATTCCAGTTTGAACCCAGCCATATGCAAATCAGTCTTGATCCTGTGACCCACAGGAACAGTCCAGCCCGAACTGCCAAGCCAGGTCCTCCCTGGACTGGAATAAGCATCCTAGGATCGGTTTCGGGGTTTCACCCTTCTTCAGCCAGGATAGCTTGATTCCAGTGGCATGGAGAGCACGGGACTCACGTCTGAGCATTCCCGTCCCACTCGGGGTGAGAAATGCAAAAACAACAGTTGATGGACAGAATGCAGAACAATGTCATACATTCACCCCAGTACAGTGATCTGGGCCTAAATCCATCGTTTTTTTGCTCACCATGCCATTCCAATTTGAACCCAGCTATATGCAAATCAGTCTTGAGCCTGTGCCTCATGGGAACAGTCCAGCCAGAACTGCCAAGCCAGGACCTCCCTGGACTGGAATAAGCATCCTAGGACCGGATTCGGGGTTTCACCCCTCTTCAGCCAGGACAGCTTGATTCTAGTGGCATGGAGAGCACGGGACTCACGTCTGAGCATACCCGTCCCACTCGGGGTGACAAATGCAAAAACAAAAGTAGATGGTCAGAATGCAGAACAATGTCATACATTCACCCCAGTACAGAGATCTGGGCCTAAATCCATCGTTTTTTTGCTCACCATGTCATTCCAGTTTTAACCCAGCCATAGGCTAATCAGTCTTGACCCTGTGCCTCATGGGAACAGTCCAGCCCGAACTGCCAAGCCAGGTCCTCCCTGGACTAGAATAAGCATCCTAGGACCGGTTTCGGGGTTTCACCCCTCTTCAGGCAGGATAGCTTGATTCCAGTGGCATGGAGAGCACGGGACTCACATCTGAGCCTACCCAAATCACTCGGGGTGAACAATGCAAAAACAACAGATGATGGTCAAAATGCAGAACAATGTCATACATTCACCCCAGTACAGAGATCTGGGCCTAAATCCATGGTTTTTTGCTCACCATGCCATTCCAGTTTGAACCCAGCCATATGCAAATCAGTCTTGACCCTGTGCCTCATGGGAACAGTCAAGCCTGAACTGCCAAGCCAGGTCCTCCCTGGACTAGAATAAGCATCCTAGGACCGGTTTCGGGGTTTCACCCCTCTTCAGGCAGGATAGCTTGATTCCAGTGGCATGGAGAGCACGGGACTCACATCTGAGCATACCCAAACCACTCGGGGTGAACAATGCAAAAACAACAGTTGATGGTCAGAATGCAGAACAATGTCATACATTCACCCCAGTACAGAGATCTGGGCCTAAATCCATCGTTTTTTGCTCACCATGCCATTCCAGTTTGAACCCAGCCATATGCAAATCAGTCTTGACCCTGTGCCTCATGGGAAAAGTCCAGCCCGAACTGCCAAGCCAGGTCCTCCCTGGACTGGAATAAGCATCTTAGGACCGGTTTCGGGGTTTCACCCCTCTTCAGGCAGGATAGCTTGATTCCAGTGCCATTGGGAGCACGGGACTCACGTCTGAGCATTCCCATCCCACTCGGGGTGACAAATGCAAAAACAACAGTTGATGGACAGAATGCAGAACAATGTCATACATTCACCCCAGTACAGAGATCTGGGCCTAAATCCATCGTTTTTTTGCTCACCATGTCATTACAGTTTGAACCCAGCCATATGCAAATCAGTCTTGACCCTGTGCCTCATGGGAACAGTCCAGCCCGAACTGCCAAGCCAGGTCCTCCCTGGACTGGAATAAGCATCCTAGGATCGGTTTCGGGGTTTCACCCCTCTTCAGGCAGGATAGCTTGATTCAAGTGGAATGGAGAGCACGGGACTCACGTCTGAGCATACCCATACCACTCGGGGTGAAAAATGCAAAAACAACAGTTGATGGTCAGAATGCAGAACAATGTCATACATTCACCCCAGTACAGAGATCTGGGCCTAAATCCATCGTTTTTTGCTCACCATGCCATTCCAGTTTGAACCCAGCCATATGCAAATCAGTCTTGACCCTGTGCCTCATGGGAACAGTCCAGCCCGAACTGCCAAGCCAGGTCCTCCCTGGACTGGAATAAGCATCCTAGGACCGGTTTTGGGGTTTTACCCCTCTTCAGCCAGAATAGTTTGATTCCAAAGGCATAGAAAGCACGGGACTCACGGCTGAGCATACTCGTCGGACTCGGGGTGACAAATGCAAAAACAACAGTTGATGGACAGAATGCAGAACAATGTCATACATTCACCCCAGTACAGAGATCTGGGCCTAAATCCATCGTTTTTTGCTCACCATGTCATTACAGTTTGAACCCAGCCATATGCAAATCAGTCTTGACCCTGTGCCTCATGGGAACAGTCCAGCCCGAACTGCCAAGCCAGGTCCTCCCTGGACTGGAATAAGCATCCTAGGATCGGTTTCGGGGTTTCACCCCTCTTCAGGCAGGATAGCTTGATTCAAGTGGAATGGAGAGCACAGGACTCACGTCTGAGCGTACCCATACCACTCGGGGTGAAAAATGCAAAAACAACAGTTGATGGTCAGAATGCAGAACAATGTCATACATTCACCCGAGTACAGAGATCTGGGCCTAAATCCATCGTTTTTTTGCTCACCATGCCATTCCAGTTTGAACCCAGCCATATGCAAATCAGTCTTGACCCTGTGCCTCATGGGAACAGTCCAGCCCGAACTGCCAAGCCAGGTCCTCCCTGCACTGGAATAAGCATCCTAGGACTGGTTTCGGGGTTTCACCCCTCTTCAGCCAGGATAGCTTGATTCCAGTGGCATGGAGAGCACAGGACTCACGTCTGAGCATACCCGTCCCACTCGGGATGAAAAATGCAAAAACAACAGTTGATGGACAGAATGCAGAACAATGTCATACATTCACCCCAGTACAGAGATCTGGGCCTAAATCCATCGTTTTTTTGCTCACCATGCCATTCCAGTTTGAACCCAGCCATATGCAAATCAGTCTTGACCCTGTGCCTCATGGGAACAGTCCAGCTCGAACTGCCAAGCCAGGTCCTCCCTGGACTGGAATAAGCATCCTAGGACCGGTTTCGGGGTTTCACCCCTCTTCAGCCAGGACAGCTTGATTCCAGTGGCATGGAGAGCACGGGACTCACGTCTGAGCATACCCGTCCCACTCGGGGTGACAAATGCAAAAACAAAAGTAGATGGTCAGAATGCAGAACAATGTCATACATTCACCCCAGTACATAGATCTGGGCCTAAATCCATCGTTTTTTTGCTCACCATGCCATTCCAATTTGAACCCAGCCACATGCAAATCAGTCTTGACTCTGTGCCTCATGGGAACAGTCCAGCCCGCACTGCCAAGACAGGTCCTCCCTGGACTGGAATAAGCATCCTAGGACCGGTTTCGGGGTTTCACCCCTCTTCAGCCAGAATAGTTTGATTCCAGTGGCATAGAGAGCACGGGACTCACGGCTGAGCATACTCGTCCCACTCGGGGTGACAAATGCAAAAACAACAGTTGATGGACAGAATGCAGAACAATGTCATACATTCACCCCAGTACAGAGATCTGGGCATAAATCCATCGTTTTTTTGCTCACCATGTCATTCCAGTTTGAACCCAGCCATATGCAAATCAGTCTTGACCCTGTGCCTCATTGGAACAGTCCAGCCCGAACTGCCAAGCCAGGTCCTCCCTGGACTGGAATAAGCATCCTAGGATCGGTTTCGGGGTTTCACCCCTCTTCAGGCAGGATAGCTTGATTCAAGTGGCATGGAGAGCACGGGACTCACGTCTGAGCATACCCATACCACTCGGGGTGAAAAATGCAAAAACAACAGTTGATGGTCAGAATGCTGAACAATGTCATACATTCACCCCAGTACAGAGATCTGGGCCTAAATCCATCATCTTTTGCTCACCATGCCATTCCAGTTTGAACCCAGCCATATGCAAATCAGTCTTGACCCTGTGTTTCATGGGAACAGTCCAGCCCGAACTGCCAAGCCAGGTCCTCCCTGGACTGGAATGAGCAACCTAGGACCGGTTTCGGGATTTCACCCCTCTTCAGGCAGGATATCTTGATTCCAGTGGAATAGGGAGCACGGGACTCACGTCTGAGCATACCCATCCCACTCGGGTTGACAAATGCAAAAAAAACAGTTGATGGACAGAATGCAGAAAAATGTCATACATTCACCCCAGAACAGAGATCTGGGCCTAAATTATTTTTTTTTTGCTCACCATGCCATTCCAGTTTGAACCCAGCCATATGCAAATCAGTCTTGACCCTGTGCCTCATGGGAACAGTCAAGCCTGAACTGCCAAGCCAGGTCCTCCCTGGACTGGAATAAGCATCCTAGGACCGGATTTGGGGTTTCACCCCTCTTCAGCCAGGACAGCTTGATTCCAGTGGCATGGAGAGCACGGGACTCAAGTCTGAGCATACCCGTCCCACTCGGGGTGACAAATGCAAAAACAAAAGTTGATGGTCAGAATGCAGAACAATGTCATACATTCACCCCAGTACAGAGATCTAGGCCTAAATCCATCGTTTTTTTGCTCACCATGTCATTCCAGTTTGAACCCAGCCATATGCAAATCAGTCTTGACCCTGTGCCTCATGGGAACAGTCCAGCCCGAACTGCCAAGCCAGGTCCTCCCTGGACTGGAATAAGCATCCTAGGACCGGTTTCGGGGTTTCACCCCTCTTCAGGCAGGATAGCTTGATTCCAGTGGCATGGAGAGCACGGGACTCACATCTGAGCATACCCAAACCACTCGGGGTGAACAATGCAAAAACAACAGTTGATGGTCAGAATGCAGAACAATGTCATACATTCACCCCAGTACAGAGATCTGGGCCTAAATCCATCGTTTTTTGCTCACCATGCCATGCCAGTTTGAACCCAGCCATATGCAAATCAGTCTTGACCCTGTGCCTCATGGGAACAGTCCAGCCCGAACTGCCAAGCCACGTCCTCCCTGGACTGGAATAAGCATCCTAGGACCGGTTTCGGGGTTTCACCCCTCTTCAGGCAGGATAGCTTGATTCCAGTGCCATAGGGAGCACGGGACTCACGTCTGAGCATTCCCATCCCACTCGGGGTGACAAATGCAAAAACAACAGTTTATGGACAGAATGCAGAACAATGTCATACATTCACCCCAGTACAGAGATCTGGGCCAAAATCCATTGTTTTTTTGCTCACCACGCCATTCCAGTTTGAACCCAGCCATATGCAAATCAGTCTTGACCCTGTGCCTCATGGGAACAGTCCAGCCCGAACTGCCAAGCCAGGTCCTACCTGGACTGAAATAAGCATCCTAGGACTGGATTTGGGGTTTCACCCCTCTTCAGCCAGGACAGCTTGATTCCAGTGGCATGGAAAGCACGGGACTCACGTCTGAGCATACCCGTCCCACTAGGGGTGACAAATGCAAAAACAAAAGTAGATTGTCAGAATGCAGAAAAATGTCATACATTCACCCCAGTACAGAGATCTGGGCCTAAATCCATCGTTTTTTTGCTCACCATGCCATTCCAGTTTGAACCCAGCCATATGCAAATCAGTCTTGACCCTGTGCCTCATGGGAACAGTCCAGCCCGAACTGCCAAGCCAGGTCCTCTCTGGACTGGAATAAGCATCCTAGGACCTGTTTCGGGGTTTCACCCCTCTTCAGGCAGGATAGCTTGATTCCAGTGGCATGGAGAGCATGGGACTCACGTCTGAGCATACCCATCCAACTCAGGGTGAAAAATGCAAAAACAACAGTTGATGGTCAGAATGCAGAACAATGTCATACATTCACCCCAGTACAGAGATCTGGGCCTAAATCCATCGTTTTTTTGCTCACCATGCCATTCCAGTTTGAACCCAGCCATATGCAAATCAGTCTTGACCCTGTGCCTCATGGGAACAGTCCAGCCCGAACTGCCAAGCCAGGTCCTCCCTGGACTGGAATAAGCATCCTAGGACCGGATTAGGGGTTTCACCCCTCTTCAGCCAGGACAGCTTGATTCCAGTGGCATGGAGAGCACGGGACTCACGTCTGAGCATACCCGTCCCACTCGGGGTGACAAATGCAAAAACAAAAGTAGATGGTCAGAATGCAGAACAATGTCATACATTCACCCCAGTACAGAGATCTGGGCCTAAATCCATCGTTTTTTTGCTCACCATGCCATTCCAGTTTGAACCCAGCCATATGCAAATCAGTCTTGACTCTTTGCCTCTTGGGAACAGTCCAGCCCGCATTGCCATGACAGGTCCTCCCTGGACTGGAATAAGCATCCTAGGACCGGTTTCGGGGTTTCACCCCTCTTCAGCCAGAATAGTTTGATTCGAGTGGCATGGAGAGCACGGGACTCACGGCTGAGCATACTCGTCCCACTCGGGTGACAAATGCAAAAACAACAGTTGATGGACAGAATGCAGAACAATGTCATACATTCACCCCAGTACAAAGATCTGGGCCTCAATCCATCGTTTTTTTGCTCACCATGCCATTCCAGTTTGAACCCATCCATATGCAAATCAGTCTTGACCCTGTGCCTCATGGGAACAGTTTAGCCCGCACTGCCAAGCCAGGTCCTCCCTGGACTGGAAGAAGCATCCTAGGACCGGTTTAGGGGTTTCACCCCTCTTTAGCCAGAATAGTTTGATTCCAGTGGCATGGAGAGCACGGGACTCACGTCTGAGCATACCCGTCCCACTCGGGGGGACAAATGCAAAAACAACAGTTGATGGACAGAATGCAGAACAATGTCATACATTCACCCCAGTACAGAGATCTGGGCCTAAATCCATGGTTTTTTTGCTCACCATGTCATTCTAGTTTGAACCCAGCCATATACAAATCAGTCTTGACCCTGTGCCTCATGGGGACAGTCCAGCCCGAACTGCCAAGCCAGGTCCTCCCTGGACTGGAATAAGCATCCTAGGACCGGTTTCGGGGTTTCACCCCTCTTCAGCCAGAATAGTTTGATTCCAGTGGCATGGAGAGCACGGGACTCACGGCTGAGCATACTCGTCCCACTCGGGGTGACAAATGCAAAAACAACAGTTGATGGACAGAATGCAGAACAATGTCATACATTCACCCCAGTACAGAGATCTGGGCCTAAATCCATCGTTTTGTTGCTCACCATGTCATTCCAGTTTGAACCCAGCCATATGCAAATCAGTCTTGACCCTGTGCCTCATGGGAACAGTCCAGCCCGCATTGCCATGCCAGGTCCTCCCTGGACTGGAATAAGCATCCTAGGACCGGTTTCGGGGTTTCACCCCTCTTCAGCCAGGATAGCTTGATTCCAGTGGCATGGAGAGCACGGGACTCACGTCTGAGCATACCCGTCCCACTCGAGGTGAAAAATGCAAAAACAACAGTTGATGGACAGAATGCAGAACAATGTCATACATTCACCCCAGTACAGAGATCTGGGCCTAAATCCATCGTTTTTTTGCTCACCATGCCATTCCAGTTTGAACCCAGCCATATGCAAATCAGTCTTGACCCTGTGCCTCATGGGAACAGTCCAGCCCGAACTGCCAAGCCAGGTCCTCCCTGGACTGGAATAAGCATCCTAGGACCGGTTTCGGGGTTTCACCCCTCTTCAGGCAGGATAGCTTGATTCCAGTGCCATAGGGAGCACGGGACTCACGTCTGAGCATTCCCATCCCACTCGGGGTGACAAATGCAAAAACAACAGTTGATGGACAGAATGCAGAACAATGTCATACATTCACCCCAGTACAGAGATCTGGGCCTAAATCCATCGTTTTTTTGCTCACCATGCCATTCCAGTTTGAACCCAGCCATATGCAAATCAGTCTTGACCCTGTGCCTCATGGGAACAGTCCAGCCCGAACTGCCAAGCCAGGTCCTCCCTGGACTGGAATAAGCATCCTAGGACCGGTTTCGGGGTTTCACCCCTCTTCAGGCAGGATAGCTTGATTCCAGTGGCATGGAGAGCACGGGACTCACGTCTGAGCATACCCGTCCCACTCGAGGTGAAAAATGCAAAAAACAACAGTTGATGGACAGAATGCAGAACAATGTCATACATTCACCCCAGTACAGAGATCTGGGCCTAAATCTATCGTTTTTTGCTCACCATGCCATTCCAGTTTGAACCCAGCCATATGCAAATCAGTCTTGACTCTGTGCCTCATGAGAACTGTCCAGCCCGAACTGCCAAGCCAGGTCCCCCCTAGACTGGAATAAGCATCCTAGGACCGGTTTCGGGGTTTCACCCCTCTTCAGCCAGGATAGCTTGATTCCAGTGGCATGGAGAGCACGGGACTCACGTCTGAGCATACCCGTCCCACTCGAGGTGAAAAATGCAAAAACAACAGTTGATAGACAGAATGCAGAACAATGTCATACATTCACCCCAGTACAGAGATCTGGGCCTAAATCCATCGTTTTTTTGCTCACCATGCCATTCCAGTTTGAACCCAGCCATATGCAAATCAGTCTTGACCCTGTGACTCATAGGAACAGTCCAACCCGAACTGCCAAGCCAGGTCCTCCCTGGACTGGAATAAGCATCCTAGGACCGGTTTCGTGGTTTCACCCCTCTTCAGCCAGGATAGCTTGATTCCAGTGGCATGGAGAGCACGGGACTCACGTCTGAGCATTCCCGTCCCACTCGGGGTGACAAATGCAAAAACAACAGTTGATGGACAGAATGCAAAACAATGTCATACATTCACCCCAGTACAGAGATCTGGGCCTAAATCCATCGTTTTTTTGCTCACCATGCCATTCCAGTTTGAACCCAGCCATATGCAAATCAGTCTTGACCCTGTGCCTCATGGGAACAGTCCAGCCCGAACTGCCAAGCCAGGTCCTCCCTGGACTGGAATAAGCATCCTAGGACCGGTTTCGGGGTTTCACCCCTCTTCAGGCAGGATAGCTTGATTCCAGTGGCATGGAGAGCATGGGACTCACGTCTGAGCATACCCATCCAACTCGGGGTGAAAAATGCAAAAACAGTTGATGGTCAGAATGCAGAACAATGTCATACATTCACCCCAGTACAGAGATCTGGGCCTAAATCCATCGTTTTTTTGCTCACCATGCCATTCCAGTTTGAACCCAGCCATATGCAAATCAGTCTTGACCCTGTGCCTCATGGGAACAGTCCAGCCCGAACTGCCAAGCCAGGTCCTCCCTGGACTGGAATAAGCATCCTAGGACCGGTTTCGGGGTTTCACCCCTCTTCAGCCAGAATAGTTTGATTCCAGTGGCATGGAGAGCACGGGACTTACGGCTGAGCATACTCGTCCCACTCGGGGTGACAAATGCAAAAACAACAGTTGATGGACAGAATGCAGAACAATGACATACATTCATCCCAGTACAGAGATCTGGGCCTAAATCCATCAATTTTTTCCTCACCATGTCATTCCAGTTTGAACCCAGCCATATGCAAATCAGTCTTGACCCTGTGCCTCATGGGAACAGTCCAGCCCGAACTGCCAAGCCAGGTCCTCCCTGGACGGGAATAAGCATCCTAGGATCGGTTTCGGGGTTTCACCCCTCTTCAGGCAGGATAGCTTGATTCAAGTGGCATGGAGAGCACAGGACTCACGTCTGAGCATACCCATACCACTCGGGGTGAAAAATGCAAAAACAACAGTTGATGGTCAGAATGCAGAACAATGTCATACATTCACCCCAGTACAGAGATCTGGGCCTAAATTCATTTTTTTTTGCTCACCATGTCATTCCAGTTTGAACCCAGCCATATGCAAATCAGTCTTGACCCTGTGCCTCATGGGAACAGTCAAGCCCGAACTGCCAAGCCAGGTCCTCCCTGGACTGGAAAAAGCATCCTAGGACCGGATTTGGGGTTTCACCCTCTTCAGCCAGGACAGCTTGATTCCAGTGGCATGGAGAGCACAGGACTCACGTCTGAGCATACCCGTCCCACTCGGGGTGACAAATGCAAAAACAAAAGTTGATGGTCAGAATGCAGAACAATGTCATACATTCACCCTAGTACAGAGATCTGGGCCTAAATCCATCGTTTTTTGGCTCACCATGCCATTCCAGTTTGAACCCAGCCATATGCAAATCAGTCTTGACCCTGTGACTCATGGGAACAGTCCAGCCCGCACTGCCAAGCCAGGTCCTCCCTGGACTGGAATAATCATCCTAGGACCGGTTTCGGGGTTTCACCCCTCTTCAGCCAGAATAGTTTGATTCCAGTGGCATGGAGAGCACGGGACTCACGTCTGAGCATACCCGTCCCACTCGGGGTGACACATGCAAAAACAACAGTTGATGGACAGAATGCAGAACAATGTCATACGTTACCCCCAGTACAGAGATCAGGGCCTAAATCCATCGTTTTTTTTGCTCACCATGTCATTCCAGTTTGAACCCAGCCATATGCAAATCAGTCTTCACCCTGTGCCTCATGGAAACAGTCCAGCCCAAACTGCCAAGCCAGGTCCTCCCTGGACTGGAATAAGCATTCTAGGACCGGTTTCGGGGTTTCACCCCTTTACAGGCAGGATAGCTTGATTCCAGTGGCATGGAAAGCACGAGACTCACGTCTGAGCATACCCATCCCACTCGGGGTGAAAAATGCAAAAACAACAGTTGATGGTCAGAATGCAGAACAATGTCATACATTTACCCCAGTACAGAGATCTGAGCCTCAATCCATCATTTTTTGCTCACCATGCCATTCTAGTTTGAACCCAGTCATATGCAAATCAGTCTTGACCCTGTGCCTCATGGGAACAGTCCAGCCCGAACTGCGAAGCCAGGTCCTCCCTGGACTGGAATAAGCATCCTAGGACCGGTTTCGGGGTTTCACCCCTCTTCAGCCAGAATAGTTTGATTCCAGTGGCATGGAGAGCACAGGACTCACGTCTGAGCATACCCGTCCCACTCGGGGTGACAAATGCAAAAACAACAGTTGATGGACAGAATGCAGAACAATGTCATACATTCACCCCAGTACAGAGATCTGGGCCTAAATCCATCGTTTTTTTGCTCACCATGTCCTTCCAGTTTGAACCCAGCCATATGCAAATCAGTCTTGACCCTGTGTCTCATGGGAACAGTCCAGCCCGAACTGCCAAGCCAGGTCCTCCCTGGACTGGAATTAGCATCCTAGGACCGGTTTCGGGGTTTCACCCCTCTTCAGCCAGGATAGCTTGATTCCAGTGGCATGGAGAGCACGGGACTCACGTCTGAGCATACCCGTCCCACTCAGGGTGACAAATGTAAAAACAACAGTTGATGGACAGACTGCAGAACAATGTCATACATTCACCAGAGTACAGAGATCTGGGCCTAAATCCATTGTTTTTTTGCTCACCATGCCATTCCAGTTTGAACCCAGCCATATGCAAATCAGTCTTGACCCTGTGACTCATAGGAACAGTCCAGCCCGATCTGCCAAGCCAGGTTGTCCCTGGACTGGAATAAGCATCCTAGGACCGGTTTCGGGGTTTCACCCCTCTTCAGCCAGCATAGCTTGATTCCAGTGGCATGGAGAGCGCGGGACTCACGTCTGAGCATTCCCGTCCCACTCAGGGTGACAAATGCAAAAACAACAGTTGATGGACAGAATGCAGAACAATGTCATACATTCACCCCAGTACAGAGATCTGGGCCTTAATTCATCCATTTGTTGCTCACCATGCCATTCCAGATTGAACCCAGCCATATGCAAATCAGTCTTGCCCCTGTGCCTCATGGGAACAGTCTAGCCCGAACTGCCAAGCCAGGTCCTCCCTGGACTGGAATAAGCATCCCATGACCGGTTTCGGCGTTTCACCCCTCTTCAGGCAGGAAAGCTTGATTCCAGTGGCATGGAGAGCACGGGACTCACGTCTGAGCATACCCGTCCCACTCGGGGTGACAAATGCAAAAACAACAGTTGATGGACAGAATGCAGAACAATGTCATACATTCACCCCAGTACAGAGATCTTGGCCTAAATCCATCGTTTTTTTGCTCACCATGCCATTCCAGTTTGAACCCAGCCATATGCAAATCAGTCTTGACCCTGTGCCTCATGGGAACAGTCCAGCCCGAACTGCCAAGCCAGGTCCTCCTTGGACTGGAATAAGCATCCTAGAACCGGTTTCGGGGTTTCACCCTTCTTCAGGCAGGATAGCTTGATTCCACTGGCATGGAGAGCACAAGACTCACGTCTGAGCATACCGATCCCACTCGGGGTGACAAATGCAAAAACAACAGTTGATGGACAAAATGAAGAACAATGTCATACATTCACCCCAGTACAGAGATCTGGGCCTAAATCCATCGTTTTTTTGCTCACCATGCCATTCCAGTTTGAACCCAGCCATATGCAAATCAGTCCTGACCCTGTGCCTCATGGGAACAGTCCAGCTCGAACTGCCAAGCCAGGTCCTCCCTGGACTGGAATAAGCATCCTAGGACCGGTTTCGGGGTTTCACCCATCTTCAGCCAGGATAGCTTGATTCCAGTGGCATGGAAAGCACGGGACTCACATCTGAGCATACCCGTCCCACTCGGGGTGACTAATGCAAAAACAACAGTTGATGGACAGAAAGCAGAACAATGTCATACGTTCACACCAGTACAGAGATCTGGGCCTAAATCCATTGTTTTTTTGTTCACCATGCCATTCCAGTTTGAACCCAGCCATATGCAAATCAGTCTTGACCCTGTGCCTCATGGGAACAGTCCAGCCCGAACTGCCAAGCCAAGTCCTCCCTGGACTGGAATAAGCATCCTAGGACCGGTTTCGGGGTTTCACCCCTCTTCAGGCAGGATAGCTTGATTCCAGTGGCATGGAGAGCATGGGACTCACGTCTGAGCATACCCATCCAACTCGGGGTGAAAAATGCAAAAACAGTTGATGGTCAGAATGCAGAACAATGTCATACATTCACCCCAGTACAGAGATCTGGGCCTAAATCCATCGTTTTTTTGCTCACCATGCCATTCCAGTTTGAACCCAGCCATATGCAAATCAGTCTTGACCCTGTGCCTCATGGGAACAGTCCAGCCCGAACTGCCAAGCCAGGTCCTCCCTGGACTGGAATAAGCATCCTAGGACCGGATTCGGGGTTTCACCCCTCTTCAGCCAGGACAGCTTGATTCCAGTGGCATGGAGAACACGGGACTCACGTCTGAGCATGCCCGTCCCACTCGGGGTGACAAATGCAAAAACAAAAGTAGATGGTCAGAATGCAGAACAATGTCATACATTCACCCCAGTACAGAGATCTGGGCCTAAATCCATCTTTTTTTGCTCACCATGCCATTCCAGTTTGAACCCAGCCATATGCAAATCAGTCTTGACTCTGTGCCTCATGGGAACAGTCCAGCCCGCAATGCCAAGACAGGTCCTCCCTGGACTGGAATAAGCATCCTAGGACCGGTTTCGGGGTTTCACCCCTCTTCAGCCAGAATAGTTTGATTCCAGTGGCATGGAGAGCACGGGACTTACGGCTGAGCATACTCGTCCCACTCGGGGTGACAAATGCAAAAACAACAGTTGATGGACAGAATGCAGAACAATGACATACATTCATCCCAGTACAGAGATCTGGGCCTAAATCCATCAATTTTTTCCTCACCATGTCATTCCAGTTTGAACCCAGCCATATGCAAATCAGTCTTGACCCTGTGCCTCATGGGAACAGTCCAGCCCGAACTGCCAAGCCAGGTCCTCCCTGGACGGGAATAAGCATCCTAGGATCGGTTTCGGGGTTTCACCCCTCTTCAGGCAGGATAGCTTGATTCAAGTGGCATGGAGAGCACAGGACTCACGTCTGAGCATACCCATACCACTCGGGGTGAAAAATGCAAAAACAACAGTTGATGGTCAGAATGCAGAACAATGTCATACATTCACCCCAGTACAGAGATCTGGGCCTAAATTCATTTTTTTTTGCTCACCATGTCATTCCAGTTTGAACCCAGCCATATGCAAATCAGTCTTGACCCTGTGCCTCATGGGAACAGTCAAGCCCGAACTGCCAAGCCAGGTCCTCCCTGGACTGGAATAAGCATCCTAGGACCGGATTTGGGGTTTCACCCTCTTCAGCCAGGACAGCTTGATTCCAGTGGCATGGAGAGCACAGGACTCACGTCTGAGCATACCCGTCCCACTCGGGGTGACAAATGCAAAAACAAAAGTTGATGGTCAGAATGCAGAACAATGTCATACATTCACCCTAGTACAGAGATCTGGGCCTAAATCCATCGTTTTTTGGCTCACCATGCCATTCCAGTTTGAACCCAGCCATATGCAAATCAGTCTTGACCCTGTGACTCATGGGAACAGTCCAGCCCGCACTGCCAAGCCAGGTCCTCCCTGGACTGGAATAATCATCCTAGGACCGGTTTCGGGGTTTCACCCCTCTTCAGCCAGAATAGTTTGATTCCAGTGGCATGGAGAGCACGGGACTCACGTCTGAGCATACCCGTCCCACTCGGGGTGACACATGCAAAAACAACAGTTGATGGACAGAATGCAGAACAATGTCATACGTTACCCCCAGTACAGAGATCAGGGCCTAAATCCATCGTTTTTTTTGCTCACCATGTCATTCCAGTTTGAACCCAGCCATATGCAAATCAGTCTTCACCCTGTGCCTCATGGAAACAGTCCAGCCCAAACTGCCAAGCCAGGTCCTCCCTGGACTGGAATAAGCATTCTAGGACCGGTTTCGGGGTTTCACCCCTTTACAGGCAGGATAGCTTGATTCCAGTGGCATGGAAAGCACGAGACTCACGTCTGAGCATACCCATCCCACTCGGGGTGAAAAATGCAAAAACAACAGTTGATGGTCAGAATGCAGAACAATGTCATACATTTACCCCAGTACAGAGATCTGAGCCTCAATCCATCATTTTTTGCTCACCATGCCATTCTAGTTTGAACCCAGTCATATGCAAATCAGTCTTGACCCTGTGCCTCATGGGAACAGTCCAGCCCGAACTGCGAAGCCAGGTCCTCCCTGGACTGGAATAAGCATCCTAGGACCGGTTTCGGGGTTTCACCCCTCTTCAGCCAGAATAGTTTGATTCCAGTGGCATGGAGAGCACAGGACTCACGTCTGAGCATACCCGTCCCACTCGGGGTGACAAATGCAAAAACAACAGTTGATGGACAGAATGCAGAACAATGTCATACATTCACCCCAGTACAGAGATCTGGGCCTAAATCCATCGTTTTTTTGCTCACCATGTCCTTCCAGTTTGAACCCAGCCATATGCAAATCAGTCTTGACCCTGTGTCTCATGGGAACAGTCCAGCCCGAACTGCCAAGCCAGGTCCTCCCTGGACTGGAATTAGCATCCTAGGACCGGTTTCGGGGTTTCACCCCTCTTCAGCCAGGATAGCTTGATTCCAGTGGCATGGAGAGCACGGGACTCACGTCTGAGCATACCCGTCCCACTCAGGGTGACAAATGTAAAAACAACAGTTGATGGACAGACTGCAGAACAATGTCATACATTCACCAGAGTACAGAGATCTGGGCCTAAATCCATTGTTTTTTTGCTCACCATGCCATTCCAGTTTGAACCCAGCCATATGCAAATCAGTCTTGACCCTGTGACTCATAGGAACAGTCCAGCCCGATCTGCCAAGCCAGGTTGTCCCTGGACTGGAATAAGCATCCTAGGACCGGTTTCGGGGTTTCACCCCTCTTCAGCCAGCATAGCTTGATTCCAGTGGCATGGAGAGCGCGGGACTCACGTCTGAGCATTCCCGTCCCACTCAGGGTGACAAATGCAAAAACAACAGTTGATGGACAGAATGCAGAACAATGTCATACATTCACCCCAGTACAGAGATCTGGGCCTTAATTCATCCATTTGTTGCTCACCATGCCATTCCAGATTGAACCCAGCCATATGCAAATCAGTCTTGCCCCTGTGCCTCATGGGAACAGTCTAGCCCGAACTGCCAAGCCAGGTCCTCCCTGGACTGGAATAAGCATCCCATGACCGGTTTCGGCGTTTCACCCCTCTTCAGGCAGGAAAGCTTGATTCCAGTGGCATGGAGAGCACGGGACTCACGTCTGAGCATACCCGTCCCACTCGGGGTGACAAATGCAAAAACAACAGTTGATGGACAGAATGCAGAACAATGTCATACATTCACCCCAGTACAGAGATCTTGGCCTAAATCCATCGTTTTTTTGCTCACCATGCCATTCCAGTTTGAACCCAGCCATATGCAAATCAGTCTTGACCCTGTGCCTCATGGGAACAGTCCAGCCCGAACTGCCAAGCCAGGTCCTCCTTGGACTGGAATAAGCATCCTAGAACCGGTTTCGGGGTTTCACCCTTCTTCAGGCAGGATAGCTTGATTCCACTGGCATGGAGAGCACAAGACTCACGTCTGAGCATACCGATCCCACTCGGGGTGACAAATGCAAAAACAACAGTTGATGGACAAAATGAAGAACAATGTCATACATTCACCCCAGTACAGAGATCTGGGCCTAAATCCATCGTTTTTTTGCTCACCATGCCATTCCAGTTTGAACCCAGCCATATGCAAATCAGTCCTGACCCTGTGCCTCATGGGAACAGTCCAGCTCGAACTGCCAAGCCAGGTCCTCCCTGGACTGGAATAAGCATCCTAGGACCGGTTTCGGGGTTTCACCCATCTTCAGCCAGGATAGCTTGATTCCAGTGGCATGGAAAGCACGGGACTCACATCTGAGCATACCCGTCCCACTCGGGGTGACTAATGCAAAAACAACAGTTGATGGACAGAAAGCAGAACAATGTCATACGTTCACACCAGTACAGAGATCTGGGCCTAAATCCATTGTTTTTTTGTTCACCATGCCATTCCAGTTTGAACCCAGCCATATGCAAATCAGTCTTGACCCTGTGCCTCATGGGAACAGTCCAGTCCGAACTGCCAAGCCAAGTCCTCCCTGGACTGGAATAAGCATCCTAGTACCGGATTCGGGGTTTCACCCCTCTTCAGCCAGGACAGCTTGATTCCAGTGGCATGGAGAGCACGGGACTCACGTCTGACCATACCCGTTCCACTCGGGGTGACAAATGTAAAAACAACAGTTGATGGACAGAATGCAGAACAATGTCATACATTCACCAGAGTACAGAGATCTGGGCCTAAATCCATTGTTTTTTTGCTCACCATGCCATTCCAGTTTGAACCCAGCCATATGCAAATCAGTCTTCACCCTGTGACTCATAGGAACAGTCCAGCCCGATCTGCCAAGCCAGGTCGTCCCTGGACTGGAATAAGCATCCTAGGACCGGTTTCGGGGTTTCACCCCTCTTCAGCCAGGATAGCTTGATTCCAGTGGCATGGAGAGCGCGGACTCACGTCTGAGCATTCCCGTCCCACTCAGGGTGACAAATGCAAAAACAACAGTTGATGGACAGAATGCAGAACAATGTCATACATTCACCCCAGTACAGAGATCTGTGCCTTAATTCATCCATTTTTTGCTCACCATGCCATTCCAGTTTGAACCCAGCCATATGCAAATCAGTCTTGACCCTGTGCCTCATGGGAACAGTCCAGCCCAAACTGCCAAGCCAGGTCCTCCCTGGACTGGAATAAGCATCCTAGAACCGGTTTCGGGGTTTCACCCCCCTTCAGGCAGGATAGCTTGATTCCAGTGGCATGGAGATCACGGGACTCACGTCTGAGCATACCGATCCCACTCGGGGTGAGAAATGCAAAAACAACAGTTGATGGACAAAATGCAGAACAATGTCATACATTCACCCCAGTACAGAGATCTGGGCCTAAATCCATCGTTTTTTTGCTCGCCATGCCATTCCAGTTTGAACCCAGCCATATGCAAATCAGTCTTGACCCTGTGCCTCATGGGAACAGTCCAGCCCGAACTGCCAAGCCAGGTCCTCCCTGGACTGGAATAAGCATCCTAGGACCGGTTTCGGGGTTTCACCCCTCTTCAGCCAGGATAGCTTGATTACAGTGGCATGGAGAGCACAGGACTCACGTCTGAGCATTCCTGTACCACTCGGGGTGACAAATGGAAAAACAACAGTTGATGGACAGAATGCAGAACAATGTCATACATTCACCCCATTACAGAGCTCTGGGCCTAAATCCATCATGTTTTTGCTCACCATGCCAATCCAGTTTGAACCCAGCCATATGCAAATCAGTCTTGACCCTGTGCCTCATGGGAACAGTCCAGCCCGAACTGCCAAGCCAGGTCCTCCCTGGACTGGAATAAGCATCCTAGAACCGGTTTCGGGGTTTCACCCCTCTTCAGGCAGGATAGCTTGATTCTAGTGGCATGGAGAGCACGGGACTCACGTCAGAGCATACAGATCCCACTCGGGGTGAAAAATGCAAAAACAACAGTTGATGGACAAAATGCAGAACAATGTCATACATTCACCCCAGTACAGAGATCTGGGCCTAAATCCATCGTTTTTTTGCTCACCATGTCCTTCCAGTTTGAACCCAGCCATATGCAAATCAGTCTTGACCCTGTGTCTCATGGGAACAGTCCAGCCCGAACTGCCAAGCCAGGTCCTCCCTGGACTGGAATTAGCATCCTAGGACCGGTTTCGGGGTTTCACCCCTCTTCAGCCAGGATAGCTTGATTCCAGTGGCATGGAGAGCACGGGACTCACGTCTGAGCATACCCGTCCCACTCGGGGTGACAAATGTAAAAACAACAGTTGATGGACAGAATGCAGAACAATGTCATACATTCACCAGAGTACAGAGATCTGGGCCTAAATCCATTGTTTTTTGCTCACCATGCCATTCCAGTTTGAACCCAGCCATATGCAAATCAGTCTTGACCCTGTGACTCATAGGAACAGTCCAGCCCGATCTGCCAAGCCAGGTCGTCCCTGGACTGGAATAAGCATCCTAGGACCGGTTTCGGGGTTTCACCCCTCTTCAGCCAGCATAGCTTGATTCCAGTGGCATGGAGAGCGCGGGACTCACGTCTGAGCATTCCCGTCCCACTCAGGGTGACAAATGCAAAAACAACAGTTGATGGACAGAATGCAGAACAATGTCATACATTCACCCCAGTACAGAGATCTGGGCCTTAATTCATCCATTTTTTGCTCACCATGCCATTCTAGTTTGAACCCAGCCATATGCAAATCAGTCTTGACCCTGTGCCTCATGGGAACAGTCCAGCCCGAACTGCCAAGCCAGGTCCTCCCTGGACTGGAATAAGCATCCCATGACCGGTTTCGGCGTTTCACCCCTCTTTAGGCAGGATAGCTTGATTCCAGTGGCATGGAGAGCACGGGACTCACGTCTGAGCATACCCATCCCACTCGGGGTGACAAATGCAAAAACAACAGTTGATGGACTGAATGCAGAACAATGTCAAACATTCACCCCAGTACAGATATCTGGGCCTTAATCCATCCATTTTTTGCTCACCATGCCATTCCAGATTGAACCCAGCCATATGCAAATCAGTCTTGACCCTGTGCCTCATGGGAACAGTCCAGCCCGAACTGCCAAGCCAGGTCCTCCCTGGACTGGAATAAGCATCCCATGACCGGTTTCGGCGTTTCACCCCTCTTCAGGCAGGAAAGCTTGATTCCAGTGGCATGGAGAGCACGGGACTCACGTCTGAGCATACCTGTCCCACTCGGGGTGACAAATGCAAAAACAACAGTTGATGGACAGAATGCAGAACAATGTCATACATTCACCCCAGTACAGAGATCTTGGCCTAAATCCATCGTTTTTTTGCTCACCATGCCATTCCAGTTTGAACCCAGCCATATGCAAATCAGTCTTGACCCTGTGCCTCATGGGAACAGTCCAGCCCGAACTGCCAAGCCAGGTCCTCCCTGGACTGGAATAAGCATCCTAGAACCGGTTTCGGGGTTTCACCCCTCTTCAGGCAGGATAGCTTGATTCCACTGGCATGGAGAGCACGGGACTCACGTCTGAGCATACCGATCCCACTCGGGGTGACAAATGCAAAAACAACAGTTGATGGACAAAATGAAGAACAATGTCATACATTCACCCCAGTACAGAGATCTGGGCCTAAATCCATCGTTTTTTTGCTCACCATGCCATTCCAGTTTGAACCCAGCCATATGCAAATCAGTCCTGACCCTGTGCCTCATGGGAACAGTCCAGCTCGAACTGCCAAGCCAGGTCCTCCCTGGACTGGAATAAGCATCCTAGGACCGGTTTCGGGGTTTCACCCATCTTCAGCCAGGATAGCTTGATTCCAGTGGCATGGAAAGCACGGGACTCACATCTGAGCATACCCGTCCCACTCGGGGTGACAAATGCAAAAACAACAGTTGATGGACAGAATGCAGAACAATGTCATACGTTCACACAAGTACAGAGATCTGGGCCTAAATCCATTGTTTTTTTGTTCACCATGCCATTCCAGTTTGAACCCAGCCATATGCAAATCAGTCTTGACCCTGTGCCTCATGGGAACAGTCCAGTCCGAACTGCCAAGCCAAGTCCTCCCTGGACTGGAATAAGCATCCTAGGACCGGATTCGGGGTTTCACCCCTCTTCAGCCAGGACAGCTTGATTCCAGTGGCATGGAGAGCACGGGACTCACGTCTGACCATACCCGTTCCACTCGGGGTGACAAATGTAAAAACAACAGTTGATGGACAGAATGCAGAACAATGTCATACATTCACCAGAGTACAGAGATCTGGGCCTAAATCCATTGTTTTTTTGCTCACCATGCCATTCCAGTTTGAACCCAGCCATATGCAAATCAGTCTTGACCCTGTGACTCATAGGAACAGTCCAGCCCGATCTGCCAAGCCAGGTCGTCCCTGGACTGGAATAAGCATCCTAGGACCGGTTTCGGGGTTTCACCCCTCTTCAGCCAGGATACCTTGATTCCAGTGTCATGGAGAGCACGGGACTCACGTCTGAGCATTCCCGTCCCACTCAGGGTGACAAATGCAAAAACAACAGTTGATGGACAGAATGCAGAACAATGTCATACATTCACCCCAGTACAGAGATCTGGGCCTTAATTCATCCATTTTTTGCTCACCATGCCATTCCAGTTTGAACCCAGCCATATGCAAATCAGTCTTGACCCTGTGCCTCATGGGAACAGTCCAGCCCGAACTGCCAAGCCAGGTCCTCCCTGGACTGGATTAAGCATCCCATGACCGGTTTCGGCGTTTCACCCCTCTTCAGGCAGGATAGCTTGATTCCAGTGGCATGGAGAGCACGGGACTCACGTCTGAGCATACCTGTCCCACTCGGGGTGACAAATGCAAAAACAACAGTTGATGGACAGAATGCAGAACAATGTCATACATTCACCCCAGTACAGAGATCTTGGCCTAAATCCATCGTTTTTTTGCTCACCATGCCATTCCAGTTTGAACCCAGCCATATGCAAATCAGTCTTGACCCTGTGCCTCATGGGAACAGTCCAGCCCGAACTGCCAAGCCAGGTCCTCCCTGGACTGGAATAAGCATCCTAGAACCGGTTTCGGGGTTTCACCCCTCTTCAGGCAGGATAGCTTGATTCCACTGGCATGGAGAGCACGGGACTCACGTCTGAGCATACCGATCCCACTCGGGGTGACAAATGCAAAAACAACAGTTGATGGACAAAATGAAGAACAATGTCATACATTCACCCCAGTACAGAGATCTGGGCCTAAATCCATCGTTTTTTTGCTCACCATGCCATTCCAGTTTGAACCCAGCCATATGCAAATCAGTCCTGACCCTGTGCCTCATGGGAACAGTCCAGCTCGAACTGCCAAGCCAGGTCCTCCCTGGACTGGAATAAGCATCCTAGGACCGGTTTCGGGGTTTCACCCATCTTCAGCCAGGATAGCTTGATTCCAGTGGCATGGAAAGCACGGGACTCACATCTGAGCATACCCGTCCCACTCGGGGTGACAAATGCAAAAACAACAGTTGATGGACAGAATGCAGAACAATGTCATACGTTCACACAAGTACAGAGATCTGGGCCTAAATCCATTGTTTTTTTGTTCACCATGCCATTCCAGTTTGAACCCAGCCATATGCAAATCAGTCTTGACCCTGTGCCTCATGGGAACAGTCCAGTCCGAACTGCCAAGCCAAGTCCTCCCTGGACTGGAATAAGCATCCTAGGACCGGATTCGGGGTTTCACCCCTCTTCAGCCAGGACAGCTTGATTCCAGTGGCATGGAGAGCACGGGACTCACGTCTGACCATACCCGTTCCACTCGGGGTGACAAATGTAAAAACAACAGTTGATGGACAGAATGCAGAACAATGTCATACATTCACCAGAGTACAGAGATCTGGGCCTAAATCCATTGTTTTTTTGCTCACCATGCCATTCCAGTTTGAACCCAGCCATATGCAAATCAGTCTTGACCCTGTGACTCATAGGAACAGTCCAGCCCGATCTGCCAAGCCAGGTCGTCCCTGGACTGGAATAAGCATCCTAGGACCGGTTTCGGGGTTTCACCCCTCTTCAGCCAGGATACCTTGATTCCAGTGTCATGGAGAGCACGGGACTCACGTCTGAGCATTCCCGTCCCACTCAGGGTGACAAATGCAAAAACAACAGTTGATGGACAGAATGCAGAACAATGTCATACATTCACCCCAGTACAGAGATCTGGGCCTTAATTCATCCATTTTTTGCTCACCATGCCATTCCAGTTTGAACCCAGCCATATGCAAATCAGTCTTGACCCTGTGCCTCATGGGAACAGTCCAGCCCGAACTGCCAAGCCAGGTCCTCCCTGGACTGGATTAAGCATCCCATGACCGGTTTCGGCGTTTCACCCCTCTTCAGGCAGGATAGCTTGATTCCAGTGGCATGGAGAGCACGGGACTCACGTCTGAGCATACCCGTCCCACTCGGGGTGACAAATGCAAAAACAACAGTTGATGGACAGAATGCAGAACAATGTCATACATTCACCCCAGTACAGATATCTGGGCCTTAATCCATCCATTTTTTGCTCACCATGCCATTCCAGATTGAACCCAGCCATATGCAAATCAGTCTTGACCCTGTGCCTCATGGGAACAGTCCAGCCCGAACTGCCAAGCCAGGTCCTCCCTGGACTGGAATAAGCATCCCATGACCGGTTTCGGCGTTTCACCCCTCTTCAGGCAGGAAAGCTTGATTCCAGTGGCATGGAGAGCACGGGACTCACGTCTGAGCATACCCGTCCCACTCAGGGTGACAAATGCAAAAACAACAGTTGATGGACAGAATGCAGAACAATGTCATACATTCACCCCAGTACAGAGATCTGGGCCTTAATTCATCCATTTTTTGCTCACCATGCCATTCCAGTTTGAACCCAGCCATATGCAAATCAGTCTTGACCCTGTGCCTCATGGGAACAGTCCAGCCCGAACTGCCAAGCCAGGTCCTCCCTGGACTGGAATAAGCATCCCATGACCGGTTTCGGCGTTTCACCCCTCTTTAGGCAGGATAGCTTGATTCCAGTGGCATGGAGAGCACCGGACTCACGTCTGAGCATACCCATCCCACTCGGGGTGACAAATGCAAAAACAACAGTTGATGGACTGAATGCAGAACAATGTCAAACATTCACCCCAGTACAGATATCTGGGCCTTAATCCATCCCTTTTTTGCTCACCATGCCATTCCAGATTGAACCCAGCCATATGCAAATCAGTCTTGACCCTGTGCCTCATGGGAACAGTCCACCCCGAACTGCCAAGCCAGGTCCTCCCTGGACTGGAATAAGCATCCCATGACCGGTTTCGGCGTTTCACCCCTCTTCAGGCAGGAAAGCTTGATTCCAGTGGCATGGAGAGCACGGGACTCACGTCTGAGCATACCCGTCCCACTCGGGGTGACAAATGCAAAAACAACAGTTGATGGACAGAATGCAGAACAATGTCATACATTCACCCCAGTACAGAGATCTTGGCCTAAATCCATCGTTTTTTTGCTCACCATGCCATTCAAGTTTGAACCCAGCCATATGCAAATCAGTCTTGACCCTGTGCCTCATGGGAACAGTCCAGCCCGAACTGCCAAGCCAGGTCCTCCCTGGACTGGAATAAGCATCCTAGAACCGGTTTCGGGGTTTCACCCCTCTTCAGGCAGGATAGCTTGATTCCACTGGCATGGAGAGCACGGGACTCACGTCTGAGCATACCCGTCCTACTCGGGGTGACAAATGCAAAAACAACAGTTAATTGACAGAATGCAGAACAATGTCATACATTCACCCCAGTACAGAGATCTGGGCCTTAATCCATCCATTTTTTGCTCACCATTCCATTCCAGTTTGAACCCAGCCATATGCAAATCAGGCTTGACCCTGTGACTCATGGGAACAGTCCAGCCCGAACTGCCAAGCCAGGTCCTCCCTGGACTGGAATAAGCATCCTAGGACCGGATTCGGGGTTTCACCCCTCTTCAGCCAGGACAGCTTGATTCCAGTGGCATGGAGAGCACGGGACTCAAGTCTGAGCATACCCGTCCCACTCGGGGTGACAAATGCAAAAACAAAAGTAGATGGTCAGAATGCAGAACAATGTCATACATTCACCCCAGTACAGAGATCTGGGCCTCAATCCATCGTTTTTTTGCTCACCATGCCATTCCAGTTTGAACCCATCCATATGCAAATCAGTCTTGACCCTGTGCCTCATGGGAACAGTTTAGCCCGCACTGCCAAGCCAGGTCCTCCCTGGACTGGAATAAGCATCCTAGGACCGGTTTAGGGGTTTTACCCCTCTTTAGCCAGAATAGTTTGATTCCAGTGGCATGGAGAGCACGGGACTCACGTCTGAGCATACCCGTCCCACTCGGGGTGACAAATGCAAAAACAACAGTTGATGGACAGAATGCAGAACAATGTCATACATTCACCCCAGTACAGAGATCTGGGCCTAAATCCATGGTTTTTTTGCTCACCATGTCATTCTAGTTTGAACCCAGCCATATACAAATCAGTCTTGACCCTGTGCCTCATGGGGACAGTCCAGCCCGAACTGCCAAGCCAGGTCCTCCCTGGACTGGAATAAGCATCCTAGGACCGGTTTCGGGGTTTCACCCCTCTTCAGCCAGAATAGTTTGATTCCAGTGGCATGGAGAGCACGGTACTCACGGCTGAGCATACTCGTCCCACTCGGGGTGACAAATGCAAAAACAACAGTTGATGGACAGAATGCAGAACAATGTCATACATTCACCCCAGTACAGAGATCTGGGCCTAAATCCATCGTTTTGTTGCTCACCATGTCATTCCAGTTTGAACCCAGCCATATGCAAATCAGTCTTGACCCTGTGCCTCATGGGAACAGTCCAGCCCGCATTGCCATGCCAGGTCCTCCCTGGACTGGAATAAGCATCCTAGGACCGGTTTCGGGGTTTCACCCCTCTTCAGCCAGGATAGCTTGATTCCAGTGGCATGGAGAGCACGGGACTCACGTCTGAGCATACCCGTCCCACTCGAGGTGAAAAATGCAAAAACAACAGTTGATGGACAGAATGCAGAACAATGTCATACATTCACCCCAGTACAGAGATCTGGGCCTAAATCCATCGTTTTTTTGCTCACCATGCCATTCCAGTTTGAACCCAGCCATATGCAAATCAGTCTTGACCCTGTGCCTCATGGGAACAGTCCAGCCCGAACTGCCAAGCCAGGTCCTCCCTGGACTGGAATAAGCATCCTAGGACCGGTTTCGGGGTTTCACCCCTCTTCAGGCAGGATAGCTTGATTCCAGTGCCATGGGGAGCACGGGACTCACGTCTGAGCATTCCCATCCCACTCGGGGTGACAAATGCAAAAACAACAGTTGATGGACAGAATGCAGAACAATGTCATACATTCACCCCAGTACAGAGATCTGGGCCTAAATCCATCGTTTTTTTGCTCACCATGCCATTCCAGTTTGAACCCAGCCATATGCAAATCAGTCTTGACCCTGTGCCTCATGGGAACAGTCCAGCCCGAACTGCCAAGCCAGGTCCTCCCTGGACTGGAATAAGCATCCTAGGACCGGTTTCGGGGTTTCACCCCTCTTCAGGCAGGATAGCTTGATTCCAGTGGCATGGAGAGCACGGGACTCACGTCTGAGCATACCCGTCCCACTCGAGGTGAAAAATGCAAAAAACAACAGTTGATGGACAGAATGCAGAACAATGTCATACATTCACCCCAGTACAGAGATCTGGGCCTAAATCTATCGTTTTTTGCTCACCATGCCATTCCAGTTTGAACCCAGCCATATGCAAATCAGTCTTGACTCTGTGCCTCATGAGAACTGTCCAGCCCGAACTGCCAAGCCAGGTCCCCCCTAGACTGGAATAAGCATCCTAGGACCGGTTTCGGGGTTTCACCCCTCTTCAGCCAGGATAGCTTGATTCCAGTGGCATGGAGAGCACGGGACTCACGTCTGAGCATACCCGTCCCACTCGAGGTGAAAAATGCAAAAACAACAGTTGATAGACAGAATGCAGAACAATGTCATACATTCACCCCAGTACAGAGATCTGGGCCTAAATCCATCGTTTTTTTGCTCACCATGCCATTCCAGTTTGAACCCAGCCATATGCAAATCAGTCTTGACCCTGTGACTCATAGGAACAGTCCAACCCGAACTGCCAAGCCAGGTCCTCCCTGGACTGGAATAAGCATCCTAGGACCGGTTTCGTGGTTTCACCCCTCTTCAGCCAGGATAGCTTGATTCCAGTGGCATGGAGAGCACGGGACTCACGTCTGAGCATTCCCGTCCCACTCGGGGTGACAAATGCAAAAACAACAGTTGATGGACAGAATGCAAAACAATGTCATACATTCACCCCAGTACAGAGATCTGGGCCTAAATCCATCGTTTTTTTGCTCACCATGCCATTCCAGTTTGAACCCAGCCATATGCAAATCAGTCTTGACCCTGTGCCTCATGGGAACAGTCCAGCCCGAACTGCCAAGCCAGGTCCTCCCTGGACTGGAATAAGCATCCTAGGACCGGTTTCGGGGTTTCACCCCTCTTCAGGCAGGATAGCTTGATTCCAGTGGCATGGAGAGCATGGGACTCACGTCTGAGCATACCCATCCAACTCGGGGTGAAAAATGCAAAAACAGTTGATGGTCAGAATGCAGAACAATGTCATACATTCACCCCAGTACAGAGATCTGGGCCTAAATCCATCGTTTTTTTGCTAACCATGCCATTCCAGTTTGAACCCAGCCATATGCAAATCAGTCTTGACCCTGTGCCTCATGGGAACAGTCCAGCCCGAACTGCCAAGCCAGGTCCTCCCTGGACTGGAATAAGCATCCTAGGACCGGATTCGGGGTTTCACCCCTCTTCAGCCAGGACAGCTTGACTCCAGTGGCATGGAGAGCACGGGACTCACGTCTGAGCATGCCCGTCCCACTCGGGGTGACAAATGCAAAAACAAAAGTAGATGGTCAGAATGCAGAACAATGTCATACATTCACCCCAGTACAGAGATCTGGGCCTAAATCCATCTTTTTTTGCTCACCATGCCATTCCAGTTTGAACCCAGCCATATGCAAATCAGTCTTGACTCTGTGCCTCATGGGAACAGTCCAGCCCGCAATGCCAAGACAGGTCCTCCCTGGACTGGAATAAGCATCCTAGGACCGGTTTCGGGGTTTCACCCCTCTTCAGCCAGAATAGTTTGATTCCAGTGGCATGGAGAGCACGGGACTTACGGCTGAGCATACTCGTCCCACTCGGGGTGACAAATGCAAAAACAACAGTTGATGGACAGAATGCAGAACAATGACATACATTCATCCCAGTACAGAGATCTGGGCCTAAATCCATCAATTTTTTCCTCACCATGTCATTCCAGTTTGAACCCAGCCATATGCAAATCAGTCTTGACCCTGTGCCTCATGGGAACAGTCCAGCCCGAACTGCCAAGCCAGGTCCTCCCTGGACGGGAATAAGCATCCTAGGATCGGTTTCGGGGTTTCACCCCTCTTCAGGCAGGATAGCTTGATTCAAGTGGCATGGAGAGCACAGGACTCACTTCTGAGCATACCCATACCACTCGGGGTGAAAAATGCAAAAACAACAGTTGATGGTCAGAATGCAGAACAATGTCATACATTCACCCCAGTACAGAGATCTGGGCCTAAATTCATTTTTTTTTGCTCACCATGTCATTCCAGTTTGAACCCAGCCATATGCAAATCAGTCTTGACCCTGTGCCTCATGGGAACAGTCAAGCCCGAACTGCCAAGCCAGGTCCTCCCTGGACTGGAATAAGCATCCTAGGACCGGATTTGGGGTTTCACCCTCTTCAGCCAGGACAGCTTGATTCCAGTGGCATGGAGAGCACGGGACTCAAGTCTGAGCATACCCGTCCCACTCTGGGTGACAAATGCAAAAACAAAAGTTGATGGTCAGAATGCAGAACAATGTCATACATTCACCCCAGTACAGAGATCTGGGCCTAAATCCATCGTTTTTTGGCTCACCATGCCATTCCAGTTTGAACCCAGCCATATGCAAATCAGTCTTGACCCTGTGACTCATGGGAACAGTCCAGCCCGCACTGCCAAGCCAGGTCCTCCCTGGACTGGAATAATCATCCTAGGACCGGTTTCGGGGTTTCACCCCTCTTCAGCCAGAATAGTTTGATTCCAGTGGCATGGAGAGCACGGGACTCACGTCTGAGCATACCCGTCCCACTCGGGGTGACACATGCAAAAACAACAGTTGATGGACAGAATGCAGAACAATGTCATACGTTACCCCCAGTACAGAGATCAGGGCCTAAATCCATCGTTTTTTTTGCTCACCATGTCATTCCAGTTTGAACCCAGCCATATGCAAATCAGTCTTCACCCTGTGCCTCATGGAAACAGTCCAGCCCAAACTGCCAAGCCAGGTCCTCCCTGGACTGGAATAAGCATTCTAGGACCGGTTTCGGGGTTTCACCCCTTTACAGGCAGGATAGCTTGATTCCAGTGGCATGGAAAGCACGAGACTCACGTCTGAGCATACCCATCCCACTCGGGGTGAAAAATGCAAAAACAACAGTTGATGGTCAGAATGCAGAACAATGTCATACATTTACCCCAGTACAGAGATCTGGGCCTCAATCCATCATTTTTTGCTCACCATGCCATTCTAGTTTGAACCCAGTCATATGCAAATCAGTCTTGACCCTGTGCCTCATGGGAACAGTCCAGCCCGAACTGCGAAGCCAGGTCCTCCCTGGACTGGAATAAGCATCCTAGGACCGGTTTCGGGGTTTCACCCCTCTTCAGCCAGAATAGTTTGATTCCAGTGGCATGGAGAGCACAGGACTCACGTCTGAGCATACCCGTCCCACTCGGGGTGACAAATGCAAAAACAACAGTTGATGGACAGAATGCAGAACAATGTCATACATTCACCCCAGTACAGAGATCTGGGCCTAAATCCATCGTTGTTTTGCTCACCATGTCCTTCCAGTTTGAACCCAGCCATATGCAAATCAGTCTTGACCCTGTGTCTCATGGGAACAGTCCAGCCCGAACTGCCAAGCCAGGTCCTCCCTGGACTGGAATTAGCATCCTAGGACCGGTTTCGGGGTTTCACCCCTCTTCAGCCAGGATAGCTTGATTCCAGTGGCATGGAGAGCACGGGACTCACGTCTGAGCATACCCGTCCCACTCGGGGTGACAAATGTAAAAACAACAGTTGATGGACAGACTGCAGAACAATGTCATACATTCACCAGAGTACAGAGATCTGGGCATAAATCCATTGTTTTTTTGCTCACCATGCCATTCCAGTTTGAACCCAGCCATATGCAAATCAGTCTTGACCCTGTGACTCATAGGAACAGTCCAGCCCGATCTGCCAAGCCAGGTTGTCCCTGGACTGGAATAAGCATCCTAGGACCGGTTTCGGGGTTTCACCCCTCTTCAGCCAGCATAGCTTGATTCCAGTGGCATGGAGAGCGCGGGACTCACGTCTGAGCATTCCCGTCCCACTCAGGGTGACAAATGCAAAAACAACAGTTGATGGACAGAATGCAGCACAATGTCATACATTCACCCCAGTACAGAGATCTGGGCCTTAATTCATCCATTTGTTGCTCACCATGCCATTCCAGTTTGAACCCAGCCAAATGCAAATCAGTCTTGACCCTGTGCCTCATGGGAACAGTCCAGCCCGAACTGCCAAGCCAGGTCCTCCCTGGACTGGAATAAGCATCCCATGACCTGTTTCGGCGTTTCACCCCTCTTCAGGCAGGATAGCTTGATTCCAGTGGCATGGAGAGCACGGGACTCACGTCTGAGCATACCCATCCCACTCGGGGTGACAAATGCAAAAACAACAGTTGATGGACTGAATGCAGAACAATGTCAAACATTCACCCCAGTACAGATATCTGGGCCTTAATCCATCAATTTTTTGCTCACCATGCCATTCCAGATTGAACCCAGCCATATGCAAATCAGTCTTGACCCTGTGCCTCATGGGAACAGTCTAGCCCGAACTGCCAAGCCAGGTCCTCCCTGGACTGGAATAAGCATCCCATGACCGGTTTCGGCGTTTCACCCCTCTTCAGGCAGGAAAGCTTGATTCCAGTGGCATGGAGAGCACGGGACTCACGTCTGAGCATACCCGTCCCACTCGGGGTGACAAATGCAAAAACAACAGTTGATGGACAGAATGCAGAACAATGTCATACATTCACCCCAGTACAGAGATCTTGGCCTAAATCCATCGTTTTTTTGCTCACCATGCCATTCCAGTTTGAACCCAGCCATATGCAAATCAGTCTTGACCCTGTGCCTCATGGGAACAGTCCAGCCCGAACTGCCAAGCCAGGTCCTCCTTGGACTGGAATAAGCATCCTAGAACCGGTTTCGGGGTTTCACCCTTCTTCAGGCAGGATAGCTTGATTCCACTGGCATGGAGAGCACAGGACTCACGTCTGAGCATACCGATCCCACTCGGGGTGACAAATGCAAAAACAACAGTTGATGGACAAAATGCAGAACAATGTCATACATTCACCCCAGTACAGAGATCTGGGCCTAAATCCATCGTTTTTTTGCTCACCATGTCCTTCCAGTTTGAACCCAGCCATATGCAAATCAGTCTTGACCCTGTGTCTCATGGGAACAGTCCAGCCCGAACTGCCAAGCCAGGTCCTCCCTGGACTGGAATTAGCATCCTAGGACCGGTTTCGGGGTTTCACCCCTCTTCAGCCAGGATAGCTTGATTCCAGTGGCATGGAGAGCACGGGACTCACGTCTGAGCATACCCGTCCCACTCGGGGTGACAAATGTAAAAACAACAGTTGATGGACAGACTGCAGAACAATGTCATACATTCACCAGAGTACAGAGATCTGGGCCTAAATCCATTGTTTTTTTGCTCACCATGCCATTCCAGTTTGAACCCAGCCATATGCAAATCAGTCTTGACCCTGTGACTCATAGGAACAGTCCAGCCCGATCTGCCAAGCCAGGTTGTCCCTGGACTGGAATAAGCATCCTAGGACCGGTTTCGGGGTTTCACCCCTCTTCAGCCAGCATAGCTTGATTCCAGTGGCATGGAGAGCGCGGGACTCACGTCTGAGCATTCCCGTCCCACTCAGGGTGACAAATGCAAAAACAACAGTTGATGGACAGAATGCAGAACAATGTCATACATTCACCCCAGTACAGAGATCTGGGCCTTAATTCATCCATTTGTTGCTCACCATGCCATTCCAGTTTGAACCCAGCCAAATGCAAATCAGTCTTGACCCTGTGCCTCATGGGAACAGTCCAGCCCGAACTGCCAAGCCAGGTCCTCCCTGGACTGGAATAAGCATCCCATGACCGGTTTCGGCGTTTCACCCCTCTTCAGGCAGGATAGCTTGATTCCAGTGGCATGGAGAGCACGGGACTCACGTCTGAGCATACCCATCCCACTCGGGGTGACAAATGCAAAAACAACAGTTGATGGACTGAATGCAGAACAATGTCAAACATTCACCCCAGTACAGATATCTGGGCCTTAATCCATCAATTTTTTGCTCACCATGCCATTCCAGATTGAACCCAGCCATATGCAAATCAGTCTTGACCCTGTGCCTCATGGGAACAGTCTAGCCCGAACTGCCAAGCCAGGTCCTCCCTGGACTGGAATAAGCATCCCATGACCGGTTTCGGCGTTTCACCCCTCTTCAGGCAGGAAAGCTTGATTCCAGTGGCATGGAGAGCACGGGACTCACGTCTGAGCATACCCGTCCCACTCGGGTTGACAAATGCAAAAACAACAGTTGATGGACAGAATGCAGAACAATGTCATACATTCACCCCAGTACAGAGATCTTGGCCTAAATCCATCGTTTTTTTGCTCACCATGCCATTCCAGTTTGAACCCAGCCATATGCAAATCAGTCTTGACCCTGTGCCTCATGGGAACAGTCCAGCCCGAACTGCCAAGCCAGGTCCTCCTTGGACTGGAATAAGCATCCTAGAACCGGTTTCGGGGTTTCACCCTTCTTCAGGCAGGATAGCTTGATTCCACTGGCATGGAGAGCACAGGACTCACGTCTGAGCATACCGATCCCACTCGGGGTGACAAATGCAAAAACAACAGTTGATGGACAAAATGAAGAACAATGTCATACATTCACCCCAGTACAGAGATCTGGGCCTAAATCCATCGTTTTTTTGCTCACCATGCCATTCCAGTTTGAACCCAGCCATATGCAAATCAGTCCTGACCCTGTGCCTCATGGGAACAGTCCAGCTCGAACTGCCAAGCCAGGTCCTCCCTGGACTGGAATAAGCATCCTAGGACCGGTTTCGGGGTTTCACCCATCTTCAGCCAGGATAGCTTGATTCCAGTGGCATGGAAAGCACGGGACTCACATCTGAGCATACCCGTCCCACTCGGGGTGACTAATGCAAAAACAACAGTTGATGGACAGAAAGCAGAACAATGTCATACGTTCACACCAGTACAGAGATCTGGGCCTAAATCCATTGTTTTTTTGTTCACCATGCCATTCCAGTTTGAACCCAGCCATATGCAAATCAGTCTTCACCCTGTGACTCATAGGAACAGTCCAGCCCGATCTGCCAAGCCAGGTCGTCCCTGGACTGGAATAAGCATCCTAGGACCGGTTTCGGGGTTTCACCCCTCTTCAGCCAGGATAGCTTGATTCCAGTGGCATGGAGAGCGCGGGACTCACGTCTGAGCATTCCCGTCCCACTCAGGGTGACAAATGCAAAAACAACAGTTGATGGACAGAATGCAGAACAATGTCATACATTCACCCCAGTACAGAGATCTGTGCCTTAATTCATCCATTTTTTGCTCACCATGCCATTCCAGTTTGAACCCAGCCATATGCAAATCAGTCTTGACCCTGTGCCTCATGGGAACAGTCCAGCCCGAACTGCCAAGCCAGGTCCTCCCTGGACTGGAATAAGCATCCTAGAACCGGTTTCGGGGTTTCACCCCCCTTCAGGCAGGATAGCTTGATTCCAGTGGCATGGAGATCACGGGACTCACGTCTGAGCATACCGATCCCACTCGGGGTGAGAAATGCAAAAACAACAGTTGATGGACAAAATGCAGAACAATGTCATACATTCACCCCAGTACAGAGATCTGGGCCTAAATCCATCGTTTTTTTGCTCGCCATGCCATTCCAGTTTGAACCCAGCCATATGCAAATCAGTCTTGACCCTGTGCCTCATGGGAACAGTCCAGCCCGAACTGCCAAGCCAGGTCCTCCCTGGACTGGAATAAGCATCCTAGGACCGGTTTCGGGGTTTCACCCCTCTTCAGCCAGGATAGCTTGATTACAGTGGCATGGAGAGCACAGGACTCACGTCTGAGCATTCCTGTACCACTCGGGGTGACAAATGGAAAAACAACAGTTGATGGACAGAATGCAGAACAATGTCATACATTCACCCCATTACAGAGCTCTGGGCCTAAATCCATCATTTTTTTGCTCACCATGCCAATCCAGTTTGAACCCAGCCATATGCAAATCAGTCTTGACCCTGTGCCTCATGGGAACAGTCCAGCCCGAACTGCCAAGCCAGGTCCTCCCTGGACTGGAATAAGCATCCTAGAACCGGTTTCGGGGTTTCACCCCTCTTCAGGCAGGATAGCTTGATTCCAGTGGCATGGAGAGCACGGGACTCACGTCAGAGCATACAGATCCCACTCGGGGTGAAAAATGCAAAAACAACAGTTGATGGACAAAATGCAGAACAATGTCATACATTCACCCCAGTACAGAGATCTGGGCCTAAATCCATCGTTTTTTTGCTCACCATGTCCTTCCAGTTTGAACCCAGCCATATGCAAATCAGTCTTGACCCTGTGTCTCATGGGAACAGTCCAGCCCGAACTGCCAAGCCAGGTCCTCCCTGGACTGGAATTAGCATCCTAGGACCGGTTTCGGGGTTTCACCCCTCTTCAGCCAGGATAGCTTGATTCCAGTGGCATGGAGAGCACGGGACTCACGTCTGAGCATACCCGTCCCACTCGGGGTGACAAATGTAAAAACAACAGTTGATGGACAGAATGCAGAACAATGTCATACATTCACCAGAGTACAGAGATCTGGGCCTAAATCCATTGTTTTTTGCTCACCATGCCATTCCAGTTTGAACCCAGCCATATGCAAATCAGTCTTGACCCTGTGACTCATAGGAACAGTCCAGCCCGATCTGCCAAGCCAGGTCGTCCCTGGACTGGAATAGGCATCCTAGGACCGGTTTCGGGGTTTCACCCCTCTTCAGCCAGCATAGCTTGATTCCAGTGGCATGGAGAGCGCGGGACTCACGTCTGAGCATTCCCGTCCCACTCAGGGTGACAAATGCAAAAACAACAGTTGATGGACAGAATGCAGAACAATGTCATACATTCACCCCAGTACAGAGATCTGGGCCTTAATTCATCCATTTTTTGCTCACCATGCCATTCCAGTTTGAACCCAGCCATATGCAAATCAGTCTTGACCCTGTGCCTCATGGGAACAGTCCAGCCCGAACTGCCAAGCCAGGTCCTCCCTGGACTGGAATAAGCATCCCATGACCGGTTTCGGCGTTTCACCCCTCTTTAGGCAGGATAGCTTGATTCCAGTGGCATGGAGAGCACGGGACTCACGTCTGAGCATACCCATCCCACTCGGGGTGACAAATGCAAAAACAACAGTTGATGGACTGAATGCAGAACAATGTCAAACATTCACCCCAGTACAGATATCTGGGCCTTAATCCATCAATTTTTTGCTCACCTTGCCATTCCAGATTGAACCCAGCCATATGCAAATCAGTCTTGACCCTGTGCCTCATGGGAACAGTCCAGCCCGAACTGCCAAGCCAGGTCCTCCCTGGACTGGAATAAGCATCCCATGACCGGTTTCGGCGTTTCACCCCTCTTCAGGCAGGAAAGCTTGATTCCAGTGGCATGGAGAGCACGGGACTCACGTCTGAGCATACCTGTCCCACTCGGGGTGACAAATGCAAAAACAACAGTTGATGGACAGAATGCAGAACAATGTCATACATTCACCCCAGTACAGAGATCTTGGCCTAAATCCATCGTTTTTTTGCTCACCATGCCATTCCAGTTTGAACCCAGCCATATGCAAATCAGTCTTGACCCTGTGCCTCATGGGAACAGTCCAGCCCGAACTGCCAAGCCAGGTCCTCCCTGGACTGGAATAAGCATCCTAGAACCGGTTTCGGGGTTTCACCCCTCTTCAGGCAGGATAGCTTGATTCCACTGGCATGGAGAGCACGGGACTCACGTCTGAGCATTCCGATCCCACTCGGGGTGACAAATGCAAAAACAACAGTTGATGGACAAAATGAAGAACAATGTCATACATTCACCCCAGTACAGAGATCTGGGCCTAAATCCATCGTTTTTTTGCTCACCATGCCATTCCAGTTTGAACCCAGCCATATGCAAATCAGTCCTGACCCTGTGCCTCATGGGAACAGTCCAGCTCGAACTGCCAAGCCAGGTCCTCCCTGGACTGGAATAAGCATCCTAGGACCGGTTTCGGGGTTTCACCCATCTTCAGCCAGGATAGCTTGATTCCAGTGGCATGGAAAGCACGGGACTCACATCTGAGCATACCCGTCCCACTCGGGGTGACAAATGCAAAAACAACAGTTGATGGACAAAATGAAGAACAATGTCATACATTCACCCCAGTACAGAGATCTTGGCCTAAATCCATCGTTTTTTTGCTCACCATGCCATTCCAGTTTGAACCCAGCCATATGCAAATCAGTCTTGACCCTGTGCCTCATGGGAACAGTCCAGCCCGAACTGCCAAGCCAGGTCCTCCCTGGACTGGAATAAGCATCCTAGAACCGGTTTCGGGGTTTCACCCCTCTTCAGGCAGGATAGCTTGATTCCACTGGCATGGAGAGCACGGGACTCACGTCTGAGCATACCGATCCCACTCGGGGTGACAAATGCAAAAACAACAGTTGATGGACAGAATGCAGAACAATGTCATACGTTCACACAAGTACAGAGATCTGGGCCTAAATCCATTGTTTTTTTGTTCACCATGCCATTCCAGTTTGAACCCAGCCATATGCAAATCAGTCTTGACCCTGTGCCTCATGGGAACAGTCCAGTCCGAACTGCCAAGCCAAGTCCTCCCTGGACTGGAATAAGCATCCTAGGACCGGATTCGGGGTTTCACCCCTCTTCAGCCAGGACAGCTTGATTCCAGTGGCATGGAGAGCACGGGACTCACGTCTGACCATACCCGTTCCACTCGGGGTGACAAATGTAAAAACAACAGTTGATGGACAGAATGCAGAACAATGTCATACATTCACCAGAGTACAGAGATCTGGGCCTAAATCCATTGTTTTTTTGCTCACCATGCCATTCCAGTTTGAACCCAGCCATATGCAAATCAGTCTTGACCCTGTGACTCATAGGAACAGTCCAGCCCGATCTGCCAAGCCAGGTCGTCCCTGGACTGGAATAAGCATCCTAGGACCGGTTTCGGGGTTTCACCCCTCTTCAGCCAGGATACCTTGATTCCAGTGTCATGGAGAGCACGGGACTCACGTCTGAGCATTCCCGTCCCACTCAGGGTGACAAATGCAAAAACAACAGTTGATGGACAGAATGCAGAACAATGTCATACATTCACCCCAGTACAGAGATCTGGGCCTTAATTCATCCATTTTTTGCTCACCATGCCATTCCAGTTTGAACCCAGCCATATGCAAATCAGTCTTGACCCTGTGCCTCATGGGAACAGTCCAGCCCGAACTGCCAAGCAAGGTCCTCCCTGGACTGGAATAAGCATCCCATGACCGGTTTCGGCGTTTCACCCCTCTTCAGGCAGGATAGCTTGATTCCAGTGGCATGGAGAGCACGGGACTCACGTCTGAGCATACCCGTCCCACTCGGGGTGACAAATGCAAAAACAACAGTTGATGGACAGAATGCAGAACAATGTCATACATTCACCCCAGTACAGATATCTGGGCCTTAATCCATCCATTTTTTGCTCACCATGCCATTCCAGATTGAACCCAGCCATATGCAAATCAGTCTTGACCCTGTGCCTCATGGGAACAGTCCAGCCCGAACTGCCAAGCCAGGTCCTCCCTGGACTGGAATAAGCATCCCATGACCGGTTTCGGCGTTTCACCCCTCTTCAGGCAGGAAAGCTTGATTCCAGTGGCATGGAGAGCACGGGACTCACGTCTGAGCATACCCGTCCCACTCAGGGTGACAAATGCAAAAACAACAGTTGATGGACAGAATGCAGAACAATGTCATACATTCACCCCAGTACAGAGATCTGGGCCTTAATTCATCCATTTTTTGCTCACCATGCCATTCCAGTTTGAACCCAGCCATATGCAAATCAGTCTTGACCCTGTGCCTCATGGGAACAGTCCAGCCCGAACTGCCAAGCCAGGTCCTCCCTGGACTGGAATAAGCATCCCATGACCGGTTTCAGCGTTTCACCCCTCTTTAGGCAGGATAGCTTGATTCCAGTGGCATGGAGAGCACCGGACTCACGTCTGAGCATACCCATCCCACTCGGGGTGACAAATGCAAAAACAACAGTTGATGGACTGAATGCAGAACAATGTCAAACATTCACCCCAGTACAGATATCTGGGCCTTAATCCATCCATTTTTTGCTCACCATGCCATTCCAGATTGAACCCAGCCATATGCAAATCAGTCTTGACCCTGTGCCTCATGGGAACAGTCCAGCCCGAACTGCCAAGCCAGGTCCTCCCTGGACTGGAATAAGCATCCCATGACCGGTTTCGGCGTTTCACCCCTCTTCAGGCAGGAAAGCTTGATTCCAGTGGCATGGAGAGCACGGGACTCACGTCTGAGCATACCCGTCCCACTCGGGGTGACAAATGCAAAAACAACAGTTGATGGACAGAATGCAGAACAATGTCATACATTCACCCCAGTACAGAGATCTTGGCCTAAATCCATCGTTTTTTTGCTCACCATGCCATTCCAGTTTGAACCCAGCCATATGCAAATCAGTCTTGACCCTGTGCCTCATGGGAACAGTCCAGCCCGAACTGCCAAGCCAGGTCCTCCCTGGACTGGAATAAGCATCCTAGAACCGGTTTCGGGGTTTCACCCCTCTTCAGGCAGGATAGCTTGATTCCACTGGCATGGAGAGCACGGGACTCACGTCTGAGCATACCGATCCCACTCGGGGTGACAAATGCAAAAACAACAGTTGATGGACAAAATGAAGAACAATGTCATACATTCACCCCAGTACAGAGATCTGGGCCTAAATCCATCGTTTTTTTGCTCACCATGCCATTCCAGTTTGAACCCAGCCATATGCAAATCAGTCCTGACCCTGTGCCTCATGGGAACAGTCCAGCTCGAACTGCCAAGCCAGGTCCTCCCTGGACTGGAATAAGCATCCTAGGACAGGTTTCGGGGTTTCACCCATCTTCAGCCAGGATAGCTTGATTCCAGTGGCATGGAAAGCACGAGACTCACATCTGAGCATACCCGTCCCACTCGGGGTGACAAATGCAAAAACAACAGTTGATGGACAGAATGCAGAACAATGTCATACGTTCACACAAGTACAGAGATCTGGGCCTAAATCCATTGTTTTTTTGTTCACCATGCCATTCCAGTTTGAACCCAGCCATATGCAAATCAGTCTTGACCCTGTGCCTCATGGGAACAGTCCAGTCCGAACTGCCAAGCCAAGTCCTCCCTGGACTGGAATAAGCATCCTAGGACCGGATTCGGGGTTTCACCCCTCTTCAGCCAGGACAGCTTGATTCCAGTGGCATGGAGAGCACGGGACTCACGTCTGACCATACCCGTTCCACTCGGGGTGACAAATGTAAAAACAACAGTTGAAGGACAGAATGCAGAACAATGTCATACATTCACCAGAGTACAGAGATCTGGGCCTAAATCCATTGTTTTTTTGCTCACCATGCCATTCCAGTTTGAACCCAGCCATATGCAAATCAGTCTTGACCCTGTGACTCATAGGAACAGTCCAGCCCGATCTGCCAAGCCAGGTCGTCCCTGGACTGGAATAAGCATCCTAGGACCGGTTTCGGGGTTTCACCCCTCTTCAGCCAGGATAGCTTGATTCCAGTGGCATGGAGAGCACGGGACTCACGTCTGAGCATTCCCGTCCCACTCAGGGTGACAAATGCAAAAACAACAGTTGATGGACAGAATGCAGAACAATGTCATACATTCACCCCAGTACAGAGATCTGGGCCTTAATTCATCCATTTTTTGCTCACCATGCCATTCCAGTTTGAACCCAGCCATATGCAAATCAGTCTTGACCCTGTGCCTCATGGGAACAGTCCAGCCCGAACTGCCAAGCCAGGTCCTCCCTGGACTGGAATAAGCATCCCATGACCGGTTTCGGCGTTTCACCCCTCTTCAGGCAGGATAGCTTGATTCCAGTGGCATGGAGAGCACGGGACTCACGTCTGAGCATACCCGTCCCACTCGGGGTGACAAATGCAAAAACAACAGTTGATGGACAGAATGCAGAACAATGTCATACATTCACCCCAGTACAGATATCTGGGCCTTAATCCATCAATTTTTTGCTCACCATGCCATTCCAGATTGAACCCAGCCATATGCAAATCAGTCTTGACCCTGTGCCTCATGGGAACAGTCCAGCCCGAACTGCCAAGCCAGGTCCTCCCTGGACTGGAATAAGCATCCCATGACAGGTTTCGGCGTTTCACCCCTCTTCAGGCAGGAAAGCTTGATTCCAGTGGCATGGAGAGCACGGGACTCACGTCTGAGCATACCCGTCCCACTCGGGGTGACAAATGCAAAAACAACAGTTGATGGACAGAATGCAGAACAATGTCATACATTCACCCCAGTACAGAGATCTTGGCCTAAATCCATCGTTTTTTTGCTCCCCATGCCATTCCAGTTTGAACCCAGCCATATGCAAATCAGTCTTGACCCACTGCCTCATGGGAACAGTCCAGCCCGAACTGCCAAGCCAGGTCCTCCCTGGACTGGAATAAGCATCCTAGAACCGGTTTCGGGGTTTCACCCCTCTTCAGGCAGGATAGCTTGATTCCACTGGCATGGAGAGCACGGGACTCACGTCTGAGCATACCGATCCCACTCGGGGTGACAAATGCAAAAACAACAGTTGATGGACAAAATGAAGAACAATGTCATACATTCACCCCAGTACAGAGATCTGGGCCTAAATCCATCGTTTTTTTGCTCACCATGTCATTCCAGTTTGAACCCAGCCATATGCAAATCAGTCCTGACCCTGTGCCTCATGGGAACAGTCCAGCTCGAACTGCCAAGCCAGGTCCTCCCTGGACTGGAATAAGCATCCTAGAACCGGTTTCGGGGTTTCACCCCTCTTCAGGCAGGATAGCTTGATTCCACTGGCATGGAGAGCACGGGACTCACGTCTGAGCATACCGATCCCACTCGGGGTGACAAATGCAAAAACAACAGTTGATGGACAGAATGCAGAACAATGTCATACATTCACCAGAGTACAGAGATCTGGGCCTAAATCCATTGTTTTTTGCTCACCATGCCATTCCAGTTTGAACCCAGCCATATGCAAATCAGTCTTGACCCTGTGACTCATAGGAACAGTCCAGCCCGATCTGCCAAGCCAGGTCGTCCCTGGACTGGAATAGGCATCCTAGGACCGGTTTCGGGGTTTCACCCCTCTTCAGCCAGCATAGCTTGATTCCAGTGGCATGGAGAGCGCGGGACTCACGTCTGAGCATTCCCGTCCCACTCAGGGTGACAAATGCAAAAACAACAGTTGATGGACAGAATGCAGAACAATGTCATACATTCACCCCAGTACAGAGATCTGGGCCTTAATTCATCCATTTTTTGCTCACCATGCCATTCCAGTTTGAACCCAGCCATATGCAAATCAGTCTTGACCCTGTGCCTCATGGGAACAGTCCAGCCCGAACTGCCAAGCCAGGTCCTCCCTGGACTGGAATAAGCATCCCATGACCGGTTTCGGCGTTTCACCCCTCTTTAGGCAGGATAGCTTGATTCCAGTGGCATGGAGAGCACGGGACTCACGTCTGAGCATACCCTTCCCACTCGGGGTGACAAATGCAAAAACAACAGTTGATGGACTGAATGCAGAACAATGTCAAACATTCACCCCAGTACAGATATCTGGGCCTTAATCCATCAATTTTTTGCTCACCATTCCATTCCAGATTGAACCCAGCCATATGCAAATCAGTCTTGACCCTGTGCCTCATGGGAACAGTCCAGCCCGAACTGCCAAGCCAGGTCCTCCCTGGACTGGAATAAGCATCCCATGACCGGTTTCGGCGTTTCACCCCTCTTCAGGCAGGAAAGCTTGATTCCAGTGGCATGGAGAGCACGGGACTCACGTCTGAGCATACCTGTCCCACTCGGGGTGACAAATGCAAAAACAACAGTTGATGGACAGAATGCAGAACAATGTCATACATTCACCCCAGTACAGAGATCTTGGCCTAAATCCATCGTTTTTTTGCTCACCATGCCATTCCAGTTTGAACCCAGCCCTATGCAAATCAGTCTTGACCCTGTGCCTCATGGGAACAGTCCAGCCCGAACTGCCAAGCCAGGTCCTCCCTGCACTGGAATAAGCATCCTAGAACCGGTTTCGGGGTTTCACCCCTCTTCAGGCAGGATAGCTTGATTCCACTGGCATGGAGAGCACGGGACTCACGTCTGAGCATACCGATCCCACTCGGGGTGACAAATGCAAAAACAACAGTTGATGGACAGAATGCAGAACAATGTCATACGTTCACACAAGTACAGAGATCTGGGCCTAAATCCATTGTTTTTTTGTTCACCATGCCATTCCAGTTTGAACCCAGCCATATGCAAATCAGTCTTGACCCTGTGCCTCATGGGAACAGTCCAGTCCGAACTGCCAAGCCAAGTCCTCCCTGGACTGGAATAAGCATCCTAGGACCGGATTCGGGGTTTCACCCCTCTTCAGCCAGGACAGCTTGATTCCAGTGGCATGGAGAGCGCGGGACTCACGTCTGACCATACCCGTTCCACTCGGGGTGACAAATGTAAAAACAACAGTTGATGGACAGAATGCAGAACAATGTCATACATTCACCAGAGTACAGAGATCTGGGCCTAAATCCATTGTTTTTTTGCTCACCATGCCATTCCAGTTTGAACCCAGCCATATGCAAATCAGTCTTGACCCTGTGACTCATAGGAACAGTCCAGCCCGATCTGCCAAGCCAGGTCGTCCCTGGACTGGAATAAGCATCCTAGGACCGGTTTCGGGGTTTCACCCCTCTTCAGCCAGGATACCTTGATTCCAGTGTCATGGAGAGCACGGGACTCACGTCTGAGCATTCCCGTCCCACTCAGGGTGACAAATGCAAAAACAACAGTTGATGGACAGAATGCAGAACAATGTCATACATTCACCCCAGTACAGAGATCTGGGCCTTAATTCATCCATTTTTTGCTCACCATGCCATTCCAGTTTGAACCCAGCCATATGCAAATCAGTCTTGACCCTGTGCCTCATGGGAACAGTCCAGCCCGAACTGCCAAGCCAGGTCCTCCCTGGACTGGAATAAGCATCCCATGACCGGTTTCGGCGTTTCACCCCTCTTCAGGCAGGATAGCTTGATTCCAGTGGCATGGAGAGCACGGGACTCACGTCTGAGCATACCCGTCCCACTCGGGGTGACAAATGCAAAAACAACAGTTGATGGACAGAATGCAGAACAATGTCATACATTCACCCCAGTACAGATATCTGGGCCTTAATCCATCCATTTTTTGCTCACCATGCCATTCCAGATTGAACCCAGCCATATGCAAATCAGTCTTGACCCTGTGCCTCATGGGAACAGTCCAGCCCGAACTGCCAAGCCAGGTCCTCCCTGGACTGGAATAAGCATCCCATGACCGGTTTCGGCGTTTCACCCCTCTTCAGGCAGGAAAGCTTGATTCCAGTGGCATGGAGAGCACGGGACTCACGTCTGAGCATACCCGTCCCACTCAGGGTGACAAATGCAAAAACAACAGTTGATGGACAGAATGCAGAACAATGTCATACATTCACCCCAGTACAGAGATCTGGGCCTTAATTCATCCATTTTTTGCTCACCATGCCATTCCAGTTTGAACCCAGCCATATGCAAATCAGTCTTGACCCTGTGCCTCATGGGAACAGTCCAGCCCGAACTGCCAAGCCAGGTCCTCCCTGGACTGGAATAAGCATCCCATGACCGGTTTCAGCGTTTCACCCCTCTTTAGGCAGGATAGCTTGATTCCAGTGGCATGGAGAGCACCGGACTCACGTCTGAGCATACCCATCCCACTCGGGGTGACAAATGCAAAAACAACAGTTGATGGACTGAATGCAGAACAATGTCAAACATTCACCCCAGTACAGATATCTGGGCCTTAATCCATCCATTTTTTGCTCACCATGCCATTCCAGATTGAACCCAGCCATATGCAAATCAGTCTTGACCCTGTGCCTCATGGGAACAGTCCAGCCCGAACTGCCAAGCCAGGTCCTCCCTGGACTGGAATAAGCATCCCATGACCGGTTTCGGCGTTTCACCCCTCTTCAGGCAGGAAAGCTTGATTCCAGTGGCATGGAGAGCACGGGACTCACGTCTGAGCATACCCGTCCCACTCGGGGTGACAAATGCAAAAACAACAGTTGATGGACAGAATGCAGAACAATGTCATACATTCACCCCAGTACAGAGATCTTGGCCTAAATCCATCGTTTTTTTGCTCACCATGCCATTCCAGTTTGAACCCAGCCATATGCAAATCAGTCTTGACCCTGTGCCTCATGGGAACAGTCCAGCCCGAACTGCCAAGCCAGGTCCTCCCTGGACTGGAATAAGCATCCTAGAACCGGTTTCGGGGTTTCACCCCTCTTCAGGCAGGATAGCTTGATTCCACTGGCATGGAGAGCACGGGACTCACGTCTGAGCATACCGATCCCACTCGGGGTGACAAATGCAAAAACAACAGTTGATGGACAAAATGAAGAACAATGTCATACATTCACCCCAGTACAGAGATCTGGGCCTAAATCCATCGTTTTTTTGCTCACCATGCCATTCCAGTTTGAACCCAGCCATATGCAAATCAGTCCTGACCCTGTGCCTCATGGGAACAGTCCAGCTCGAACTGCCAAGCCAGGTCCTCCCTGGACTGGAATAAGCATCCTAGGACAGGTTTCGGGGTTTCACCCATCTTCAGCCAGGATAGCTTGATTCCAGTGGCATGGAAAGCACGAGACTCACATCTGAGCATACCCGTCCCACTCGGGGTGACAAATGCAAAAACAACAGTTGATGGACAGAATGCAGAACAATGTCATACGTTCACACAAGTACAGAGATCTGGGCCTAAATCCATTGTTTTTTTGTTCACCATGCCATTCCAGTTTGAACCCAGCCATATGCAAATCAGTCTTGACCCTGTGCCTCATGGGAACAGTCCAGTCCGAACTGCCAAGCCAAGTCCTCCCTGGACTGGAATAAGCATCCTAGGACCGGATTCGGGGTTTCACCCCTCTTCAGCCAGGACAGCTTGATTCCAGTGGCATGGAGAGCACGGGACTCACGTCTGACCATACCCGTTCCAATCGGGGTGACAAATGTAAAAACAACAGTTGATGGACAGAATGCAGAACAATGTCATACATTCACCAGAGTACAGAGATCTGGGCCTAAATCCATTGTTTTTTTGCTCACCATGCCATTCCAGTTTGAACCCAGCCATATGCAAATCAGTCTTGACCCTGTGACTCATAGGAACAGTCCAGCCCGATCTGCCAAGCCAGGTCGTCCCTGGACTGGAATAAGCATCCTAGGACCGGTTTCGGGGTTTCACCCCTCTTCAGCCAGGATAGCTTGATTCCAGTGGCATGGAGAGCACGGGACTCACGTCTGAGCATTCCCGTCCCACTCAGGGTGACAAATGCAAAAACAACAGTTGATGGACAGAATGCAGAACAATGTCATACATTCACCCCAGTACAGAGATCTGGGCCTTAATTCATCCATTTTTTGCTCACCATGCCATTCCAGTTTGAACCCAGCCATATGCAAATCAGTCTTGACCCTGTGCCTCATGGGAACAGTCCAGCCCGAACTGCCAAGCCAGGTCCTCCCTGGACTGGAATAAGCATCCCATGACCGGTTTCGGCGTTTCACCCCTCTTCAGGCAGGATAGCTTGATTCCAGTGGCATGGAGAGCACGGGACTCACGTCTGAGCATACCCGTCCCACTCGGGGTGACAAATGCAAAAACAACAGTTGATGGACAGAATGCAGAACAATGTCATACATTCACCCCAGTACAGATATCTGGGCCTTAATCCATCCATTTTTTGCTCACCATGCCATTCCAGATTGAACCCAGCCATATGCAAATCAGTCTTGACCCTGTGCCTCATGGGAACAGTCCAGCCCGAACTGCCAAGCCAGGTCCTCCCTGGACTGGAATAAGCATCCCATGACCGGTTTCGGCGTTTCACCCCTCTTCAGGCAGGAAAGCTTGATTCCAGTGGCATGGAGAGCACGGGACTCACGTCTGAGCATACCCGTCCCACTCGGGGTGACAAATGCAAAAACAACAGTTGATGGACAGAATGCAGAACAATGTCATACATTCACCCCAGTACAGAGATCTTGGCCTAAATCCATCGTTTTTTTGCTCACCATGCCATTCCAGTTTGAACCCAGCCATATGCAAATCAGTCTTGACCCACTGCCTCATGGGAACAGTCCAGCCCGAACTGCCAAGCCAGGTCCTCCCTGGACTGGAATAAGCATCCTAGAACCGGTTTCGGGGTTTCACCCCTCTTCAGGCAGGATAGCTTGATTCCACTGGCATGGAGAGCACGGGACTCACGTCTGAGCATACCGATCCCACTCGGGGTGACAAATGCAAAAACAACAGTTGATGGACAAAATGAAGAACAATGTCATACATTCACCCCAGTACAGAGATCTGGGCCTAAATCCATCGTTTTTTTGCTCACCATGTCATTCCAGTTTGAACCCAGCCATATGCAAATCAGTCCTGACCCTGTGCCTCATGGGAACAGTCCAGCTCGAACTGCCAAGCCAGGTCCTCCCTGGACTGGAATAAGCATCCTAGAACCGGTTTCGGGGTTTCACCCCTCTTCAGGCAGGATAGCTTGATTCCACTGGCATGGAGAGCACGAGACTCACGTCTGAGCATACCGATCCCACTCGGGGTGACAAATGCAAAAACAACAGTTGATGGACAAAATGAAGAACAATGTCATACATTCACCCCAGTACAGAAATCTGGGCCTAAATCCATCGTTTTTTTGCTCACCATGCCATTCCAGTTTGAACCCAGCTATATGCAAATCAGTCCTGACCCTGTGCCTCATGGGAACAGTCCAGCTCGAACTGCCAAGCCAGGTCCTCCCTGGACTGGAATAAGCATCCTAGGACCGGTTTCGGGGTTTCACCCATCTTCAGCCAGGATAGCTTGATTCCAGTGGCATGGAAAGCACGGGACTCACATCTGAGCATACCCGTCCCACTCGGGGTGACAAATGCAAAAACAACAGTTGATGGACAGAATGCAGAACAATGTCATACGTTCACACAAGTACAGAGATCTGGGCCTAAATCCATTGTTTTTTTGTTCACCATGCCATTCCAGTTTGAACCCAGCCATATGCAAATCAGTCTTGACCCTGTGCCTCATGGGAACAGTCCAGTCCGAACTGCCAAGCCAAGTCCTCCCTGGACTGGAATAAGCATCCTAGGACCGGATTCGGGGTTTCACCCCTCTTCAGCCAGGACAGCTTGATTCCAGTGGCATGGAGAGCACGGGACTCACGTCTGACCATACCCGTTCCACTCGGGGTGACAAATGTAAAAACAACAGTTGATGGACAGAATGCAGAACAATGTCATACATTCACCAGAGTATAGAGATCTGGGCCTAAATCCATTGTTTTTTTGCTCACCATGCCATTCCAGTTTGAACCCAGCCATATGCAAATCAGTCTTGACCCTGTGACTCATAGGAACAGTCCAGCCCGATCTGCCAAGCCAGGTCGTCCCTGGACTGGAATAAGCATCCTAGGACCGGTTTCGGGGTTTCACCCCTCTTCAGCCAGGATAGCTTGATTCCAGTGGCATGGAGAGCACGGGACTCACGTCTGAGCATTCCCGTCCCACTCAGGGTGACAAATGCAAAAACAACAGTTGATGGACAGAATGCAGAACAATGTCATACATTCACCCCAGTACAGAGATCTGGGCCTTAATTCATCCATTTTTTGCTCACCATGCCATTCCAGTTTGAATCCAGCCATATGCAAATCAGTCTTGACCCTGTGCCTCATGGGAACAGTCCAGCCCGAACTGCCAAGCCAGGTCCTCCCTGGACTGGAATAAGCATCCCATGACCGGTTTCGGCGTTTCACCCCTCTTCAGGCAGGATAGCTTGATTCCAGTGGCATGGAGAGCACGGGACTCACGTCTGAGCATACCCGTCCCACTCGGGGTGACAAATGCAAAAACAACAGTTGATGGACAGAATGCAGAACAATGTCATACATTCACCCCAGTACAGATATCTGGGCCTTAATCCATCCATTTTTTGCTCACCATGCCATTCCAGATTGAACCCAGCCATATGAAAATCAGTCTTGACCCTGTGCCTCATGGGAACAGTCCAGCCCGAACTGCCAAGCCAGGTCCTCCCTGGACTGGAATAAGCATCCCATGACCGGTTTCGGCGTTTCACCCCTCTTCAGGCAGGAAAGCTTGATTCCAGTGGCATGGAGAGCACGGGACTCACGTCTGAGCATACCCGTCCCACTCGGGGTGACAAATGCAAAAACAACAGTTGATGGACAGAATGCAGAACAATGTCATACATTCACCCCAGTACAGAGATCTTGGCCTAAATCCATCGTTTTTTTGCTCACCATGCCATTCCAGTTTGAACCCAGCCATATGCAAATCAGTCTTGACCCTCTGCCTCATGGGAACAGTCCAGCCCGAACTGCCAAGCCAGGTCCTCCCTGGACTGGAATAAGCATCCTAGAACCGGTTTCGGGGGTTCACCCCTCTTCAGGCAGGATAGCTTGATTCCACTGGCATGGAGAGCACGGGACTCACGTCTGAGCATACCGATCCCACTCGGGGTGACAAATGCAAAAACAACAGTTGATGGACAAAATGAAGAACAATGTCATACATTCACCCCAGTACAGAGATCTGGGCCTAAATCCATCGTTTTTTTGCTCACCATGCCATTCCAGTTTGAACCCAGCCATATGCAAATCAGTCCTGACCCTGTGCCTCATGGGAACAGTCCAGCTCGAACTGCCAAGCCAGGTCCTCCCTGGACTGGAATAAGCATCCTAGGACCGGTTTCGGGGTTTCACCCATCTTCAGCCAGGATAGCTTGATTCCAGTGGCATGGAAAGCACGGGACTCACATCTGAGCATACCCGTCCCACTCGGGGTGACAAATGCAAAAACAACAGTTGATGGACAGAATGCAGAACAATGTCATACGTTCACACAAGTACAGAGATCTGGGCCTAAATCCATTGTTTTTTTGTTCACCATGCCATTCCAGTTTGAACCCAGCCATATGCAAATCAGTCTTGACCCTGTGCCTCATGGGAACAGTCCAGTCCGAACTGCCAAGCCAAGTCCTCCCTGGACTGGAATAAGCATCCTAGGACCGGATTCGGGGTTTCACCCCTCTTCAGCCAGGACAGCTTGATTCCAGTGGCATGGAGAGCACGGGACTCACGTCTGACCATACCCGTTCCACTCGGGGTGACAAATGTAAAAACAACAGTTGATGGACAGAATGCAGAACAATGTCATACATTTACCAGAGTACAGAGATCTGGGCCTAAATCCATTGTTTTTTTGCTCACCATGCCATTCCAGTTTGAACCCAGCCATATGCAAATCAGTCTTGACCCTGTGACTCATAGGAACAGTCCAGCCCGATCTGCCAAGCCAGGTCGTCCCTGGACTGGAATAAGCATCCTAGGACCGGTTTCGGGGTTTCACCCCTCTTCAGCCAGGATAGCTTGATTCCAGTGGCATGGAGAGCACAGGACTCACGTCTGAGCATTCCTGTACCACTCGGGGAGACAAATGGAAAAACAACAGTTGATGGACAGAATGCAGAACAATGTCATACATTCACCCCATTACAGAGCTCTGGGCCTAAATCCATCATTTTTTTGCTCACCATGCCAATCCAGTTTGAACCCAGCCATATGCAAATCAGTCTTGACCCTGTGCCTCATGGGAACAGTCCAGCCCGAACTGCCAAGCCAGGTCCTCCCTGGACTGGAATAAGCATCCTAGGACCGGTTTCGGGGTTTCACCCCTCTTCAGCCAGGATAGCTTGATTACAGTGGCATGGAGAGCACAGGACTCACGTCTGAGCATTCCTGTACCACTCGGGGTGACAAATGGAAAAACAACAGTTGATGGACAGAATGCAGAACAATGTCATACATTCACCCCATTACAGAGCTCTGGGCCTAAATCCATAATTTTTTTGCTCACCATGCCAATCCAGTTTGAACCCAGCCATATGCAAATCAGTCTTGACCCTGTGCCTCAGGGGAACAGTCCAGCCGGAACTGCCAAGCCAGGTCCTCCCTGGACTGGAATAAGCATCCTAGAACCGGTTTCGGGGTTTCACCCCTCTTCAGGCAGGATAGCTTGATTCCAGTGGCATGGAGAGCACGGGACTCACGTCTGAGCATACCGATCCCACTCAGGGTGACAAATGCAAAAACAACAGTTGATGGACAAAATGCAGAACAATGTCATACATTCACCCCAGTACAGAGATCTGGGCCTAAATCCATCGTTTTTTTGCTCACCATGCCATTCCAGTTTGAACCCAGCCATATGCAAATCAGTCTTGACCCTGTGCCTCATGGGAACAGTCCAGCCCGAACTGCCAAGCCAGGTCCTCCCTGGACTGGAATAAGCATCCCATGACCAGTTTCGGCGTTTCACCCCTCTTCAGGCAGGATAGCTTGATTCCAGTGGCATGGAGAGCACGGGACTCACATCTGAGCATACCCGACCCACTCGGGGTGACAAATGCAAAAACAACAGTTGATGGACAGAATGCAGAACAATGTCATACATTCACCCCAGTACAGAGATCTGGCCCTAAATCCATCGTTTTTTTGCTCACCATGCCATTCCAGTTTGAACCCAGCCATATGCAAATCAGTCTTGACCCTATGCCTCATGGGAACAGTCCAGCCCAAACTGCCAAGCCAGGTCCTCCCTGGACTGGAATAAGCATCCTAGAACCGGTTTCGGGGTTTCACCCCTCTTCAGGCAGGATAGCTTGATTCCAGTGGCATGGAGAGCAAGGGACTCACGTCTGAGCATACCGATCCCACTCGGGGTGACAAATGCAAAAACAACAGTTGATGGACAAAATGCAGAACAATGTCATACATTCACCCCAGTACAGAGATCTGGGCCTAAATCCATCGTTTTTTTGCTCACCATGCCATTCCAGTTTGAACCCAGCCATATGCAAATCAGTCTTGACCCTGTGCCTCATGGGAACAGTCCAGCCCGAACTGCCAAGCCAGGTCCTCCCTGGACTGGAATAAGCATCCTAGGACCGGTTTCGGGGTTTCACCCCTCTTCAGCCAGGATAGCTTGATTCCAGTGGCATGGAGAGCACAGGACTCACGTCTGAGCATTCCCGTACCACTCGGGGTGACAAATGGAAAAACAACAGTTGATGGACAGAATGCAGAACAATGTCATACATTCACCCCATTACAGAGCTCTGGGCCTAAATCCATCATTTTTTTGCTCACCATGCCAATCCAGTTTGAACCCAGCCATATGCAAATCAGTCTTGACCCTGTGCCTCATGGGAACAGTCCAGCCCGAACTGCCAAGCCAGGTCCTCCCTGGACTGGAATAAGCATCCTAGGACAGGATTCGGGGTTTCACCCCTCTTCAGCCAGGACAGCTTGATTCCAGTGGCATGGAGAGCACGGGACTCACGTCTAAGCATACCCATCCCACTCGGGGTGACAAATGCAAAAACAAAAGTAGATGGTCAGAATGCAGAACAATGTCATACATTCACCCCAGTACAGAGATCTGGGCCTAAATCCATCGTTTTTTTGCTCACCATGCCATTCCAGTTTGAACCCAACCATATGCAAATCAGTCTTGACCCTGTGCCTCATGGGAACAGTCCAGCCCGCACTGCCAAGCCAGGTCCTCCCTGGACTGGAATAAGCATCCTAGGACCGGTTTCAGGGTTTCACCCCTCTTCAACCAGAACATTTTGATTCCAGTGGCATGGAGAGCACGAGACTCACATCTGAGCATACCCATCCCACTCGGGGTGACCAGTGAAAAAACAACAGTTGATGGACAGACTGCAGAACAATGTCATACATTCACCCCAGTACAGAGATCTGGGCCTAAATCCATCGTTTTCATGCTCACCATGTCATTCCAGTTTGAACCCAGCCATATGCAAATCAGTCTTGACCCTGTGCCTCATGGGAACAGTCCAGCCCGAAATGCCAAGCCAGGTCAACCCTGGACTGGAATAAGCATCCTAGGACCTGTTTCAGGGTTTCACCCCTCTTCAGGAAGGATAGCTTGATTCCAGTGGCATGGAGAGCACGGGACTCACATCTGAGCATACCCATCCAACTCGGGGTGAAAAATGCAAAAACAACAGTTGATGGTCAGAATGCAGAACAATGTCATACATTCACCCCAGTACAGAGATCTGGGCCTAAATCCATCGTTTTTTGCTCACCATGCCATTCCAGTTTGAACCCAGCCATATGCAAATCAGTCTTGACCCTGTGCCTCATGGGAACAGTCCAGCCCAAACTGCCAAGCCAGGTCCTCCCTGGACTGAAATGAGCATCCTAGGACCGGTTTCGGGGTTTCACCCCTCTTCAGGCAGGTTAGCTTGATTCCATCGGCATAGGGAGCACGGGACTCACGTCTGAGCATACCCATACCCATCCCATTTGGGTTGACAAACGCAAAAACAACAGTTGATGGACAGAATGCAAAACAATGTCATACATTCACCCCAGTACAGAGATCTGGGCCTAAATTCATTTTTTTTGCTCACCATGTCATTCCAGTTTGAACCCAGCCATATGCAAATCAGTCTTGACCCTGTGCCTCATGGGAACAGTCCAGCCCGAACTGCCAAGCCAGGTCCTCCCTGGACTGGAATAAGCATCCTAGGACCGGATTTGGGGTTTCACCCCTCTTCAGCCAGGACAGCTTGATTCCAGTGGCATGGAGAGCACGGGACTCACGTCTGAGCATACCCGTCCCACTCGGGGTGACAAATGCAAAAACAAAAGTTGATGGTCAGAATGCAGTACAATTTCATACATTCACCCCAGTACAGAGATCTGGGCCTAAATCCATCGTTTTTTTGCTCACCATGCCATTCCAGTTTGAACCCAGCCATATGCAAATCAGTCTTGACCCTGTGACTCATGGGAACAGTCCAGCCCGCACTGCCAAGCCAGGTCCTCCCTAGACTGGAATAAGCATCCTAGGACCGGTTTCGGGGTTTCAACCCTCTTCAGCCAGGACAGCTTGATTCCAGTGGCATGGAGAGCACGGGACTCACGTCTGAGCATACCTGTCCCACTCGGGGTGACAAATGCAAAAACAAAACTAGATGGTCAAAATGCAGAACAATGTCATACATTCACCCCAGTACAGAGATCTGGGCCTAAATCTATCGTTTTTTTGCTCACCATGGCATTCCAGTTTGAACCCAGCCATATGCAAATCAGTCTTGACTCTGTGCCTCATGGGAACAGTCCAGCCCGAACTGCCAAGCCAGGTCCTCCCTGGACTGGAATAAGCATCCTAGGACCGGTTTCGGGGTTTCACCCCTCTTCAGCCAGGATAGCTTGATTCCAGTGGCATGGAGAGCACAGGACTCACGTCTGAGCATTCCCGTACCACTCGGGGTGACAAATGGAAAAACAACAATTGATGGACAGAATGGAGAACAATGTCATACATTCACCCCATTACAGAGCTCTGGGCCTAAATCCATAATTGTTTTGCTCACCATGCCAATCCAGTTTGAACCCAGCCATATGCAAATCAGTCTTGACCCTGTGCCTCATGGGAACAGTCCAGCCAGAACTGCCAAGCCAGGTCCTCCCTGGACTGGAATAAGCATCCTAGGACCGGATTCGGGGTTTCACTCCTCTTCAGCCAGGACAGCTTGATTCCAGTGGCATGGAGAGCACGGGACTCACGTCTGAGCATACCCATCCCACTCGGGGTGACAAATGCAAAAACAAAAGTAGATGGTCAGAATGCAGAACAATGTCATACATTCACCCCAGTACAGAGATCTGGGCCTAAATTTATCGTTTTTTTGCTCACCATGCCATTCCAGTTTGAACCCAGCCATATGCAAATCAGTCTTGACCCTGTGCCTCATGGGAACAGTCCAGCCCGCACTGCCAAGCCAGGTCCTCCCTGGACTGGAATAAGCATCCTAGGACCGGTTTCAGGGTTTCACCCCTCTTCAACCAGAACAGTTTGATTCCAGTAGCATGGAGAGCACGAGACTCACATCTGAGCATACCCATCCCACTCGGGGTGACCAGTGAAAAAACAACAGTTGATGGACAGAATGCAGAACAATGTCATATATTCACCCCAGTACAGAGATCTGGGCCTAAATCCATCGTTTTTTTGCGCACCATGTCATTCCAGTTTGAACCCAGCCATATGCAAATCAGTCTTGACCCTGTGCCTCATGGGAACAGTCCAGCCCGAACTGCCAAGCCAGGTCCTCCCTGGACTGGAATAAGCATCCCATGACCGGTTTCGGCGTTTCACCCCTCTTCAGGCAGGATAGCTTGATTCCAGTGGCATGGAGAGCACGGGACTCACGTCTGAGCATACCCGTCCCACTCGGGGTGACAAATGCAAAAACAACAGTTGATGGACAGAATGCAGAACAATGTCATACATTCACCCCAGTACAGAGATCTGGGCCTAAATCCATTGTTTTTTTGCTCACCATGCCATTCCAGTTTGAACCCAGCCATATGCAAATCAGTCTTGACCCTGTGCCTCATGGGAACAGTCCAGCCCGAACTGCCAAGCCAGGTCCTCCATGGACTGGAAAAAGCATCCTAGAACCGGTTTCGGGGTTTCACCCCTCTTCAGGCAGGATAGCTTGATTCCAGTGGCATGGAGAGCACGGGACTCACGTCTGAGCATACCGATCCCACTCAGGGTGACAAATGCAAAAACAACAGTTGATGGACAAAATGCAGAACAATGTCATACATTCACCCCAGTACAGAGATCTGGGCCTAAATCCATCGTTTTTTTGCTCACCATGCCATTCCAGTTTGAACCCAGCCATATGCAAATCAGTCTTGACCCTGTGCCTCATGGGAACAGTCCAGCCCGAACTGCCAAGCCAGGTCCTCCCTGGACTGGAATAAGCATCCTAGGACCGGTTTCGGGGTTTCACCCCTCTTCAGGAAGGATAGCTTGATTCCAGTGGCATGGAGAGCACGGGACTCACATCTGAGCATACCCATCCAACTCGGGGTGAAAAATGCAAAAACAACAGTTGATGGTCAGAATGCAGAACAATGTCATACATTCACCCCAGTACAGAGATCTGGGCCTAAATCCATCGTTTTTTGCTCACCATGCCATTCCAGTTTGAACCCAGCCATATGCAAATCAGTCTTGACCCTGTGCCTCATGGGAACAGTCCAGCCCAAACTGCCAAGCCAGGTCCTCCCTGGACTGAAATGAGCATCCTAGGACCGGTTTCGGGGTTTCACCCCTCTTCAGGCAGGTTAGCTTGATTCCAGTGGCATAGGGAGCACGGGACTCACGTCTGAGCATACCCATACCCATCCCATTTGGGTTGACAAACGCAAAAACAACAGTTGATGGACAGAATGCAGAACAATGTCATACATTCACCCCAGTACAGAGATCTGGGCCTAAATTCATTTTTTTTGCTCACCATGTCATTCCAGTTTGAACCCAGCCATATGCAAATCAGTCTTGACCCTGTGCCTCATGGGAACAGTCCAGCCCGAACTGCCAAGCCAGGTCCTCCCTGGACTGGAATAAGCATCCTAGGACCGGATTTGGGGTTTCACCCCTCTTCAGCCAGGACAGCTTGATTCCAGTGGCATGGAGAGCACGGGACTCAAGTCTGAGCATACCCGTCCCACTCGGGGTAACAAATGCAAAAACAAAAGTTGATGGTCAGAATGCAGAACAATGTCATACATTCACCCCAGTACAGAGATCTGGGCCTAAATCCATCGTTTTTTTGCTCACCATGCCATTCCAGTTTGAACCCAGCCATATGCAAATCAGTCTTGACCCTGTGACTCATGGGAACAGTCCAGCCCGCACTGCCAAGCCAGGTCCTCCCTGGACTGGAATAAGCATCCTAGGACCGATTTCGGGGTTTCAACCCTCTTCAGCCAGGACAGCTTGATTCCAGTGGCATGGAGAGCACGGGACTCACGTCTGAGCATACCCGTCCCACTCGGGGTGACAAATGCAAAAACAAAAGTAGATGGTCAGAATGCAGAACAATGTCATACATTCACCCCAGTACAGAGATCTGGGCCTAAATCCATCGTTTTTTTGCTCACCATGCCATTCCAGTTTGAACCCAGCCATATGCAAATCAGTCTTGACTCTGTGCCTCATGGGAACAGTCCAGCCCGAACTGCCAAGCCAGGTCCTCCCTGGACTGGAATAAGCATCCTAGGACCGGTTTCGGGGTTTCACCCCTCTTCAGCCAGGATAGCTTGATTCCAGTGGCATGGAGAGCACAGGACTCACGTCTGAGCATTCCCGTACCACTCGGGGTGACAAATGGAAAAACAACAGTTGATGGACAGAATGCAGAACAATGTCATACATTAACCCCATTACAGAGCTCTGGGCCTAAATCCATAATTTTTTTGCTCACCATGCCAATCCAGTTTGAACCCAGCCATATGCAAATCAGTCTTGACCCTGTGCCTCATGGGAACAGTCCAGCCAGAACTGCCAAGCCAGGTCCTCCCTGGACTGGAATAAGCATCCTAGGACCGGATTCGGGGTTTCACCCCTCTTCAGCCAGGACAGCTTGATTCCAGTGGCATGGAGAGCACGGGACTCACGTCTGAGCATACCCATCCCACTCGGGGTGACAAATGCAAAAACAAAACTTGATGGTCAGAATGCAGAACAATGTCATACATTCACCCCAGTACAGAGATCTGGGCCTAAATCCATTGTTTTTTTGCTCACCATGCCATTCCAGTTTGAACCCAGCCATATGCAAATCAGTCTTGACCCTGTGCCTCATGGGAACAGTCCAGCCCGCACTGCCAAGCCAGGTCCTCCCTGGACTGGAATAAGCATCCTAGGACCGGTTTCAGGGTTTCACCCCTCTTCAACCAGAACAGTTTGATTCCAGTGGCATGGAGAGCACGAGACTCACATCTGAGCATACCCATCCCACTCGGGGTGACCAGTGAAAAAACAACAGTTGATGGACAGAATGCAGAACAATGTCATATATTCACCCCAGTACAGAGATCTGGGCCTAAATCCATCGTTTTTTTGCTCACCATGTCATTCCAGTTTGAACCCAGCCATATGCAAATCAGTCTTGACCCTGTGCCTCATGAGAACAGTCCAGCCCGAACTGCCAAGCCAGGTCCTCCCTGGACTGGAATAAGCATCCTAGGACCGGTTTCGGGGTTTCACCCCTCTTCAGGCAGGATAGCTTGATTCCAGTGGCATGGAGAGCACGGTACTCACGTCTGAGCATACCCATCCAACTCGGGGTGAAAAATGCAAAAACAACAGTTGATGGTCAGAATGCAGAACAATGTCATACATTCACCCCAGTGCAGAGATCTGGGCCTAAATCCATCGTTTTTTGCTCACCATGCCATTCCAGTTTGAACCCAGCCATATGCAAATCAGTCTTGACTCTGTGCCTCATGAGAATAGTCCAGCCCGAACTGCCAAGCCAGGTCCTCCCTGGACTGGAATGAGCATCCTAGGACCGGTTTCGGGGTTTCACCCCTCTTCAGGCAGGTTAGCTTGATTCCAGTGGCATAGGGAGCACGGGACTCACGTCTGAGCATACCCATACCCATCCCATTTGGGTTGACAAATGCAAAAACAACAGTTGATGGACAGAATGCAGAACAATGTCATACATTCACCCCAGTACAGAGATCTGGGCCTAAATTCATTTTTTTTTGCTCACCATGTCATTCCAGTTTGAACCCAGCCATATGCAAATCAGTCTTGACCCTGTGCCTCATGGGAACAGTCCAGCCTGAACTGCCAAGCCAGGTCCTCCCTGGACTGGAATAAGCATCCTAGGACCGGATTTGGGGTTTCACCCCTCTTCAGCCAGGACAGCTTGATTCCAGTGGCATGGAGAGCACAGGACTCAAGTTTGAGAATACCCGTCTCACTCGGGGTGACAAATGCAAAAACAAAAGTTGATGGTCAGAATGCAGAACAATGTCATACATTCACCCCAGTACAGAGATCTGGGCCTAAATCCATCGTGTTTTTGCTCACCATGCCATTCCAGTTTGAACCCAGCCATATGCAAATCAGTCTTGACCCTGTGACTCATGGGAACAGCCTAGCCCGCACTGCCAAGCCAGGTCCTCCCTGGACTGGAATAAGCATCCTAGGACCGGTTTCGGGGTTTCACCCCTCTTCAGCCAGAATAGTTTGATTCCAGTGGCATGGAGAGCACGGGACTCACGGCTGAGCATACTCGTCCGACTCGGGGTGACAAATGCAAAAACAACAGTTGATGGACAGAATGCAGAACAATGTCATACATTCACCCCAGTACAGAGATCTGGGCCTACATCCATCGTATTTTTGCTCACCATGTCATTCCAGTTTGAACCCAGCCATATGCAAATCAGTCTTGACCCTGTGCCTCATGGGAACAGTCCAGCCCGCACTGCCAAGCCAGGTCCTCCCTGGACTGGAATAAGCATCCTAGGACTGGTTTCGGGGTTTCACCCCTCTTGAGCCAGAATAGTTTCATTCCAGTGGCATGGAGAGCACGGGACTCACGTGTGAGCATACTCGTCCCACTCGGGGTGACAAATGCAAAAACAAAAGTAGATGGTCAGAATGCAGAACAATGTCATACATTCACCCCAGTATGGAGATCTGGGCCTATATCCATCGTTTTTTTGCTCACCATGCCATTCCAGTTTTAACCCAGCCATATGCAAGTCAGTCTTGACCCTGTGCCTCATGGGAACAGTCCAGCCCGCACTGCCAAGACAGGTCCTCCCTAGACTGGAATAAGCATCCTAGGACCGGTTTCTGGGTTTCACCCCTCTTCAGCCAGAATAGTTTGATTCCAGTGGCATGGAGAGCACGGGACTCACGGCTGAGCATACTCGTCCGACTCGGGGTGACAAATGCAAAAACAACAGTTGATGGACAGAATGCAGAACAATGTCATACATTCACCCCAGTACAGAGATCTGGGCCTAAATCCATCGTTTTTTTGCTCACCATGTCATTCCAGTTTGAACCCAGCCGTATGCAAATCAGTCTTGACCCTGTGCCTCATGGGAACAGTCCAGCCCAAACTGCCAAGCCAGGTCCTCCCTGGACTGGAATAAGCATTTTAGGACCGGTTTCGGGGTTTCACCCCTTTTCAGGCAGGATAGCTTGATTCCAGTGGCATGGAAAGCACGAGACTCACGTCTGAGCATACCCATCCCACTCAGGGTGAAAAATGCAAAAACAGTTGATGGTCAGAATGCAGAACAATGTCATACATTTACCCCAGTGCAGAGATCTGGGCCTCAATCCATCGTTTTTTGCTCACCATGCCATTCCAGTTTGAACCCAGTCATATGCAAATCAGTCTTGACCCTGAGCCTCATGGGAAGTCCAGCCTGAACTGCCAAGCCAGGTCCTCCCTGGACTGGAATAAGCATTTTAGGACCGGTTTCGGGGTTTTACCCCTTTTCAGGCAGGATAGCTTGATTCCAGTGGCATGGAAAGCACGAGACTCACGTCTGAGCATACCCATCACACTCGGGGTGAAAAATGCAAAAACAACAGTTGATGGTCAGAATGCAGAACAATGTCATACATTCACCCCAGTACAGAGATCTGGGCCTAAATCCATCGTTTTTTGCTCACCATGCCATTCCAGTTTGAACCCAGCCATATGCAAATCAGTCTTGACCCTGAGCCTCATGGGAACAGTCCAGCCCGAACTGCCAAGCCAGGTCCTCCCTGGACTGGAATGAGCATCCTAGGACCGGTTTCGGGGTTTCACCCCTGTTCAGGCAGGATAGCTTGATTCCAGTGGCATAGGGAGCACGGGACTCAAGTCTGAGCATACCAATCCCACTCGGGTTGACAAATGCAAAAACAACAGTTGATGGACAGAATGCAGAACAATGTCATACATTCACCCCAGTACAGAGATCTGGGCCTAAATTCATTTTTTTTGCTCACCATGTCATTCCAGTTTGAACCCAGCCATATGCAAATCAGTCTTGACCCTGTGCCTCATGGGAACAGTCCAGCCCGAACTGCCAAGCCAGGTCCTCCCTGGACTGGAATGAGCATCCTAGGACCGGTTTCGGGGTTTCACCCCTGTTCAGGCAGGATAGCTTGATTCCAGTGGCATGGAGAGCACGGGACTCACGTCTGAGCACACCCGTCCCACTCGGGGTGACAAATGTAAAAACAACAGTTGATGGACAGAATGCAGAACAATGTCATACATTCACCAGAGTACAGAGATATGGGCCTAAATCCATTGTTTTTTTGCACACCATGCCATTCCAGTTTGAACCCAGCCATATGCAAATCAGTCTTGACCCTGTGACTCATAGGAACAGTCGAGCCTGATCTGCCAAGCCAGGTCGTCCCTGGACTGGAATAAGCATTTTAGGACCGGTTTCGGGGTTTCACCCCTTTTCAGGCAGGATAGCTTGATTCCAGTGGCATGGAAAGCACGAGACTCACGTCTGAGCATACCCATCCCACTCAGGGTGAAAAATGCAAAAACAACAGTTGATGGTCAGAATGCAGAACAATGTCATACATTTACCCCAGTACAGAGATCTGGGCCTCAATCCATCGTTTTTTGCTCACCATGCCATTCCAGTTTGAACCCAGTCATATGCAAATCAGTCTTGACCCTGTGCCTCATGGGAACAGTCCAGCCCAAACTGCCAAGCCAGGTCCTCCCTGGACTGGAATAAGCATTTTAGGACCGGTTTCGGGGTTTCACCCCTTTTCAGGCAGAATAGCTTCATTCCAGTGGCATGGAAAGCACGAGACTCACGTCTGAGCATACCCATCATACTCGGGGTGAAAAATGCAAAAACAACAGTTGATGGTCAGAATGCAGAACAATGTCAAACATTCACGCCAGTACAGAGATCTGGACCTAAATCCATCGTTTTTTGCTCACCATGCCATTCCAGTTTGAACCCAGCCATATGCAAATCAGTCTTGACCCTGAGCCTCATGGGAACAGTCCAGCCCGAACTGCCAAGCCAGGTCCTCCCTGGACTGGAATGAGCATCCTAGGACCCGTTTCGGGGTTAGACCCCTCTTCAGGCAGGATAGCTTGATTCCAGTGGCATGGAGAGCATGGGACTCAAGTCTGAGCATACCCGTCCCACTCGGGGTGACAAATGCAAAAACAAAAGTTGATGGTCAGAATGCAGAACAATGTCATACATTCACCCCAGTACAGAGATCTGGGCCTAAATCCATCGTTTTGTTGCTCACAATGCCATTCCAGTTTGAACACAGCCATATGCAAATCAGTCTTGACCCTGTGACTCATGGGAACAGTCCAGCCCGCACTGCCAAGCCAGGTCCTCCCTGGACTGGAATAAGCATCATAGGACCGGTTTCGGGGTTTCACCCCTCTTCAGCCAGAATAGTTTGATTCCAGTGGCATGGAGAGCACGGGACTCACGTCTGAGCATACCCGTCCCACTCGGGTTGACACATGCAAAAACAACAGTTGATGGACAGAATGCAGAACAATGTCATACATTCACCCCAGTACAGAGATCTGGGCCTAAATCCATCGTTTTTTTGCTCACCATGCCATTCCAGTTTTAACCCAGCCATATGCAAATCAGTCTTGACCCTGTGACTCATAGGAACAGTCGAGCCCGAACTGCCAAGCCAGGTCCTCCCTGGACTGGAATAAGCATCCTAGGACCGGTTTCGTGGTTTCACCCCTCTTCAGCCAGGATAGCTTGATTCCAGTGGCATGGAGAGCACGGGACTCACGTCTGAGCATTCCCGTCCCACTCGGGGTGACAAATGCAAAAACAACAGTTGATGGACAGAATGCAGAACAATGTCATACATTCACCCCAGTACAGAGATCTGGGCCTAAATCCATCGTTTTTTTGCTCACCATGCCATTCCAGTTTGAACCCAGCCATATGGAAATCTGTCTTGACCCTGTGCCTCATGGGAACAGTCCAGCCCGAACTGCCAAGCCAGGTCCTCCCTGGACTGGAATAAGCATCCTAGGACCGGATTCGGGGTTTCACCCTTCTTCAGCCAGGACAGCTTGATTCCAGTGGCATGGAGAGCACGGGACTCACGTCTGAGCATACCCGTCCCACTTGGGGTGACAAATGCAAAAACAAAAGTAGATGGTCAGAATGCAGAACAATGTCATACATTCACCCCAGTACAGAGATCTGGGCCTAAATCCATCGTTTTTTTGCTCACCATGCCATTCCAGTTTGAATCCTGCTATATGCAAATCAGTCTTGACCCTGTGCCTCATGGGAACAGTCCAGCCCGAACTGCCAAGCCAGGTCCTCCCTGGACTGGAATAAGCATCCTAGGACCGGTTTCGGGGTTTCACCCCTCTTCAGCCAGGACAGCTTGATTCCAGTGGCATGGAGAGCACGGGACTCAAGTCTGAGCATACCCGTCCCACTCGGGGTGACAAATGCAAAAACAAAAGTTGATGGTCAGAATGCAGAACAATGTCATACATTCACCCCAGTACAGAGATCTGGGCCTAAATCCATCGTTTTTTTGCTCACGATGCCATTCCAGTTTGAACCCAGCCGTATGCCAATCAGTCTTGACCCTGTGACTCATGGGAACAGTCCAGCCCGCACTGCCAAGCCAGGTCCTCCCTGGACTGGAATAATCATCCTAGGACCTGTTTCGGGGTTTCACCCCTCTTCAGCCAGAATAGCTTGATTCCAGTGGCATAGAGAGCACGGGACTCACGTCTGAGCATACCCGTCCCACTCGGGGTGACACATGCAAAAACAACAGTTGATGGTCAGAATGCAGAACAATGTCATACATTCACCCCAGTACGGAGATCTGGGCCTATATCCATCGTTTTTTTGCTCACCATGCCATTCCAGTTTGAACCTAGCCATATGCAAATCAGTCTTGACCCTGTGCCTCATCGGAACAGTCCAGCCCGCACTGCCAAGACAGGTCCTCCGTAGACTGGAATAAGCATCCTAGGACCGGTTTCTGGGTTTCACCCCTCTTCAGCCAGAAAAGTTTGATTCCAGTGGCATGGAGAGCACGGGACTCACGGCTGAGCATACTCGTACGACTCGGGGTGACAAATGCAAAAACAACAGTTGATGGACAGAATGCAGAACAATGTCATACATTCACCCCAGTACAGAGATCTGGGCCTAAATTCATCGTTTTTTTGCTCACCATGTCATTCCAGTTTGAACCCAGCCATATGCAAATCAGTCTTGACCCTGTGCCTCATGGGAACAGTCCAGCCCACACTGCCAAGCCAAGTCCTCCCTGGACTGGAATAAGCATCCTAGGACCGGTTTCGGGGTTTCACCCCTCTTCAGCCAGAATAGTTTGATTCCAGCGGCATGGAGAGCATGGGACTCACGTGTGAGCATACTTGTCCCACTCGGGGTGACAAATGCAAAAACAACAGTTAATGGACAGAATGTAGAACAGTGTCATACATTCACCCCAGTACAGAGATCTGGGCCTAAATCCATCGTTTTTTTGCTCACCATGTCATTCCAGTTTGAACCCAGCCATATGCAAATCAGCCTTGACCCTGTGCCTCATGGGAACAGTCCAGCCCGAACTGCCAAGCCAGGTCCTCCCTGGACTGGAATAAGCATCCTAGGACCGGTTTCGGGGTTTCACCCCTCTTCAGGCAGGATAGCTTGATTCCAGTGGCATGGAGAGCACGGGACTCACGTCTGAGCATACCCATCCAACTCGGGGTGAAAAATGCAAAAACAACAGTTGATGGTCAGAATGCAGAACAATGTCATACATTCACCCCAGTACAGAGATCTGGGCCTAAATCCATCGTTTTTTTGCTCACCATGCCATTCCAGTTTGAACCCAGCCATGTGCAAATCAGTCTTGACTCCGTGCCTCATGGGAACAGTCCAGCCCGCACTGCCAAGACTGGTCCTCCCTGGACTGGAATAAGCATCCTAGGACCGGTTTCAGGGTTTCACCCCTCTTCAACCAGAACAGTTTTATTCCAGTGGCATGGAGAGCACGAGACTCACATCTGAGCATACCCATCCCACTCGGGGTGACAAATGCAAAAACAAAAGTAGATGGTCAGAATGCAGAACAATGTCATACATTCACCCCAGTACGGAGATCTGGGCCTATATCCATCGTTTTTTTGCTCACCATGCCATTCCAGTTTGAACCTAGCCATATGCAAATCAGTCTTGATCCTGTGCCTCATGGGAACAGTCCAGCCCGCACTGCCAAGACAGGTCCTCCCTAGACTGGAATAAGCATCCTAGGACCGGTTTCTGGGTTTCACCCCTCTTCAGCCAGAATAGTTTGATTCCAGTGGCATGGAGAGCACGGGACTCATGGCTGAGCATACTCGTCTGACTCGGGGTGACAAATGCAAAAACAACAGTTGATGGACAGAATGCAGAACAATGTCATACATTCACCCCAGTACAGAGATCTGGGCCTAAATCCATCGTTTTTTTGCTCACCATGTCATTCCAGTTTGAACCCAGCCATATGCAAATCAGTCTTGACCCTGTGCCTCATGGGAACAGTCCAGCCCACACTGCCAAGCCAGGTCCTCCCTGGACTGGAATAAGCATCCTAGGACCGGTTTCGGGGTTTCACCCCTCTTCACCCAGAATAGTTTGATTCCAGCGGCATGGAGAGCATGGGACTCACGTGTGAGCATACTCGTCCCACTCGGGGTGGCAAATGCAAAAACAACAGTTAATGGACAGAATGCAGAACAGTGTCACACATTCACCCCAGTACAGAGATCTGGGCCTAAATCCATCGTTTTTTTGCTCACCATGTCATTCCAGTTTGAACCCAGCCATATGCAAATCAGTCTTGACCCTGTGCCTCATGGGAACAGTCCAGCCCGAACTGCCAAGCCAGGTCCTCCCTGGACTGGAATAAGCATCCTAGGACCGGTTTCAGGGTTTCACCCCTCTTCAGGCAGGATAGCTTGATTCCAGTGGCATGGAGAGCACGGGACTCACGTCTGAGCATACCCATCCAACTCGGGGTGAAAAATGCAAAAACAACAGTTGATGGTCAGAATGCAGAACAATGTCATACATTCACCCCAGTACAGAGATCTGGGCCTAAATCCATCGTTTTTTGCTCACATGCCATTCCAGTTTGAACCCAGCCATGTGCAAATCAGTCTTGACCCTGTGCCTCATGGGAACAGTCCAGCCCGAACTGCCAAGCCAGGTCCTCCCTGGACTGGAATGAGCATCCGAGGACCGGTTTCGGGGTTTCACCCCTCTTAAGCCAGGATAGCTTGATTCCAGTGGCATGGAGAGCACGGGACTCACGTCTGAGCATACCCGTCCCACTCGGGGTGACAAATGTAAAAACAACAGTTGATGGACAGAATGCAGAACAATGTCATACATTCACCCCAGTACAGAGATCTGGGCCTCAATCCATCGTTTTTTGCTCACCATGCCATTCCAGTTTGAACCCAGCTATATGCAAATCAGTCTTGACCCTGTGACTCATGGGAACAGTCCAGCCCGCACTGCCAAGCCAGGTCCTCCCTGGACTGGAATAAGCATCCTAGGACCGGTTTCGGGGTTTCACCCCTCTTCAGCCAGGACAGCTTGATTCCAGTGGCATGGAGAGCACGGGACTCAAGTCTGAGCATACCCGTCCCACTCGGGGTGACAAATGCAAAAACAAAAGTTGATGGTCAGAATGCAGAACAATGTCATACATTCACCCCAGTACAGAGATCTGGGCCTAAATCCATCGTTTTTTTGCTCACGATGCCATTCCAGTTTGAACCCAGCCATATGCCAATCAGTCTTGACCCTGTGACTCATGGGAACAGTCCAGCCCGCACTGCCAAGCCAGGTCCTCCCTGGACTGGAATAATCATCCTAGGACCGGTTTCGGGGTTTCACCCCTCTTCAGCCAGAATAGTTTGATTCCAGTGGCATAGAGAGCACGGGACTCACGTCTGAGCATACCCGTCCCACTCGGGGTGACACATGCAAAAACAACAGTTGATGGACAGAATGCAGAACAATGTCATACATTCACCCCAGTACAGAGATCTGGGCCTAAATCCATCGTTTTTTTTGCTCACCATGTCATTCCAATTTGAACCCAGCCATATGCAAATCAGTCTTGACCCTGTGCATCATGGGAACAGTCCAGCCCAAACTGCCAAGCCAGGTCCTCCCTGGACTGGAATAAGCATTTTAGGACCGGTTTCGGGGTTTCACCCCTTTTCAGGCAGGATAGATTGATTCCAGTGGCATGGAGAGCATGGGACTCACGTCTGAGCATACCCGTCCCACTCAGGGTGACAAATGCAAAAACAAAAGTAGATGGTCAGAATGCAGAACAATGTCATACATTCACCCCAGTACAGAGATCTGGGCCTAAATCCATCGTTTTTTTGCTCACCATGCCATTCCAGTTTGAACCCAGCCATATGCAAATCAGTCTTGACCCTGTGCCTCATGGGAACAGTCCAGCCCGAACTGCCAAGCCAGGTCCTCCCTGGACTGGAATAAGCATCCTAGGACCGGTTTCGGGGTTTCACCCCTCTTCAGGCAGGATAGCTTGATTCCAGTGGCATGGAGAGCATGGGACTCACGTCTGAGCATACCCATCCAACTCGGGGTGAAAAATGCAAAAACAACAGTTGATGGTCAGAATGCAGAACAATGTCATACATTCACCCCAGTACAGAGATCTGGGCCTAAATCCATCGTTTTTTTGCTCACCATGCCATTCCAGTTTGAACCCAGCCATATGCAAATCAGTCTTGACCCTGTTCCTCATGGGAACAGTCCAGCCCGAACTGCCAAGCCAGGTCCTCCCTGGACTGGAATAAGCATCCTAGGACCGGATTCGGGGTTTCACCCCTCTTCAGCCAGGACAGCTTGATTCCAGTGGCATGGAGAGCAAGGGACTCACATCTGAGCATACCCAACCCACTCAGGGTGACAAATGCAAAAACAAAAGTAGATGGTCAGAATGCAGAACAATGTCATACATTCACCCCAGTACGGAGATCTGGGCCTATATCCATCGTTTTTTTGCTCACCATGCCATTCCAGTTTGAACCTAGCCATATGCAAATCAGTCTTGACCCTGTGCCTCAGGGGAACAGTCCAGCCCGCACTGCCAAGACAGGTCCTCCCTAGACTGGAATAAGCATCCTAGGACCGGTGTCTGGGTTTCACCCCTCTTCAGCCAGAATAGTTTGATTCCAGTGGCATGGAGAGCACGGGACTCACGGCTGAGCATACTCGTCCGACTCGGGGTGACAAATGCAAAAACAACAGTTGATGGACAGAATGCAGAACAATGTCATACATTCACCCCAGTACAGAGATCTGGGCCTAAATCCATCGTTTTTTTGCTCACCATGTCATTCCAGTTTGAACCCAGCCATATGCAAATCAGTCTTGACCCTGTGCCTCATGGGAACAGTCCAGCCCACACTGCCAAGCCAGGTCCTCCCTGGACTGGAATAAGCATCCTAGGACCGGTTTCGGGGTTTCACCCCTCTTCAGCCAGAATAGTTTGATTCCAGCGGCATGGAGAGCATGGGACTCACGTGTGAGCATACTCGTCCCACTCGGGGTGACAAATGCAAAAACAACAGTTAATGGACAGAATGCAGAACAGTGTCATACATTCACCCCAGTACAGAGATCTGGGCCTAAATCCATCGTTTTTTGCTCACCATGCCATTCCAGTTTGAACCCAGCCATATGCAAATCAGTCTTGACCCTGTGCCTCATGGGAACAGTCCAGCCCGAACTGCAAAGCCAGGTCCTCCCTGGACTGGAATGAGCATCCTAGGACCGGTTTCGGGGTTTCACCCCTCTTCAGCCAGGATAGCTTGATTCCAGTGGCATGGAGAGCACGGGACTCACGTCTGAGCATACCCGTCCCACTCGGGGTGACAAATGTAAAAACAACAGTTGATGGACAGAATGCAGAACAATGTCATACATTCACCAGAGTACAGAGATCTGGGCCTAAATCCATTGTTTTTTGCTCACCATGCCATTCCAGTTTGAACCCTGCCATATGCAAATCAGTCTTGACCCTGTGACTCATGGGAACAGTCCAGCCCGCACTGCCAAGCCAGGTCCTCCCTGGACTGGAATAAGCATCCTAGGACCGGATTTGGGGTTTTACCCCTCTTCAGCCAGGACAGCTTGATTCCAGTGGCATGGAGAGCACGGGACTCAGGTCTGAGCATACCCGTCCCACTCGGGGTGACAAATGCAAAAACAAAAGTTAATGGTCAGAATGCAGAACAATGTCATACATTCACCCCAGTACAGAGATCTGGGCCTAAATCCATCGTTTTGTTGCTCACAATGCCATTCCAGTTTGAACCCAGCCATATGCAAATCAGTCTTGACCCTGTGACTCATGGGAACAGTCCAGCCCGCACTGCCAAGCCAGGTCCTCCCTGGACTGGAATAAGCATCATAGGACCGGTTTCGGGGTTTCACCCCTCTTCAGCCAGAATAGTTTGATTCCAGTGGCATGGAGAGCACGGGACTCACGTCTGAGCATACCCGTCCCACTCGGGGTGACAAATGCAAAATCAAAAGTAGATGGTCAGAATGCAGAACAATGTCATGCATTCACCCCAGTACAAAGATCTGGGCCTAAATCCATCGTTTTTTGCTCACCATGCCATTCCAGTCTGAACCCAGCCATATGCAAATCAGTCTTGACTCTGTGCCTCATGAGAACAGTCCAGCCCGAACTGCCAAGCCAGGTCCTCCCTAGACTGGAATAAGCATCCTAGGACCGGTTTCGGGGTTTCACCCCTCTTCAGGCAGGATAGCTTGATTCCAGTGGCATGGAGAGCACGGTACTCACGTCTGAGCATACCCATCCAACTCGGGGTGAAAAATGCAAAAACAACAGTTGATGGTCAGAATGCAGAACAATGTCATATATTCACCCCAGTGCAGAGATCTGGGCCTAAATCCATCGTTTTTTGCTCACCATGCCATTCCAGTTTGAACCCAGCCATATGCAAATCAGTCTTGACTCTGTACCTCATGAGAACAGTCCAGCCCGAACTGCCAAGCCAGGTCCTCCCTGGACTGGAATGAGCATCCTAGGACCGGTTTCGGGGTTTCACCCCTCTTCAGGCAGGTTAGCTTGATTCCAGTGGCATAGGGAGCACAGGACTCACGTCTGAGCATACCCATACCCATCCCATTTGGGTTGACAAATGCAAAAACAACAGTTGATGGACAGAATGCAGAACAATGTCATACATTCACCCCAGTACAGAGATCTGGGCCTAAATTCATTTTTTTTTGCTCACCATGTCATTCCAGTTTGAACCCAGCCATATGCAAATCAGTCTTGACCCTGTGCCTCATGGGAACAGTCCAGCCCAAACTGCCAAGCCAGGTCCTCCCTGGACTGGAATAAGCATCCTAGGACCGGATTTGGGGTTTCACCCCTCTTCAGCCAGGACAGCTTGATTCCAGTGGCATGGAGAGCACGGGACTCAAGTCTGAGCATTCCCGTCCCACTCGGGGTGACAAATGCAAAAACAAAAGTTGATGGTCAGAATGCAGAACAATGTCATACATTCACCCCAGTACAGAGATCTGGGCCTAAATCCATCATTTTTTTGCTCACCATGCCATTCCAGTTTGAACCCAGCCATATGCAAATCAGTCTTGACCCTGTGACTCATGGGAACAGTCCAGCCCGCACTGCCAAGCCAGGTCCTCCCTGGACTGGAATAGGCATCCTAGGACCGGTTTCGGGGTTTCACCCCTCTTCAGCCAGAATAGTTTGATTCCAGTGGCATGGAGAGCACGGGACTCACGTCTGAGCATATCCGTCCCACTCGGGGTGACACATGCAAAAACAACAGTTGATGGACAGAATGCAGAACAATGTCATACATTCACCCCAGTACAGAGATCTGGGCCTAAATCCATCGTATTTTTGCTCACCATGTCATTCCAGTTTGTACCCAGCCATATGCAAATCAGTCTTGACCCTGTGTCTCATGGGAACAGTCCAGCCCGCACTGCCAAGCCAGGTCCTCCCTGGACTGGAATAAGTATCCTAGGACTGGTTTCGGGGTTTCACCCCTCTTGAGCCAGAATAGTTTGATTCCAGTGGCATGGAGAGCACGGGACTCACGTGTGAGCATACTCGTCCCACTCGGGGTGACAAATGCAAAAACAAAAGTAGATGGTCAGAATGCAGAACAATGTCATACATTCACCCCAGTATGGAGATCTGGGCCTATATCCATCGTTTTTTTGCTCACCATGCCATTCCAGTTTGAACCCAGCCATATGCAAATCAGTCTTGACCCTGTGACTCATTGGAACAGTCCAGCCCGATCTGCCAAGCCAGGTCGTCCCTGGACTGGAATAAGCATCCTAGGACCGGTTTCGGGGTTTCACCCCTCTTCAGCCAGGATAGCTTGATTCCAGTGGCATAGAGAGCGCGGGACTCACGTCTGAGCATTCCCGTCCCACTCAGGGTGACAAATGCAAAAACAACAGTTGATGGACAGAATGCAGAACAATGTCATACATTCACCCCAGTACAGAGATCTGGGCCTTAATCCATCCATTTTTTGCTCACCATGCCATTCCAGTTTGAACCCAGCCATATGCAAATCAGTCTTGACCCTGTGACTCATGGGAACAGTCCAGCCCGCACTGCCAAGCCAGGTCCTCCCTGGACTGGAATAAGCATCCTAGGACCGGATTTGGGGTTTCACCCCTCTTCAGCCAGGACAGCTTGATTCCAGTGGCATGGAGAGCACGGGACTCAGGTCTGAGCATACCCGTCCCACTCGGGGTGACAAATGCAAAAACAAAAGTTGATGGTCAGAATGCAGAACAATGTCATACATTCACCCCAGTACAGAGATCTGGGCCTAAATCCATCGTTTTGTTGCTCACAATGCCATTCCAGTTTGAACCCAGCCATATGCAAATCAGTCTTGACCCTGTGACTCATGGGAACAGTCCAGCCCGCACTGCCAAGCCAGGTCCTCCCTGGACTGGAATAAGCATCATAGGACCGGTTTCGGGGTTTCACCCCTCTTCAGCCAGAATAGTTTGATTCCAGTGGCATGGAGAGCACGGGACTCACGTCTGAGCATACCCGTCCCACTCGGGGTGACAAATGCAAAATCAAAAGTAGATGGTCAGAATGCAGAACAATGTCATGCATTCACCCCAGTACAGAGATCTGGGCCTAAATCCATCGTTTTTTGCTCACCATGCCATTCCAGTCTGAACCCAGCCATATGCAAATCAGTCTTGACTCTGTGCCTCATGAGAACAGTCCAGCCCGAACTGCCAAGCCAGGTCCTCCCTAGACTGGAATAAGCATCCTAGGACCGGTTTCGGGGTTTCACCCCTCTTCAGGCAGGATAGCTTGATTCCAGTGGCATGGAGAGCACGGTACTCACGTCTGAGCATACCCATCCAACTCGGGGTGAAAAATGCAAAAACAACAGTTGATGGTCAGAATGCAGAACAATGTCATATATTCACCCCAGTGCAGAGATCTGGGCCTAAATCCATCGTTTTTTGCTCACCATGCCATTCCAGTTTGAACCCAGCCATATGCAAATCAGTCTTGACTCTGTGCCTCATGAGAACAGTCCAGCCCGAACTGCCAAGCCAGGTCCTCCCTGGACTGGAATGAGCATCCTAGGACCGGTTTCGGGGTTTCACCCCTCTTCAGGCAGGTTAGCTTGATTCCAGTGGCATAGGGAGCACAGGACTCACGTCTGAGCATACCCATACCCATCCCATTTGGGTTGACAAATGCAAAAACAACAGTTGATGGACAGAATGCAGAACAATGTCATACATTCACCTCAGTACAGAGATCTGGGCCTAAATTCATTTTTTTTTGCTCACCATGTCATTCCAGTTTGAACCCAGCCATATGCAAATCACTCTTGACCCTGTGCCTCATGGGAACAGTCCAGCCCAAACTGCCAAGCCAGGTCCTCCCTGGACTGGAATAAGCATCCTAGGACCGGATTTGGGGTTTCACCCCTCTTCAGCCAGGACAGCTTGATTCCAGTGGCATGGAGAGCACAGGACTCAAGTCTGAGCATTCCCGTCCCACTCGGGGTGACAAATGCAAAAACAAAAGTTGATGGTCAGAATGCAGAACAATGTCATACATTCACCCCAGTACAGAGATCTGGGCCTAAATCCATCATTTTTTTGCTCACCATGCCATTCCAGTTTGAACCCAGCCATATGCAAATCTGTCTTGGCCCTGTGACTCATGGGAACAGTCCAGCCCGCACTGCCAAGCCAGGTCCTCCCTGGACTGGAATAGGCATCCTAGGACCGGTTTCGGGGTTTCACCCCTCTTCAGCCAGAATAGTTTGATTCCAGTGGCATGGAGAGCACGAGACTCACGTCTGAGCATATCCGTCCCACTCGGGGTGACACATGCAAAAACAACAGTTGATGGACAGAATGCAGAACAATGTCATACATTCACCCCAGTACAGAGATCTGGGCCTAAATCCATCGTATTTTTGCTCACCATGTCATTCCAGTTTGTACCCAGCCATATGCAAATCAGTCTTGACCCTGTGCCTCATGGGAACAGTCCAGCCCGCACTGCCAAGCCAGGTCCTCCCTGGACTGGAATAAGCATCCTAGGACTGGTTTCGGGGTTTCACCCCTCTTGAGCCAGAATAGTTTGATTCCAGTGGCATGGAGAGCACGGGACTCACGTGTGAGCATACTCGTCCCACTCGGGGTGACAAATGCAAAAACAAAAGTAGATGGTCAGAATGCAGAACAATGTCATACATTCACCCCAGTATGGAGATCTGGGCCTATATCCATCGTTTTTTTGCTCACCTTGCCATTCCAGTTTGAACCCAGCCATATGCAAGTCAGTCTTGACCCTGTGCCTCATGGGAACAGCCAAGCCCGCACTGCCAAGACAGGTCCTCCCTAGACTGGAATAAGCATCCTAGGACCGGTTTCTGGGTTTCACCCCTCTTCAGCCAGAATAGTTTGATTCCAGTGGCATGGAGAGCACGGGACTCACGGCTGAGCATAGTCGTCCGACTCGGGGTGACAAATGCAAAAACAACAGTTGATGGACAGAATGCTGAACAATGTCATACATTCACCCCAGTACAGAGATCTGGGCCTAAATCCATCGTTTTTTTGCTCACCATGTCATTCCAGTTTGAACCCAGCCATATGCAAATCAGTCTTGACCCTGTGCCTCATGGGAACAGTCCCGCCCGCACTGCCAAGCCAGGTCCTCCCTGGACTGGAATGAGCATCCTAGGACCAGTTTCGGGGTTTCACCCCTCTTCAGCCAGGATAGCTTGATTCCAGTGGCATGGAGAGCACGGGACTCACGTCTGAGCACACCCGTCCCACTCGGGGTGACAAATGTAAAAACAACAGTTGATGGACAGAATGCAGAACAATGTCATACATTCACCAGAGTACAGAGATATGGGCCTAAATCCATTGTTTTTTTGCTCACCATGCCATTCCAGTTTGAACCCAGCCATATGCAAATCAGTCTTGACCCTGTGACTCATAGGAACAGTCCAGCCCAATCTGCCAAGCCAGGTCGTCCCTGGACTGGAATAAGCATCCTAGGACCGGTTTCGGGGTTTCACCCCTCTTCAGCCAGGATAGCTTGATTCCAGTGGCATGGAGAGCGCGGGACTCACGTCTGAGCATTCCCGTCCCACTCAGGGTGACAAATGTAAAAACAACAGTTGATGGACAGAATGCAGAACAATGTCATACATTCACCCCAGTACAGAGATCTGGGCCTAAATCCATCGTTTTTTTGCTCACCATGTCATTCCAGTTTGAACCCAGCCATATGCAAATCAGTCTTGACCCTGTGCCTCATGGGAACAGTCCAGCCCAAACTGCCAAGCCAGGTCCTCCCTGGACTGGAATAAGCATTTTAGGACCGGTTTCGGGGTTTCACCCCTTTTCAGGCAGGATAGCTTGATTCCAGTGGCATGGAAAGCACGAGACTCACGTCTGAGCATACCCATCCCACTCAGGGTGAAAAATGCAAAAACAACAGTTGATGGTCAGAATGCAGAACAATGTCATACATTTACCCCAGTACAGAGATCTGGGCCTCAATCCATCGTTTTTTTGCTCACCATGTCATTCCAGTTTGAACCCAGCCATATGCAAATCAGTCTTGACCCTGTGCCTCATGGGAACAGTCCAGCCCGAACTGCCAAGCCAGGTCCTCCCTGGACTGGAACAAGCATTTTAGGACCGGTTTCGGGGTTTCACCCCTTTTCAGGCAGGATAGCTTGATTCCAGTGGCATGGAAAGCACCAGACTCACGTCTGAGCATACCCATCACACTCGGGGTGAAAAATGCAAAAACAACAGTTGATGGTCAGAATGCAGAACAGTGTCATACATTCACCCCAGTACAGAGATCTGGGCCTAAATCTATCGTTTTTTGCTCACCATGCCATTCCAGTTTGAACCCAGCCATATGCAAATCAGTCTTGACCCTGAGCCTCATGGGAACAGTCCAGCCCGAACTGCCAAGCCAGGTCCTCCCTGGACTGGAATGAGCATCCTAGGACCGGTTTCGGGGTTTCACCCCTCTTCAGGCAGGATAGCTTGATTCCAGTGGCATAGGGAGCACGGGACTCAAGTCTGAGCATACCCATCCCACTCGGGTTGACAAATGCAAAAACAACAGTTGATAGACAGAATGCAGAACAATGTCATACATTCACCCCAGTACAGAGATCTGGGCCTAAATTCATTTTTTTTTGCTCACCGTGTCATTCCAGTTTGAACCCAGCCATATGCAAATCAGTCTTGACCCTGTGCCTCATGGGAACAGTCCAGCCCGAACTGCCAAGCCAGGTCCTCCCTGGACTGGAATGAGCATCCTAGGACCGGTTTCGGGGTTTCACCCCTTTTCAGGCAGGATAGCTTGATTCCAGTGGCATGGAAAGCACGAGACTCACGTCTGAGCATACCCATCCCACTCGGGGTGAAAAATGCAAAAACAACAGTTGATGGTCAGAATGCAGAACAATGTCATACATTTACCCCAGTACAGAGATCTGGGCCTCAATCCATCGTTTTTTGCTCACCATGCCATTCCAGTTTGAACCCAGCCATATGCAAATCAGTCTTGACCCTGTTACTCATAGGAACAGTCCAGCCTGATCTGCCAAGCCAGGTCATCCGTGGACTGGAATAAGCATCCTAGGACCGGTTTCGGGGTTTCAACCCTCTTCAGCCAGGATAGCTTGATTCCAGTGGCATGGAGAGTGCGGGACTCACTTCTGAGCATTCCCGTCCCACTCAGGGTGACAAATGTAAAAACAACAGTTGATGGACAGAATGCAGAACAATGTCATACATTCACCCCAGTACAGAGATCTGGGCCTAAATCCATCGTTTTTTTGCTCACCATGCCATTCCAGTTTGAACCCAGCCATATGCAAATCAGTCTTGACCCTGTCACTCATGGGAACAGTCCAGCCCGCACTCCCAAGCCAGGTCCTCCCTGGACTGGAATAAGCATCCTAGGACCGGTTTCGGGGTTTTACCCCTCTTCAGCCAGAATAGTTTGATTCCAGTGGCATGGAGAGCACGGGACTCACGTCTGAGCATACCCGTCCCACTCGGGGTGACACATGCAAAAACAACCGTTGATGGACAGAATGCAGAACAATGTCATACATTCACCCCAGTACAGAGATCTGGGCCTAAATCCATCATTTTTTTGCTCACCATGCCATTCCAGTTTGAACCCAGCCATATGCAAATCAGTCTTGACCCTGTGACTTATGGGAACAGTCCAGCCCGCACTGCCAAGCCAGGTCCTCCCTGGACTGGAATAGGCATCCTAGGACCGGTTTCGGGGTTTCACCCCTCTTCAGCCAGAATAGTTTGATTCCAGTGGCATGGAGAGCACGGGACTCACGTCTGAGCATATCCGTCCCACTCGGGGTGACACATGCAAAAACAACAGTTGATGGACAGAATGCAGAACAATGTCATACATTCACCCCAGTACAGAGATCTGGGCCTAAATCCATCGTATTTTTGCTCACCATGTCATTCCAGTTTGTACCCAGCCATATGCAAATCAGTCTTGACCCTGTGCCTCATGGGAACAGTCCAGCCCGCACTGCCAAGCCAGGTCCTCCCTGGACTGGAATAAGCATCCTAGGACTGGTTTCGGGGTTTCACCCCTCTTGAGCCAGAATAGTTTGATTCCAGTGGCATGGAGAGCACGGGACTCACGTGTGAGCATACTCGTCCCACTCGGGGTGACAAATGCAAAAACAAAAGTAGATGGTCAGAATGCAGAACAATGTCATACATTCACCCCAGTATGGAGATCTGGGCCTATATCCATCGTTTTTTTGCTCACCATGCCATTCCAGTTTGAACCCAGCCATATGCAAATCAGTCTTGACCCTGTGACTCATAGGAACAGTCCAGCCCGATCTGCCAAGCCAGGTCGTCCCTGGACTGGAATAAGCATCCTAGGACCGGTTTCGGGGTTTCACCCCTCTTCAGCCAGGATAGCTTGATTCCAGTGGCATGGAGAGCGCGGGACTCACGTCTGAGCATTCCCGTCCCACTCAGGGTGACAAATGCAAAAACAACAGTTGATGGACAGAATGCAGAACAATGTCATACATTCACCCCAGTACAGAGATCTGGGCCTTAATCCATCCATTTTTTGCTCACCATGCCATTCCAGTTTGAACCCAGCCATATGCAAATCAGTCTTGACCCTGTGACTCATGGGAACAGTCCAGCCCGCACTGCCAAGCCAGGTCCTCCCTGGACTGGAATAAGCATCCTAGGACCGGATTTGGGGTTTCACCCCTCTTCAGCCAGGACAGCTTGATTCCAGTGGCATGGAGAGCACGGGACTCAGGTCTGAGCATACCCGTCCCACTCGGTGTGACAAATGCAAAAACAAAAGTTGATGGTCAGAATGCAGAACAATGTCATACATTCACCCCAGTACAGAGATCTGGGCCTAAATCCATCGTTTTTTGCTCACCATGCCATTCCAGTTTGAACCCAGCCATATGCAAATCAGTCTTGACTCTGTGCCTCATGAGAACAGTCCAGCCCGAACTGCCAAGCCAGGTCCTCCCTGGACTGGAATGAGCATCCTAGGACCGGTTTCGGGGTTTCACCCCTCTTCAGGCAGGTTAGCTTGATTCCAGTGGCATAGGGAGCACAGGACTCACGTCTGAGCATACCCATACCCATCCCATTTGCGTTGACAAATGCAAAAACAACAGTTGATGGACAGAATGCAGAACAATGTCATACATTCACCCCAGTACAGAGATCTTGGCCTAAATTCATTTTTTTTTGCTCACCATGTCATTCCAGTTTGAACCCAGCCATATGCAAATCAGTCTTGACCCTGTGCCTCATGGGAACAGTCCAGCCCAAACTGCCAAGCCAGGTCCTCCCTGGACTGGAATAAGCATCCTAGGACCGGATTTGGGGTTTCACCCCTCTTCAGCCAGGACAGCTTGATTCCAGTGGCATGGAGAGCACGGGACTCAAGTCTGAGCATATCCGTCCCACTCGGGGTGACACATGCAAAAACAACAGTTGATGGACAGAATGCAGAACAATGTCATACATTCACCCCAGTACAGAGATCTGGGCCTAAATCCATCGTATTTTTGCTCACCATGTCATTCCAGTTTGTACCCAGCCATATGCAAATCAGTCTTGACCCTGTGCCTCATGGGAACAGTCCAGCCCGCACTGCCAAGCCAGGTCCTCCCTGGACTGGAATAAGCATCCTAGGACTGGTTTCGGGGTTTCACCCCTCTTGAGCCAGAATAGTTTGATTCCAGTGGCATGGAGAGCACGGGACTCACGTGTGAGCATACTCGTCCCACTCGGGGTGACAAATGCAAAAACAAAAGTAGATGGTCAGAATGCAGAACAATGTCATACATTCACCCCAGTATGGAGATCTGGGCCTATATCCATCGTTTTTTTGCTCACCTTGCCATTCCAGTTTGAACCCAGCCATATGCAAGTCAGTCTTGACCCTGTGCCTCATGGGAACAGCCCAGCCCGCACTGCCAAGACAGGTCCTCCCTAGACTGGAATAAGCATCCTAGGACCGGTTTCTGGGTTTCACCCCTCTTCAGCCAGAATAGTTTGATTCCAGTGGCATGGAGAGCACGGGACTCACGGCTGAGCATAGTCGTCCGACTCGGGGTGACAAATGCAAAAACAACAGTTGATGGACAGAATGCTGAACAATGTCATACATTCACCCCAGTACAGAGATCTGGGCCTAAATCCATCGTTTTTTTGCTCACCATGTCATTCCAGTTTGAACCCAGCCATATGCAAATCAGTCTTGACCCTGTGCCTCATGGGAACAGTCCCGCCCGCACTGCCAAGCCAGGTCCTCCCTGGACTGGAATAAGCATCCTAGGACTGGTTTCGGGGTTTCACCCCTCTTGAGCCAGAATAGTTTGATTCCAGTGGCATGGAGAGCACGGGACTCACGTGTGAGCATACTCGTCCCACTCGGGGTGACAAATGCAAAAACAACAGTTGATGGTCAGAATGCAGAACAATGTCATACATTCACCCCAGGACAGAGATCTGGGCCTAAATCCATTGTTTTTTGCTCACCATGCCATTCCAGTTTGAACCCAGCCATATGCAAATCAGTCTTGACCCTGTGCCTCATGGGAACAGTCCAGCCCGAACTGCCAAGCCAGGTCCTCCCTGTACTGGAATGAGCATCCTAGGACCAGTTTCGGGGTTTCACCCCTCTTCAGCCAGGATAGCTTGATTCCAGTGGCATGGAGAGCACGGGACTCACGTCTGAGCACACCCGTCCCACTCGGGGTGACAAATGTAAAAACAACAGTTGATGGACAGAATGCAGAACAATGTCATACATTCACCAGAGTACAGAGATATGGGCCTAAATCCATTGTTTTTTTGCTCACCATGCCATTCCAGTTTGAACCCAGCCATATGCAAATCAGTCTTGACCCTGTGACTCATAGGAACAGTCCAGCCCAATCTGCCAAGCCAGGTCGTCCCTGGACTGGAATAAGCATCCTAGGACCGGTTTCGGGGTTTCACCCCTCTTCAGCCAGGATAGCTTGATTCCAGTGGCATGGAGAGCGCGGGACTCACGTCTGAGCATTCCCGTCCCACTCAGGGTGACAAATGTAAAAACAACAGTTGATGGACAGAATGCAGAACAATGTCATACATTCACCCCAGTACAGAGATCTGGGCCTAAATCCATCGTTTTTTTGCTCACCATGTCATTCCAGTTTGAACCCAGCCATATGCAAATCAGTCTTGACCCTGTGCCTCATGGGAACAGTCCAGCCCAAACTGCCAAGCCAGGTCCTCCCTGGACTGGAATAAGCATTTTAGGACCGGTTTCGGGGTTTCACCCCTTTTCAGGCAGGATAGCTTGATTCCAGTGGCATGGAAAGCACGAGACTCACGTCTGAGCATACCCATCCCACTCAGGGTGAAAAATGCAAAAACAACAGTTGATGGTCAGAATGCAGAACAATGTCATACATTTACCCCAGTACAGAGATCTGGGCCTCAATCCATCGTTTTTTTGCTCACCATGTCATTCCAGTTTGAACCCAGCCATATGCAAATCAGTCTTGACCCTGTGCCTCATGGGAACAGTCCAGCCCGAACTGCCAAGCCAGGTCCTCCCTGGACTGGAACAAGCATTTTAGGACCGGTTTCGGGGTTTCACCCCTTTTCAGGCAGGATAGCTTGATTCCAGTGGCATGGAAAGCACCAGACTCACGTCTGAGCATACCCATCACACTCGGGGTGAAAAATGCAAAAACAACAGTTGATGGTCAGAATGCAGAACAGTGTCATACATTCACCCCAGTACAGAGATCTGGGCCTAAATCTATCGTTTTTTGCTCACCATGCCATTCCAGTTTGAACCCAGCCATATGCAAATCAGTCTTGACCCTGAGCCTCATGGGAACAGTCCAGCCCGAACTGCCAAGCCAGGTCCTCCCTGGACTGGAATGAGCATCCTAGGACCGGTTTCGGGGTTTCACCCCTCTTCAGGCAGGATAGCTTGATTCCAGTGGCATAGGGAGCACGGGACTCAAGTCTGAGCATACCCATCCCACTCGGGTTGACAAATGCAAAAACAACAGTTGATGGACAGAATGCAGAACAATGTCATACATTCACCCCAGTACAGAGATCTGGTCCTAAATTCATTTTTTTTTGCTCACCGTGTCATTCCAGTTTGAACCCAGCCATATGCAAATCAGTCTTGACCCTGTGCCTCATGGGAACAGTCCAGCCCGAACTGCCAAGCCAGGTCCTCCCTGGACTGGAATGAGCATCCTAGGACCGGTTTCGGGGTTTCACCCCTCTTCAGCCAGGATAGCTTGATTCCAGTGGCATGGAGAGCACGGGACTCACGTCTGAGCACACCCGTCCCACTCAGGGTGACAAATGTAAAAACAACAGTTGATGGACAGAATGCAGAACAATGTCATACATTCACCAGAGTACAGAGATATGGGCCTAAATCCATTGTTTTTTTGCTCACCATGCCATTCCAGTTTGAACCCAGCCATATGCAAATCAGTCTTGACCCTGTTACTCATAGGAACAGTCCAGCCTGATCTGCCAAGCCAGGTCATCCGTGGACTGGAATAAGCATCCTAGGACCGGTTTCGGGGTTTCAACCCTCTTCAGCCAGGATAGCTTGATTCCAGTGGCATGGAGAGTGCGGGACTCACTTCTGAGCATTCCCGTCCCACTCAGGGTGACAAATGTAAAAACAACAGTTGATGGACAGAATGCAGAACAATGTCATACATTCACCCCAGTACAGAGATCTGGGCCTAAATCCATCGTTTTTTTGCTCACCATGCCATTCCAGTTTGAACCCAGCCATATGCAAATCAGTCTTGACCCTGTCACTCATGGGAACAGTCCAGCCCGCACTCCCAAGCCAGGTCCTCCCTGGACTGGAATAAGCATCCTAGGACCGGTTTCGGGGTTTTACCCCTCTTCAGCCAGAATAGTTTGATTCCAGTGGCATGGAGAGCACGGGACTCACGTCTGAGCATACCCGTCCCACTCGGGGTGACACATGCAAAAACAACCGTTGATGGACAGAATGCAGAACAATGTCATACATTCACCCCAGTACAGAGATCTGGGCCTAAATCCATCATTTTTTTGCTCACCATGCCATTCCAGTTTGAACCCAGCCATATGCAAATCAGTCTTGACCCTGTGACTTATGGGAACAGTCCAGCCCGCACTGCCAAGCCAGGTCCTCCCTGGACTGGAATAGGCATCCTAGGACCGGTTTCGGGGTTTCACCCCTCTTCAGCCAGAATAGTTTGATTCCAGTGGCATGGAGAGCACGGGACTCACGTCTGAGCATATCCGTCCCACTCGGGGTGACACATGCAAAAACAACAGTTGATGGACAGAATGCAGAACAATGTCATACATTCACCCCAGTACAGAGATCTGGGCCTAAATCCATCGTATTTTTGCTCACCATGTCATTCCAGTTTGTACCCAGCCATATGCAAATCAGTCTTGACCCTGTGCCTCATGGGAACAGTCCAGCCCGCACTGCCAAGCCAGGTCCTCCCTGGACTGGAATAGGCATCCTAGGACCGGTTTCGGGGTTTCACCCCTCTTCAGCCAGAATAGTTTGATTCCAGTGGCATGGAGAGCACGGGACTCACGTGTGAGCATACTCGTCCCACTCGGGGTGACAAATGCAAAAACAAAAGTAGATGGTCAGAATGCAGAACAATGTCATACATTCACCCCAGTATGGAGATCTGGGCCTATATCCATCGTTTTTTTGCTCACCATGCCATTCCAGTTTGAACCCAGCCATATGCAAATCAGTCTTGACCCTGTGACTCATAGGAACAGTCCAGCCCGATCTGCCAAGCCAGGTCGTCCCTGGACTGGAATAAGCATCCTAGGACCGGTTTCGGGGTTTCACCCCTCTTCAGCCAGGATAGCTTGATTCCAGTGGCATGGAGAGCGCGGGACTCACGTCTGAGCATTCCCGTCCCACTCAGGGTGACAAATGCAAAAACAACAGTTGATGGACAGAATGCAGAACAATGTCATACATTCACCCCAGTACAGAGATCTGGGCCTTAATCCATCCATTTTTTGCTCACCATGCCATTCCAGTTTGAACCCAGCCATATGCAAATCAGTCTTGACCCTGTGACTCATGGGAACAGTCCAGCCCGCACTGCCAAGCCAGGTCCTCCCTGGACTGGAATAAGTATCCTAGGACCGGATTTGGGGTTTCACCCCTCTTCAGCCAGGACAGCTTGATTCCAGTGGCATGGAGAGCACGGGACTCAGGTCTGAGCATACCCGTCCCACTCGGTGTGACAAATGCAAAAACAAAAGTTGATGGTCAGAATGCAGAACAATGTCATACATTCACCCCAGTACAGAGATCTGGGCCTAAATCCATCGTTTTTTGCTCACCATGCCATTCCAGTTTGAACCCAGCCATATGCAAATCAGTCTTGACTCTGTGCCTCATGAGAACAGTCCAGCCCGAACTGCCAAGCCAGGTCCTCCCTGGACTGGAATGAGCATCCTAGGACCGGTTTCGGGGTTTCACCCCTCTTCAGGCAGGTTAGCTTGATTCCAGTGGCATAGGGAGCACAGGACTCACGTCTGAGCATACCCATACCCATCCCATTTGGGTTGACAAATGCAAAAACAACAGTTGATGGACAGAATGCAGAACAATGTCATACATTCACCCCAGTACAGAGATCTGGGCCTAAATTCATTTTTTTTTGCTCACCATGTCATTCCAGTTTGAACCCAGCCATATGCAAATCAGTCTTGACCCTGTGCCTCATGGGAACAGTCCAGCCCAAACTGCCAAGCCAGGTCCTCCCTGGACTGGAATAAGCATCCTAGGACCGGATTTGGGGTTTCACCCCTCTTCAGCCAGGACAGCTTGATTCCAGTGGCATGGAGAGCACGGGACTCAAGTCTGAGCATTCCCGTCCCACTCGGGGTGACAAATGCAAAAACAAAAGTTGATGGTCAGAATGCAGAACAATGTCATACATTCACCCCAGTACAGAGATCTGGGCCTAAATCCATCATTTTTTTGCTCACCATGCCATTCCAGTTTGAACCCAGCCATATGCAAATCAGTCTTGACCCTGTGACTCATGGGAACAGTCCAGCCCGCACTGCCAAGCCAGGTCCTCCCTGGACTGGAATAGGCATCCTAGGACCGGTTTCGGGGTTTCACCGGTCTTCAGCCAGAATAGTTTGATTCCAGTGGCATGGAGAGCACGGGACTCACGTCTGAGCATATCCGTCCCACTCGGGGTGACACATGCAAAAACAACAGTTGATGGACAGAATGCAGAACAATGTCATACATTCACCCCAGTACAGAGATCCGGGCCTAAATCCATCGTATTTTTGCTCACCATGTCATTCCAGTTTGTACCCAGCCATATGCAAATCAGTCTTGACCCTGTGCCTCATGGGAACAGTCCAGCCCGCACTGCCAAGCCAGGTCCTCCCTGGACTGGAATAAGCATCCTAGGACTGGTTTCGGGGTTTCACCCCTCTTGAGCCAGAATAGTTTGATTCCAGTGGCATGGAGAGCACGGGACTCACGTGTGAGCATACTCGTCCCACTCGGGGTGACAAATGCAAAAACAAAAGTAGATGGTCAGAATGCAGAACAATGTCATACATTCACCCCAGTATGGAGATCTGGGCCTATATCCATCGTTTTTTTGCTCACCATGCCATTCCAGTTTGAACCCAGCCATATGCAAGTCAGTCTTGACCCTGTGCCTCATGGGAACAGCCCAGCCCGCACTGCCAAGACAGGTCCTCCCTAGACTGGAATAAGCATCCTAGGACCGGTTTCTGGGTTTCACCCCTCTTCAGCCAGAATAGTTTGATTCCAGTGGCATGGAGAGCACGGGACTCACGGCTGAGCATACTCGTCCGACTCGGGGTGACAAATGCAAAAACAACAGTTGATGGACAGAATGCTGAACAATGTCATACATTCACCCCAGTACAGAGATCTGGGCCTAAATCCATCGTTTTTTTGCTCACCATGTCATTCCAGTTTGAACCCAGCCATATGCAAATCAGTCTTGACCCTGTGCCTCATGGGAACAGTCCCGCCCGCACTGCCAAGCCAGGTCCTCCCTGGACTGGAATAAGCATCCTAGGACTGGTTTCGGGGTTTCACCCCTCTTGAGCCAGAATAGTTTGATTCCAGTGGCATGGAGAGCACGGGACTCACGTGTGAGCATACTCGTCCCACTCGGGGTGACAAATGCAAAAACAACAGTTCATGGTCAGAATGCAGAACAATGTCATACATTCACCCCAGGACAGAGATCTGGGCCTAAATCCATTGTTTTTTGCTCACCATGCCATTCCAGTTTGAACCCAGCCATATGCAAATCAGTCTTGACCCTGTGCCTCATGGGAACAGTCCAGCCCGAACTGCCAAGCCAGGTCCTCCCTGTACTGGAATGAGCATCCTAGGACCAGTTTCGGGGTTTCACCCCTCTTCAGCCAGAATAGCTTGATTCCAGTGGCATGGAGAGCATGGGACTCACGTCTGAGCACACCCGTCCCACTCGGGGTGACAAATGTAAAAACAACAGTTGATGGACAGAATGCAGAACAATGTCATACATTCACCAGAGTACAGAGATATGGGCCTAAATCCATTGTTTTTTTGCTCACCATGCCATTCCAGTTTGAACCCAGCCATATGCAAATCAGTCTTGACCCTGTGACTCATAGGAACAGTCCAGCCCAATCTGCCAAGCCAGGTCGTCCCTGGACTGGAATAAGCATCCTAGGACCGGTTTCGGGGTTTCACCCCTCTTCAGCCAGGATAGCTTGATTCCAGTGGCATGGAGAGCGCGGGACTCACGTCTGAGCATTCCCGTCCCACTCAGGGTGACAAATGTAAAAACAACAGTTGATGGACAGAATGCAGAACAATATCATACATTCACCCCAGTACAGAGATCTGGGCCTAAATCCATCGTTTTTTTGCTCACCATGTCATTCCAGTTTGAACCCAGCCATATGCAAATCAGTCTTGACCCTGTGCCTCATGGGAACAGTCCAGCCCAAACTGCCAAGCCAGGTCCTCCCTGGACTGGAATAAGCATTTTAGGACCGCTTTCGGGGTTTCACCCCTTTTCAGGCAGGATAGCTTGATTCCAGTGGCATGGAAAGCACGAGACTCACGTCTGAGCATACCCATCCCACTCAGGGTGAAAAATGCAAAAACAACAGTTGATGGTCAGAATGCAGAACAATGTCATACATTTACCCCAGTACAGAGATCTGGGCCTCAATCCATCGTTTTTTGCTCACCATGTCATTCCAGTTTGAACCCAGCCATATGCAAATCAGTCTTGACCCTGTGCCTCATGGGAACAGTCCAGCCCGAACTGCCAAGCCAGGTCCTCCCTGGACTGGAACAAGCATTTTAGGACCGGTTTCGGGGTTTCACCCCTTTTCAGGCAGGATAGCTTGATTCCAGTGGCATGGAAAGCACCAGACTCACGTCTGAGCATACCCATCACACTCGGGGTGAAAAATGCAAAAACAACAGTTGATGGTCAGAATGCAGAACAGTGTCATACATTCACCCCAGTACAGAGATCTGGGCCTAAATCTATCGTTTTTTGCTCACCATGCCATTCCAGTTTGAACCCAGCCATATGCAAATCAGTCTTGACCCTGAGCCTCATGGGAACAGTCCAGCCCGAACTGCCAAGCCAGGTCCTCCCTGGACTGGAATGAGCATCCTAGGACCGGTTTCGGGGTTTCACCCCTCTTCAGGCAGGATAGCTTGATTCCAGTGGCATAGGGAGCACGGGACTCAAGTCTGAGCATACCCATCCCACTCGGGTTGACAAATGCAAAAACAACAGTTGATGGACAGAATGCAGAACAATGTCATACATTCACCCCAGTACAGAGATCTGGGCCTAAATTCATTTTTTTTTGCTCACCGTGTCATTCCAGTTTGAACCCAGCCATATGCAAATCAGTCTTGACCCTGTGCCTCATGGGAACAGTCCAGCCCGAACTGCCAAGCCAGGTCCTCCCTGGACTGGAATGAGCATCCTAGGACCGGTTTTGGGGTTTCACCCCTCTTCAGCCAGGATAGCTTGATTCCAGTGGCATGGAGAGCACGGGACTCACGTCTGAGCATACCCATCCAACTCAGGGTGACAAATGTAAAAACAACAGTTGATGGACAGAATGCAGAACAATGTCATACATTCACCAGAGTACAGAGATATGGGCCTAAATCCATTGTTTTTTTGCTCACCATGCCATTCCAGTTTGAACCCAGCCATATGCAAATCAGTCTTGACCCTGTTACTCATAGGAACAGTCCAGCCTGATCTGCCAAGCCAGGTCATCCGTGGACTGGAATAAGCATCCTAGGACCGGTTTCGGGGTTTCAACCCTCTTCAGCCAGGATAGCTTGATTCCAGTGGCATGGAGAGTGCGGGACTCACTTCTGAGCATTCCCGTCCCACTCAGGGTGACAAATGTAAAAACAACAGTTGATGGACAGAATGCAGAACAATGTCATACATTCACCCCAGTACAGCGATCTGGGCCTAAATCCATTGTTTTTTTGCTCACCATGCCATTCCAGTTGGAACCCAGCCATATGCAAATCAGTCTTGACCCTGTGCCTCATGGGAGCAGTCCAGCCCGAACTGCCAAGCCAGGTCGTCCCTGGACTGGAATAAGCATCCTAGGACCGGTTTCGGGGTTTCACCCCTCTTCAGCCAGGATAGCTTGATTCCAGTGGCATGGAGAGCGCGGGACTCACTTCTGAGCATTCCCGTCCCACTCAGGGTGACAAATGTAAAAACAACAGTTGATGGACAGAATGCAGAACAATATCATACATTCACCCCAGTACAGAGATCTGGGCCTAAATCCATCGTTTTTTTGCTCACCATGTCATTCCAGTTTGAACCCAGCCATATGCAAATCAGTCTTGACCCTGTGCCTCATGGGAACAGTCCAGCCCAAACTGCCAAGCCAGGTCCTCCCTGGACTGGAATAAGCATTTTAGGACCGCTTTCGGGGTTTCACCCCTTTTCAGGCAGGATAGCTTGATTCCAGTGGCATGGAAAGCACGAGACTCACGTCTGAGCATACCCATCCCACTCAGGGTGAAAAATGCAAAAACAACAGTTGATGGTCAGAATGCAGAACAATGTCATACATTTATCCCAGTACAGAGATCTGGGCCTCAATCCATCGTTTTTTTGCTCACCATGTCATTCCAGTTTGAACCCAGCCATATGCAAATCAGTCTTGACCCTGTGCCTCATGGGAACAGTCCAGCCCGAACTGCCAAGCCAGGTCCTCCCTGGACTGGAACAAGCATTTTAGGACCGGTTTCGGGGTTTCACCCCTTTTCAGGCAGGATAGCTTGATTCCAGTGGCATGGAAAGCACCAGACTCACGTCTGAGCATACCCATCACACTCGGGGTGAAAAATGCAAAAACAACAGTTGATGGTCAGAATGCAGAACAGTGTCATACATTCACCCCAGTACAGAGATCTGGGCCTAAATCTATCGTTTTTTGCTCACCATGCCATTCCAGTTTGAACCCAGCCATATGCAAATCAGTTTTGACCCTGTGACTCATGGGAACAGTCCAGCCCAAACTGCCAAGCCAGGTCCTCCCTGGACTGGAATAAGCATTTTAGGACCGGTTTCGGGGTTTCACCCCTTTTCAGGCAGGATAGCTTGATTCCAGTGGCAATGAAAGCACGAGACTCACGTCTGAGCATACCCATCCCACTCAGGGTGAAAAATGCAAAAACAACAGTTGATGGTCAGAATGCAGAACAATGTCATACATTTAGCCCAGTACAGAGATCTGGGCCTCAATCCATCGTTTTTTGCTCACCATGCCATTCCAGTTTGAACCCAGTCATATGCAAATCAGTCTTGACCCTCTGCCTCATGGGAACAGTCCAGCCCGAACTGCCAAGCCAGGTCCTCCCTGGACTGGAATAAGCATTTTAGGACCGGTTTCGGGGTTTCACCCCTTTTCAGGCAGGATAGCTTGATTCCAGTGGCATGGAAAGCACGAGACTCACGTCTGAGCATACCCATCACACTCGGGGTGAAAAATGCAAAAACAACAGTTGATGGTCAGAATGCAGAACAATGTCATACATTCACCCCAGTACAGAGATCTGGGAATAAATCCATCGTTTTTTGCTCACCATGCCATTCCAGTTTGAACCCAGCCATATGCAAATCAGTCTTGACCCTGAGCCTCATGGGAACAGTCCAGCCCGAACTGCCAAGCCAGGTCCTCCCTGGACTGGAATGAGCATCCTAGGACCCGTTTCGGGGTTTCACCCCTCTTCAGGCAGGATAGCTTGATTCCAGTGGCATAGGGAGCACGGGACTCAAGTCTGAGCATACCCATCCCACTCGGGTTGACAAATGCAAAAACAACAGTTGATGGACAGAATGCAGAACAATGTCATACATTCACCCCAGTACAGAGATCTAGGCCTAAATTCATTTTTTTTTGCTCACCATGTCATTCCAGTTTGAACCCAGCCATATGCAAATCAGTCTTGACCCTGTGCCTCATGGGAACAGTCCAGCCCGAACTGCCAAGCCAGGTCCTCCCTGGACTGGAATAAGCATCCTAGGACCGGATTTGGGGTTTCACCCCTCTTCAGCCAGGACAGCTTGATTCCAGTGGCATGGAGGGCACGGGACTCAAGTCTGAGCATACCCGTCCCACTCGGGGTGACAAATGCAAAAACAAAAGTTGATGGTCAGAATGCAGAACAATGTCATACATTCACCCCAGTACAGAGATCTGGGCCTAAATCCATCGTTTTGTTGCTCACAATGCCATTCCAGTTTGAACCCAGCCATATGCAAATCAGTTTTGACCCTGTGACTCATGGGAACAGTCCAGCCCGCACTGCCAAGCCAGGTCCTCCCTGGACTGGAATAAGCATCATAGGACCGGTTTCGGGGTTTCATCCCTCTTCAGCCAGAATAGTTTGATTCCAGTGGCATGGAGAGCACGGGACTCACGTCTGAGCATACCCGTCCCACTCGGGGTGACACATGCAAAAACAACAGTTGATGGACAGAATGCAGAACAATGTCATACCTTCACCCCAGTACAGAGATCTGGGCCTAAATCCATCGTTTTTTTGCTCACCATGTCATTCCAGTTTGAACCCAGCCATATGCAAATCAGTCTTGACCCTGTGCCTCATGGGAACAGTCCAGCCCAAACTGCCAAGCCAGGTCCTCCCTGGACTGGAATAAGCATTTTAGGACCGGTTTCGGGGTTTCACCCCTTTTCAGGCAGGATAGCTTGATTCCAGTGGCATGGAAAGCACGAGACTCACGTCTGAGCATACCCATCCCACTCGGGGTGAAAAATGCAAAAACAACAGTTGATGGACTGAATGCAGAACAATGTCATGCATTCACCCCAGTATAGAGATCTGGGCATAAATCCATCGTTTTTTTGCTCACCATGCCATTCCAGTTTGAATCCAGCCATATGCAAATCAGTCTTGACACTGTGCCTCATCTGAACAGTCCAGCCCGAACTGCCAAGCCAGGTCCTCCCTGGACTGGAATAAGCATCCTAGGACCGGATTCGGAGTTTCTCCCCTCTTCAGCCAGGACAGCTTTATTCCAGTGGCATGGAGAGCACGGGACTTACGTCTGAGCATACCCGTCCCACTCGGGGTGACAAATGCAAAAACAAAAGTAGATGGTCAGAATGCAGAACAATGTCATACATTCACCCCAGTACAGAGATCTGGGCTTAAATCCATCGTTTTTTGCTCACCATGCCATTCCAGTTTGAACCCAGCCATATGCAAATCAGTCCTGACCCTGTGCCTCATGGGAACAGTCCAGCTCGAACTGCCAAGCCAGGTCCTCCCTGGACTGGAATATGCATCCTAGGACCGGTTTCGGGGTTTCACCCATCTTCAGCCAGGATAGCTTGATTCCAGTGGCATGAAAAGCACGGGACTCACGTCTGAGCATACCCGTCCCACTCGGGGTGACAAATGCAAAAACAACAGTTGATGGACAGAATGCAGAACAATGTCATACGTTCACACCAGTACAGAGATCTGGGCCTAAATCCATCGTTTTTTTGTTCACCATGATATTCCAGTTTGAACCCAGCCATATGCAAATCAGTCTTGACCCTGTGCCTCATGAGAACAGTCCAGCCCGAACTGCCAAGCCAGGTCCTCCCTGGACTGGGATAAGCATCCTAGGACCGGATTCGGGGTTTCACCCCTCTTCAGCCAGGAGAGCTTGATTCCAGTGGCATGGAGAGCACGGGACTCACGTCTGAGCATTCCCATCCCACTCGGGGTGACAAATGCAAAAACAAAAGTAGATGGTCAGAATGCAGAACAATGTCATACATTCACCCCAGTACAGAGATCTGGGCCTCAATCCATCGTTTTTTTGCTCACCATGCCATTCCAGTTTGAACCCACCCATATGCAAATCAGTCTTGACCCTGTGCCTCATGGGAACAGTCCACCCCGCACTGCCAAGCCAGGTCCTCCCTGGACTGGAATAAGAATCCTAGGACCAGTTTAGGGGTTTCACCCCTCTTCAGCCAGAATAGTTTGATTCCAGTGGCATGGAGAGCACGGGACTCACGTCTGAGCATACCCGTCCCACTCGGGGTGACAAATGCAAAAACAACAGTTGATGGACAGAATGCAGAAATATGTCATACATTCACCCCAGTACAGAGATCTGGGCCTAAATCCATCGTTTTTTGCTCACCATGCCATTCCAGTTTGAACCCAGCCATATGCAAATCAGTCTTGACCCTGTGACTCATAGGAACAGTCCAGCCCGAACTGCCAAGCCAGGTCCTCCCTGGACTGGAATAAGCATCCTAGGACCGGTTTCGTGGTTTCACCCCTCTTCAGCCAGGATAGCTTGATTCCAGTGGCATGGAGAGCACGGGACTCACGTCTGAGCATTCCCGTCCCACTCGGGGTGACAAATGCAAAAACAATAGTTGATGGACAGAATGCAGAACAATGTCATACATTCACCCCAGTACAGAGATCTGGGCCTTAATCCATCCATTTTTTGCTCACCATGCCATTCCAGTTTGAACCCAGCCATATGCAAATCAGTCTTGACCCTGTGACTCATGGGAACAGTCCAGCCCGCACTGCCAAGCCAGGTCCTCCCTGGACTGGAATAAGCATCCTAGGACCGGATTTGGGGTTTCACCCCTCTTCAGCCAGGACAGCTTGATTCCAGTGGCATGGAGAGCACGGGACTCAGGTCTGAGCATACCCGTCCCACTCGGGGTGACAAATGCAAAAACAAAAGTTGATGGTCAGAATGCAGAACAATGTCATACATTCACCCCAGTACAGAGATCTGGGCCTAAATCCATCGTTTTGTTGCTCACAATGCCATTCCAGTTTGAACCCAGCCATATGCAAATCAGTCTTGACCCTGTGACTCATGGGAACAGTCCAGCCCGCACTGCCAAGCCAGGTCCTCCCTGGACTGGAATAAGCATCATAGGACCGGTTTCGGGGTTTCACCCCTCTTCAGCCAGAATAGTTTGATTCCAGTGGCATGGAGAGCACGGGACTCACGTCTGAGCATACCCGTCCCACTCGGGGTGACAAATGCAAAATCAAAAGTAGATGGTCAGAATGCAGAACAATGTCATACATTCACCCCAGTACAGAGATCTGGGCCTAAATCCATCGTTTTTTGCTCACCATGCCATTCCAGTGTGAACCCAGCCATATGCAAATCAGTCTTGACTCTGTGCCTCATGAGAACAGTCCAGCCCGAACTGCCAAGCCAGGTCCTCCCTAGACTGGAATAAGCATCCTAGGAGCGGTTTCGGGGTTTCACCCCTCTTCAGGCAGGATAGCTTGATTCCAGTGGCATGGAGAGCACGGTACTCATGTCTGAGCATACCCATCCAACTCGGGGTGAAAAATGCAAAAACAACAGTTGATGGTCAGAATGCAGAACAATGTCATATATTCACCCCAGTGCAGAGATCTGGGCCTAAATCCATCGTTTTTTGCTCACCATGCCATTCCAGTTTGAACCCAGCCATATGCAAATCAGTCTTGACCCTGTGCCTCATGGGAACAGTCCAGCCCGAACTGCCAAGCCAGGTCCTCCCTGGACTGGAATGAGCATCCTAGGACCGGTTTCGGGGTTTCACCCCTCTTCAGGCAGGATAGCTTGATTCCAGTGGCATAGGGAGCACGGGACTCAAGTCTGAGCATACCCATCCCACTCGGGTTGACAAATGCAAAAACAACAGTTGATGGACAGAATGCAGAACAATGTCATACATTCACCCCAGTACAGAGATCTGGGCCTAAATTCATTTTTTTTTGCTCACCGTGTCATTCCAGTTTGAACCCAGCCATATGCAAATCAGTCTTGACCCTGTGCCTCATGGGAACAGTCCAGCCCGAACTGCCAAGCCAGGTCCTCCCTGGACTGGAATGAGCATCCTAGGACCGGTTTTGGGGTTTCACCCCTCTTCAGCCAGGATAGCTTGATTCCAGTGGCATGGAGAGCACGGGACTCACGTCTGAGCATACCCATCCAACTCAGGGTGACAAATGTAAAAACAACAGTTGATGGACAGAATGCAGAACAATGTCATACATTCACCAGAGTACAGAGATATGGGCCTAAATCCATTGTTTTTTTGCTCACCATGCCATTCCAGTTTGAACCCAGCCATATGCAAATCAGTCTTGACCCTGTTACTCATAGGAACAGTCCAGCCTGATCTGCCAAGCCAGGTCATCCGTGGACTGGAATAAGCATCCTAGGACCGGTTTCGGGGTTTCAACCCTCTTCAGCCAGGATAGCTTGATTCCAGTGGCATGGAGAGTGCGGGACTCACTTCTGAGCATTCCCGTCCCACTCAGGGTGACAAATGTAAAAACAACAGTTGATGGACAGAATGCAGAACAATGTCATACATTCACCCCAGTACAGCGATCTGGGCCTAAATCCATTGTTTTTTTGCTCACCATGCCATTCCAGTTTGAACCCAGCCATATGCAAATCAGTCTTGACCCTGTGCCTCATGGGAGCAGTCCAGCCCGAACTGCCAAGCCAGGTCGTCCCTGGACTGGAATAAGCATCCTAGGACCGGTTTCGGGGTTTCACCCCTCTTCAGCCAGGATAGCTTGATTCCAGTGGCATGGAGAGCGCGGGACTCACTTCTGAGCATTCCCGTCCCACTCAGGGTGACAAATGTAAAAACAACAGTTGATGGACAGAATGCAGAACAATATCATACATTCACCCCAGTACAGAGATCTGGGCCTAAATCCATCGTTTTTTTGCTCACCATGTCATTCCAGTTTGAACCCAGCCATATGCAAATCAGTCTTGACCCTGTGCCTCATGGGAACAGTCCAGCCCAAACTGCCAAGCCAGGTCCTCCCTGGACTGGAATAAGCATTTTAGGACCGCTTTCGGGGTTTCACCCCTTTTCAGGCAGGATAGCTTGATTCCAGTGGCATGGAAAGCACGAGACTCACGTCTGAGCATACCCATCCCACTCAGGGTGAAAAATGCAAAAACAACAGTTGATGGTCAGAATGCAGAACAATGTCATACATTTACCCCAGTACAGAGATCTGGGCCTCAATCCATCGTTTTTTTGCTCACCATGTCATTCCAGTTTGAACCCAGCCATATGCAAATCAGTCTTGACCCTGTGCCTCATGGGAACAGTCCAGCCCGAACTGCCAAGCCAGGTCCTCCCTGGACTGGAACAAGCATTTTAGGACCGGTTTCGGGGTTTCACCCCTTTTCAGGCAGGATAGCTTGATTCCAGTGGCATGGAAAGCACCAGACTCACGTCTGAGCATACCCATCACACTCGGGGTGAAAAATGCAAAAACAACAGTTGATGGTCAGAATGCAGAACAGTGTCATACATTCACCCCAGTACAGAGATCTGGGCCTAAATCTATCGTTTTTTGCTCACCATGCCATTCCAGTTTGAACCCAGCCATATGCAAATCAGTTTTGACCCTGTGACTCATGGGAACAGTCCAGCCCAAACTGCCAAGCCAGGTCCTCCCTGGACTGGAATAAGCATTTTAGGACCGGTTTCGGGGTTTCACCCCTTTTCAGGCAGGATAGCTTGATTCCAGTGGCAATGAAAGCACGAGACTCACGTCTGAGCATACCCATCCCACTCAGGGTGAAAAATGCAAAAACAACAGTTGATGGTCAGAATGCAGAACAATGTCATACATTTAGCCCAGTACAGAGATCTGGGCCTCAATCCATCGTTTTTTGCTCACCATGCCATTCCAGTTTGAACCCAGTCATATGCAAATCAGTCTTGACCCTCTGCCTCATGGGAACAGTCCAGCCCGAACTGCCAAGCCAGGTCCTCCCTGGACTGGAATAAGCATTTTAGGACCGGTTTCGGGGTTTCACCCCTTTTCAGGCAGGATAGCTTGATTCCAGTGGCATGGAAAGCACGAGACTCACGTCTGAGCATACCCATCACACTCGGGGTGAAAAATGCAAAAACAACAGTTGATGGTCAGAATGCAGAACAATGTCATACATTCACCCCAGTACAGAGATCTGGGAATAAATCCATCGTTTTTTGCTCACCATGCCATTCCAGTTTGAACCCAGCCATATGCAAATCAGTCTTGACCCTGAGCCTCATGGGAACAGTCCAGCCCGAACTGCCAAGCCAGGTCCTCCCTGGACTGGAATGAGCATCCTAGGACCCGTTTCGGGGTTTCACCCCTCTTCAGGCAGGATAGCTTGATTCCAGTGGCATAGGGAGCACGGGACTCAAGTCTGAGCATACCCATCCCACTCGGGTTGACAAATGCAAAAACAACAGTTGATGGACAGAATGCAGAACAATGTCATACATTCACCCCAGTACAGAGATCTAGGCCTAAATTCATTTTTTTTTGCTCACCATGTCATTCCAGTTTGAACCCAGCCATATGCAAATCAGTCTTGACCCTGTGCCTCATGGGAACAGTCCAGCCCGAACTGCCAAGCCAGGTCCTCCCTGGACTGGAATAAGCATCCTAGGACCGGATTTGGGGTTTCACCCCTCTTCAGCCAGGACAGCTTGATTCCAGTGGCATGGAGGGCACGGGACTCAAGTCTGAGCATACCCGTCCCACTCGGGGTGACAAATGCAAAAACAAAAGTTGATGGTCAGAATGCAGAACAATGTCATACATTCACCCCAGTACAGAGATCTGGGCCTAAATCCATCGTTTTGTTGCTCACAATGCCATTCCAGTTTGAACCCAGCCATATGCAAATCAGTTTTGACCCTGTGACTCATGGGAACAGTCCAGCCCGCACTGCCAAGCCAGGTCCTCCCTGGACTGGAATAAGCATCATAGGACCGGTTTCGGGGTTTCATCCCTCTTCAGCCAGAATAGTTTGATTCCAGTGGCATGGAGAGCACGGGACTCACGTCTGAGCATACCCGTCCCACTCGGGGTGACACATGCAAAAACAACAGTTGATGGACAGAATGCAGAACAATGTCATACCTTCACCCCAGTACAGAGATCTGGGCCTAAATCCATCGTTTTTTTGCTCACCATGTCATTCCAGTTTGAACCCAGCCATATGCAAATCAGTCTTGACCCTGTGCCTCATGGGAACAGTCCAGCCCAAACTGCCAAGCCAGGTCCTCCCTGGACTGGAATAAGCATTTTAGGACCGGTTTCGGGGTTTCACCCCTTTTCAGGCAGGATAGCTTGATTCCAGTGGCATGGAAAGCACGAGACTCACGTCTGAGCATACCCATCCCACTCGGGGTGAAAAATGCAAAAACAACAGTTGATGGACTGAATGCAGAACAATGTCATGCATTCACCCCAGTATAGAGATCTGGGCATAAATCCATCGTTTTTTTGCTCACCATGCCATTCCAGTTTGAATCCAGCCATATGCAAATCAGTCTTGACACTGTGCCTCATCTGAACAGTCCAGCCCGAACTGCCAAGCCAGGTCCTCCCTGGACTGGAATAAGCATCCTAGGACCGGATTCGGAGTTTCTCCCCTCTTCAGCCAGGACAGCTTTATTCCAGTGGCATGGAGAGCACGGGACTTACGTCTGAGCATACCCGTCCCACTCGGGGTGACAAATGCAAAAACAAAAGTAGATGGTCAGAATGCAGAACAATGTCATACATTCACCCCAGTACAGAGATCTGGGCTTAAATCCATCGTTTTTTTGCTCACCATGCCATTCCAGTTTGAACCCAGCCATATGCAAATCAGTCCTGACCCTGTGCCTCATGGGAACAGTCCAGCTCGAACTGCCAAGCCAGGTCCTCCCTGGACTGGAATATGCATCCTAGGACCGGTTTCGGGGTTTCACCCATCTTCAGCCAGGATAGCTTGATTCCAGTGGCATGAAAAGCACGGGACTCACGTCTGAGCATACCCGTCCCACTCGGGGTGACAAATGCAAAAACAACAGTTGATGGACAGAATGCAGAACAATGTCATACGTTCACACCAGTACAGAGATCTGGGCCTAAATCCATCGTTTTTTTGTTCACCATGATATTCCAGTTTGAACCCAGCCATATGCAAATCAGTCTTGACCCTGTGCCTCATGAGAACAGTCCAGCCCGAACTGCCAAGCCAGGTCCTCCCTGGACTGGGATAAGCATCCTAGGACCGGATTCGGGGTTTCACCCCTCTTCAGCCAGGAGAGCTTGATTCCAGTGGCATGGAGAGCACGGGACTCACGTCTGAGCATTCCCATCCCACTCGGGGTGACAAATGCAAAAACAAAAGTAGATGGTCAGAATGCAGAACAATGTCATACATTCACCCCAGTACAGAGATCTGGGCCTCAATCCATCGTTTTTTTGCTCACCATGCCATTCCAGTTTGAACCCACCCATATGCAAATCAGTCTTGACCCTGTGCCTCATGGGAACAGTCCACCCCGCACTGCCAAGCCAGGTCCTCCCTGGACTGGAATAAGAATCCTAGGACCAGTTTAGGGGTTTCACCCCTCTTCAGCCAGAATAGTTTGATTCCAGTGGCATGGAGAGCACGGGACTCACGTCTGAGCATACCCGTCCCACTCGGGGTGACAAATGCAAAAACAACAGTTGATGGACAGAATGCAGAAATATGTCATACATTCACCCCAGTACAGAGATCTGGGCCTAAATCCATCGTTTTTTGCTCACCATGCCATTCCAGTTTGAACCCAGCCATATGCAAATCAGTCTTGACCCTGTGACTCATAGGAACAGTCCAGCCCGAACTGCCAAGCCAGGTCCTCCCTGGACTGGAATAAGCATCCTAGGACCGGTTTCGTGGTTTCACCCCTCTTCAGCCAGGATAGCTTGATTCCAGTGGCATGGAGAGCACGGGACTCACGTCTGAGCATTCCCGTCCCACTCGGGGTGACAAATGCAAAAACAATAGTTGATGGACAGAATGCAGAACAATGTCATACATTCACCCCAGTACAGAGATCTGGGCCTTAATCCATCCATTTTTTGCTCACCATGCCATTCCAGTTTGAACCCAGCCATATGCAAATCAGTCTTGACCCTGTGACTCATGGGAACAGTCCAGCCCGCACTGCCAAGCCAGGTCCTCCCTGGACTGGAATAAGCATCCTAGGACCGGATTTGGGGTTTCACCCCTCTTCAGCCAGGACAGCTTGATTCCAGTGGCATGGAGAGCACGGGACTCAGGTCTGAGCATACCCGTCCCACTCGGGGTGACAAATGCAAAAACAAAAGTTGATGGTCAGAATGCAGAACAATGTCATACATTCACCCCAGTACAGAGATCTGGGCCTAAATCCATCGTTTTGTTGCTCACAATGCCATTCCAGTTTGAACCCAGCCATATGCAAATCAGTCTTGACCCTGTGACTCATGGGAACAGTCCAGCCCGCACTGCCAAGCCAGGTCCTCCCTGGACTGGAATAAGCATCATAGGACCGGTTTCGGGGTTTCACCCCTCTTCAGCCAGAATAGTTTGATTCCAGTGGCATGGAGAGCACGGGACTCACGTCTGAGCATACCCGTCCCACTCGGGGTGACAAATGCAAAATCAAAAGTAGATGGTCAGAATGCAGAACAATGTCATACATTCACCCCAGTACAGAGATCTGGGCCTAAATCCATCGTTTTTTGCTCACCATGCCATTCCAGTCTGAACCCAGCCATATGCAAATCAGTCTTGACTCTGTGCCTCATGAGAACAGTCCAGCCCGAACTGCCAAGCCAGGTCCTCCCTAGACTGGAATAAGCATCCTAGGACCGGTTTCGGGGTTTCACCCCTCTTCAGGCAGGATAGCTTGATTCCAGTGGCATGGAGAGCACGGTACTCATGTCTGAGCATACCCATCCAACTCGGGGTGAAAAATGCAAAAACAACAGTTGATGGTCAGAATGCAGAACAATGTCATATATTCACCCCAGTGCAGAGATCTGGGCCTAAATCCATCGTTTTTTGCTCACCATGCCATTCCAGTTTGAACCCAGCCATATGCAAATCAGTCTTGACCCTGTGCCTCATGGGAACAGTCCAGCCCGAACTGCCAAGCCAGGTCCTCCCTGGACTGGAATAAGCATCCTAGGACCGGATTTGGGGTTTCACCCCTCTTCAGCCAGGACAGCTTGATTCCAGTGGCATGGAGGGCACGGGACTCAAGTCTGAGCATACCCGTCCCACTCGGGGTGACAAATGCAAAAACAAAAGTGATGGTCAGAATGCAGAACAATGTCATACATTCACCCCAGTACAGAGATCTGGGCCTAAATCCATCATTTTGTTGCTCACAATGCCATTCCAGTTTGAACCCAGCCATATGCAAATCAGTTTTGATCCTGTGACTCATGGGAACAGTCCAGCCCGCACTGCCAAGCCAGGTCCTCCCTGGACTGGAATAAGCATCATAGGACCGGTTTCGGGGTTTCATCCCTCTTCAGCCAGAATAGTTTGATTCCAGTGGCATGGAGAGCACGGGACTCACGTCTGAGCATACCCGTCCCACTCGGGGTGACACATGCAAAAACAACAGTTGATGGACAGAATGCAGAACAATGTCATACATTCACCCCAGTACAGAGATCTGGGCCTAAATCCATCGTTTTTTTGCTCACCATGTCATTCCAGTTTAAACCCAGCCATATGCAAATCAGTCTTGACCCTATGCCTCATGGGAACAGTCCAGCCCAAACTGCCAAGCCAGGTCCTCCCTGGACTGGAATAAGCATTTTAGGACCGGTTTCGGGGTTTCACCCCTTTTCAGGCAGGATAGCTTGATTCCAGTGGCATGGAAAGCACGAGACTCACGTCTGAGCATACCCATCCCACTCGGGGTGAAAAATGCAAAAACAACAGTTGATGGACTGAATGCAGAACAATGTCATGCATTCACCCCAGTATAGAGATCTGGGCATAAATCCATCGTTTTTTTGCTCACCATGCCATTCCAGTTTGAATCCAGCCGTATGCAAATCAGTCTTGACACTGTGCCTCATCTGAACAGTCCAGCCCGAACTGCCAAGCCAGGTCCTCCCTGGACTGGAATAAGCATCCTAGGACCGGATTCGGAGTTTCTCCCCTCTTCAGCCAGGACAGCTTTATTCCAGTGGCATGGAGAGCACGGGACTTACGTCTGAGCATACCCGTCCCACTCGGGGTGACAAATGCAAAAACAAAAGTAGATGGTCAGAATGCAGAACAATGTCATACATTCACCCCAGTACAGAGATCTGGGCCTAAATCCATCGTTTTTTTGCTCACCATGCCATTCCAGTTTGAACCCAGCCATATGCAAATCAGTCCTGACCCTGTGCCTCATGGGAACAGTCCAGCTCGAACTGCCAAGCCAGGTCCTCCCTGGACTGGAATATGCATCCTAGGACCGGTTTCGGGGTTTCACCCATCTTCAGCCAGGATAGCTTGATTCCAGTGGCATGAAAAGCACGGGACTCACGTCTGAGCATACCCGTCCCACTCGGGGTGACAAATGCAAAAACAACAGTTGATGGACAGAATGCAGAACAATGTCATACGTTCACACCAGTACAGAGATCTGGGCCTAAATCCATCGTTTTTTTGTTCACCATGATATTCCAGTTTGAACCCAGCCATATGCAAATCAGTCTTGACCCTGTGCCTCATGAGAACAGTCCAGCCCGAACTGCCAAGCCAGGTCCTCCCTGGACTGGGATAAGCATCCTAGGACCGGATTCGGGGTTTCACCCCTCTTCAGCCAGGAGAGCTTGATTCCAGTGGCATGGAGAGCACGGGACTCACGTCTGAGCATTCCCATCCCACTCGGGGTGACAAATGCAAAAACAAAAGTAGATGGTCAGAATGCAGAACAATGTCATACATTCACCCCAGTACAGAGATCTGGGCCTCAATCCATCGTTTTTTTGCTCACCATGCCATTCCAGTTTGAACCCACCCATATGCAAATCAGTCTTGACCCTGTGCCTCATGGGAACAGTCCACCCCGCACTGCCAAGCCAGGTCCTCCCTGGACTGGAATAAGCATCCTAGGACCAGTTTAGGGGTTTCACCCCTCTTCAGCCAGAATAGTTTGATTCCAGTGGCATGGAGAGCACGGGACTCACGTCTGAGCATACCCGTCCCACTCGGGGTGACAAATGCAAAAACAACAGTTGATGGACAGAATGCAGAAATATGTCATACATTCACCCAAGTACAGAGATCTGGGCCTAAATCCATCGTTTTTTTGCTCACCATGCCATTCCAGTTTGAACCCAGCCATATGCAAATCAGTCTTGACCCTGTGACTCATAGGAACAGTCCAGCCCGAACTGCCACGCCAGGTCCTCCCTGGACTGGAATAAGCATCCTAGGACCGGTTTCGTGGTTTCACCACTCTTCAGCCAGGATAGCTTGATTCCAGTGGCATGGAGAGCACGGGACTCACGTCTGAGCATTCCCGTCCCACTCGGGGTGACAAATGCAAAAACAATAGTTGATGGACAGAATGCAGAACAATGTCATACATTCACCCCAGTACAGAGATCTGGGCCTTAATCCATCCATTTTTTGCTCACCATGCCATTCCAGTTTGAACCCAGCCATATGCAAATCAGTCTTGACCCTGTGACTCATGGGAACAGTCCAGCCCGCACTGCCAAGCCAGGTCCTCCCTGGACTGGAATAAGCATCCTAGGACCGGATTTGGGGTTTCACCCCTCTTCAGCCAGGACAGCTTGATTCCAGTGGCATGGAGAGCACGGGACTCAGGTCTGAGCATACCCGTCCCACTCGGGGTGACAAATGCAAAAACAAAAGTTGATGGTCAGAATGCAGAACAATGTCATACATTCACCCCAGTACAGAGATCTGGGCCTAAATCCATCGTTTTGTTGCTCACAATGCCATTCCAGTTTGAACCCAGCCATATGCAAATCAGTCTTGACCCTGTGACTCATGGGAACAGTCCAGCCCGCACTGCCAAGCCAGGTCCTCCCTGGACTGGAATAAGCATCATAGGACTGGTTTCGGGGTTTCACCCCTCTTCAGCCAGAATAGTTTGATTCCAGTGGCATGGAGAGCACGGGACTCACGTCTGAGCATACCCGTCCCACTCGGGGTGACAAATGCAAAATCAAAAGTAGATGGTCAGAATGCAGAACAATGTCATACATTCACCCCAGTACAGAGATCTGGGCCTAAATCCATCGTTTTTTGCTCACCATGCCATTCCAGTCTGAACCCAGCCATATGCAAATCAGTCTTGACTCTGTGCCTCATGAGAACAGTCCAGCCCGAACTGCCAAGCCAGGTCCTCCCTAGACTGGAATAAGCATCCTAGGACCGGTTTCGGGGTTTCACCCCTCTTCAGGCAGGATAGCTTGATTCCAGTGGCATGGAGAGCACGGTACTCACGTCTGAGCATACCCATCCAACTCGGGGTGAAAAATGCAAAAACAACAGTTGATGGTCAGAATGCAGAACAATGTCATATATTCACCCCAGTGCAGAGATCTGGGCCTAAATCCATCGTTTTTTTCTCACCATGCCATTCCAGTTTGAACCCAGCCATATGCAAATCAGTCTTGACTCTGTGCCTCATGAGAACAGTCCAGCCCGAACTGCCAAGCCAGGTCCTCCCTGGACTGGAATGAGCATCCTAGGACCGGTTTCGGGGTTTCACCCCTCTTCAGGCAGGTTAGCTTGATTCCAGTGGCATAGGGAGCACAGGACTCACGTCTGAGCATACCCATACCCATCCCATTTGGGTTGACAAATGCAAAAACAACAGTTGATGGACAGAATGCAGAACAATGTCATACATTCACCCCAGTACAGAGATCTGGGCCTAAATTCATTTTTTTTTGCTCACCATGTCATTCCAGTTTGAACCCAGCCATATGCAAATCAGTCTTGACCCTGTGCCTCATGGGAACAGTCCAGCCCAAACTGCCAAGCCAGGTCCTCCCTGGACTGGAATAAGCATCCTAGGACCGGATTTGGGGTTTCACCCCTCTTCAGCCAGGACAGCTTGATTCCAGTGGCATGGAGAGCACGGGACTCAAGTCTGAGCATTCCCGTCCCACTCGGGGTGACAAATGCAAAAACAAAAGTTGATGGCCAGAATGCAGAACAATGTCATACATTCACCCCAGTACAGAGATCTGGGCCTAAATCCATCATTTTTTTGCTCACCATGCCATTCCAGTTTGAACCCAGCCATATGCAAATCAGTCTTGACCCTGTGACTCATGGGAACAGTCCAGCCCGCACTGCCAAGCCAGGTCCTCCCTGGACTGGAATAGGCATCCTAGGACCGGTTTCGGGGTTTCACCCCTCTTCAGCCAGAATAGTTTGATTCCAGTGGCATAGAGAGCACGGGACTCACGTCTGAGCATATCCGTCCCACTCGGGGTGACACATGCAAAAACAACAGTTGATGGACAGAATGCAGAACAATGTCATACATTCACCCCAGTACAGAGATCTGGGCCTAAATCCATCGTATTTTTGCTCACCATGTCATTCCAGTTTGTACCCAGCCATATGCAAATCAGTCTTGACCCTGTGCCTCATGGGAACAGTCCAGCCCGCACTGCCAAGCCAGGTCCTCCCTGGACTGGAATAAGCATCCAAGGACTGGTTTCGGGGTTTCACCCCTCTTGAGCCAGAATAGTTTGATTCCAGTGGCATGGAGAGCACGGGACTCACGTGTGAGCATACTCGTCCCACTCGGGGTGACAAATGCAAAAACAAAAGTAGATGGTCAGAATGCAGAACAATGTCATACATTCACCCCAGTATGGAGATCTGGGCCTATATCCATCGTTTTTTTGCTCACCATGTCATTCCAGTTTGAACCCAGCCATATGCAAGTCAGTCTTGACCCTGTGCCTCATGGGAACAGCCCAGCCCGCACTGCCAAGACAGGTCCTCCCTAGACTGGAATAAGCATCCTAGGACCGGTTTCTGGGTTTCACCCCTCTTCAGCCAGAATAGTTTGATTCCAGTGGCATGGAGAGCACGGGACTCACGGCTGAGCATACTCGTCCGACTCGGGGTGACAAATGCAAAAACAACAGTTGATGGACAGAATGCTGAACAATGTCATACATTCACCCCAGTACAGAGATCTGGGCCTAAATCCATCGTTTTTTTGCTCACCATGTCATTCCAGTTTGAACCCAGCCATATGCAAATCAGTCTTGACCCTGTGCCTCATGGGAACAGTCCCGCCCGCACTGCCAAGCCAGGTCCTCCCTGGACTGGAATAAGCATCCTAGGACTGGTTTCGGGGTTTCACCCCTCTTGAGCCAGAATAGTTTGATTCCAGTGGCATGGAGAGCACGGGACTCACGTGTGAGCATACTCGTCCCACTCGGGGTGACAAATGCAAAAACAACAGTTGATGGTCAGAATGCAGAACAATGTCATACATTCACCCCAGGACAGAGATCTGGGCCTAAATCCATTGTTTTTTGCTCACCATGCCATTCCAGTTTGAACCCAGCCATATGCAAATCAGTCTTGACCCTGTGCCTCATGGGAACAGTCCAGCCCGAACTGCCAAGCCAGGTCCTCCCTGTACTGGAATGAGCATCCTAGGACCAGTTTCGGGGTTTCACCCCTCTTCAGCCAGGATAGCTTGATTCCAGTGGCATGGAGAGCACGGGACTCACGTCTGAGCACACCCGTCCCACTCGGGGTGACAAATGTAAAAACAACAGTTGATGGACAGAATGCAGAACAATGTCATACATTCACCAGAGTACAGAGATATGGGCCTAAATCCATTGTTTTTTTGCTCACCATGCCATTCCAGTTTGAACCCAGCCATATGCAAATCAGTCTTGACCCTGTGACTCATAGGAACAGTCCAGCCCAATCTGCCAAGCCAGGTCGTCCCTGGACTGGAATAAGCATCCTAGGACCGGTTTCGGGGTTTCACCCCTCTTCAGCCAGGATAGCTTGATTCCAGTGGCATGGAGAGCGCGGGACTCACGTCTGAGCATTCCCGTCCCACTCAGGGTGACAAATGTAAAAACAACAGTTGATGGACAGAATGCAGAACAATGTCATACATTCACCCCAGTACAGAGATCTGGGCCTAAATCCATCGTTTTTTTCCTCACCATGTCATTCCAGTTTGAACCCAGCCATATGCAAATCAGTCTTGACCCTGTGCCTCATGGGAACAGTCCAGCCCAAACTGCCAAGCCAGGTCCTCCCTGGACTGGAATAAGCATTTTAGGACCGGTTTCGGGGTTTCACCCCTTTTCAGGCAGGATAGCTTGATTCCAGTGGCATGGAAAGCACGAGACTCACGTCTGAGCATACCCATCCCACTCAGGGTGAAAAATGCAAAAACAACAGTTGATGGTCAGAATGCAGAACAATGTCATACATTTACCCCAGTACAGAGATCTGGGCCTCAATCCATCGTTTTTTTGCTCACCATGTCATTCCAGTTTGAACCCAGCCATATGCAAATCAGTCTTGACCCTGTGCCTCATGGGAACAGTCCAGCCCGAACTGCCAAGCCAGGTCCTCCCTGGACTGGAACAAGCATTTTAGGACCGGTTTCGGGGTTTCACCCCTTTTCAGGCAGGATAGCTTGATTCCAGTGGCATGGAAAGCACCAGACTCACGTCTGAGCATACCCATCACACTCGGGGTGAAAAATGCAAAAACAACAGTTGATGGTCAGAATGCAGAACAGTGTCATACATTCACCCCAGTACAGAGATCTGGGCCTAAATCTATCGTTTTTTGCTCACCATGCCATTCCAGTTTGAACCCAGCCATATGCAAATCAGTCTTGACCCTGAGCCTCATGGGAACAGTCCAGCCCGAACTGCCAAGCCAGGTCCTCCCTGGACTGGAATGAGCATCCTAGGACTGGTTTCGGGGTTTCACCCCTCTTCAGGCAGGATAGCTTGATTCCAGTGGCATAGGGAGCACGGGACTCAAGTCTGAGCATACCCATCCCACTCGGGTTGACAAATGCAAAAACAACAGTTGATGGACAGAATGCAGAACAATGTCATACATTCACCCCAGTACAGAGATCTGGGCCTAAATTCATTTTTTTTGCTCACTGTGTCATTCCAGTTTGAACCCAGCCATATGCAAATCAGTCTTGACCCTGTGCCTCATGGGAACAGTCCAGCCCGAACTGCCAAGCCAGGTCCTCCCTGGACTGGAATGAGCATCCTAGGACCGGTTTCGGGGTTTCACCCCTCTTCAGCCAGGATAGCTTGATTCCAGTGGCATGGAGAGCACGGGACTCACGTCTGAGCACACCCGTCCCACTCAGGGTGACAAATGTAAAAACAACAGTTGATGGACAGAATGCAGAACAATGTCATACATTCACCAGAGTACAGAGATATGGGCCTAAATCCATTGTTTTTTTGCTCACCATGCCATTCCAGTTTGAACCCAGCCATATGCAAATCAGTCTTGACCCTGTTACTCATAGGAACAGTCCAGCCTGATCTGCCAAGCCAGGTCATCCCTGGACTGGAATAAGCATCCTAGGACCGGTTTCGGGGTTTCACCCCTCTTCAGCCAGGATAGCTTGATTCCAGTGGCATGGAGAGTGCGGGACTCACTTCTGAGCATTCCCGTCCCACTCAGGGTGACAAATGTAAAAACAACAGTTGATGGACAGAATGCAGAACAATGTCATACATTCACCCCAGTACAGAGATCTGGCCCTAAATCCATCGTTTTTTTGCTCACCATGTCATTCCAGTTTGAACCCAGCCATATGCAAATCAGTCTTGACCCTGTGCCTCATGGGAACAGTCCAGCCCGAACTGCCAAGCCAGGTCCTCCCTGGACTGGAATAAGCATTTTAGGACCGGTTTCGGGGTTTCACCCCTTTTCAGGCAGGATAGCTTGATTCCAGTGGCAATGAAAGCACGAGACTCACGTCTGAGCATACCCATCCCACTCAGGGTGAAAAATGCAAAAACAACAGTTGATGGTCAGAATGCAGAACAATGTCATACATTTAGCCCAGTACAGAGATCTGGGCCTCAATCCATCGTTTTTTGCTCACCATGCCATTCCAGTTTGAACCCAGTCATATGCAAATCAGTCTTGACCCTCTGCCTCATGGGAACAGTCCAGCCCGAACTGCCAAGCCAGGTCCTCCCTGGACTGGAATAAGCATTTTAGGACCGGTTTCGGGGTTTCACCCCTTTTCAGGCAGGATAGCTTGATTCCAGTGGCATGGAAAGCACGAGACTCACGTCTGAGCATACCCATCACACTCGGGGTGAAAAATGCAAAAACAACAGTTGATGGTCAGAATGCAGAACAATGTCATACATTCACCCCAGTACAGAGATCTGGGAATAAATCCATCGTTTTTTGCTCACCATGCCATTCCAGTTTGAACCCAGCCATATGCAAATCAGTCTTGACCCTGAGCCTCATGGGAACAGTCCAGCCCGAACTGCCAAGCCAGGTCCTCCCTGGACTGGAATGAGCATCCTAGGACCCGTTTCGGGGTTTCACCCCTCTTCAGGCAGGATAGCTTGATTCCAGTGGCATAGGGAGCACGGGACTCAAGTCTGAGCATACCCATCCCACTCGGGTTGACAAATGCAAAAACAACAGTTGATGGACAGAATGCAGAACAATGTCATACATTCACCCCAGTACAGAGATCTAGGCCTAAATTCATTTTTTTTTGCTCACCATGTCATTCCAGTTTGAACCTAGCCATATGCAAATCAGTCTTGACCCTGTGCCTCATGGGAACAGTCCAGCCCGAACTGCCAAGCCAGGTCCTCCCTGGACTGGAATAAGCATCCTAGGACCTGATTTGGGGTTTCACCCCTCTTCAGCCAGGACAGCTTGATTCCAGTGGCATGGAGGGCACGGGACTCAAGTCTGAGCATACCCGTCCCACTCGGGGTGACAAATGCAAAAACAAAAGTTGATGGTCAGAATGCAGAACAATGTCATACATTCACCCCAGTACAGAGATCTGGGCCTAAATCCATCGTTTTGTTGCTCACAATGCCATTCCAGTTTGAACCCAGCCATATGCAAATCAGTTTTGACCCTGTGACTCATGGGAACAGTCCAGCCCGCACTGCCAAGCCAGGTCCTCCCTGGACTGGAATAAGCATCATAGGACCGGTTTCGGGGTTTCATCCCTCTTCAGCCAGAATAGTTTGATTCCAGTGGCATGGAGAGCACGGGACTCACGTCTGAGCATACCCGTCCCACTCGGGGTGACACATGCAAAAACAACAGTTGATGGACAGAATGCAGAACAATGTCATACATTCACCCCAGTACAGAGATCTGGGCCTAAATCCATCGTTTTTTTGCTCACCATGTCATTCCAGTTTGAACCCAGCCATATGCAAATCAGTCTTGACCCTGTGCCTCATGGGAACAGTCCAGCCCAAACTGCCAAGCCAGGTCCTCCCTGGACTGGAATAAGCATTTTAGGACCGGTTTCGGGGTTTCACCCCTTTTCAGGCAGGATAGCTTGATTCCAGTGGCATGGAAAGCACGAGACTCACGTCTGAGCATACCCATCCCACTCGGGGTGAAAAATGCAAAAACAACAGTTGATGGACTGAATGCAGAACAATGTCATGCATTCACCCCAGTATAGAGATCTGGGCATAAATCCATCGTTTTTTTGCTCACCATGCCATTCCAGTTTGAATCCAGCCATATGCAAATCAGTCTTGACACTGTGCCTCATCTGAACAGTCCAGCCCGAACTGCCAAGCCAGGTCCTCCCTGGACTGGAATAAGCATCCTAGGACCGGATTCAGAGTTTCTCCCCTCTTCAGCCAGGACAGCTTGATTCCAGTGGCATGGAGAGCACGGGACTCACGTCTGAGCATTCCCATCCCACTCGGGGTGACAAATGCAAAAACAAAAGTAGATGGTCAGAATGCAGAACAATGTCATACATTCACCCCAGTACAGAGATCTGGGCCTCAATCCATCGTTTTTTTGCTCACCATGCCATTCCAGTTTGAACCCACCCATATGCAAATCAGTCTTGACCCTGTGCCTCATGGGAACAGTCCACCCCGCACTGCCAAGCCAGGTCCTCCCTGGACTGGAATAAGCATCCTAGGACCAGTTTAGGGGTTTCACCCCTCTTCAGCCAGAATAGTTTGATTCCAGTGGCATGGAGAGCACGGGACTCACGTCTGAGCATACCCGTCCCACTCGGGGTGACAAATGCAAAAACAACAGTTGATGGACAGAATGCAGAAATATGTCATACATTCACCCCAGTACAGAGATCTGGGCCTAAATCCATCGTTTTTTTGCTCACCATGCCATTCCAGTTTGAACCCAGCCATATGCAAATCAGTCTTGACCCTGTGACTCATAGGAACAGTCCAGCCCGAACTGCCAAGCCAGGTCCTCCCTGGACTGGAATAAGCATCCTAGGACCGGTTTCGTGGTTTCACCCCTCTTCAGCCAGGATAGCTTGATTCCAGTGGCATGGAGAGCACGGGACTCACGTCTGAGCATTCCCGTCCCACTCGGGGTGACAAATGCAAAAACAATAGTTGATGGACAGAATGCAGAACAATGTCATACATTCACCCCAGTACAGAGATCTGGGCCTAAATCCATCGTTTTTTTGCTTACCATGCCATTCCAGTTTGAACCCAGCCATATGGAAATCAGTCTTGACCCTGTGCCTCATGGGAACAGTCCAGCCCGAACTGCCAAGCCAGGTCCTCCCTGGACTGGAATAAGCATCCTAGGACCGGATTCGGGGTTTAACCCCTCTTCAGCCAGGACAGCTTGATTCCAGTGGCATGGAGAGCACGGGACTCACGTCTGAGCATACCCGTCCCACTCGGGGTGACAAATGCAAAAACAAAAGTAGATGGTCAGAATGCAGAACAATGTCATACATTCACCCCAGTACAGAGATCTGGGCCTAAATCCATCGTTTTTTTGCTCACCATGCCATTCCAGTTTGAACCCAGCTATATGCAAATCAGTCTTGACCCTGTGCCTCATGCGAACAGTCCAGCCCGAACTGCCAAGCCAGGTCCTCCCTGGACTGGAATAAGCATCCTAGGACCGGATTCGGGGTTTCACCCCTCTTCAGCCAGAATAGTTTGATTCCAGCGGCATGGAGAGCACGGGACTCACGTGTGAGCATACTCGTCCCACTCGGGGTGACAAATGCAAAAACAACAGTTGATGGACAGAATGCAGAACAGTGTCATACATTCACCCCAGTACAGAGATCTGGGCCGAAATCCATTCTTTTTTTGCTCACCATGTCATTCCAGTTTGAACCCAGCCATATGCAAATCAGTCTTGACCCTGTGCCTCATGGGAACAGTCCAGCCCGAACTGCCAAGCCAGGTCCTCCCTGGACTGGAATAAGCTTCCTAGGACCGGTTTCGGGGTTTCACCCCTCTTCAGGCAGGATAGCTTGATTCCAGTGGCATGGAGAGCACGGGACTCATGTCTGAGCATACCCATCCAACTCGGGGTGAAAAATGCAAAAACAACAGTTGATGGTCAGAATGCAGAACAATGTCATACATTCACCCCACTACAGAGATCTGGGCCTAAATCCATCTTTTTTTGCTCACCATGCCATTCCAGTTTGAACCCAGCCATATGCAAATCAGTCTTGACCCTGTGCCTCATGGGAATAGTCCAGCCCGAACTGCCAAGTCAGGTCCTCCCTGGACTGGAATGAGCATCCTAGGACCGGTTTCGGGGTTTCACCCCTTTTCAGCCAGGATAGCTTGATTCCAGTGGCATGGAGAGCACAGGACTCACGTCTGAGCATACCCGTCCCACTCGGGGTGACAAATGTAAAAACAACAGTTGATGGACAGAATGCAGAACAATGTCATACATTCACCAGAGTACAGAGATCTGGGCCTAAATCCATTGTTTTTATGCTCACCATGCCATTCTAGTTTGAACCCAGCCATATGCAAATCAGTCTTGACCCTGTGACTCATAGGAACAGTCCAGCCCGATCTGCCAAGCCAGGTCGTCCCTGGACTGGAATAAGCATCCTAGGACCGGTTTCGGGGTTTCACCCCTCTTCAGCCAGGATAGCTTGATTCCAGTGGCATGGAGAGCGCGGGACTCACGTCTGAGCATTCCCGTCCCACTCAGGGTGACAAATGCAAAAACAACAGTTGATGGACAACATGCAGAACAATGTCATATATTCACCCCAGTACAGAGATCTGGGCTTTAATCCATCCATTTTTTGCTCACCATGCCATTCCAGTTTGAACCCAGCCATATGCAAATCAGTCTTGACCCTGTGCCTCATGGGAACAGTCCAGCCCGAACTGCCAAGCCAGGTCCTCCCTGGACTGGAATAAGCATCCCATGACCGGTTTCGGCGTTTCACCCCTCTTCAGGCAGGATAGCTTGATTCCAGTGGCATGGAGAGCACGGGACTCAAGTCTGAGCATACCCATCCCACTCGGGGTGACAAATGTAAAAACAACAGTTGATGGACAGAATGCAGAACAATGTCAAACATTCACCCCAGTACAGATATCTGGGTCTTAATCCATCCATTTTTTGCTCACCATGCCATTCCAGTTTGAACCCAGCCATATGCAAATCAGTCTTGACCCTGTGCCTCATGGGAACAGTCCAGCCCGAACTGCCAAGCCAGGTCCTCCCTGGACTGGAATAAGCATCCCATGACCGGTTTTGGCGTTTCACCCCTCTTCAGGCAGGATAGCTTGATTCCAGTGGCATGGAGAGCACGGGACTCACGTCTGAGCATACCGATCCCACTCGGGGTGACAAATGCAAAAACAACAGTTGATGGACAAAATGCAGAACAATGTCATACATTCACCCCAGTACAGAGATCTGGGCCTAAATCCATCGTTTTTTTGCTCACCATGCCATTCCAGTTTGAACCCACCCATATGCAAATCAGTCCTGACCCTGTGCCTCATGGGAACAGTCCAGCTCGAACTGCCAAGCCAGGTCCTCCCTGGACTGGAATATGCATCCTAGGACCGGTTTCGGGGTTTCACCCATCTTCAGCCAGGATAGCTTGATTCCAGTGGCATGAAAAGCACGGGACTCACGTCTGAGCATACCCGTCCCACTCGGGGTGACAAATGCAAAAACAACAGTTGATGGACAGAATGCAGAACAATGTCATACGTTCACACCAGTACAGAGATCTGGGCCTAAATCCATCGTTTTTTTGTTCACCATGCTATTCCAGTTTGAACCCAGCCATATGCAAATCAGTCTTGACCCTGTGCCTCATGAGAACAGTCCAGCCCGAACTGCCAAGCCAGGTCCTCCCTGGACTGGAATAAGCATCCTAGGACCGGATTCGGGGTTTCACCCCTCTTCAGCCAGGAGAGCTTGATTCCAGTGGCATGGAGAGCACGGGACTCACGTCTGAGCATTCCCATCCCACTCGGGGTGACAAATGCAAAAACAAAAGTAGATGGTCAGAATGCAGAACAATGTCATACATTCACCCCAGTACAGAGATCTGGGCCTCAATCCATCGTTTTTTTGCTCACCATGCCATTCCAGTTTGAACCCACCCGTATGCAAATCAGTCTTGACCCTGTGCCTCATGGGAACAGTCCACCCCGCACTGCCAAGCCAGGTCCTCCCTGGACTGGAATAAGCATCCTAGGACCAGTTTAGGGGTTTCACCCCTCTTCAGCCAGAATAGTTTGATTCCACTGGCATGGAGAGCACGGGACTCACGTCTGAGCATACCCGTCCCACTCGGGGTGACAAATGCAAAAACAACAGTTGATGGACAGAATGCAGAACAATGTCATACATTCACCCCAGTTAAGAGATCTGGGCCTAAATCCATTGCTTTTTTGCTCACCATGCCATTCCAGTTTGAACCCAGCCATATGGAAATCAGTCTTGACCCTGTGCCTCATGGGAACAGTCCAGCCCGAACTGCCAAGCCAGGTCCTCCCTGGACTGGAATAAGCATCCTAGGACCGGATTCGGGGTTTCACCCCTCTTCAGCCAGGACAGCTTGATTCCAGTGGCATGGAGAGCACGGGACTCACGTCTGAGCATACCCGTCCCACTCGGGGTGACAAATGCAAAAACAAAAGTAGATGGTCAGAATGCAGAACAATGTCATACATTCACCCCAGTACAGAGATCTGGGCCTAAATCCATCGTTTTTTTGCTCACCATGCCATTCCAGTTTGAACCCAGCTATATGCAAATCAGTCTTGACCCTGTGCCTCATGGGAACAGTCCAGCCCGAACTGCCAAGCCAGGTCCTCCCTGGACTGGAATAAGCATCCTAGGACCGGTTTCGGGGTTTCACCCCTCTTCAGGCAGGATAGCTTGATTCCAGTGGCATGGAGAGCATGGGACTCACGTCTGGGCATACCCATCCAACTCGGGGTGAAAAATGCAAAAACAACAGTAGATGGTCAGAATGCAGAACAATGTCATACATTCACCCCAGTACAGAGATCTGTGCCTAAATCCATCGTTTTTTTGCTCACCATGCCATTCCAGTTTGAACCCAGCCGTATGCCAATCAGTCTTGACCCTGTGACTCATGGGAACAGTCCAGCCCGCAATGCCAAGCCAGGTCCTCCCTGGACTGGAATAATCATCCTAGGACCGGTTTTGGGGTTTCACCCCTCTTCAGCCAGAATAGTTTGATTCCAGTGGCATGGAGAGCACGGGACTCACGTCTGAGCATACCCGTCCCACTCGGGGTGACACATGCAAAAACAACAGTTGATGGACAGAATGCAGAACAATGTCATACATTCACCCCAGTACAGAGATCTGGGCCTAAATCCATCGTTTTTTTTGCTCACCATGTCATTCCAGTTTGAACCCAGCCATATGCATATCAGTCTTGACCCTGTGCCTCATGGGAACAGTCCAGCCCAAACTGCCAAGCCAGGTCCTCCCTGGACTGGAATAAGCATTTTAGGACCGGTTTCAGGGTTTCACCCCTTTTCAGGCAGGATAGCTTGATTCCAGTGGCATGGAGAGCATGGGACTCACGTCTGAGCATACCCGTCCCACTCGGGGTGACAAATGCAAAAACAAAAGTAGATGGTCAGAATGCAGAACAATGTCATACATTCACACCAGTACAGAGATCTGGGCCTAAATCCATCGTTTTTTTGCTCACCATGCCATTCCAGTTTGAACCCAGCCATATGCAAATCAGTCTTGACCCTGTGCCTCATGGGAACAGTCCAGCCCGAACTGCCAAGCCAGGTCCTCCCTGGACTGGAATAAGCATCCTAGGACCGGTTTCGGGGTTTCACCCCTCTTCAGGCAGGATAGCTTGATTCCAGTGGCATGGAGAGCATGGGACTCATGTCTGAGCATACCCATCCAACTCGGGGTGAAAAATGCAAAAACAAAAGTAGATGGTCAGAATGCAGAACAATGTCATACATTCACCCCAGTACATAGATCTGGGCCTAAATCCATCGTTTTTTTGCTCACCATGCCATTCCAGTTTGAACCCAGCCATATGCAAATCAGTCTTGACCCTGTGCCTCATGGGAACAGTCCAGCCCGAACTGCCAAGCCAGGTCCTCCCTGGACTGGAATAAGCATCCTAGGACCGGATTCGGGGTTTCACCCCTCTTCAGCCAGGACAGCTTGATTCCAGAGGCATGGAGAGCAAGGGACTCATGTCTGAGCATACCCGTCCCACTCGGGGTGACAAATGCAAAAACAAAAGTAGATGGTCAGAATGCAGAACAATGTCATACATTCACCCCAGTACAGAGATCTGGGCCTAAATCCATCGTTTTTTTGCTCACCATGCCATTCCAGTTTGAACCCAGCAATATGCAAATCAGTCTTGACTCTGTGCCTCATGGGAACAGTCCAGCCCGCACTGCCAAGACAGGTCCTCCCTGGACTGGAATAAGCATCCTAGGACCGGTTTCAGGGTTTCACCCCTCTTCAACCAGAACAGTTTGATTCCAGTGGCATGGAGAGCACGAGACTCACATCTGAGCATACCCATCCCACTCGGTGTGACAAATGCAAAAACAAAAGTAGATGGTGAGAATGCAGAACAATGTCATACATTCACCCCAGTACGGAGATCTGGGCCTATATCCATCGTTTTTTTGCTCACCATGCCATTCCAGTTTGAACCTAGCCATATGCAAATCAGTCTTGACCCTGTGCCTCATGGGAACAGTCCAGCCCGCACTGCCAAGACAGGTCCTCCCTAGACTGGAATAAGCATCCTAGGACCGGTTTCTGGGTTTCACCCCTCTTCAGCCAGAATAGTTTGATTCCAGTGGCATGGAGAGCACGGGACTCACGGCTGAGCATACTCGTCCGACTCGGGGTGACAAATGCAAAAACAACAGTTGATGGACAGAATGCAGAACAATGTCATACATTCACCCCAGTACAGAGACCTGGGCCAAAATCCATCGTTTTTTTGCTCACCATGTCATTCCAGTTTGAACCCAGCCATATGCAAATCAGTCTTGACCCTGTGCCTCATGGGAACAGTCCAGCCCACACTGCCAAGCCAGGTCCTCCCTGGACTGGAATAAGCATCCTAGGACCGGTTTCGGCGTTTCACCCCTCTTCAGCCAGAATAGTTTGATTCCAGCGGCATGGAGAGCACGGGACTCACGTGTGAGCATACTCGTCCCACTCGGGGTGACAAATGCAAAAACAACAGTTAATGGACAGAATGCAGAACAGTGTCATACATTCACCCCAGTACAGAGATCTGGGCCTAAATCCATCGTTTTTTTGCTCACCATGTCATTCCAGTTTGAACCCAGCCATATGCAAATCAGTCTTGACCCTGTGCCTCATGGGAACAGTCCAGCCCGAACTGCCAAGCCAGGTCCTCCCTGGACTGGAATAAGCATCCTAGGACCGGTTTCGGGGTTTCACCCCTCTTCAGGCAGGATAGCTTGATTCCAGTGGCATGGAGAGCACGGGACTCACGTCTGAGCATACCCATCCTACTCGGGATGAAAAATGCAAAAACAACAGTTGATGGTCAGAATGCAGAACAATGTCATACATTCACCCCAGTACAGAGATCTGGGCCTAAATCCATCGTTTTTTGCTCACCATGCCATTCCAGTTTGAACCCAGCCATATGCAAATCAGTCTTGACCCTGTGCCTCATGGGAACAGTCCAGCCCGAACTGCCAAGCCAGGTCCTCCCTGGACTGGAATGAGCATCCTAGGACCGGTTTCGGGGTTTCACCCCTCTTCAGCCAGGATAGCTTGATTCCAGTGGCATGGAGAGCACGGGACTCACGTCTGAGCATACCGATCCCACTCGGGGTGACAAATGCAAAAACAACAGTTGATGGACAAAATGCAGAACAATGTCATACATTCACCCCAGTACAGAGATCTGGGCCTAAATCCATCGTTTTTTTGCTCACCATGTCATTCCAGTTTGAACCCAGCCATATGCAAATCAGTCTTGACCCTGTGCCTCATGCGAACAGTCCAGCCCACACTGCCAAGCCAGGTCCTCCCTGGACTGGAATAAGCATCCTAGGACCGGTTTCGGCGTTTCACCCCTCTTCAGCCAGAATAGTTTGATTCCAGCGGCATGGAGAGCACGGGACTCACGTGTGAGCATACTCGTCCCACTCGGGGTGACAAATGCAAAAACAACAGTTAATGGACAGAATGCAGAACAGTGTCATACATTCACCCCAGTACAGAGATCTGGGCCTAAATCCATCGTTTTTTTGCTCACCATGTCATTCCAGTTTGAACCCAGCCATATGCAAATCAGTCTTGACCCTGTGCCTCATGGGAACAGTCCAGCCCGAACTGCCAAGCCAGGTCCTCCCTGGACTGGAATAAGCATCCTAGGACCGGTTTCGGGGTTTCACCCCTCTTCAGGCAGGATAGCTTGATTCCAGTGGCATGGAGAGCACGGGACTCACGTCTGAGCATACCCATCCTACTCGGGATGAAAAATGCAAAAACAACAGTTGATGGTCAGAATGCAGAACAATGTCATACATTCACCCCAGTACAGAGATCTGGGCCTAAATCCATCGTTTTTTGCTCACCATGCCATTCCAGTTTGAACCCAGCCATATGCAAATCAGTCTTGACCCTGTGCCTCATGGGAACAGTCCAGCCCGAACTGCCAAGCCAGGTCCTCCCTGGACTGGAATGAGCATCCTAGGACCGGTTTCGGGGTTTCACCCCTCTTCAGCCAGGATAGCTTGATTCCAGTGGCATGGAGAGCACGGGACTCACGTCTGAGCATACCTATCCCACTCGGGGTGACAAATGCAAAAACAACAGTTGATGGACAAAATGCAGAACAATGTCATACATTCACCCCAGTACAGAGATCTGGGCCTAAATCCATCGTTTTTTTGCTCACATGCCATTCCAGTTTGAACCCAGCCATATGCAAATCAGTCTTGACCCTGTGACTCATAGGAACAGTCCAGCCCGATCTGCCAAGCCAGGTCGTCCCTGGACTGGAATAAGCATCCTAGGACCGGTTTCGGGGTTTCACCCCTCTTCAGCCAGGATAGCTTGATTCCAGTGGCATGGAGAGCGCGGGACTCACGTCTGAGCATTCCCGTCCCACTCAGGGTGACAAATGCAAAAACAACAGTTGATGGACAGAATGCAGAACAATGTCATACATTCACCCCAGTACAGAGATCTGGGCTTTAATCCATCTATTTTTTGCTCACCATGCCATTCCAGTTTGAACCCAGCCATATGCAAATCAGTCTTGACCCTGTGCCTCATGGGAACAGTCCAGCCCGAACTGCCAAGCCAGGTCCTCCCTGGACTGGAATAAGCATCCCATGACCGGTTTCGGCGTTTCACCCCTCTTCAGGCAGGATAGCTTGATTCCAGTGGCATGGAGAGCACGGGACTCAAGTCTGAGCATACCCATCCCACTCGGGGTGACAAATGTAAAAACAACAGTTGATGGACAGAATGCAGAACAATGTCAAACATTCACCCCAGTACAGATATCTGGGTCTAAATCCATCCATTTTTTGCTCACCATGCCATTCCAGTTTGAACCCAGCCATATGCAAATCAGTCTTGACCCTGTGCCTCATGGGAACAGTCCAGCCCGAACTGCCAAACCAGGTCCTCCCTGGACTGGAATAAGCATCCCATGACCGGTGTTGGCGTTTCACCCCTCTTCAGGCAGGATAGTTTGATTCCAGTGGCATGGAGAGCACGGGACACACGTCTGAGCATACCGATCCCACTCGGGGTGACAAATGCAAAAACAACAGTTGATGGACAAAATGCAGAACAATGTCATACATTCACCCCAGTACAGAGATCTGGGCCTAAATCCATCGTTTTTTTGCTCACCATGCCATTCCAGTTTGAACCCAGCCATATGCAAATCAGTCCTGACCCTGTGCCTCATGGGAACAGTCCAGCTCGAACTGCCAAGCCAGGTCCTCCCTGGACTGGAATATGCATCCTAGGACCGGTTTCGGGGTTTCACCCATCTTCAGCCAGGATAGCTTGATTCCAGTGGCATGAAAAGCCCGGGACTCACGTCTGAGCATACCCGTCCCACTCGGGGTGACAAATGCAAAAACAACAGTTGATGGACAGAATGCAGAACAATGTCATACGTTCACACCAGTACAGAGATCTGGGCCTAAATCCATCGTTTTTTTGTTCACCATGCTATTCCAGTTTGAACCCAGCCATATGCAAATCAGTCTTGACCCTGTGCCTCATGAGAACAGTCCAGCCCGAACTGCCAAGCCAGGTCCTCCCTGGACTGGAATAAGCATTCTAGGACCGGATTCGGGGTTTCACCCCTCTTCAGCCAGGAGAGCTTGATTCCAGTGGCATGGAGAGCACGGGACTCACGTCTGAGCATTCCCATCCCACTCGGGGTGACAAATGCAAAAACAAAAGTAGATGGTCAGAATGCAGAACAATGTCATACATTCACCCCAATACAGAGATCTGGGCCTAAATCCATCGTTTTTTTGCTCACCATGCCATTCCAGTTTGAACCCACCCATATTCAAATCAGTCTTGACCCTGTGCCTCATGGGAACAGTCCACCCCGCACTGCCAAGCCAGGTCCTCCCTGGACTGGAAGAAGCATCCTAGGACCAGTTTAGGGGTTTCACCCCTCTTCAGCCAGAATAGTTTGATTCCAGTGGCATGGAGAGCACGGGACTCACGTCTGAGCATACCCGTCCCACTCGGGGTGACAAATGCAAAAACAACAGTTGATGGACAGAATGCAGAACAATGTCATACATTCACCCCAGTACAGAGATCTGGGCCTAAATCCATCGTTTTTTTGCTCACCATGCCATTCCAGTTTGAACCCAGCCATATGCAAATCAGTCTTGACCCTGTGCCTCATGGGAACAGTCCAGCCCGAACTGCCAAGCCAGGTCCTCCCTGGACTCGAATAAGCATCCTAGGACCGGATTCGGGGTTTCACCCCTCTTCAGCCAGGACAGCTTGATTCCAGTGGCATGGAGAGCACAGGACTCACGTCTGAGCATACCCGTCCCACTCGGGGTGACAAATGCAAAAACAAAAGTAGATGGTCAGAATGCAGAACAATGTCATACATTCACCCCAGTACAGAGATCTGGGCCTAAATCCATCCTTTTTTTGCTCACCATGCCATTCCAGTTTGAACCCAGCTATATGCAAATCAGTCTTGACCCTGTGCCTCATGGGAACAGTCCAGCCCGAACTGCCAAGCCAGGTCCTCCCTGGACTGGAATAAGCATCCTAGGACCGGTTTCGGTGTTTCACCCCTCTTCAGGCAGGATAGCTTGATTCCAGTGGCATGGAGAGCATGGGACTCACGTCTGGGCATACCCATCCAACTCGGGGTGAAAAATGCAAAAACAACAGTAGATGGTCAGAATGCAGACCAATGTCATACATTCACCCCAATACAGAGATCTGTGCCTAAATCCATCGTTTTTTTGCTCACCATGCCATTCCAGTTTGAACCCAGCCGTATGCCAATCAGTCTTGACCCTGTGACTCATGGGAACAGTCCAGCCCGCACTGCCAAGCCAGGTCCTCCCTGGACTGGAATAATCATCCTAGGACCGGTTTCGGGGTTTCACCCCTCTTCAGCCAGAATAGTTTGATTCCAGTGGCATGGAGAGCACGGGACTCACGTCTGAGCATACCCGTCCCACTCGGGGTGACACATGCAAAAACAACAGTTGATGGACAGAATGCAGAACAATATCATACATTCATCCCAGTACAGAGATCTGGGCCTAAATCCATCGTTTTTTTGCTCACCATGCCATTCCAGTTTGAACCCAGCCATATGCAAATCAGTCTTGACCCTGTGCCTCATGGGAACAGTCCAGCCCAAACTGCCAAGCCAGGTCCTCCCTGGACTGGAATAAGCATTTTAGGACCGGTTTCGGGGTTTCATCCCTTTTCAGGCAGGATAGCTTGATTCCAGTGGCATGGAGAGCATGGGACTCACATCTGAGCATACCCGTCCCACTCGGGGTGACAAATGCAAAAACAAAAGTAGATGGTCAGAATGCAGAACAATGTCATACATTCACCCCAGTACAGAGATCTGGGCCTAAATCCATCGTTTTTTTGCTCACCATGCCATTCCAGTTTGAACCCAGCCATATGCAAATCAGTCTTGACCCTGTGCCTCATGGGAATAGTCCAGCCCGAACTGCCAAGTCAGGTCCTCCCTGGACTGGAATGAGCATCCTAGGACCGGTTTCGGGGTTTCACCCCTTTTCAGCCAGGATAGCTTGATTCCAGTGGCATGGAGAGCACAGGACTCACGTCTGAGCATACCCGTCCCACTCGGGGTGACAAATGTAAAAACAACAGTTGATGGACAGAATGCAGAACAATGTCATACATTCACCAGAGTACAGAGATCTGGGCCTAAATCCATTGTTTTTATGCTCACCATGCCATTCCAGTTTGAACCCAGCCATATGCAAATCAGTCTTGACCCTGTGACTCATAGGAACAGTCCAGCCCGATCTGCCAAGCCAGGTCGTCCCTGGACTGGAATAAGCATCCTAGGACCGGTTTCGGGGTTTCACCCCTCTTCAGCCAGGATAGCTTGATTCCAGTGGCATGGAGAGCGCGGGACTCACGTCTGAGCATTCCCGTCCCACTCAGGGTGACAAATGCAAAAACAACAGTTGATGGACAACATGCAGAACAATGTCATATATTCACCCCAGTACAGAGATCTGGGCTTTAATCCATCCATTTTTTGCTCACCATGCCATTCCAGTTTGAACCCAGCCATATGCAAATCAGTCTTGACCCTGTGCCTCATGGGAACAGTCCAGCCCGAACTGCCAAGCCAGGTCCTCCCTGGACTGGAATAAGCATCCCATGACCGGTTTCGGCGTTTCACCCCTCTTCAGGCAGGATAGCTTGATTCCAGTGGCATGGAGAGCACGGGACTCAAGTCTGAGCATACCCATCCCACTCGGGGTGACAAATGTAAAAACAACAGTTGATGGACAGAATGCAGAACAATGTCAAACATTCACCCCAGTACAGATATCTGGGTCTTAATCCATCCATTTTTTGCTCACCATGCCATTCCAGTTTGAACCCAGCCATATGCAAATCAGTCTTGACCCTGTGCCTCATGGGAACAGTCCAGCCCGAACTGCCAAGCCAGGTCCTCCCTGGACTGGAATAAGCATCCCATGACCGGTTTTGGCGTTTCACCCCTCTTCAGGCAGGATAGCTTGATTCCAGTGGCATGGAGAGCACGGGACTCACGTCTGAGCATACCGATCCCACTCGGGGTGACAAATGCAAAAACAACAGTTGATGGACAAAATGCAGAACAATGTCATACATTCACCCCAGTACAGAGATCTGGGCCTAAATCCATCGTTTTTTTGCTCACCATGCCATTCCAGTTTTAACCCAGCCATATGCAAATCAGTCCTGACCCTGTGCCTCATGGGAACAGTCCAGCTCGAACTGCCAAGCCAGGTCCTCCCTGGACTGGAATATGCATCCTAGGACCGGTTTCGGGGTTTCACCCATCTTCAGCCAGGATAGCTTGATTCCAGTGGCATGAAAAGCACGGGACTCACGTCTGAGCATACCCGTCCCACTCGGGGTGACAAATGCAAAAACAACAGTTGATGGACAGAATGCAGAACAATGTCATACGTTCACACCAGTACAGAGATCTGGGCCTAAATCCATCGTTTTTTTGTTCACCATGCTATTCCAGTTTGAACCCAGCCATATGCAAATCAGTCTTGACCCTGTGCCTCATGAGAACAGTCCAGCCCGAACTGCCAAGCCAGGTCCTCCCTGGACTGGAATAAGCATCCTAGGACCAGATTCGGGGTTTCACCCCTCTTCAGCCAGGAGAGCTTGATTCCAGTGGCATGGAGAGCACGGGACTCACGTCTGAGCATTCCCATCCCACTCGGGGTGACAAATGCAAAAACAAAAGTAGATGGTCAGAATGCAGAACAATGTCATACATTCACCCCAGTACAGAGATCTGGGCCTCAATCCATCGTTTTTTTGCTCACCATGCCATTCCAGTTTGAACCCACCCATATGCAAATCAGTCTTGACCCTGTGCCTCATGGGAACAGTCCACCCCGCACTGCCAAGCCAGGTCCTCCCTGGACTGGAATAAGCATCCTAGGACCAGTTTAGGGGTTTCACCCCTCTTCAGCCAGAATAGTTTGATTACACTGGCATGGAGAGCACGGGACTCACGTCTGAGCATACCCGTCCCACTCGGGGTGACAAATGCAAAAACAACAGTTGATGGACAGAATGCAGAACAATGTCATACATTCACCCCAGTTAAGAGATCTGGGCCTAAATCCATTGCTTTTTTGCTCACCATGCCATTCCAGTTTGAACCCAGCCATATGGAAATCAGTCTTGACCCTGTGCCTCATGGGAACAGTCCAGCCCGAACTGCCAAGCCAGGTCCTCCCTGGACTGGAATAAGCATCCTAGGACCGGATTCGGGGTTTCACCCCTCTTCAGCCAGGACAGCTTGATTCCAGTGGCATGGAGAGCACGGGACTCACGTCTGAGCATACCCGTCCCACTCGGGGTGACAAATGCAAAAACAAAAGTAGATGGTCAGAATGCAGAACAATGTCATACATTCACCCCAGTACAGAGATCTGGGCCTAAAGCCATCGTTTTTTTGCTCACCATGCCATTCCAGTTTGAACCCAGCTATATGCAAATCAGTCTTGACCCTGTGCCTCATGGGAACAGTCCAGCCCGAACTGCCAAGCCAGGTCCTCCCTGGACTGGAATAAGCATCCTAGGACCGGTTTCGGGGTTTCACCCCTCTTCAGGCAGGATAGCTTGATTCCAGTGGCATGGAGAGCATGGGACTCACGTCTGGGCATACCCATCCAACTCGGGGTGAAAAATGCAAAAACAACAGTAGATGGTCAGAATGCAGAACAATGTCATACATTCACCCCAGTACAGAGATCTGTGCCTAAATCCATCGTTTTTTTGCTCACCATGCCATTCCAGTTTGAACCCAGCCGTATGCCAATCAGTCTTGACCCTGTGACTCATGGGAACAGTCCAGCCCGCAATGCCAAGCCAGGTCCTCCCTGGACTGGAATAATCATCCTAGGACCGGTTTTGGGGTTTCACCCCTCTTCAGCCAGAATAGTTTGATTCCAGTGGCATGGAGAGCACGGGACTCACGTCTGAGCATACCCGTCCCACTCGGGGTGACACATGCAAAAACAACAGTTGATGGACAGAATGCAGAACAATGTCATACATTCACCCCAGTACAGAGATCTGGGCCTAAATCCATCGTTTTTTTTGCTCACCATGTCATTCCAGTTTGAACCCAGCCATATGCAAATCAGTCTTGACCCTGTGCCTCATGGGAACAGTCCAGCCCAAACTGCCAAGCCAGGTCCTCCCTGGACTGGAATAAGCATTTTAGGACCGGTTTCAGGGTTTCACCCCTTTTCAGGCAGGATAGCTTGATTCCAGTGGCATGGAGAGCATGGGACTCACGTCTGAGCATACCCGTCCCACTCGGGGTGACAAATGCAAAAACAAAAGTAGATGGTCAGAATGCAGAACAATGTCATACATTCACACCAGTACAGAGATCTGGGCCTAAATCCATCGTTTTTTTGCTCACCATGCCATTCCAGTTTGAACCCAGCCATATGCAAATCAGTCTTGACCCTGTGCCTCATGGGAACAGTCCAGCCCGAACTGCCAAGCCAGGTCCTCCCTGGACTGGAATAAGCATCCTAGGACCGGTTTCGGGGTTTCACCCCTCTTCAGGCAGGATAGCTTGATTCCAGTGGCATGGAGAGCATGGGACTCATGTCTGAGCATACCCATCCAACTCGGGGTGAAAAATGCAAAAACAAAAGTAGATGGTCAGAATGCAGAACAATGTCATACATTCACCCCAGTACATAGATCTGGGCCTAAATCCATCGTTTTTTTGCTCACCATGCCATTCCAGTTTGAACCCAGCCATATGCAAATCAGTCTTGACCCTGTGCCTCATGGGAACAGTCCAGCCCGAACTGCCAAGCCAGGTCCTCCCTGGACTGGAATAAGCATCCTAGGACCGGATTCGGGGTTTCACCCCTCTTCAGCCAGGACAGCTTGATTCCAGTGGCATGGAGAGCAAGGGACTCATGTCTGAGCATACCCGTCCCACTCGGGGTGACAAATGCAAAAACAAAAGTAGATGGTCAGAATGCAGAACAATGTCATACATTCACCCCAGTACAGAGATCTGGGCCTAAATCCATCGTTTTTTTGCTCACCATGCCATTCCAGTTTGAACCCAGCAATATGCAAATCAGTCTTGACTCTGTGCCTCATGGGAACAGTCCAGCCCGCACTGCCAAGACAGGTCCTCCCTGGACTGGAATAAGCATCCTAGGACCGGTTTCAGGGTTTCACCCCTCTTCAACCAGAACAGTTTGATTCCAGTGGCATGGAGAGCACGAGACTCACATCTGAGCATACCCATCCCACTCGGTGTGACAAATGCAAAAACAAAAGTAGATGGTGAGAATGCAGAACAATGTCATACATTCACCCCAGTACGGAGATCTGGGCCTATATCCATCGTTTTTTTGCTCACCATGCCATTCCAGTTTGAACCTAGCCATATGCAAATCAGTCTTGACCCTGTGCCTCATGGGAACAGTCCAGCCCGCACTGCCAAGACAGGTCCTCCCTAGACTGGAATAAGCATCCTAGGACCGGTTTCTGGGTTTCACCCCTCTTCAGCCAGAATAGTTTGATTCCAGTGGCATGGAGAGCACGGGACTCACGGCTGAGCATACTCGTCCGACTCGGGGTGACAAATGCAAAAACAACAGTTGATGGACAGAATGCAGAACAATGTCATACATTCACCCCAGTACAGAGACCTGGGCCAAAATCCATCGTTTTTTTGCTCACCATGTCATTCCAGTTTGAACCCAGCCATATGCAAATCAGTCTTGACCCTGTGCCTCATGGGAACAGTCCAGCCCACACTGCCAAGCCAGGTCCTCCCTGGACTGGAATAAGCATCCTAGGACCGGTTTCGGCGTTTCACCCCTCTTCAGCCAGAATAGTTTGATTCCAGCGGCATGGAGAGCACGGGACTCACGTGTGAGCATACTCGTCCCACTCGGGGTGACAAATGCAAAAACAACAGTTAATGGACAGAATGCAGAACAGTGTCATACATTCACCCCAGTACAGAGATCTGGGCCTAAATCCATCGTTTTTTTGCTCACCATGTCATTCCAGTTTGAACCCAGCCATATGCAAATCAGTCTTGACCCTGTGCCTCATGGGAACAGTCCAGCCCGAACTGCCAAGCCAGGTCCTCCCTGGACTGGAATAAGCATCCTAGGACCGGTTTCGGGGTTTCACCCCTCTTCAGGCAGGATAGCTTGATTCCAGTGGCATGGAGAGCACGGGACTCACGTCTGAGCATACCCATCCTACTCGGGATGAAAAATGCAAAAACATCAGTTGATGGTCAGAATGCAGAACAATGTCATACATTCACCCCAGTACAGAGATCTGGGCCTAAATCCATCGTTTTTTGCTCACCATGCCATTCCAGTTTGAACCCAGCCATATGCAAATCAGTCTTGACCCTGTGCCTCATGGGAACAGTCCAGCCCGAACTGCCAAGCCAGGTCCTCCCTGGACTGGAATGAGCATCCTAGGACCGGTTTCGGGGTTTCACCCCTCTTCAGCCAGGATAGCTTGATTCCAGTGGCATGGAGAGCACGGGACTCACGTCTGAGCATACCGATCCCACTCGGGGTGACAAATGCAAAAACAACAGTTGATGGACAAAATGCAGAACAATGTCATACATTCACCCCAGTACAGAGATCTGGGCCTAAATCCATCGTTTTTTTGCTCACCATGTCATTCCAGTTTGAACCCAGCCATATGCAAATCAGTCTTGACCCTGTGCCTCATGGGAACAGTCCAGCCCACACTGCCAAGCCAGGTCCTCCCTGGACTGGAATAAGCATCCTAGGACCGGTTTCGGCGTTTCACCCCTCTTCAGCCAGAATAGTTTGATTCCAGCGGCATGGAGAGCACGGGACTCACGTGTGAGCATACTCGTCCCACTCGGGGTGACAAATGCAAAAACAACAGTTAATGGACAGAATGCAGAACAGTGTCATACATTCACCCCAGTACAGAGATCTGGGCCTAAATCCATCGTTTTTTTGCTCACCATGTCATTCCAGTTTGAACCCAGCCATATGCAAATCAGTCTTGACCCTGTGCCTCATGGGAACAGTCCAGCCCGAACTGCCAAGCCAGGTCCTCCCTGGACTGGAATAAGCATCCTAGGACCGGTTTCGGGGTTTCACCCCTCTTCAGGCAGGATAGCTTGATTCCAGTGGCATGGAGAGCACGGGACTCACGTCTGAGCATACCCATCCTACTCGGGATGAAAAATGCAAAAACAACAGTTGATGGTCAGAATGCAGAACAATGTCATACATTCACCCCAGTACAGAGATCTGGGCCTAAATCCATCGTTTTTTGCTCACCATGCCATTCCAGTTTGAACCCAGCCATATGCAAATCAGTCTTGACCCTGTGCCTCATGGGAACAGTCCAGCCCGAACTGCCAAGCCAGGTCCTCCCTGGACTGGAATGAGCATCCTAGGACCGGTTTCGGGGTTTCACCCCTCTTCAGCCAGGATAGCTTGATTCCAGTGGCATGGAGAGCACGGGACTCACGTCTGAGCATACCTATCCCACTCGGGGTGACAAATGCAAAAACAACAGTTGATGGACAAAATGCAGAACAATGTCATACATTCACCCCAGTACAGAGATCTGGGCCTAAATCCATCGTTTTTTTGCTCACATGCCATTCCAGTTTGAACCCAGCCATATGCAAATCAGTCTTGACCCTGTGACTCATAGGAACAGTCCAGCCCGATCTGCCAAGCCAGGTCGTCCCTGGACTGGAATAAGCATCCTAGGACCGGTTTCGGGGTTTCACCCCTCTTCAGCCAGGATAGCTTGATTCCAGTGGCATGGAGAGCGCGGGACTCACGTCTGAGCATTCCCGTCCCACTCAGGGTGACAAATGCAAAAACAACAGTTGATGGACAGAATGCAGAACAATGTCATACATTCACCCCAGTACAGAGATCTGGGCTTTAATCCATCCATTTTTTGCTCACCATGCCATTCCAGTTTGAACCCAGCCATATGCAAATCAGTCTTGACCCTGTGCCTCATGGGAACAGTCCAGCCCGAACTGCCAAGCCAGGTCCTCCCTGGACTGGAATAAGCATCCCATGACCGGTTTCGGCGTTTCACCCCTCTTCAGGCAGGATAGCTTGATTCCAGTGGCATGGAGAGCACGGGACTCAAGTCTGAGCATACCCATCCCACTCGGGGTGACAAATGTAAAAACAACAGTTGATGGACAGAATGCAGAACAATGTCAAACATTCACCCCAGTACAGATATCTGGGTCTAAATCCATCCATTTTTTGCTCACCATGCCATTCCAGTTTGAACCCAGCCATATGCAAATCAGTCTTGACCCTGTGCCTCATGGGAACAGTCCAGCCCGAACTGCCAAGCCAGGTCCTCCCTGGACTGGAATAAGCATCCCATGACCGGTGTTGGCGTTTCACCCCTCTTCAGGCAGGATAGTTTGATTCCAGTGGCATGGAGAGCACGGGACACACGTCTGAGCATACCGATCCCACTCGGGGTGACAAATGCAAAAACAACAGTTGATGGACAAAATGCAGAACAATGTCATACATTCACCCCAGTACAGAGATCTGGGCCTAAATCCATCGTTTTTTTGCTCACCATGCCATTCCAGTTTGAACCCAGCCATATGCAAATCAGTCCTGACCCTGTGCCTCATGGGAACAGTCCAGCTCGAACTGCCAAGCCAGGTCCTCCCTGGACTGGAATATGCATCCTAGGACCGGTTTCGGGGTTTCACCCATCTTCAGCCAGGATAGCTTGATTCCAGTGGCATGAAAAGCCCGGGACTCACGTCTGAGCATACCCGTCCCACTCGGGGTGACAAATGCAAAAACAACAGTTGATGGACAGAATGCAGAACAATGTCATACGTTCACACCAGTACAGAGATCTGGGCCTAAATCCATCGTTTTTCTGTTCACCATGCTATTCCAGTTTGAACCCAGCCATATGCAAATCAGTCTTGACCCTGTGCCTCATGAGAACAGTCCAGCCCGAACTGCCAAGCCAGGTCCTCCCTGGACTGGAATAAGCATTCTAGGACCGGATTCGGGGTTTCACCCCTCTTCAGCCAGGAGAGCTTGATTCCAGTGGCATGGAGAGCACGGGACTCACGTCTGAGCATTCCCATCCCACTCGGGGTGACAAATGCAAAAACAAAAGTAGATGGTCAGAATGCAGAACAATGTCATACATTCACCCCAATACAGAGATCTGGGCCTAAATCCATCGTTTTTTTGCTCACCATGCCATTCCAGTTTGAACCCACCCATATTCAAATCAGTCTTGACCCTGTGCCTCATGGGAACAGTCCACCCCGCACTGCCAAGCCAGGTCCTCCCTGGACTGGAAGAAGCATCCTAGGACCAGTTTAGGGGTTTCACCCCTCTTCAGCCAGAATAGTTTGATTCCAGTGGCATGGAGAGCACGGGACTCACGTCTGAGCATACCCGTCCCACTCGGGGTGACAAATGCAAAAACAACAGTTGATGGACAGAATGCAGAACAATGTCATACATTCACCCCAGTACAGAGATCTGGGCCTAAATCCATCGTTTTTTTGCTCACCATGCCATTCCAGTTTGAACCCAGCCATATGCAAATCAGTCTTGACCCTGTGCCTCATGGGAACAGTCCAGCCCGAACTGCCAAGCCAGGTCCTCCCTGGACTCGAATAAGCATCCTAGGACCGGATTCGGGGTTTCACCCCTCTTCAGCCAGGACAGCTTGATTCCAGTGGCATGGAGAGCACAGGACTCACGTCTGAGCATACCCGTCCCACTCGGGGTGACAAATGCAAAAACAAAAGTAGATGGTCAGAATGCAGAACAATGTCATACATTCACCCCAGTACAGAGATCTGGGCCTAAATCCATCCTTTTTTTGCTCACCATGCCATTCCAGTTTGAACCCAGCTATATGCAAATCAGTCTTGACCCTGTGCCTCATGGGAACAGTCCAGCCCGAACTGCCAAGCCAGGTCCTCCCTGGACTGGAATAAGCATCCTAGGACCGGTTTCGGTGTTTCACCCCTCTTCAGGCAGGATAGCTTGATTCCAGTGGCATGGAGAGCATGGGACTCACGTCTGGGCATACCCATCCAACTCGGGGTGAAAAATGCAAAAACAACAGTAGATGGTCAGAATGCAGACCAATGTCATACATTCACCCCAATACAGAGATCTGTGCCTAAATCCATCGTTTTTTTGCTCACCATGCCATTCCAGTTTGAACCCAGCCGTATGCCAATCAGTCTTGACCCTGTGACTCATGGGAACAGTCCAGCCCGCACTGCCAAGCCAGGTCCTCCCTGGACTGGAATAATCATCCTAGGACCGGTTTCGGGGTTTCACCCCTCTTCAGCCAGAATAGTTTGATTCCAGTGGCATGGAGAGCACGGGACTCACGTCTGAGCATACCCGTCCCACTCGGGGTGACACATGCAAAAACAACAGTTGATGGACAGAATGCAGAACAATATCATACATTCACCCCAGTACAGAGATCTGGGCCTAAATCCATCGTTTTTTTGCTCACCATGCCATTCCAGTTTGAACCCAGCCATATGCAAATCAGTCTTGACCCTGTGCCTCATGGGAACAGTCCAGCCCAAACTGCCAAGCCAGGTCCTCCCTGGACTGGAATAAGCATTTTAGGACCGGTTTCGGGGTTTCATCCCTTTTCAGGCAGGATAGCTTGATTCCAGTGGCATGGAGAGCATGGGACTCACATCTGAGCATACCCGTCCCACTCGGGGTGACAAATGCAAAAACAAAAGTAGATGGTCAGAATGCAGAACAATGTCATACATTCACCCCAGTACAGAGATCTGGGCCTAAATCCATCGTTTTTTTGCTCACCATGCCATTCCAGTTTGAACCCAGCCATATGCAAATCAGTCTTGACCCTGTGCCTCATGGGAACAGTCCAGCCCGAACTGCCAAGCCAGGTCCTCCCTGGACTGGAATAAGCATCCTAGGACCGGTTTCGGGGTTTCACCCCTCTTCAGGCAGGATAGCTTGATTCCAGTGGCATGGAGAGCATGGGACTCACGTCTGAGCATACCCATCCAACTCGGGGTGAAAAATGCAAAAAAAACAGTTGATGGACAGAATGCAGAACAATGTCATACATTCACCCCAGTAAAGAGATCTGGGCCTAAGTCCATCGTTTTTTTGCTCACCATGCCATTCCAGTTTGAACCCAGCCATATGCAAATCAGTCTTGACCCTGTGACTCATAGGAACAGTCCAGCCTGAACTGCCAAGCCAGGTCCTCCCTGGACTGGAATAAGCATCCTAGGACCGGTTTCGTGGTTTCACCCCTCTTCAGCCAGGATAGCTTGATTCCAGTGACATGGAGAGCACAGGACTCACGTCTGAGCATTCCCGTCCCACTCGGGGTGACAAATGCAAAAACAATAGTTGATGGACAGAATGCAGAACAATGTCATACATTCACCCCAGTACAGAGATCTGGGCCTAAATCCATCGTTTTTTTGCTCACCATGCCATTCCAGTTTGAACCCAGCCATATGGAAATCAGTCTTGACCCTGTGCCTCATGGGAACAGTCCAGCCCGAACTGCCAAGCCAGGTCCTCCCTGGACTCGAATAAGCATCCTAGAACCGGATTCGGGGTTTCACCCCTCTTCAGCCAGGACAGCTTGATTCCAGTGGCATGGAGAGCACGGGACTCACGTCTGAGCATACCCGTCCCACTCGGGGTGACAAATGCAAAAACAAAAGTAGATGGTCAGAATGCAGAACAATGTCATACATTCACCCCAGTACAGAGATCTGGGCCTAAATCCATCGTTTTTTTGCTCACCATGCCATTCCAGTTTGAACCCAGCCATATGCAAATCAGTCTTGACCCTGTGCCTCATGGGAACAGTCCAGCCCGAACTGCCAAGCCAGGTCCTCCCTGGACTGGAATAAGCATCCTAGGACCGGTTTCAGGGTTTCACCCCTCTTCAGGCAGGATAGCTTGATTCCAGTGGCATGGAGAGCACGGGACTCACGTCTGAGCATACCCATCCAACTCGGGGTGAAAAATGCAAAAACAACAGTAGATGGTCAGAATGCAGAACAATGTCATACATTCACCCCAGTACAGAGATCTGGGCCTAAATCCATCGTTTTTTTGCTCTCCATGTAATTCCAGTTTGAACCCAGCCATATGCAAATCAGTCTTGACTCTGTGCCTCATGGGAACAGTCCAGCCCACACTGCCAAGACAGGTCCTCCCTGGACTGGAACAAGCATCCTAGGACCGGTTTCAGGGTTTCACCCCTCTTCAACCAGAACAGTTTGATTCCAGTGGCATGGAGAGCACGAGACTCACATCTGAGCATACCCATCCCACTCGGGGTGACAAATGCAAAAACAAAAGTAGATGGTCAGAATGCAGAACAATGTCATACATGCACCCCAGTACGGAGATCTGGGCCTATATCCATCGTTGTTTTGCTCACCATGCCATTCCAGTTTGAACCTAGCCATATGCAAATCAGTCTTGACCCTGTGCCTCATGGGAACAGTCCAGCCCGCACTGCCAAGACAGGTCCTCCCTAGACTGGAATAAGCATCCTAGGACCGGTTTCTGGGTTTCACCCCTCTTCAGCCAGAATAGTTTGATTCCAGTGGCATGGAGAGCACGGGACTCACGGCTGAGCATACTCGTCCGACTCGGGGTGACAAATGCAAAAACAACAGTTGATGGACAGAATGCAGAACAATGTCATACATTCACCCCAGTACAGAGATCTGGGCCTAAATCCATCGTTTTTTTGCTCACCATGTCATTCCAGTTTGAACCCAGCCATATGCAAATCAGTCTTGACCCTGTGACTCATGGGAACAGTCCAGCCCACACTGCCAAGCCAGGTCCTCCCTGGACTGGAATAAGCATCCTAGGACCGGTTTCGGCGTTTCACCCCTCTTCAGCCAGAATAGTTTGATTCCAGCGGCATGGAGAGCACGGGACTCACGTGTGAGCATACTCGTCCCATTCGGGGTGACAAATGCAAAAACAACAGTTAATGGACAGAATGCAGAACAGTGTCATACATTCACCCCAGTACAGAGATCTGGGCCTAAATCTATCGTTTTTTTGCTCACCATGTGATTCCAGTTTGAACCCAGCCATATGCAAATCAGTCTTGACCCTGTGCCTCATGGGAACAGTCCAGCCCGAACTGCCAAGCCAGGTCCTCCCTGGACTGGAATAAGCATCCTAGGACCGGTTTCGGGGTTTCACCCCTCTTCAGGCAGGATAGCTTGATTCCAGTGGCATGGAGAGCACGGGACTCACGTCTGAGCATACCCATCCTACTCGGGGTGAAAAATGCAAAAACAACAGTTGATGGTCAGAATGCAGAACAATGTCATACATTCACCCCAGTACAGAGATCTGGGCCTAAATCCATCGTTTTTTGCTCACCATGCCATTCCAGTTTGAACCCAGCCATATGCAAATCAGTCTTGACCCTGTGCCTCATGGGAACAGTCCAGCCCGAACTGCCAAGCCAGACCCTCCCTGGACTGGAATGAGCATCTTAGGACCGGTTTCGGGGTTTCACCCCTCTTCAGCCAGGATAGCTTGATTCCAGTGGCATGGAGAGCACGGGACTCACGTCTGAGCATACCGATCCCTTTCGGGGTGACAAATGCAAAAACAACAGTTGATGGACAAAATGCAGAACAATGTCATACATTCACCCCAGTACAGAGATCTGGGCCTAAATCCATCGTTTTTTTGCTCACCATGCCATTCCAGTTTGAACCCAGCCATATGCAAATCAGTCCTGACCCTGTGCCTCATGGGAACAGTCCAGCTCGAACTGCCAAGCCAGGTCCTCCCTGGACTGGAATAAGCATCCTAGGACCGGTTTCGGGGTTTCACCCATCTTCAGCCAGGATAGCTTGATTCCAGTGGCATGGAAAGCATGGGACTCACGTCTGAGCATACCCGTCCCACTCGGGGTGACAAATGCAAAAACAACAGTTGATGGACAGAATGCAGAACAATGTCATACGTTCACACCAGTACAGAGATCTGGGCCTAAATCCATCGTTTTTTTGTTCACCATGCCATTCCAGTTTGAACCCAGCCATATGCAAATCAGTCTTGACCCTGTGCCTCATGGGAACACTCCAGCCCGAACTGCCAAGCCAGGTCCTCCCTGGACTGGAAAAAGCATCCTAGGACAGGTTTAGGGGTTTCACCCCTCTTCAGCCAGAATAGTTTGATTCCAGTGGCATGGAGAGCACGGGACTCACGTCTGAGCATACCTGTCCCACTCGGGGTGACAAATGCAAAAACAAAAGTAGATGGTCAGAATGCAGAACAATGTCATACATTCACCCCAGTACAGAGATCTGGGCCTAAATCCATCGTTTTTTAATCACGATGCCATTCCAGGTCTGAACCCAGCCATATGCAAATCAGTCTTGACTCTGTGCCTCATGAGAACAGTCCAGCCCGAACTGCCAAGCCAGGTCCTCCCTAGACTGGAATAAGCATCCTAGGACCGGTTTCGGGGTTTCACCCCTCTTCAGCCAGGATAGCTTGATTCCAGCGGCATGGAGAGCACGGGACTCACGTCTGAGCATACCCGTCCCACTCGAGGTGAAAAATGCAAACACAACAGTTGATGGACAGAATGCAGAACAATGTCATACATTCACCCCAGTACAGAGATCTGGGCCTAAATCCATCGTTTTTTTGCTCACCATGCCATTCCAGTTTGAACCCAGCCATATGCTAATCAGTCTTGACCCTGTGACTCATAGGAACAGTCCAGCCCGAACTGCCAAGCCAGGTCCTACCTGGACTGGAATAAGCATCCTAGGACCGGTTTCGTGGTTTCACCCCTCTTCAGCCAGGATAGCTTGATTCCAGTGGCATGGAGAGCACGGGACTCACGTCTGAGCATTCCCGTCCCACTCGGGGTGACAAATGCAAAAACAACAGTTGATGGACAGAATGCAGAACAATGTCATACATTCACCCCAGTACAGAGATCTGGGCCTAAATCCATTGTTTTTTTGCTCACCATGCCATTCCAGTTTGAACCCAGCCATATGCAGATCAGTCTTGACCCTGTGCCTCATGGGAACAGTCCAGCCCGAACTGCCAAGCCAGGTCCTCCCTGGACTGGAATAAGCATCCTAGGACCGGATTCGGGGTTTCACCCCTCTTCAGCCAGGACAGCTTGATTCCAGTGGCATGGAGAGCACGGGACTCACGTCTGAGCACACCCGTCCCACTCGGGGTGACAAATGCAAAAACAAAAGTAGATGGTCAGAATGCAGAACAATGTCATACATTCACCCCAGTATAGAGATCTGGGCCTAAATCCATCGTTATTTTGCTCACCATGCCATTCCAGTTTGAACCCAGCCATATGCAAATCAGTCTTGACCCTGTGCCTCATGGGAACAGTCCAGCCCGAACTGCCAAGCCAGGTCCTCCCTGGACTGGAATAAGCATCCTAGGACCGGTTTTGGGGTTTCACCCCTCTTCAGGCAGGATAGCTTGATTCTAGTGGCATGGAGAGCACGGGACTCACGTCTGAGCATACCCATCCAACTCGGGGTGAAAAATGCAAAAACAACAGTTGATGGTCAGAATGCAGAACAATGTCATACATTCACCCCAGTACAGAGATCTGGGCCTAAATCCATCGTTTTTTTGCTCACCATGCCATTCCAGTTTGAACCCAGCCATATGCAAATCAGTCTTGACCCTGTGCCTCATGGGAACAGTCCAGCCCGAACTGCCAAGCCAGGTCCTCCCTGGACTGGAATAAGCATCCTAGGACCGGATTCGGGGTTTCACCCCTCTTCAGCCAGGACAGCTTGATTCCAGTGGCATGGAGAGCACGGGACTCAAGTCTGAGCATACCCGTCCCACTCGGGGTGACAAATGCAAAAACAAAACTTGATGGTCAGAATGCAGAACAATGTCATACATTCACCCCAGTACAGAGATCTGGGCCTAAATCCATCGTTTTTTTGCTCACCATGCCATTCTAGTTTGAACCCAGCCGTATGCCAATCAGTCTTGACCCTGTGACTCATGGGAACAGTCCAGCCCGCACTGCCAAGCCAGGTCCTCCCTGGACTGGAATAATCATCCTAGGACCGGTTTCGGGGTTTCACCCCTCTTCAGCCAGAATAGTTTGATTCCAGTGGCATGGAGAGCACGGGACTCACGTCTGAGCATACCCGTCCCACTCGGGGTGACACATGCAAAAACAACAGTTGATGGACAGAATGCAGAACAATGTCATACATTCACCCCAGTACAGAGATCTGGGCCTAAATCCATCGTTTTTTTTGCTCACCATGTCATTCCAGTTTGAACCCAGCCATATGCAAATCAGTCTTGACCCTGTGCCTCATGGGAACAGTCCAGCCCAAACTGCCAAGCCAGGTCCTCCCTGGACTGGAATAAGCATTTTAGGACCAGTTTCGGGGTTTCACCCCTTTTCAGGCAGGATAGCTTGATTCCAGTGGCATGGAGAGCATGGGACTCACGTCTGAGCATACCCATCCAACTCGGGGTGAAAAATGCAAAAACAACAGTTGATGGTCAGAATGCAGAACAATGTCATACATTCACCCCAGTACAGAGATCTGGGCCTAAATCCATCGTTTTTTTGCTCACCATGCCATTCCAGTTTGAACCCAGCCATATGCAAATCAGTCTTGACCCTGTGCTTCCTGTGCCTCATGGGAACAGTCCAGCCCGAACTGCCAAGCCAGGTCCTCCCTGGACTGGAATAAGCATCCTAGGACCAGATTCGGGGTTTCACCCCTCTTCAGCCAGGACAGCTTGATTCCAGTAGCATGGAGAGCGCGGGACTCAAGTCTGAGCATACCCGTCCCACTCGGGGTGACAAATGCAAAAACAAAACTTGATGGTCAGAATGCAGAACAATGTCATACATTCACCCCAGTACAGAGATCTGGGCCTAAATCCATCGTTTTTTTGCTCACCATGCCATTCCAGTTTGAACCCAGCCGTATGCCAATCAGTCTTGACCCTGTGACTCATGGGAACAGTCCGGCCCGCACTGCCAAGCCAGGTCCTCCCTGGACTGAAATAATCATCCTAGGACCGGTTTCGGGGTTTCACCCCTCTTCAGCCAGAATAGTTTGATTCCAGTGGCATGGAGAGCACGGGACTCACGTCTGAGCATACCCGTCCCAATCGCGGTGACACATGCAAAAACAACAGTTGATGGACAGAATGCAGAACAATGTCATACATTCACCCAAGTACAGAGATCTGGGCCTAAATCCATCGTTTTTTTTGCTCACCATGTCATTCCAGTTTGAACCCAGCCATATGCAAATCAGTCTTGACCCTGTGCCTCATGGGAACAGTCCAGCCCAAACTGCCAAGCCAGGTCCTCCCTGGACTGGAATAAGCATTTTAGGACCGGTTTCGGGGTTTCACCCCTTTTCAGGCAGGATAGCTTGATTCCAGTGGCATGGAGAGCATGGGACTCACGTCTGAGCATACCAGTCCCACTCGGGGTGACAAATGCAAAAACAAAAGTAGATGGTCAGAATGCAGAGCAATATCATTCATTCACCCCAGTACAGAGATCTGGGCCTATATCCATCGTTTTTTTGCTCACCATGCCATTCCAGTTTGAACCCAGCCATATGCAAATCAGTCTTGACCTTGTGCCTCATGGGAACAGTCCAGCCCGAACTGCCAAGCCAGGTCCTCCCTGGACTGGAATAAGCATCCTAGGACCAGTTTCGGGGTTTCACCCCTCTTCAGGCAGGATAGCTTGATTCCAGTGGCATGGAGAGCATGGGACTCACGTCTGAGCATACCCCTCCAACTCGGGGTGAAAAATGCAAAAACAACAGTTGATGGTCAGAATGCAGAACAATGTCATACATACACCCCAGTACAGAGATCTGGGCCTAAATCCATCGTTTTTTTGCTCACCATGCCATTCCAGTTTGAACCCAGCCATATGCAAATCAGTCTTGATCCTGTGCCTCATGGGAACAGTCCAGCCCGAACTGCCAAGCCAGGTCCTCCCTGGACTGGAATAAGCATCCTAGGACCGGATTCGGGGTTTCACCCCTCTTCAGCCAGGACAGCTTGATTCCAGTGGCATGGAGAGCACGGGACTCACGTCTGAGCATACCCGTCCCACTCGGGGTGACAAATGCAAAAACAAAAGTAGATGGTCAGAATGCAGAACAATGTCATTCATTCACCCCAGTACAGAGATCTGGGCCTAAATCCATCGTTTTTTTGCTCACCATGCCATTCCAGTTTGAACCCAGCCATATGCAAATCAGTCTTGACTCTGTGCCTCATGGGAACAGTCCAGCCCGCACTGCCAAGACAGGTCCTCCCTGGACTGGAATAGGCATCCTAGGACCGGTTTCGGGGTTTCACCCCTCTTCAGCCAGAATAGTTTGATTCCAGTGGCATGGAGAGCACGGGACTCACGGCTGAGCATACTCGTCCCACTCGGGGTGACAAATGCAAAAACAACAGTTGATGGACAGAATGCAGAACAATGTCATACATTCACCCCAGTACAGAGATCTGAGCCTAAATCCATCGTTTTTTTCCTCACCATGTCATTCCAGTTTGAACCCAGCCATATGCAAATCAGACTTGACCCTGTGCCTCATGGGAACAGTCCAGCCCGAACTGCCAAGCCAGGTCCTCCCTGGACAGGAATAAGCATCCTAGGATCGGTTTCGGGGTTTCACCCCTCTTCAGGCAGGATAGCTTGATTCAAGTGGCATGGAGAGCACGGGACTCACGTCTGAGCATACCCATACCACTCGGGGTGAAAAATGAAAAAACAACAGTTGATGGTCAGAATGCAGAACAATGTCATACATTCACCCCAGTACAGAGATCTGGGCCTAAATCCATCATCTTTTGGTCACCATGCCATTCCAGTTTGAACCCAGCCATATGCAAATCAGTCTTGACCCTGTGCCTCATGGGAACAGTCCAGCCCGAACTGCCAAGCCAGGTCCTCCCTGGACTGGAATGAGCATCCTAGGACCGGTTTCGGGGTTTCACCCCTCTTCAGGCAAGATAGCTTGATTCCAGTGGCATAGGGAGCACGGGACTCACGTCTGAGCATACCCATCCCTCTCAAGTTGACAAATGCAAAAACAACAGTTGATGGACAGAATGCAGAAAAATGTCATACATTCACCCCAGTACAGAGATCTGGGCCTAAATTCATTTTGTTTTGCACACCATGTCATTCCAGTTTGAACCCAGCCATATGCAAATCAGTCTTGACCCTGTGCCTCATGGGAACAGTCAAGCCCGAACTGCCAAGCCAGGTCCTCCCTGGACTGGAATAAGCATCCTAGGACCGGATTTGGGGTTTCACCCCTCTTCAGCCAGGACAGCTTGATTCCAGTGGCATGGAGAGCACGGGACTCAAGTCTGAGCATACCCGTCCCTCTCGGGGTGACAAATGCAAAAACAAAAGTTGATGGTCAGAATGCAGAACAATGTCATACATTCACCCCAGTTCAGAGATCTGGGCCTAAATCCATCGTTTTTTTGCTCACCATGCCATTCCAGTTTGAACCCAGCCTTATGCAAATCAGTCTTGACCCTGTGACTCATGGGAACAGTCCAGCCCGCACTGCCAAGCCAGGTCCTCCCTGGACTGGAATAATCATCCTAGGACCGGTTTCGGGGTTTCACCCCTCTTCAGCCAGAATAGTTTGATTCCAGTGGCATGGAGAGCACGGGACTCACGTCTGAGCATACCCGTCCCACTCGGGGTGACACATGCAAAAACAACAGTTGATGGACAGAATGCAGAACAATGTCATACATTCACCCCAGTACAGAGATCTGGGCCTAAATCCCTCGTTTTTTTGCTCACCATGTCATTCCAGTTTGAACCCAGCCATATGCAAATCAGTCTTGACCCTGTGACTCATAGGAACAGTCCAGCCCGAACTGCCAAGCCAGGTCCTACCTGGACTGGAATAAGCATCCTAGGACCGGTTTCGTGGTTTCACCCCTCTTCAGCCAGGATAGCTTGATTCCAGTGGCATGGAGAGCACGGGACTCACGTCTGAGCATTCCCGTCCCACTCGGGGTGACAAATGCAAAAACAACAGTTGATGGACAGAATGCAGAACAATGTCATACATTCACCCCAGTACAGAGATCTGGGCCTAAATCCATCGTTTTTTTGCTCACCATGCCATTCCAGTTTGAACCCAGCCATATGCAAATCAGTCTTGACCCTGTGCCTCATGGGAACAGTCCAGCCCGAACTGCCAAGCCAGGTCCTCCCTGGACTGGAATAAGCATCCTAGGACCGGATTCGGGGTTTCACCCCTCTTCAGCCAGGACAGCTTGATTCCAGTGGCAAGGAGAGCACGGGACTCACGTCTGAGCACACCCGTCCCACTCGGGGTGACAAATGCAAAAACAAAAGTAGATGGTCAGAATGCAGAACAATGTCATACATTCACCCCAGTATAGAGATCTGGGCCTAAATCCATCGTTATTTTGCTCACCATGCCATTCCAGTTTGAACCCAGCCATATGCAAATCAGTCTTGACCCTGTGCCTCATGGGAACAGTCCAGCCCGAACTGCCAAGCCAGGTCCTCCCTGGACTGGAATAAGCATCCTAGGACCGGTTTTGGGGTTTCACCCCTCTTCAGGCAGGATAGCTTGATTCCAGTGGCATGGAGAGCACGGGACTCACGTCTGAGCATACCCATCCAACTCGGGGTGAAAAATGCAAAAACAACAGTTGATGGTCAGAATGCAGAACAATGTCATACATTCACCCCAGTACAGAGATCTGGGCCTAAATCCATCGTTTTTTTGCTCACCATGCCATTCCAGTTTGAACCCAGCCATATGCAAATCAGTCTTGACCCTGTGCCTCATGGGAACAGTCCAGCCCGAACTGCCAAGCCAGGTCCTCCCTGGACTGGAATAAGCATCCTAGGACCGGATTCGGGGTTTCACCCCTCTTCAGCCAGGACAGCTTGATTCCAGTGGCATGGAGAGCACGGGACTCAAGTCTGAGCATACCCGTCCCACTCGGGGTGACAAATGCAAAAACAAAACTTGATGGTCAGAATGCAGAACAATGTCATACATTCACCCCAGTACAGAGATCTGGGCCTAAATCCATTGTTTTTTTGCTCACCATGCCCTTCCAGTTTGAACCCAGCCGTATGCCAATCAGTCTTGACCCTGTGACTCATGGGAACAGTCCAGCCCGCACTGCCAAGCCAGGTCCTCCCTGGACTGGAATAATCATCCTAGGACCGGTTTCGGGGTTTCACCCCTCTTCAGCCAGAATAGTTTGATTCCAGTGGCATGGAGAGCACGGGACTCACGTCTGAGCATACCCGTCCCACTCGGGGTGACACATGCAAAAACAACAGTTGATGGACAGAATGCAGAACAATGTCATACATTCACCCCAGTACAGAGATCTGGGCCTAAATCCATCGTTTTTTTTGCTCACCATGTCATTCCAGTTTGAACCCAGCCATATGCAAATCAGTCTTGACCCTGTGCCTCATGGGAACAGTCCAGCCCAAACTGCCAAGCCAGGTCCTCCCTGGACTGGAATAAGCATTTTAGGACCAGTTTCGGGGTTTCACCCATTTTCAGGCAGGATAGCTTGATTCCAGTGGCATGGAGAGCATGGGACTCACGTCTGAGCATACCCGTCCCACTCGGGGTGACAAATGCAAAAACAAAAGTAGATGGTCAGAATGCAGAACAATGTCATACATTCACCCCAGTACAGAGATCTGGGCCTAAATCCATCGTTTTTTTGCTCACCATGCCATTCCAGTTTGAACCCAGCCATATGCAAATCAGTCTTGACCCTGTGCCTCATGGGAACAGTCCAGCCCGAACTGCCAAGCCAGGTCCTCCCTGGACTGGAATAAGCATCCTAGGACCGGTTTCGGGGTTTCACCCCTCTTCAGGCAGGATAGCTTGATTCCAGTGCCATGGAGAGCATGGGACTCACGTCTGAGCATACCCATCCAACTCGGGGTGAAAAATGCAAAAACAACAGTTGATGGTCAGAATGCAGAACAATGTCATACATACACCCAGTACAGAGATCTGGGCCTAAATCTATCGTTTTTTTGCTCACCATGCCATTCCAGTTTGAACCCAGCCATATGCAAATCAGTCTTGACCCTGTGCTTTCTGTGCCTCATGGGAACAGTCCAGCCCGAACTGCCAAGCCAGGTCCTCCCTGGACTGGAATAAGCATCCTAGGACTGGATTCGGGGTTTCACCCCTCTTCAGCCAGGACAGCTTGATTCCAGTGGCATAGAGAGCACGGGACTCAAGTCTGAGCATACCCGTCCCACTCGGGGTGACAAATGCAAAAACAAAACTTGATGGTCAGAATGCAGAACAATGTCATACATTCACCCCAGTACAGAGATCTGGGCCTAAATCCATCGTTTTTTTGCTCACCATGCCATTCCAGTTTGAACCCAGCCGTATGCCAATCAGTCTTGACCCTGTGACTCATGGGAACAGTCCGGCCCGCACTGCCAAGCCAGGTCCTCCCTGGACTGAAATAATCATCCTAGGACCGGTTTCGGGGTTTCACCCCTCTTCAGCCAGAATAGTTTGATTCCAGTGGCATGGAGAGCACGGGACTCACGTCTGAGCATACCCGTCCCACTCGGGGTGACACATGCAAAAACAAAAGTAGATGGTCAGAATGCAGAACAATGTCATACATTCACCCCAGTATAGAGATCTGGGCCTAAATCGATCGTTATTTTGCTCACCATGCCATTCCAGTTTGAACCCAGCCATATGCAAATCAGTCTTGACCCTGTGCCTCATGGGAACAGTCCAGCCCGAACTGCCAAGCCAGGTCCTCCCTGGACTGGAATAAGCATCCTAGGACCGGTTTTGGGGTTTCACCCCTCTTCAGGCAGGATAGCTTGATTCCAGTGGCATGGAGAGCACGGGACTCACGTCTGAGCATACCCATCCAACTCGGGGTGAAAAATGCAAAAACAACAGTTGATGGTCAGAATGCAGAACAATGTCATACATTCGCCCCAGTACAGAGATCTGGGCCTAAATCCATCGTTTTTTTGCTCACCATGCCATTCCAGTTTGAACCCAGCCATATGCAAATCAGTCTTGACCCTGTGCCTCATGGGAACAGTCCAGCCCGAACTGCCAAGCCAGGTCCTCCCTGGACTGGAATAAGCATCCTAGGACCGGATTCGGGGTTTCACCCCTCTTCAGCCAGGACAGCTTGATTCGAGTGGCATGGAGAGCACGGGACTCAAGTCTGAGCATACCCGTCCCACTCGGGGTGACAAATGCAAAAACAAAACTTGATGGTCAGAATGCAGAACAATGTCATACATTCACCCCAGTACAGAGATCTGGGCCTAAATCCATCGTTTTTTTGCTCACCATGCCATTCCAGTTTGAACCCAGCCGTATGCCAATCAGTCTTGACCCTGTCACTCATGGGAACAGTCCAGCCCGCACTGCCAAGCCAGGTCCTCCCTGGACTGGAATAATCATCCTAGGACCGGTTTCGGGGTTTCACCCCTCTTCAGCCAGAATAGTTTGATTCCAGTGGCATGGAGAGCACGGGACTCACGTCTGAGCATACCCGTCCCACTCGGGGTGACACATGCAAAAACAACAGTTGATGGACAGAATGCAGAACAATGTCATACATTCACCCCAGTACAGAGATCTGGGCCTAAATCCATCGTTTTTTTTGCTCACCATGTCATTCCAGTTTGAACCCAGCCATATGCAAATCAGTCTTGACCCTGTGCCTCATGGGAACAGTCCAGCCCAAACTGCCAAGCCAGGTCCTCCCTGGACTGGAATAAGCATTTTAGGACCAGTTTCGGGGTTTCACCCCTTTTCAGGCAGGATAGCTTGATTCCAGTGGCATGGAGAGCATGGGACTCACGTCTGAGCATACCCGTCCCACTCGGGGTGACAAATGCAAAAACAAAAGTAGATGGTCAGAATGCAGAACAATGTCATACATTCACCCCAGTACAGAGATCTGGGCCTAAATCCATCGTTTTTTTGCTCACCATGCCATTCCAGTTTGAACCCAGCCATATGCAAATCAGTCTTGACCCTGTGCCTCATGGGAACAGTCCAGCCCGAACTGCCAAGCCAGGTCCTCCCTGGACTGGAATAAGCATACTAGGACCGGTTTCGGGGTTTCACCCCTCTTCAGGCAGGATAGCTTGATTCCAGTGCCATGGAGAGCATGGGACTCACGTCTGAGCATACCCATCCAACTCGGGGTGAAAAATGCAAAAACAACAGTTGATGGTCAGAATGCAGAACAATGTCATACATACACCCCAGTACAGAGATCTGGGCCTAAATCTATCGTTTTTTTGCTCACCATGCCATTCCAGTTTGAACCCAGCCATATGCAAATCAGTCTTGACCCTGTGCTTTCTGTGCCTCATGAGAACAGTCCAGCCCGAACTGCCAAGCCAGGTCCTCCCTGGACTGGAATAAGCATCCTAGGACCGGATTCGGGGTTTCACCCCTCTTCAGCCAGGACAGCTTGATTCCAGTGGCATGGAGAGCACGGGACTCAAGTCTGAGCATACCCGTCCCACTCGGGGTGACAAATGCAAAAACAAAACTTGATGGTCAGAATGCAGAACAATGTCATACATTCACCCCAGTACAGAGATCTGGGCCTAAATCCATCGTTTTTTTGCTCACCATGCCATTCCAGTTTGAACCCAGCCGTATGCCAATCAGTCTTGACCCTGTGACTCATGGGAACAGTCCGGCCCGCACTGCCAAGCCAGGTCCTCCCTGGACTGAAATAATCATCCTAGGACCGGTTTCGGGGTTTCACCCCTCTTCAGCCAGAATAGTTTGATTCCAGTGGCATGGAGAGCACGGGACTCACGTCTGAGCATACCCGTCCCACTCGGGGTGACACATGCAAAAACAACAGTTGATGGACAGAATGCAGAACAATGTCATACATTCACCCCAGTACAGAGATCTGGGCCTAAATCCATCGTTTTTTTTGCTCACCATGTCATTCCAGTTTGAACCCAGCCATATGCAAATCAGTCTTGACCCTGTGCCTCATGGGAACAGTCCAGCCCAAACTGACAAGCCAGGTCCTCCCTGGACTGGAATAAGCATTTTAGGACCGGTTTCGGGGTTTCACCCCTTTTCAGGCAGGATAGCTTGATTCCAGTGGCATGGAGAGCATGGGACTCACATCTGAGCATACCCGTCCCACTCGGGGTGACAAATGCAAAAACAAAAGTAGATGGTCAGAATGCAGAACAATATCATACATTCACCCCAGTACAGAGATCTGGGCCTATATCCATCGTTTTTTTGCTCACCATGCCATTCCAGTTTGAACCCAGCCATATGCAAATCAGTCTTGACCCTGTGCCTCATGGGAACAGTCCAGCCCGAACTGCCAAGCCAGGTCCTCCCTGGACTGGAATAAGCATCCTAGGACCTGTTTCGGGGTTTCACCCCTCTTCAGGCAGGATAGCTTGATTCCAGTGGCATGGAGAGCATGGGACTCACGTCTGAGCATACCCATCCAACTCGGGGTGAAAAATGCAAAAACAAAAGTAGATGGTCAGAATGCAGAACAATGTCATACATTCACCCCAGTACAGAGATCTGGGCCTAAATCCATCGTTTTTTTGATCACCATGCCATTCCAGTTTGAACCCAGCCATATGCAAATCAGTCTTGACTCTGTGCCTCATGGAAACAGTCCAGCCCGCACTGCCAAGACAGGTCCTCCCTGGACTGGAATAGGCATCCTAGGACCGGTTTCGGGGTTTCACCCCTCTTCAGCCAGAAGAGTTTGATTCCAGTGGCATGGAGAGCACGGGACTCACGGCTGAGCATACTCGTCCCACTCGGGGTGACAAATGCAAAAACAACAGTTGATGGACAGAATGCAGAACAATGTCATACATTCACCCCAGTACAGAGATCTGAGCCTAAATCCATCGTTTTTTTCCTCACCATGTCATTCCAGTTTGAACCCAGCCATATGCAAATCAGTCTTGACCCTGTGCCTCATGGGAACAGTCCAGCCCGAACTGCCAAGCCAGGTCCTCCCTGGACTGGAATAAGCATCCTAGGATCGGTTTCGGGGTTTCACCCCTCTTCAGGCAGGATAGCTTGATTCAAGTGGCATGGAGAGCACGGGACTCACGTCTGAGCATACCCATACCACTCGGGGTGAAAAATGCAAAAACAACAGTTGATGGTCAGAATGCAGAACAATGTCATACATTCACCCCAGTACAGAGATCTGGGCCTAAATCCATCATCTTTTGCTCACCATGCCATTCCAGTTTGAACCCCGCCATATGCAAATCAGTCTTGACCCTGTGCCTCATGGGAACAGTCCAGCCCGAACTGCCAAGCCAGGTCCTCCCTGGACTGGAATGAGCATCCTAGGACCGGTTTCAGGGTTTCACCCCTCTTCAGGCAGGATAGCTTGATTCCAGTGGCATAGGGAGCACGGGACTCACGTCTGAGCATACCCATCCCACTCGAGTTGACAAATGCAAAAACAACAGTTGATGGACAGAATGCAGAAAAATGTCATACATTCACCCCAGTACAGAGATCTGGGCCTAAATTCATTTTGTTTTGCTCACCATGTCATTCCAGTTTGAACCCAGCCATATGCAAATCAGTCTTGACCCTGTGCCTCATGGGAACAGTCAAGCCCGAACTGCCAAGCCAGGTCCTCCCTGGACTGGAATAAGCATCCTCTTCAGCCAGGACAGCTTGATTCCAGTTGTCGTACTTTAGTATTCGGGACCGCGTAGGGGACAGGGCCCTACCCCTGTCTATCTTGGTATTAGCAAACCGCAAATGGTAAATGCGGCATGTACGAGTGCTTTATATATCGTTCTAGCTATGAATGCACTGCGTACACGTTATTCTGCTTCACTACGCGGGTTCCATTTTGGTAGCAGTGGCCATCTTGTCATTGCCCTCACATAGGCTATAATGGAGTAAATACGGGCCTCACAGTACATGGGCTTCTCCTTTGACTTCTCTGTGACCTGGGCAGCTGGCTCTGCTGCCCCAGGTCAAACCGGTCTCACGAGCTCCCCTTCCTCCTTCCACCTGTGATTAGCATCAGGGCTTGACCCGTCATAAAACCCTTTCATTCTATACAATCCCCCGGCTAATCTCTTCCACACCTGCTTGTTCCTGCTTTATGACCTGTTTCCCAAAACAGGAGATGCTCATGTTTATTGGGGGGTCTGTTTACATCTGATGTGGGATCTGAACCTTACTGTGTAAATCATTGTGGGCTGGCCGAACTGGAATGTGGGATGGTCATCATGACTCTGCCTTTTCTTTGTAATGTACACTCATATATGGCCGTATCATAAAACCTAGGAATGTATGCTTGAGGCCAGAAAAGGCCTATTTAAAGTGAAGTCCGTTTCCATGATTTTCAGCAGTCTCCTGAGAACATACACACTGTTGTACTTCTAGGATACCTGTCATTGGTCTGCAGCCAATAAAACGAATCTTTGACTTCACCTAGAAGACTCTGTGTTTCTGTAGGTCCGGAACAGGGTGAAACCCAGAAGTCATAGGGTGTGTGCCCCTGCACCGCTGGGTCTAAAATACCCAGTACTTCAGTTTGGCGCCCAACTCGGGACGATTTCAGCGGTACCAGTCCAAGCCAGAGGTTCGTGAGGAGCTTCGTGTGGAAATTCCGGAGGAAGGCCGCCACTTCATCGACCCCTGCATGTCGACGTGGTCCGAAAGTCTTTTCTGCGAGGTTCTCCGCGTCCCGACGGCTACGAAGGACTGCTGCCCTGATTAATCGACCTGTTTTGGACCCTTGACGAATTTGAGAGAGCGAAACAATCGAGAGAGTCTTCTGGTGACGCCATCGATCAGCAATATTCAGTTAAGTATAAGTGGAGCGTCTCCCATTTGTTTTTGGTATCCTTCGGGATCGTTTGATTTGGTAATTTGGTACTTTGGAGTTTGCAAACGCCAAAACCAGAGGACTCGTGTATTCACGAGAATATCGTAATCGATAATCCTTTGACGTTTGGATCTAGACTAGTGAGCAAAGATGCCTGGTTCTGGACTATTTGGTAGATTATTCTGTTTGGGTTGTGGAAAAGATTTCCAGCTAGAGGAATCATGTCCGGTTCCTCCGGTTGGAACTCCAACTTATGAGCTCTATGTAAAACATGGCGTAGGCCCCATTGCATATAACGAAGTGTGGATCCACTACACCAGGAAAGATGGTGTTTTAAAATGGCCCCAAAATGGTAGTTTTGATACCGATATTTTAGATAATTTGGAAATTAAATTGTTTAAGAAGAAAGCCCGGCCGGCGATGTTTTACTCTTTCCGCTTATGGCGAAAGGAAGCCAAACAAAAGGAAATTAAGCTAGCGAAAAAGAATAAGAGAGAGAAAGGTATGACAGTGATGCAAGTAGCTGTACAATTTAAAGACAATGAAGAGGAGCAGATGAGTGAGCAATTGCATAGGCAGCGCAAGTTAGGGATTGACAAATGTTACCCAGCTTTACCACATTCTAAGCAGAATGGGTTAGAAGAAAAGGAGAAAGATCCCCTGATGTCACATTTGTTGAGTTCGCCACCCCCATATGCTCAAAATGCCAAGGCGCCTCCCCAGCTTGTAAATATGCCACCTCCAGTGAATATATTGCAAGCCTTGCCGCAACCGCCAGTTGCTTTGCAGCCGGCTCTTATCCATGTAGCGCAGCCCTCTCAAGGACCGCCAGTTGTGCTTCCAACTGCCCCCGCACTTTCTGCGACTTTGCCTAATACAGCAGCTGCCTCCCTTGACACTCTTCCTTCCACCACTCCAGTACCTGTCTCTACATCCTCTTTTCTTCCCTCTGTTTTTCCCCCTGTTCTCGCCTCAGCTTCTCCTTCAGCGCGACAGCGCTTAGCTAATGTGGTTACTACATTAATGTCTCCTCTCTTTGAATCATCTGGTGCGACTCCTGGTTTACAGCGTAAGCAATTGCGCAGCCAATTGCCTAACCCTGATGAGAAAAAGGTAATAGTTAACATGGCGCGTAGATGGATTGTTTTTCCTTCACTGTATAATGTGGAATCAGTTGTCAACGTTTTCCATCAATGGGATGCCCCGAAACAGAGATATGTGTTCGAGAAAATGTGCAAAATTCTCTGTGAAGAATTGGAGGATAGTGGTAAAAATCCGAACCCGCAGGAATTGTGTAGAGTGAGGTTCGAGTTTGGAACTGGTATAATTGTGGACCGCGAAGTAGATAAAGCAGTTGCGGTTGTATTGTCCTTCAGAAATGATGATTGTCAACAGTCATTGTTTGAACAAGATGTCCTTGTGGGGAAAAAGGTAAAAGCACGACAATACCCTATGAGAGAAGTTCCCCCGGTATGGAAGGAAGCGGTTGCAGCTGCCGGTGGTAACCCCGCTGTGGCAGCGCATTTCCAGCGTGTTTGGGTGCATGTTCCATGGAAGCACTCTGAGGTGTTAGCGCTTAAGCAGTCCTTGCCTGATCCCCGTAAAAACCCAGCAGGTTATTATAAAGAGTTGTCACAGACGGCAGGGTCATGCGTTATGAATCTGGCCGACATAGACATGTTGTTTGGTAATGTTGTTCCACAGCCTCTATGGGGATCAATTCGTAATGTAGATCACGATGCAGAACTAGGGGATACATGGGCTAACATTATTGCTGCTGATGCTAGACAAACTGGTGGTGCGAAACCAGAACCTTTAGTAGCTGAACTGCCTGGTAGAATCATCACGTATATGAAGACAATAATGCCTGCGATGCGCGTAAATTGGGACAAGTTATCTGCATGCAAGCAGAAGAAAGATGAGACAGTGTCAGACTTCTTTACTAGGTTTGAAGAAACGTTTATTGATCACAGTGGGCAAGATATGAGTACTGAGGGTGGCCAACGGTTATTTGTGGATAAGTTTGTGCAGAATCTACTTCCTGACCTGTGTAAAAAGTTAAAAGATTCAGAAAGTTCCTGGGCTGTTTCTTCTTCAGCGCAAATACTGGCTACTGCACAGTATTATGAAAATAGAGATAAAGACGAGAAAGATAGAACAGAGAAGAAAACGAAGGAACTAAAGACAAAGGTTCTTTTACAGCAGGCCTATCCGCCACGTGGAGGTCAGAATAATTATAGACAACCCCAAGGTGTCTATCACCAACCCCAACAGTTTCAGAACAACCAGCAAATGAACGGGTATTATCAACCACGTGTCCCTGTAGGTCCCAACCAATGTTCATACTGCAAAGAGGAAGGTCATTTTAAATATAGTTGCCCTAAATTAATGCAGCGGAATGGTAATATGTATGGTGCAAGAGGTAGGGGTGGTCAGCAAGCTCCTAGAGGCAGAGGGCGTGGAAATGCTCCCCAGAATGCGCGTCCTCTGCCGCCTCAAAGTACCATCAATAGCTTTGATCAGCAAGCTAACGCGATTAGTAATACGGCCCAGTATTATAATAATGATTATTATGCAGAGGACGGTGATGCAGAAAGTAATGATTACTAGGACAGCCATAGACAGAGAGAGGGAGTTGTTTCAGTGCCAGTGGATCAGAGTGGACCGTATGTTGAGGTCACTACAGCAAATGTAACGGAGCCTTTTCTGCTAGACACTGGTGCTGCAAAGAGTTCAATCATGCATTCAAAACTCCCTGGCGCACCTTTGTCTGGCGATATAAATGTTTCGGTAGGTTTTTCTGGCGCCCCAGTTAGGATTCCGATTTCTAGTCCCATGTCACTTTCTGTTGGACCTTGCGAGCTGAAAGCACCCCTGATTCTGACAACAGGTTGTGGTGAGAATTTGCTGGGATTAGATTTGTTGAAAAGATTGCACGCTACACTGTATTGTTCTCCTTCAGGAGTACAACTTACATTAGGCAAGAAAGTGATTTCCCCAATGTACTTGTCTAAAAACACAATGCCGCCTGAATTGTCATCCCTTCCGGATGCCCTTTGGGCTACTGGTCCCAATGATGTGGGCCTCTTGGAGATACCGCCATATGTGGTGACTTTAAAGGCTAATGTCAGACTGCCACGTATTCCCCAATACAAGATCTCTAACGAAGGCCAGAAAGCATTGTTAGACATTGTCAGCGACTTGATTAATAAGGGTGTGATTGAAGAGACAAGAGGCAACGTTTGCAATAGTCCGATTTTACCTGTCTTAAAACGAACGGACCCTTCACAGCCACCTGTTTACAGATTTGTGATCGATCTTAGAGAGGTTAATAAGATTGTTGTGCCACAGTTTCCGGTTGTCCCTGATATAACTGCCTTGTTAACGATGATTCCAGCCTCTGCTGCATGGTTTTCAGTGATTGATTTAAAGAATGCTTTCTTTAGTATCCCAATTGCAGAAGAGAGTAGAGACATTTTTGGTTTTAGTCTGGGAGGCCGAAGCTTCCGCTTCAAACGCGCTCCCCAGGGCTACTGTGAAAGTCCATCAATATATAGTCAAGCTTTAAAAGCGCAGCTTGATGCACTTGTTTTACCTAGTGGCGCTATCCTGATTCAGTACGTGGACGATTTACTGATCGCTGCGGATACTGAAAAGATTTGTAAAGAAGCCACATTGGCACTGTTGCGCCATTTATCCGCTTTTCATCACAAAGTGTCTCTCTCTAAGCTGCAATATTGTCGACAAGAAGTGACCTACTTAGGTCATCTCTTATCGAAGGAGGGAAGGAAACTGACCCCAGAAAGAATTCAAGCCATTGCACAGTTGAGTGTGCCAAGAACACAGAGAGAAGTGCGTGCTTTCTTGGGCATCACTTCATACTGTAGGCATTGGATCCCTAGTTTTTCTTTGTTGGCAAAACCTTTGTTAGCCTTAACATGCAAAGACACACCGAATCCTATCCCATGGTCTGAAGAGTGCCAGAAAAGTTTTGTGGAATTGCGTAATGCATTATGTTCAGCACCTGTGTTGGGTACCCCCGACTACAGTAAGCCCTTTACATTGTATGTTCACGAGAAAGATGGATGTGCGTTATCAGTGTTAACACAGCCTTTTGGCGACAGACCGCGCCCATGCGCATATTTTTCATCAACCTTGGACCCTGTAGCGAGGGCATTGCCAAGCTGTCTGAGAGCAACAGCTGCTGCAGCGATGTCTATTCGACAATCTGCTGGTTTGGTAATGGACAACACATTGATTGTTATGGTTCCACACGCTGTAGACACATTATTAAATAGGACCAAGACACAACACTTGACTAGTGCGCGATTATCAGGTTATGAACTTACACTGTTAGCAAATCACATACACATAAAAAGATGCAATACGCTGAATCCAGCTACATTGTTGCCAATTCCAGCAGACTCAGATGAGATTGAGCAACATGACTGTCTGTTCAGAACAGAAGAAGAGACGAAAGGGAGAGTAGATCTAAAAGATACTCCCCTGACTGAGTGTGATGGCACTTTATGGGTAGATGGTTCATGTTTCAAGCTCCCTAATGGTGACACGACTGCTGCATATGCTATCACGACTTTGCACACGGTCGTGGAAACTGCACGAGTGCCACATAATTCGGCCCAAGCAGCGGAATTAATCGCCCTCACGAGAGCATGTGTGTTATCTGAAGGAATGAGAGTAAATATATACACAGATAGCCAGTACGCCTTTGGCGTGGCTCATAATTTTGGGCGACTGTGGAAAGAGCGTGGGTTCCTGACGTCGCATGGAGCTAAAATTCAGAATGGCAAGTTGGTGAATGATCTCCTTGAGTCACTGACCCTACCGTTGCAAGTTGCGATCATGAAATGCAGTGCGCACAGGAAAGTCACGGATGATGTTGGACATGGAAATGCGTTTGCTGATGAGACCGCGAGAGAAACAGCACAGAATGTGAAGACTAGAATGTATGTTGCAGGCCCCGCAAGATGGGTTAATGATGTGGGAATGTGTGAGAACACAATAGAGAGTGTGAAGTCGCTTCAAGCTGAAGCCACAGAGGAAGAGTTAAGCAAGTGGAGAGAAAGTATGGGTAAGTTGGATGAGAATGGTTGTTGGATTGATCTGACAGAACATAGGCGATGGTTGTTGCCTGATGCATATGTGCTTCCAGTGGTTACTATGGCACATGGAATGGCACATATCAGTACGAAAGGTATATGCAAGTTGTTGGCTCCAGTATGGCAGAATGCTGGGATTCCCAAGTGTGCAGAGAATGTGGACAAGAATTGCATAGTATGCTTGAAGTACAACCCTGGTAGGGGAACCCCAACTCCAGCTGGTCACTTTGCACCCCCATCATGTCCATTCGAAGTTTTGCAGCTGGACTTTATTCACATGGAAAGGTGCAACAACCTGAACTATGTACTGGTGGTTGTTTGTGCTTTCTCAAAATGGATAGAGGCTTATCCTCTGAAAGATAACACTGCCCTATCCACATCCAAAGCCCTTGTGAAGGAATTTTTCCCTAGGTTTGGGATGCCAAGAATGGTGTGGTGTGATAATGGAAGTGAGTTTGTGGGTAAAGTGATGAAGAATGTATGTGAAGGGCTAGGGATAAAGCAGAAGTTCCACGCTGCAAATCACCCCCAATCAGCTGGATTAGTAGAACGCTACAATGGAGCCTTAAAGCTCAAGCTGGCCAAAATCCAGGCGAGCACCGGTCTTAAATGGCCTGACGCTCTGCCTTTAGCACTCCTGTCCACCAGAATGACCATACACTCACGAGTGGGACTTAGTCCCTATGAGGTCGTCTTTGGCCGCCCGGCTAATGTATGGGGCGTGCCAAGACCGGCGAAGTTTAGTGAGATAGAACATCCAGTACTGCTCGATTACCTGTATGATTTGACTGTTAAACTGCGTGTTTTGCACCAACAGGTACATGATACTCTTCCCCAAGCTTCTGAACCTCCTGGACACCCTATCAACCCTGGTACGTGGGTGCTAGTCCGAAATTTCCAGCGCAAGAGCAACGACGCCTCGCTGGATCGGCCCTCATCTCGTTCTTCTTTCGACAAGATCAGCAGTGCGAGTGAAAGGAAAGAAACACTGGATCCATGGTACCCACTGTAAAGTAGTCCCTTTGCCTCTGCCATATGACCAGTGGGTCAAGGAGGGTATCGCCGACTCTGAGACAGACACTGTACCTCGTTTTGTACCATTCAGTGACGCACGCCTAAGAGACACAGTTTCAGACCAAGAGAGTGACAATATTCTGCAGGAAGCTGTGCCACCATCAAATCGACTGGACACCACTGAGCCTGAACTTTTGTTTCAAGACCAAACAGCACCTGGCCGTCTCCGCTATAATTTGAGACCTAGGCCCATGGACAAATAAAGATTTCCTTACTATTTCCTTTTTGACATTTTTTGCTCTCCCATCTGAAGGACTTTCTTGATTTTTTGTTTTTCGAACCACCATCCGGGTTCTGCCGCAGGGTCGTGGTGCCAAGACTTTGGGGTACAGGCCGAAGACGCTAGGTCAACGGTTCTGGTTGGTCTAGGGCGTTTCCCTGGACTGACAGGCGTACTCCTTAGCAGAAGAAACTCATCCACCGCGAGCGGCCCGAGTAGAGGATGGAGTTTTTTAAGATGGAGAGACCGATTGAGGAAATGAACTTTAACGCAAGGATGTGTAGAATTGTAAAAAGTAAATGTTTTGTCTTTTTGTGCCTTTTTACACTGTGTAGTATCATGATGTTTATTGTAGGATTTGTGTTCTTCTCCGCTCAAAAGCCCATTGAACCCACTGAACAGCCTATACCTCTTTCTACTGCCTCCTCTCACTCTTTTCACCCTTTGCCTGAGCACGAACAGACCAGACGATCAGAGTTCGTAAATAACTCGTTTATCCAGCTCTTGCACCAGCACCAACTGGTAATGAATACGACCAATTGCTGGGTGTGTGGGTTAATGCCACATACCATTAACAAGGGTATTCCCTACCTGGTGCTGCCGTATAGTTACAATGGATCGTCATGGGCATTCCAGACCATGTTTCTCTATGCTCTAGATACGTACTCCCCTCGCCAACCGCGTTCCATCAGACCTAGCACCAATAATAAGGCTTTGATGAAAGGAGTTGCCGATATGAGTAGGGATATCGATGCATACTCATCCATTCCCAAAGAAGAGTTGAGACCTTATGTAGGATGGAACGCGACGGGGTATAGTATTAGTCTGGGTGAAAGACAGCGAAAAAGCTCATCTCCAATCTGGGTCGTACCCCACATGGGTCGGTTCTGCTTACAGGGTAATGGTCAGAATCCTAGAGCTCAACTGGGAAGAAGTGACTGTACTGAAACGTACACCTTCCCGTCACAGTTTTCCCCTGCGTTTTTGGCTGCCAAGGGCACATATTTCATCTGTAATGACCGAGCATATACATGGCTGCCCCCTGATTTCTCGGGCACATGTTATATTGCGAACTTGCTACCGCCGACATTTACTGCTGCCTCTGACTATCATAAGACTAGAGTTGTGAGAGGTGTGATTAGTAAGGAGGATACTGCGGGTCAGGAAGCGGGAGACTTCTTCTTGGGTTTCCTGCCGTTTTGGGGACCTATGGTCAATAGTAGGAACCTGAGACAACTGACTCGTGTGGTTGAATCCACCGTCAATGTAACGGCTGGTGCCCTTAGTAATCTGACCGCTGAGCTCCAAGCGGATCGCCTTATGACTCTGCAGAACCGCATGGTTCTAGACGTTATTCTTGCAGACCGCGGTGGGGTATGCAAGGTCATACAATCCAGTTGCTGCATTTTCATACCAGATAATGCTCCAACAGTGTATCAAGCCATCTCCAAACTCCATAAAATATCTGAATCCATACACGTGGATAAGGGAGATTGGTCACTGGTGGGGTGGTTCTGGGAATTGATATCTGCCTGGGGTTGGAAAGTTCTAATGGTCATTGGAATGATCTTAGCCATTCTTTTCCTGTTCTGTCTGTGCATACAGTGTGCTCCTGCGATATGTGGCCTCTGTGCTACCTTATGTGTAAGGAAACCTGTATCGAGGGACGAGCTAAGTAATAGGATGATGCTACAGCAACATCTCCATGACTTTGTGAATATTGACCTAGACTCGGATTAAGATGAGTATAGTGATTGCCTATGTAAGGGCAAAAGGAGGGTCTGTCGTACTTTAATATTCGGGACCGCGTAGGGGACAGGGCCCTACCCCTGTCTATCTTGGTATTAGCAAACCGCAAATGGTAAATGCGGCATGTACGAGTGCTTTATATATCGTTCTAGCTATGAATGCACTGCGTACACGTTATTCTGCTTCACTACGCGGGTTCCATTTTGGTAGCAGTGGCCATCTTGTCATTGCCCTCACATAGGCTATAATGGAGTAAATACGGGCCTCACAGTACATGGGCTTCTCCTTTGACTTCTCTGTGACCTGGGCAGCTGGCTCTGCTGCCCCAGGTCAAACCGGTCTCACGAGCTCCCCTTCCTCCTTCCACCTGTGATTAGCATCAGGGCTTGACCCGTCATAAAACCCTTTCATTCTATACAATCCCCCGGCTAATCTCTTCCACACCTGCTTGTTCCTGCTTTATGACCTGTTTCCCAAAACAGGAGATGCTCATGTTTATTGGGGGGTCTGTTTACATCTGATGTGGGATCTGAACCTTACTGTGTAAATCATTGTGGGCTGGCCGAACTGGAATGTGGGATGGTCATCATGACTCTGCCTTTTCTTTGTAATGTACACTCATATATGGCCGTATCATAAAACCTAGGAATGTATGCTTGAGGCCAGAAAAGGCCTATTTAAAGTGAAGTCCGTTTCCATGATGTTCAGCAGTCTCCTGAGAACATACACGCTGTTGTACTTCTAGGATACCTGTCATTGGTCTGCAGCCAATAAAACGAATCTTTGACTTCACCTAGAAGACTCTGTGTTTCTGTAGGTCCGGAACAGGGTGAAACCCAGAAGTCATAGGGTGTGTGCCCCTGCACCGCTGGGTCTAAAATACCCAGTACTTCATAGTGGCATGGAGAGCACGGGACTCAAGTCTGAGCATACCCGTCCCACTCGGGGTGACAAATGCAAAAACAAAAGTTGATGGTCAGAATGCAGAACAATGTCATACATTCACCCCAGTGCAGAGATCTGGGCCTAAATCCATCGTTTTTTTGCTCACCATGCCATTCCAGTTTGAACCCAGCCATATGCAAATCAGTCTTGACCCTGTGACTCATGGGAACAGTCCAGCCCGCACTGCCAAGCCAGGTCCTCCCTGGACTGGAATAATCATCCTAGGACCGGTTTTGGGGTTTCACCCCTCTTCAGCCAGAATAGTTTGATTCCAGTGGCATGGAGAGCATGGGACTCACGTCTGAGCATACCCGTCCCACTCGGGGTGACACATGCAAAAACAACAGTTGATGGACAGAATGCAGAACAATGTCATACATTCACCCCAGTACAGAGATCTGGGCCTAAATCCCTCGTTTTTTTGCTCACCATGTCATTCCAGTTTGAACCCAGCCATATGCAAATCAGTCTTCACCCTGTGCCTCATGGGAACAGTCCAGCCCAAACTGCCAAGCCAGGTCCTCCCTGGACTGGAATAAGCATTTTAGGACCGGTTTCGGGGTTTCACCCCTTTTCAGGCAGGATAGCTTGATTCCAGTGGCATGGAAAGCACGAGACTCACGTCTGAGCATACCCATCCCACTCGGGGTGAAAAATGCAAAAACAACAGTTGATGGTCAGAATGCAGACCAATGTCATACCTTTACCCCAGTACAGAGATCTGGGCCTCAATCCATCGTTTTTTGCTCACCCTGCCATTCCAGTTTGAACCCAGTCATATGCAAATCAGTCTTGACCCTGTGCCTCATGGGAACAGTCCAGCCCGAACTGCCAAGCCAGGTCCTCCCTGGACTGGAATAAGCATCCTAGGACCGGATTCGGGGTTTCACCCCTCTTCAGCCAGGACAGCTTGATTCCAGTGGCATGGAGAGCACGGGACTTACGTCTGAGCATACCCGTCCCACTCGGGGTGACAAATGCAAAAACAAAAGTAGATGTCAGAATGCAGAACAATGTCATACATTCACCCCAGTACAGAGATCTGGGCCTAAATCCATTGTTTTTTTGCTCACCATGCCATTCCAGTTTGAACCCAGCCATATGCAAATCAGTCTTGACCCTGTGCCTCATGGGAACAGTCCAGCCCGCACTGCCAAGACAGGTCCTCTCCAGACTGGAATAAGCATCCTAGGACCGGTTTCTGGGTTTCACCCCTCGTCCGACTCGGGGTGACAAATGCAAAAACAACAGTTGATGGACAGAATGCAGAACAATGTCATACATTCACCCCAGTACAAAGATCTGTGCCTAAATCCATCGTTCTTTTGCTCAATATGTCATTCCAGTTTGAATCCAGCCATATGCAAATCAGTCTTGATCCTGTGCCTCATGGGAACAGTCCAGCCCGAACTGCCAAGCCAGGTCCTCCCTGGACTGGAATAAGCATCCTAGGACCGGATTCGGGGTTTCACCCCTCCTCAGCCAGGACAGCTTGATTCCAGTGGCATGGAGAGCACGGGACTCACGTCTGAGCATACCCGTCCCACTCGGGGTGACAAATGCAAAAACAAAAGTAGATGGTCAGAATGCAGAACAATGTCATACATTCACCCCAGTACAGAGATCTGGGCCTAAATCCATCGTTTTTTTGCTCACCATGCCATTCCAGTTTGAACCCAGCCATATGCAAATCAGTCTTGACCCTGTGCCTCATGGGAACACTCCAGCCCGAACTGCCAAGCCAGGTCCTCCCTGGACTGGAATAAGCATCCTAGGACCGGTTTCGGGGTTTCACCCCTCTTCAGGCAGGATAGCTTGATTCCAGTGGCATGGAGAGCATGGGACTCACGTCTGAGCATACCCTTCCAACTCGGGGTGAAAAATGCAAAAACAACAGTTGATGGTCAGAATGCAGAACAATGTCATACATTCACCCCAGTACAGAGATCTGGGCCTAAATCCATCGTTTTTTTGCTCACCATGCCATTCCAGTTTGAACCCAGCCATATGCAAATCAGTCTTGACTCTGTGCCTCATGGGAACAGTCCAGCCCGCACTGCCAAGACAGGTCCTCCCTGGACTGGAAGAAGCATCCTAGGACCAGTTTCGGGGTTTCACCCCTCTTCAGCCAGAATAGTTTGATTCCAGTGGCATGGAGAGCACGGGACTCACGGCTGAGCATACTCGTCCCACTCGGGGTGACAAATGCAAAAACAACAGTTGATGGACAGAATGCAGAACAATGTCATACATTCACCCCAGTACAGAGATCTGGGCCTAAATCCATCGTTTTTTTCCTCACCATGTCATTCCAGTTTGAACCCAGCCATATGCAAATCAGTCTTGACCCTGTGCCTCATGGGAACAGTCCAGCCCGAACTGCAAAGCCAGGTCCTCCCTGGACTGGAATGAGCATCCTAGGACCGGTTTCGGGGTTTCACCCCTCTTCAGGCAGGATAGCTTGATTCCAGTGGCATAGGGAGCACGGGACTCACGTCTGAGCATACCCATCCCACTCGGGTTGACAAATGCAAAAACAACAGTTGATGGACAGAATGCAGAAAAATGTCATACATTCACCCCAGTACAGAGATCTGGGCCTAAATTCATTTTTTTTTTGCTCACCATGTCATTCCAGTTTGAACCCAGCCATATGCAAATCAGTCTTGACCCTGAGCCTCATGGGAACAGTCAAGCCCGAACTGCCAAGCCAGGTCCTCCCTGGACTGGAATAAGCATCCTAGGACCGGATTTGGGGTTTCACCCCTCTTCAGCCAGGACAGCTTGATTCCAGTGGCATGGAGAGCACGGGACTCAAGTCTGAGCATACCCGTCCCACTCGGGGTGACAAATGCAAAAACAGCAGTTGATGGTCAGAATGCAGAACAATGTCATACATTTACCCCAGTACAGAGATCTGGGCCTCAATCCATCGTTTTTTGCTCACCATGCCATTCCAGTTTGAACCCAGTCATATGCAAATCAGTCTTGACCCTGTGCCTCATGGAAACAGTCCAGCCCGAACTGCCAAGCCAGGTCCTCCCTGGACTGGAATAAGCATCCTAGGACCGGATTCTGGCTTTCACCCCTCTTCAGCCAGGACAGCTTGATTCCAGTGGCATGGAGAGCACGGGACTTACGTCTGAGCATATCCGTCCCAACTCGGGGTGACAAATGCAAAAACAAAAGTAGATGGTCAGAATGCAGAACAATGTCATACATTCACCCCAGTACAGAGATCTGGGCCTAAATCCATTGTTTTTTTGCTCATAATGCCATTCCAGTTTGAACCCAGCCATATGCAAATCAGTCTTGACCCTGTGCCTCATGGGATCAGTCCAGCCCGCACTGCCAAGACAGGTCCTCCCTAGACTGGAATAAGCATCCTAGGACCGGTTTCTGGGTTTCACCCCTCTTCAGCCAGAATAGTTTGATTCCAGTGGCATGGAGAGCACGGGACTCACGGCTGAGCATACTCGTCCGACTCGGGGTGACAAATGCAAAAACAACAGTTGATGGACAGAATGCAGAACAATGTCATACATTCACCCCAGTACAGAGATCTGGGCCTAAATCCATCGTTTTTTTGCTCACCGTGTCATTCCAGTTTGAACCCAGCCATATGCAAATCAGTCTTGACCCTGTGCCTCATGGGAACAGTCCAGCCCGCACTGCCAAGCCAGGTCCTCCCTGGACTGGAATAAGCATCCTAGGACCGGTTTCGGGGTTTCACCCCTCTTCAGTCAGAATAGTTTGATTCCAGTGGCATGGAGAGCACAGGACTCACATCTGAGCATACCCGTCCCACTCGGGGTGACAAATGCAAAAACAACAGTTGATGGACAGAATGGAGAACAATGTCATACATTCACCCCAGTACAGAGATCTGGGCCTAAATCCATCGTTTTTTTGCTCACCATGTCATTCCAGTTTGAACCCAGCCATATGCAAATCAGTCTTGACCCTGTGCCTCATGGGAACAGTCCAGCCCAAACTGCTAAGCCAGGTCCTCCCTGGACTGGAATAAGCATCCTAGGACCGGTTTCGGGGTTTCACCCCTCTTCAGGCAGGATAGCTTGATTCCAGAAGCATGGAGAGCACGGGACTCACGTCTGAGCATACCCATCCAACTCGGGGTGAAAAATGCAAAAACAACACTTGATGGGCAGAATGCAGAACAATGTCATACATTCACCCCAGTACAGAGATCTGGGCCTAAATCCATCGTTTTTTGCTCACCATGCCATTCCAGTTTGAACCCAGCCATATGCAAATCAGTCTTGACCCTGTGTCTCTTGGGAACAGTCCAGCCCGAACTGCCAAGCCAGGTCCTCCCTGGACTGGAATTAGCATCCTAGGACCGGTTTCGGGGTTTCACCCCTCTTCAGCCAGGATAGCTTGATTCCAGTGGCATGGAGAGCGCGGGACTCACGTCTGAGCATTCCCGTCCCACTCAGGGTGACAAATGCAAAAACTACAGTTGATGGACAGAATGCAGAACAATGTCATACATTCACCCCAGTACAGAGATCTGGGCCTTAATCCATCCATTTTTTGCTCACCATGCCATTCCAGTTTGAACCCAGCCATATGCAAATCAGTCTTGACCCTGTGCCTCATGGGAACAGTCCAGCCCGAACTGCCAAGCCAGGTCCTCCCTGGATTGGAATAAGCATCCCATGACCGGTTTCAGCGTTTCACCCCTCTTCAGGCAGGATAGCTTGATTCCAGTGGCATGGAGAGCACGGGACTCACGTCTGAGCATACCCATCCCACTCGGGGTGACAAATGCAAAAACAACAGTTGATGGACAGAATGCAGAACAATGTCAAACATTCACCCCAGTACAGATATCTGGGCCTTAATCCATCCATTTTTTGCTCACCATGCCATTCCAGATTGAACCCAGCCATATGCAAATCAGTCTTGACCCTGTGCCTCATGGGAACAGTCCTGCCCGAACTGCCAAGCCAGGTCCTCCCTGGACTGGAATAAGCATCCCATGACCGGTTTCGGAGTTTCACCCCTCTTCAGGCAGGATAGCTTGATTCCAGTGGCATGGAGAGCACGGGACTCACGTCTGAGCATACCCGTCCCACTCGGGGTGACAAATGCAAAAACAACAGTTGATGGACAGAATGCAGAACAATGTCATACATTCACCCCAGTACAGAGATCTGGGCCTAAATCCATCGTTTTTTTGCTCACCATGCCATTCCAGTTTGAACCCAGCCATATGCAAATCAGTCTTGACCCTGTGCCTCATGGGAACAGTCCAGCCCGAACTGCCAAGCCAGGTCCTCCCTGGACTGGAATAAGCATCCTAGGAACGGTTTCGGGGTTTCACCCCTCTTCAGCCAGGATAGCTTGATTCCAGTGGCATGGAGAGCACAGGACTCACGTCTGAGCATTCCCGTACCACTCGGGGTGACAAATGGAAAAACAACAGTTGATGGACAGAATGCAGAACAATGTCATACATTCACCCCATTACAGAGCTCTGGGCCTAAATCCATCATTTTTTTGCTCACCATGTCAATCCAGTTTGAACCCAGCCATATGCAAATCAGTCTTGACCCTGTGCCTCATGGGAACAGTCCAGCCCGAACTGCCAAGCCAGGTCCTCCCTGGACTGGAATAAGCATCCTAGGACCGGATTCGGGGTTTCACCCCTCTTCAGCCAGGACAGCTTGATTCCAGTGGCATGGAGAGCACGGGACTCACGTCTGAGCATACCCATCCCACTCGGGGTGACAAATGCAAAAACAAAAGTAGATGGTCAGAATGCAGAACAATGTCATACATTCACCCCAGTACAGAGATCTGGACCTTAATCCATCCATTGTTTCCTCACCATGCCATTCCAGTTTGAACTCAGCCATATGCAAATCAGTCTTGACCCTGTGCCTCATGGGAACAGTCCAGCCCGAACTGCCAAGCCAGGTCCTCCCTGGATTGGAATAAGCATCCCATGACCGGTTTCGGCGTTTCACCCCTCTTCAGGCAGGATAGCTTGATTCCAGTGGCATGGAGAGCACGGGACTCATGTCTGAGCATACCCATCCCACTCGGGGTGACAAATGCAAAAACAACAGTTGATGGACAGAATGCAGAACAATGTCAAACATTCACCCCAGTACAGATATCTGGGCCTTAATCCATCCATTTTTTGCTCACCATGCCATTCCAGATTGAACCCAGCCATATGCAAATCAGTCTTGACCCTGTGCCTCATGGGAACAGTCCAGCCCGAACTGCCAAGCCAGGTCCTCCCTGGACTGGAATAAGCATCCCATGACCGGTTTCGGCGTTTCACCCCTCTTCAGGCAGGATAGCTTGATTCCAGTGGCATGGAGAGCACGGGACTCACGTCTGAGCATACCCGTCCCACTCGGGGTGACAAATGCAAAAACAACAGTTGATGGACAGAATGCAGAACAATGTCATACATTCACCCCAGTACAGAGATCTGGGCCTAAATCCATCGTTTTTTTGCTCACCATGCCATTCCAGTTTGAACCCAGCCATATGCAAATCAGTCTTGACCCTGTGCCTCATGGGAACAGTCCAGCCCGAACTGCCAAGCCAGGTCCTCCCTGGACTGGAATAAGCATCCTAGAACCGGTTTCGGGGTTTCACCCTTCTTCAGGCAGGATAGCTTGATTCCAGTGGCATGGAGAGCACGTGTCTCACGTCTGAGCATACCGATCCCACTCGGGGTGACAAATGCAAAAACAACAGTTGATGGACAGAATGCAGAACAATGTCATACGTTCACACCAGTACAGAGATCTGGGCCTAAATCCATCGTTTTTTTGTTCACCATGCCATTCCAGTTTGAACCCAGCCATATGCAAATCAGTCTTGACCCTGTGCCTCATGGGAACAGTCCAGCCCGAACTGCCAAGCCAGGTCCTCCCTGGACTGGAATAAGCATCCTAGGAACGGTTTCGGGGTTTCACCCCTCTTCAGCCAGGATAGCTTGATTCCAGTGGCATGGAGAGCACAAGACTCACGTCTGAGCATTCCCATACCACTCGGGGTGACAAATGGAAAAACAACAGTTGATGGACAGAATGCAGAACAATGTCATACATTCACCCCATTACAGAGCTCTGGGCCTAAATCCATTATTTTTTTGCTCACCATGCCAATCCAGTTTGAACCCAGCCATATGCAAATCAGTCTTGACCCTGTGCCTCATGGGAACAGTCCAGCCCGAACTGCCAAGCCAGGTCCTCCCTGGACTGGAATAAGCATCCTAGGACCGGATTCGGGGTTTCACCCCTCTTCAGCCAGGACAGCTTGATTCCAGTGGCATGGAGAGCACGGGACTCACGTCTGAGCATACCCATCCCACTCGGAGTGACAAATGCAAAAACAAAAGTAGATGGTCAGAATGCAGAACAATGTCATACATTCACCCCAGTACAGAGATCTGGGCCTATATCCATCATTTTTTTGCTCACCATGCCATTCCAGTTTGAACCCAGCCATATGCAAATCAGTCTTGACCCTGTGCCTCATGGGAACAGTCCAGCCCGCACTGCCAAGCCAGGTCCTCCCTGGACTGGAATAAGCATCCTAGGACCGGTTTCAGGGTTTCACCCCTCTTCAGCCAGAACAGTTTGATTCCAGTGGCATGGAGAGCACGAGACTCACATCTGAGCATACCCATCCCACTCGGGGTGACCAATGAAAAAACAACAGTTGATGGACAGAATGCAGAACAATGTCATACATTCACCCCAGAACAGAGATCTGGGCCTAAATCCATCGTTTTTTTGCTCACCATGTCATTCCAGTTTGAACCCAGCCATATGCAAATCTCTCTTGACCCTGTGCCTCATGGGAACAGTCCGGCCCGAACTACCAAGCCAGGTCCTCCCTGGACTGGAATAAGCATCCTAGGACCGGTTTCAGGGTTTCACCCCTCTTCAGGCAGGATAGCTTGATTCCAGTGGCATGGAGAGCACGGGACTCACATCTGAGCATACCCATCCAACTAGGGGTGAAAAATGTAAAAACAACAGTTGATGGTCAGAATGCAGAACAATGTCATGCATTCACCCCAGTACAGAGATCTGGGCCTAAATCCATCGTTTTTTGCTCACCATGCCATTCCAGTTTGAACCCAGCCATATGCAAATCAGTCTTGACCCTGTGCCTCATGGGAACAGTCCAGCCCGAACTGCCAAGCCAGGTCCTCCCTGGACTGGAATGAGCATCCTAGGACCGGTTTCGGGGTTTCACCCCTCTTCAGGCAGGATAGCTTGATTCCAGTGGCATAGGGAGCATGGGACTCACGTCTGAGCATACCCATACCCATCCCACTCGGGTTGACAAATGCAAAAACAACAGTTGATGGACAGAATGCAGAACAATGTCATACATTCACCCCAGTACAGAGATCTGGGCCTAAATTCATTTTATTTTGCTCACCATGTCATTCCAGTTTGAACCTAGCCATATGCAAATCAGTCTTGACCCTGTGCCTCATGGGAACAGTCCAGCCCGAACTGCCAAGCCAGGTCCTCCCTGGACTGGAATAAGCATCCTAGGACCGGATTTGGGGTTTCACCCCTCTTCAGCCAGGACAGCTTGATTCCAGTGGCATGGAGAGCACGGGACTCAATCTTGGCATACCCGTCCCACTCGAGGTGACAAATGCAAAAACAAAAGTTGATGGTCAGAATGCAGAACAATGTCATACATTCACCCCAATACAGAGATCTGGGCCTAAATCCATCGTTTTTTTGCTCACCATGTCATTCCAGTTTGAACCCAGCCATATGCAAATCAGTCTTGACCCTGTGCCTCATGGGAACAGTCCAGCCCGAACTGCCAAGCCAGGTCCTCCCTGGACTGGAATAAGCATCCTAGGACCGGTTTCGGGGTTTCACCCCTCTTCAGCCAGGATAGCTTGATTCCAGTGGCATGGAGAGCACGGGAGTCAAGGCTGATCATACCCATCCCACTCGGAGAGAAAAATGCAAAAACAACAGTTGATGGTCAGAATGCAGAACAATGTCATACATTCACCCCAGTACAGAGATCTGGGCCTAAATCCATCGTTTTTTTGCTCACCATGCCATTCCAGTTTGAACCCAGTCATATGCAAATCAGTCTTGACCCTGTGCCTCATGGGAACAGTCCAGCCCGAACTGCCAAGCCAGGTCCTCCCTGGACTGGAATAAGCATCCTAGGACCGGATTCGGAGTTTCTCCCCTTTTCAGCCAGGACAGCTTGATTCCAGTGGCATGGAGAGCACGGGACTTACGTCTGAGCATACCCGTCCCACTCGGGGTGACAAATGCAAAAACAAAAGTAGATAGTCAGAATGCAGAACAATGTCATACATTCACCCCAGTACGGAGATCTGGGCCTATATCCATCGTTTTTTTGCTCACCATGCCATTCCAGTTTGAACCCAGCCATATGCAAATCAGTCTTGACCATGTGCCTCATGGGAACAGTCCAGCCCGCACTGCCAAGACAGGTCCTCCCTAGACTGGAATAAGCATCCTAGGACCGGTTTCTGGGTTTCACCCCTCTTCAGCCAGAATAGTTTGATTCCAGTGGCATGGAGAGCACGGGACTCACGGCTGAGCATACTCGTCCGACTCGGGGTGACAAATGCAAAAACAACAGTTGATGGACAGAATGCAGAACAATGTCATACATTCACCCCAGTACAGAGATCTGGGCCCAAATCCATCGTTTTTTTGCTCATCATGTCATTCCAGTTTGAACCCAGCCATATGCAAATCAGTCTTGACCCTGTGCCTCATGGGAACAGTCCAGCCCGCACTGCCAAGCCAGGTCCTCCCTGGACTGGAATAAGCATCCTAGGACCGGTTTCGGGGTTTCACCCCTCTTCAGCCAGAATAGTTTGATTCCAGTGGCATGGAGAGCACGGGACTCACGTGTGAGCATACTCGTCCCACTCGGGGTGACAAAGGCAAAAACAACAGTTGATGGACATAATGCAGAACAATGTCATACATTCACCCCAGTACAGAGATCTGGGCCTAAATCCATCGTTTTTTTGCTCAGCATGTCATTCCAGTTTGAACCCAGCCATATGCAAATCAGTCTTGACCCTGTGCCTCATGGGAACAGTCCAGCCCGAACTGCCAAGCCAGGTCCTCCCTGGACTGGAATAAGCGTCCTAGGACCGGTTTCGGGGTTTCACCCCTCTTCAGGCAGGATAGCTTGATTCCAGTGGCATGGAGAGCACGGGACTCACGTCTAAGCATACCCATCCAACTCAGGGTGAAAAATGCAAAAACAACAGTTGATGGTCAGAATGCAGAACAATGTCATACATTCACCCCAGTACAGAGATCTGGGCCTAAATCCATCGTTTTTTTGCTCACCATGCCATTCCAGTTTGAACCCAGCCATATGCAAATCAGTCTTGACCCTGTGACTCATAGGAACAGTCCAGCCCGATCTGCCAAGCCAGGTTGTCCCTGGACTGGAATAAGCATCCTAGGACCGGTTTCGGGGTTTCACCCCTCTTCAGCCAGGATAGCTTGATTCCAGTTGCATGGAGAGCGCGGGACTCACGTCTGAGCATTCCCGTCCCACTCAGGGTGACAAATTCAAAAACAACAGTTGATGGACAGAATGCAGAACAATATCATACATTCACCCCAGTACAGAGATCTGGGCCTAAATCCATCGTTTTTTTGCTCACCATGTCATTCCAGTTTGAACCCAGCCATATGCAAATCAGTCTTGACCCTGTGCCTCATGGGAACAGTCCAGCCCAAACTGCCAAGCCAGGTCCTCCCTGGACTGGAATAAGCATTTTAGGACCGGTTTCGGGGTTTCACCCCTTTTCAGGCAGGATAGCTTGATTCCAGTGGCATGGAAAGCACGAGACTCACGTCTGAGCATACCCATCCCACTCGGGGTGAAAAATGCAAAAACAACAGTTGATGGTCAGAATGCAGAACAATGTCATACATTCACCCCAGTACAGAGATCTGGGCCTAAATCCATCGTTTTTTGCTCACCATGCCATTCCAGTTTGAGCCCAACCATATGCAAATCAGTCTTGACCCTGAGCCTCATAGGAACAGTCCAGCCCGAACTGCCAAGCTAGGTCCTCCCTGGAGTGAAATGAGCATCCTAGGACCGGTTTCGGGGTTTCACCCCTCTTCAGGCAGGATAGCTTGATTCCAGTGGCATAGGGAGCACGGGACTCACGTCTGAGCATACCCATCCCACTCGGGTTGACAAATGCAAAAACAACAGTTGATGGACAGAATGCAGAACAATGTCATACATTCACCCCAGTACAGAGATCTGGGCCTAAATTCATTTTTTTTTGCTCACCATGTCATTCCAGTTTGAACCCAGCCATATGCAAATCAGTCTTGACCCAGTGCCTCATGGGAACAGTCCAGCCCGAACTGCCAAGCCAGGTCCTCCCTGGACTGGAATAAGCATCCTAGGACCGGATTTGGGGTTTCACCCCTCTTCAGCCAGGACAGCTTGATTCCAGTGGCATGGAGAGCACGGGACTCAAGTCTGAGCATACCCGTCCCACTCGGGGTGACAAATGCAAAAACAATAGTTGATGGTCAGAATGCAGAACAATGTCATACATTCACCCCAGTACAGAGATCTGGGCCTAAATCCATCGTTTTTTTGCTCACCATGCCATTCCAGTTTGAACCCAGCCATATGCAAATCATTCTTGACCCTGTGACTCATGGGAGCAGTCCAGCCCGCACTGCCAAGCCAGGTCCTCCCTGGACTGGAATAAGCATCGTAGGACCGGTTTCGGGGTTTCACCCCTCTTCAGCCAGAATAGTTTGATTCCAGTGGCATGGAGAGCACGGGACTCACGTCTGAGCATACCCGTTCCACTCGGGGTGACACATGCAAAAACAACAGTTGATGGACAGAATGCAGAACAATGTCATACATTCACCCCAGTACAGAGATCTGGGCCTAAATCCATCGTTTTTTTGCTCACCATGTCATTCCAGTTTGAACCCAGCCATATGCAAATCAGTCTTGACCCTGTGCCTCATGAGAACAGTCCAGCCCAAACTGCCAAGCCAGGTCCTCCCTGGACTGGAATAAGCATTTTAGGACCGGTTTCGGGGTTTCACCCCTTTTCAGGCAGGATAGCTTGATTCCAGTGGCATGGAAAGCACAAGACTCACGTCTGAGCATACCCATCCCACTCGGGGTGAAAAATGCAAAAACAACAGTTGATGGTCAGAATGCAGAACAATGTTGTTAGAAATGGGGGTCTCTAGTTGGCAATGGCTGGCCACTGTCCAAGTAGGGACCCTTCTTCCTAAGTCAGAGTAAGCAGCCTACACCCTTTGACAACCCCTGCTCAACCCTGTGGTAACGTAGCACGAGCAGCTAGGCTTATCTCAGAGGCAGTGTGTTAAGCATTTATGACCATACACAGTAATATAATGAGGAACACTACAAATGGACACCACTCAAGTAGTTATGAAAAATAGGTATTTTTATATAGACTTAATCACAAGACCAATAACAGTAAAAATCCTCAATACGATAAAAATATAATTACTTTAGAAATGCTGCAAAAATAGTTCAAGGTGCACAGAAGGATGTTTAGTTCAAGGCAGTGGTCTCTGCGACCCTTTTACTCACAAAGTATCTGGTTCCTGGAGCAAAGCAACAAAAATGTCGCTAAGGAGCTGTAGCGATAAATTTCCTCCCGCTAACCAGCGATGCGTTGAATCCTTACCGCAAGGGAGGATGATGCGCTGGGTTGCGGGCAGGACAAAGCGACAAACTTCTTCACGCTAAGCCGGTGATACGATGAAATTCTTGGCGCGAAGGGAGGAAGATGCACCGGGCCTGTGCGTGTGCGATCGTGCTGCGATGACGAAAATGGCGCTCCGCGAGGGAGCGACGATCCGGATGCGATGCGGGGAAAATGGCGAACGCTCTGCGTCCGCGCTGCGATGATCCTGTTGCGATGATTTTCAGATAGCGGGTGTTTTCGGGCCCACTGACAAATGATGCGATCTTCTTGGGGATAGCGAGCACTAGGCGACAGCGGAGCGGCGATTTTCCTCACGCTCACCAGCTGCAGCGGCTCGCTAACGGGGGTTAGCGACGATTTTCAGCGCTCTCTTCTCAGCAGTAGAAATAGAGGCCCTGGAACACACAGGAGCCTCACCTGCAGATAGTAATCCTCGCTGGGAGGAAACAGGAGGCTGATGGTGTAGTCTGATGTGCCTGAGACTCCAGCAGGAGGCTAGCTCTCTCCTAGCCCTTGGGTAGTTGCTGTAGCAAAAGAAATAAAAGTCCAATCAAAGTTCCTTTCCTCTTCTTGAAGTCCAGTAGTAACAGCTGCAGGCCAGTCCCAGAAACAGCACACAAGCACAAGGACAGTCCTTCTCCTGCAGATTCCTGTAGCCACACGGACAGAGGTTCTTCTTGTTATCCAGGAGCAATACAAATTGTAGGGGTTTGTGCACAAATATTTATACCCCCAAAGTCTTTGTTCTTAGGGGTCCCAAGCCACTGAACCCAACCAGAACCAGTTTTGCCCAGCCCTGGAGCACTTTGTTGATCAGGCTGCATCCTTCCTTTCAGAAAGAGGGGGTCTGCCTCAGACGCACAGTGGGAGGTGGAGCCAGCTTTCACCTTGCCAGGCACAGCCCTATTCAAGTGCAGGAGCTACCCCTCCCCTCACACCTAGGCAGGTCGCTCTATTCAACCCAGGTCTGACTCAGCCTGCCCTGTCCCTCCAAAACCAGACAGCCAATACACATAATAGCAGAGCAACTGGAAGGCTTAGGCAAGAAAGTACCTATACTCTAAAAGTGGTAGTTTCAAACACAGAATATAAAAATAACCTTCACTAAAAGATGTATTTTAATATTCTGAGCTCAGGCATACTAGATTCGTTTTCCTACCATGTTCTGTGGGTCAGTTAGGACTATAGGATGTAATAGCCCAGACCTCCCATTCTGGCCTATGGAGAACAGGTAGCCTTACAGTAGTGAAAAACGAAATTGGGTGTAATTCACTACTAGGACATGCTACATACAACAGGGCATGTCCTACCTTACACATACAATGCGCCCTATCATAAGGGGGGCTTACATGATGCCAAGGGAAGGTTTTAGGGGCTGGGAAGGGGTGCACTTCACAGCCAAGATGGCAGTTCTGGACTGCACGCAGACACTGCAGTGGCAGGTCTGAGACACAATTTACAAGCTGCTTCTGTGGGTGGCACAAACCAGTGCTGCGGCCCACCAGCAGCATTCGGTTTACCAGCCCTGGGCACACACCGGCCACGCTACTAGGGACTAACAGGTAAACTGAATAAGCCAATCATGGATGTACCAATTCATATGTCATCTTTACAAAGGGAGCATTCGCGCTGTGGCACTGAATGGCAGCGGCACAGCGCCCAGAGCATCGATAACCAGCAAAAACAGAGGAGACACAGCGAAAAAAGGAAGGGAGACTCACGCCAATGGTGCCAGGTCTAACACGCGTCCCCTCCAGCTGAAATGTGGGGAGAACTACCCATCCCCTTGGGAGTTCTCTTCACTAAGGCAGAAAAATCTGGACAGACCATCAGCATTGGCGTGTTCTGTACCAGGGCGATGTTCCACCGTAAAGTCCATACCCTGTAGGGAAATGGACCACCTTAACAACTTGGGATTCTCACCCCTCATCTGCATCAACCATCTGAGGGGCCTGTGGTCTGTCTGAACCCGGAAGTGAGTCCCAAAAAGGTATGGTCTCAGCTTCTTCAGTGCCCAGACCACAGCAAATGCCTCACGCTCAATTGCACTCCACTTCTGTTCCCGTGGAAGTAACCTCCTACTGATGAAGGCTACGGGTTGGTCTAGTCCCTCCTTATTCATCTGTGACAGAACAGCCCCCACCCCATGCTCTGAAGCGTCTGTCTGGACAATAAATTCCTTAGCAAAGTTGGGCGCCAGGAGCACGGGCGCTGTACACATGGCAGTTTTGAGGGCATCGAAAGCTTTCTGACAGGTGTCAGTCCAGTTCACAATCTTGGGCTGCTTCTTGGAAGTCAGCTCAGTCAAGGGGGCAACGATGCTGCCATACCCCTTGACAAACCTCCTGTAATAACCCGTGAGTCCTAAGAAGGCCCTCACCTGGGTCTGGGTCCTTGGGGGCTCCCACGCCAGGATCGTTTCAATCTTGGGCTGTAGAGGTGCCACCTGGCCACTCCCTACCTGGTGTCCTAAGTACACCACCGAACCCTGCCCAATCTGGCACTTACTGGCCTTGATTGTGAGGCCTGCTCTGCGCAGCGCCATCAACACTTCCCAGAGGTGGTGTAAGTGGTCCTCCCACGAGGAACTGAATACTGCAATGTCATCCAGGTAGGCGGCACTGAAATCCTCCAACCCAGCCAACACCTGATTGACCAACCTCTGGAAGGTGGCAGGGGCATTCTTCATTCCAAAGGGCATCACACGGAACTGGTAGTGCCCGTCTGGGGTGGAGAATGCTGACCTCTCCTTTGCCCCATCAGTTAAGGCGATCTGCCAGTACCCAGACGTTAGATCAAACGTGCTGAGGTACCGGGCAGCCCCTAACCGATCTATGAGCTCATCAGCTCTGGGGATGGGGTGCGTGTCGGTCCTCGTGACCGAATTGAGACCTCGATAGTCCACACAGAACCTAAGTTCTGGAGTGTCACCAGGCGCTGCAGCTTTTGGTACCAAGACCACGGGGCATGGGGTCCAGGGGCTGCTAGAGGACTCAATCACCCCTAGAGCAAACATTTTGGAGACCTCCTCCTTGATGTAGGCCCTTACCCGGTCAGTCACTTGGTAAGCCTTGTGCTTGACAGGAGGACTGTCCCCGGTGTCCACCTCATGGACGCACCAGTCAGTGACACCAGGCACCAGGGAAAATAAATCAGGGAATTGCCCCAACAGCTGGCAGCAATCTAACTGTTGCTCAGGGGTCAGTGTGGTGGAGAGGACCACACCCTCCACTGACCCATCCTTTTCTCCTGCACACAGGAGGTCAGGAAGAGGCTCACTTTCCTCCTCCATCCCTGCATCTGTGGCAAGGAGCATGCCCACTTCAGACCTCTCAAAGTGGGGCTTCAGGCGATTCACATGCAGGACCCGCAGGAGGTTCCTGGGAGATTTAAAGTCCACCAAATAGGTAACTTGACTTTTGCGCTCCACCGCCTCAAAGGGACCGGTCCACTTATCTTGGAGCGCACAAGGCTCCACTGGGGCCAGTACCCAAACCTTCTGACCAGGTTGAAATTCGACCAGAGTGGCATTCTGGTCGTGCCAACGTTTCATCTCCTCCTGGCTGGCTTCCAGATTTGCCTCAGCAATTTTTCTGAAACGCCGAGTTTGGTTCCTGAAGGCCAGGATGTAGCTAAATACATCCTGGGGAGGTTTCCTGGGAGATTGCTCCCAGCCTTCCTTGACCAAACTCAGAGGTCCTCTTACCGGATGGCCATAGAGCAGTTCAAAGGGACTGAACCCTAAGGACTTCTGTGGCACTTCACGGTATGCAAACAACAGGCATGGCAAGAGGACGTCCCACTTACGCCCCAGGGGCTCTTCTAGGCCCATGATCATGCCCTTCAAGGTCCGGTTGAATCTCTCAACCAGACCGTTACCCTGGGGGTGGTAAGGAGTGGTGAACTTGTAAGTCACCCCACTTCCTTCCACAGTGACTTCATATACTGGGAGATGAAGTTGGTCCCCCTGTCGCTCACCACCTCTCTGGGGAACCCCACACGGGAGAAGATCTCCATCAGTGCACGTCCCACCACGGGGGCCGTCACTGTCCTGAGCGGGATGGCTTCAGGGTACCGGGTGGCATGGTCCACCAAGACCAGGATGTACCTGTTGCCCATGGCTGTCTTGGGGTCCAGAGGCCCCACAATGTCGATGCCCACTCGCTCGAATGGGGTGCTAACAACTGGGAAGGGTTGGAGTGGGGCTTTGATCTTCCCCCCCCCCTCTTCCCACTTGCCTGGCAAGTCTCACAGGTCCTACAATACGTATCTGAAATCTTGCGCATCTGGGGCCAATAAAAGTGGGTGACCAGCCTTTCAAAGGTCTTAGTCTGCCCCAGATGTCCTGCCAATGGGATGTCATGAGCCAACCCAAGTAGGAAGGTTCTGAAGCACTCGGGTACCACCAGCACACGGGCTGACCCCGGTTCAGCAACCTTAGGCTCGCTATACAGGAGACTGTTCTCCCAATAAATCAGATGTGAACCGGACACATCACCTGCTGCCTGGGCTGCTGCCTGTTGCCGCATACCCTCAAGAGAGGGGCAAGTTCTCTGCTGTTCACAAAACTCCTCCCTGGTGGGCCCCCCTTCCTGCTGCCACTGGGTCAGCTCAGGCAGGTCCCCCAGGTCGGTACTCTGCTCCCCGGTAGGCTCCAGGGCATCCCCCTCCGGGTCTGCTCCCTCCTGGGCCGTGGGAACCAAGGGGGCCGGTTTCCCGCGCCCCCTGCCCCCTCCCTCTAAGGCAGGGATCTGGGCCATATTCTCAGGCTCCAGGTCTTTCTCAATACTCTCTTTGGCTGCCATGGACCGAGTGGTAGCACATGCCCACTCAGGCAGTCCCAACATTTGCAAGTGAGCTCTCTTCTCCACCGTAGCCCACGGGGAGTTCTCCAAATCATTGCCCAACAGACAGTCCACAGGCATGGCGGGCCTCACAGCCACCTGAAGAGTTCCTGAGACCCCCCCCCACTCAAAGGGAACCTGAGCCACCTCACAGTGGCTCTCTGTGTTGTCTGCAGACACTACTGGGTAGAATGCATGGGGTACAACCTGCTCTTTGGACACCAACCGGGAGCTGACAGCAGTTACACTGGCTCCTGTGTCCCTCAGAGCCTCCACTCTATGGCCATTGATGGTTACCCACTGCCGGTATTTTTTTGTGTTATCAGGCAGTGCAGGCTTCGGAACCATTTCAAAGTCTCCTAGTGAGACAAGGGTCAACTCTACGGGGTCCCACCCACCGGGGGCACCCATCTCCTCTTCCCCCAGGGCTACACTAGCAAGCTGGCGGGGCGGTGCACGGGGTGGTGCAGGAGTATCCTTTTGGGGACACTGGGGGTCAAAGTATCTGTGGCCCACCTGGCCACACTTAAAACAAGTAGGGGGCCTCCTTGGAACAGGATTACCTGTTGGAGGCACCGGCTTCTTATCTGGGGGAGGCTGGGATACCACTGCCTGGTTCCCTTGGGAATTATCTTGGGGCCCTCGGTGGAACTCCCTTGGTTTACCCCTGTCCCCCCCACCTCTCTGCTGGGGACCCTGCCCACCTTTGGCGAAGTCTCCCACTGGACCCTTGCGAACCCGGGTGCTCACCCAGCGGTCCGCCTCCTCAGCAAGCTTCCTAGGGTTAGTCAGCTTGCAATCTATCAGATGCTGGCGTAGCTCAGGAAAACAGTTACTAGAAAAATGCTCCCATGCAGTCAAGTCATACAGTTGCTCAAAAGTTTCTACTTTGCTGCCTTTTACCCAGCGCTCCATTGCTCTGCCAAAAAAAGACACATATTCTACCCACGTGGTACCCTCTATCTTCTTGCAAGTTCTAAATCTCTGCCTGTACATTTCGGGGGTCAAACCATAGCGGGTAATCAAAGCTTCCTTCATGTGGGCATAAATCATTCTACTTTCTGGGGGTAGGTCCAACAAGGTATCCCTCCCCTCACTCACAAAGCTTCCCCACAACCCCGCTCCCCAATCCTTCTCAGGGACCCGGTGGAACACCATAGCTAATTCATAAGCGGCAAACCATTGCCCAATATCCTCACTTTTATGAAAATCCTTAATAACCTCTTTAGGTATATACACTCTACTCTCATTATGCACTGCCGGTATGCTGCCACCAGAGGGGGACATCTCAATACTCTTGGCCTTAATCTCCAACTCCCTCAAAATTCTCTCATGTTCAAATTTCATCTTCATTATCTCAACTTCCAACTTCTTATTCTCTAGGTCTCTCTGACCATCCAATTTAAGCTTAGCCATCTCCATATTATGCCGCCTATCTCTCTCCCTGTCCTCCATCTCTTCTGGAGTCAGGCCCCTTGAGGACACACTAGTGCCCGGGCTGGAAACTGCTTTGTCCCCTACCAAATCTACAATTTCGTCCTGCCGCTCTCCTGCATCCTCTCCTCCCTCCACAGGCTCTTCTACATTCTTTGGGGCATCCCTGGCTTCTAACCAGGCCTTCAGCGCCTTGTAATACTCTTCCCTTTTAGTGAGACCTGTGATAGGGACTGTGAAGCGTTTGCAAAAATATTTGAGCTGCTTGGCATTGTCGGTGTCTAATTTCTCTTCTTCCCAGGAGAGATCCTCAGAGGCATTGGATCTGGGCTTGGCCATTGTAATAATAACTGGCAATATCGATCAAAAATAGAATCAAAAATCTCAAAAACGTACGTGGTTGTGTTATGGTCTGCACTCACTAGTAGTGTACACTATAATTACTGTATGCAATCATAAATGCAAGTCCAGATCCTCACCGCTGACCACCAATGTTAGAAATGGGGGTCTCTAGTTGGCAATGGCTGGCCACTGTCCAAGTAGGGACCCTTCTTCCTAAGTCAGAGTAAGCAGCCTACACCCTTTGACAACCCCTGCTCAACCCTGTGGTAACGTAGCACGAGCAGCTAGGCTTATCTCAGAGGCAGTGTGTTAAGCATTTATGACCATACACAGTAATATAATGAGGAACACTACAAATGGACACCACTCAAGTAGTTATGAAAAATAGGTATTTTTATATAGACTTAATCACAAGACCAATAACAGTAAAAATCCACAATACGATAAAAATATAATTACTTTAGAAATGCTGCAAAAATAGTTCAAGGTGCACAGAAGGATGTTTAGTTCAAGGCAGTGGTCTCTGCGACCCTTTTACTCACAAAGTATCTGGTTCCTGGAGCAAAGCAACAAACATGTCGCTAAGGAGCTGTAGCGATAAATTTCCTCCCGCTAACCAGCGATGCGTTGAATCCTTACCGCAAGGGAGGATGATGCGCTGGGTTGCGGGCAGGACAAAGCGACAAACTTCTTCACGCTAAGCCGGTGATGCGATGAAATCCTTGCCGCGAAGGGAGGATGATGCACCGGGCCTGTGCGTGTGCGATCGTGCTGCGATGACGAAAATGGCGCTCCGCGAGGGAGCGACGATCCGGATGCGATGCGGGGAAAATGGCGAACGCTCTGCGTCCGCGCTGAGATGATCCTGTTGCAATGATTTTCAGATAGCGGGCATTTTCGGGCCCGCTGACAAATGATGCGATCTTCTTGGGGATAGCGAGCACTCGGCGACAGCGGAGCGGCGATTTTCCTCACGCTCACCAGCTGCAGCGGCTCGCTAACGGGGGTTAGCGACGATTTTCAGCGCTCTCTTCTCAGCAGTAGAAATAGAGGCCCTGGAACACACAGGAGCCTCACCTGCAGATAGTAATCCTCGCTGGGAGGAAACAGGAGGCTGATGGTGGAGTCTGATGTGCCTGAGACTCCAGCAGGAGGCTAGCTCTCTCCTAGCCCTTGGGTAGTTGCTGTAGCAAAAGAAATAAAAGTCCAATCAAAGTTCCTTTCCTCTTCTTGAAGTCCAGTAGTAACAGCTGCAGGCCAGTCCCAGAAACAGCACACAAGCACAAGGACAGTCCTTCTCCTGCAGATTCCTGTAGCCACACGGACAGAGGTTCTTCTTGTTATCCAGGAGCAATACAAATTGTAGGGGTTTGTGCACAAATATTTATACCCCCAAAGTCTTTGTTCTTAGGGGTCCCAAGCCTCTGAACTCAGCCAGAACCAGTTTTGCCCAGCCCTGGAGCACTTTGTTGATCAGGCTGCATCCTTCCTTTCAGAAAGAGGGGGTCTGCCTCAGACGCACAGTGGGAGGTGGAGCCAGCTTTCACCTTGCCAGGCACAGCCCTATTCAAGTGCAGGAGCTACCCCTCCCCTCACACCTAAGCAGGTCGCTCTATTCAACCAAGGTCTGACTCAGCCTGCCCTGTCCCTCCAAAACCAGACAGCCAATACACATAATAGCAGAGCAACTGGAAGGCTTAGGCAAGAAAGTACCTATACTGTAAAAGTGGTAGTTTCAAACACAGAATATAAAAATAACCTTCACTAAAAGATGTATTTTAATATTCTGAGCTCAGGCATACTAGATTCGTTTTCCTACCATGTTCTGTGGGTCAGTTAGGACTATAGGATGTAATAGCCCAGACCTCCCATTCTGGCCTATGGAGAACAGGTAGCCTTACAGTAGTGAAAAACGAAATTGGGTGTAATTCACTACTAGGACATGCTATATACAACAGGGCATGTCCTACCTTACACATACAATGCGCCCTATCATAAGGGGGGCTTACATGATGCCAAGGGAAGGTTTTAGGGGCTGGGAAGCGGGTGCACTTCACAGCCAAGATGGCAGTTCTAGACTGCACGCAGACACTGCAGTGGCAGGTCTGAGACACACTTTACAAGCTGTTTCTGTGGGTGGCACAAACCAGTGCTGCGGCCCACCAGCAGCATTCGGTTTACCAGCCCTGGGCACACACCGGCCACGCTACTAGGGACTAACAGGTAAACTGAATAAGCCAATCATGGATGTACCAATTCATATGTCATCTTTACAAAGGGAGCATTCGCGCTGTGGCACTGAATGGCAGCGGCACAGCGCCCAGAGCATCTATAACCAGCAAAAACAGAGGAGACACAGCGAAAAAAGGAAGGGAGACTCACGCCAATGGTGCCAGGTCTAACAAATGTCATACATTTACCCCAGTACAGAGATCTGGGCCTCAATCCATCGTTTTTTGCTCACCATGCCATTCCAGTTTGAACCCAGTCATATGCAAATCAGTCTTGACCCTGTGCCTCATGGGAACAGTCCAGCCCGAACTGCCAAGCCAGGTCCTCCCTGGACTGGAATAAGCATCCTAGGACCGGATTCGGAGTTTCTCCCCTCTTCAGCCAGGACAGCTTGATTCCAGTGGCATGGAGAGCACGGGACTTACGTCTGAGCATACCCGTCCCACTCGGGGTGACAAACGCAAAAACAAAAGTAGATGGTCAGAATGCAGAACAATGTCATACATTCACCCCAGTACTGAGATCTGGGCCTATATGCATCGTTTTTTTGCTCACCATGCCATTCCAGTTTGAACCCAGCCATATGCAAATCAGTCTTGACCCTGTGCCTCATGGGAACAGTCCAGCCCGCACTGCCAAGACAGGTCCTCCCTAGACTGGAATAAGCATCCTAGGACCGGTTTCTGGGTTTCACCCCTCTTCAGCCAGAATAGTTTGATTCCAGTGGCATGGAGAGCACGGGACTCACGGCGGAGCATACTCGTCCGACTCGGGGTGACAAATGCAAAAACAACAGTTGATGGACAGAATGCAGAACAATGTCATACATTCACCCCAGTACAGAGATCTGGGCCTAAATCCATCGTTTTTTTGCTCAACATGTCATTCCAGTTTGAACCCAGCCATATGCAAATCAGTCTTGACCCTGTGCCTCATGGGAACAGTCCAGCCCACACTGCCAAGCTAGGTCCTCCACGGACTGGAATAAGCATCCTAGGACCGGTTTCGGGGTTTCACCCTTCTTCAGCCAGAAAAGTTTGATTCCAGTGGCATGGAGAGCACGGGACTCATGTGTGAGCATACTCGTCCCACTCGGGGTGACAAATGCAAAAACAACAGTTGATGGTCAGAATGCAGAACAATGTCATACATTTACCCCAGTACAGAGATCTGGGCCTCAATCCATCGTTTTTTGCTCACCATGCCATTCCAGTTTGAACCCAGTCATATGCAAATCAGTCTTGACCCTGTGCCTCATGGGAACAGTCCAGCCTGAACTGCCAAGCCAGGTCCTCCCTGGACTGGAATAATCATCCTAGGACCGGATTCGGGGTTTCACCCCTCTTCAGCCAGGACAGCTTGATTCCAGTGGCATGGAGAGCACGGGACTTACGTCTGAGCATACCGATCCCACTCGGGGTGACAAATGCAAAAACAAAAGTAGATGGTCAGAATGCAGAACAATGTCATACATTCACCCCAGTACAGAGATCTGGGCCTAAATCCATCGTTTTTTTGCTCACCATGTCATTCCAGTTTGAACCCAGCCATATGCAAATCAGTCTTGACCCTGTGCCTCATGGGAACAGTCCAGCCCAAACTGCCAAGCCAGGTCCTCCCTGGACTGGAATAAGCATCCTAGGCCCGGTTTCGGGGTTTCACCCCTCTTCAGGCAGGATAGCTTGATTCCAGTAGCATGGAGAGCACGGGACTCACATCTGAGCATACCCATCCAACTCGGGGTGAAAAATGCAAAAACAACAGTTGATGGTCAGAATGCAGAACAATGTCATGCATTCACCCCAGTACAGAGATCTGGGCCTAAATCCATCGTTTTTTGCTCACCATGCCATTCCAGTTTGAACCCAGCCATATGCAAATCAGTCTTGACCCTGTGCCTCATGGGAACAGTCCAGCCCGAACTGCCAAGCCAGGTCCTCCCTGGACTAGAATGAGCATCCTAGGACCGGTTTCGGGGTTTCACCCCTCTTCAGGCAGGATAGCTCGATTCCAGTGGCATAGGGAGCATGGGACTCACGTCTGAGCATACCCATACCCAACCCACTCGGGTTGACAAATGCAAAAACAACAGTTGATGGACAGAATGCAGAACAATGGCATACATTCACCCCAGTACAGAGATCTGGGCCTTAATCCATCCATTTTTTGCTCACCATGCCATTCCAGTTTGAACCCAGCCATATGCAAATCAGTCTTGACCCTGTGCCTCATGGGAACAGTCCAGCCCGAACTGCCAAGCCAGGTCCTCCCTGGATTGGAATAAGCATCCCATGACCGGTTTCGGCGTTTCATCCCTCTTCAGGCAGGATAGCTTGATTCCAGTGGCATGGAGAGCACGGGACTCACGTCTGATCATACCCGTCCCACTCGGGGTGACAAATGCAAAAACAAAAGTAGATGGTCAGAATGCAGAACAATGTCATACATTCACACCAGTACAGAGATCTGGGCCTAAATCCATCGTTTTTTTGCTCACCATGCCATTCCAGTTTGAACCCAGCCATATGCAAATCAGTCTTGACCCTGTGCCTCATGGGAACAGTCCAGCCCGAACTGCCAAGCCAGGTCCTCCCTGGATTGGAATAAGCATCCTAGGACCGGTTTCGGGGTTTCACCCCTCTTCAGGCAGGATAGCTTGATTCCAGTGGCATGGAGAGCATGGGACTCATGTCTGAGCATACCCATCCAACTCGGGGTGAAAAATGCAAAAACAAAAGTAGATGGTCAGAATGCAGAACAATGTCATACATTCACCCCAGTACATAGATCTGGGCCTAAATCCATCGTTTTTTTGCTCACCATGCCATTCCAGTTTGAACCCAGCCATATGCAAATCAGTCTTGACCCTGTGCCTCATGGGAACAGTCCAGCCCGAACTGCCAAGCCAGGTCCTCCCTGGACTGGAATAAGCATCCTAGGACCGGATTCGGGGTTTCACCCCTCTTCAGCCAGGACAGCTTGATTCCAGAGGCATGGAGAGCAAGGGACTCATGTCTGAGCATACCCGTCCCACTCGGGGTGACAAATGCAAAAACAAAAGTAGATGGTCAGAATGCAGAACAATGTCATACATTCACCCCAGTACAGAGATCTGGGCCTAAATCCATCGTTTTTTTGCTCACCATGCCATTCCAGTTTGAACCCAGCAATATGCAAATCAGTCTTGACTCTGTGCCTCATGGGAACAGTCCAGCCCGCACTGCCAAGACAGGTCCTCCCTGGACTGGAATAAGCATCCTAGGACCGGTTTCAGGGTTTCACCCCTCTTCAACCAGAACAGTTTGATTCCAGTGGCATGGAGAGCACGAGACTCACATCTGAGCATACCCATCCCACTCGGTGTGACAAATGCAAAAACAAAAGTAGATGGTCAGAATGCAGAACAATGTCATACATTCACCCCAGTACAGAGATCTGGGCCTAAATCCATCGTTTTTTGCTCACCATGTCATTCCAGTTTGAACCCAGCCATATGCAAATCTCTCTTAACCCTGTGCCTCATGGGAACAGTCCAGCCCGAACTGCCAAGCCAGGTCCTTCCTGGACTGGAATAAGCATCCTAGGACCGGTTTCAGGGTTTCACCCCTCTTCAGCCAGGACAGCTTGATTCCAGTGGCATGGAGAGCACGGGACTCAAGTCTTAGCATACCAGTCCCACTCGGGGTGACAAATGCAAAAACAAAAGTTGATGGTCAGAATGCAGAACAATGTCATACATTCACCCCAGTACAGAGATCTGGGCCTAAATCCATCGTTTTTTTGCTCGCCATGCCATTTCAGTTTGAACCCAGCCATATGCAAATCAGTCTTGACCCTGTGACTCATGGGAACAGTCCAGCCCGCACTGCCAAGCCAGGTCCTCCCTGGACTGGAATAAGCATCCTAGGACCAGTTTCGGGGTTTCACCCCTCTTCAGCCAGAATACTTTGATTCCAGTGGCATGGAGAGCACGGGACTCACGTCTGAGCATACCCGTCCCACTCGGGGTGACACATGCAAAAACAACAGTTGATGGACAGAATGCAGAACAATGTCATACATTCACCCCAGTACAGAGATCTGGGCCTAAATCCCTCGTTTTTTTGCTCACCATGTCATTCCAGTTTGAACCCAGCCATATGCAAATCAGTCTTGACCCTGTGCCTCATGGGAACAGTCCAGCCCAAACTGCCAAGCCAGGTCCTCCCTGGACTGGAATAAGCATTTTAGGACCGGATTCGGGGTTTCACCCCTTTTCAGGCAGGATAGCTTGATTCCAGTGGCATGGAAAGCACGAGACTCACGTCTGAGCATACCCATCCCACTCGGAGTGAGAAATGCAAAAACAACAGTTGATGGTCAGAATGCAGAACAATGTCATACATTCACCCCAGTACAGAGATCTGGGCCTAAATCCATCGTTTTTTTGCTCACCATGCCATTCCAGTTTGAACCCAGTCATATGCAAATCAGTCTTGACCCTGTGCCTCATGGGAACAGTCCAGCCCGAACTGCCAAGCCAGGTCCTCCCTGGACTGGAATAAGCATCCTAGGACCGGATTCGGAGTTTCTCCCCTTTTCAGCCAGGACAGCTTGATTCCAGTGGCATGGAGAGCACGGGACTTACGTCTGAGCATACCCGTCCCACTCGGGGTGACAAATGCAAAAACAAAAGTAGATAGTCAGAATGCAGAACAATGTCATACATTCACCCCAGTACGGAGATCTGGGCCTATATCCATCATTTTTTTGCTCACCATGCCATTCCAGTTTGAACCCAGCCATATGCAAATCAGTCTTGACCATGTGCCTCATGGGAACAGTCCAGCCCGCACTGCCAAGACAGGTCCTCCCTAGACTGGAATAAGCATCCTAGGACCGGTTTCTGGGTTTCACCCCTCTTCAGCCAGAATAGTTTGATTCCAGTGGCATGGAGAGCACGGGACTCACGGCTGAGCATACTCGTCCGACTCGGGGTGACAAATGCAAAAACAACAGTTGATGGACAGAATGCAGAACAATGTCATACATTCACCCCAGTACAGAGATCTGGGCCTAAATCCATCGTTTTTTTGCTCACCATGTCATTCCAGTTTGAACCCAGCCATATGCAAATCAGTCTTGACCCTGTGCCTCATGGGAACAGTCCAGCCCGCACTGCCAAGCCAGGTCCTCCCTGGACTGGAATAAGCATCCTAGGACCGGTTTCGGGGTTTCACCCCTCTTCAGCCAGAATAGTTTGATTCCAGTGGCATGGAGAGCACGGGACTCACGTGTGAGCATACTCGTCCCACTCGGGGTGACAAATGCAAAAACAACAGTTGATGGACAGAATGCAGAACAATGTCATACATTCACCCCAGTACAGAGATCTGGGCCTAAATCCATTGTTTTTTTGCTCAGCATGTCATTCCAGTTTGAACCCAGCCATATGCAAATCAGTCTTGACCCTGTGCCTCATGGGAACAGTCCAACCCGAACTGCCAAGTCAGGTCCTCCCTGGACTGGAAAAAGCATCCTAGGACCGGTTTCGGGGTTTCACCCCTCTTCAGCCAGGATAGTTTGATTCCAGTGGCATGGAGAGCACGGGACTCACGGCTGAGCATACTCGTCCGACTCGGGGTGACAAATGCAAAAACAACAGTTGATGGACAGAATGCAGAACAATGTCATACATTCACCCCAGTACAGAGATCTGGGCCTAAATCCATCGTTTTTTGCTCACCATGCCATTCCAGTTTGAACCCAGCCATATGCAAATCAGTCTTGACCCTGTGCCTCATGGGAACAGTCCAGCCCGCACTGCCAAGCCAGGTCCTCCCTGGACTGGAATAAGCATCCTAGGACCGGTTTCGGGGTTTCACCCCTCTTCAGCCTGAATAGTTTGATTCCAGTGGCATGGAGAGCACAGGACTCACGTCTGAGCATACCCGTCCCACTCGAGGTGACAAATGCAAAAACAACAGTTGATGGACAGAATGCAGAACAATGTCATACATTCACCCCAGTACAGAGATCTGGGCCTAAATCCATCGTTTTTTTGCTCACCATGTCATTCCAGTTTGAACCCAGCCATATGCAAATCAGTCTTGACCCTGTGCCTCATGGGAACAGTCCAGCCCAAACTGCCAAGCCAGGTCCTCCCTGGACTGGAATAAGCATCCTAGGCCCGGTTTCGGGGTTTCACCCCTCTTCAGGCAGGATAGCTTGATTCCAGTAGCATGGAGAGCACGGGACTCACGTCTGAGCATACCCATCCAACTCGGGGTGAAAAATACAAAAACAACACCTGATGGGCAGAATGCAGAACAATGTCATACATTCACCCCAGTACAGAGATCTGGGCCTAAATCCATCGTTTTTTGCTCACCATGCCATTCCAGTTTGAACCCAGCCATATGCAAATCAGTCTTGACCCTGTGTCTCATGGGAACAGTCCAGCCCGAACTGCCAAGACAGGTCCTCCCTGGACTGGAATTAGCATCCTAGGACCGGTTTCTGGGTTTCACCCCTCTTCAGCCAGGATAGCTTGATTCCAGTGGCATGGAGAGCGCGGGACTCACGTCTGAGCATTCCCGTCCCACTCAGGGTGACAAATGCAAAAACAACAGTTGATGGACAGAATGCAGAACAATGTCATACATTCACCCCAGTACAGAGATCTGGGCCTTAATCCATCCATTTTTTGCTTACCATGCCATTCCAGTTTGAACCCAGCCATATGCAAATCAGTCTTGACCCTGTGCCTCATGGGAACAGTCCAGCCCGAACTGCCAAACCAGGTCCTCCCTGGATTGGAATAAGCATCCCATGACCGGTTTCGGCGTTTCATCCCTCTTCAGGCAGGATAGCTTGATTCCAGTGGCATGGAGAGCACGGGACTCACGTCTGAGCATACGCGTCCCACTCGGGGTGACAAATGCAAAAACAACAGTTGATGGACAGAATGCAGAACAATGTCATACATTCACCCCAGTACATAGTTCTGGGCCTAAATCCATCGTTTTTTTGCTCACCATGCCATTCCAGTTTGAACCCAGCCATATGCAAATCAGTCTTGACCCTGTGCCTCATGGGAACAGTCCAGCCCGAACTGCCAAGCCAGGTCCTCCCTGGACTGGAATAAGCATCCTAGAACCGGTTTCGGGGTTTCACCCCTCTTCAGGCAGGATAGCTTGATTCCAGTGGCATGGAGCGCACAGGACTCACGTCTGAGCATTCCCGTACCACTCGGGGTGACAAATGGAAAAACAACAGTTGATGGACAGAATGCAGAACAATGTCATACATTCACCCCATTACAGAGCTCTGGGCCTAAATCCATCATTTTTTTGCTCACCATGCCAATCCAGTTTGAACCCAGCCATATGCAAATCAGTCTTGACCCTGTGCCTCATGGGAACAGTCCAGCCCGAACTGCCAAGCCAGGTCCTCCCTGGACTGGAATAAGCATCCTAGGACCGGATTCGGGGTTTCACCCCTCTTCAGCCAGGACAGCTTGATTCCAGTGGCATGGAGAGCACGGGACTCACGTCTGAGCATACCCATCCCACTCGGGGTGACAAATGCAAAAACAAAAGTAGATGGTCAGAATGCAGAACAATGTCATACATTCACCCCAGTACAGAGATATGGGCCTAAATCCATCGTTTTTTTGCTCACCATGCCATTCCAGTTTGAACCCAGCCATATGCAAATCAGTCTTGACCCTGTGCCTCATGGGAACAGTCCAGCCCGCACTGCCAAGCCAGGTCCTCCCTGGACTGGAATAAGCATCCTAGGACCGGTTTCAGGGTTTCACCCCTCTTCAGCCAGAACAGTTTGATTCCAGTGGCATGGAGAGCACGAGACTCACATCTGAGCATACCCATCCCACTCGGGGTGACCAATGAAAAAACAACAGTTGATGGACAGAATGCAGAACAATGCCATACAATCACCCCAGTACAGAGATCTGGGCCTAAATCCATCGTTTTTTTGCTCACCATGTCATTCCAGTTTGAACCCAGCCATATGCAAATCTCTCTTAACCCTGTGCCTCATGGGAACAGTCCAGCCCGAACTGCCAAGCCAGGTCCTCCCTGGACTGGAATAAGCATCCTAGGACCGGTTTCAGGGTTTCACCCCTCTTCAGGCAGGATAGCTTGATTCCAGTGGCATGGAGAGCACGGGACTCACATCTGAGCATACCCATCCAACTCGGGGTGAAAAATGCAAAAACAACAGTTGATGGTCAGAATGCAGAACAATGTCATGCATTCACCCCAGTACAGAGATCTGGGCCTAAATCCATCGTTTTTTGCTCACCATGCCATTCCAGTTTGAACCCAGCCATATGCAAATCAGTCTTGACCCTGTGCCTCATGGGAACAGTCCAGCCCGAACTGCCAAGCCAGGTCCTCCCTGGACTGGAATGAGCATCCAAGGACCGGTTTCGGGGTTTCACCCCTCTTCAGGCAGGATAGCTTGATTCCAGTGGCATTGGGAGCATGGGACTCACGTCTGAGCATACCCATACCCATCCCACTCGGGTTGACAAATGCAAAAACAACAGTTGATGGACAGAATGCAGAACAATGTCATACATTCACCCCAGTACAGAGATCTGGGCCTAAATTCATTTTATTTTGCTCACCATGTCATTCCAGTTTGAACCTAGCCATATGCAAATCAGTCTTGACCCTGTGCCTCATGGGAACAGTCCAGCCCGAAATGCCAAGCCAGGTCCTCCCTGGACTGGAATAAGCATCCTAGGACCAGATTTGGGGTTTCACCCCTCTTCAGCCAGGACAGTTGGTTCCAGTGGCATGGAGAGCACGGGACTCAAGTCTTAGCATACCCGTCCCACTCGGGGTGACAAATGCAAAAACAAAAGTTGATGGTCAGAATGCAGAACAATGTCATACATTCAACCCAGTACAGAGATCTGGGCCTAAATCCATCGTTTTTTTGCTCACCATGCCATTTCAGTTTGAACCCAGCCATATGCAAATCAGTCTTGACCCTGTGACTCATGGGAACAGTCCAGCCCGCACTGCCAAGCCAGGTCCTCCCTGGACTGGAATAAGCATCCTAGGACCAGTTTCGGGGTTTCACCCCTCTTCAGCCAGAATACTTTGATTCCAGTGGCATGGAGAGCACGGGACTCACGTCTGAGCATACCCGTCGCACTCGGGGTGACACATGCAAAAACAACAGTTGATGGACAGAATGCAGAACAATGTCATACATTCACTCCAGTACAGAGATCTGGGCCTAAATCCATCGTTTTTTTGCTCACCATGTCATTCCAGTTTGAACCCAGCCATGTGCAAATCAGTCTTGACCCTGTGCCTCATGGGAACAGTCCAGCCCAAACTGCCAAGCCAGGTCCTCCCTGGACTGGAATAAGCATTTTAGGACCGGATTCGGGGTTTCACCCCTTTTCAGGCAGGATAGCTTGATTCCAGTGGCATGGAAAGCACGAGACTCAAGTCTGAGCATACCCATCCCACTCGGAGTGAAAAATGCAAAAACAACAGTTGATGGTCAGAATGCAGAACAATGTCATACATTCACCCCAGTACAGAGATCTGGGCCTAAATCCATCGTTTTTTTGCTCACCATGCCATTCCCGTTTGAACCCAGCCATACGCAAATCAGTCTTGACCCTGTGACTCATAGGAACAGTCCAGCCCAAACTGCCAAGCCAGGTCCTCCCTGGACTGGAATAAGCATTTTAGGACCGGTTTCGGGGTTTCACCCCTTTTCAGGCAGTATAGCTTGATTCCAGTGGCATGGAAAGCACGAGACTCACGTCTGAGCATACCCATCCCACTCGGGGTGAAAAATGCAAAAACAACAGTTGATGGTCAGAATGCAGAACAATGTCATACATTCACCCCAGTACAGAGATCTGGGCCTCAATCCATCGTTTTTTGCTCACCATGCCATTCCAGTTTGAACCCAGTCATATGCAAATCAGTCTTGACCTTGTGCCTCATGGGAACAGTCCAGCCCGAACTGCCAAGCCAGGTCCTCCCTGGACTGGAATAAGCATCCTAGGACCGGATTCGGAGTTTCTCCCCTTTTCAGCCAGGACAGCTTGATTTCAGTGGCATGGAGAGCACGGGACTTACGTCTGAGCATACCCGTCCCACTCGGGGTGACAAATGCAAAAACAAAAGTAGATGGTCAGAATGCAGAACAATGTCATACATTCACCCCAGTACAGAGATCTGGGCCTAAATCCATCGTTTTTTTGCTCACCATGTCATTCCAGTTTGAACCCAGCCATATGCAAATCAATCTTGACCCTGTGCCTCATGGGAACAGTCCAGCCCAAACTGCCAAGCTAGGTCCTCCCTGGACTGGAATAAGCATCCTAGGACCGGTTTTGGGGTTTCACCCCTCTTCAGGCAGGATAGCTTGATTCCAGTGGCATGGAGAGCACGGGACTCACGTCTGAGCATACCCATCCAACTCGGGGTGAAAAATGCAAAAACAACAGTTGATGGTCAGAATGCAGAACAATGTCATACATTCACCCCAGTACAGAGATCTGGGCCTAAATCCATCGTTTTTTACTCACCATGCCATTCCAGTTTGAACCCAGCCATATGCAAATCAGTCTTGACCCTGTGCCTCATGGGAACAGTCCAGCCTGAACTGCCAAGCCAGGTCCTCCCTGGACTGGAATGAGCATCCTAGGACCGGTTTCGGGGTTTCACCCCTCTTCAGCCAGGATAGCTTGATTCCAGTGGCATGGAGAGCACGGGACTCACGTCTGAGCATACCCGTCCCACTCGGGGTGACAAATGTAAAAACAACAGTTGATGGACAGAATGCAGAACAATGTCATACATTCACCAGAGTACAGAGATCTGGGCCTAAATCCATTGTTTTTTTGCTCACCATGCCATTCCAGTTTGAACCCAGCCATATGCAAATCAGTCTTGACCCTTTGACTCATAGGAACAGTCCAGCCCGATCTGCCAAGCCAGGTCATCCCTGGACTGGAATAAGCATCCTAGGATGGTTTCGGGGTTTCACTCCTCTTCAGCCAGGATAGCTTGATTCCAGTGGCATGGAGAGCGCGGGACTCACGTCTGAGCATTCCCGTCCAACTCAGGGTGACAAATGCAAAAACAACAGTTGATGGACAGAATGCAGAACAATGGCATACATTCACCCCAGTACAGAGATCTGGGCCTAAATCCATCGTTTTTTTGCTCACCATGTCATTCCAGTTTGAACCCAGCCATATACAAATCAGTCTTGACCCTGTGACTCGTGGGAGCAGTCCAGCCCGCACTGCCAAGCCAGGTCCTCCCTGGACTGGAATAAGCATCGTAGGACCGGTTTCGGGGTTTCACCCCGCTTCAGCCAGAATAGTTTGATTCCAGTGGCATGGAGAGCACGGGACTCACGTCTGAGCATACCCGTCCCACTCGGGGTGACACATGCAAAAACAACAGTTGATGGACAGAATGCAGAACAATGTCATACATTCACCCCAGTACAGAGATCTGGGCCTAAATCCATCGTTTTTTTGCTCACCATGTCATTCCAGTTTGAACCCAGCCATATGCAAATCAGTCTTGACACTGTGCCTCATGGGAACAGTCCAGCCCAAACTGCCAAGCCAGGTCCTCCCTGGACTGGAATAAGCATTTTAGGACCGGTTTCGGGGTTTCACCCCTTTTCAGGCAGGATAGCTTGATTCCAGTGGCATGGAAAGCACGAGACTCACGTCTGAGCATACCCATCCCACTCGGGGTGAAAAATGCAAAAATAACAGTTGATGGTCAGAATGCAGAACAATGTCATACATTCAACCCAGTACTGAGATCTGGGCCTATATCCATCGTTTTTATGCTCACCATGCCATTCCAGTTTGAACCCAGCCATATGCAAATCAGTCTTGACCCTGTGCCTCATAGGAACAGTCCAGCCCGCACTGCCAAGACAGGTCCTCCCTAGAATGGAATAAGCATCCTAGGACCGGTTTCTGGGTTTCACCCCTCTTCAGCCAGAATAGTTTGATTCCAGTGGCATGGAGAGCACGGGACTCACGGCTGAGCATACTCGTCTGACTCGGGGTGACAAATGCAAAAACAACAGTTGATGGACAGAATGCAGAACAATGTCATACATTCACCCCAGTACAGAGATCTGGGCCTAAATCCATCGTTTTTTTGCTCAGCATGTCATTCCAGTTTGAACCCAGCCATATGCAAATCAGTCTTGACCCTGTGCCTCATGGGAACAGTCCAGCCCGAACTGCCAAGCCAGGTCCTCCCTGGACTGGAATAAGCATCCTAGGACCGGTTTTGGGGTTTCACCCCTCTTCAGGCAGGATAGCTTGATTCCAGTGGCATGGAGAGCACGGGACTCACGTCTGAGCATACCCGTCCCACTCGGGGTGACAAATGTAAAAACAACAGTTGATGGACAGAATGCAGAACAATGTCATACATTCACCAGAGTACAGAGATCTGGGCCTAAATCCATTGTTTTTTTGCTCATCATGCCATTCCAGTTTGAACCCAGCCATATGCAAATCAGTCTTGACCCTGTGACTCATAGGAACAGTCCAGCCCGATCTGCCAAGCCAGGTCGTCCCTGGACTGGACTAAGCATCCTAGGACCGGTTTCGGGGTTTCACCCCTCTTCAGCCAGGATAGCTTGATTCCAGTGGCATGGAGAGCGCGGGACTCACGTCTGAGCATTCCAGTCCCACTCAGGGTGACAAATGCAAAAACAACAGTTGATGGACAGAATGCAGAACAATGTCATACATTCACCCCAGTACAGAGATCTGGGCCTTAATCCATCCATTTTTTGCTCACCATGCCATTCCAGTTTGAACCCAGCCATATGCAAATCAGCCTTGACCCTGTGCCTCATGGGAACAGTCCAGCCCGAACTGCCAAGCCTGGTCCTCCCTGGACTGGAATAAGCATCCCATGACCGGTTTCGGCGTATTACCCCTCTTCAGGCAGGATAGCTTGATTCCAGTGGCATGGAGAGCACGGGACTCAAGTCTGAGCATACGCATCCCACTCGGGGTGACAAATGTAAAAACAACAGTTGATGGACAGAATGCAGAACAATGTCAAACATTCACCCCAGTACAGATATCTGGGCCTTAATCCATCCATTGTTTGCTCACCGTGCCATTGCAGTTTGAACCCAGCCATATGCAAATCAGTCTTGACCCAGTGCCTCATGGGAACAGTCCAGCCCGAACTGCCAAGCCAGGTCCTCCCTGGACTGGAATAAGCATCCCATGACCGGTTTTGGCGTTTCACCCCTCTTCAGGCAGGATAGCTTGATTCCAGTGGCATGGAGAGCACGGGACTCACGTCTGAGCATACCGATCCCACTCGGGGTGACAAATGCAAAAACAACAGTTGATGGACAAAATGCAGAACAATGTCATACATTTACCCCAGTACAGAGATCTGGGCCTAAATCCATCGTTTTTTGCTCACCATGCCATTCCAGTTTGAACCCAACCATGTGCAAATCAGTCCTGACCCTTTGCCTCATGGGAACAGTCCAGCTCGAACTGCCAAGCCAGGTCCTCCCTGGACTGGAATAAGCATCCTAGGACCGGTTTCGGGGTTTCACCCATCTTCAGCCAGGATAGCTTGATTCCAGTGGCATGGAAAGCACGGGACTCACGTCTGAGCATACCCGTCCCACTCGGGGTGACAAATGCAAAAACAACAGTTGATGGACAGAATGCAGAACAATGTCATACGTTCACACCAGTACAGAGATCTGGGCCTAAATCCATCGTTTTTTTGTTCACCATGCCATTCCAGTTTGAACCCCTGCCATATGCAAATCAGTCTTGACCCTGTGCCTCATGAGAACAGTCCAGCCCGAACTGCCAAGCCAGGTCCTCCCTGGACTGGAATAAGCATCCTAGGACCGGTTTCGGGGTTTCACCCCTCTTCATCCAGGATAGCTTGATTCCAGTGGCATGGAGAGCACAGGACTCACGTCTGAGCATTCCCGTACCACTCGGGGTGACAAATGGAAAAACAACAGTTGATGGACAGAATGCAGAACAATGTCATACATTCACCCCATTACAGAGCTCTGGGCCTAAATCCAACGTTTTTTTGCTCACCATGCCAATCCAGTTTGAACCCAGCCATATGCAAATCAGTCTTGACCCTGTGCCTCATGGGAACAGTCCAGCCCGAACTGCCAAGCCAGGTCCTCCCTGGACTGGAGTAAGCATCCTAGGACCGGATTCGGGGTTTCACCCCTCTTCAGCCAGGACAGCTTGATTCCAGTGGCATGGAGAGCACGGGACTCACGTCTGAGCATACCCATCCCACTCGGGGTGACAAATGCAAAAACAAAAGTAGATGGTCAGAATGCAGAACAATGTCATACATTCACCCCAGTACAGAGATCTGGGCCTAAATCCATCGTTTTTTTGCTCACCATGCCATTCCAGTTTGAACCCAGCCATATGCAAATCAGTCTTGACCCTGTGCCTCATGGGAACAGTCCAGCCCGCACTGCCAAGCCAGGTCCTCCCTGGACTGGAATAAGCATCCTAGGACCGGTTTTGGGGTTTCACCCCTCTTCAGGCAGGATAGCTTGATTCCAGTGGCATGGAGAGCACGGGACTCACGTCTGAGCATACCCGTCCCACTCGGGGTGACAAATGTAAAAACAACAGTTGATGGACAGAATGCAGAACAATGTCATACATTCACCAGAGTACAGAGATCTGGGCCTAAATCCATTGTTTTTTTGCTCACCATGCCATTCCAGTTTGAACCCAGCCATATGCAAATCAGTCTTGACCCTGTGACTCATAGGAACAGTCCAGCCCGATCTGCCAAGCCAGGTCGTCCCTGGACTGGACTAAGCATCCTAGGACCGGTTTCGGGGTTTCACCCCTCTTCAGCCAGGATAGCTTGATTCCAGTGGCATGGAGAGCGCGGGACTCACGTCTGAGCATTCCCGTCCCACTCAGGGTGACAAATGCAAAAACAACAGTTGATGGACAGAATGCAGAACAATGTCATACATTCACCCCAGTACAGAGATCTGGGCCTTAATCCATCCATTTTTTGCTCACCATGCCATTCCAGTTTGAACCCAGCCATATGCAAATCAGCCTTGAACCTGTGCCTCATGGGAACAGTCCAGCCCGAACTGCCAAGCCTGGTCCTCCCTGGACTGGAATAAGCATCCCATGACCGGTTTCGGCGTATTACCCCTCTTCAGGCAGGATCGCTTGATTCCAGTGGCATGGAGAGCACGGGACTCAAGTCTGAGCATACGCATCCCACTCGGGGTGACAAATGTAAAAACAACAGTTGATGGACAGAATGCAGAACAATGTCAAACATTCACCCCAGTACAGATATCTGGGCCTTAATCCATCCATTGTTTGCTCACCATGCCATTGCAGTTTGAACCCAGCCATATGCAAATCAGTCTTGACCCAGTGCCTCATGGGAACAGTCCAGCCCGAACTGCCAAGCCAGGTCCTCCCTGGACTGGAATAAGCATCCCATGACCGGTTTTGGCGTTTCACCCCTCTTCAGGCAGGATAGCTTGATTCCAGTGGCATGGAGAGCACGGGACTCACGTCTGAGCATACCGATCCCACTCGGGGTGACAAATGCAAAAACAACAGTTGATGGACAAAATGCAGAACAATGTCATACATTTACCCCAGTACAGAGATCTGGGCCTAAATCCATCGTTTTTTGCTCACCATGCCATTCCAGTTTGAACCCAACCATGTGCAAATCAGTCCTGACCCTGTGCCTCATGGGAACAGTCCAGCTCGAACTGCCAAGCCAGGTCCTCCCTGGACTGGAATAAGCATCCTAGGACCGGTTTCGGGGTTTCACCCATCTTGAGCCAGGATAGCTTGATTCCAGTGGCATGGAAAGCACGGGACTCACGTCTGAGCATACCCCTCCCACTCGGGGTGACAAATGCAAAAACAACAGTTGATGGACAGAATGCAGAACAATGTCATACGTTCACACCAGTACAGAGATCTGGGCCTAAATCCATCGTTTTTTTGTTCACCATGCCATTCCAGTTTGAACCCCTGCCATATGCAAATCAGTCTTGACCCTGTGCCTCATGAGAACAGTCCAGCCCGAACTGCCAAGCCAGGTCCTCCCTGGACTGGAATAAGCATCCTAGGACCGGTTTCGGGGTTTCACCCCTCTTCATCCAGGATAGCTTGATTCCAGTGGCATGGAGAGCACAGGACTCACGTCTGAGCATTCCCGTACCACTCGGGGTGACAAATGGAAAAACAACAGTTGATGGACAGAATGCAGAACAATGTCATACATTCACCCCATTACAGAGCTCTGGGCCTAAATCCATCGTTTTTTTGCTCACCATGCCAATCCAGTTTGAACCCAGCCATATGCAAATCAGTCTTGACCCTGTGCCTCATGGGAACAGTCCAGCCCGAACTGCCAAGCCAGGTCCTCCCTGGACTGGAGTAAGCATCCTAGGACCGGATTCGGGGTTTCACCCCTCTTCAGCCAGGACAGCTTGATTCCAGTGGCATGGAGAGCACGGGACTCACGTCTGAGCATACCCATCCCACTCGGGGTGACAAATGCAAAAACAAAAGTAGATGGTCAGAATGCAGAACAATGTCATACATTCACCCCAGTACAGAGATCTGGGCCTAAATCCATCGTTTTTTTGCTCACCATGCCATTCCAGTTTGAACCCAGCCATATGCAAATCAGTCTTGACCCTGTGCCTCATGGGAACAGTCCAGCCCGCACTGCCAAGCCAGGTCCTCCCTGGACTGGAATAAGCATCCTAGGACCGGTTTCAGGGTTTCACCCGTCTTCAGCCAGAATAGTTTGATTCCAGTGGCATGGAGAGCACGAGACTCACATCTGAGCATACCCATCCCACTCGGGGTGACCAATGAAAAAACAACAGTTGATGGACGGAATGCAGAACAGTGTCATACATTCACACCAGTACAGAGATCTGGGCCTAAATCCATCGTTTTTTTGCTCACCATGTCATTCCAGTTTGAACCCAGCCATATGCAAATCAGTCTTGACCCTGTGCCTCATGGGAACAGTCCAGCCCGAGCTGCCAAGCCAGGTCCTCCCTGGACTGGAATAAGCATCCTAGGACCGGATTCGGGGTTTCACCCCTCTTCAGCCAGGACAGCTTGATTCCAGTGGCATGGAGAGCACAGGATTCACGTCTGAGCATACCCGTCCCACTCGGGGTGACAAATGCAAAAACAAAAGTAGATGGTCAGAATGCAGAACAATATCATACATTCACCCCAGTACAGAGATCTGGGCCTCAATCCATCGTTTTTTTGCTCACCATGCCATTCCAGTTTGAACCCAGCCATAGGCAAATCAGTCTTGACCCTGTGCCTCATGGGAACAGTCCAGCCCGCACAGCCAAGCCAGGTCCTCTCTGGACTGGAATAAGCATCCTAGGACCGGTTTAGGGGTTTCACCCCTCTTCAGCCAGAATACTTTGATTCCAGTGGCATGGAGAGCACGGCACTCATGTCTGAGCGTACCCGTCCCACTCGGGGTGACAAATGCAAAAACAACAGTTGATGGACAGAATGCAGAAGAATGTCATACATTCACCCCATTACAGAGCTCTGGGCCTAAATCCATCGTTTTTTTGCTCACCATGCCAATCCAGTTTGTACCCAGCCATATGCAAATCAGTCTTGACCCTGTGCCTCATGGGAACAGTCCAGCCCGAACTGCCAAGCCAGGTCCTCCCTGGACTGGAATGAGCATCCTAGGACCGGTTTCGGGGTTTCATCCCTCTTCAGCCAGGATAGCTTGATTCCAGTGGCATGGAGAGCACCGGACTCACGTCTGAGCATACCCATCCCACTCGGGGTGACAAATGCAAAAACAAAAGTAGATGGTCAGAATGCAGAACAATGTCATACATTCACCCCAGTACAGAGATCTGGGCCTAAATCCATCGATTTTTTTGCTCACCATGCCATTCCAGTTTGAACCCAGCCATATGCAAATCAGTCTTGACCCTGTGCCTCATGGGAACAGTCCAGCCCGCACTGCCAAGCCAGGTCCTCCCTGGACTGGAATAAGCATCCTAGGACCGGTTTCAGGGTTTCACCCGTCTTCAGCCAGAATAGTTTGATTCCAGTGGCATGGAGAGCACGAGACTCACATCTGAGCATACCCATCCCACTCGGGGTGACCAATGAAAAAACAACAGTTGATGGACGGAATGCAGAACAGTGTCATACATTCACCCCAGTACAGAGATCTGGGCCTAAATCCATCGTTTTTTTGCTCACAATGTCATTCCAGTTTGAACCCAGCCATATGCAAATCAGTCTTGACCCTGTGCCTCATGGGAACAGTCCAGCCCGAGCTGCCAAGCCAGGTCCTCCCTGGACTGGAATAAGCATCCTAGGACCGGATTCGGGGTTTCACCCCTCTTCAGCCAGGACAGCTTGATTCCAGTGGCATGGAGAGCACAGGATTCACGTCTGAGCATACCCGTCCCACTCGGGGTGACAAATGCAAAAACAAAAGTAGATGGTCAGAATGCAGAACAATGTCATACATTCACCCCAGTACAGAGATCTGGGCCTCAATCCATCGTTTTTTTGCTCACCATGCCATTCCAGTTTGAACCCAGCCATAGGCAAATCAGTCTTGACCCTGTGCCTCATGGGAACAGTCCAGCCCGCACAGCCAAGCCAGGTCCTCTCTGGACTGGAATAAGCATCCTAGTACCGGTTTAGGGGTTTCACCCCTCTTCAGCCAGAATAGTTTGATTCCAGTGGCATGGAGAGCACGGGACTCATGTCTGAGCGTACCCGTCCCACTCGGGGTGACAAATGCAAAAACAACAGTTGATGGACAGAATGCAGAACAATGTCATACATTCACCCCATTACAGAGCTCTGGGCCTAAATCCATCGTTTTTTTGCTCACCATGCCAATCCAGTTTGTACCCAGCCATATGCAAATCAGTCTTGACCCTGTGCCTCATGGGAACAGTCCAGCCTGAACTGCCAAGCCAGGTCCTCCCTGGACTGGAATGAGCATCCTAGGACCGGTTTCGGGGTTTCATCCCTCTTCAGCCAGGATAGCTTGATTCCAGTGGCATGGAGAGCACCGGACTCACGTCTGAGCATACCCATCCCACTCGGGGTGACAAATGCAAAAACAACAGTTGATGGACAGAATGCAGAACAATGTCATAAATTCACCCCAGTACAGAGATCTGGGCCTAAATCCATTGTTTTTTTGCTCACCATGCCATTCCAGTTTGAACCCATCCATATGCAAATCAGTCTTGACGCTGTGCCTCATGGGAACAGTCCAGCCCGCACTGCCAAGCCAGGTCCTCCCTGGACTGGAATAGGCATCCTAGGACCGGTTTCAGCGTTTCACCCCTCTTCAGCCGGAATAGTTTGATTCCAGTGGCATGGAGAGCACGAGACTCACATCTGAGCATACCCATCCCACTCGGGGTGACCAATGAAAAAACAACAGTTGATGGACAGAATGCAGAACAATGTCATACATTCACCCCAGTACAGAGATCTGGGCCTAAATCCATCGTTTTTTTGCTCACCATGTCATTCCAGTTTGAACCCAGCCATATGCAAATCAGTCTTGACCCTGTGCCTCATGGGAACAGTCCAGCCCGAACTGCCAAGCCAGGTCCTCCGTGGACTGGAATAAGCATCCTAGGACCGGTTTCAGGGTTTCACCCCTCTTCAGGCAGGATAGCTTGATTCCAGTGGCATGGAGAGCACGGGACTCACGTCTGAGCATACCCATCCAACTCGGGGTGAAAAATGCAAAAACAACAGTTGATGGACAGAATGCAGAACAATGTCATACATTCACCCCAGTACAGAGATCTGGGCCTAAATCCATCGTGTTTTTGCTCACCATGCCATTCCCGTTTGAACCCAGCCATATGCAAATCAGTCTTGACCCTGTGACTCATAGGAACAGTCCAGCCCGAACTGCTAAGCCAGGTCCTCCCTGGACTGGAATAAGCATCCTAGGACCGGTTTCGGGGTTTCACCCCTCTTCAGCCAGGATTGCTTGATTCCAGTGGCATGGAGAGCACGGGACTCACGTCTGAGCATTCCCGTCCCACTCGGGGTGACAAATGCAAAAACAAAAGTTGATGGTCAGAATGCAGAACAATGTCATACATTCACCCCAGTACAGAGATCGGGGCCTAAATCCATCGTTTTTTTGCTCACCATATCATTCCAGTTTGAACCCAGCCATATGCAAATCAGTCTTGACCCTGTGCCTCATGGGAACAGTCCAGCCCGAACTGCCAAGCCAGGTCCTCCCTGGACTGGAATGAGCATCCTAGGACCGGTTTCGGGGTTTCACCCCTCTTCAGGCAGGATAGCTTGATTCCAGTGGCATGGAGAGCACGGGACTCACATCTGAGCATACCCATCCCACTCGGGATGAACAATGCAAAAACAACAGTTGATGGTCAGAATGCAGAACAACGTCATACATTCACCCCAGTGCAGAGATCTGGGCCTAAATCCATCGTTTTTTGCTCACCATGCCATTCCAGTTTGAACCCAGCCATATGCAAATCAGTCTTGACCCTGTGCCTCATGGGAACAGTCCAGCCCGAACTGCCAAGCCAGGTCCTCCCTGGAGTGGAATGAGCATCCTAGGACCGGTTTCGGGGTTTCACCCCTCTTCAGCCAGGATAGCTTGATTCCTGTGGCATGGAGAGCACGGGACTCATGTCTGAGCATACCCGTCCCACTCGGGGTGACAAATGCAAAAACAACAGTTGATGGACAGAATGCAGAACAATGTCATACATTCACCCCAGTACAGAGATCTGGGCCTTAATCCATCCATTTTTTGCTCACCATTCCATTCCAGTTTGAACCCAGCCATATGCAAATCAGTCTTGACCCTGTGCCTCATGGGAACAGTCCAGCCCGAACTGCCAAGCCAGGTCCTCCCTGGACTGGAATAAGCATCCTAGGACTGGTTTCGGGGTTTCACCCCTCTTCAGGCAGGATAGCTTGATTCCAGTGCCATAGGGAGCACGGGACTCACGTCTGAGCATTCCCATCCCACTCGGCGTGACAAATGCAAAAACAACAGTTGATGGTCAGAATGCAGAACAATGTCATACATTTACCCCAGTACAGAGATCTGGGCCTAAATCCATTTTTTTTTGCTCACCATGCCATTCCAGTTTGAACCCAGCCATATGCAAATCAGTGTTGACCCTGTGCCTCATGGGAACAGTCCAGCCCGAACTGCCAAGCCAGGTCCTCCCTGGACTGGAATAAGCATCCTAGGACTGGATTCGGGGTTTCACCCCTCTTTAGCCAGGACAGCTTGATTCCAGTGGCATGGAGAGCACGGGATTCACGTCTGAGCATACCCGTCCCACTCGGGGTGACAAATGCAAAAACAAAAGTAGATGGTCAGAATGCAGAACAATGTCATACATTCACCCCAGTACAGAGATCTGGGCCTAAATCCATTGTGTTTTTGCTCACCATGCCATTCCCGTTTGAACCCAGCCATATGCAAATCAGTCTTGACCCTGTGACTCATAGGAACAGTCCAGCCCGAACTGCCAAGCCAGGTCCTCCCTGGACTGGAATAAGCATCATAGGACCGGTTTCGGGGTTTCACCCCTCTTCAGCCAGGATTGCTTGATTCCAGTGGCATGGAGAGCACGGGACTCACGTCTCAGCATTCCCGTCCCACTCGGGGTGACAAATGCAAAAACAACAGTTGATGGACAGAATGCAGAACAATGTCATACATTCACCCCAGTACAGTGATCTGGGCCTAAATCCATCGTTTTTTGCTCACCATGCCATTCCAATTTGAACCCAGCCATATGCAAATCAGTCTTGACCCTGTGCCTCATGGGAACAGTCCAGCCCGAACTGCCAAGCCAGGTCCTCCCTGGACTGGAATAAGCATCCTAGGACCGGATTCGGGGTTTCACCCCTCTTCAGCCAGGACAGCTTGATTCCAGTGGCATGGAGAGCACGGGACTCACGTCTGAGCATACCCGTCCCACTCGGGGTGACAAATGCAAAAACAAAAGTAGATGGTCAGAATTCAGAACAATGTCATACATTCACCCCCAGTACAGAGATCAGGGCCTAAATCCATCGTTTTTTTGCTCACCATGTCATTCCAGTTTGAACCCAGCCATATGCAAATCAGTCTTGACCCTGTGCCTCATGGGAACAGTCCAGCCCGAACTGCCAAGCCAGGTCCTCCCTGGACTGGAATGAGCATCCTAGGACCGGTTTCGGGGTTTCACCCCTCTTCAGGCAGGATAGCTTGATTCCAGTGGCATGGAGAGCACGGGGCTCACATCTGAGCATACCCATCCCACTCGGGGTGAACAATGCAAAAACAACAGTTGATGGTCAGAATGCAGAACAATGTCAGACATTCACCCCAGTGCAGAGATATGGGCCTAAATCTATCGTTTTTTGCTCACCATGCCATTCCAGTTTGAACCCAGCCATATGCAAATCAGTCTTGACCCTGTGCCTCATGGGAACAGTCCAGCCCGAACTGCCAAGCCAGGTCCTCCCTGGAGTGGAATGAGCATCCTAGGACCGGTTTCGGGGTTTCACCCCTCTTCAGCCAGGATAGCTTGATTCCAGTGGCATGGAGAGCACGGGACTCACGTCTGAGCATACCCGTCCCACTCGGGGTGACAAATGCAAAAACAACAGTTGATGGACAGAATGCAGAACAATGTCATACATTCACCCCAGTACAGAGATCTGGGCCTAAATCCATCGTTTTTTGCTCACCATGCCATTCCAGTTTGAACCCAGCCATATGCAAATCAGTCTTGACCCTGTGCCTCATGGGAACAGTCCAGCCCGAACTGCCAAGCCAGGTCCTCCCTGGAGTGGAATGAGCATCCTAGGACCGGTTTCGGGGTTTCACCCCTCTTCAGCCAGGATAGCTTGATTCCAGTGGCATGGAGAGCACGGGACTCACGTCTGAGCATACCCGTCCCACTCGGGGTGACAAATGCAAAAACAACAGTTGATGGACAGAATGCAGAACAATGTCATACATTCACCCCAGTACAGAGATCTGGGCCTTAATCCATCCATTTTTTGCTCACCGTTCCATTCCAGTTTGAACCCAGCCATATGCAAATCAGTCTTGACCCTGTGCCTCATGGGAACAGTCCAGCCCGAACTGCAAGCCAGGTCCTCCCTGGACTGGAATAAGCATCCTAGGACCGGTTTCGGGGTTTCACCCCTCTTCAGGCAGGATAGCTTGATTCCAGTGCCATAGGGAGCACGGGACTCACGTCTGTGCATTCCCATCCCACTCGGGGTGACAAATGCAAAAACAACAGTTGATGGACAGAATGCAGAACAATGTCATACATTCACCCCAGTACAGAGATCTGGGCCTAAATCAATTTTTTTTGCTCACCATGCCATTCTAGTTTGAACCCAGCCATATGCAAATCAGTGTTGACCCTGTGCCTCATGGGAACAGTCCAGCCCGAACTGCCAAGCCAGGTCCTCCCTGGACTGGAATAAGCATCCTAAGACCGGATTCGGGGTTTCACCCCTCTTCAGCCAGGACAGCTTGATTCCAGTGGCATGGAGAGCACGGGACTCACGTCTGAGCATACCCGTCCCACTCGGGGTGACAAATGCAAAAACAAAAGTAGATGGTCAGAATGCAGAACAATGTCATACGTTCACCACAGTACAGAGATCTGGGCCTCAATCCATCGTTTGTTTGCTCACCATGCCATTCCAGTTTGAACCCAGCCATAGGCAAATCAGTCTTGACCCTGTGCCTCATGGGAACAGTCCAGCCCGCACTGCCAAGCCATGTCCTCCCTGGACTGGAATAAGCATCCTAGGACCAGTTTCGGGGTTTCACCCCTCTTCAGGCAGGATAGCTTGATTCCAGTGGCATGGAGAGCACGGGACTCACGTCTGAGCATACCCATCCAACTCGGGGTGAAAAATGCAAAAACAACAGTTGATGGTCAGAATGCAGAACAATGTCATGCATTCACCCCAGTACAGAGATCTGGGCCTACATCCATCGTTTTTTGCTCACCATGCCATTCCAGTTTGAACCCAGCCATATGCAAATCAGTCTTGACTCTGTGCCTCATGAGAACAGTCCAGCCCGAACTGCCAAGCCAGGTCCTCCCTAGACTGGAATAAGCATCCTAGGACCAGTTTCGGGGTTTCACCCCTCTTCAGCCAGGATAGCTTGATTCCAGTGGCATGGAGAGCACGGGACTCACGTCTGAGCATACCCGTCCCACTCGGGGTGAAAAATGCAAAAACAACAGTTGATGGACAGAATGCAGAACAATGTCATACATTCACCCCAGTACAGAGATCTGGGCCTAAATCCATCGTTTTTTGCTCACCATGCCATTCCAGTTTGAACCCACCCATATGCAAATCAGTCTTGACCCTGTGCCTCATGGGAACAGTCCAGCCCGAACTGCCAAGCCAGGTCCTCCCTGGAGTGGAATGAGCATCCTAGGACCGGTTTCGGCGTTTCACCCCTCTTCAGCCAGGATAGCTTGATTCCAGTGGCATGGAGAGCATGGGACTCACGTCTGAGCATACCCGTCCCACTCGGGGTGACAAATGCAAAAACAACAGTTGATGGACAGAATGCAGAACAATGTCATACATTCACCCCAGTACAGAGATCTGGGCCTTAATCCATCCATTTTTTGCTCACCATTCCATTCCAGTTTGAACCCAGCCATAAGCAAATCAGTCTTGACCCTGTGCCTCATGGGAACAGTCCAGCCCGAACTGCAAGCCAGGTCCTCCCTGGACTGGAATAAGCATCCTAGGACCGGTTTCGGGGTTTCACCCCTCTTCAGGCAGGATAGCTTGATTCCAGTGCCATAGGGAGCACGGGACTCACGTCTGTGCATTCCCATCCCACTCGGGGTGACAAATGCAAAAACAACAGTTGATGGACAGAATGCAGAACAATGTCATACATTCACCCCAGTACAGAGATCTGGGCCTAAATCAATTTGTTTTTGCTCACCATGCCATTCTAGTTTGAACCCAGCCATATGCAAATCAGTGTTGACCCTGTGCCTCATGGGAACAGTCCAGCCCGAACTGCCAAGCCAGGTCCTCCCTGGACTGGAATAAGCATCCTAAGACCGGATTCGGGGTTTCACCCCTCTTCAGCCAGAATAGTTTGATTCCAGTGGCATGGAGAGCACGGGACTCACGTCTGAGCATACCCGTCCCACTCGGGGTGACAAATGCAAAAACAAAAGTAGATGGTCAGAATGCAGAACAATGTCATACATTCACCCCAGTACAGAGATCTGGGCCTCAATCCATCGTTTGTTTGCTCACCATGCCATTCCAGTTTGAACCCAGCCATAGGCAAATCAGTCTTGACCCTGTGCCTCATGGGAACAGTCCAGCCCGCACTGCCAAGCCAGGTCCTCCGTGGACTGGAATAAGCATCCTAGGACCGGTTTAGGGGTTTCACCCCTCTTCAGCCAGAATAGTTTGATTCCAGTGGCATGGAGAGCACGGGACTCACGTCTGAGCATACCCGTCCCACTCGGGGTGACAAATGCAAAAACAACAGTTGATGGACAGAATGCAGAACAATGTCATACATTCACCCCAGTACAGAGATCTGGGCCTAAATCCATTGTTTTTTTGCTCACCATGTCATTTCAGTTTGAACCCAGCCATATGCAAATCAGTCTTGACCCTGTGCCTCATGGGGACAGTCCAGCCCGAACTGCCAAGCCATGTCCTCCCTGGACTGGAATAAGCATCCTAGGACCAGTTTCGGGGTTTCACCCCTCTTCAGGCAGGATAGCTTGATTCCAGTGGCATGGAGAGCACGGGACTCACGTCTGAGCATACCCATCCAACTCGGGGTGAAAAATGCAAAAACAACAGTTGATGGTCAGAATGCAGAACAATGTCATGCATTCACCCCAGTACAGAGATCTGGGCCTAAATCCATCGTTTTTTGCTCACCATGCCATTCCAGTTTGAACCCAGCCATATGCAAATCAGTCTTGACTCTGTGCCTCATGAGAACAGTCCAGCCCGAACTGCCAAGCCAGGTCCTCCCTAGACTGGAATAAGCATCCTAGGACCAGTTTCGGGGTTTCACCCCTCTTCAGCCAGGATAGCTTGATTCCAGTGGCATGGAGAGCACGGGACTCACGTCTGAGCATACCCGTCCCACTCGGGGTGAAAAATGCAAAAACAACAGTTGATGGACAGAATGCAGAACAATGTCATACATTCACCCCAGTACAGAGATCTGGGCCTAAATCCATTGTTTTTTCGCTCACCATGCCATTCCAGTTTGAACCCAGCCATATGCAAATCAGTCTTGACCCTGTGACTCATAGGAATAGTCCAGCTCGAACTGCCAAGCCAGGTCCTCCCTGAACTGGAATAAGCATCCTAGGACCGGATTCGGGGTTTCACCCCTCTTCAGCCAGGACAGCTTGATTCCAGTGGCATAGAGAGCACGGGACTCACGTCTGAGCATACCCGTCCCACTCGGGGTGACAAATGCAAAAACAAAAGTAGATGGTCAGAATGCAGAACAATGTCATACATTCACCCCAGTACAGAGATCTGGGCCTCAATCCATCGTTTTTTTGCTCACCATGCCATTCCAGTTTGAACCCAGCCATATGCAAATCAGTCTTGACCCTGTGCCTCATGGAAACAGTCCAGCCCGCACTGCCAAGCCAGGTCCTCCCTGGACTGGAATAAGCATCCTATGACCGGTTTAGGGGTTTCACCCCTCTTCAGCCAGAATAGTTGGATTCCAGTGGCATGGAGAGCACGGGACTCACGTCTGAGCATACCCGTCCCACTCGGGGTGACAAATGCAAAAACAACAGTTGATGGACAGAATGCAGAACAATGTCATACATTCACCCCAGTACAGAGATGTGGGCCTAAATCCATCGTTTTTTTGCTCACCATGCCATTCCAGTTTGAACCAAGCCATATGCAAATCAGTCTTGACCCTGTGCCTCATGGGAACAGTCCAGCCCGCGCTGCCAAGCCAGGTCCTCCCTGGACTGGAATAAGCATCCTAGGACCGGTTTAGGGGTTTCACCCCTCTTCAGCCAGAATAGTTTGATTCCAGTGGCATGGAGAGCACGGGACTCACGTCAGAGCATACCCGTCCCACTCGGGGTGACAAATGCAAAAACAACAGTTGATGGACAGAATGCAGAACAATGTCATACATTCACCCCAGTAGAGAGATCTGGGCCTAAATCTTTTTTTTTTTGCTCACCATACCTTTCCAGTTTGAACCCAGCCATATGCAAATCAGTCTTGACCCTGTGCCTCATGGGAACAGTCCAGCCCGAACTGCCAAGCCAGGTCCTCCCTGGACTGGAATAAGCATCCTAGGACCGGATTCGGGGTTTCACCCCTCTTCAGCCATTACAGCTTGATTCCAGTGGCATGGAGAGCACGGGACTCACGTCTGAGCATACCCATCCCACTCGGGGTGACAAATGCAAAAACAAAAGTAGATGGTCAGAATGCAGAACAATGTCATACATTCACCCCAGTACAGAGATCTGGGCCTAAATCCATCGTTTTGTTGCTCACCATGCCATTCTAGTTTGAACCCAGCCATATGCAAATCAGTCTTGACCCTGTGCCTCATGGGAACAGTCCAGCCCGCACTGCCAAGCCAGGTCCTCCCTGGACTGGAATAGGCATCCTAGGACCGGTTTCAGGGTTTCACCCCTCTTCAGCCAGAATAGTTTGATTCCAGTGGCATGGAGAGCACGAGACTCACATCTGAGCATACCCATCCCACTCGGGGTGACCAATGAAAAAACAACATTTGATGGACAGAATGCAGAACAATGTCATACATTTACCCCAGTACAGAGATCTGGGCCGAAATCCATCGTTTTTTTGCTCACCATGTCATTCCAGTTTGAACCCAGCCATATGCAAATCAGTCTTGACCCTGTGCCTCATGGGAACAGTCCAGCCCAAACTGCCAAGCCAGGTCCTCCCTGGACTGGAATAAGCATTTTAGGACCGGTTTCGGGGTTTCACCCCTTTTCAGGCAGGATAGCTTGATTCCAGTGGCATTGAAAGCACGAGACTCACGTCTGAGCATACCCATCCCACTCGGGGTGAAAAATGCAAAAACAACAGTTGATGGTCAGAATGCAGAACAATTTCATACATTTACCCCAGTACAGAGATCTGGGCCTCAATCCATCGTTTTTTGCTCACCATGCCATTCCAGTTTGAACCCAGCCATATGCAAATCAGTCTTGACCCTGTGCCTCATGGGAACAGTCCAGCCCGAACTGCCAAGCCAGGTCCTCCCTGGACTTGAATAATCATCCTAGGACCGCATTCGGGGTTTCACCCCTCTTCAGCCATTACAGCTTGATTCCAGTGGCATGGAGAGCACGGGACTCACGTCTGAGCATACCCATCCCACTCGGGGTGACAAATGCAAAAACAAAAGTAGATGGTCAGAATGCAGAACAATGTCATACATTCACCCCAGTACAGAGATCTGGGCCTAAATCCATCGTGTTTTTGCTCACCATGCCATTCCAGTTTGAACCCAGCCATATGCAAATCAGTCTTGACCCTGTGCCTCATGGGAACAGTCCAGCCCGCACTGCCAAGCCAGGTCCTCCCTGGACTGGAATAGGCATCCTAAGACCGGTTTCAGGGTTTCACCCCTCTTCAGCAAGAATAGTTTGATTCCAGTGGCATGGAGAGCACGAGACTCACATCTGAGCATACCCATCCCACTCGGGGTGACCAATGAAAGAAACAACAGTTGATGGACAGAATGCAGAACAATGTCATACATTCACCTCAGTACAGAGATCTGGGCCTAAATCCATCGTTTTTTTGCTCACCATGTCATTCCAGTTTGAACCCAGCCATATGCAAATCAGTCTTGACCCTGTGCCTCATGGGAACAGTCCAGCCCAAACTGCCAAGCCAGGTCCTCCCTAGACTGGAATAAGCATCCTAGGACCGGTTTCGGGGTTTCACCCCTCTTCAGCCAGGATAGCTTGATTCCAGTGGCATGGAGAGCACGGGACTCACGTCTGAGCATACCCGTCCCTCTCGGGGTGAAAAATGCAAAAACAACAGTTGATGGACAGAATGCAGAACAATGTCATACATTCACCCCAGAACAGAGATCTGGGCCTAAATCCATCCTTTTTTTGCTCACCATGCCATTCCCGTTTGAACCCAGCCATATGCAAATCAGTCTTGACCCTGTGACTCATAGGAACAGTCCAGCCCGAACTGCCAAGCCAGGTCTTCCCTGGACTGGAATAAGCATCCTAGGACCGGTTTCGGGGTTTCACCCCTCTTCAGCCAGGATTGCTTGATTCCAGTGGCATGGAGAGCACGGGACTCACGTCTGAGCATTCCCGTCCCACTCGGTGTGACAAATGCAAAAACAACAGTTGATGGTCAGAATGCAGAACAATGTCATACATTTACCCCAGTACAGAGATCTGGGCCTCAATCCATCGTTTTTTGCTCACCATGCCATTCCAGTTTGAACCCAGCCATATGCAAATCAGTCTTGACCCTGTGCCTCATGGGAACAGTCCAGCCCGAACTGCCAAGCCAGGTCCGCCCTGGACTGGAATAAGCATCCTAGGACCGGTTTCGGGGTTTCACCCCTCTTCAGGCAGGATAGCTTGATTCCAGTGGCATGGAGAGCACGGGACTCACATCTGAGCATACCCATCCCACTCGGGGTGAACAATGCAAAAACAACAGTTGATGGTCAGAATGCAGAACAATGTCATACATTCACCCCAGTACAGAGATCTGGGCCTAAATCCATCGTTTTTTGCTCACCATGCCATTCCAGTTTGAACCCAGCCATATGCAAATCAGTCTTGACCCTGTGCCCCATGGGAACAGTCCAGCCCGAACAGCCAAGCCCGGTCCTCCCTGGAGTGGAATGAGCATCCTAGGACCGGTTTCGGGGTTTCACCCCTCTTCAGCCAGGATAGCTTGATTCCAGTGGCATGGAGAGCATGGGACTCACGTCTGAGCATACCCATCCCACTCGGGGTGACAAATGCAAAAACAAAAGTTGATGGACAGAATGCAGAACAATTTCATACATTCACCCCAGTACAGAGATCTGGGCCTTAATCCATCCATTTTTTGCTCACAATTCCATTCCAGTTTGAACACAGCCATATGCAAATCAGTCTTGACCCTGTGCCTCATGGGAACAGTCCAGCCCGAACTGCCAAGCCAGGTCCTCCCTGGACTGGAATAAGCATCCTAGGATCGGTTTCGGGGTTTCACCCCTCTTCAGCCAGGATAGCTTGATTCAAGGGGCATGGAGAGCACGGGACTCACGTCTGAGCATACCCATCCAACTCGGGGTGAAAAATGCAAAAACAACAGTTGATGGTCAGAATGCAGAACAATGTCATGCATTCACCCCAGTACAGAGATCTGGGCCTAAATCCATCGTTTTTTGCTCACCATGCCATTCCAGTTTGAACCCAGCCATATGCAAATCAGTCTTGACTCTGTGCCTCATGAGAACAGTCCAGCCCGAACTGCCAAGCCAGGTCCTCCCTAGACTGGAATAAGCATCCTAGGACCAGTTTCGGGGTTTCACCCCTCTTCAGCCAGGATAGCTTGATTCCAGTGGCATGGAGAGCACGAGACTCACGTCTGAGCATACCCGTCCCACTCGGGGTGAAAAATGCAAAAACAACAGTTGATGGACAGAATGCAGAACAATGTCATACATTCACCCCAGTACAGAGATCTGGGCCTAAATCCATCGTTTTTTCGCTCACCATGCCATTCCAGTTTGAACCCAGCCATATGCAAATCAGTCTTGACCCTGTGACTCATAGGAATAGTCCAGCTCGAACTGCCAAGCCAGGTCCTCCCTGGACTGGAATAAGCATCCTAGGACCGGATTCGGGGTTTCACCCCTCTTCAGCCAGGACAGCTTGATTCCAGTGGCATAGAGAGCACGGGACTCACGTCTGAGCATACCCGTCCCACTCGGGGTGACAAATGCAAAAACAAAAGTAGATGGTCAGAATGCAGAACAATGTCATACATTCACCCCAGTACAGAGATCTGGGCCTCAATCCATCGTTTTTTTGCTCACCATGCCATTCCAGTTTGAACCCAGCCATATGCAAATCAGTCTTGACCCTGTGCCTCATGGAAACAGTCCAGCCCGCACTGCCAAGCCAGGTCCTCCCTGGACTGGAATAAGCATCCTATGACCGGTTTAGGGGTTTCACCCCTCTTCAGCCAGAATAGTTGGATTCCAGTGGCATGGAGAGCACGGGACTCACGTCTGAGCATACCCGTCCCACTCGGGGTGACAAATGCAAAAACAACAGTTGATGGACAGAATGCAGAACAATGTCATACATTCACCCCAGTACAGAGATGTGGGCCTAAATCCATCGTTTTTTTGCTCACCATGCCATTCCAGTTTGAACCAAGCCATATGCAAATCAGTCTTGACCCTGTGCCTCATGGGAACAGTCCAGCCCGCGCTGCCAAGCCAGGTCCTCCCTGGACTGGAATAAGCATCCTAGGACCGGTTTAGGGGTTTCACCCCTCTTCAGCCAGAATAGTTTGATTCCAGTGGCATGGAGAGCACGGGACTCACGTCAGAGCATACCCGTCCCACTCGGGGTGACAAATGCAAAAACAACAGTTGATGGACAGAATGCAGAACAATGTCATACATTCACCCCAGTAGAGAGATCTGGGCCTAAATCTTTTTTTTTTTGCTCACCATACCTTTCCAGTTTGAACCCAGCCATATGCAAATCAGTCTTGACCCTGTGCCTCATGGGAACAGTCCAGCCCGAACTGCCAAGCCAGGTCCTCCCTGGACTGGAATAAGCATCCTAGGACCGGATTCGGGGTTTCACCCCTCTTCAGCCATTACAGCTTGATTCCAGTGGCATGGAGAGCACGGGACTCACGTCTGAGCATACCCATCCCACTCGGGGTGACAAATGCAAAAACAAAAGTAGATGGTCAGAATGCAGAACAATGTCATACATTCACCCCAGTACAGAGATCTGGGCCTAAATCCATCGTTTTGTTGCTCACCATGCCATTCTAGTTTGTACCCAGACATATGCAAATCAGTCTTGACCCTGTGCCTCATGGGAACAGTCCAGCCCGCACTGCCAAGCCAGGTCCTTCCTGGACTGGAATAGGCATCCTAGGACCGGTTTCAGGGTTTCACCCCTCTTCAGCCAGAATAGTTTGATTCCAGTGGCATGGAGAGCACGAGACTCACATCTGAGCATACCCATCCCACTCGGGGTGACCAATGAAAAAACAACATTTGATGGACAGAATGCAGAACAATGTCATACATTCACCCCAGTACAGAGATCTGGGCCTAAATCCATCGTTTTTTTGCTCACCATGTCATTCCAGTTTGAACACAGCCATATGCAAATCAGTCTTGACCCTGTGCCTCATGGGAACAGTCCAGCCCAAACTGCCAAGCCAGGTCCTCCCTGGACTGGAATAAGCATTTTAGGACCGGTTTCGGGGTTTCATCCCTTTTCAGGCAGGATAGCTTGATTCCAGTGGCATTGAAAGCACGAGACTCACGTCTGAGCATACCCATCCCACTCGGGGTGAAAAATGCAAAAACAACAGTTGATGGTCAGAATGCAGAACAATGTCATACATTTACCCCAGTACAGAGATCTGGGCCTCAATCCATCGTTTTTTGCTCACCATGCCATTCCAGTTTGAACCCAGCCATATGCAAATCAGTCTTGACCCTGTGCCTCATGGGAACAGTCCAGCCCGAACTGCCAAGCCAGGTCCTCCCTGGACTGGAATAATCATCCTAGGACTGCATTCGGGGTTTCACCCCTCTTCAGCCATTACAGCTTGATTCCAGTGGCATGGAGAGCACGGGACTCACGTCTGAGCATACCCATCCCACTCGGGGTGACAAATGCAAAAACAAAAGTAGATGGTCAGAATGCAGAACAATGTCATACATTCACACCAGTACAGAGATCTGGGCCTAAATCCATCGTGTTTTTGCTCACCATGCCATTCCCGTTTGAACCCAGCCATATGCAAATCAGTCTTGACCCTGTGACTCATAGGAACAGTCCAGCCCGAACTGCCAAGCCAGGTCTTCCCTGGACTGGAATAAGCATCCTAGGACCGGTTTCGGGGTTTCACCCCTCTTCAGCCAGGATTGCTTGATTCCAGTGGCATGGAGAGCACGGGACTCACGTCTGAGCATTCCCGTCCCACTCGGGGTGACAAATGCAAAAACAACAGTTGATGGTCAGAATGCAGAACAATGTCATACATTTACCCCAGTACAGAGATCTGGGCCTCAATCCATCGTTTTTTGCTCACCATGCCATTCCAGTTTGAACCCAGCCATATGCAAATCAGTCTTGACCCTGTGCCTCATGGGAACAGTCCAGCCCGAACTGCCAAGCCAGGTCCTCCCTGGACTGGAATAAGCATCCTAGGACCGGATTCGGGGTTTCACCCCTCTTCAGCCAGGACAGCTTGATTCCAGTGGCATGGAGAGCACGGGACTCACGTCTGAGCATACCCGTCCCACTCGGTGTGACAAATGCAAAAACAAAAGTAGATGGTCAGAATGCAGAACAATGTCATACATTCACCCCAGTACAGAGATCGGGGCCTAAATCCATCGTTTTTTTGCTCACCATGTCATTCCAGTTTGAACCCAGCCATATGCAAATCAGTCTTGACCCTGTGCCTCATGGGAACAGTCCAGCCCGAACTGCCAAGCCAGGTCCTCCCTGGACTGGAATAAGCATCCTAGGACCGGTTTCGGGGTTTCACCCCTCTTCAGGCAGGATAGCTTGATTCCAGTGGCATGGAGAGCACGGGACTCACATCTGAGCATACCCATCCCACTCGGGGTGAACAATGCAAAAACAACAGTTGATGGTCAGAATGCAGAACAATGTCATACATTCACCCCAGTACAGAGATCTGGGCCTAAATCCATCGTTTTTTGCTCACCATGCCATTCCAGTTTGAACCCAGCCATATGCAAATCAGTCTTGACCCTGTGCCCCATGGGAACAGTCCAGCCCGAACTGCCAAGCCCGGTCCTCCCTGGAGTGGAATGAGCATCCTAGGACCGGTTTCGGGGTTTCACCCCTCTTCAGCCAGGATAGCTTGATTCCAGTGGCATGGAGAGCACGGGACTCACGTCTGAGCATACCCATCCCACTCGGGGTGACAAATGCAAAAACAAAAGTTGATGGACAGAATGCAGAACAATTTCATACATTCACCCCAGTACAGAGATCTGGGCCTTAATCCATCCATTTTTTGCTCACAATTCCATTCCAGTTTGAACACAGCCATATGCAAATCAGTCTTGACCCTGTGCCTCATGGGAACAGTCCAGCCCGAACTGCCAAGCCAGGTCCTCCCTGGACTGGAATAAGCATCCTAGGATCGGTTTCGGGGTTTCACCGCTCTTCAGCCAGGATAGCTTGATTCCAGGGGCATGGAGAGCACGGGACTCACGTCTGAGCATACCCGTCCCACTCGGGGTGACAAATGCAAAAACAACAGTTGATGGACAGAATGCAGAACAATGTCATACATTCACCCCAGTACAGAGATCTGGGCCTTAATCCATCCATTTTTTGCTCACCATTCCATTCCAGTTTGAACCCTGCCATATGCAAATCAGTCTTGACCCTGTGCCTCATGGGAACAGTCCAGCCCGAACTGCCAAGCCAGGTCCTCCCTGGACTGGAATAAGCATCCTAGGACCGGATTCGGGGTTTCACCCCTCTTCAGCCAGGACAGCTTGATTCCAGTGGCATGGAGAGCACGGGACTCACGTCTGAGCATACCCGTCCCACTCGGGGTGACAAATGCAAAAACAAAAGTAGATGGTCAGAATGCAGAACAATGTCATACATTCACCCCAGTACAGAGATCTGGGCCTAAATCCATCGTTTTTTGCTCACCATGCCATTCCAGTTTGAACCCAGTCATATGCAAAACAGTCTTGACCCTGTGCCTCATGGGAACAGTCCAGCCCGAACTGCCAAGCCCGGTCCTCCCTGGAGTGAAATGAGCATCCTAGGACCGGTTTCGGGGTTTCACCCCTCTTCAGCCAGGATAGCTTGATTCCAGTGGCATGGAGAGCACGGGACTCACGTCTGAGCATACCCGTCCCACTCGGGGTGACAAATGCAAAAACAACAGTTGATGGACAGAATGCAGAACAATGTCATACATTCACCCCAGTACAGAGATCTGGGCCTTAATCCATCCATTTTTTGCTCACCATTCCATTCCAGTTTGAACACAGCCATATGCAAATCAGTCTTGACCCTGTGCCTCATGGGGACAGTCCAGCCCGAACTGCCAAGCCATGTCCTCCCTGGACTGGAATAAGCATCCTAGGACCAGTTTCGGGGTTTCACCCCTCTTCAGGCAGGATAGCTTGATTCCAGTGGCATGGAGAGCACGGGACTCACGTCTGAGCATACCCATCCAACTCGGGGTGAAAAATGCAAAAACAACAGTTGATGGTCAGAATGCAGAACAATGTCATGCATTCACCCCAGTACAGAGATCTGGGCCTAAATCCATCGTTTTTTGCTCACCATGCCATTCCAGTTTGAACCCAGCCATATGCAAATCAGTCTTGACCCTGTGCCCCATGGGAACAGTCCAGCCCGAACTGCCAAGCCCGGTCCTCCCTGGAGTGGAATGAGCATCCTAGGACCGGTTTCGGGGTTTCACCCCTCTTCAGCCAGGATAGCTTGATTCCAGTGGCATGGAGAGCACGGGACTCACGTCTGAGCATACCCGTCCCACTCGGTGTGACAAATGCAAAAACAAAAGTAGATGGTCAGAATGCAGAACAATGTCATACATTCACCCCAGTACAGAGATCGGGGCCTAAATCCATCGTTTTTTTGCTCACCATGTCATTCCAGTTTGAACCCAGCCATATGCAAATCAGTCTTGACCCTGTGCCTCATGGGAACAGTCCAGCCCGAACTGCCAAGCCAGGTCCTCCCTGGACTGGAATAAGCATCCTAGGACCGGTTTCGGGGTTTCACCCCTCTTCAGGCAGGATAGCTTGATTCCAGTGGCATGGAGAGCACGGGACTCACATCTGAGCATACCCATCCCACTCGGGGTGAACAATGCAAAAACAACAGTTGATGGTCAGAATGCAGAACAATGTCATACATTCACCCCAGTACAGAGATCTGGGCCTAAATCCATCGTTTTTTGCTCACCATGCCATTCCAGTTTGAACCCAGCCATATGCAAATCAGTCTTGACCCTGTGCCCCATGGGAACAGTCCAGCCCGAACTGCCAAGCCCGGTCCTCCCTGGAGTGGAATGAGCATCCTAGGACCGGTTTCGGGGTTTCACCCCTCTTCAGCCAGGATAGCTTGATTCCAGTGGCATGGAGAGCACGGGACTCACGTCTGAGCATACCCATCCCACTCGGGGTGACAAATGCAAAAACAAAAGTTCATGGACAGAATGCAGAACAATTTCATACATTCACCCCAGTACAGAGATCTGGGCCTTAATCCATCCATTTTTTGCTCACAATTCCATTCCAGTTTGAACACAGCCATATGCAAATCAGTCTTGACCCTGTGCCTCATGGGAACAGTCCAGCCCGAACTGCCAAGCCAGGTCCTCCCTGGACTGGAATAAGCATCCTAGGATCGGTTTCGGGGTTTCACCCCTCTTCAGCCAGGATAGCTTGATTCCAGGGGCATGGAGAGCACGGGACTCACGTCTGAGCATACCCGTCCCACTCGGGGTGACAAATGCAAAAACAACAGTTGATGGACAGAATGCAGAACAATGTCATACATTCACCCCAGTACAGAGATCTGGGCCTTAATCCATCCATTTTTTGCTCACCATTCCATTCCAGTTTGAACCCTGCCATATGCAAATCAGTCTTGACCCTGTGCCTCATGGGAACAGTCCAGCCCGAACTGCCAAGCCAGGTCCTCCCTGGACTGGAATAAGCATCCTAGGACCGGATTCGGGGTTTCACCCCTCTTCAGCCAGGACAGCTTGATTCCAGTGGCATGGAGAGCACGGGACTCACGTCTGAGCATACCCGTCCCACTCGGGGTGACAAATGCAAAAACAAAAGTAGATGGTCAGAATGCAGAACAATGTCATACATTCACCCCAGTACAGAGATCTGGGCCTAAATCCATCGTTTTTTGCTCACCATGCCATTCCAGTTTGAACCCAGTCATATGCAAAACAGTCTTGACCCTGTGCCTCATGGGAACAGTCCAGCCCGAACTGCCAAGCCCGGTCCTCCCTGGAGTGAAATGAGCATCCTAGGACCGGTTTCGGGGTTTCACTCCTCTTCAGCCAGGATAGCTTGATTCCAGTGGCATGGAGAGCACGGGACTCACGTCTGAGCATACCCGTCCCACTCGGGGTGACAAATGCAAAAACAACAGTTGATGGACAGAATGCAGAACAATGTCATACATTCACCCCAGTACAGAGATCTGGGCCTTAATCCATCCATTTTTTGCTCACCATTCCATTCCAGTTTGAACACAGCCATATGCAAATCAGTCTTGACCCTGTGCCTCATGGGGACAGTCCAGCCCGAACTGCCAAGCCATGTCCTCCCTGGACTGGAATAAGCATCCTAGGACCAGTTTCGGGGTTTCACCCCTCTTCAGGCAGGATAGCTTGATTCCAGTGGCATGGAGAGCACGGGACTCACGTCTGAGCATACCCATCCAACTCGGGGTGAAAAATGCAAAAACAACAGTTGATGGTCAGAATGCAGAACAATGTCATGCATTCACCCCAGTACAGAGATCTGGGCCTAAATCCATCGTTTTTTGCTCACCATGCCATTCCAGTTTGAACCCAGCCATATGCAAATCAGTCTTGACTCTGTGCCTCATGAGAACAGTCCAGCCCGAACTGCCAAGCCAGGTCCTCCCTAGACTGGAATAAGCATCCTAGGACCAGTTTCGGGGTTTCACCCCTCTTCAGCCAGGATAGCTTGATTCCAGTGGCATGGAGAGCACGGGACTCACGTCTGAGCATACCCGTCCCACTCGGGGTGAAAAATGCAAAAACAACAGTTGATGGACAGAATGCAGAACAATGTCATACATTCACCCCAGTACAGAGATCTGGGCCTAAATCCATTGTTTTTTCGCTCACCATGCCATTCCAGTTTGAACCCAGCCATATGCAAATCAGTCTTGACCCTGTGACTCATAGGAATAGTCCAGCTCGAACTGCCAAGCCAGGTCCTCCCTGGACTGGAATAAGCATCCTAGGACCGGATTCGGGGTTTCACCCCTCTTCAGCCAGGACAGCTTGATTCCAGTGGCATAGAGAGCACGGGACTCACGTCTGAGCATACCCGTCCCACTCGGGGTGACAAATGCAAAAACAAAAGTAGATGGTCAGAATGCAGAACAATGTCATACATTCACCCCAGTACAGAGATCTGGGCCTCAATCCATCGTTTTTTTGCTCACCATGCCATTCCAGTTTGAACCCAGCCATATGCAAATCAGTCTTGACCCTGTGCCTCATGGAAACAGTCCAGCCCGCACTGCCAAGCCAGGTCCTCCCTGGACTGGAATAAGCATCCTATGACCGGTTTAGGGGTTTCACCCCTCTTCAGCCAGAATAGTTGGATTCCAGTGGCATGGAGAGCACGGGACTCACGTCTGAGCATACCCGTCCCACTCGGGGTGACAAATGCAAAAACAACAGTTGATGGACAGAATGCAGAACAATGTCATACATTCACCGCAGTACAGAGATGTGGGCCTAAATCCATCGTTTTTTTGCTCACCATGCCATTCCAGTTTGAACCAAGCCATATGCAAATCAGTCTTGACCCTGTGCCTCATGGGAACAGTCCAGCCCGCACTGCCAAGCCAGGTCCTCCCTGGACTGGAATAAGCATCCTAGGACCGGTTTAGGGGTTTCACCCCTCTTCAGCCAGAATAGTTTGATTCCAGTGGCATGGAGAGCACGGGACTCACGTCAGAGCATACCCGTCCCACTCGGGGTGACAAATGCAAAAACAACAGTTGATGGACAGAATGCAGAACAATGTCATACATTCACCCCAGTAGAGAGATCTGGGCCTAAATCTTTTTTTTTTTTGCTCACCATACCTTTCCAGTTTGAACCCAGCCATATGCAAATCAGTCTTGACCCTGTGCCTCATGGGAACAGTCCAGCCCGAACTGCCAAGCCAGGTCCTCCCTGGACTGGAATAAGCATCCTAGGACCGGATTCGGGGTTTCACCCCTCTTCAGCCATTACAGCTTGATTCCAGTGGCATGGAGAGCACGGGACTCACGTCTGAGCATACCCATCCCACTCGGGGTGACAAATGCAAAAACAAAAGTAGATGGTCAGAATGCAGAACAATGTCATACATTCACCCCAGTACAGAGATCTGGGCCTAAATCCATCGTTTTGTTGCTCACCATGCCATTCTAGTTTGAACCCAGCCATATGCAAATCAGTCTTGACCCTGTGCCTCATGGGAACAGTCCAGCCCGCACTGCCAAGCCAGGTCCTCCCTGGACTGGAATAGGCATCCTAGGACCGGTTTCAGGGTTTCACCCCTCTTCAGCCAGAATAGTTTGATTCCAGTGGCATGGAGAGCACGAGACTCACATCTGAGCATACCCATCCCACTCGGGGTGACCAATGAAAAAACAACATTTGATGGACAGAATGCAGAACAATGTCATACATTCACCCCAGTACAGAGATCTGGGCCTAAATCCATCGTTTTTTTGCTCACCATGTCATTCCAGTTTGAACCCAGCCATATGCAAATCAGTCTTGACCCTGTGCCTCATGGGAACAGTCCAGCCCAAACTGCCAAGCCAGGTCCTCCCTGGACTGGAATAAGCATTTTAGGACCGGTTTCGGGGTTTCACCCCTTTTCAGGCAGGTTAGCTTGATTCCAGTGGCATTGAAAGCACGAGACTCACGTCTGAGCATACCCATCCCACTCGGGGTGAAAAATGCAAAAACAACAGTTGATGGTCAGAATGCAGAACAATGTCATACATTTACCCCAGTACAGAGATCTGGGCCTCAATCCATCGTTTTTTGCTCACCATGCCATTCCAGTTTGAACCCAGCCATATGCAAATCAGTCTTGACCCTGTGCCTCATGGGAACAGTCCAGCCCGCACTGCCAAGCCAGGTCCTCCCTGGACTGGAATAGGCATCCTAAGACCGGTTTCAGGGTTTCACCCCTCTTCAGCAAGAATAGTTTGATTCCAGTGGCATGGAGAGCACGAGACTCACATCTGAGCATACCCATCCCACTCGGGGTGACCAATGAAAGAAACAACAGTTGATGGACAGAATGCAGAACAATGTCATACATTCACCTCAGTACAGAGATCTGGGCCTAAATCCATCGTTTTTTTGCTCACCATGTCATTCCAGTTTGAACCCAGCATATGCAAATCAGTCTTGACCCTGTGCCTCATGGGAACAGTCCAGCCCAAACTGCCAAGCCAGGTCCTCCCTAGACTGGAATAAGCATCCTAGGACCGGTTTCGGGGTTTCACCCCTCTTCAGCCAGGATAGCTTGATTCCAGTGGCATGGAGAGCACGGGACTCACGTCTGAGCATACCCGTCCCACTCGGGGTGAAAAATGCAAAAACAACAGTTGATGGACAGAATGCAGAACAATGTCATACATTCACCCCAGTACAGAGATCTGGGCCTAAATCCATCGTTTTTTCACTCACCATGCCATTCCAGTTTGAACCCAGCCATATGCAAATCAGTCTTGACCCTGTGACTCATAGGAATAGTCCAGCTCGAACTGCCAAGCCAGGTCCTCCCTGGACTGGAATAAGCATCCTAGGACCGGATTCGGGGTTTCACCCCTCTTCAGCCAGGACAGCTTGATTCCAGTGGCATAGAGAGCACGGGACTCACGTCTGAGCATACCCGTCCCACTCGGGGTGACAAATGCAAAAACAAAAGTAGATGGTCAGAATGCAGAACAATGTCATACATTCACCCCAGTACAGAGATCTGGGCCTCAATCCATCGTTTTTTTGCTCACCATGCCATTCCAGTTTGAACCCAGCCATATGCAAATCAGTCTTGACCCTGTGCCTCATGGAAACAGTCCAGCCCGCACTGCCAAGCCAGGTCCTCCCTGGACTGGAATAAGCATCCTATGACCGGTTTAGGGGTTTCACCCCTCTTCAGCCAGAATAGTTGGATTCCAGTGGCATGGAGAGCACGGGACTCACGTCTGAGCATACCCGTCCCACTCGGGGTGACAAATGCAAAAACAACAGTTGATGGACAGAATGCAGAACAATGTCATACATTCACCCCAGTACAGAGATGTGGGCCTAAATCCATCGTTTTTTTGCTCACCATGCCATTCCAGTTTGAACCAAGCCATATGCAAATCAGTCTTGACCCTGTTGCCTCATGGGAACAGTCCAGCCCGCGCTGCCAAGCCAGGTCCTCCCTGGACTGGAATAAGCATCCTAGGACCGGTTTAGGGGTTTCACCCCTCTTCAGCCAGAATAGTTTGATTCCAGTGGCATGGAGAGCACGGGACTCACGTCAGAGCATACCCGTCCCACTCGGGGTGACAAATGCAAAAACAACAGTTGATGGACAGAATGCAGAACAATGTCATACATTCACCCCAGTAGAGAGATCTGGGCCTAAATCTTTTTTTTTTTGCTCACCATACCTTTCCAGTTTGAACCCAGCCATATGCAAATCAGTCTTGACCCTGTGCCTCATGGGAACAGTCCAGCCCGAACTGCCAAGCCAGGTCCTCCCTGGACTGGAATAAGCATCCTAGGACCGGATTCGGGGTTTCACCCCTCTTCAGCCATTACAGCTTGATTCCAGTGGCATGGAGAGCATGGGACTCACGTCTGAGCATACCCATCCCACTCGGGGTGACAAATGCAAAAACAAAAGTAGATGGTCAGAATGCAGAACAATGTCATACATTCACCCCAGTACAGAGATCTGGGCCTAAATCCATCGTTTTGTTGCTCACCATGCCATTCTAGTTTGAACCCAGCCATATGCAAATCAGTCTTGACCCTGTGCCTCATGGGAACAGTCCAGCCCGCACTGCCAAGCCAGGTCCTCCCTGGACTGGAATAGGCATCCTAGGACCGGTTTCAGGGTTTCACCCCTCTTCAGCCAGAATAGTTTGATTCCAGTGGCATGGAGAGCACGAGACTCACATCTGAGCATACCCATCCCACTCGGGGTGACCAATGAAAAAACAACATTTGATGGACAGAATGCAGAACAATGTCATACATTCACCCCAGTACAGAGATCTGGGCCTAAATCCATCGTTTTTTTGCTCACCATGTCATTCCAGTTTGAACCCAGCCATATGCAAATCAGTCTTGACCCTGTGCCTCATGGGAACAGTCCAGCCCAAACTGCCAAGCCAGGTCCTCCCTGGACTGGAATAAGCATTTTAGGACCGGTTTCGGGGTTTCACCCCTTTTCAGGCAGGATAGCTTGATTCCAGTGGCATTGAAAGCACGAGACTCACGTCTGAGCATACCCATCCCACTCGGGGTGAAAAATGCAAAAACAACAGTTGATGGTCAGAATGCAGAACAATGTCATACATTTACCCCAGTACAGAGATCTGGGCCTCAATCCATCGTTTTTTGCTCACCATGCCATTCCAGTTTGAACCCAGCCATATGCAAATCAGTCTTGACCCTGTGCCTCATGGGAACAGTCCAGCCCGCACTGCCAAGCCAGGTCCTCCCTGGACTGGAATAGGCATCCTAAGACCGGTTTCAGGGTTTCACCCCTCTTCAGCAAGAATAGTTTGATTCCAGTGGCATGGAGAGCACGAGACTCACATCTGAGCATACCCATCCCACTCGGGGTGACCAATGAAAGAAACAATAGTTAATGGACAGAATGCAGAACAATGTCATACATTCACCTCAGTACAGAGATCTGGGCCTAAATCCATCGTTTTTTTGCTCACCATGTCATTCCAGTTTGAACCCAGCCATATGCAAATCAGTCTTGACCCTGTGCCTCATGGGAACAGTCCAGCCCAAACTGCCAAGCCAGGTCCTCCCTAGACTGGAATAAGCATCCTAGGACCGGTTTCGGGGTTTCACCCCTCTTCAGCCAGGATAGCTTGATTCCAGTGGCATGGAGAGCACGGGACTCACGTCTGAGCATACCCGTCCCTCTCGGGGTGAAAAATGCAAAAACAACAGTTGATGGACAGAATGCAGAACAATGTCATACATTCACCCCAGAACAGAGATCTGGGCCTAAATCCATCCTTTTTTTGCTCACCATGCCATTCCCGTTTGAACCCAGCCATATGCAAATCAGTCTTGACCCTGTGACTCATAGGAACAGTCCAGCCCGAACTGCCAAGCCAGGTCTTCCCTAGACTGGACTAAGCATCCTAGGACCGGTTTCGGGGTTTCACCCCTCTTCAGCCAGGATAGCTTGATTCCAGTGGCATGGAGAGCGCGGGACTCACGTCTGAGCATTCCCGTCCCACTCGGGGTGACAAATGAAAAAACAACAGTTGATGGTCAGAATGCAGAACAATGTCATACATTTACCCCAGAACAGAGATCTGGGCCTCAATCCATCGTTTTTTGCTCACCATGCCATTCCAGTTTGAACCCAGCCATATGCAAATCAGTCTTGACCCTGTGCCTCATGGGAACAGTCCAGCCCGAACTGCCAAGCCAGGTCCTCCCTGGACTGGAATAAGCATCCTAGGACCGGATTCGGGGTTTCACCCCTCTTCAGCCAGGACAGCTTGATTCCAGTGGCATGGAGAGCACGGGACTCACGTCTGAGCATACCCGTCCCACTCGGGGTGACAAATGCAAAAACAAAAGTAGATGGTCAGAATGCAGAACAATGTCATACATTCACCCCAGTACAGTGATCGGGGCCTAAATCCATCGTTTTTTTGCTCACCATGTCATTCCAGTTTGAACCCAGCCATATGCAAATCAGTCTTGACCCTGTGCCTCATGGGAACAGTCCAGCCCGAACTGCCAAGCCAGGTCCTCCCTGGACTGGAATAAGCATCCTAGGACCGGTTTCGGGGTTTCACCCCTCTTCAGGCAGGATAGCTTGATTCCAGTGGCATGGAGAGCACGGGACTCACATCTGAGCATACCCATCCCACTCGGGGTGAACAATGCAAAAACAACAGTTGATGGTCAGAATGCAGAACAATGTCATACATTCACCCCAGTACAGAGATCTGGGCCTAAATCCATCGTTTTTTGCTCACCATGCCATTCCAGTTTGAACCCAGCCATATGCAAATCAGTCTTGACCCTGTGCCCCATGGGAACAGTCCAGCCCGAACTGCCAAGCCCGGTCCTCCCTGGAGTGGAATGAGCATCCTAGGACCGGTTTCGGGGTTTCACCCCTCTTCAGCCAGGATAGCTTGATTCCAGTGGCATGGAGAGCACGGGACTCACGTCTGAGCATACCCATCCCACTCGGGGTGACAAATGCAAAAACAAAAGTTGATGGACAGAATGCAGAACAATTTCATACATTCACCCCAGTACAGAGATCTGGGCCTTAATCCATCCATTTTTTGCTCACAATTCCATTCCAGTTTGAACACAGCCATATGCAAATCAGTCTTGACCCTGTGCCTCATGGGAACAGTCCAGCCCGAACTGCCAAGCCAGGTCCTCCCTGGACTGGAATAAGCATCCTAGGATCGGTTTCGGGGTTTCACCCCTCTTCAGCCAGGATAGCTTGATTCCAGGGGCATGGAGAGCACGGGACTCACGTCTGAGCATACCCGTCCCACTCGGGGTGACAAATGCAAAAACAACAGTTGATGGACAGAATGCAGAACAATGTCATACATTCACCCCAGTACAGAGATCTGGGCCTTAATCCATCCATTTTTTGCTCACCATTCCATTCCAGTTTGAACCCTGCCATATGCAAATCAGTCTTGACCCTGTGCCTCATGGGAACAGTCCAGCCCGAACTGCCAAGCCAGGTCCTCCCTGGACTGGAATAAGCATCCTAGGACCGGATTCGGGGTTTCACCCCTCTTCAGCCAGGACAGCTTGATTCCAGTGGCATGGAGAGCACGGGACTCACGTCTGAGCATACCCGTCCCACTCGGGGTGACAAATGCAAAAACAAAAGTAGATGGTCAGAATGCAGAACAATGTCATACATTCACCCCAGTACAGAGATCTGGGCCTAAATCCATCGTTTTTTGCTCACCATGCCATTCCAGTTTGCACCCAGTCATATGCAAAACAGTCTTGACCCTGTGCCTCATGGGAACAGTCCAGCCCGAACTGCCAAGCCCGGTCCTCCCTGGAGTGAAATGAGCATCCTAGGACCAGTTTCGGGGTTTCACCCCTCTTCAGCCAGGATAGCTTGATTCCAGTGGCATGGAGAGCACGGGACTCACGTCGGAGCATACCTGTCCCACTCGGGGTGACAAATGCAAAAACAACAGTTGATAGACAGAATGCAGAACAATGTCATACATTCACCCCAGTACAGAGATCTGGGCCTTAATCCATCCATTGTTTGCTCACCATTCCATTCCAGATTGAACCCAGCCATATGCAAATCAGTCTTGACCCTGTGCCTCATGGGAACAGTCCAGCCCGAACTGCCAAGCCAGGTCGTCCCTGGACTGGAATAAGCATCCTAGGACCGGATTCGGGGTTTCACCCCTCTTCAGCCAGGACAGCTTGATTCCAGTGGCATGGAGAGCACGGGACTCACGTCTGAGCATACCCGTCTCACTCGGGGTGACAAATGCAAAAACAAAAGTAGATGGTCAGAATGCAGAACAATGTCATACATTCACCCCAGTACAGAGATCGGGGCCTAAATCCATCGTTTTTTTGCTTACCATGTCATTCCAGTTTGAACCCAGCCATATGCAAATCAGTCTTGACCCTGTGCCTCATGGGAACAGTCCAGCCCGAACTGTCAAGCCAGGTCCTCCCTGGACTGGAATAAGCATCCTAGGACCGGTTTCAGGGTTTCACCCCTCTTCAGGCAGGATAGCTTGATTCCAGTGGCATGGAGAGCACGGGACTCACGTCTGAGCATACCCATCCAATTCGGGCTGAAAAATGCAAAAACAACAGTTGGTGGTCAGAATGCAGAACAATGTCATACATTCACCCCAGTACAGAGATCTGGGCCTAAATCCATCGTTTTTTGCTCACCATGCCATTCCAGTTTGAACCCAGCCATATGCAAATCAGTCTTGACCCTGTGCCTCATGAGAACAGTCCAGTCCAAACTGCCAAGCCAGGTCCTCCCTAGACTGGAATAAGCATCCTAGGACCGGTTTCGGGGTTTCACCCCTCTTCAGCCAGGATAGCTTGATTCCAGTGGCATGTAGAGCACGGGACTCACGTCCGAGCATACCCGTCCCACTCGGGGTGAAAAATGCAAAAACAACAGTTGATGGACAGAATGCAGAACAATGTCATACATTCACCCCAGTACAGAGATCTGGGCCTAAATCCATCGTTTTTTTGCTCACCATGCCATTCCCGTTTGAACCCAGCCATATGCAAATCAGTCTTGACCCTGTGACTCATAGGAACAGTCCAGCCCGAACTGCCAAGCCAGGTCCTCCCTGGACTGGAATAGGCATCCTAGGACCGGTTTCGGGGTTTCACCCCTCTTCAGCCAGGATTGCTTTTTTTCCAGTGGCATGGAGAGCACGGGACTCACGTCTGAGCATTCCCGTCCCACTCGGGGTGACAAATGCAAAAACAACAGTTGATGGACAGAATGCAGAACAATGTCATACATTCACCCCAGTACAGTGATCTGGGCCTAAATCCATCGTTTTTTTGCTCACCATGCCATTCCAATTTGAACCCAGCCATATGCAAATCAGTCTTGACCCTGTGCCTCATGGGAACAGTCCAGCCCGGACTGCCAAGCCAGGTCCTCCCTGGACTGGAATAAGCATCCTAGGACCGGATTCGGGGTTTCACCCCTCTTCAGCCAGGACAGCTTGATTCCAGTGGCATGGAGAGCACGGGACTCACGTCTGAGCATACCCGTCCCACTCGGGGTGACAAATGCAAAAACAAAAGTAGATGGTCAGAATGCAGAACAATGTCATACATGCAGCACAGTACAGAGATCGGGGCCTAAATCCATATTTTTTTGCTCACCATGTCATTCCAGTTTGAACCCAGCCATATGCAAATCAGTCTTGACCCTGTGCCTCATGGGAACAGTCCAGCCCGAACTGCCAAGCCCGGTCCTCCCTGGAGTGGAATGAGCATCCTAGGACCGGTTTCGGGGTTTCACCCCTCTTCAGCCAGGATAGCTTGATTCCAGTGGCATGGAGAGCACGGGACTCACGTCTGAGCAGACCCATCCCACTCGGGGTGATAAATGCAAAAACAACAGTTGATGGACAAAATGCAGAACAATGTCATACATTCACCCCAATACAGAGATCTGGGCCTTAATCCATCCATTTTTTGCTCACCATTCCATTCCAGTTTGAACACAGCCATATGCAAATCAGTCTTGACCCTGTGCCTCATGGGAACAGTCCAGCCCGAACTGCCAAGCCAGGTCCTCCCTGGACTGGAATAAGCATCCTAGGATCGGTTTCGGGGTCTCACCCCTCTTCAGCCAGGATAGCTTGATTCCAGTGGCATGGAGAGCACGGGACTCACGTCTGAGCATACCCGTCCCACTCGGGGTGACAAATGCAAAAACAACAGTTGATGGACAGAATGCAGAACAATGTCATACATTCACCCCAGTACAGAGATCTGGGCCTTAATCCATCCATTTTTTGCTCACCATTCCTTTCCAGTTTGAACCCAGCCATATGCAAATCAGTCTTGACCCTGTGCCTCATGGGAACAGTCCAGCCCGAACTGCCAAGCCAGGTCCTCCCTGGACTGGAATAAGCATCCTAGGACCGGTTTCGGGGTTTCACCCCTGTTCAGGCAGGATAGCTTGATTCCAGTGGCATGGAGAGCACAGGACTCACATCTGAGCATACCCATCCCACTCGGGGTGAACAATGCAAAAACAACAGTTGATGGTGAGAATGCAGAACAATGTCATACATTCACCCCAGTACAGAGATCTGGGCCTAAATCCATCGTTTTTTGCTCACCATGCCATTCCAGTTTGAACCCAGCCATATGCAAATCAGTCTTGACCCTGTGCCTCATGGGAACAGTCCAGCCCGAACTGCCAAGCCCGGTCCTCCCTGGATTGGAATGAGCATCCTAGGACCGGTTTCGGGGTTTCACCCCTCTTCAGCCAGGATAGCTTGATTCCAGTGGCATGGAGAGCACGGGACTCACGTCTGAGCATACCCGTCCCACTCGGGGTGACAAATGCAAAAACAACAGTTGATGGACAGAATGCAGAACAATGTCATACATTCACCCCAGTACAGAGATCTGGGCCTTAATCCATCCATTTTTTGCTCACCATTCCATTCCAGTTTGAACACAGCCATATGCAAATCAGTCTTGACCCTGTGCCTCATGGGAACAGTCCAGCCCAAACTGCCAAGCCAGGCCCTCCCTGGACTGGAATAAGCATCCTAGGATCGGTTTCGGGGTTTCACCCCTCTTCAGCCAGGATAGCTTGATTCCAGTGGCATGGAGAGCACGGGACTCACGTCTGAGCATACCCGTCCCACTCGGGGTGACAAATGCAAAAACAACAGTTGATGGACAGAATGCAGAACAATGTCATACATTCACCCCAGTACAGAGATCTGGGCCTTAATCCATCCATTTTTTGCTCACCATTCCATTCCAGTTTGAACCCAGCCATATGCAAATCAGTCTTGACCCTGTGCCTCATCGGAACAGTCCAGCCCGAACTGCCAAGCCAGGTCCTCCCTGGACTGGAATAAGCATCCTAGGATCGGTTTCGGGGTTTCACCCCTCTTCAGCCAGGATAGCTTGATTCCAGTGGCATGGAGAGCACGGGACTCACGTCTGAGCATACCCGTCCCACTCGAGGTGACAAATGCAAAAACAACAGTTGATGGACAGAATGCAGAACAATGTCATACATTCACCCCAGTACAGAGATCTGGGCCTTAATCCATCCATTTTTTGCTCACCATTCCATTCCAGTTTGAACCCAGCCATATGCAAATCAGTCTTGACCCTGTGCCTCATGGGAACAGTCCAGCCCGAACTGCCAAGCCAGGTCCTCCCTGGACTGGAATAAGCATTCTAGGACCGGATTCGGGGTTTCACCCCTCTTCAGCCAGGACAGCTTGATTCCAGTGGCATGGAGAGCACGGGACTCACGTCTGAGCATACCCGTCCCACTCGGGGTGACAAATGCAATAACAAAAGTAGATGGTCAGAATGCAGAACAATGTCATACATTCACCCCAGTACAGAGATCGGGGCCTATATCCATTGTTTTTTTGCTCACCATGTCATTCCAGTTTGAACCCAGCCATATGCAAATCAGTCTTGACCCTGTGCCTCATGGGAACAGTCCAGCCCGAACTGCCAAGCCAGGTCCTCCCTGGACTGGAATAAGCATCCTAGGACCGGTTTCGGGGTTTCACCCCTCTTCAGGCAGGATAGCTTGATTCCAATGGCATGGAGAGCACAGGACTCACATCTGAGCATATCAGTCCCACTCGGGGTGAACAATGCAAAAACAACAGTTGATGGTCAGAATGCAGAACAATGTCATACATTCACCCCAGTACAGAGATCTGGGCCTAAATCCATCGTTTTTTGCTCACCATGCCATTCCAGTTTGAACCCAGCCATATGCAAATCAGTCTTGACCCTGTGCCTCATGGGAACAGTCCAGCCCGAACTGCCAAGCCCGGTCCTCCCTGGATTGGAATGAGCATCCTAGGACCGGTTTCGGGGTTTCACCCCTCTTCAGCCAGGATAGCTTGATTCCAGTGGCATGGAGAGCACGGGACTCACGTCTGAGAATACCCGTCCCACTCGGGGTGACAAATGCAAAAACAACAGTTGATGGACAGAATGCAGAACAATGTCATACATTCACCCCAGTACAGAGATCTGGGCCTTAATCCATCCATTTTTTGCTCACCATTCCATTCCAGTTTGAACACAGCCATATGCAAATCAGTCTTGACCCTGTGCCTCATGGGAACAGTCCAGCCCGAACTGCCAAGCCAGGTCCTCCCTGGACTGGAATAAGCATCCTAGGATCGGTTTCGGAGTTTCACCCCTCTTCAGCCAGGATAGCTTGATTCCAGTGGCATGGAGAGCACGGGACTCACGTCTGAGCATACCCGTCCCACTCGGGGTGACAAATGCAAAAACAACAGTTGATGGACAGAATGCAGAACAATGTCATACATTCACCCCAGTACAGAGATCTGGGCCTTAATCCATCCATTTTTTGCTCACCATTCCATTCCAGTTTGAACCCAGCCATATGCAAATCAGTCTTGACCCTGTGACTCATGGGAACAGTCAAGCCCGAACTGCCAAGCCAGGTCCTCCCTGGACTGGAATAAGCATCCTAGGACCGGATTTGGGGTTTCACCCCTCTTCAGCCAGGACAGCTTGATTCCAGTGGCATGGAGAGCACGGGACTCAAGTCTGAGCATACCCGTCCCACTCGGGTTGACAAATGCAAAAACAAAAGTTGATGGTCAGAATGCAGAACAATGTCATACATTCACCCCAGTACAGAGATCTGGGCCTAAATCCATCGTTTTTTTGCTCACCATGCCATTCCAGTTTGAACCCAGCCATATGCAAATCAGTCTTGACCCTGTGACTCATGGGAACAGTCCAGCCCGCACTTCCAAGCCAGGTCCTCCCTGGACTGGAATAATCATCCTAGGACCGGTTTCGGTGTTTCACCCCTCTTCAGCCAGAATAGTTTGATTCCAGTGGCATGGAGAGCACGGTACTCACGTCTGAGCATACCCGTCCCACTCGGGGTGACACATGCAAAAACAACAGTTGATGGACAGAATGCAGAACAATGTCATACATTCACCCCAGTACAGAGATCTGGGCCTAAATCCATCATTTTTTTGCTCACCATGTCATTCCAGTTTGAACCCAGCCATATGCAAATCAGTCTTCACCCTGTGCCTCATGGGAACAGTCCAGCCCAAACTGCCAAGCCAGGTCCTCCCTGGACTGGAATAAACATTTTAGGACCGGTTTCAGGGTTTCACCCCTTTTCAGGCAGGATAGCTTGATTCCAGTGGCATGGAGAGCATGGGACTCACGTCTGAGCATACCCGTCCCACTCGGGGTGACAAATGCAAAAACAAAAGTAGATGGTCAGAATGCAGAACAATGTCAAACATTCACCCCAGTACAGAGATCTGGGCCTAAATCCATCGTTTTTTTGCTCACCATGCCATTCCAGTTTGAACCCAGCCATACGCAAATCATTCTTGACCCGGTGCCTCATGGGAACAGTCCAGCCCGAACTGCCAAGCCAGGTCCTCCCTGGACTGGAATAAGCATCCTAGGACCGGTTTCGGGGTTTCACCCCTCTTCAGGCAGGATAGCTTGATTCCAGTGGCATGGAGAGCATGGGACTCACGTCTGAGCATACCTATCCAACTCGGGGTAAAAAATGCAAAAACAACAGTTGATGGTCAGAATGCAGAACAATGTCATACATTCACCCCAGTACAGAGATCTGGGCCTAAATCCATCGTTTTTTTGCTCACCATGCCATTCCAGTTTGAACCCAGCCATATGCAAATCAGTCTTGACCCTGTGCCTCATGGGAGCAGTCCAGCCCGAACTGCCAAGCCAGGTCCTCCCTGGACTGGAATAAGCATCCTAGGACCAGATTCAGGGTTTCACCCCTCTTCAGCCAGGACAGCTTGATTCCAGTGGCATGGAGAGCACGGGACTCACGTCTGAGCATACCCGTCCCACTCGGGGTGACAAATGCAAAAACAAAAGTAGATGGTCAGAATGCAGAACAATGTCATACATTCACCCCAGTACAGAGATCTGGGCCTAAATCCATCGTTTTTTTTGCTCACCATGCCATTCCAGTTTGAACCCAGCCATATGCAAATCAGTCTTGACTCTGTGCCTCATGGGAACAGTCCAGCCCGCACTGCCAAGACAGGTCCTCCCTGGACTGGAATAAGCATCCTAGGACCGGTTTCGGGGTTTCACCCCTCTTCAGGCAGAATAGTTTGATTCCAGTGGCATGGAGAGCACGGGACTCACGGCTGAGCATACTCATCCCACTCGGGGTGACAAATGCAAAAACAACAGTTGATGGACAGAATGCAGAACAATGTCATACATTCACCCAGTTCAGAGATCTGGGCCTAAATCCATCGTTTTTTTGCTCAACGTGTCATTCCAGTTTGAACCCAGCCATATGCAATCAGTCTTGACCCTGTGCCTCATGGGAACAGTCCAGCCCGAACTGCCAAGCCAGGTCCTCCCTGGACTGGAATAAGCATCCTAGGATCGGTTTCGGGGTTTCACCCCTCTTCAGGCAGGATAGCTTGATTCAAGTGGCATGGAGAGCACGGGACTCACGTCTGAGCATACCCATACCACTCGGGGTGAAAAATGCAAAAACAACAGTTGAAGGTCAGAATGCAGAACAATGTCATACATTCACCCCAGTACAGAGATCTGGGCCTAAATCCATCGTTTTTTGCTCACCATACCATTCCAGTTTGAACCCAGCCATATGCAAATCAGTCTTGACCCTGTGCCTCATAGGAACAGTCCAGCCCGAACTGCCAAGCCAGGTCCTCCCTGGACTGGAATGAGCATCCTAAGACTGGTTTCGGGGTTTCACCCCTCTTCAGGCTGGATAGCTTGATTCAAGTGGCATAGGGAGCATGGGACTCACGTCTGAGCATACCCTTCCCACTCGGGTTGACAAATGCAAAAACAACAGTTGATGGACAGAATGCAGAAAAATGTCATACATTCACCCCAGTACAGAGATCTGGGCCTAAATTCATTTTTTTTTGCTCACCATGTCATTCCAGTTTGAACCCAGCCATATGCAAATCAGTCTTGACCCTGTGCCTCATGGGAACAGTCCAGCCCGAACTGCCAAGCCAGGTCCTCCCTGGACTGGAATAAGCATCCTAGGACCGGTTTCGGGGTTTCATCCCTCTTCAGGCAGGATAGCTTGATTCCAGTGCCATAGGGAGCACGGGACTCACGTCTGAGCATTCCCAACCCACTCGGGGTGACAAATGCAAAAACAACAGTTGATGGACAGAATGCAGAACAATGTCATACATTCACCCCAGTACAGAGATCTGGGCCTAAATTAAAAAAAATTTGCTCACCATGTCTTTCCAGTTTGAACCCAGCCATATGCAAATCAGTCTTGACCCTGTGCCTCATGGGAACAGTCAAGCCCGAACTGCCAAGCCAGGTCCTCCCTGGACTGGAATAAGCATCCTAGGACCGGATTTGGGGTTTCACCCCTCTTCAGCCAGGACAGCTTGATTCCAGTGGCATGGAGAGCACAGGACTCAAGTCTGAGCATACCCGTCCCACTCGGGTTGACAAATGCAAAAACAAAAGTTGATGGTCAGAATGCAGAACAATGTCATACATTCACCCCAGTACAGAGATCTGGGCCTAAATCCATCGTTTTTTTGCTCACCATGCCATTCCAGTTTGAACCCAGCCATATGCAAATCAGTCTTGACCCTGTGACTCATGGGAACAGTCCAGCCCGCACTTCCAAGCCAGGTCCTCCCTGGACTGGAATAATCATCCTAGGACCGGTTTTGGGGTTTCACCCATCTTCAGCCAGAATAGTTTGATTCCAGTGGCATGGAGAGCACGGTACTCACGTCTGAGCATACCCATCCCACTCGGGGTGACACATGCAAAAACAACAGTTGATGGACAGAATGCAGAACAATGTCATACATTCACCCCAGTACAGAGATCTGGGCCTAAATCCATCGTTTTTTTGCTCACCATGTCATTCCAGTTTGAACCCAGCCATATGCAAATCAGTCTTGACCCTGTGCCTCATGGGAACAGTCCAGCCCGAACTGCCAAGCCAGGTCCTCCCTGGACTGGAATAAGCATCCTAGGACCGGTTTCGGGGTTTCATCCCTCTTCAGGCAGGATAGCTTGATTCCAGTGCCATAGGGAGCACGGGACTCACGTCTGAGCATTCCCAACCCACTCGGGGTGACAAATGCAAAAACAACAGTTGATGGACAGAATGCAGAACAATGTCATACATTCACCCCAGTACAGAGATCTGGGCCTAAATTAAAAAAAATTTGCTCACCATGTCTTTCCAGTTTGAACCCAGCCATATGCAAATCAGTCTTGACCCTGTGCCTCATGGGAACAGTCAAGCCCGAACTGCCAAGCCAGGTCCTCCCTGGACTGGAATAAGCATCCTAGGACCGGATTTGGGGTTTCACCCCTCTTCAGCCAGGACAGCTTGATTCCAGTGGCATGGAGAGCACAGGACTCAAGTCTGAGCATACCCGTCCCACTCGGGTTGACAAATGCAAAAACAAAAGTTGATGGTCAGAATGCAGAACAATGTCATACATTCACCCCAGTACAGAGATCTGGGCCTAAATCCATCGTTTTTTTGCTCACCATGCCATTCCAGTTTGAACCCAGCCATATGCAAATCAGTCTTGACCCTGTGACTCATGGGAACAGTCCAGCCCGCACTTCCAAGCCAGGTCCTCCCTGGACTGGAATAATCATCCTAGGACCGGTTTTGGGGTTTCACCCATCTTCAGCCAGAATAGTTTGATTCCAGTGGCATGGAGAGCACGGTACTCACGTCTGAGCATACCCGTCCCACTCGGGGTGACACATGCAAAAACAACAGTTGATGGACAGAATGCAGAACAATGTCATACATTCACCCCAGTACAGAGATCTGGGCCTAAATCCATCGTTTTTTTGCTCACCATGTCATTCCAGTTTGAACCCAGCCATATGCAAATCAGTCTTCACCCTGTGCCTCAAGGGAACAGTCCAGCCCAAACTGCCAAGCCAGGTCCTCCCTGGACTGGAATAAGCATTTTAGGACCGGTTTCGGGGTTTCACCCCTTTTCAGGCAGGATAGCTTGATTCCAGTGGCATGGAGAGCATGGGACTCACGTCTGAGCATACCCGTCCCACTCGGGGTGACAAATGCAAAAACAACAGTTGATGGTCAGAATGCAGAACAATGTCATACATTCACCCCAGTACAGAGATCTGGGCCTAAATCCATCGTTTTTTTGCTCACCATGCCATTCCAGTTTGAACCCAGCCATATGCAAATCAGTCTTGACCCTGTGCCTCATGGGAACAGTCCAGCCCGAACTGCCAAGCCAGGTCCTCCCTGGACTGGAATAAGCATCCTAGGACCGGATTCAGGGTTTCACCCCTCCTCAGCCAGGACAGCTTGATTCCAGTGGCATGGAGAGCACGGGACTCACGTCTGAGCATACCCGTCCCACTCGGGGTGACAAATGCAAAAACAAATGTAGATGGTCAGAATGCAGAACAATGACATACATTCACCCCAGTACAGAGATCTGGGCCTAAATCCATCGTTTTTTTTGCTCACCATGCCATTCCAGTTTGAACCCAGCCATATGCAAATCAGTCTTAACTCTGTGCCTCATGGGAACAGTCCAGCCCGCACTGCCAAGACAGGTCCTCCCTGGACTGGAATAAGCATCCTAGGACCGGTTTCGGGGTTTCACCCCTCTTCAGCCAGAATTGTTTGATTCCAGTGGCATGGAGAGCACGGGACTCACGGCTGAGCATACTCGTCCCACTCGGGGTGACAAATGCAAAAACAACAGTTGATGAACAGAATGCAGAACAATGTCATACATTCACCCCAGTACAGAGATCTGGGCCTAAATCCATCGTTTTTTTGCTCACCATGTCATTCAAGTTTGAACCCAGCCATATGCAATCAGTCTTGACCCTGTGCCTCATGGGAACAGTCCAGCCCGAACTGCCAAGCCAGGTCCTCCCTGGACTGGAATAAGCATCCTAGGATCGGTTTCGGGGTTTCACCCCTCTTCAGGCAGGATAGCTTGATTCAAGTGGCATGGAGAGCACGGGACTCACGTCTGAGCATACCCATACCACTCGGGGTGAAAAATGCAAAAACAACAGTTGATGGACAGAATGCAGAAAAATGTCATACATTCACCCCAGTACAGAGATCTGGGCCTAAATTCATTTTTTTTTGCTCACCATGTCATTCCAGTTTGAACCCAGCCATATGCAAATCAGTCTTGACCCTGTGCCTCATGGGAACAGTCAAGCCAGAACTGCCAAGCCAGGTCCTCCCTGGACTGGAATAAGCATCCTAGGACCGGATTTGGGGTTTCACCCCTCTTCAGCCAGGACAGCTTGATTCCAGTGGCATGGAGAGCACGGGACTCAAGTCTGAGCATACCCGTCCCACTCGGGTTGACAAATGCAAAAACAAAAGTTGATGGTCAGAATGCAGAACAATGTCATACATTCATCCCAGTACAGAGATCTGGGCCTAAATCCATCGGTTTTTTGCTCACCATGCCATTCCAGTTTGAACCCAGCCATATGCAAATCAGTCTTGACCCTGTGACTCATGGGAACAGTCCAGCCCGCACTTCCAAGCCAGGTCCTCCCTGGACTGGAATAATCATCCTAGGACAGGTTTCGGGGTTTCACCCCTCTTCAGCCAGAATAGTTTGATTCCAGTGGCATGGAGAGCACGATACTCACGTCTGAGCATACCCGTCCCACTCGGGGTGACACATGCAAAAACAACAGTTGATGGACAGAATGCAGAACAATGTCATACATTCACCCCAGTACAGAGATCTGGGCCTAAATCCATCGTTTTTTTGCTCACCATGTCATTCCAGTTTGAACCCAGCCATATGCAAATCAGTCTTCACCCTGTGCCTCATGGGAACAGTCCAGCCCAAACTGCCAAGCCAGGTCCTCCCTGGACTGGAATAAGCATTTTAGGACCGGTTTCGGGGTTTCACCCCTTTTCAGGCAGGATAGCTTGATTCCAGTGGCATGGAGAGCATGGGACTCACGTCTGAGCATACCCGTCCCACTCGGGGTGACAAATGCAAAAACAAAAGTAGATGGTCAGAATGCAGAACAATGTCATACATTCACCCCAGTACAGAGATCTGGGCCTAAATCCATTGTTTTTTTGCTCACCATGCCATTCCAGTTTGAACCGAGCCATACGCAAATCAGTCTTGACCCTGTGCCTCATGGGAACAGTCCAGCCCGAACTGCCAAGCCAGGTCCTCCCTGGACTGGAAAAAGCATCCTAGGACCGGTTTCGGGGTTTCACCCCTCTTCAGGCAGGATAGCTTGATTCCAGTGGCATGGAGAGCATGGGACTCACGTCTGAGCATACCCATCTAACTCGGGGTGAAAAATGCAAAAACAACAGTTGATGGTCAGAATGCAGAACAATGTCATACATTCACCCCAGTACAGAGATCTGGGCCTAAATCCATCGTTTTTTTGCTCACCATGCCATTCCAGTTTGAACCCAGCCATATGCAAATCAGTCTTGACCCTGTGCCTCATGGGTACAGTCCAGCCCGAACTGCCAAGCCAGGTCCTCCCTGGACTGGAATAAGCATCCTAGGACCAGATTCAGGGTTTCACCCCTCTTCAGCCAGGACAGCTTGATTCCAGTGGCATGGAGAGCAAGGGTCTCACGTCTGAGCATACCCGTCCCACTCAGGGTGACAAATGCAAAAACAAAAGTAGATGGTCAGAATGCAGAACAATGTCATACATTCACCCCAGTACAGAGATCTGGGCCTAAATCCATCGTTTTTTTTGCTCACCATGCCATTCCAGTTTGAACCCAACCATATGCAAATCAGTCTTGACTCTGTGCCTCATGGGAACAGTCCAGCCCGCACTGCCAAGACAGGCCCTCCCTGGACTGGAATAAGCATCCTAGGACCGGTTTCGGGGTTTCACCCCTCTTCAGCCAGAATAGTTTGATTCCAGTGGCATGGAGAGCACGGGACTCACGGCTGAGCATACTCGTCCCACTCGGGGTGACAAATGCAAAAACAACAGTTGATGGACAGAATGCAGAACAATGTCATACATTCACCCCAGTACAGAGATCTGGGCCTAAATCCATCGTTTTTTTGCTCACCATGTCATTCCTGTTTGAACCCAGCCATATGCAATCAGTCTTGACCCTGTGCCTCATGGGAACAGTCCAGCCCGAACTGCCAAGCCAGGTCCTCCCTGGACTGGAATAAGCATCCTAGGATCGGTTTCGGGGTTTCACCCCTCTTCAGGCAGGATAGCTTGATTCAAGTGGCATGGAGAGCACGGGACTCACGTCTGAGCATACCCATACCACTCGGGGTGAAAAATGCAAAAACAACAGTTGAAGGTCAGAATGCAGAACAATGTCATACATTCACCCCAGTACAGAGATCTGGGCCTAAATCCATCGTTTTTTGCTCACCATGCCATTCCAGTTTGAACCCAGCCATATGCAAATCAGTCTTGACCCTGTGCCTCATGGGAACAGTCCAGCCCGAACTGCCAAGCCAGGACCTCCCTGGACTGCAATGAGCATCCTAGGACCGGTTTCGGGGTTTCACCCCTCTTCAGGCTGGATAGCTTGATTCCAGTGGCATAGGGAGCACGGGACTCACGTCTGAGCATACCCTTCCCACTCGGGTTGACAAATGCAAAAACAACAGTTGATGGACAGAATGCAGAAAAATGTCATACATTCACCCCAGTACAGAGAGCTGGGCCTAAATTCATTTTTTTTGCTCACCATGTCATTCCAGTTTGAACCCAGCCATATGCAAATCAGTCTTGACCCTGTGCCTCATGGGAACAGTCAAGCCCGAACTGCCAAGCCAGGTCCTCCCTGGACTGGAATAAGCATCCTAGGACCGGTTTCGGGGTTTCACCCCTCTTCAGGCAGGATAGCTTGATTCAAGTGGCATGGAGAGCACGGGACTCACATCTGAGCATACCCATACCACTCGGGGTGAAAAATGCAAAAACAACAGTTGAAGGTCAGAATGCAGAACAATGTCATACATTCACCCCAGTACAGAGATCTGGGCCTAAATCCATCGTTTTTTGCTCACCATGCCATTCCAGTTTGAACCCAGCCATATGCAAATCAGTCATGACCCTGTGCCTCATGGGAACAGTCCAGCCCGAACTGCCAAGCCAGGTCCTCCCTGGACTGGAATAAGCATCCTAGGACCAGATTCGGGGTTTCACCCCTCTTCAGCCAGGACAGCTTGATTCCAGTGGCATGGAGAGCACGGGACTTACGTCTGAGCATACCCGTTCCACTCGGGGTGACAAATGCAAAAACAAAAGTAGATGGTCAGAATGCAGAACAATGTCATACATTCACCCCAGTACAGAGATCTGGGCCTAAATCCATCGTTTTTTTGCTCACCATGCCATTCCAGTTTGAACCCAGCCATATGCAAATCAGTCTTGACCCTGTGCCTCATGGGAACAGTCCAGCCCGCACTGCCAAGACAGGTCCTCCCTAGACTGGAATAAGCATCCTAGGACCGGTTTCTGGGTTTCACCCCTCTTCAGCCAGAATAGTTTGATTCCAGTGGCATGGAGAGCACCGGACTCACGGCTGAGCATACTCGTCCGACTCGGGGTGACAAATGCAAAAACAACAGTTGATGGACAGAATGCAGAACAATGTCATACATTCACCCCAGTACAGAGATCTGGGCCTAAATCCATCGTTTTTTTGCTCACCATGTCATTCCAGTTTGAACCCAGCCATATGCAAATCAGTCTTGATCCTGTGCCTCATGGGAACAGTCCAGCCCGCACTGCCAAGCCAGGTCCTCCCTGGACTGGAATAAGCATCCTAGGACCGGTTTTGGGGTTTCACCCCTCTTCAGCCAGAATAGTTTGATTCCAGTGGCATGGAGAGCACGGGACTCACGTCTGAGCATACCCGTCCCACTCGGGGTGACAAATGCAAAAACAACAGTTGATGGACAGAATGCAGAACAATGTCATACATTCACCCCAGTACATAGATCTGGGCCTAAATCCATCGTTTTTTGCTCACCATGTCATTCCAGTTTGAACCCAGCCATATGCAAATCAGTCTTGACCCTGTGCCTCATGGGAACAGTCCAGCCCGAACTGCCAAGCCAGGTCCTCCCTGGACTGGAATAAGCATCCTAGGACCGGTTTCGGGGTTTCACCCCTCTTCAGGCAGGATAGCTTGATTCCTGTGGCATGGAGAGCACGGGACTCACGTCTGAGCATACCCATCCAACTCGGGGTGAAAAATGCAAAAACAACAGTTGATGGTCAGAATGCAGAACAATGTCATACATTCACCCCAGTACAGAGATCTGGGCCTAAATCAATCTTTTTTTGCTCACCATGCCATTCCAGTTTGAACCCAGCCATATGCAAATCAGTCTTGACCCTGTGCCTCATGGGAACAGTCCAGCCCGAACTGCCAAGCCAGGTCCTCCCTGGACTGGAATTAGCACCCTAGGACCGGTTTCGGGGTTTCACCCCTCTTCAGCCAGGATAGCTTGATTCCAGTGGCATGGAGAGCACGGGACACACGTCTGAGCATACCCGTCCCACTCGGGGTGACAAATGTAAAAACAACAGTTGATGGACAGAATGCAGAACAATGTCATACATTCACCAGAGTACAGAGATCTGGGCCTAAACCATTGTTTTTTTGCTCACCATGCCATTCCAGTTTGAACCCAGCCGTATGCAAATCAGTCTTGACCCTGTGACTCATAGGAACAGTCCAGCCCGATCTGCTAAGCCAGGTCGTCCCTGGACTGGAATAAGCATTTTAGGACCGTTTTCGGGGTTTCACCCCTTTTCAGGCAGGATAGCTTGATTCCAGTGGCATGGAAAGCACGAGACTCACGTCTGAGCATACCCATCCCACTCGGGGTGAAAAATGCAAAAACAACAGTTGATGGTCAGAATGCAGAACAATGTCATACATTTACCCCAGTACAGAGATCTGGGCCTCAATCCATCGTTTTTTGCTCACCATGCCATTCCAGTTTGAACCCAGTCATATGCAAATCAGTCTTGACCCTGTGCCTCATGGGAACAGTCCAGCCCGAACTGCCAAGCCAGGTCCTCCCTGGACTGGAATAAGCATCCTAGGACCAGATTCGGGGTTTCACCCCTCTTCAGCCAGGACAGCTTGATTCCAGTGGCATGGAGAGCACGGGACTCACGTCTGAGCATACCCGTTCCACTCAGGGTGACAAATGCAAAAACAAAAGTAGATGGTCAGAATGCAGAACAATGTCATACATTCACCCCAGTACAGAGATCTGGGCCTAAATCCATCGTTTTTTTGCTCACCATGCCATTCCAGTTTGAACCCAGCCATATGCAAATCAGTCTTGACCCTGTGCCTCATGGGAACAGTCCAGCCCGCACTGCCAAGACAGGTCCTCCCTAGACTGGAATAAGCATCCTAGGACCGGTTTCTGGGTTTCACCCCTCTTCAGCCAGAATAGTTTGATTCCAGTGGCATGGAGAGCACCGGACTCACGGCTGAGCATACTCGTCCGACTCGGGGTGACAAATGCAAAAACAACAGTTGATGGACAGAATGCAGAACAATGTCATACATTCACCCCAGTACAGAGATCTGGGCCTAAATCCATCGTTTTTTTGCTCACCATGTCATTCCAGTTTGAACCCAGCCATATGCAAATCAGTCTTGACCCTGTGCCTCATGGGAACAGTCCAGCCCGCACTGCCAAGCCAGGTCCTCCCTGGACTGGAATAAGCATCCTAGGACTGGTTTCGGGGTTTCACCCCTCTTCAGCCAGAATAGTTTGATTCCAGTGGCATGGAGAGCACGGGACTCACGTCTGAGCATACCCGTCCCACTCGGGGTGACAAATGCAAAAACAACAGTTGATGGACAGAATGCAGAACAATGTCATACATTCACCCCAGTACATAGATCTGGGCCTAAATCCATCGTTTTTTTGCTCACCATGTCATTCCAGTTTGAACCCAGCCATATGCAAATCAGTCTTGACCCTGTGCCTCATGGGAACAGTCCAGCCCGAACTGCCAAGCCAGGTCCTCCCTGGACTGGAATAAGCATCCTAGGACCGGTTTCGGGGTTTCACCCCTCTTCAGGCAGGATAGCTTGATTCCTGTGGCATAGAGCTAGAGAGCACGGGACTCACGTCTGAGCATACCCATCCAACTCGGGGTGAAAAATGCAAAAACAACAGTTGATGGTCAGAACGCAGAACAATGTCATACATTCACCCCAGTACAGAGATCTGGGCCTAAATCCATCGTTTTTTGCTCACCATGCCATTCCAGTTTGAACCCAGCCATATGCAAATCAGTCTTGACCCTGTGCCTCATGGGAACAGTCCAGCCCAAACTGCCAAGCCAGGTCCTCCCTGGACTGGAATTAGCACCCTAGGACCGGTTTCGGGGTTTCACCCCTCTTCAGCCAGGATGGCTTGATTCCAGTGGCATGGAGAGCACGGGACACACGTCTGAGCATACCCGTCCCACTCGGGGTGACAAATGTAAAAACAACAGTTGATGGACAGAATGCAGAACAATGTCATACATTCACCAGAGTACAGAGATCTGGGCCTAAACCATTGTTTTTTTGCTCACCATGCCATTCCAGTTTGAACCCAGCCGTATGCAAATCAGTCTTGACCCTGTGACTCATAGGAACAGTCCAGCCCGATCTGCCAAGCCAGGTCGTCCCTGGACTGGAATAAGCATCCTAGGACCGGTTTCGGGGTTTCACCCCTCTTTAGCCAGGATAGCTTGATTCCAGTGGCATGGAGACCGCGGGACTCACGTCTGAGCATTCCCGTCCCACTCAGGGTGACAAATGCAAAAATAACAGTTGATGGACAGAATGCAGAACAATGTCATACATTCACCCCAGTACAGAGATCTGGGCCTTAATCCATCCATTTTTTGCTCACCATGCCATTCCAGTTTGAACCCAGCCATATGCAAATTAGTCTTGACCCGGTGCCTCATGGGAACAGTCCAGCCCGAACTGCCAAGCCAGGTCCTCCCTGGACTGGAATAAGCATCCCATGACCGGTTTTGGCGTTTCACCCCTCTTCAGGCAGGATAGCTTGATTCCAGTGGCATGGAGAGCACGGGACTCACGTCTGAGCATACCTATCCCACTCGGGGTGACAAATGCAAAAACAACAGTTGATGGTCAGAATGCAGAACAATGTCATACATTCACCCCAGTACAGAGATCTGGGCCTAAATCCATCATTTTTTTGCTCACCATGCCGTTCCAGTTTGAACCCAGCCATATGCAAATCAGTCTTGACCCTGTGACTCATGGGAACAGTCCAGCCCGCACTGCCAAGCCAGGTCCTCCCTGGACTGGAATAATCATCCTAGGACCGGTTTCGGGTTTTCACCCCTCTTCAGCCAGAATAGTGTGATTCCAGTGGCATGGAGAGCACGGGACTCACGTCTGAGCATACCCGTCCCACTCGGGGTGACACATGCAAAAACAACAGTTGATGGACAGAATGCAGAACAATGTCATACATTCACCCCAGTACAGAGATCTGGGCCTAAATCCATCGTTTTTTTGCTCACCATGTCATTCCAGTTTGAACCCAGCCATATGCAAATCAGTCTTGACCCTGTGCCTCATGGGAACAGTCCAGCCCAAACTGCCAAGCCAGGTCCTCCCTGGACTGGAATAAGCATTTTAGGACCGGTTTCGGGGTTTCACCCCTTTTCAGGCAGGATAGCTTGATTCCAGTGGCATGGAAAGCACGAGACTCACGTCTGAGTATACCCATCCCACTCGGGGTGAAAAATGCAAAAACAACAGTTGATGGTCAGAATGCAGAACAATGTCATACATTTACCCCAGTACAGAGATCTGGGCCTCAATCCATCGTTTTTTGCTCACCATGCCATTCCAGTTTGAACCCAGTCATATGCAAATCAGTCTTGACCCTGTGCCTCATGGGAACAGTCCAGCCCGAACTGCCAAGCCAGGTCCTCCCTGGACTGGAATAAGCATCCTAGGACCAGATTCGGGGTTTCACCCCTCTTCAGCCAGGACAGCTTGATTCCAGTGGCATGGAGAGCACGGGACTTACGTCTGAGCATACCCGTTCCACTCGGGGTGACAAATGCAAAAACAAAAGTAGATGGTCAGAATGCAGAACAATGTCATACATTCACCCCAGTACAGAGATCTGGGCCTAAATCCATCGTTTTTTTGCTCACCATGCCATTCCAGTTTGAACCCAGCCATATGCAAATCAGTCTTGACCCTGTGCCTCATGGGAACAGTCCAGCCCGCACTGCCAAGACAGGTCCTCCCTAGACTGGAATAAGCATCCTAGGACCAGTTTCTGGGTTTCACCCCTCTTCAGCCAGAATAGTTTGATTCCAGTGGCATGGAGAGCACCGGACTCACGGCTGAGCATACTCGTCCGACTCGGGGTGACAAATGCAAAAACAACAGTTGATGGACAGAATGCAGAACAATGTCATACATTCACCCCAGTACAGAGATCTGGGCCTAAATCCATCGTTTTTTTGCTCACCATGTCATTCCAGTTTGAACCCAGCCATATGCAAATCAGTCTTGACCCTGTGCCTCATGGGAACAGTCCAGCCCGCACTGCCAAGCCAGGTCCTCCCTGGACTGGAATAAGCATCCTAGGACCGGTTTCGGGGTTTCACCCCTCTTCAGCCAGAATAGTTTGATTCCAGTGGCATGGAGAGCACGGGACTCACGTCTGAGCATACCCGTCCCACTCGGGGTGACAAATGCAAAAACAACAGTTGATGGACAGAATGCAGAACAATGTCATACATTCACCCCAGTACATAGATCTGGGCCTAAATCCATCGTTTTTTGCTCACCATGTCATTCCAGTTTGAACCCAGCCATATGCAAATCAGTCTTGACCCTGTGCCTCATGGGAACAGTCCAGCCCGAACTGCCAAGCCAGGTCCTCCCTGGACTGGAATAAGCATCCTAGGACCGGTTTCGGGGTTTCACCCCTCTTCAGGCAGGATAGCTTGATTCCTGTGGCATGGAGAGCACGGGACTCACGTCTGAGCATACCCATCCAACTCGGGGTGAAAAATGCAAAAACAACAGTTGATGGTCAGAATGCAGAACAATGTCATACATTCACCCCAGTACAGAGATCTGGGCCTAAATCAATCTTTTTTTGCTCACCATGCCATTCCAGTTTGAACCCAGCCATATGCAAATCAGTCTTGACCCTGTGCCTCATGGGAACAGTCCAGCCCGAACTGCCAAGCCAGGTCCTCCCTGGACTGGAATAAGCATCCTAGGACCGGTTTCGGGGTTTCACCCCTCTTCAGGCAGGATAGCTTGATTCCTGTGGCATGGAGAGCACGGGACTCACGTCTGAGCATACCCATCCAACTCGGGGTGAAAAATGCAAAAACAACAGTTGATGGTCAGAATGCAGAACAATGTCATACATTCACCCCAGTACAGAGATCTGGGCCTAAACCATTGTTTTTTTGCTCACCATGCCATTCCAGTTTGAACCCAGCCGTATGCAAATCAGTCTTGACCCTGTGACTCATAGGAACAGTCCAGCCCGATCTGCCAAGCCAGGTCGTCCCTGGACTGGAATAAGCATTTTAGGACCGTTTTCGGGGTTTCACCCCTTTTCAGGCAGGATAGCTTGATTCCAGTGGCATGGAAAGCACGAGACTCACGTCTGAGCATACCCATCCCACTCGGGGTGAAAAATGCAAAAACAACAGTTGATGGTCAGAATGCAGAACAATGTCATACATTTACCCCAGTACAGAGATCTGGGCCTCAATCCATCGTTTTTTGCTCACCATGCCATTCCAGTTTGAACCCAGTCATATGCAAATCAGTCTTGACCCTGTGCCTCATGGGAACAGTCCAGCCCGAACTGCCAAGCCAGGTCCTCCCTGGACTGGAATAAGCATCCTAGGACCAGATTCGGGGTTTCACCCCTCTTCAGCCAGGACAGCTTGATTCCAGTGGCATGGAGAGCACGGGACTCACGTCTGAGCATGCCCGTTCCACTCAGGGTGACAAATGCAAAAACAAAAGTTGATGGACAGAATGCAGAACAATGTCATACATTCACCCCAGTACAGAGATCTGGGCCTAAATCCATCGCTTTTTTGCTCACCATGTCATTCCAGTTTGAACCCAGACATATGCAAATCAGTCTTGACCCTGTGCCTCATGGGAACAGTCCAGCCCGCACTGCCAAGCCAGGTCCTCCCTGGACTGGAATAAGCATCCTAGGACTGGTTTCGGGGTTTCACCCCTCTTCAGCCAGAATAGTTTGATTCCAGTGGCATGGAGAGCACGGGACTCACGTCTGAGCATACCCGTCCCACTCGGGGTGACAAATGCAAAAACAACAGTTGATGGACAGAATGCAGAACAATGTCATACATTCACCCCAGTACATAGATCTGGGCCTAAATCCATCGTTTTTTTGCTCACCATGTCATTCCAGTTTGAACCCAGCCATATGCAAATCAGTCTTGACCCTGTGCCTCATGGGAACAGTCCAGCCCGAACTGCCAAGCCAGGTCCTCCCTGGACTGGAATAAGCATCCTAGGACCGGTTTCGGGGTTTCACCCGTCTTCAGGCAGGATAGCTTGATTCCTGTGGCATAGAGCTAGAGAGCACGGGACTCACGTCTGAGCATACCCATCCAACTCGGGGTGAAAAATGCAAAAACAACAGTTGATGGTCAGAACGCAGAACAATGTCATACATTCACCCCAGTACAGAGATCTGGGCCTAAATCCATCGTTTTTTGCTCACCATGCCATTCCAGTTTGAACCCAGCCATATGCAAATCAGTCTTGACCCTGTGCCTCATGGGAACAGTCCAGCCCGAACTGCCAAGCCAGGTCCTCCCTGGAATGGAATTAGCACCCTAGGACCGGTTTCGGGGTTTCAGCCCTCTTCAGCCAGGATGGCTTGATTCCAGTGGCATGGAGAGCACGGGACACACGTCTGAGCATACCCGTCCCACTCGGGGTGACAAATGTAAAAACAACAGTTGATGGACAGAATGCAGAACAATGTCATACATTCACCAGAGTACAGAGATCTGGGCCTAAACCATTGTTTTTTTGCTCACCATGCCATTCCAGTTTGAACCCAGCCGTATGCAAATCAGTCTTGACCCTGTGACTCATAGGAACAGTCCAGCCCGATCTGCCAAGCCAGGTCGTCCCTGGACTGGAATAAGCATCCTAGGACCGGTTTCGGGGTTTCACCCCTCTTCAGCCAGGATAGCTTGATTCCAGTGGCATGGAGACCGCGGGACTCACGTCTGAGCATTCCCGTCCCACTCAGGGTGACAAATGCAAAAATAACAGTTGATGGACAGAATGCAGAACAATGTCATACATTCATCCCAGTACAGAGATCTGGGCCTTAATCCATCCATTTTTTGCTCACCATGCCATTCCAGTTTGAACCCAGCCATATGCAAATTAGTCTTGACCCGGTGCCTCATGGGAACAGTCCAGCCCGAACTGCCAAGCCAGGTCCTCCCTGGACTGGAATAAGCATCCCATGACCGGTTTTGGCGTTTCACCCCTCTTCAGGCAGGATAGCTTGATTCCAGTGGCATGGAGAGCACGGGACTCACGTCTGAGCATACCCATCCCACTCGGGGTGACAAATGCAAAAACAATAGTTGATGGACAGAATGTAGAACAATGTCAAACATTCACCCCAGTACAGATATCTGGGCCTTAATCCATCCATTTTTTGCTCACCATGCCATTTAAGATTGAACCCAGCCATATGCAAATCAGTCTTGACCCTGTGCCTCATGGGAACAGTCCAGCCCGAACTGTCAAGCCAGGTCCTCCATGGACTGAAATAAGCATCCTAGGACCGGTTTCGGGGTTTCACCACTCTTCAGCCAGGATAGCTTGATTCCAGTGGCAGAGAGAGCACGGGACTCACCTCTGAGCATACCCGTCCCACTCGGGGTGACAAATGCAAAAACAACAGTTGATGGACAGAATGCAGAACAATGTCATACATTCACCCCAGTACAGAGATCTGGGCCTAAATCCATCGTTGTTTTGCTCACCATGCCATTCCAGTTTGAACCCAGCCATATGCAAATCAGTCTTGACCCTGTGCCTCATGGGAACAGTCCAGCCCGAACTGCCAAGCCAAGTCCTCCCTGGACTGGAATAAGCATCCTAGAACCGGTTTCGGGGTTTCACCCCTCTTCAGGCAGGATAGCTTGATTCCAGTGGCATGGAGAGCACGGGACTCACGTATGAGCATACCGATCCCACTCGGGGTGACAAATGCAAAAACAACAGTTGATGGACAAAATGCAGAACAGTGTCATACATTCACCCCAGTACAGAGATCTGGGCCTAAATCCATCGTTTTTTTGCTCACCATGCCATTCCAGTTTGAACCCAGCCATATGCAAATCAGTCCTGACCCTGTGCCTCATGGGAACAGTCCAGCTCGAACTGCCAAGCCAGGTCCTCCCTGGACTGGAATAAGCATCCTAGGACCGGATTTGGGGTTTCACCCCTCTTCAGCCAGGACAGCTTGATTCCAGTGGCATGGAGAGCACGGGACTCAAGTCTGAGCATACCCGTCCCACTCGGGGTGACAAATGCAAAAACAAAAGTTGATGGTCAGAATGCAGAACAATGTCATACATTCACCCCAGTACAGAGATCTGGGCCTAAATCCATCGTTTTTTTGCTCACCATGCCATTCCAGTTTGAACCCAGCCATATGCAAATCAGTCTTGACCCTGTGACTCATGGGAACAGTCCAGCCCGCACTGCCAAGCCAGGTCCTCCCTGGACTGGAATAAGCATCTTAGGACCGGTTTCGGGGTTTCACCCCTCTTCAGCCAGAATAGTTTGATTCCAGTGGCATGGAGAGCACGGGACTCACGTCTGAGCATACCCGTCCCACTCGGGGTGACACATGCAAAAACAACCGTTGATGGACAGAATGCAGAACAATGTCATACATTCACCCCAGTACATAGATCTGGGCCTAAATCCATCATTATTTTGCTCACCATGTCATTCCAGTTTGAACCCAGCCATATGCAAATCAGTCTTGACCCTGTGCCTCATGGGAACAGTCCAGCCCAAACTGCCAAGCCAGGTCCTCCCTGGACTGGAATAAGCATTTTAGGACCGGTTTCGGGGTTTTACCCCTTTTCAGGCAGGATAGCTTCATTCCAGTGGCATGGAAAGCACGAGACTCACGTCTGAGCATACCCATCCCACTCGGGGTGAAAAATGCAAAAACAACAGTTGATGGTCAGAATGCAGAACAATGTCATACATTTACCCCAGTACAGAGATCTGGGCCTCAATCCATCGTTTTTTGCTCACCATGCAATTCCAGTTTGAACCCAGTCATATGCAAATGAGTCTTGACCCTGTGCCTCATGGGAACAGTCCAGCCCGAACTGCCAAGCAGGTCCTCCCTGGACTGGAATAAGCATCCTAGGACCGGATTCGGAGTTTCTCCCCTCTTCAGCCAGGACAGCTTGATTCCAGTGGCATGGAGAGCACGGGACTTACGTCTGAGCATACCCGTCCCACTAGGGGTGACAAATGCAAAAACAAAAGTAGATGGTCAGAATGCAGAACAATGTCATACATTCACCCCAGTACAGAGATCTGGGCCTAAATCCATCGTTTTTTTGCTCACCATGCCATTCCAGTTTGAACCCAGCCATATGCAAATCAGTCTTGACCCTGTGACTCATGGGAACAGTCCAGCCCGCACTGCCAAGCCAGGTCCTCCCTGGACTGGAATAAGCATCCTAGGACCGGTTTCGGGGTTTCACCCCTCTTCAGCCAGAATAGTTTGATTCCAGTGGCATGGAGAGCACGGGACTCACGTCTGAGCATACCCGTCCCACTCGGGGTGACACATGCAAAAACAACCGTTGATGGACAGAATGCAGAACAATGTCATTCATTCACCCCAGTACAGAGATCTGGGCCTAAATCCATCGTTTTTTTGCTCACCATGTCATTCCAGTTTGAACCCAGCCATATGCAAATCAGTCTTGACCCTGTGCCTCATGGGAACAGTCCAGCCCAAACTGCCAAGCCAGGTCCTCCCTGGACTGGAATAAGCATTTTAGGACCGGTTTTGGGGTTTCACGCCTCTTCAGCCAGAATAGTTTGATTCCAGTGGCATGGAGAGCACGGGACTCACGTCTGAGCATACCCGTCCCAATCGGGGTGACAAATGCAAAAACAAAAGTTGATGGACAGAATGCAGCACAATGTCATACATTCACCCCAGTACAGAGATCTGGGCCTAAATCCATCGTTTTTTTGCTCACCATGTCATTCCAGTTTGAACCCAGCCATATGCAAATCAGTCTTAACCCTGTGCCTCATGGGGACAGTCCAGCCCGAACTGCCAAGGCAGGTCCTCCCTGGACTGGAATAAGCATCCTAGGACCGGTTTCGGGGTTTCACCCCTCTTCAGGCAGGATAGCTTGATTCCAGTGGCATGGAGAGCACGGGACTCACGTCTGAGCATACCCATCCAACTCGGGGTGAAAAATGCAAAAACAACAGTTGATGGTCAGAATGCAGAACAATGTCATACATTCACCCCAGTACAGAGATCTGGGCCTAAATCCATCGTTTTTTGCTCACCATGCTATTCCAGTTTGAACCCAGCCATATGCAAATCAGTCTTGACTCTGTGCCTCATGAGAACAGTCCAGCCCGAACTTCCAAGTCAGGTCCTCCCTAGACTGGAATAAGCATCCTAGGACCGGTTTCGGGGTTTCACCCCTCTTCAGCCAGGATAGCTTGATTCCAGTGGCATGGAGAGCACGGGACTCACGTCTGAGCATACCCGTCCCACTCGGGATGAAAAATGCAAAAACAACAGTTGATGGACAGAATGCAGAACAATGTCATACATTCACCCCAGTACAGAGATCTGGGCCTAAATCCATCGTTTTTGTGCTCACCATGCCATTCCAGTTTGAACCCAGCCATATGCAAATCAGTCTTGACCCTGTGACTCATAGGAACAGTCCAGCCCGAACTGCCAAGCAAGGTCCTCCCTGGACTGGAATAAGCATCCTAGGACCGGTTTCGTGGTTTCACCCCTCTTCAGCCAGGCTAGCTTCATTCCAGTGGCATGGAGAGCACGGGACTCACGTCTGAGCATTCCCGTCCCACTCGGGGTGACAAATGCAAAAACAACAGTTGATGGACAGAATGCAGAACAATGTTATACATTCACCCCAGTACAGAGATCTGGGCCTAAATCCATCGTTTTTTTGCTCACCATGCCATTCCAGTTTGAACCCAGCCATATGCAAATCAGTCTTGACCCTGTGCCTCATGGGAACAGTCCAGCCCGAACTGCCAAGCCAGGTCCTCCCTGGACTGGAATAAGCATCCTAGGACCGGATACGGGGTTTCACCCCTCTTCAGCCAGGACAGCTTGATTCCAGTGGCATGGAGAGCACGGGACTCACGTCTGAGTATACCCGTCCCACTCGGGGTGACAAATGCAAAAACAAAAGTAGATGGTCAGAATGCAGAACAATGTCATACATTCACCCCAGTACAGAGATCTGGGCCTAAATCCATCGTTTTTTTGCTCACCATGCCATTCCAGTTTGAACCCAGCCATATGCAAATCAGTCTTGACCCTGTGCCTCATGGGAACAGTCCAGCCCAAACTGTCAAGCCAGGTCCTCCCTGGACTGGAATAAGCATCCTAGGACCGGTTTCGGGGTTTCACCCCTCTTCAGCCAGGACAGCTTGATTCCAGTGGCATGGAGAGCACGGGACTCACGTCTGAGTATACCCGTCCCACTCGGGGTGACAAATGCAAAAACAAAAGTAGATGGTCAGAATGCAGAACAATGTCATACATTCACCCCAGTACAGAGATCTGGGCCTAAATCCATCGTTTTTTTGCTCACCATGCCATTCCAGTTTGAACCCAGCCATATGCAAATCAGTCTTGACCCTGTGCCTCATGGGAACAGTCCAGCCTGCACTGCCAAGACAGGTCCTCCCTGGACTGGAATAAGCATCCTAGGACCGGTTTCGGGGTTTCACCCCTCTTCAGCCAGAATAGTTTGATTCCAGTGGCATGGAGAGCACGGGACTCACGGCTGAGCATACTCGTCCCACTCGGGGTAACAAATGCAAAAACAACAGTTGATGGACAGAATGCAGAACAATGTCATACATTCACCCCAGTACAGAGATCTGGGCTAAATCCATCGTGTTTTTTGCTCACCATGTCATTCCAGTTTGAACCCAGCCATATGCAAATCAGTCTTGACCCTGTGCCTCATGGGAACAGTCCAGCCCGAACTGCCAAGCCAGGTCCTCCCTGGACTGGAATGAGCATCCTAGGACCGGTTTCGGGGTTTCACCCCTCTTCAGGCAGGATAGCTTGATTCCAGTGGCATAGGGAGCACGAGACTCACGTCTGAGCATACCCATCCCACTCGGGGTGAAAAATGCAAAAACAACAGTTGATGGTCAGAATGCAGAACAATGTCATACATTTACCCCAGTACAGAGATCTGGGCCTCAATCCATCGTTTTTTGATCACCATGCAATTCCAGTTTGAACCCAGTCATATGCAAATCAGTCTTGACCCTGTGCCTCATGGGAACAGTCCAGCCGGAACTGCCAAGCAGGTCCTCCCAGGACTGGAATAAGCATCCTAGGACCGGATTCGGAGTTTTTCCCCTCTTCAGCCAGGACAGCTTGATTCCAGTGGCATGGAGAGCACGGGACTTACGTCTGAGCATACCCGTCCCACTCGGGGTGACAAATGCAAAAACAAAAGTAGATGGTCAGAATGCAGAACAATGTCATACATTCACCCCAGTACAGAGATCTGGGCCTAAATCCATCGTTTTTTTGCTCACCATGCCATTCCAGTTTGAACCCAGCCATATGCAAATCATTCTTGACCCTGTGACTCATGGGAACAGTCCAGCCCGCACTGCCAAGCCAGGTCCTCCCTGGACTGGAATACGCATCCTAGGACCGGTTTCGGGGTTTCACCCCTCTTCAGCCAGAATAGTTTGATTCCAGTGGCATGGAGAGCACGGGACTCACGTCTGAGCATACCCGTCCCACTCGGGGTGACACATGCAAAAACAACCGTTGATGGACAGAATGAAGAACAATGTCATACATTCACCCCAGTACAGAGATCTGGGCCTAAATCCATCGTTTTTTGCTCACCATGTCATTCCAGTTTGAACCTAGCCATATGCAAATCAGTCTTGACCTTGTGCCTCATGGGAACAGTCCAGCCCAAACTGCCAAGCCAGGTCCTCCCTGGACTGGAATAAGCATTTTAGGACCGGTTTCGGGGTTTCACCCCTCTTCAGCCAGAATAGTTTGATTCCAGTGGCATGGAGAGCACGGGACTCACGTCTGAGCATACCCGTCCCAATCGGGGTGACAAATGCAAAAACAAAAGTTGATGGACAGAATGCAGAACAATGTCATACATTCACCCCAGTACAGAGATCTGGGCCTAAATCCATCGTTTTTTTGCTCACCATGTCATTCCAGTTTGAACCCAGCCATATGCAAATCAGTCTTGACCCTGTGCCTCATGGGAACAGTCCAGCCCGAACTGCCAAGCCAGGTCCTCCCTGGACTGGAATAAGCATCCTAGGACCAGTTTCGGGGTTTCACCCCTCTTCAGGCAGGATAGCTTGATTCCAGTGGCATGGAGAGCACGGGACTCACGTCTGAGCATACCCATCCAACTCGGGGTGAAAAATGCAAAAACAACAGTTGATGGTCAGAATGCAGAACAATGTCATACATTCACCCCAGTACAGAGATCTGGGCCTAAATCCATCGTTTTTTGCTCACCATGCCATTCCAGTTTGAACCCAGCCATATGCAAATCAGTCTTGACTCTGTGCCTCATGAGAACAGTCCAGCCCGAACTGCCAAGTCAGGTCCTCCCTAGACTGGAATAAGCATCCTAGGACCGGTTTCGGGGTTTCACCCCACTTCAGCCAGGATACCTTGATTCCAGTGGCATGGAGAGCACGGGACTCACGTCTGAGCATACCCGTCCCAATCGGGGTGACAAATGCAAAAACAAAAGTTGATGGACAGAATGCAGAACAATGTCATACATTCACCCCAGTACAGAGATCTGGGCCTAAATCCATCGTTTTTTTGCTCACCATGTCATTCCAGTTTGAACCCAGCCATATGCAAATCAGTCTTGACCCTGTGCCTCATGGGGACAGTCCAGCCCGAACTGCCAAGCCAGGTCCTCCCTGGACTGGAATAAGCATCCTAGGACCGGTTTCGGGGTTTCACCCCTCTTCAGGCAGGATAGCTTGATTCCAGTGGCATGGAGAGCACGGGACTCACGTCTGAGCATACCCATCCAACTCGGGGTGAAAAATGCAAAAACAACAGTTGATGGTCAGAATGCAGAACAATGTCATACATTCACCCCAGTACAGAGATCTGGGCCTAAATCCATCGTTTTTTGCTCACCATGCCATTCCAGTTTGAACCCAGCCATATGCAAATCAGTCTTGACTCTGTGCCTCATGAGAACAGTCCAGCCTGAACTGCCAAGTCAGGTCCTCCCTAGACTGGAATAAGCATCCTAGGACCGGTTTCGGGGTTTCACCCCTCTTCAGCCAGGATAGCTTGATTCCAGTGGCATGGAGAGCACGGGACTCACGTCTGAGCATACCCGTCCCACTCGGGGTGAAAAATGCAAAAACAACAGTTGATGGACAGAATGCAGAACAATGTCATACATTCACCCCAGTACAGAGATCTGGGCCTAAATCCATCGTTTTTGTGCTCACCATGCCATTCCAGTTTGAACCCAGTCATATGCAAATCAGTCTTGACCCTGTGACTCATAGGAACAGTCCAGCCCGAACTGCCAAGCCAGGTCCTCCCTGGATTGGAATAAACATCCTAGGACCGGTTTCGTGGTTTCACCCCTCTTCAGCCAGGCTAGCTTGATTCCAGTGGCATGGAGAGCACGGGACTCACGTCTGAGCATTCCCGTCCCACTCGGGGTGACAAATGCAAAAACAACAGTTGATGGACAGAATGCAGAACAATGTCATACATTCACCCCAGTACAGAGATCTGGGCCTAAATCCATCGTTTTTTTGCTCACCATGCCATTCCAGTTTGAACCCAGCCATATGCAAATCAGTCTTGACCCTGTGCCTCATGGGAACAGTCCAGCCCGAACTGCCAAGCCAGGTCCTCCCTGGACTGGAATAAGCATCCTAGGACCGGATACGGGGTTTCACCCCTCTTCAGCCAGGACAGCTTGATTCCAGTGGCATGGAGAGCACGGGACTCACGTCTGAGTATACCCGTCCCACTCGGGTTGACAAATGCAAAAACAAAAGTAGATGGTCAGAATGCAGAACAATGTCATACATTCACCCCAGTACAGAGATCTGGGCCTAAATCCATCGTTTTTTTGCTCACCATGCCATTCCAGTTTGAACCCAGCCATATGCAAATCAGTCTTGACCCTGTGCCTCATGGGAACAGTCCAGCCCGAACTGCCAAGCCAGGTCCTCCCTGGACTGGAATAAGCATCCTAGGACCGGTTTCGGGGTTCCACCCCTCTTCAGGCAGGATAGCTTGATTCCAGTGGCATGGAGAGCATGGGACTCACGTCTGAGCATACCCATCCAAATCGGGGTGAAAAATGCAAAAACAAAAGTTGATGGTCAGAATGCAGAACAATGTCATACATTCACCCCAGTACAGAGATCTGGGCCTAAATCCATCGTTTTTTTGCTCACCATGCCATTCCAGTTTGAACCCAGCCATATGCAAATCAGTCTTGACCCTGTGCCTCATGGGAACAGTCCAGCCCGAACTGCCAAGCCAGGTCCTCCCTGGACTGGAATAAGCATCCTAGGACCGGATTCGGGGTTTCACCCCTCTTCAGCCAGGACAGCTTGATTCCTTTGGCATGGAGAGCACGGGACTCACGTCTGAGCATACCCGTCCCACTCGGGGTGACAAATGCAAAAACAAAAGTAGATGGTCAGAATGCAGAACAATGTCATATATTCACCCCAGTACAGAGATCTGGGCCTAAATCCATCGTTTTTTTGCTCACCATGCCATTCCAGTTTGAACCCAGCCATATGCAAATCAGTCTTGACTCTGTGCCTCATGGGAACAGTCCAGCCCGCACTGCCAAGACAGGTCCTCCCTGGACTGGAATAAGCATCCTAGGACCGGTTTCGGGGTTTCACCCCTCTTCAGCCAGAATAGTTTGATTCCAGTGGCATGGAGAGCACGGGACTCACGGCTGAGCATACTCGTCCCACTCGGGGTGACAAATGCAAAAACAACAGTTGATGGACAGAATGCAGAACAATGTCATACATTCACCCCAGTACAGAGATCTGGGCTAAATCCATCGTGTTTTTTGCTCACCATGTCATTCCAGTTTGAACCCAGCCATATGCAAATCAGTCTTGACCCTGTGCCTCATGGGAACAGTCCAGCCCGAACTGCCAAGCCAGGTCCTCCCTGGACTGGAATGAGCATCCTAGGATCGGTTTCGGGGTTTCACCCCTCTTCAGGCAGGATAGCTTGATTCAAGTGGCATGGAGAGCACGGGACTCACGTCTGAGCATACCCATACCACTCGGGGTGAAAAATGCAAAAACAACAGTTGATGGTCAGAATGCAGAACAATGTCATACATTCACCACAGTACAGAGACCTGGGCCTAAATCCATCGTTTTTTGCTCACCATGCCATTCCAGTTTGAACCCAGCCATATGCAAATCAGTCTTGACCCTGTGCCTCATGGGAACAGTCCAGCCCGAACTGCCAAGCCAGGTCCTCCCTGGACTGGAATGAGCATCCTAGGACCGGTTTCGGGGTTTCACCCCTCTTCAGGCAGGATAGCTTGATTCCAGTGGCATAGGGAGCACGAGACTCGCGTCTGAGCATACCCATCCCACTCGGGTTGACAAATGCAAAAACAACAGTTGATGGACAGAATGCAGAAAAATGTCATACATTCACCCCAGTACAGAGATCTGGGCCTAAATTTAAAAAATTTTGCTCACCATGTCATTCCAGTTTGAACCCAGCCATATGCAAATCAGTCTTGACCCTGTGCCTCATGAGAACAGTCAAGCCCGAACTGCCAAGCCAGGTCCTCCCTGGACTGGAATACGCATCCTAGGACCGGATTTGGGGTTTCCCCCGTCTTCAGCCAGGACAGCTTGATTCCAATGGCATGGAGAGCACGGGACTCAAGTCTGAGCATACCCGTCCCACTCGGGTTGACAAATGCAAAAACAAAAGTTGATGGTCAGAATGCAGAACAATGTCATACATTCACCCCAGTACAGAGATCTGAGCCTAAATCCATCGTTTTTTTGCTCACCATGCCATTCCAGTTTGAACCCAGCCATATGCAAATCAGTCTTGACCCTGTGCCTCATGGGAACAGTCCAGCCCGAACTGCCAAGCCAGGTCCTCCCTGGACTGGAATAAGCATCCTAGGACCGGATTCGGGGTTTCACCCCTCTTCAGCCAGGACAGCTTGATTCCAGTGCATGGAGAGCACGGGACTCACGTCTGAGCATACCCGTCCCACTCGGGGTGACAAATGCAAAAACAACAGTTGATGGACAGAATGCAAAACAATGTCATACATTCACCCCAGTACAGAGATCTGGGCTAAATCCATCGTGTTTTTTGCTCACCATGTCATTCCAGTTTGAACCCAGCCATATGCAAATCAGTCTTGACCCTGTGCCTCATGGGAACAGTCCAGCCCGAACTGCCAAGCCAGGTCCTCCCTGGACTGGAATGAGCATCCTAGGATCGGTTTCGGGGTTTCACCCCTCTTCAGGCAGGATAGCTTGATTCCAGTGGCATAGGGAGCACGAGACTCGCGTCTGAGCATACCCATCCCACTCGGGTTGACAAATGCAAAAACAACAGTTGATGGACAGAATGCAGAAAAATGTCATACATTCACCCCAGTACAGAGATCTGGGCGTAAATTAAAAAAATTTTGCTCACCATGTCATTCCAGTTTGAACCCAGCCATATGCAAATCAGTCTTGACCCTGTGCCTCATGAGAACAGTCAAGCCCGAACTGCCAAGCCAGGTCCTCCCTGGCCTGGAATAAGCATCCTAGGACCGGTTTCGGGGTTTCACCCCTCTTCAGCCAGGATAGCTTGATTCCAGTGGCATGGAGAGCCCGGGACACACGTCTGAGCATACCCGTCCCACTCGGGGTGACAAATGTAAAAACAACAGTTGATGGACAGAATGCAGAACAATGTCATACATTCACCAGAGTACAGAGATCTGGGCCTAAACCATTGTTTTTTTGCTCACCATGCCATTCCAGTTTGAACCCAGCCGTATGCAAATCAGTCTTGACCCTGTGACTCATAGGAACAGTCCAGCCCGATCTGCCAAGCCAGGTCGTCCCTGGACTGGAATAAGCATTTTAGGACCGGTTTCGGGGTTTCACCCCTTTTCAGGCAGGATAGCTTGATTCCAGTGGCATGGAAAGCACGAGACTCACGTCTGAGCATACCCATCCCACTCGGGGTGAAAAATGCAAAAACAACAGTTGATGGTCAGAATGCAGAACAATGTCATACATTTACCCCAGTACAGAGATCTGGGCCTCAATCCATCGTTTTTTGCTCACCATGCCATTCCAGTTTGAACCCAGTCATATGCAAATCAGTCTTGACCCTGTGCCTCATGGGAACAGTCCAGCCCGAACTGCCAAGCCAGGTCCTCCCTGGACTGGAATAAGCATCCTAGGACCAGATTCGGGGTTTCACCCCTCTTCAGCCAGGACAGCTTGATTCCAGTGGCATGGAGAGCACGGGACTCACGTCTGAGCATACCCGTTCCACTCGGGGTGACAAATGCAAAAACAAAAGTAGATGGTCAGAATGCAGAACAATGTCATACATTCACCCCAGTACAGAGATCTGGGCCTAAATCCATCGTTTTTTTGCTCACCATGCCATTCCAGTTTGAACCCAGCCATATGCAAATCAGTCTTGACCCTGTGCCTCATGGGAACAGTCCAGCCCGCACTGCCAAGACAGGTCCTCCCTAGACTGGAATAAGCATCCTAGGACCGGTTTCTGGGTTTCACTCGTCTTCAGCCAGAATAGTTTGATTCCAGTGGCATGGAGAGCACCGGACTCACGGCTGAGCATACTCGTCCGACTCGGGGTGACAAATGCAAAAACAACAGTTGATGGACAGAATGCAGAACAATGTCATACATTCACCCCAGTACAGAGATCTGGGCCTAAATCCATCGTTTTTTTGCTCACCATGTCATTCCAGTTTGAACCCAGCCATATGCAAATCAGTCTTGACCCTGTGCCTCATGGGAACAGTCCAGCCCGCACTGCCAAGCCAGGTCCTCCCTGGACTGGAATAAGCATCCTAGGACTGGTTTCGGGGTTTCACCCCTCTTCAGCCAGAATAGTTTGATTCCAGTGGCATGGAGAGCACGGGACTCACGTCTGAGCATACCCGTCCCACTCGGGGTGACAAATGCAAAAACAACAGTTGATGGACAGAATGCAGAACAATGTCATACATTCACCCCAGTACATAGATCTGGGCCTAAATCCATTGTTTTTTTGCTCACCATGTCATTCCAGTTTGAACCCAGCCATATGCAAATCAGTCTTGACCCTGTGCCTCATGGGAACAGTCCAGCCCGAACTGCCAAGCCAGGTCCTCCCTGGACTGGAATAAGCATCCTAGGACCGGTTTCGGGGTTTCACCCCTCTTCAAGCAGGATAGCTTGATTCCTGTGGCATAGAGAGCACGGGACTCACGTCTGAGCATACCCATCCAACTCAGGGTGAAAAATGCAAAAACAACAGTTGATGGTCAGAATGCAGAACAATGTCATACATTCACCCCAGTACAGAGATCTGGGCCTTAATCCATCCATGTTTTGCTCACCATGCCATTCCAGTTTGAACCCAGCCATATGCAAATTAGTCTTGACCCTGTGCCTCATGGGAACAGTCCAGCCCGAACTGCCAAGCCAGGTCCTCCCTGGACTGGAATAAGCATCCCATGACCGGTTTCGGCGTTTCACTCCTCTTCAGGCAGGATAGCTTGATTCCAGTGGCATGGAGAGCACGGGACTCACGTCTGAGCATACCCATCCCACTCGGGGTGACAAATGCAAAAACAATAGTTGATGGACAGAATGTAGAACAATGTCAAACATTCACCCCAGTACAGATATCTGGGCCTTAATCCATCCATTTTTTGCTCACCATGCCATTTAAGATTGAACCCAGCCATATGCAAATCAGTCTTGACCCTGTGCCTCATGGGAACAGTCCAGCCCGAACTGTCAAGCCAGGTCCTCCATGGACTGAAATAAGCATCCTAGGACCGGTTTCGGGGTTTCACCACTCTTCAGCCAGGATAGCTTGATTCCAGTGGCAGAGAGAGCACAGGACTCACCTCTGAGCATACCCGTCCCACTCGGGGTGACAAATGCAAAAACAACAGTTGATGGACAGAATGCAGAACAATGTCATACATTCACCCCAGTACAGAGATCTGGGCCTAAATCCATCGTTGTTTTGCTCACCATGCCATTCCAGTTTGAACCCAGCCATATGCAAATCAGTCTTGACCCTGTGCCTCATGGGAACAGTCCAGCCCGAACTGCCAAGCCAAGTCCTCCCTGGACTGGAATAAGCATCCTAGAACCGGTTTCGGGGTTTCACCCCTCTTCAGGCAGGATAGCTTGATTCCAGTGGCATGGAGAGCACGGGACTCACGTATGAGCATACCGATCCCACTCGGGGTGACAAATGCAAAAACAACAGTTGATGGACAAAATGCAGAACAATGTCATACATTCACCCCAGTACAGAGATCTGGGCCTAAATCCATCGTTTTTTTGCTCACCATGCCATTCCAGTTTGAACCCAGCCATATGCAAATCAGTCCTGACCCTGTGCCTCATGGGAACAGTCCAGCTCGAACTGCCAAGCCAGGTCCTCCCTGGACTGGAATAAGCATCCTAGGACCGGTTTCGGGGTTTCACCCATCTTCAGCCAGGATAGCTTGATTCCAGTGGCATGGAAAGCACGGGACTCACGTCTGAGCATACCCGTCCCACTCGGGGTGACAAATGCAAAAACAACAGTTGATGGACAGAATGCAGAACAATGTCATACGTTCACACCAGTACAGAGATCTGGGCCTAAATCCATCGTTTTTTTGTTCACCATGCCATTCCAGTTTGAACCCAGCCATATGCAAATCAGTCTTTACCCTGTGCCTCATGGGAACAGTCCAGCCCGAACTGCCAAGCCAGGCCCTCCCTGGACTGGAATAAGCATCCTAGGACCGGTTTCGGGGTTTCACCCCTCTTCAGCCAGGACAGCTTGATTCCAGTGGCATGGAGAGCACGGGACTCAAGTCTGAGCATACCCGTCCCACTCGGGGTGACAAATGCAAAAACAAAAGTTAATGGTCAGAATGCAGAACAATGTCATACATTCACCCCAGTACAGAGATCTGAGCCTAAATCCATCGTTTTTTTGCTCACCATGCCATTCCAGTTTGAACCCAGCCATATGCAAATCAGTCTTGACCCTGTGACTCATGGGAACAGTCCAGCCCGCACTGCCAAGCCAGGTCCTCCCTGGACTGGAATAAGCATCTTAGGACCGGTTTCGGGGTTTCACCCCTCTTCAGCCAGAATAGTTTGATTCCAGTGGCATGGAGAGCACGGGACTCACGTCTGAGCATACCCGTCCCACTCGGGGTGACACATGCAAAAACAACCGTTGATGGACAGAATGCAGAACAATGTCATACATTCACCCCAGTACATAGATCTGGGCCTAAATCCATCATTATTTTGCTCACCATGTCATTCCAGTTTGAACCCAGCCATATGCAAATCAGTCTTGACCCTGTGCCTCATGGGACCAGTCCAGCCCAAACTTCCAAGCCAGGTCCTCCCTGGACTGGAATAAGCATTTTAGGACCGGTTTCGGGGTTTTACCCCTTTTCAGGCAGGATAGCTTCATTCCAGTGGCATGGAAAGCACGAGACTCACGTCTGAGCATACCCATCCCACTCGGGGTGAAAAATGCAAAAACAACAGTTGATGGTCAGAATGCAGAACAATGTCATACATTTACCCCAGTACAGAGATCTGGGCCTCAATCCATCGTTTTTTGCTCACCATGCAATTCCAGTTTGAACCCAGTCATATGCAAATTAGTCTTGACCCTGTGCCTCATGGGAACAGTCCAGCCCGAACTGCCAAGCAGGTCCTCCCTGGACTGGAATAAGCATCCTAGGACCGGATTCGGAGTTTCTCCCCTCTTCAGCCAGGACAGCTTGATTCCAGTGGCATGGAGAGCACGGGACTTACGTCTGAGCATAACCGTCCCACTAGGGGTGACAAATGCAAAAACAAAAGTAGATGGTCAGAATGCAGAACAATGTCATACATTCACCCCAGTACAGAGATCTGGGCCTAAATCCATCGTTTTTTTGCTCACCATGCCATTCCAGTTTGAACCCAGCCATATGCAAATCAGTCTTGACCCTGTGACTCATGGGAACAGTCCAGCCCGCACTGCCAAGCCAGGTCCTCCCTGGACTGGAATAAGCATCCTAGGACCGGTTTCGGGGTTTCACCCCTCTTCAGCCAGAATAGTTTGATTCCAGTGGCATGGAGAGCAGGGGACTCACGTCTGAGCATACCCGTCCCACTCGGGGTGACAAATGCAAAAACAACCGTTGATGGACAGAATGCAGAACAATGTCATACATTCACCCCAGTACAGAGATCTGGGCCTAAATCCATCGTTTTTTTGCTCACCATGTCATTCTAGTTTGAACCCAGCCATATGCAAATCAGTCTTGACCCTGTGCCTCATGGGAACAGTCCAGCCCAAACTGCCAAGCCAGGTCCTCCCTGGACTGGAATAAGCATTTTAGGACCGGTTTCGGGGTTTCACGCCTCTTCAGCCAGAATAGTTTGATTCCAGTGGCATGGAGAGCACGGGACTCACTTCTGAGCATACCCGTCCCAATCGGGGTGACAAATGCAAAAACAAAAGTTGATGGACAGAATGCAGCACAATGTCATACATTCACCCCAGTACAGAGATCTGGGCCTAAATCCATCGTTTTTTTGCTCACCATGTCATTCCAGTTTGAACCCAGCCATATGCAAATCAGTCTTGACCCTGTGCCTCATGGGGACAGTCCAGCCCGAACTGCCAAGCCAGGTCCTCCCTGGACTGGAATAAGCATCCTAGGACCGGTTTCGGGGTTTCACCCCTCTTCAGGCAGGATAGCTTGATTCCAGTGGCATGGAGAGCACGGGACTCACGTCTGAGCATACCCATCCAACTCGGGGTGAAAAATGCAAAAACAGTTGATGGTCAGAATGCAGAACAATGTCATACATTCACCCCAGTACAGAGATCTGGGCCTAAATCCATCGTTTTTTGCTCACCATGCCATTCCAGTTTGAACCCAGCCATATGCAAATCAGTCTTGACTCTGTGCCTCATGAGAACAGTCCAGCCCGAACTTCCAAGTCAGGTCCTCCCTAGACTGGAATAAGCATCCTAGGACCGGTTTCGGGGTTTCACCCCTCTTCAGCCAGGATAGCTTGATTCCAGTGGCATGGAGAGCACGGGACTCACGTCTGAGCATACCCGTCCCACTCGGGATGAAAAATGCAAAAACAACAGTTGATGGACAGAATGCAGAACAATGTCATACATTCACCCCAGTACAGAGATCTGGGCCTAAATCCATCGTTTTTGTGCTCACCATGCCATTCCAGTTTGAACCCAGCCATATGCAAATCAGTCTTGACCCTGTGACTCATAGGAACAGTCCAGCCCGAACTGCCAAGCAAGGTCCTCCCTGGACTGGAATAAGCATCCTAGGACCGGTTTCGTGGTTTCACCCCTCTTCAGCCAGGCTAGCTTGATTCCAGTGGCATGGAGAGCACGGGACTCACGTCTGAGCATTCCCGTCCCACTCGGGGTGACAAATGCAAAAACAACAGTTGATGGACAGAATGCAGAACAATGTCATACATTCACCCCAGTACAGAGATCTGGGCCTAAATCCATAATTTTTTTGCTCACCATGCCATTCCAGTTTGAACCCAGCCATATGCAAATCAGTCTTGACCCTGTGCCTCATGGGAACAGTCCAGCCCGAACTGCCAAGCCAGGTCCTCCCTGGACTGGAATAAGCATCCTAGGACCGGATACGGGGTTTCACCCCTCTTCAGCCAGGACAGCTTGATTCCAGTGGCATGGAGAGCACGGGACTCACGTCTGAGTATACCCGTCCCACTCGGGGTGACAAATGCAAAAACAAAAGTAGATGGTCAGAATGCAGAACAATGTTATACATTCACCCCAGTACAGAGATCTGGGCCTAAATCCATCGTTTTTTTGCTCACCATGCCATTCCAGTTTGGACCCAGCCATATGCAAATCAGTCTTGACCCTGTGCCTCATGGGAACAGTCCAGCCCGAACTGTCAAGCCAGGTCCTCCCTGGACTGGAATACGCATCTTAGGACCGGTTTCGGGGTTTCACCCCTCTTCAGCCAGAATAGTTTGATTCCAGTGGCATGGAGAGCACGGGACTCACGTCTGAGCATACCCGTCCCACTCGGGGTGACACATGCAAAAACAACCGTTGATGGACAGAATGCAGAACAATGTCATACGTTCACCCCAGTACATAGATCTGGGCCTAAATCCATCATTATTTTGCTCACCATGTCATTCCAGTTTGAACCCAGCCATATGCAAATCAGTCTTGACCCTGTGCCTCATGGGAACAGTCCAGCCCAAACTGCCAAGCCAGGTCCTCCCTGGACTGGAATAAGCATTTTAGGACCGGTTTCGGGGTTTTACCCCTTTTCAGGCAGGATAGCTTCATTCCAGTGGCATGGAAAGCACGAGACTCACGTCTGAGCATACCCATCCCACTCGGGGTGAAAAATGCAAAAACAACAGTTGATGGTCAGAATGCAGAACAATGTCATACATTTACCCCAGTACAGAGATCTGGGCCTCAATCCATCGTTTTTTGCTCACCATGCAATTCCAGTTTGAACCCAGTCATATGCAAATTAGTCTTGACCCTGTGCCTCATGGGAACAGTCCAGCCCGAACTGCCAAGCAGGTCCTCCCTGGACTGGAATAAGCATCCTAGGACCGGATTCGGAGTTTCTCCCCTCTTCAGCCAGGACAGCTTGATTCCAGTGGCATGGAGAGCACGGGACTTACGTCTGAGCATACCCGTCCCACTAGGGGTGACAAATGCAAAAACAAAAGTAGATGGTCAGAATGCAGAACAATGTCATACATTCACCCCAGTACAGAGATCTGGGCCTAAATCCATCGTTTTTTTGCTCACCATGCCATTCCAGTTTGAACCCAGCCATATGCAAATCAGTCTTGACCCTGTGCCTCATGGGAACAGTCCAGCCCGAACTGCCAAGCAGGTCCTCCCTGGACTGGAATAAGCATCCTAGGACCGGTTTCGGGGTTTCACCCCTCTTCAGCCAGGATAGCTTGATTCCAGTGGCATGGAGAGCGCGGGACTCACGTCTGAGCATTCCCGTCCCACTCAGGGTGACAAATGCAAAAATAACAGTTGATGGACAGAATGCAGAACAATGTCATACATTCACCCCAGTACAGAGATCTGGGCCTTAATCCATCCATTTTTTGCTCACCATGCCATTCCAGTTTGAACCCAGCCATATGCAAATTAGTCTTGACCCTGTGCCTCATGGGAACAGTCCAGCCCGATCTGCCAAGCCAGGTCCTCCCTGGACTGGAATAAGTATCCCATGACCAGTTTCGGCGTTTCACCCCTCTTCAGGCAGGATAGCTTGATTCCAGTGGCATGGAGAGCACGGGACTCACGTCTGAGCATACCCATCCCACTCGGGGTGACAAATGCAAAAACAATAGTTGATGGACAGAATGTAGAACAATGTCAAACATTCACCCCAGTACAGATATCTGGGCCTTAATCCATCCATTTTATGCTCACCATGCCATTTAAGATTGAACCCAGCCATATGCAAATCAGTCTTGACCCTGTGCCTCATGGGAACAGTCCAGCCCGAACTGTCAAGCCAGGTCCTCCATGGACTGAAATAAGCATCCTAGGACCGGTTTCGGGGTTTCACCACACTTCAGCCAGGATAGCTTGATTCCAGTGGCAGAGAGAGCACGGGACTCACCTCTGAGCATACCCGTCCCACTCGGGGTGACAAATGCAAAATCAACAGTTGATGGACAGAATGCAGAACAATGTCATACATTCACCCCAGTACAGAGATCTGGGCCTAAATCCATCGTTGTTTTGCTCACCATGCCATTCCAGTTTGAACCCAGCCATATGCAAATCAGTCTTGACCCTGTGCCTCATGGGAACAGTCCAGCCCGAACTGCCAAGCCAAGTCCTCCCTGGACTGGAATAAGCATCCTAGAACCGGTTTCGGGGTTTCACCCCTCTTCAGGCAGGATAGCTTGATTCCAGTGGCATGGAGAGCACGGGACTCACGTATGAGCATACCGATCCCACTCGGGGTGACAAATGCAAAAACAACAGTTGATGGACAAAATGCAGAACAATGTCATACATTCACCCCAGTACAGAGATCTGGGCCTAAATCCATCGTTTTTTTGCTCACCATGCCATTTAAGATTGAACCCAGCCATATGCAAATCAGTCTTGACCCTGTGCCTCATGGGAACAGTCCAGCCCGAACTGTCAAGCCAGGTCCTCCATGGACTGAAATAAGCATCCTAGGACCGGTTTCGGGGTTTCACCACACTTCAGCCAGGATAGCTTGATTCCAGTGGCAGAGAGAGCACGGGACTCACCTCTGAGCATACCCGTCCCACTCGGGGTGACAAATGCAAAAACAACAGTTGATGGACAGAATGCAGAACAATGTCATACATTCACCCCAGTACAGAGATCTGGGCCTAAATCCATCGTTGTTTTGCTCACCATGCCATTCCAGTTTGAACCCAGCCATATGCAAATCAGTCTTGACCCTGTGCCTCATGGGAACAGTCCAGCCCGAACTGCCAAGCCAAGTCCTCCCTGGACTGGAATAAGCATCCTAGAACCGGTTTCGGGGTTTCACCCCTCTTCAGGCAGGATAGCTTGATTCCAGTGGCATGGAGAGCACGGGACTCACGTATGAGCATACCGATCCCACTCGGGGTGACAAATGCAAAAACAACAGTTGATGGACAAAATGCAGAACAATGTCATACATTCACCCCAGTACAGAGATCTGGGCCTAAATCCATCGTTTTTTTGCTCACCATGCCATTCCAGTTTGAACCCAGCCATATGCAAATCAGTCCTGACCCCGTGCCTCATGGGAACAGTCCAGCTCGAACTGCCAAGCCAGGTCCTCCCTGGACTGGAATAAGCATCCTAGGACCGGTTTCGGGGTTTCACCCATCTTCAGCCAGGATAGCTTGATTCCAGTGGCATGGAAAGCACGGGACTCACGTCTGAGCATACCCGTCCCACTCGGGGTGACAAATGCAAAAACAACAGTTGATGGACAGAATGCAGAACAATGTCATACGTTCACACCAGTACAGAGATCTGGGCCTAAATCCATCGTTTTTTTGTTCACCAGGCCATTCCAGTTTGAACCCAGCCATATGCAAATCAGTCTTGACCCTGTGCCTCATGGGAACAGTCCAGCCCGAACTGCCAAGCCAGGCCCTCCCTGGACTGGAATAAGCATCCTAGGACCGGTTTCGGGGTTTCACCCCTCTTCAGCCAGGACAGCTTGATTCCAGTGGCATGGAGAGCACGGGACTCAAGTCTGAGCATACCCGTCCCACTCGGGGTGACAAATGCAAGAACAAAAGTTAATGGTCAGAATGCAGAACAATGTCATACATTCACCCCAGTACAGAGATCTGGGCCTAAATCCATCGTTTTTTTGCTCACCATGCCATTCCAGTTTGAACCCAGCCATATGCAAATCAGTCTTGACCCTGTGACTCATGGGAACAGTCCAGCCCGCACTGCCAAGCCAGGTCCTCCCTGGACTGGAATAAGCATCTTAGGACCGGTTTCGGGGTTTCACCCCTCTTCAGCCAGAATAGTTTGATTCCAGTGGCATGGAGAGCACGGGACTCACGTCTGAGCATACCTGTCCCACTCGGGGTGACACATGCAAAAACAACCGTTGATGGACAGAATGCAGAACAATGTCATACATTCACCCCAGTACATAGATCTGGGCCTAAATCCATCATTATTTTGCTCACCATGTCATTCCAGTTTGAACCCAGCCATATGCAAATCAGTCTTGACCCTGTGCCTCATGGGAACAGTCCAGCCCAAACTGCCAAGCCAGGTCCTCCCTGGACTGGAATAAGCATTTTAGGACCGGTTTCGGGGTTTTACCCCTTTTCAGGCAGGATAGCTTCATTCCAGTGGCATGGAAAGCACGAGACTCACGTCTGAGCATACCCATCCCACTCGGGGTGAAAAATGCAAAAACAACAGTTGATGGTCAGAATGCAGAACAATGTCATACATTTACCCCAGTACAGAGATCTGGGCCTCAATCCATCGTTTTTTGCTCACCATGCAATTCCAGTTTGAACCCAGTCATATGCAAATTAGTCTTGACCCTGTGCCTCATGGGAACAGTCCAGCCCGAACTGCCAAGCAGGTCCTCCCTGGACTGGAATAAGCATCCTAGGACCGGATTCGGAGTTTCTCCCCTCTTCAGCCAGGACAGCTTGATTCCAGTGGCATGGAGAGCACGGGACTTACGTCTGAGCATACCCGTCCCACTAGGGGTGACAAATGCAAAAACAAAAGTAGATGGTCAGAATGCAGAACAATGTCATACATTCACCCCAGTACAGAGATCTGGGCCTAAATCCATCGTTTTTTTGCTCACCATGCCATTCCAGTTTGAACCCAGCCATATGCAAATCAGTCTTGACCCTGTGACTCATGGGAACAGTCCAGCCCGCACTGCCAAGCCAGGTCCTCCCTGGACTGGAATAAGCATCCTAGGACCGGTTTCGGGGTTTCACCCCTCTTCAGCCAGAATAGTTTGATTCCAGTGGCATGGAGAGCACGGGACTCACGTCTGAGCATACCCGTCCCACTCGGGGTGACACATGCAAAAACAACCGTTGATGGACAGAATGCAGAACAATGTCATACATTCACCCCAGTACAGAGATCTGGGCCTAAATCCATCGTTTTTTTGCTCACCATGTCATTCCAGTTTGAACCCAGCCATATGCAAATCAGTCTTGACCCTGTGCCTCATGGGAACAGTCCAGCCCAAACTGCCAAGCCAGGTCCTCCCTGGACTGGAATAAGCATTTTAGGACCGGTTTCGGGGTTTCACGCCTCTTCAGCCAGAATAGTTTGATTCCAGTGGCATGGAGAGCACGGGACTCACGTCTGAGCATACCCGTCCCAATCGGGGTGACAAATGCAAAAACAAAAGTTGATGGACAGAATGCAGCACAATGTCATACATTCACCCCAGTACAGAGATCTGGGCCTAAATCCATCGTTTTTTTGCTCACCATGTCATTCCAGTTTGAACCCAGCCATTTGCAAATCAGTCTTGACCCTGTGCCTCATGGGGACAGTCCAGCCCGAACTGCCAAGCCAGGTCCTCCCTGGACTGGAATAAGCATCCTAGGACCGGTTTCGGGGTTTCACCCCTCTTCAGGCAGGATAGCTTGATTCCAGTGGCATGGAGAGCACGGGACTCACGTCTGAGCATACCCATCCAACTCGGGGTGAAAAATGCAAAAACAACAGTTGATGGTCAGAATGCAGAACAATGTCATACATTCACCCCAGTACAGAGATCTGGGCCTAAATCCATCGTTTTTTGCTCACCATGCCATTCCAGTTTGAACCCAGCCATATGCAAATCAGTCTTGACTCTGTGCCTCATGAGAACAGTCCAGCCCGAACTTCCAAGTCAGGTCCTCCCTGGACTGGAATAAGCATCCTAGGACCGGTTTCGGGGTTTCACCCCTCTTCAGCCAGGACAGCTTGATTCCAGTGGCATGGAGAGCACGGGACTCACGTCTGAGCATACCCGTCCCACTCGGGATGAAAAATGCAAAAACAACAGTTGATGGACAGAATGCAGAACAATGTCATACATTCACCCCAGTACAGAGATCTGGGCCTAAATCCATCGTTTTTGTGCTCACCATGCCATTCCAGTTTGAACCCAGCCATATGCAAATCAGTCTTGACCCTGTGACTCATAGGAACAGTCCAGCCCGAACTGCCAAGCAAGGTCCTCCCTGGACTGGAATAAGCATCCTAGGACCGGTTTCGTGGTTTCACCCCTCTTCAGCCAGGCTAGCTTGATTCCAGTGGCATGGAGAGCACGGGACTCACGTCTGAGCATTCCCGTCCCACTCGGGGTGACAAATGCAAAAACAACAGTTGATGGACAGAATGCAGAACAATGTCATACATTCACCCCAGTACAGAGATCTGGGCCTAAATCCATCATTTTTTTGCTCACCATGCCATTCCAGTTTGAACCCAGCCATATGCAAATCAGTCTTGACCCTGTGCCTCATGGGAACAGTCCAGCCTGCACTGCCAAGACAGGTCCTCCCTGGACTGGAATAAGCATCCTAGGACCGGTTTCGGGGTTTCACCCCTCTTCAGCCAGAATAGTTTGATTCCAGTGGCATGGAGAGCACGGGACTCACGGCTGAGCATACTCGTCCCACTCGGGGTAACAAATGCAAAAACAACAGTTGATGGACAGAATGCAGAACAATGTTATACATTCACCCCAGTACAGAGATCTGGGCTAAATCCATCGTGTTTTTTGCTCACCATGTCATTCCAGTTTGAACCCAGCCATATGCAAATCAGTCTTGACCCTGTGCCTCATGGGAACAGTCCAGCCCGAACTGCCAAGCCAGGTCCTCCCTGGACTGGAATGAGCATCCTAGGACCGGTTTCGGGGTTTCACCCCTCTTCAGGCAGGATAGCTTGATTCCAGTGGCATAGGGAGCACGAGACTCACGTCTGAGCATACCCATCCCACTCGGGGTGAAAAATGCAAAAACAACAGTTGATGGTCAGAATGCAGAACAATGTCATACATTTACCCCAGTACAGAGATCTGGGCCTCAATCCATTGTTTTTTGCTCACCATGCAATTCCAGTTTGAACCCAGTCATATGCAAATCAGTCTTGACCCTGTGCCTCATGGGAACAGTCCAGCCGGAACTGCCAAGCAGGTCCTCCCAGGACTGGAATAAGCATCCTAGGACCGGATTCGGAGTTTCTCCCCTCTTCAGCCAGGACAGCTTGATTCCAGTGGCATGGAGAGCACGGGACTTACGTCTGAGCATACCCGTCCCACTCGGGGTGACAAATGCAAAAACAAAAGTAGATGGTCAGAATGCAGAACAATGTCATACATTCACCCCAGTACAGAGATCTGGGCCTAAATCCATCGTTTTTTTGCTCACCATGCCATTCCAGTTTGAACCCAGCCATATGCAAATCAGTCTTGACCCTGTGACTCATGGGAACAGTCCAGCCCGCACTGCCAAGCCAGGTCCTCCCTGGACTGGAATAAGCATCCTAGGACCGGTTTCGGGGTTTCACCCCTCTTCAGCCAGAATAGTTTGATTCCAGTGGCATGGAGAGCACGGGACTCACGTCTGAGCATACCCGTCCCACTCGGGGTGACACATGCAAAAACAACCGTTGATGGACAGAATGCAGAACAATGTCATACATTCACCCCAGTACAGAGATCTGGGCCTAAATCCATCGTTTTTTTGCTCACCATGTCATTCCAGTTTGAACCCAGCCATATGCAAATCAGTCTTGACCTTGTGCCTCATGGGAACAGTCCAGCCCAAACTGTCAAGCCAGGTCCTCCCTGGACTGGAATAAGCATTTTAGGACCGGTTTCGGGGTTTCACCCCTCTTCAGCCAGAATAGTTTGATTCCAGTGGCATGGAGAGCACGGGACTCACGTCTGAGCATACCCGTCCCAATCGGGGTGACAAATGCAAAAACAAAAGTTGATGGACAGAATGCAGAACAATGTCATACATTCACCCCAGTACAGAGATCTGGGCCTAAATCCATCGTTTTTTTGCTCACCATGTCATTCCAGTTTGAACCCAGCCATATGCAAATCAGTCTTGACCCTGTGCCTCATGGGGACAGTCCAGCCCGAACTGCCAAGCCAGGTCCTCCCTGGACTGGAATAAGCATCATAGGACCAGTTTCGGGGTTTCACCCCTCTTAAGGCAGGATGGCTTGATTCCAGTGGCATGGAGAGCACGGGACTCACGTCTGAGCATACCCATCCAACTCGGGGTGAAAAATGCAAAAACAACAGTTGATGGTCAGAATGCAGAACAATGTCATACATTCACCCCAGTACAGAGATCTGGGCCTAAATCCATCGTTTTTTGCTCACCATGCCATTCCAGTTTGAACCCAGCCATATGCAAATCAGTCTTGACTCTGTGCCTCATGAGAACAGTCCAACCCGAACTGCCAAGTCAGGTCCTCCCTAGACTGGAATAAGCATCCTAGGACCGGTTTCGGGGTTTCACCCCTCTTCAGCCAGGATACCTTGATTCCAGTGGCATGGAGAGCACGGGACTCACGTCTGAGCATACCCGTCCCAATCGGGGTGACAAATGCAAAAACAAAAGTTGATGGACAGAATGCAGAACAATGTCATACATTCACCCCAGTACAGAGATCTGGGCCTAAATCCATCGTTTTTTTTGCTCACCATGTCAATCCAGTTTGAACCCAGCCATATGCAAATCAGTCTTGACCCTGTGCCTCATGGGGACAGTCCAGCCCGAACTGCCAAGCCAGGTCCTCCCTGGACTGGAATAAGCATCCTAGGACCGGTTTCGGGGTTTCACCCCTCTTCAGGCAGGATAGCTTGATTCCAGTGGCATGGAGAGCACGGGACTCACGTCTGAGCATACCCATCCAACTCGGGGTGAAAAATGCAAAAACAACAGTTGATGGTCAGAATGCAGAACAATGTCATACATTCACCCCAGTACAGAGATCTGGGCCTAAATCCATCGTTTTTTGCTCACCATGCCATTCCAGTTTGAACCCAGCCATATGCAAATCAGTCTTGACTCTGTGCCTCATGAGAACAGTCCAGCCTGAACTGCCAAGTCAGGTCGTCCCTAGACTGGAATAAGCATCCTAGGACCGGTTTCGGGGTTTCACCCCTCTTCAGCCAGGATAGCTTGATTCCAGTGGCATGGAGAGCACGGGACTCACGTCTGAGCATACCCGTCCCACTCGGGGTGAAAAATGCAAAAACAACAGTTGATGGACAGAATGCAGAACAATGTCATACATTCACCCCAGTACAGAGATCTGGGCCTAAATCCTTCGTTTTTGTGCTCACCATGCCATTCCAGTTTGAACCCAGTCATATGCAAATCAGTCTTGACCCTGTGACTCATAGGAACAGTCCAGCCCGAACTGCCAAGCCAGGTCCTCCCTGGACTGGAATAAACATCCTAGGACCGGTTTCGTGGTTTCACCCCTCTTCAGCCAGGCTAGCTTGATTCCAGTGGCATGGAGAGCACGGGACTCACGTCTGAGCATTCCCGCCCCACTCGGGGTGACAAATGCAAAAACAACAGTTGATGGACAGAATGCAGAACAATGTCATACATTCACCCCAGTACAGAGATCTGGGCCTAAATCCATCGTTTTTTTGCTCACCATGCCATTCCAGTTTGAACCCAGCCATATGCAAATCAGTCTTGACCCTGTGCCTCATGGGAACAGTCCAGCCCGAACTGCCAAGCCAGGTCCTCCCTGGACTGGAATAAGCATCCTAGGACCGGATACGGGGTTTCACCCCTCTTCAGCCAGGACAGCTTGATTCCAGTGGCATGGAGAGCACGGGACTCACGTCTGAGTATACCCGTCCCAGTCGGGTTGACAAATGCAAAAACAAAAGTAGATGGTCAGAATGCAGAACAATGTCATACATTCACCCCAGTACAGAGATCTGGGCCTAAATCCATCGTTTTTTGCTCACCATGCCATTCCAGTTTGAACCCAGCCATATGCAAATCAGTCTTGACCCTGTGCCTCATGGGAACAGTCCAGCCCGAACTGCCAAGCCAGGTCCTCCCTGGACTGGAATAAGCATCCTAGGACCGGTTTCGGGGTTCCACCCCTCTTCAGGCAGGATAGCTTGATTCCAGTGGCATGGAGAGCATGGGACTCACGTCTGAGCATACCCATCCAAATCGGGGTGAAAAATGCAAAAACAAAAGTTGATGGTCAGAATGCAGAACAATGTCATACATTCACCCCAGTACAGAGATCTGGGCCTAAATCCATCGTTTTTTTTGCTCACCATGCCATTCCAGTTTGAACCCAGCCATATGCAAATCAGTTTTGACCCTGTGCCTCATGGGAACAGTCCAGCCCGAACTGCCAAGCCAGGTCCTCCCTGGACTGGAATAAGCATCCTAGGACCGGATTCGGGGTTTCACCCCTCTTCAACCAGGACAGCTTGATTCCAGTGGCATGGAGAGCACGGGACTCACGTCTGAGCATACCCGTCCCACTCGGGGTGACAAATGCAAAAACAAAAGTAGATGGTCAGAATGCAGAACAATGTCATATATTCACCCCAGTACAGAGATCTGGGCCTAAATCCATCGTTTTTTTGCTCACCATGCCATTCCAGTTTGAACCCAGCCATATGCAAATCAGTCTTGACTCTGTGCCTCATGGGAACAGTCCAGCCCGCACTGCCAAGACAGGTCCTCCCTGGACTGGAATAAGCATCCTAGGACCGGTTTCGGGGTTTCACCCCTCTTCAGCCAGAATAGTTTGATTCCAGTGGCATGGAGAGCACGGGACTCACGGCTGAGCATACTCGTCCCACTCGGGGTGACAAATGCAAAAACAACAGTTGATGGACAGAATGCAGAACAATGTCATACATTCACCCCAGTACAGAGATCTGGGCTAAATCCATCGTGTTTTTTGCTCACCATGTCATTCCAGTTTGAACCCAGCCATATGCAAATCAGTCTTGACCCTGTGCCTCATGGGAACAGTCCAGCCCGAACTGCCAAGCCAGGTCCTCCCTGGACTGGAATGAGCATCCTAGGATCGGTTTCGGGGTTTCACCCCTCTTCAGGCAGGATAGCTTGATTCAAGTGGCATGGAGAGCACGGGACTCACGTCTGAGCATACCCATACCACTCGGGGGGAAAAATGCAAAAACAACAGTTGATGGTCAGAATGCAGAACAATGTCATACATTCACCACAGTACAGAGATCTGGGCCTAAATCCATCGTTTTTTGCTCACCATGCCATTCCAGTTTGAACCCAGCCATATGCAAATCAGTCTTGACCCTGTGCCTCATGGGAACAGTCCAGCCCGAACTGCCAAGCCAGGTCCTCCCTGGACTGGAATGAGCATCCTAGGACCGGTTTCGGGGTTTCACCCCTCTTCAGGCAGGATAGCTTGATTCCAGTGGCATAGGGAGCACGAGACTCGCGTCTGAGCATACCCATCCCACTCGGGTTGACAAATGCAAAAACAACAGTTGATGGACAGAATGCAGAAAAATGTCATACATTCACCCCAGTACAGAGATCTGGGCCTAAATTAAAAATTTTTTGCTCACCATGTCATTCCAGTTTGAACCCAGCCATATGCAAATCAGTCTTGACCCTGTGCCTCATGAGAACAGTCAAGCCCGAACTGCCAAGCCAGGTCCTCCCTGGACTGGAATACGCATCCTAGGACCGGATTTGGGGTTTCACCCCTCTTCAGCCAGGACAGCTTGATTCCAATGGCATGGAGAGCACGGGACTCAAGTCTGAGCATACCCGTCCCACTCGGGTTGACAAATGCAAAAACAAAAGTTGATGGTCAGAATGCAGAACAATGTCATACATTCACCCCAGTACAGAGATCTGAGCCTAAATCCATCGTTTTTTTGCTCACCATGCCATTCCAGTTTGAACCCAGCCATATGCAAATCAGTCTTGACCCTGTGCCTCATGGGAACAGTCCAGCCCGAACTGCCAAGCCAGGTCCTCCCTGGACTGGAATAAGCATCCTAGGACCGGATTCGGGGTTTCACCCCTCTTCAGCCAGGACAGCTTGATTCCAGTGGCATGGAGAGCACGGGACTCACGTCTGAGCATACCCGTCCCACTCGGGGTGACAAATGCAAAAACAAAAGTAGATGGTCCGAATGCAGAACAATGTCATATATTCACCCCAGTACAGAGATCTGGGCCTAAATCCATCGTTTTTTTGCTCACCATGCCATTCCAGTTTGAACCCAGCCATATGCAAATCAGTCTTGACTCTGTGCCTCATGGGAACAGTCCAGCCCGCACTGCCAAGACAGGTCCTCCCTGGACTGGAATAATCATCCTAGGACCGGTTTCGGGGTTTCACCCCTCTTCAGCCAGAATAGCTTGATTCCAGTGGCATGGAGAGCACGGTACTCACGTCTGAGCATACCCGTCCCACTCGGGGTGACACATGCAAAAACAACAGTTGATGGACAGAATGCAGAACAATGTCATACATTCACCCCAGTACAGAGATCTGGGCCTAAATCCATTGTTTTTTGCTCACCATGTCATTCCAGTTTGAACCCAGCCATATGCAAATCAGTCTTGACCCTGTGCCTCATGGGAACAGTCCAGGCCAAACTGCCAAGCCAGGTCCTCCCTGGACTGGAATAAGCATTTTAGGACCGGTTTCGGGGTTTCACCCCTTTTCAGGCAGGATAGCTTGATTCCAGTGGCATGGAGAGCATGGGACTCACGTCTGAGCATACCCGTCCCTCTCGGGGTGACAAATGCAAAAACAAAAGGAGATGGTCAGAATGCAGAACAATGTCATACATTCACCCCAGTACAGAGATCTGGGCCTAAATCCATCGTTTTTTGCTCACCATGTCATTCCAGTTTGAACCCAGCCATATGCAAATCAGTCTTGACCCTGTGCCTCATGGGAACAGTCCAGGCCAAACTGCCAAGCCAGGTCCTCCCTGGACTGGAATAAGCATTTTAGGACCGGTTTCGGGGTTTCACCCCTTTTCAGGCAGGATAGCTTGATTCCAGTGGCATGGAGAGCACGGGACTCACGTCTGAGCGTACCCGTCCCACTCGGGGTGACAAATGCAAAAACAACAGTTGATGGTCAGAATGCAGAACAATGTCATACATTCACCCCAGTACAGAGATCTGGGCCTAAATCCATCGTTTTTTTTGCTCACCATTCCATTCCAGTTTGAACCCAGCCATATGCAAATCAGTCTTGACTCTGTCCCTCATGGGAACAGTCCAGCCCGCACTGCCAAGACAGGTCCTCCCTGGACTGGAATAAGCATCCTAGGACCGGTTTCGGGGTTTCACCCCTCTTCAGCCAGAATAGTTTGATTCCAGTGGCATGGAGAGCACGGTACTCACGTCTGAGCATACCCGTCCCACTCGGGGTGACACATGCAAAAACAACAGTTGATGGACAGTATGCAGAACAATGTCATACATTCACCCCAGTACAGAGATCTGGGCCTAAATCCATCGTTTTTTGCTCACCATGTCATTCCAGTTTGAACCCAGCCATATGCAAATCAGTCCTGACCCTGTGCCTCATGGGAACAGTCCAGCCCGAACTGCCAAGCCAGGTCCTCCCTGGACTGGAATAAGCATCCTAGGACCAGTTTCGGGGTTTCACCCCTCTTCAGCCAGAATAGTTTGATTCCAGTGGCATGGAGAGCACGGTACTCACGTCTGAGCATACCCGTCTCACTCGGGGCGACACATGCAAAAACAACAGTTGATGGACAGAATGCAGAACAATGTCAAACATTCACCCCAGTACAGAGATCTGGGCCTAAATCCATTGTTTTTTGCTCACCATGTCATTCCAGTTTGAACCCAGTCATATGCAAATCAGTCTTGACCCTGTGCCTCATGGGAACAGTCCAGGCCAAACTGCCAAGCCAGGTCCTCCCTGGACTGGAATAAGCATTTTAGGACCGGTTTCGGGGTTTCACCCCTTTTCAGGCAGGATAGCTTGATTCCAGTGGCATGGAGAGCATGGGACTCACGTCTGAGCATACCCGTCCCTCTCGGGGTGACAAATGCAAAAACAAAAGGAGATGGTCAGAATGCAGAACAATGTCATACATTCACCCCAGTACAGAGATCTGGGCCTAAATCCATCGTTTTTTGCTCACCATGTCATTCCAGTTTGAACCCAGCCATATGCAAATCAGTCTTGACCCTGTGCCTCATGGGAACAGTCCAGGCCAAACTGCCAAGCCAGGTCCTCCCTGGACTGGAATAAGCCTTTTAGGACCGGTTTCGGGGTTTCACCCCTTTTCAGGCAGGATAGCTTGATTCCAGTGGCATGGAGAGCACGGGACTCACGTCTGAGCGTACCCGTCCCACTCGGGGTGACAAATGCAAAAACAACAGTTGATGGTCAGAATGCAGAACAATGTCATACATTCACCCCAGTACAGAGATCTGGGCCTAAATCCATCGTTTTTTTTGCTCACCATTCCATTCCAGTTTGAACCCAGCCATATGCAAATCAGTCTTGACTCTGTCCCTCATGGGAACAGTCCAGCCCGCACTGCCAAGACAGGTCCTCCCTGGACTGGAATAAGCATCCTAGGACCGGTTTCGGGGTTTCACCCCTCTTCAGCCAGAATAGTTTGATTCCAGTGGCATGGAGAGCACGGGACTGACGGCTGAGCATACTCGTCCCACTCGGGGTGACAAATGCAAAAACAACAGTTGATGGACAGAATGCAGAACAATGTCATACATTCACCCCAGTACAGGGATCTGGGCTAAATCCATCGTTTTTTTGCTCACCATGCCATTCCAGTTTGAACCCAGCCATATGCAAATCAGTCTTGACCCTGTGACTCATGGGAACAGTCCAGCCCGCACTTCCAAGCCAGGTCCTCCCTGGACTGGAATAATCATCCTAGGACCGGTTTCGGGGTTTCACCCCTCTTCAGCCAGAATAGTTTGATTCCAGTGGCATGGAGAGCACGGTACTCACGTCTGAGCATACCCGTCCCACTCGGGGTGACACATGCAAAAACAACAGTTGATGGACAGAATGCAGAACAATGTCATACATTCACCCCAGTACAGAGATCTGGGCTAAATCCATCGTTTTTGTGCTCACCATGCCATTCCAGTTTGAACCCAGCCATATGCAATTCAGTCTTGACCCTGTGACTCATGGGAACAGTCCAGCCCGCACTTCCAAGCCAGGTCCTCCCTGGACTGGAATAATCATCCTAGGACCAGTTTCGGGGTTTCACCCCTCTTCAGCCAGAATAGTTTGATTCCAGTGGCATGGAGAGCACGGTACTCACGTCTGAGCATACCCGTCTCACTCGGGGCGACACATGCAAAAACAACAGTTGATGGACAGAATGCAGAACAATGTCAAACATTCACCCCAGTACAGAGATCTGGGCCTAAATCCATTGTTTTTTGCTCACCATGTCATTCCAGTTTGAACCCAGTCATATGCAAATCAGTCTTGACCCTGTGCCTCATGGGAACAGTCCAGGCCAAACTGCCAAGCCAGGTCCTCCCTGGACTGGAATAAGCATTTTAGGACCGGTTTCGGGGTTTCACCCCTTTTCAGGCAGGATAGCTTGATTCCAGTGGCATGGAGAGCATGGGACTCACGTCTGAGCATACCCGTCCCTCTCGGGGTGACAAATGCAAAAACAAAAGTAGATGGTCAGAATGCAGAACAATGTCATACATTCACCCCAGTACACAGATCTGGGCCTAAATCCATCGTTTTTTTGCTCACCATGCCATTCCAGTTTGAACCCAGCCATATGCAAATCAGTCTTGACCCTGTGCCTCATGGGAACAGTCCAGCCCGAACTGCCAAGCCAGGTCCTCCCTGGACTGGAATAAGCATCCTAGGACCGGATTCAGGGTTTCACCCCTCTTCAGCCAGGACAGCTTGATTCCAGCGGCATGGAGAGCACGGGACTCACGTCCGAGCGTACCCGTCCCACTCGGGGTGACAAATGCAAAAACAAAAGTAGATGGTCAGAATGCAGAACAATGTTATACATTTACCCCAGTACAGAGATCTGGGCCTAAATCCATCGTTTTTTTTGCTCACCATGCCATTCCAGTTTGAACCCAGCCATATGCAAATCAGTCTTGACCCTGTGCCTCATGGGAACAGTCCAGCCTGAACTGCCAAGCCAGGTCCTCCCTGGACTGGAATAAGCATCCTAGGACCGGATTCAGGGTTTCACCCCTCTTCAGCCAGGACAGCTTGATTCCAGTGGCATGGAGAGCACGGGACTCACGTCTGAGCGTACCCGTCCCACTCGGGGTGACAAATGCAAAAACAAAAGTAGATGGTCAGAATGCAGAACAATGTCATACATTCACCCCAGTACAGAGATCTGGGCCTAAATCCATCGTTTTTTTTGCTCACCATGCCATTCCAGTTTGAACCCAGCCATATGCAAATCAGTCTTGACTCTGTGCCTCATGGGAACAGTCCAGCCCGCACTGCCAAGACAGGTCCTCCCTGGACTGGAATAAGCATCCTAGGACCGGTTTCGGGGTTTCACCCCTCTTCAGCCAGAATAGTTTGATTCCAGTGGCATGGAGAGCACGGGACTCACGGCTGAGCATACTCGTCCCACTCGGGGTGACAAATGCAAAAACAACAGTTGATGGACAGAATGCAGAACAATGTCATACATTCACCCCAGTACAGAGATCTGGGCCTAAATCCATCGTTTTTTTGCTCACCATGTCATTCCAGTTTGAACCCAGCCATATGCAATCAGTCTTGACCCTGTGCCTCATGGGAACAGTCCAGCCCGAACTGCCAAGCCAGGTCCTCCCTGGACTGGAATAAGCATCCTAGGATTGGTTTCGGGGTTTCACCCCTCTTCAGACATGATAGCTTGATTCAAGTGGCATGGAGAGCACGGGACTCACGTCTGAGCATACCCATACCACTCGGGGTGAAAAATGCAAAAACAACAGTTGATGGTCAGAATGCAGAACAATGTCATACATTCACCCCAGTACAGAGATCTGGGCCTAAATCCATCGTTTTTTGCTCACCATGAAATTCCAGTTTGAACCCAGTCATATGCAAATCAGTCTTGACCCTGTGCCTCATGGGAACAGTCCAGCCCGAACTGCCAAGCCAGGTCCTCCCTGGACTGGAATGAGCATCCTAGGACCGGTTTCGGGGTTTCACCCCTCTTCAGGCAGGATAGCTTGATTCAAGTGGCATAGGGAGCACGGGACTCACGTCTGAGCATACCCTTCCCACTCGGGGTGACAAATGCAAAAACAACAGTTGATGGACAGAATGCAGAAAAATGTCATACATTCACCCCAGTACAGAGATCTGGGCCTAAATTATTTTTTTTTGCTCACCATGTCATTCCAGTTTCAACCCAGCCATATGCAAATCAGTCTTGACCCTGTGCCTCATGGGAACAGTCCAGCCCGAACTGCCAAGCCAGGTCCTCCCTGGACTGGAATACGCATCCTAGGACCGGATTTGGGGTTTCACCCCTCTTCAGCCAGGACAGCTTGATTCCAGTGGCATGGAGAGCACGGGACTCAAGTCTGAGCATACCCGTCCCACTCGGGGTGACAAATGCAAAAACAAAAGTTGATGGTCAGAATGCAGAACAATGTCATACATTCACCCCAGTACAGAGATCTGGGCCTAAATCCATCGTTTTTTTGCTCACCATGGCATTCCAGTTTGAACCCAGCCATATTCAAATCAGTCTTGACCCTGTGACTCATGGGAACAGTCCAGCCCGCACTGCCGAACCAGGTCCTCCCTGGACTGGAATAATCATCCTAGAACCGGTTTCGGGGTTTCACCCCTCTTCAGCCAGAATAGTGTGATTCCAGTCGCATGGAGAGCACGGGACTCACGTCTGAGCATACCCGTCCCACTCGGGGTGACACATGCAAAAACAACAGTTGATGGAAAGAATGCAGAACAATGTCATACATTCACCCCAGTACAGAGATCTGGGCCTAAATCCATCGTTTTTTTGCTCACCATGTCATTCCAGTTTGAACCCAGCCATATGCAAATCAGTCTTGACCCTGTGCCTCATGGGAACAGTCCAGCCCAAACTGCCAAGCCAGGTCCTCCCTGGACTGGAATAAGCATTTTAGGACCGGTTTCGGGGTTTCACCCCTTTTCAGGCAGGATAGATTGATTCCAGTGGCATGGAAAGCACGAGACTCACGTCTGAGCATACCCATCCCACTCGGGGTGAAAAATGCAAAAACAACAGTTGATGGTCAGAATGCAGAACAATGTCATACATTTACCCCAGTACAGAGATCTGGGCCTCAATCCATCGTTTTTTGCTCACCATGCCATTCCAGTTTGAACCCAGTCATATGCAAATCAGTCTTGACCCTGTGCCTCATGGGAACAGTCCAGCCCGAACTGCCAAGCCAGGTCCTCCCTGGACTGGAATAAGCATCCTAGGACCGGATTCGGGGTTTCACCCCTCTTCAGCCAGGACAGCTTGATTCCAGTGGCATGGAGAGCACGGGACTTACGTCTGAGCATACCCGTCCCACTCGGGGTGACAAATGCAAAAACAAAAGTAGATGGTCAGAATGCAGAACAATGTCATACATTCACCCCAGTACAGAGATCTGGGCCTAAATCCATCGTTTTTTTGCTCACCATGTCATTCCAGTTTGAACCCAGCCATATGCAAATCAGTCTTGACCCTGTGCCTCATGGGAACAGTCCAGCCCGAACTGCCAAGCCAAGTCCTCCCTGGACTGGAATAAGCATCCTAGGACCGGTTTCGGGGTTTCACCCCTCTTCAGGCAGGATAGCTTGATTCCAGTGGCATGGAGAGCACGGGACTCACGTCTGAGCATACCCATCCAACTCGGGGTGAAAAATGCAAAAACAACAGTTGATGGTCAGAATGCAGAACAATGTCATACATTCACCCCAGTACAGAGATCTGGGCCTAAATCCATCGTTTTTTGCTCACCATGCCATTCCAGTTTGAACCCAGCCATATGCAAATCAGTCTTGACCCTGTGCCTCATGGGAACAGTCCAGCCCGGACTGCCAAGCCAGGTCCTCCCTGGACTGGAATTAGCATCCTAGGACCGGTTTCGGGGTTTCACCCCTCTTCAGCCAGGATAGCTTGATTCCAGTGGCATGGAGAGCACGGGACTCACGTCTGAGCATACCCGTCCCACTCGGGGTGACAAATGTAAAAACAACAGTTGATAGACAGAATGCAGAACAATGTCATACATTCACCAGAGTACAGAGATCTGGGCCTAAACCATTGTTTTTTTGCTCACCATGCCATTCCAGATTGAACCCAGCCATATGCAAATCAGTCTTGACCCTGTGACTCATAGGAACAGTCTAGCCCGATCTGCCAAGCCAGGTCGTCCCTGGACTGGAAAAAGCATCCTAGGACCGGTTTCGGGGTTTCACCCCTCTTCAGCCAGGATAGCTTGATTCCAGTGGCATGGAGAGCGCGGGACTCACGTCTGAGCATTCCCGTCCCACTCAGGGTGACCAATGCAAAAACAACAGTTGATGGACAGAATGCAGAACAATGTCATTCATTCACCCCAGTACAGAGATCTGGGCCTTAATCCATCCATTTTTTGCTCACCGTGGCATTCCAGTTTGAACCCAGCCATATGCAAATCAGTCTTGACCCTGTGCCTCATGGGAACAGTCCAGCCCGAACTGCCAAGCCAGGTCCTCCCTGGACTGGAATAAGCATCCCATGACCGGTTTCGGCGTTTCACCCCTCTTCAGACAGGATAGCTTGATTCCAGTGGCATGGAGAGCACAGGACTCACGTCTGAGCATACCCATCCCACTCGGGGTGACAAATGCAAAAACAACAGTTGATGGACAGAATGCAGAACAATGTCAAACATTCACCCAAGTACAGATATCTGGGCCTTAATCCATCCATTTTTTGCTCACCATGCCATTTAAGATTGAACCCAGCCATATGCAAATCAGTCTTGACCCTGTGCCTCATGGGAACAGTCCAGCCCGAACTGTCAAGCCAGGTCCTCCATGGACTGGAATAAGCATCCTAGGACCGGTTTCGGGGTTTCACCACTCTTCAGCCAGGATAGCTTGATTCAAGTGGCAGAGAGAGCACGGGACTCACCTCTGAGCATACCCGTCCCACTCGGGGTGAGAAATGCAAAAACAACAGTTGATGGTCAGAATGCAGAACAATGTCATACATTCACCCCAGTACAGAGATCTGGGCCTAAATCCATCGTTTTTTTGCTCACCATGCCATTCCAGTTTGAACCCAGCCATATGCAAATCAGTCTTGACCCTGTCACTCATGGGAACAGTCCAGCCCGCACTGCCAAGCCAGGTCCTCCCTGGACTGGAATAAGCATCCTAGGACCGGTTTCGGGGTTTCACCCCTCTTCAGCCAGAATAGTTTGATTCCAGTGGCATGGAGAGCACTGGACTCACGTCTGAGCATACCCGTCCCACTCGGGGTGACACATGCAAAAACAACCGTTGATGGACAGAATGCAGAACAATGTCATACATTCACCCCAGTACAGAGATCTGGGCCTAAATCCATCGTTTTTTTGCTCACCATGTCATTCCAGTTTGAACCCAGCCATATGCAAATCAGTCTTGACCCTGTGCCTCATGGGAACAGTCCAGCTTAAACTGCCAAGCCAGGTCCTCCCTGGACTGGAATAAGCATTTTAGGACCGGTTTCGGGGTTTCACCCCTTTTCAGGCAGGATAGCTTGATTCCAGTGGCATGGAAAGCACGAGACTCACGTCTGAGCATACCCATCTCACTTTGGGTGAAAAATGCAAAAACAACAGTTGATGGTCAGAATGCATAACAATGTCATACATTTACCCCAGTACAGAGATCTGGGCCTCAATCCATCGTTTTTTGCTCACCATGCCATTCCAGTTTGAACCCAGTCATATGCAAATCAGTCTTGATCCTGTGCCTCATGGGAACAGTCCAGCCCGAACTGCCAAGCCAGGTCCTCCCTGGACTGGAATAAGCATCCTAGGACCGGATTCGGAGTTTCTCCCCTCTTCAGCCAGGACAGCTTGATTCCAGTGGCATGGAGAGCATGGGACTTACGTCTGAGCATACCCGTCCCACTCGGGGTGACAAATGCAAAAACAAAAGTAGATGGTCAGAATGCAGAACAATGTCATACATTCACCCCAGTACAGAGATCTGGGCCTAAATCCATCGTTTTTTTGCTCACCATGCCATTCCAGTTTGAACCCAGCCATATGCAAATCATTCTTGACCCTGTCACTCATGGGAACAGTCCAGCCCGCACTGCCAAGCCAGGTCCTCCCTGGACTGGAATAAGCATCCTAGGACCGGTTTCGGGGTTTCACCCCTCTTCAGCCAGAATAGTTTGATTCCAGTGGCATGGAGAGCACGGGACTCACGTCTGAGCATACCCGTCCCACTCGGGGTGACACATGCAAAAACAACCGTTGATGGACAGAATGCAGAACAATGTCATACATTCACCCCAGTACAGAGATCTGGGCCTAAATCCATCGTTTTTTTGCTCACCATGTCATTCCAGTTTGAACCCAGCCATATGCAAATCAGTCTTGACCCTGTGCCTCATGGGAACAGTCCAGCCCAAACTGCCAAGCCAGGTCCTCCCTGGACTGGAATAAGCATTTTAGGACCGGTTTTGGGGTTTCACCCCTCTTCAGCCAGAATAGTTTGATTCCAGTGGCATGGAGAGCACGGGACTCACAGCTGAGCATACTCGTCCCACTCGGGGTGACAAATGCAAAAACAACAGTTGATAGACAGAATGCAGAACAATGTCATACATTCACCCCAGTACAGAGATCTGGGCCTAAATCCATCGTTTTTTTGCTCACCATGTCATTCCAGTTTGAACCCAGCCATATGCAAATCAGTCTTGACCCTGTGCCTCATGGGAACAGTCCAGCCCAAACTGCAAAAGCCAGGTCCTCCCTGGACTGGAATAAGCATCCTAGGACCGGATTCGGGGTTTCACCCCTCTTCAGCCAGGACAGCTTGATTCCAGTGGCATGGAGAGCACGGGACTCACGTCTGAGCATACCCGTCCCACTCGGGGTGACAAATGCAAAAACAAAAGTAGATGGTCAGAATGCAGAACAATGTCATATATTCACCCCAGTACAGAGATCTGGGCCTAAATCCATCGTTTTTTTGCTCACCATGCCATTCCAGTTTGAACCCAGCCATATGCAAATCAGTCTTGACTCTGTGCCTCATGGGAACAGTCCAGCCCGCCCTGCCAAGACAGGTCCTCCCTGGACTAGAATAAGCATCCTAGGACCGGTTTCCGGGTTTCACCCCTCTTCAGCCAGAATAGTTTGATTCCAGTGGCATGGAGAGCACGGGACTCACGGCTGAGCATACTTGTCCCACTCGGGGTGACAAATGCAAAAACAACAGTTGATGGACAGAATGCAGAACAATGTCATACATTCACCCCAGTACAGAGATCTGGGCCTAAATTAAAAAAATTTTGCTCACCATGTCATTCCAGTTTGAACCCAGCCATATGCAAATCAGTCTTGACCCTGTGCCTCATGGGAACAGTCCAGCCCGAACTGCCAAGCCAGGTCCTCCCTGGACTGGAATGAGCATCCTAGGACCGGTTTCGGGGTTTCACCCCTCTTCAGGCAGGATAGCTTGATTCCAGTGGCATAGGGAGCACGAGACTCGCGTCTGAGCATACCCATCCCACTCGGGTTGACAAATGCAAAAACAACAGTTGATGGACAGAATGCAGAAAAATGTCATACATTCACCCCAGTACAGAGATCTGGGCCTAAATTAAAAAAAATTTGCTCACCATGTCATTCCAGTTTGAACCCAGCCATATGCAAATCAGTCTTGACCCTGTGCCTCATGAGAACAGTCAAGCCCGAACTGCCAAGCCAGGTCCGCCCTGGACTGGAATAAGCATCCTAGGACCGGATTTGGGGTTTCACCCCTCTTCAGCCAGGACAGCTTGATTCCAATGGCATGGAGAGCACGGGACTCAAGTCTGAGCATACCCGTCCCACTCGGGTTGACAAATGCAAAAACAAAAGTTGATGGTCAGAATGCAGAACAATGTCATACATTCACCCCAGTACAGAGATCTGGGCCTAAATCCATCGTTTTTTTGCTCACCATGCCATTCCAGTTTGAACCCAGCCATATGCAAATCAGTCTTGACCCTGTGACTCATGGGAACAGTCCAGCCCGCACTTCCAAGCCAGGTCCTCCCTGGACTGGAATAATCATCCTAGGACCGGTTTCGGGGTTTCACCCCTCTTCAGCCAGAATAGTTTGATTCCAGTGGCATGGAGAGCACGGTACTCACGTCTGAGCATACCCGTCCCACTCGGGGTGACATGCAAAAACAACAGTTGATGGACAGAATGCAGAACAATGTCATACATTCACCCCAATACAGAGATCTGGGCCTAAATGCATAGTTTTTTTGCTCACCATGCCATTCCAGTTTGAACCCAGCCATATGCAAATCAGTCTTGACCCTGTGCCTCATGGGAACAGTCCAGCCCGAACTGCCAAGCCAGGTCCTCCCTGGACTGGAATAAGCATCCTTGGACCGGATTCAGGGTTTCACCCCTCTTCAGCCAGGACAGCTTGATTCCAGCGGCATGGAGAGCACGGGACTCACGTCCGAGCGTACCCGTCCCACTCGGGGTGACAAATGCAAAAACAAAAGTAGATGGTCAGAATGCAGAACAATGTTATACATTCACCCCAGTACAGAGATCTGGGCCTAAATCCATCGTTTCTTTTGCTCACCATGCCATTCCAGTTTGAACCCAGCCATATGCAAATCAGTCTTGACTCTGTCCCTCATGGGAACAGTCCAGCCCGCAATGCCAAGACAGGTCCTCCCTGGACTGGAATAAGCATCCTAGGACCGGTTTCGGGGTTTCACCCCTCTTCAGCCAGAATAGTTTGATTCCAGTGGCATGGAGAGCACGGGACTCACGGCTGAGCATACTCGTCCCACTCGGGGTGACAAATGCAAAAACAACAGTTGATGGACAGAATGCAGAACAATGTCATACATTCACCCCAGTACAGAGATCTGGGCCTAAATCCAACGTTTTTTTGCTCACCATGTCATTCCAGTTTGAACCCAGCCATATGCAATCAGTCTTGACCCTGTGCCTCATGGGAACAGTCCAGCCCGAACTGCCAAGCCAGGTCCTCCCTAGACTGGAATAAGCATCCTAGGATTGGTTTCGGGGTTTCACCCCTCTTCAGACAGGATAGCTTGATTCAAGTGGCATGGAGAGCACGGGACTCACGTCTGAGCATACCCATACCACTCGGGGTGAAAAATGCAAAAACAACAGTTGATGGTCAGAATGCAGAACAATGTCATACATTCACCCCAGTACAGAGATCTGGGCCTAAATCCATCGTTTTTTTGCTCACCATGCCATTCCAGTTTGAACCCAGCCATATGCAAATCAGTCTTGACCCTGTGCCTCATGGGAACAGTCCAGCCCAAACTGCAAAGCCAGGTCCTCCCTGGACTGGAATAAGCATCCTAGGACCGGATTCGGGGTTTCACCCCTCTTCAGCCAGGACAGCTTGATTCCAGTGGCATGGAGAGCACGGGACTCACGTCTGAGCATACCCGTCCCACTCGGGGTGACAAATGCAAAAACAAAAGTAGATGGTCAGAATGCAGAACAATGTCATATATTCACCCCAGTACAGAGATCTGGGCCTAAATCCATCGTTTTTTTGCTCACCATGCCATTCCAGTTTGAACCCAGCCATATGCAAATCAGTCTTGACTCTGTGCCTCATGGGAACAGTCCAGCCCGCCCTGCCAAGACAGGTCCTCCCTGGACTGGAATAAGCATCCTAGGACCGGTTTCGGGGTTTCACCCCTCTTCAGCCAGAATAGTTTGATTCCAGTGGCATGGAGAGCACGGGACTCACGGCTGAGCATACTTGTCCCACTCGGGGTGACAAATGCAAAAACAACAGTTGATGGACAGAATGCAGAACAATGTCATACATTCACCCCAGTACAGAGATCTGGTCTAAATCCATCGTGTTTTTTGCTCAACATGTCATTCCAGTTTGAACCCAGCCATATGCAAATCAGTCTTGACCCTGTGCCTCATGGGAACAGTCCAGCCCAAACTGCCAAGCCAGGTCCTCCCTGGACTGGAATGAGCATCCTAGGATCGGTTTCGGGGTTTCACCCCTCTTCAGGCAGGATAGCTTGATTCAAGTGGCATGGAGAGCACGGGACTCACGTCTGAGCATACCCATACCACTCGGGGTGAAAAATGCAAAAACAACAGTTGATGGTCAGAATGCAGAACAATGTCATACATTCACCCCAGTACAGAGATCTGGGCCTAAATCCATCGTTTTTTGCTCACCATGCCATTCCAGTTTGAACCCAGCCATATGCAAATCAGTCCTGACCCTGTGCCTCATGGGAACAGTCCAGCCCGAACTGCCAAGCCAGGTCCTCCCTGGACTGGAATGAGCATCCTAGGACCGGTTTCGGGGTTTCACCCCTCTTCAGGCAGGATAGCTTGATTCCAGTGGCATAGGGAGCACGAGACTCGCGTCTGAGCATACCCATCCCACTCGGGTTGACAAATGCAAAAACAACAGTTGATGGACAGAATGCAGAAAAATGTCATACATTCACCCCAGTACAGAGATCTGGGCCTAAATTAAAAAATTTTTGCTCACCATGTCATTCCAGTTTGAACCCAGCCATATGCAAATCAGTCTTGACCCTGTGCCTCATGAGAACAGTCAAGCCCGAACTGCCAAGCCAGGTCCTCCCTGGACTGGAATAATCATCCTAGGACCGGTTTCGGGGTTTCACCCCTCTTCAGCCAGAATAGTTTGATTCCAGTGGCATGGAGAGCACAGTACTCACGTCTGAGCATACCCGTCCCACTCGGGGTGACACATGCAAAAACAACAGTTGATGGACAGAATGCAGAACAATGTCATACATTCACCCCAGTACAGAGATCTGGGCCTAAATCCATCGTTTTTTTGCTCACCATGTCATTCCAGTTTGAACCCAGCCATATGCAAATCAGTCTTGACCCTGTGCCTCATGGGAACAGTCCAGGCCAAACTGCCAAGCCAGGTCCTCCCTGGACTGGAATAAGCATTTTAGGACCGGTTTCGGGGTTTCGCCCCTTTTCAGGCAGGATAGCTTGATTCCAGTGGCATGGAGAGCATGGGACTCACGTCTGAGCATACCCGTCCCACTCGGGGTGACAAATGCAAAAACAAAAGTAGATGGTCAGAATGCAGAACAATGTCATACATTCACCCCAGTACAGAGATCTGGGCCTAAATCCATCGTTTTTTTGCTCACCATGCCATTCCAGTTTGAACCCAGCCATATGCAAATCAGTCTTGACCCTGTGCCTCATGGGAACAGTCCAACCCGAACTGCCAAGCCAGGTCCTCCCTGGACTGGAATAAGCATCCTAGGACCGGATTCAGGGTTTCACCCCTCTTCAGCCAGGACAGCTTGATTCCAGTGGCATGGAGAGCACGGGACTCACGTCTGAGCGTACCCGTCCCACTCGGGGTGACAAATGCAAAAACAAAAGTAGATGGTCAGAATGCAGAACAATGTCATACATTCACCCCAGTACAGAGATCTGGGCCTAAATCCATCGTTTTTTTTGCTCACCATGCCATTCCAGTTTGAACCCAGCCATATGCAAATCAGTCTTGACTCTGTGCCTCATGGGAACAGTCCAGCCCGCACTGCCAAGACAGGTCCTCCCTGGACTGGAATAAGCATCCTAGGACCGGTTTCGGGGTTTCACCCCTCTTCAGCCAGAATAGTTTGATTCCAGTGGCATGGAGAGCACGGGACTCACGTCTGAGCGTACCCGTCCCACTCGGGGTGACAAATGCAAAAACAAAAGTAGATGGTCAGAATGCAGAACAATGTCATACATTCACCCCAGTACAGAGATCTGGGCCTAAATCCATCGTTTTTTTGCTCATCATGTCATTCCAGTTTGAACCCAGCCATATGCAATCAGTCTTGACCCTGTGCCTCATGGGAACAGTCCAGCCCGAACTGCCAAGCCAGGTCCTCCCTGGACTGGAATAAGCATCCTAGGATTGGTTTCGGGGTTTCACCCCTCTTCAGACATGATAGCTTGATTCAAGTGGCATGGAGAGCACGGGACTCACGTCTGAGCATACCCATACCACTCGGGGTGAAAAATGCAAAAACAACAGTTGATGGTCAGAATGCAGAACAATGTCATACATTCACCCCAGTACAGAGATCTGGGCCTAAATCCATCGTTTTTTGCTCACCATGAAATTCCAGTTTGAACCCAGTCATATGCAAATCAGTCTTGACCCTGTGCCTCATGGGAACAGTCCAGCCCGAACTGCCAAGCCAGGTCCTCCCTGGACTGGAATGAGCATCCTAGGACCGGTTTCGGGGTTTCACCCCTCTTCAGGCAGGATAGCTTGATTCAAGTGGCATAGGGAGCACGGGACTCACGTCTGAGCATACCCTTCCCACTCGGGTTGACAAATGCAAAAACAACAGTTGATGGACAGAATGCAGAAAAATGTCATACATTCACCCCAGTACAGAGATCTGGGCCTAAATTATTTTTTTTTGCTCACCATGTCATTCCAGTTTCAACCCAGCCATATGCAAATCAGTCTTGACCCTGTGCCTCATGGGAACAGTCCAGCCCGAACTGCCAAGCCAGGTCCTCCCTGGACTGGAATACGCATCCTAGGACCGGATTTGGGGTTTCACCCCTCTTCAGCCAGGACAGCTTGATTCCAGTGGCATGGAGAGCACGGGACTCAAGTCTGAGCATACCCGTCCCACTCGGGGTGACAAATGCAAAAACAAAAGTTGATGGTCAGAATGCAGAACAATGTCATACATTCACCCCAGTACAGAGATCTGGGCCTAAATCCATCGTTTTTTTGCTCACCATGCCATTCCAGTTTGAACCCAGCCATATTCAAATCAGTCTTGACCCTGTGACTCATGGGAACAGTCCAGCCCGCACTGCCGAACCAGGTCCTCCCTGGACTGGAATAATCATCCTAGGACCGGTTTCGGGGTTTCACCCCTCTTCAGCCAGAATAGTGTGATTCCAGTGGCATGGAGAGCACGGGACTCACGTCTGAGCATACCCGTCCCACTCGGGGTGACACATGCAAAAACAACAGTTGATGGAAAAAATGCAGAACAATGTCATACATTCACCCCAGTACAGAGATCTGGGCCTAAATCCATCGTTTTTTTGCTCACCATGTCATTCCAGTTTGAACCCAGCCATATGCAAATCAGTCTTGACCCTGTGCCTCATGGGAACAGTCCAGCCCAAACTGCCAAGCCAGGTCCTCCCTAGACTGGAATAAGCATTTTAGGACCGGTTTCGGGGTTTCACCCCTTTTCAGGCAGGATAGCTTGATTCCAGTGGCATGGAAAGCACGAGACTCACGTCTGAGCATACCCATCCCACTCGGGGTGAAAAATGCAAAAACAACAGTTGATGGTCAGAATGCAGAACAATGTCATACATTTACCCCAGTACAGAGATCTGGGCCTCAATCCATCGTTTTTTGCTCACCATGCCATTCCAGTTTGAACCCAGTCATATGCAAATCAGTCTTGACCCTGTGCCTCATGGGAACAGTCCAGCCCGAACTGCCAAGCAAGGTCCTCCCTGGACTGGAATAAGCATCCTAGGACCGGATTCGGGGTTTCACCCCTCTTCAGCCAGGACAGCTTGATTCCAGTGGCATGGAGAGCACGGGACTTACGTCTGAGCATACCCGTCCCACTCGGGGTGACAAATGCAAAAACAAAAGTAGATGGTCAGAATGCAGAACAATGTCATACATTCACCCCAGTACAGAGATCTGGGCCTAAATCCATCGTTTTTTTGCTCACCATGCATTCCAGTTTGAACCCAGCCATATGCAAATCAGTCTTGACCCTGTGCCTCATGGGAACAGTCCAGCCCGCACTGCCAAGACAGGTCCTCCCTAGACTGGAATAAGCATCCTAGGACCGGTTTATGGGTTTCACCCCTCTTCAGCCAGAATAGTTTGATTCCAGTGGCATGGAGAGCACCGGACTCACGGCTGAGCATACTCGTCCGACTCGCGGTGACAAATGCAAAAACAACAGTTGATGGACAGAATGCAGAACAATGTCATACATTCACCCCAGTACAGAGATCTGGGCCTAAATCCATCGTTTTTTTGCTCACCATGCCATTCCAGTTTGAACCCAGCCATATGCAAATCAGTCTTGACCCTGTGCCTCATGGGAACAGTCCAGCCCGAACTGCCAAGCCAGGTCCTCCCTGGACTGGAATAAGCATCCTAGAACCGGTTTCGGGGTTTCACCCTTCTTCAGGCAGGATAGCTTGATTCCAGTGGCATGGAGAGCACGTGTCTCACGTCTGAGCATACCGATCCCACTCGGGGTGACAAATGCAAAAACAACAGTTGATGGACAGAATGCAGAACAATGTCATACGTTCACACCAGTACAGAGATCTGGGCCTAAATCCATCGTTTTTTTGTTCACCATGCCATTCCAGTTTGAACCCAGCCATATGCAAATCAGTCTTGACCCTGTGCCTCATGGGAACAGTCCAGCCCGAACTGCCAAGCCAGGTCCTCCCTGGACTGGAATAAGCATCCTAGGAACGGTTTCGGGGTTTCACCCCTCTTCAGCCAGGATAGCTTGATTCCAGTGGCATGGAGAGCACAAGACTCACGTCTGAGCATTCCCATACCACTCGGGGTGACAAATGGAAAAACAACAGTTGATGGACAGAATGCAGAACAATGTCATACATTCACCCCATTACAGAGCTCTGGGCCTAAATCCATTATTTTTTTGCTCACCATGCCAATCCAGTTTGAACCCAGCCATATGCAAATCAGTCTTGACCCTGTGCCTCATGGGAACAGTCCAGCCCGAACTGCCAAGCCAGGTCCTCCCTGGACTGGAATAAGCATCCTAGGACCGGATTCGGGGTTTCACCCCTCTTCAGCCAGGACAGCTTGATTCCAGTGGCATGGAGAGCACGGGACTCACGTCTGAGCATACCCATCCCACTCGGAGTGACAAATGCAAAAACAAAAGTAGATGGTCAGAATGCAGAACAATGTCATACATTCACCCCAGTACAGAGATCTGGGCCTAAATCCATCGTTTTTTTGCTCACCATGTCATTCCAGTTTGAACCCAGCCATATGCAAATCAGTCTTGACCCTGTGCCTCATGGGAACAGTCCAGCCCGAACTGCCAAGCCAGGTCCTCCCTGGACTGGAATAAGCATCCTAGGACCGGTTTCGGGGTTTCACCCCTCTTCAGGCAGGATAGCTTGATTCCAGTGGCATGGAGAGCACGGGACTCACGTCTGAGCATACCCATCCAACTCGGGGTGAAAAATGCAAAAACAACAGTTGATGGTCAGAATGCAGAACAATGTCATACATTCACCCCAGTACAGAGATCTGGGCCTAAATCCATCATTTTTTGCTCACCATGCCATTCCAGTTTGAACCCAGCCATATGCAAATCAGTCTTGACCCTGTGCCTCATGGGAACAGTCCAGCCCGGACTGCCAAGCCAGGTCCTCCCTGGACTGGAATTAGCATCCTAGGACCGGTTTCGGGGTTTCACCCCTCTTCAGCCAGGATAGCTTGATTCCAGTGGCATGGAGAGCACGGGACTCACGTCTGAGCATACCCGTCCCACTCGGGGTGACAAATGTAAAAACAACAGTTGATAGACAGAATGCAGCACAATGTCATACATTCACCAGAGTACAGAGATCTGGGCCTAAACCATTGTTTTTTTGCTCACCATGCCATTCCAGATTGAACCCAGCCATATGCAAATCAGTCTCGACCCTGTGACTCATAGGAACAGTCTAGCCCGATCTGCCAAGCCAGGTCGTCCCTGGACTGGAAAAAGCATCCTAGAACCGGTTTCGGGGTTTCACCCCTCTTCAGCCAGGATAGCTTGATTCCAGTGGCATGGAGAGCGCGGGACTCACGTCTGAGCATTCCCGTCCCACTCAGGGTGACCAATGCAAAAACAACAGTTGATGGACAGAATGCAGAACAATGTCATTCATTCACCCCAGTACAGAGATCTGGGCCTTAATCCATCCATTTTTTGCTCACCATGCCATTTAAGATTGAACCCAGCCATATGCAAATCAGTCTTGACCCTGTGCCTCATGGGAACAGTCCAGCCCGAACTGCCAAGCCAGGTCCTCCCTGGACTGGAATAAGCATCCTAGGACCGGATTCGGAGTTTCTCCCCTCTTCAGCCAGGACAGCTTGATTCCAGTGGCATGGAGAGCATGGGACTTACGTCTGAGCATACCCGTCCCACTCGGGGTGACAAATGCAAAAACAAAAGTAGATGGTCAGAATGCAGAACAATGTCATACATTCACCCCAGTACAGAGATCTGGGCCTAAATCCATCGTTTTTTTGCTCACCATGCCATTCCAGTTTGAACCCAGCCATATGCAAATCAGTCTTGACTCTGTCACTCATGGGAACAGTCCAGCCCGCACTGCCAAGCCAGGTCCTCCCTGGACTGGAATAAGCATCCTAGGACCGGTTTCGGGGTTTCACCCCTCTTCAGCCAGAATAGTTTGATTCCAGTGGCATGGAGAGCACGGGACTCACGTCTGAGCATACCCGTCCCACTCGGGGTGACACATGCAAAAACAACCGTTGATGGACAGAATGCAGAACAATGTCATACATTCACCCCAGTACAGAGATCTGGGCCTAAATCCATCGTTTTTTTGCTCACCATGTCATTCCAGTTTGAACCCAGCCATATGCAAATCAGTCTTGACCCTGTGCCTCATGGGAACAGTCCAGCCCAAACTGCCAAGCCAGGTCCTCCCTGGACTGGAATAAGCATTTTAGGACCGGTTTTGGGGTTTCACCCCTCTTCAGCCAGAATAGTTTGATTCCAGTGGCATGGAGAGCACGGGACTCACGGCTGAGCATACTCGTCCCACTCGGGGTGACAAATGCAAAAACAACAGTTGAGGGACAGAATGCAGAACAATGTCATACATTCACCCCAGTACAGAGATCTGGGCCTAAATCCAACGTTTTTTTGCTCACCATGTCATTCCAGTTTGAACCCAGCCATATGCAAATCAGTCTTGACCCTGGGCCTCATGGGAACAGTCCAGCCCAAACTGCAAAGCCAGGTCCTCCCTGGACTGGAATAAGCATCCTAGGACCGGATTCGGGGTTTCACCCCTCTTCAGCCAGGACAGCTTGACTCCAGTGGCATGGAGAGCACGGGACTCACGTCTGAGCATACCCGTCCCACTCGGGGTGACAAATTCAAAAACAAAAGTAGATGGTCAGAATGCAGAACAAGGTCATATATTCACCCCAGTACAGAGATCTGGGCCTAAATCCATCGTTTTATTGCTCACCATGCCATTCCAGTTTGAACCCAGCCATATGCAAATCAGTCTTGACTCTGTGCCTCACGGGAACAGTCCAGCCCGCCCTGCCAAGACAGGTCCTACCTGGACTGGAATAAGCATCCTAGGACCGGTTTCGGGGTTTCACCCCTCTTCAGCCAGAATAGTTTGATTCCAGTGGCATGGAGAGCACGGGACTCACGGCTGAGCATACTTGTCCCACTCGGGGTGACAAATGCAAAAACAACAGTTGATGGACAGAATGCAGAACAATGTCATACATTCACCCCAGTACAGAGATCTGGGCTAAATCCATCGTGTTTTTTGCTCACCATGTCATTCCAGTTTGAACCCAGCCATATGCAAATCAGTCTTGACCCTGTGCCTCATGGGAACAGTCCAGCCCAAACTGCCAAGCCAGGTCCTCCCTGGACTGGAATGAGCATCCTAGGATCGGTTTCGGGGTTTCACCCCTCTTCAGGCAGGATAGCTTGATTCAAGTGGCATGGAGAGCACGGGACTCACGTCTGAGCATACCCATACCACTCGGGGTGAAAAATGCAAAAACAACAGTTGATGGTCAGAATGCAGAACAATGTCATACATTCACCCCTGTACAGAGATCTGGGCCAAAATCCATCGTTTTTTGCTCACCATGCCATTCCAGTTTGAACCCAGCCATATGCAAATCAGTCTTGACCCTGTGCCTCATGGGAACAGTCCAGCCCGAACTGCCAAGCCAGGTCCTCCCTGGACTGGAATGAGCATCCTAGGACCGGTTTCGGGGTTTCACCCCTCTTCAGGCAGGATAGCTTGATTCCAGTGGCATAGGGAGCACGAGACTCGCGTCTGAGCATACCCATCCCACTCGGGTTGACAAATGCAAAAACAACAGTTGATGGACAGAATGCAGAAAAATGTCATACATTCACCCCAGTACAGAGATCTGGGCCTAAATTAAAAAATTTTTGCTCACCATGTCATTCCAGTTTGAACCCAGCCATATGCAAATCAGTCTTGACCCTGTGACTCATGGGAACAGTCCAGCCCGCACTTCCAAGCCAGGTCCTCCCTGGACTGGAATAATCATCCTAGGACCGGTTTCGGGGATTCACCCCTCTTCAGCCAGAATAGTTTGATTCCAGTGGCATGGAGAGCACGGTACTCACGTCTGAGCATACCCGTCCCACTCGGGGTGACACATGCAAAAACAACAGTTGATGGACAGAATGCAGAACAATGTCATACATTCACCCCAGTACAGAGATCTGGGCCTAAATCCATCGTTTTTTTGCTCACCATGTCATTCCAGTTTGAACCCAGCCATATGCAAATCAGTCTTGACCCTGTGCCTCATGGGAACAGTCCAGGCCAAACTGCCAAGCCAGGTCCTCCCTGGACTGGAATAAGCATCCTAGGACCGGATTCAGGGTTTCACCCCTCTTCAGCCAGGACAGCTTGATTCCAGTGGCATGGAGAGCACGGGACTCACGTCTGAGCGTACCCGTCCCACTCGGGGTGACAAATGCAAAAACAAAAGTAGATGGTCAGAATGCAGAACAATGTCATACATTCACCCCAGTACAGAGATCTGGGCCTAAATCCATCGGTTTTTTTGGTCACCATGCCATTCCAGTTTGAACCCAGCCATATGCAAATCAGTCTTGACTCTGTGCCTCATGGGAACAGTCCAGCCCGCACTGCCAAGATAGGTCCTCCCTGGACTGGAATAAGCATCCTAGGACCGGTTTCGGGGTTTCACCCCTCTTCAGCCAGAATAGTTTGATTCCAGTGGCATGGAGAGCACGGGACTCACGGCTGAGCATACTCGTCCCACTCGGGGTGACAAATGCAAAAACAACAGTTGATGGACAGAATGCAGAACAATGTCATACATTCACCCCAGTACAGAGATCTGGGCCTAAATCCATCGTTTTTTTGCTCACCATGTCATTCCAGTTTGAACCCAGCCATATGCAATCAGTCTTGACCCTGTGCCTCATGGGAACAGTCCAGCCCGAACTGCCAAGCCAGGTCCTCCCTGGACTGGAATAAGCATCCTAGGATTGGTTTCGGGGTTTCACCCCTCTTCAGACATGATAGCTTGATTCAAGTGGCATGGAGAGCACGGGACTCACGTCTGAGCATACCCATACCACTCGGGGTGAAAAATGCAAAAACAACAGTTGATGGTCAGAATGCAGAACAATGTCATACATTCACCCCAGTACAGAGATCTGGGCCTAAATCCATCGTTTTTTGCTCACCATGAAATTCCAGTTTGAACCCAGTCATATGCAAATCAGTCTTGACCCTGTGCCTCATGGGAACAGTCCAGCCCGAACTGCCAAGCCAGGTCCTCCCTGGACTGGAATGAGCATCCTAGTACCGGTTTCGGGGTTTCACCCCTCTTCAGGCAGGATAGCTTGATTCAAGTGGCATAGGGAGCACGGGACTCACGTCTGAGCATACCCTTCCCACTCGGGTTGACAAATGCAAAAACAACAGTTGATGGACAGAATGCAGAAAAATGTCATACATTCACCCCAGTACAGAGATCTGGGCCTAAATTATTTTTTTTTGCTCACCATGTCATTCCAGTTTCAACCCAGCCATATGCAAATCAGTCTTGACCCTGTGCCTCATGGGAACAGTCCAGCCCGAACTGCCAAGCCAGGTCCTCCCTGGACTGGAATACGCATCCTAGGACCGGATTCGGGGTTTCACCCCTCTTCAGCCAGGACAGCTTGATTCCAGTGGCATGGAGAGCACGGGACTCAAGTCTGAGCATACCCGTCCCACTCGGGGTGACAAATGCAAAAACAAAAGTTGATGGTCAGAATGCAGAACAATGTCATACATTCACCCCAGTACAGAGATCTGGGCCTAAATCCATCGTTTTTTTGCTCACCATGCCATTCCAGTTTGAACCCAGCCATATTCAAATCAGTCTTGACCCTGTGACTCATGGGAACAGTCCAGCCCGCACTGCCGAACCAGGTCCTCCCTGGACTGGAATAATCATCCTAGGACCGGTTTCGGGGTTTCACCCCTCTTCAGCCAGAATAGTGTGATTCCAGTGGCATGGAGAGCACGGGACTCACGTCTGAGCATACCCGTCCCACTTGGGGTGACACATGCAAAAACAACAGTTGATGGAAAGAATGCAGAACAATGTCATACATTCACCCCAGTACAGAGATCTGGGCCTAAATCCATCGTTTTTTTGCTCACCATGTCATTCCAGTTTGAACCCAGCCATATGCAAATCAGTCTTGACCCTGTGCCTCATGGGAACAGTCCAGCCCAAACTGCCAAGCCAGGTCCTCCCTGGACTGGAATAAGCATTTTAGGACCGGTTTCGGGGTTTCACCCCTTTTCAGGCAGGATAGCTTGATTCCAGTGGCATGGAAAGCACGAGACTCACGTCTGAGCATACCCATCCCACTCGGGGTGAAAAATGCAAAAACAACAGTTGATGGTCAGAATGCAGAACAATGTCATACATTTACCCCAGTACAGAGATCTGGGCCTCAATCCATCGTTTTTTGCTCACCATGCCATTCCAGTTTGAACCCAGTCATATGCAAATCAGTCTTGACCCTGTGCCTCATGGGAACAGTCCAGCCCGAACTGCCAAGCCAGGTCCTCCCTGGACTGGAATAAGCATCCTAGGACCGGATTCGGGGTTTCACCCCTCTTCAGCCAGGACAGCTTGATTCCAGTGGCATGGAGAGCACGGGACTTACGTCTGAGCATACCCGTCCCACTCGGGGTGACAAATGCAAAAACAAAAGTAGATGGTCAGAATGCAGAACAATGTCATACATTCACCCCAGTACAGAGATCTGGGCCTAAATCCATCGTTTTTTTGCTCACCATGCCATTCCAGTTTGAACCCAGCCATATGCAAATCAGTCTTGACCCTGTGCCTCATGGGAACAGTCCAGCCCGCACTGCCAAGACAGGTCCTCCCTAGACTGGAATAAGCATCCTAGGACCGGTTTCTGGGTTTCACCCCTCTTCAGCCAGAATAGTTTGATTCCAGTGGCATGGAGAGCACCGGACTCACGGCTGAGCATACTCGTCCGACTCGGGGTGACAAATGCAAAAACAACAGTTGATGGACAGAATGCAGAACAATGTCATACATTCACCCCAGTACAGAGATCTGGGCCTAAATCCATCGTTTTTTTGCTCACCATGTCATTCCAGTTTGAACCCAGCCATATGCAAATCAGTCTTGACCCTGTGCCTCATGGGAACAGTCCAGCCCGCACTGCCAAGCCAGGTCCTCCCTGGACTGGAATAAGCATCCTAGGACCGGTTTCGGGGTTTCACCCCTCTTCAGCCAGAATAGTTTGATTCCAGTGGCATGGAGAGCACGGGACTCACGTCTGACCATACCCGTCCCACTCGGGGTGACAAATGCAAAAACAACAGTTGATGGACAGAATGCAGAACAATGTCATACATTCACCCCAGTACAGAGATCTGGGCCTAAATCCATCGTTTTTTTGCTCACCATGTCATTCCAGTTTGAACCCAGCCATATGCAAATCAGTCTTGACCCTGTGCCTCATGGGAACAGTCCAGCCCGAACTGCCAAGCCAGGTCCTCCCTGGACTGGAATAAGCATCCTAGGACCGGTTTCGGGGTTTCACCCCTCTTCAGGCAGGATAGCTTGATTCCAGTGGCATGGAGAGCACGGGACTCACGTCTGAGCATACCCATCCAACTCGGGGTGAAAAATGCAAAAACAACAGTTGATGGTCAGAATGCAGAACAATGTCATATATTCACCCCAGTACAGAGATCTGGGCCTAAATCCATCGTTTTTTGCTCACCATGCCATTCCAGTTTGAACCCAGCCATATGCAAATCAGTCTTGACCCTGTGCCTCATGGGAACAGTCCAGCCCGGACTGCCAAGCCAGGTCCTCCCTGGACTGGAATTAGCATCCTAGGACCGGTTTCGGGGTTTCACCCCTCTTCAGCCAGGATAGCTTGATTCCAGTGGCATGGAGAGCACGGGACTCACGTCTGAGCATACCCGTCCCACTCGGGGTGACAAATGTAAAAACAACAGTTGATAGACAGAATGCAGAACAATGTCATACATTCACCAGAGTACAGAGATCTGGGCCTAAACCATTGTTTTTTTGCTCACCATGCCATTCCAGATTGAACCCAGCCAAATGCAAATCAGTCTTGACCCTGTGACTCATAGGAACAGTCTAGCCCGATCTGCCAAGCCAGGTCGTCCCTGGATTGGAAAAAGCATCCTAGGACCGGTTTCGGGGTTTCCCCCCTCTTCAGCCAGGATAGCTTGATTCCAGTGGCATGGAGAGCGCGGGACTCACGTCTGAGCATTCCCGTCCCACTCAGGGTGACCAATGCAAAAACAACAGTTGATGGACAGAATGCAGAACAATGTCATTCATTCACCCCAGTACAGAGATCTGGGCCTTAATCCATCCATTTTTTGCTCACCATGCTATTCCAGTTTGAACCCAGCCATATGCAAATCAGTCTTGACCCTGTGCCTCATGGGAACAGTCCAGCCCGAACTGTCAAGCCAGGTCCTCCATGGACTGGAATAAGCATCCTAGGACCGGTTTCGGGGTTTCACCACTCTTCAGCCAGGATAGCTTGATTCCAGTGGCAGAGAGAGCACGGGACTCACCTCTGAGCATACCCGTCCCACTCGGGGTGACAAATACAAAAACAACAGTTGATGGACAGAATGCAGAACAATGTCATACATTCACCCCAGTACAGAGATCTGGGCCTAAATCCATCGTTTTTTGCTCACCATGCCATTCCAGTTTGAACCCAGCCATATGCAAATCAGTCTTGACCGTGTGCCTCATGGGAACAGTCCAGCCCGAACTGCCAAGCCAGGTCCTCCCTAGACTGGAATAAGCATCCTAGGACCGGATTTGGGGTTTCACCCCTCTTCAGCCAGGACAGCTTGATTCCAGTGGCATGGAGAGCACGGGACTCAAGTCTGAGCATACCCGTCCCACTCGGGGTGACAAATGCAAAAACAAAAGTTGATGGTCAGAATGCAGAACAATGTCATACATTCACCCCAGTACAGAGATCTGGGCCTAAATCCATCGTGTTTTTGCTCACCATGCCATTCCAGTTTGAACCCAGCCATATGCAAATCAGTCTTGACCCTGTGACTCATGGGAACAGTCCAGCCCGCACTGCCAAGCCAGGTCCTCCCTGGACTGGAATAAGCATCCTAGGACCGGTTTCGGGGTTTCACCCCTCTTCAGCCAGAATAGTTTGATTCCAGTGGCATGGAGAGCACGGGACTCACGTCTGAGCATACCCGTCCCACTCGGGGTGACACATGCAAAAACAACCGTTGATGGACAGAATGCAGAACAATGTCATACATTCACCCCAGTACAGAGATCTGGGCCTAAATCCATCGTTTTTTTGCTCACCATGTCATTCCAGTTTGAACCCAGCCATATACAAATCAGTCTTGACCCTGTGCCTCATGGGAACAGTCCAGCCCAAACTGCCAAGCCAGGTCCTCCCTGGACTGGAATAAGCATTTTAGGACCGGTTTCAGGGTTTCACCCCTTTTCAGGCAGGATAGCTTGATTCCAGTGGCATGGAAAGCACGAGACTCACGTCTGAGCATACCCATCTCACTTTGGGTGAAAAATGTAAAAACAACAGTTGATGGTCAGAATGCATAACAATGTCATACATTTACCCCAGTACAGAGATCTGGGCCTCAATCCATCGTTTTTTGCTCACCATGCCATTCCAGTTTGAACCCAGTCATATGCAAATCAGTCTTGACCCTGTGCCTCATGGGAACAGTCCAGCCCGAACTGCCAAGCCAGGTCCTCCCTGGACTGGAATAAGCATCCTAGGACCGGATTCGGAGTTTCTCCCCTCTTCAGCCAGGACAGCTTGATTCCAGTGGCATGGAGAGCATGGGACTTACGTCTGAGCATACCCGTCCCACTCGGGGTGACAAATGCAAAAACAAAAGTAGATGGTCAGAATGCAGAACAATGTCATACATTCACCCCAGTACAGAGATCTGGGCCTAAATCCATCTTTTTTTTGCTCACCATGCCATTCCAGTTTGAACCCAGCCATATGCAAATCAGTCTTGACCCTGTCACTCATGGGAACAGTCCAGCCCGCACTGCCAAGCCAGGTCCTCCCTGGACTGGAATAAGCATCCTAGGACTGGTTTCGGGGTTTCACCCCTCTTCAGCCAGAATAGTTTGATTCCAGTGGCATGGAGAGCACGGGACTCACGTCTGAGCATACCCGTCCCACTCGGGGTGACACATGCAAAAACAACCGTTGATGGACAGAATGCAGAACAATGTCATACATTCACCCCAGTACAGAGATCTGGGCCTAAATCCATCGTTTTTTTGCTCACCATGTCATTCCAGTTTGAACCCAGCCATATGCAAATCAGTCTTGACCCTGTGCCTCATGAGAACAGTCCAGCCCAAACTGCCAAGCCAGGTCCTCCCTGGACTGGAATAAGCATTTTAGGACCGGTTTCAGGGTTTCACCCCTCTTCAGCCAGAATAGTTTGATTCCAGTGGCATGGAGAGCACGGGACTCACGTCTGAGCATACCCGTCCCACTAGGGGTGACAAATGCAAAAACAACAGTTGATGGACAGAATGCAGAACAATGTCATACATTCACCCCAGTACCGAGATCTGGGCCTAAATCCATTTTTTTTTTGCTCACCATACCTTTCCAGTTTGAACCCAGCCATATGCAAATCAGTCTTGACCCTGTGCCTCATGGGAGCACTCCAGCCCGAACTGCCAAGCCAGGTCCTCCCTGGACTGGAATAGGCATCCTAGGACCGGTTTCAGGGTTTCACCCCTCTTCAGGCAGGATAGCTTGATTCCAGTGGCATGGAGAGCACGGGACTCACGTCTGAGCATACCCATCCAACTCGGGGTGAAAAATGCAAAAACAACAGTTGGTGGTCAGAATGCAGAACAATGTCATACATTCACCCCAGTACAGAGATCTGGGCCTAAATCCATCGTTTTTTGCTCACCATGCCATTCCAGTTTGAACCCAACCATATGCAAATCAGTCTTGACTCTGTGCCTCATCAGAACAGTCCAGCCCAAACTGCCAAGCCAGGTCCTCCCTAGACTGGAATAAGCATCCTAGGACCGGTTTCGGGGTTTCACCCCGCTTCAGCCAGGATAGCTTGATTCCAGTGGCATGGAGAGCACGGGACTCACGTCTGAGCATACCCGTCCCACTCGGGGTGAAAAATACAAAAACAACAGTTGATGGACAGAATGCAGAACAATGTCATACATTCACCCCGGTACAGAGATCTGGGCCTAAATCCATCGTTTTTTTGCTCACCATGCCATTCCCATTTGAACCCAGCCATATGCAAATCAGTCTTGACCCTGTGACTCATAGGAACAGTCCAGCCCGAACTGCCAAGCCAGGTCCTCCCTGGACTGGAATAAGCATCCTAGGACCGGTTTCGGGGTTTCACCCCTCTTCAGCCAGGATTGCTTGATTCCAGTGGCATGGAGAGCACGGGACTCACGTCTGAGCATTCCCGTCCCACTCGGGGTGACAAATGCAAAAACAACCGTTGATGGACAGAATGCAGAACAATGTCATACATTCACCCCAGTACAGTGATCTGGGCCTAAATCCATCGTTTTTTTGCTCACCATGCCACTCCAATTTGAACCCAGCCATATGCAAATCAGTCTTGACCCTGTGCCTCATGGGAACAGTCCAGCCCGAACTGCCAAGCCAGGTCCTCCCTGGACTGGAATAAGCATCCTAGGACCGGATTCGGGGTTTCACCCCTCTTCAGCCAGGACAGCTTGATTCCAGTGGCATGGAGAGCACGGGACTCACGTCTGAGCATACCCGTCCCACTCGGGGTAACAAATGCAAAAACAAAAGTAGATGGTCAGAATGCAGAACAATGTCATACATTCACCCCAGTACAGAGATCGGGGCCTAAATCCATCGTTTTTTTGCTCACCATGTCATTCCAGTTTGAACCCAGCCATATGCAAATCAGTCTTGACCCTGTGCCTCATGGGAACAGTCCAGCCCGCACTGCCAAGCCAGGTCCTCCCTGGACTGGAATAGGCATCCTAGGACCGGTTTCAGGGTTTCACCCCTCTTCAGCCAGAATAGTTTGATTCCAGTGGCATGGAGAGCACGAGACTCACATCTGAGCATACCCATCCCACTCGGGGTGACCAATGAAAAAACAACAGTTGATGGACAGAATGCAGAACAATGTCATACATTCACCCCAGTACAGAGATCTGGGCCTAAATCCATCGTTTTTTTGCTCACCATGTCATTCCAGTTTGAACCCAGCCATATGCAAATCAGTCTTGACCCTGTGCCTCATGGGAACAGTCCAGCCCGAACTGCCAAGCCAGGTCCTCCCTGGACTGGAATAAGCATCCTAGGACCGGTTTCAGGGTTTCACCCCTCTTCAGGCAGGATAGCTTGATTCCAGTGGCATGGAGAGCACGGGACTCACGTCTGAGCATACCCATCCAACTCGGGGTGAAAAATGCAAAAACAACAGTTGGTGGTTAGAATTTAGAACAATGTCATACATTCACCCCAGTACAGAGATCTGGGCCTAAATCCATCGTTTTTTGCTCACCATGCCATTCCAGTTTGAACCCAGCCATATGCAAATCAGTCTTGACTCTGTGCCTCATGAGAACAGTCCAGCCCAAACTGACAAGCCAGGTCCTCCCTAGACTGGAATAAGCATCCTAGGACCGGTTTCGGGGTTTCACCCCTCTTCAGCCAGAATAGTTTGATTCCAGTGGCATGGAGAGCACGAGACTCACATCTGAGCATACCCATCCCACTCGGGGTGACCAATGAAAAAACAACAGTTGATGGACAGAATGCAGAACAATGTCATACATTCACCCCAGTACAGAGATCTGGGCCTAAATCCATCATTTTTTTGCTCACCATGTCATTCCAGTTTGAACCCAGCCATATGCAAATCAGTCTTGACCCTGTGCCTCATGGGAACAGTCCAGCCCGAACTGCCAAGCCAGGTCCTCCCTGGACTGGAATAAGCATCCTAGGACTGGTTTCAGGGTTTCACCCCTCTTCAGGCAGGATAGCTTGATTCCAGTGGCATGGAGAGCACGGGACTCACGTCTGAGCATACCCATCCAACTCGGGGTGAAAAATGCAAAAACAACAGTTGGTGGTTAGAATGTAGAACAATGTCATACATTCACCCCAGTACAGAGATCTGGGCCTAAATCCATCGTTTTTTGCTCACCATGCCATTCCAGTTTGAACCCAGCCATATGCAAATCAGTCTTGACTCTGTGCCTCATGAGAACAGTCCAGCCCAAACTGACAAGCCAGGTCCTCCCTAGACTGGAATAAGCATCCTAGGACCGGTTTCGGGGTTTCACCCCTCTTCAGCCAGGATAGCTTGATTCCAGTGGCATGGAGAGCACGGGACTCACGTCTGAGCATACCCGTCCCACTCGGGGTGAAAAATGCAAAAACAACAGTTGATGGTCAGAATGCAGAACAATGTCATACATTTACCCCAGTACAGAGATCTGGGCCTCAATCCATCGTTTTTTGCTCACCATGCCATTCCAGTTTGAACCCAGTCATATGCAAATCAGTCTTGACCCTGTGCCTCATGGGAACAGTCCAGCCCGAACTGCCAAGCCAGGTCCTCCCTGGACTGGAATAAGCATCCTAGGACCGGATTCGGGGTTTCACCCCTCTTCAGCCAGGACAGCTTGATTCCAGTGGCATGGAGAGCACGGGACTTACGTCTGAGCATACCCGTCCCACTCGGGGTGACAAATGCAAAAACAAAAGTAGATGGTCAGAATGCAGAACAATGTCATACATTCACCCCAGTACAGAGATCTGGGCCTAAATCCATCGTTTTTTTGCTCACCATGCCATTCCAGTTTGAACCCAGCCATATGCAAATCAGTCTTGACCCTGTGCCTCATGGGAACAGTCCAGCCCGCACTGCCAAGACAGGTCCTCCCTAGACTGGAATAAGCATCCTAGGACCGGTTTCTGGGTTTCACCCCTCTTCAGCCAGAATAGTTTGATTCCAGTGGCATGGAGAGCACCGGACTCACGGCTGAGCATACTCGTCCGACTCGGGGTGACAAATGCAAAAACAACAGTTGATGGACAGAATGCAGAACAATGTCATACATTCACCCCAGTACAGAGATCTGGGCCTAAATCCATCGTTTGTTTGCTCACCATGTCATTCCAGTTTGAACCCAGCCATATGCAAATCAGTCTTGACCCTGTGCCTCATGGGAACAGTCCAGCCCACACTGCCAAGCCAGGTCCTCCCTGGACTGGAATAAGCATCCTAGGACCGGTTTCGGGGTTTCACCCCTCTTCAGCCAGAATAGTTTGATTCCAGTGGCATGGAGAGCACGGGACTCACGTCTGACCATACCCGTCCCACTCGGGGTGACAAATGCAAAAACAACAGTTGATGGACAGAATGCAGAACAATGTCATACATTCACCCCAGTACAGAGATCTGGGCCTAAATCCATCGTTTTTTTGCTCACCATGTCATTCCAGTTTGAACCCAGCCATATGCAAATCAGTCTTGACCTTGTGCCTCATGGGAACAGTCCAGCCCGAACTGCCAAGCCAGGTCCTCCCTGGACTGGAATAAGCATCCTAGGACCGGTTTCGGGGTTTCACCCCTCTTCAGGCAGGATAGCTTGATTCCAGTGGCATGGAGAGCACGGGACTCACGTCTGAGCATACCCATCCAACTCGGGGTGAAAAATGCAAAAACAACAGTTGATGGTCAGAATGCAGAACAATGTCATATATTCACCCCAGTACAGAGATCTGGGCCTAAATCCATCGTTTTTTGCTCACCATTCCATTCCAGTTTGAACCCAGCCATATGCAAATCAGTCTTGACCCTGTGCCTCATGGGAACAGTCCAGCCCGGACTGCCAAGCCAGGTCCTCCCTGGACTGGAATTAGCATCCTAGGACCGGTTTCGGGGTTTCACCCCTCTTCAGCCAGGATAGCTTGATTCCAGTGGCATGGAGAGCACGGGACTCACGTCTGAGCATACCCGTCCCACTCGGGGTGACAAATGTAAAAACAACAGTTGATAGACAGAATGCAGAACAATGTCATACATTCACCAGAGTACAGAGATCTGGGCCTAAACCATTGTTTTTTTGCTCACCATGCCATTCCAGATTGAACCCAGCCAAATGCAAATCAGTCTTGACCCTGTGACTCATAGGAACAGTCTAGCCCGATCTGCCAAGCCAGGTCGTCCCTGGATTGGAAAAAGCATCCTAGGACCGGTTTCGGGGTTTCCCCCCTCTTCAGCCAGGATAGCTTGATTCCAGTGGCATGGAGAGCGCGGGACTCACGTCTGAGCATTCCCGTCCCACTCAGGGTGACCAATGCAAAAACAACAGTTGATGGACAGAATGCAGAACAATGTCATTCATTCACCCCAGTACAGAGATCTGGGCCTTAATCCATCCATTTTTTGCTCACCATGCTATTCCAGTTTGAACCCAGCCATATGCAAATCAGTCTTGACCCTGTGCCTCATGGGAACAGTCCAGCCCGAACTGTCAAGCCAGGTCCTCCATGGACTGGAATAAGCATCCTAGGACCGGTTTCGGGGTTTCACCACTCTTCAGCCAGGATAGCTTGATTCCAGTGGCAGAGAGAGCACGGGACTCACCTCTGAGCATACCCGTCCCACTCGGGGTGACAAATACAAAAACAACAGTTGATGGACAGAATGCAGAACAATGTCATACATTCACCCCAGTACAGAGATCTGGGCCTAAATCCATCGTTTTTTGCTCACCATGCCATTCCAGTTTGAACCCAGCCATATGCAAATCAGTCTTGACCGTGTGCCTCATGGGAACAGTCCAGCCCGAACTGCCAAGCCAGGTCCTCCCTAGACTGGAATAAGCATCCTAGGACCGGATTTGGGGTTTCACCCCTCTTCAGCCAGGACAGCTTGATTCCAGTGGCATGGAGAGCACGGGACTCAAGTCTGAGCATACCCGTCCCACTCGGGGTGACAAATGCAAAAACAAAAGTTGATGGTCAGAATGCAGAACAATGTCATACATTCACCCCAGTACAGAGATCTGGGCCTAAATCCATCGTGTTTTTGCTCACCATGCCATTCCAGTTTGAACCCAGCCATATGCAAATCAGTCTTGACCCTGTGACTCATGGGAACAGTCCAGCCCGCACTGCCAAGCCAGGTCCTCCCTGGACTGGAATAAGCATCCTAGGACCGGTTTCGGGGTTTCACCCCTCTTCAGCCAGAATAGTTTGATTCCAGTGGCATGGAGAGCACGGGACTCACGTCTGAGCATACCCGTCCCACTCGGGGTGACACATGCAAAAACAACCGTTGATGGACAGAATGCAGAACAATGTCATACATTCACCCCAGTACAGAGATCTGGGCCTAAATCCATCGTTTTTTTGCTCACCATGTCATTCCAGTTTGAACCCAGCCATATGCAAATCAGTCTTGACCCTGTGCCTCATGGGAACAGTCCAGCCCAAACTGCCAAGCCAGGTCCTCCCTGGACTGGAATAAGCATTTTAGGACCGGTTTCAGGGTTTCACCCCTTTTCAGGCAGGATAGCTTGATTCCAGTGGCATGGAAAGCACGAGACTCACGTCTGAGCATACCCATCTCACTTTGGGTGAAAAATGCAAAAACAACAGTTGATGGTCAGAATGCATAACAATGTCATACATTTACCCCAGTACAGAGATCTGGGCCTCAATCCATCGTTTTTTGCTCACCATGCCATTCCAGTTTGAACCCAGTCATATGCAAATCAGTCTTGACCCTGTGCCTCATGGGAACAGTCCAGCCCGAACTGCCAAGCCAGGTCCTCCCTGGACTGGAATAAGCATCCTAGGACCGGATTCGGAGTTTCTCCCCTCTTCAGCCAGGACAGCTTGATTCCAGTGGCATGGAGAGCATGGGACTTACGTCTGAGCATACCCGTCCCACTCGGGGTGACAAATGCAAAAACAAAAGTAGATGGTCAGAATGCAGAACAATGTCATACATTCACCCCAGTACAGAGATCTGGGCCTAAATCCATCTTTTTTTTGCTCACCATGCCATTCCAGTTTGAACCCAGCCATATGCAAATCAGTCTTGACCCTGTCACTCATGGGAACAGTCCAGCCCGCACTGCCAAGCCAGGTCCTCCCTGGACTGGAATAAGCATCCTAGGACTGGTTTCGGGGTTTCACCCCTCTTCAGCCAGAATAGTTTGATTCCAGTGGCATGGAGAGCACGGGACTCACGTCTGAGCATACCCGTCCCACTCGGGGTGACACATGCAAAAACAACCGTTGATGGACAGAATGCAGAACAATGTCATACATTCACCCCAGTACAGAGATCTGGGCCTAAATCCATCGTTTTTTTGCTCACCATGTCATTCCAGTTTGAACCCAGCCATATGCAAATCAGTCTTGACCCTGTGCCTCATGAGAACAGTCCAGCCCAAACTGCCAAGCCAGGTCCTCCCTGGACTGGAATAAGCATTTTAGGACCGGTTTCAGGGTTTCACCCCTCTTCAGCCAGAATAGTTTGATTCCAGTGGCATGGAGAGCACGGGACTCACGTCTGAGCATACCCGTCCCACTAGGGGTGACAAATGCAAAAACAACAGTTGATGGACAGAATGCAGAACAATGTCATACATTCACCCCAGTACCGAGATCTGGGCCTAAATCCATTTTTTTTTTGCTCACCATACCTTTCCAGTTTGAACCCAGCCATATGCAAATCAGTCTTGACCCTGTGCCTCATGGGAGCAGTCCAGCCCGAACTGCCAAGCCAGGTCCTCCCTGGACTGGAATAGGCATCCTAGGACCGGTTTCAGGGTTTCACCACTCTTCAGGCAGGATAGCTTGATTCCAGTGGCATGGAGAGCACGGGACTCACGTCTGAGCATACCCATCCAACTCGGGGTGAAAAATGCAAAAACAACAGTTGGTGGTCAGAATGCAGAACAATGTCATACATTCACCCCAGTACAGAGATCTGGGCCTAAATCCATCGTTTTTTGCTCACCATGCCATTCCAGTTTGAACCCAACCATATGCAAATCAGTCTTGACTCTGTGCCTCATGAGAACAGTCCAGCCCAAACTGCCAAGCCAGGTCCTCCCTAGACTGGAATAAGCATCCTAGGACCGGTTTCGGGGTTTCACCCCGCTTCAGCCAGGATAGCTTGATTCCAGTGGCATGGAGAGCACGGGACTCACGTCTGAGCATACCCGTCCCACTCGGGGTGAAAAATGCAAAAACAACAGTTGATGGACAGAATGCAGAACAATGTCATACATTCACCCCGGTACAGAGATCTGGGCCTAAATCCATCGTTTTTTTGCTCACCATGCCATTCCCATTTGAACCCAGCCATATGCAAATCAGTCTTGACCCTGTGACTCATAGGAACAGTCCAGCCCGAACTGCCAAGCCAGGTCCTCCCTGGACTGGAATAAGCATCCTAGGACCGGTTTCGGGGTTTCACCCCTCTTCAGCCAGGATTGCTTGATTCCAGTGGCATGGAGAGCACGGGACTCACGTCTGAGCATTCCCGTCCCACTCGGGGTGACAAATGCAAAAACAACAGTTGATGGACAGAATGCAGAACAATGTCATACATTCACCCCAGTACAGTGATCTGGGCCTAAATCCATCGTTTTTTTGCTCACCATGCCACTCCAATTTGAACCCAGCCATATGCAAATCAGTCTTGACCCTGTGCCTCATGGGAACAGTCCAGCCCGAACTGCCAAGCCAGGTCCTCCCTGGACTGGAATAAGCATCCTAGGACCGGATTCGGGGTTTCACCCCTCTTCAGCCAGGACAGCTTGATTCCAGTGGCATGGAGAGCACGGGACTCATGTCTGAGCATACCCGTCCCACTCGGGGTAACAAATGCAAAAACAAAAGTAGATGGTCAGAATGCAGAACAATGTCATACATTCACCCCAGTACAGAGATCGGGGCCTAAATCCATCGTTTTTTTGCTCACCATGTCATTCCAGTTTGAACCCAGCCATATGCAAATCAGTCTTGACCCTGTGCCTCATGGGAACAGTCCAGCCCGCACTGCCAAGCCAGGTCCTCCCTGGACTGGAATAGGCATCCTAGGACCGGTTTCAGGGTTTCACCCCTCTTCAGCCAGAATAGTTTGATTCCAGTGGCATGGAGAGCACGAGACTCACATCTGAGCATACCCATCCCACTCGGGGTGACCAATGAAAAAACAACAGTTGATGGACAGAATGCAGAACAATGTCATACATTCACCCCAGTACAGAGATCTGGGCCTAAATCCATCGTTTTTTTGCTCACCATGTCAATCCAGTTTGAACCCAGCCATATGCAAATCAGTCTTGACCCTGTGCCTCATGGGAACAGTCCAGCCCGAACTGCCAAGCCAGGTCCTCCCTGGACTGGAATAAGCATCCTAGGACCGGTTTCAGGGTTTCACCCCTCTTCAGGCAGGATAGCTTGATTCCAGTGGCATGGAGAGCACGGGACTCACGTCTGAGCATACCCATCCAACTCGGGGTGAAAAATGCAAAAACAACAGTTGGTGGTTAGAATGTAGAACAATGTCATACATTCACCCCAGTACAGAGATCTGGGCCTAAATCCATCGTTTTTTGCTCACCATGCCATTCCAGTTTGAACCCAGCCATATGCAAATCAGTCTTGACTCTGTGCCTCATGAGAACAGTCCAGCCCAAACTGACAAGCCAGGTCCTCCCTAGACTGGAATAAGCATCCTAGGACCGGTTTCGGGGTTTCACCCCTCTTCAGCCAGAATAGTTTGATTCCAGTGGCATGGAGTGCACGAGACTCACATCTGAGCATACCCATCCCACTCGGGGTGACCAATGAAAAAACAACAGTTGATGGACAGAATGCAGAACAATGTCATACATTCACCCCAGTACAGAGATCTGGGCCTAAATCCATCATTTTTTTGCTCACCATGTCATTCCAGTTTGAACCCAGCCATATGCAAATCAGTCTTGACCCTGTGCCTCATGGGAACAGTCCAGCCCGAACTGCCAAGCCAGGTCCTCCCTGGACTGGAATAAGCATCCTAGGACTGGTTTCAGGGTTTCACCCCTCTTCAGGCAGGATAGCTTGATTCCAGTGGCATGGAGAGCACGGGACTCACGTCTGAGCATACCCATCCAACTCGGGGTGAAAAATGCAAAAACAACAGTTGGTGGTTAGAATGTAGAACAATGTCATACATTCACCCCAGTACAGAGATCTGGGCCTAAATCCATCGTTTTTTGCTCACCATGCCATTCCAGTTTGAACCCAGCCATATGCAAATCAGTCTTGACTCTGTGCCTCATGAGAACAGTCCAGCCCAAACTGACAAGCCAGGTCCTCCCTAGACTGGAATAAGCATCCTAGGACCGGTTTCGGGGTTTCACCCCTCTTCAGCCAGGATAGCTTGATTCCAGTGGCATGGAGAGCACGGGACTCACGTCTGAGCATACCCGTCCCACTCGGGGTGAAAAATGCAAAAACAACAGTTGATGGACAGAATGCAGAACAATGTCATACATTCACCCCAGTACAGAGATCTGGGCCTAAATCCATCGTTTTTTTGCTCACCATGCCATTCCCATTTGAACCCAGCCATATGCAAATCAGTCTTGACCCTGTGATTCATAGGAACAGTCCAGCCCGAAATGCCAAGCCAGGTCCTCCCTGGACTGGAATAAGCATCCTAGGACCGGTTTCGGGGTTTCACCCCTCTTCAGCCAGGATTGCTTGATTCCAGTGGCATGGAGAGCACGGGACTCAAGTCTGAGCATACCCGTCCCACTCGGGGTGACAAATGCAAAAACAAAAGTTGATGGTCAGAATGCAGAACAATATCATACATTCACCCCAGTACAGAGATCTGGGCCTAAATCCATCGTGTTTTTGCTCACCATGCCATTCCAGTTTGAACCCAGCCATATGCAAATCAGTTTTGACCCTGTGACTCATGGGAACAGTCCAGCCCGCACTGCCAAGCCAGGTCCTCCCTGGACTGGAATAAGCATCCTAGGACCGGTTTCGGGGTTTCACCCCTCTTCAGCCAGAATAGTTTGATTCCAGTGGCATGGAGAGCACGGGACTCACGTCTGAGCATACCCGTCCCACTCGGGGTGACACATGCAAAAACAACCGTTGATGGACAGAATGCAGAACAATGTCATACATTCACCCCAGTACAGAGATCTGGGCCTAAATCCATCGTTTTTTTGCTCACCATGTCATTCCAGTTTGAACCCAGCCATATGCAAATCAGTCTTGACCCTGTGCCTCATGGGAACAGTCCAGCCCAAACAGCCAAGCCAGGTCCTCCCTGGACTGGAATAAGCATTTTAGGACCGGTTTCGGGGTTTCACCCCTCTTCAGCCAGAATAGTTTGATTCCAGTGGCATGGAGAGCACGGGACTCACGTCTGAGCATACCCGTCCCACTCGGGGTGACAAATGCAAAAACAAAAGTTGATGGACAGAATGCAGAACAATGTCATACATTCACCCCAGTACAGAGATATAGGCCTAAATCCATCGTTTTTTTGCTCACCATGCCATTCCAGTTTGAACCCAGCCATATGCAAATCAGTATTGACCCTGTGCCTCATGGGAATAGTCCAGCCCGCACTGCCAAGCCAGGTCCTCCCTGGACTGGAATAAGCATCCTAGGACCGGTTTAGGGGTTTCACCCCTCTTCAGCTAGAATAGTTGGATTCCAGTGGCATGGAGAGCACGGGACTCACGTCTGAGCATACCCGTCCCACTCGGGGTGACAAATGCAAAAACAACAGTTGATGGACAGAATGCAGAACAATGTCATACATTCACCCCAGTACCGAGATCTCGGCCTAAATCCATTTTTTTTTGCTCACCATGCCTTTCCAGTTTGAACCCAGCCATATGCAAATCAGTCTTGACCCTGTGCCTCATGGGAGCAGTCCAGCCCGAACTGCCAAGCCAGGTCCTCCCTGGACTGGAATAGGCATCCTAGGACCGGTTTTAGGGTTTCACCCCTCTTCAGGCAGGATAGCTTGATTCCAGTGGCATGGAGAGCACTGGACTCACGTCTGAGCATACCCATCCAACTCGGGGTGAAAAATGCAAAAACAACAGTTGGTGGTCAGAATGCAGAACAATGTCATACATTCACCCCAGTACAGAGATCTGGGCCTAAATCCATCGTTTTTTGCTCACCATGCCATTCCAGTTTGAACCCAACCATATGCAAATCAGTCTTGACTCTGTGCCTCATGAGAACAGTCCAGCCCAAACTGCCAAGCCGGGTCCTCCCTAGACTGGAATAAGCATCCTAGGACCGGTTTCGGGGTTTCACCCCTCTTCAGCCAGGATAGCTTGATTCCAGTGGCATGGAGAGCACGGGACTCACGTCTGAGCATACCCGTCCCACTCGGGGTGAAAAATGCAAAAACAACAGTTGATGGACAGAATGCAGAACAATGTCATACATTCACCCCAGTACAGAGATCTGGGCCTAAATCCATCGTTTTTTTGCTCACCATGCCATTCCCATTTGAACCCAGCCATATGCAAATCAGTCTTGACCCTGTGATCCATAGGAACAGTCCAGCCCGAAATGCCAAGCCAGGTCCTCCCTGGACTGGAATAAGCATCCTAGGACCGGTTTCGGGGTTTCACCCCTCTTCAGCCAGGATTGCTTGATTCCAGTGGCATGGAGAGCACGGGACTCAAGTCTGAGCATACCCTTCCCACTCGGGGTGACAAATGCAAAAACAAAAGTTGATGGTCAGAATGCAGAACAATGTCATACATTCACCCCAGTACAGAGATCTGGGCCTAAATCCATCGTGTTTTTGCTCACCATGCCATTCCAGTTTGAACCCAGCCATATGCAAATCAGTCTTGACCCTGTGCCTCATGGGAACAGTCCAGCCCAAACTGCCAAGCCAGGTCCTCCCTGGACTGGAATAAGCATTTTAGGACCGGTTTCGGGGTTTCACCCCTCTTCAGCCAGAATAGTTTGATTCCAGTGGCATGGAGAGCACGGGACTCACGTCTGAGCATACCCCTCCCACTCGGGGTGACAAATGCAAAAACAAAAGTAGATGGTCAGAATGCAGAACAATCTCATACATTCACCCCAGTACAGAGATCTGGGCCTAAATCCATCGTTTTTTGCTCACCATGCCATTCAAGTTTGAACCCAGCCATATGCAAATCAGTCTTGACCCTGTGCCTCATGGGAACAGTCCAGCCCGCACTGCCAAGCCAGGTCCTCCCTGGACTGGAATAGGCATCCTAGGACCGGTTTCAGGGTTTCACCCCTCTTCAGCCAGAATAGTTTGATTCCAGTGGCATGGAGAGCACGAGACTCACATCTGAGCATACCCATCCCACTCGGGGTGACCAATGAAAAAACAACAGTTGATGGACAGAATGCAGAACAATGTCATACATTCACCCCAGTACAGAGATCTGGGCCTAAATCCATCGTTTTTTTGCTCACCATGTCATTCCAGTTTGAACCCAGCCATATGCAAATCAGTCTTGACCCTGTGCCTCATGGGAACAGTCCAGCCCGAACTGCCAAGCCAGGTCCTCCCTGGACTGGAATAAGCATCCTAGGACCGGTTTCAGGGTTTCACCCCTCTTCAGGCAGGATAGCTTGATTCCAGTGGCATGGAGAGCACGGGACTCACGTCTGAGCATACCCATCCAACTCGGGGTGAAAAATGCAAAAACAACAGTTGGTGGTTAGAATGTAGAACAATGTCATACATTCACCCCAGTACAGAGATCTGGGCCTAAATCCATCGTTTTTTGCTCACCATGCCATTCCAGTTTGAACCCAGCCATATGCAAATCAGTCTTGACTCTGTGCCTCATGTGAACAGTCCAGCCCAAACTGACAAGCCAGGTCCTCCCTAGACTGGAATAAGCATCCTAGGACCGGTTTCGGGGTTTCACCCCTCTTCAGCCAGAATAGTTTGATTCCAGTGGCATGGAGAGCACGAGACTCACATCTGAGCATACCCATCCCACTCGGGGTGACCAATGAAAAAACAACAGTTGATGGACAGAATGCAGAACAATGTCATACATTCACCCCAGTACAGAGATCTGGGCCTAAATCCATCGTTTTTTTGCTCACCATGTCATTCCAGTTTGAACCCAGCCATATGCAAATCAGTCTTGACCCTGTGCCTCATGGGAACAGTCCAGCCCGAACTGCCAAGCCAGGTCCTCCCTGGACTGGAATAAGCATCCTAGGACCGGTTTCAGGGTTTCACCCCTCTTCAGGCAGGATAGCTTGATTCCAGTGGCATGGAGAGCACGGGACTCACGTCTGAGCATACCCATCCAACTCGGGGTGAAAAATGCAAAAACAACAGTTGGTGGTTAGAATGTAGAACAATGTCATACATTCACCCCAGTACAGAGATCTGGGCCTAAATCCATCGTTTTTTGCTCACCATGCCATTCCAGTTTGAACCCAGCCATATGCAAATCAGTCTTGACTCTGTGCCTCATGAGAACAGTCCAGCCCAAACTGACAAGCCAGGTCCTCCCTAGACTGGAATAAGCATCCTAGGACCGGTTTCGGGGTTTCACCCCTCTTCAGCCAGGATAGCTTGATTCCAGTGGCATGGAGAGCACGGGACTCACGTCTGAGCATACCCGTCCCACTCGGGGTGAAAAATGCAAAAACAACAGTTGATGGACAGAATGCAGAACAATGTCATACATTCACCCCAGTACAGAGATCTGGGCCTAAATCCATCGTTTTTTTGCTCACCATGCCATTCCCATTTGAACCCAGCCATATGCAAATCAGTCTTGACCCTGTGATTCATAGGAACAGTCCAGCCCGAAATGCCAAGCCAGGTCCTCCCTGGACTGGAATAAGCATCCTAGGACCGGTTTCGGGGTTTCACCCCTCTTCAGCCAGGATTGCTTGATTCCAGTGGCATGGAGAGCACGGGACTCAAGTCTGAGCATACCCGTCCCACTCGGGGTGACAAATGCAAAAACAAAAGTTGATGGTCAGAATGCAGAACAATGTCATACATTCACCCCAGTACAGAGATCTGGGCCTAAATCCATCGTGTTTTTGCTCACCATGCCATTCCAGTTTGAACCCAGCCATATGCAAATCAGTCTTGACCCTGTGACTCATGGGAACAGTTCAGCCCGCACTGCCAAGCCAGGTCCTCCCTGGACTGGAATAAGCATCCTAGGACCGGTTTCGGGGTTTCACCCCTCTTCAGCCAGAATAGTTTGATTCCAGTGGCATGGAGAGCACGGGACTCACGTCTGAGCATACCCGTCCCACTCGGGGTGACACATGCAAAAACAACCGTTGATGGACAGAATGCAGAACAATGTCATACATTCACCCCAGTACAGAGATCTGGGCCTAAATCCATCGTTTTTTTGCTCACCATGTCATTCCAGTTTGAACCCAGCCATATGCAAATCAGTCTTGACCCTGTGCCTCATGGGAACAGTCCAGCCCAAACTGCCAAGCCAGGTCCTCCCTGGACTGGAATAAGCATTTTAGGACCGGTTTCGGGGTTTCACCCCTCTTCAGCCAGAATAGTTTGATTCCAGTGGCATGGAGAGCACGGGACTCACGTTTGAGCATACCCGTCCCACTCGGGGTGACAAATGCAAAAACAAAAGTTGATGGACAGAATGCAGAACAATGTCATACATTCACCCCAGTACAGAGATATGGGCCTAAATCCATCGTTTTTTTGCTCACCATGCCATTCCAGTTTGAACCCAGCCATATGCAAATCAGTATTGACCCTGTGCCTCATGTGAACAGTCCAGCCCGCACTGCCAAGCCAGGTCCTCCCTGGACTGGAATAAGCATCCTAGGACCGGTTTAGGGGTTTCACCCCTCTTCAGCTAGAATAGTTGGATTCCAGTGGCATGGAGAGCACGGGACTCACGTCTGAGCATACCCGTCCCACTCGGGGTGACAAATGCAAAAACAACAGTTGATGGACAGAATGCAGAACAATGTCATACATTCACCCCAGTACCGAGATCTGGGCCTAAATCCATTTTTTTTTGCTCACCATGCCTTTCCAGTTTGAACCCAGCCATATGCAAATCAGTCTTGACCCTGTGCCTCATGGGAGCAGTCCAGCCCGAACTGCCAAGCCAGGTCCTCCCTGGACTGGAATAGGCATCCTAGGACCGGTTTCAGGGTTTCACCCCTCTTCAGGCAGGATAGCTTGATTCCAGTGGCATGGAGAGCACTGGACTCACGTCTGAGCATACCCATCCAACTCGGGGTGAAAAATGCAAAAACAACAGTTGGTGGTCAGAATGCAGAACAATGTCATACATTCACCCCAGTACAGAGATCTGGGCCTAAATCCATCGTTTTTTGCTCACCATGCCATTCCAGTTTGAACCCAACCATATGCAAATCAGTCTTGACTCTGTGCCTCATGAGAACAGTCCAGCCCAAACTGCCAAGCCAGGTCCTCCCTAGACTGGAATAAGCATCCTAGGACCGGTTTCGGGGTTTCACCCCGCTTCAGCCAGGATAGCTTGATTCCAGTGGCATGGAGAGCACGGGACTCACGTCTGAGCATACCCGTCCCACTCGGGGTGAAAAATGCAAAAACAACAGTTGATGGACAGAATGCAGAACAATGTCATACATTCACCCTAGTACAGAGATCTGGGCCTCAATCCATCGTTTTTTTGCTCACCATGCCATTCCCATTTGAACCCAGCCATATGCAAATCAGTCTTGACCCTGTGACTCATAGGAACAGTCCAGCCCGAACTGCCAAGCCAGGTCCTCCCTGGACTGGAATAAGCATCCTAGGACCGGTTTCGGGGTTTCACCCCTCTTCAGCCAGGATTGCTTGATTCCAGTGGCATGGAGAGCACGGGACTCACGTCTGAGCATTCCCGTCCCACTCGGGGTGACAAATGCAAAAACAACAGTTGATGGACAGAATGCAGAACAATGTCATACATTCACCACAGTACAGTGATCTGGGCCTAAATCCGTCGTTTTTTTGCTCACCATGCCATTCCAATTTGAACCCAGCCATATGCAAATCAGTCTTGACCCTGTGCCTCATGGGAACAGTGCAGACCGAACTGTCAAGCCAGGTCCTCCCTGGACTGGAATAAGCATCCTAGGACCGGATTCGGGGTTTCACCCCTCTTCAGCCAGGACAGCTTGATTCCAGTGGCATGGAGAGCACGGGACTCACGTCTGAGCATACCCGTCCCACTCGGGGTGACAAATGCAAAAACAAAAGTAGATGGTCAGAATGCAGAACAATTTCATACATTCACCCCAGTACAGAGATCGGGGCCTAAATCCATCGTTTTTTTGCTCACCATGTCATTCCAGTTTGAACCCAGCCATATGCAAATCAGTCTTGACCCTGTGCCTCATGGGAACAGTCCAGCCCGCACTGCCAAGCCAGGTCCTCCCTGGACTGGAATAGGCATCCTAGGACCGGTTTCAGGGTTTCACCCCTCTTCAGCCAGAATAGTTTGATTCCAGTGGCATGGAGAGCACGAGACTCACATCTGAGCATACCCATCCCACTCGGGGTGACCAATGAAAAAACAACAGTTGATGGACAGAATGCAGAACAATGTCATACATTCACCCTAGTACAGAGATCTGGGCCTAAATCCATCATTTTTTTGCTCACCATGTCATTCCAGTTTGAACCCAGCCATATGCAAATCAGTCTTGACCCTTTGCCTCATGGGAACAGTCCAGCCCGAACTGCCAAGCCAGGTCCTCCCTGGACTGGAATAAGCATCCTAGGACCGGTTTCAGGGTTTCACCCCTCTTCAGGCAGGATAGCTTGATTCCAGTGGCATGGAGAGCACGGGACTCACGTCTGAGCATACCCGTCCCACTCGGGGTGAAAAATGCAAAAACAACAGTTGGTGGTTAGAATGTAGAACAATGTCATACATTCACCCCAGTACAGAGATCTGGGCCTAAATCCATCGTTTTTGCTCACCATGCCATTCCAGTTTGAACCCAGCCATATGCAAATCAGTCTTGACTCTGTGCCTCATGAGAACAGTCCAGCCCAAACTGACAAGCCAGGTCCTCCCTAGACTGGAATAAGCATCCTAGGACCGGTTTCGGGGTTTCACCCCTCTTCAGCCAGGATAGCTTGATTCCAGTGGCATGGAGAGCACGGGACTCACGTCTGAGCATACCCGTCCCACTCGGGGTGAAAAATGCAAAAACAACAGTTGATGGACAGAATGCAGAACAATGTCATACATTCACCCCAGTACAGAGATCTGGGCCTAAATCCATCGTTTTTTTGCTCACCATGCCATTCCCATTTGAACCCAGCCATATGCAAATCAGTCTTGACCCTGTGACTCATAGGAACAGTCCAGCCCGAAATGCCAAGCCAGGTCCTCCCTGGACTGGAATAAGCATCCTAGGACCAGTTTCGGGGTTTCACCCCTCTTCAGCCAGGATTGCTTGATTCCAGTGGCATGGAGAGCACGGGACTCAAGTCTTGGCATACCCGTCCCACTCGGGGTGACAAATGCAAAAACAAAAGTTGATGGTCAGAATGCAGAACAATGTCATACATTCACCCCAGTACAGAGATCTGGGCCTAAATCCATCGTGTTTTTGCTCACCATGCCATTCCAGTTTGAACCCAGCCATATGCAAATCAGTCTTGACCCTGTGACTCATGGGAACAGTCCAGCCCGCACTGCCAAGCCAGGTCCTCCCTGGACTGGAATAAGCATCCTAGGACCGGTTTCGGGGTTTCACCCCTCTTCAGCCAGAATAGTTTGATTCCAGTGGCATGGAGAGCACGGGACTCACGTCTGAGCATACCCGTCCCACTCGGGGTGACACATGCAAAAACAACCGTTGATGGACAGAATGCAGAACAATGTCATACATTCACCCCAGTACAGAGATCTGGGCCTAAATCCATCGTTTTTTTGCTCACCATGTCATTCCAGTTTGAACCCAGCCATATGCAAATCAGTCTTGACCCCGTGCCTCATGGGAACAGTCCAACCCAAACTGCCAAGCCAGGTCCTCCCTGGACTGGAATAAGCATTTTAGGACCGGTTTCGGGGTTTCACCCCTTTTCAGGCAGGATAGCTTGATTCCAGTGGCATGGAAAGCACGAGACTCACGTCTGAGCATACCCATCCCACTTTGGGTGAAAAATGCAAAAACAACAGTTGATGGTCAGAATGCATAACAATGTCATACATTTACCCCAGTACAGAGATCTGGGCCTCAATCCATCGTTTTTTGCTCACCATGCCATTCCAGTTTGAACCCAGTCATATGCAAATCAGTCTTGACCCTGTGCCTCATGGGAACAGTCCAGCCCGAACTGCCAAGCCAGGTCCTCCCTGGACTGGAATAAGCATCCAAGGACCGGATTCGGGGTTTCACCCCTCTTCAGCCACGACAGCTTGATTCCAGTGGCATGGAGAGCACGGGACTCACGTCTGAGCATACCCGTCCCACTCGGGGTGACAAATGCAAAAACAAAAGTAGATGGTCAGAATGCAGAACAATGTCATACATTCACCCCAGTACAGAGATCGGGGCCTAAATCCATCGTTTTTTTGCTCACCATGTCATTCCAGTTTGAACCCAGCCATATGCAAATCAGTCTTGACCCTGTGCCTCATGGGAACAGTCCAGCCCGCACTGCCAAGCCAGGTCCTCCCTGGACTGGAATAGGCATCCTAGGACCGGTTTCAGGGTTTCACCCCTCTTCAGCCAGAATAGTTTGATTCCAGTGGCATGGAGAGCACGAGACTCACATCTGAGCATACCCATCCCACTCGGGGTGACCAATGAAAAAACAACAGTTGATGGACAGAATGCAGAACAATGTCATACATTCACCCCAGTACAGAGATCTGGGCCTAAATCCATCGTTTTTTTGCTCACCATGTCATTCCAGTTTGAACCCAGCCATATGCAAATCAGTCTTGACCCTTTGCCTCATGGGAACAGTCCAGCCTGAACTGCCAAGCCAGGTCCTCCCTGGACTGGAATAACCATCCTAGGACCGGTTTCAGGGTTTCACCCCTCTTCAGGCAGGATAGCTTGATTCCAGTGGCATGGAGAGCACGGGACTCACGTCTGAGCATACCCTTCCCACTCGGGGTGAAAAATGCAAAAACAACAGTTGGTGGTTAGAATGTAGAACAATGTCATACATTCTCCCCAGTACAGAGATCTGGGCCTAAATCCATCGTTTTTTGCTCACCATGCCATTCCAGTTTGAACCCAGCCATATGCAAATCAGTCTTGACTCTGTGCCTCATGAGAACAGTCCAGCCCAAACTGACAAGCCAGGTCCTCCCTAGACTGGAATAAGCATCCTAGGACCGGTTTCGGGGTTTCACCCCTCTTCAGCCAGGATAGCTTGATTCCAGTGGCATGGAGAGCACGGGACTCACGTCTGAGCATACCCGTCCCACTCGGGGTGAAAAATGCAAAAACAACAGTTGATGGACAGATTGCAGAACAATGTCATACATTCACCCCAGTACAGAGATCTGGGCCTAAATCCATCGTTTTTTTGCTCACCATGCCATTCCCATTTGAACCCAGCCATATGCAAATCAGTCTTGACCCTGTGACTCATAGGAACAGTCCAGCCCGAAATGCCAAGCCAGGTCCTCCCTGGACTGGAATAAGCATCCTAGGACCGGTTTCGGGGTTTCACCCCTCTTCAGCCAGGATTGCTTGATTCCAGTGGCATGGAGAGCACGGGACTCAAGTCTGAGCATACCCGTCCCACTCGGGGTGACAAATGCAAAAACAAAAGTTGATGGTCAGAATGCAGAACAATGTCATACATTCACCACAGTACAGAGATCTGGGCCTAAATCCATCGTGTTTTTGCTCACCATGCCATTCCAGTTTGAACCCAGCCATATGCAAATCAGTCTTGATCCTGTGACTCATGGGAACAGTCCAGCCCGCACTGCCAAGCCAGGTCCTCCCTGGACTGGAATAAGCATCCTAGGACCGGTTTCGGGGTTTCACCCCTCTTCAGCCAGAATAGTTTGATTCCAGTGGCATGGAGAGCACGGGACTCACGTCTGAGCATACCCGTCCCACTCGGGGTGACACATGCAAAAACAACCGTTGATGGACAGAATGCAGAACAATGTCATACATTCACCCCAGTACAGAGATCTGGGCCTAAATCCATCGTTTTTTTGCTCACCATGTCATTCCAGTTTGAACCCAGCCATATGCAAATCAGTCTTGACCCCGTGCCTCATGGGAACAGTCCAGCCCAAACTGCCAAGCCAGGTCCTCCCTGGACTGGAATAAGCATTTTAGGACCGGTTTCGGGGTTTCACCCCTTTTCAGGCAGGATAGCTTGATTCCAGTGGCATGGAAAGCACGAGACTCACGTCTGAGCATACCCATCCCACTTTGGGTGAAAAATGCAAAAACAACAGTTGATGGTCAGAATGCATAACAATGTCATACATTTACCCCAGTACAGAGATCTGGGCCTCAATCCATCGTTTTTCGCTCACCATGCCATTCCAGTTTGAACCCAGTCATATGCAAATCAGTCTTGACCCTGTGCCTCATGGGAACAGTCCAGCCCGAACTGCCAAGCCAGGTCCTCCCTGGACTGGAATAAGCATCCTAGGACCGAAATCGGAGTTTCTCCCCTCTTCAGCCAGGACAGCTTGATTCCAGTGGCATGGAGAGCACGGGACTTACGTCTGAGCATACCCATCCCACTCGGGGTGACAAATGCAAAAACAAAAGTAGATGGTCAAAATGCAGAACAATGTCATACATTCACCCCAGTACAGAGATCTGGGCCTAAATCCATCGTTTTTTTGCTCACCATGCCATTCCAGTTTGAACCCAGCCATATGCAAATCAGTCTTGACCCTGTCACTCATGGGAACAGTCCAGCCCGCACTCCCAAGCCAGGTCCTCCCTGGACTGGAATAGGCATCCTAGGACCGGTTTCGGGGATTCACCCCTCTTCAGCCAGAATAGTTTGATTCCAGTGGCATGGAGAGCACGGGACTCACGTCTGAGCATACCCGTCCCACTCGGGGTGACACATGCAAAAACAACCGTTGATGGACAGAATGCAGAACAATGTCATACATTCACCCCAGTACAGAGATCTGGGCCTAAATCCATTGTTTTTTTGCTCACCATGTCATTCCAGTTTGAACCCAGCCATATGCAAATCAAATTTGACCCTGTGCCTCATGGGAACAGTCCAGCCCAAACTGCCAAGCCAGGTCCTCCCTGGACTGGAATAAGCATTTTAGAACCGGTTTCGGGGTTTCACCCCTCTTCAGCCAGAATAGTTTGATTCCAGTGGCATGGAGAGCACGGGACTCACGTCTGAGCATACCCGTCCCACTCGGGGTGAAAAATGCAAAAACAAAAGTTGATGGACAGAATGCAGAACAATGTCATACATTCACCCCAGTACAGAGATATGGGCCTAAATCCATCGTTTTTTTGCTCACCATGCCATTCCAGTTTGAACCCAGCCATATGCAAATCAGTCTTGACCCTGTGCCTCATGGGAACAGTCCAGCCCGCACTGCCAAGCCAGGTCCTCCCTGGACTGGAATAAGCATCCTAGGACCGGTTTAGGGGTTTCACCCCTCTTCAGCTAGAATAGTTGGATTCCAGTGGCATGGAGAGCACGGGACTCACGTCTGAGCATACCCGTCCCACTCGGGGTGACAAATGCAAAAACAACAGTTGATGGACAGAATGCAGAACAATGTCATACATTCACCCCAGTACAGAGATCTGGGCCTAAATCCATCGTGTTTTTTGCTCACCATGCCTTTCCAGTTTGAACCCAGCCATATGCAAATCAGTCTTGACCCTGTGCCTCATGGGAGCAGTCCAGCCCGAACTGCCAAGCCAGGTCCTCCCTGGACTGGAATAGGCATCCTAGGACCGGTTTCGGGGTTTCACCCCTCTTCAGCCAAAATAGTTTGATTCCAGTGGCATGGAGAGCACGGGACTCACGTCTGAGCATACCCGTCCCACTCGGGGTGACACATGCAAAAACAACCGTTGATGGACAGAATGCTGAACAATGTCATACATTCACCCCAGTACAGAGATCTGGGCCTAAATCCATCGTTTTTTTGCTCACCATGTCATTCCAGTTTGAACCCAGCCATATGCAAATCAGTCTTGACCCTGTGCCTCATGGGAACAGTCCAGCCCAAACTCCCAAGCCAGGTCCTCCCTGGACTGGAATAAGCATTTTAGGACCGGTTTCGGGGTTTCACCCCTTTTCAGGCAGGATAGCTTGATTCCAGTGGCATAGAAAGCACGAGACTCACGTCTGAGCATACCCATCCCACTTTGGGTGAAAAATGCAAAAACAACAGTTGATGGTCAGAATGCATAACAATGTCATACATTTACCCCAGTACAGAGATCTGGGCCTCAATCCATCGTTTTTTGCTCACCATGCCATTCCAGTTTGAACCCAGTCATATGCAAATCAGTCTTGACCCTGTGCCTCATGGGAACAGTCCAGCCCGAACTGCCAAGCCAGGTCCTCCCTGGACGGGAATAAGCATCCTAGGACCGGATTCGGAGTTTCTCCCCTCTTCAGCCAGGACAGCTTGATTCCAGTGGCATGGAGAGCACGGGACTTACGTCTGAGCATACCCGTCCCACTCGGGGTGACAAATGCAAAAACAAAAGTAGATGGTCAGAATGCAGAACAATGTCATACATTCACCCCAGTACAGAGATCTGGGCCTAAATCCATCGTTTTTTTGCTCACCATGCCATTCCAGTTTGAACCCAGCCATATGCAAATCAGTCTTGACCCTGTCACTCATGGGAACAGTCCAGCCCGCACTCCCAAGCCAGGTCCTCCCTGGACTGGAATAAGCATCCTAGGACCGGTTTCGGGGTTTTACCCCTCTTCAGCCAGAATAGTTTGATTCCAGTGGCATGGAGAGCACGGGACTCACGTCTGAGCATACCCGTCCCACTCGGGGTGACACATGCAAAAACAACCGTTGATGGACAGAATGCAGAACAATGTCATACATTCACCACAGTACAGAGATCTGGGCCTAAATCCATTGTTTTTTTGCTCACCATGTCATTCCAGTTTGAACCCAGCCATATGCAAATCAGTCTTGACCCTGTGCCTCATGGGAACAGTCCAGCCCAAACTGCCAAGCCAGGTCCTCCCTGGACTGGAATGAGCATTTTAGGACCGGTTTTGGGGTTTCACCCCTCTTCAGCCAGAATAGTTTGATTCCAGTGGCATGGAGAGCACGGGACTCACGTCTGAGCATACCCGTCCCACTCGGGGTGACAAATGCAAAAACAAAAGTTGATGGACAGAATGCAGAACAATGTCATACATTCACCCCAGTACAGAGATATGGGCCTAAATCCATCGTTTTTTTGCTCACCATGCCATTCCAGTTTGAACCCAGCCATATGCAAATCAGTATTGACCCTGTGCCTCATGGGAACAGTCCAGCCCGCACTGCCAAGCCAGGTCCTCCCTGGACTGGAATAAGCATCCTAGGACCGGTTTAGGGGTTTCACCCCTCTTCAGCTAGAATAGTTGGATTCCAGTGGCATGGAGAGCACAGGACTCACGTCTAAGCATACCCGTCCCACTCGGGGTGACAAATGCAAAAACAACAGTTGATGGACAGAATGCAGAACAATGTCATACATTCACCCCAGTACAGAGATCTGGGCCTAAATCCATTTGTTTTTTGCTCACCATGCCTTTCCAGTTTGAACCCAGCCATATGCAAATCAGTCTTGACCCTGTGACTCATAGGAACAGTCCAGCCCGAACTGCCAAGCCAGGTCCTCCCTGGACTGGAATAAGCATCCTAGGACCGGTTTCGGGGTTTCACCCCTCTTCAGCCAGGATTGCTTGATTCCAGTGGCATGGAGAGCACGGGACTCACGTCTGAGCATTCCCGTCCCACTCGGGGTGACTAATGCAAAAACAACAGTTGATGGACAGAATGCAGAACAATGTCATACATTCACCCCAGTACAGAGATCTGGGCCTAAATCCATCGTTTTTTTGCTCACCATGCCATTCCAATTTGAACCCAGCCATATGCAAATCAGTCTTGACCCTGTGCCTCATGGAAACAGTCCTGCCCGAACTGCCAAGCCAGGTCCTCCCTGGACTGGAATAAGCATCCTAGGACCGGATTCGGGGTGTCACCCCTCTTCAGCCAGGACAGCTTGATTCCAGTGGCATGTAGAGCACGGGACTCACGTCTGAGCATACCCGTCCCACTCGGGGTGACAAATGCAAAAACAAAAGTAGATGGTCAGAATGCAGAACAATGTCATACATTCACCCCAGTACAGAGATCGGGGCCTAAATCCATCGTTTTTTTGCTCACCATGTCATTCCAGTTTGAACCCAGCCATATGCAAATCAGTCTTGACCCTGTGCCTCATGGGACAGTCCAGCCCGCACTGCCAAGCCAGGTCCTCCCTGGACTGGAATAGGCATCCTAGGACCGGTTTCAGGGTTTCACCCCTCTTCAGCCAGAATAGTTTGATTCCAGTGGCATGGAGAGCACGAGACTCACATCTGAGCATACCCATCCCACTTGGGGTGACCAATGAAAAAACAACAGTGGATGGACAGAATGCAGAACAATGTCATACATTCACCCCAGTACAGAGATCTGGGCCTAAATCCATCGTTTTTTTGCTCACCATGTCATTCCAGTTTGAACCCAGCCATATGCAAATCAGTCTTGACCCTGTGCCTCATGGGAACAGTCCAGCCCGAACTGCCAAGCCAGGTCCTCCCTGGACTGGAATAAGCATCCTAGGACCGGTTTCAGGGTTTCACCCCTCTTCAGGCAGGATAGCTTGATTCCAGTGGCATGGAGAGCACGGGACTCACGTCTGAGCATACCCATCCAACTCGGGGTGAAAAACGCAAAAACCACAGTTGGTGGTCAGAATGTAGAACAATGTCATACATTCACCCCAGTACAGAGATCTGGGCCTAAATCCATCGTTTTTTGCTTACCATGCCATTCCAGTTTGAACCCAGCCATATGCAAATCAGTCTTGACTCTGTGCCTCATGAGAACAGTCCAGCCCAAACTGCCAAGCCAGGTCCTCCCTAGACTGGAATAAGCATCCTATGACCGGTTTCGGGGTTTCACCCCTCTTCAGCCAGGATAGCTTGATTCCAGTGGCATGGAGAGCACGGGACTCACGTCTGAGCATACCCGTCCCACTCGGGGTGAAAAATGCAAAAACAACAGTTGATGGACAGAATGCAGAACAATGTCATACATTCACCCCAGTACAGAGATCTGGGCCTAAATCCATCGTTTTTTGCTCACCATGCCATTACAGTTTGAACCCAACCATATGCAAATCAGTCTTGACCCTGTGACTCATAGGAACAGTCCAGCCCGAACTGCCAAGCCAGGTCCTCCCTGGACTGGAATAAGCATCCTAGGACCGGTTTCGGGGTTTCACCCATCTTCAGCCAGGATTGCTTGATTCCAGTGACATGGAGAGCACGGGACTCACGTCTGAGCATTCCCGTCCCACTCGGGGTGACAAATGCAAAAACAACAGTTGCTGGACAGAATGCAGAACAATGTCATACATTCACCCCAGTACAGTGATCTGGGCCTAAATCCATCGTTTTTTTGCTCACCATGCCATTCCAATTTGAACCCAGCCATATGCAAATCAGTCTTGACCCTGTGCCTCATGGGAACAGTCCAGCCCGAACTGCCAAGCCAGGTCCTCCCTGGACTGGAATAAGCATCCTAGGACCGGATTCGGGGTTTCACCCCTCTTCAGCCAGGACAGCTTGATTCCAGTGGCATGGAGAGCACGGGACTCACGTCTGAGCATACCCGTCCCACTCGGGGTAACAAATGCAAAAACAAAAGTAGATGGTCAGAATGCAGAACAATGTCATACATTCACCCCAGTACAGAGATCGGGCCTAAATCCATCGTTTTTTTGCTCACCATGTCATTCCAGTTTGAACCCAGCCATATGCAAATCAGTCTTGACCCTGTGCCTCATGGGAACAGTCCAGCCCGCACTGCCAAGCCAGGTCCTCCCTGGACTGGAATAGGCATCCTAGGACCGGTTTCAGGGTTTCACCCCTCTTCAGCCAGAATAGTTTGATTCCAGTGGCATGGAGAGCACGAGACTCACATCTGAGCATACCCATCCCACTCGGGGTGACCAATGAAAAAACAACAGTTGATGGACAGAATGCAGAACAATGTCATATATTCACCCCAGTACAGAGATCTGGGCCTAAATCCATCGTTTTTTGCTCACCATGCCATTCCAGTTTGAACCCAGCCATATGCAAATCAGTCTTGACTCTGAGCCTCATGAGAACAGTCCAGCCCAAACTGACAAGCCAGGTCCTCCCTAGACTGGAATAAGCATCCTAGGACCGGTTTCGGGGTTTCACCCCTCTTCAGCCAGAATAGTTTGATTCCAGTGGCATGGAGAGCACGAGACTCACATCTGAGCATACCCATCCCACTCGGGGTGACCAAAGAAAAAACAACAGTTGATGGACAGAATGCAGAACAATGTCATACATTCACCCCAGTACAGAGATCTGGGCCTAAATCCATCGTTTTTTTGCTCACCATGTCATTCCAGTTTGAACCCAGCCATATGCAAATCAGTCTTGACCCTGTGCCTCATGGGAACAGTCCAGCCCGAACTGCCAAGCCAGGTCCTCCCTGGACTGGAATAAGCATCCTAGGACAAGTTTCAGGGTTTCACCCCTCTTCAGGCAGGATAGCTTGATTCCAGTGGCATGGAGAGCACGGGACTCATGTCTGAGCATACCCATACAACTCGGGGTGAAAAATGCAAAAACAACAGCTGGTGGTTAGAATGTAGAACAATGTCATACATTCACCCCAGTACAGAGATCTGGGCCTAAATCCATCGTTTTTTGCTCACCATGCCATTCCAGTTTGAACCCAGCCATATGCAAATCAGTCTTGACTCTGTGCCTCATGAGAACAGTCCAGCCCAAACTGACAAGCCAGGTCCTCCCTAGACTGGAATAAGCATCCTAGGACCGGTTTCGGGGTTTCACCCCTCTTCAGCCAGAATAGTTTGATTCCAGTGGCATGGAGAGCACGAGACTCACATCTGAGCATACCCATCCCACTCGGGGTGACCAAAGAAAAAACAACAGTTGATGGACAGAATGCAGAACAATGTCATACATTTACCCCAGTACAGAGTTTGGGCCTAAATCCATCGTTTTTTTGCTCACCATGTCATTCCAGTTTGAACCCAGCCATATGCAAATCAGTCTTGACCCTGTGCCTCATGGGAACAGTCCAGCCCGCACTGCCAAGCCAGGTCCTCCCTGGACTGGAATAGGCATCCTAGGACCGGTTTCAGGGTTTCACCCCTCTTCAGCCAGAATAGTTTGATTCCAGTGGCATGGAGAGCACAAGACTCACATCTGAGCATACCCATCCCACTCGGGGTGACCAATGAAAAAACAACAGTTGATGGACAGAATGCAGAACAATGTCATACATTCACCCCAGTACAGAGATCTGGGCCTAAATCCATCGTTTTTTTGCTCACCATGTCATTCCAGTTTGAACCCAGCCATATGCAAATCAGTCTTGACCCTGTGCCTCATGGGAACAGTCCAGCCCGAACTGCCAAGCCAGGTCCTCCCTGGACTGGAATAAGCATCCTAGGACCGGTTTCAGGGTTTCACCCCTCTTCAGGCAGGATAGCTTGATTCCAGTGGCATGGAGAGCACGGGACTCACGTCTGAGCATACCCATCCAACTCGGGGTGAAAAATGCAAAAACAACAGTTGGTGGTTAGAATGTAGAACAATGTCATACATTCACCCCAGTACAGAGATCTGGGCCTAAATCCATCGTTTTTTGCTCACCATGCCAATCCAGTTTGAACCCAGCCATATGCAAATCAGTCTTGACTCTGTGCCTCATGAGAACAGTCCAGCCCAAACTGACAAGCCAGGTCCTCCCTAGACTGGAATAAGCATCCTAGGACCTGTTTCGGGGTTTCACCCCTCTTCAGCCATAATAGTTTGATTCCAGTGGCATGGAGAGCACGAGACTCACATCTGAGCATACCCATCCCACTCGGGGTGACCAAAGAAAAAACAACAGTTGATGGACAGAATGCAGAACAATGTCATACATTCACCCCAGTACAGAGATCTGGGCCTAAATCCATCGTTTTTTTGCTCACCATGTCATTCCAGTTTGAACCCAGCCATATGCAAATCAGTCTTGACCCTGTGCCTCATGGGAACAGTCCAGCCCGAACTGCCAAGCCAGGACCTCCCTGGACTGGAATAAGCATCCTAGGACCAGTTTCAGGGTTTCACCCCTCTTCAGGCAGGATAGCTTGATTCCAGTGGCATGGAGAGCACGGGACTCACGTCTGAGCATACCCATCCAACTCGGGGTGAAAAATGCAAAAACAACAGTTGGTGGTTAGAATGTAGAACAATGTCATACATTCACCACAGTACAGAGATCTGGGCCTAAATCCATCGTTTTTTGCTCACCATGCCATTCCAGTTTGAACCCAGCCATATGCAAATCAGTCTTGACTCTGTGCCTCATGAGAACAGTCCAGCCCAAACTGACAAGCCAGGTCCTCCCTAGACTGGAATAAGCATCCTAGGACCGGTTTCGGGGTTTCACCCCTCTTCAGCCAGGATAGCTTGATTCCAGTGGCATGGAGAGCACGGGACTCACGTCTGAGCATACCCGTCCCACTCGGGGTGAAAAATGCAAAAACAACAGTTGATGGACAGAATGCAGAACAATGTCATACATTCACCCCAGTACAGAGATCTGGGCCTAAATCCATCGTTTTTTTGCTCACCATGCCATTCCCATTTGAACCCAGCCATATGCAAATCAGTCTTGACCCTGTGACTCATAGGAACAGTCCAGCCCGAAATGCCAAGCCAGGTCCTCCCTGGACTGGAATAAGCATCCTAGGACCGGTTTCGGGGTTTCACCCCTCTTCAGCCAGGATTGCTTGATTCCAGTGGCATGGAGAGCACGGGACTCAAGTCTGAGCATACCCGTCCCACTCGGGGTGACAAATGCAAAAACAAAAGTTGATGGTCAGAATGCAGAACAATGTCATACATTCACCCCAGTACAGAGATCTGGGCCTAAATCCATTGTGTTTTTGCTCACCATGCCATTCCAGTTTGAACCCAGCCATATGCAAATCAGTCTTGACCCTGTGACTCATGGGAACAGTCCAGCCCGCACTGCCAAGCCAGGTCCTCCCTGGACTGGAATAAGCATCCTAGGACCGGTTTCGGGGTTTCACCCCTCTTCAGCCAGAATAGTTTGATTCCAGTGGCATGGAGAGCACGGGACTCACGTCTGAGCATACCCGTCCCACTCGGGGTGACACATGCAAAAACAACCGTTGATGGACAGAATGCAGAACAATGTCATACATTCACCCCAGTACAGAGATCTGGGCCTAAATCCATCGTTTTTTTGCTCACCATGTCATTCCAGTTTGAACCCAGCCATATGCAAATCAGTCTTGACCCTGTGCCTCATGGGAACAGTCCAGCCCGAACTGCCAAGCCAGGTCCTCCCTGGACTGGAATAAGCATCCTAGGACCAGTTTTAGGGTTTCACCCTTCTTCAGGCAGGATAGCTTGATTCCAGTGTCATGGAGAGCACGGGACTCACGTCTGAGCATACCCATCCAACTCGGGGTGAAAAATGCAAAAACAACAGTTGGTGGTAAGAATGTAGAACAATGTCATACATTCACCCCAGTACAGAGATCTGGGCCTAAATCCATCGTTTTTTGCTCACCATGCCATTCCAGTTTGAACCCAGCCATATGCAAATCAGTCTTGACTCTGTGCCTCATGAGAACAGTCCAGCCCAAACTGACAAGCCAGGTCCTCCCTAGACTGGAATAAGCATCCTAGGACCGGTTTCGGGGTTTCACCCCTCTTCAGCCAGGATAGCTTGATTCCAGTTGCATGGAGAGCACGGGACTCACGTCTGAGCATACCCGTCCCACTCGGGGTGAAAAATGCAAAAACAACAGTTGATGGACAGAATGCAGAACAATGTCATACATTCACCCCAGTACAGAGATCTGGGCCTAAATCCATCGTTTTTTTGCTCACCATGCCATTCCCATTTGAACCCAGCCATATGCAAATCAGTCTTGACCCTGTGACTCATAGGAACAGTCCAGCCCGAAATGCCAAGCCAGGTCCTCCCTGGACTGGAATAAGCATCCTAGGACCGGTTTCGGGGTTTCACCCCTCTTCAGCCAGGATTGCTTGATTCCAGTGGCATGGAGAGCACGGGACTCAAGTCTGAGCATACCCGTCCCACTCGGGGTGACAAATGCAAAAACAAAAGTTGATGGTCAGAATGCAGAACAATGTCATACATTCACCCCAGTACAGAGATCTGGGCCTAAATCCATCGTGTTTTTGCTCACCATGCCATTCCAGTTTGAACCCAGCCATATGCAAATCAGTCTTGACCCTGTGACTCATGGGAACAGTCCAGCCCGCACTGCCAAGCCAGGTCCTCCCTGGACTGGAATAAGCATCCTAGGACCGGTTTCGGGGTTTCACCCCTCTTCAGCCAGAATAGTTTGATTCCAGTGGCATGGAGAGCACGGGACTCACGTCTGAGCATACCCGTCCCACTCGGGGTGACACATGCAAAAACAACCGTTGATGGACAGAATGCAGAACAATGTCATACATTCACCCCAGTACAGAGATCTGGGCCTAAATCCATCGTTTTTTTGCTCACCATGTCATTCCAGTTTGAACCCAGCTATATGCAAATCAGTCTTGACCCTGTGCCTCATGGGAACAGTCCAGCCCAAACTGCCAAGCCAGGTCCTCCCTGGACTGGAATAAGCATTTTAGGACCGGTTTCGGGGTTTCACCCCTCTTCAGCCAGAATAGTTTGATTCCAGTGGCATGGAGAGCACGGGACTCACGTCTGAGCATACCCGTCCCACTCGGGGTGACAAATGCAAAAACAAAAGTTGATGGACAGAATGCAGAACAATGTCATACATTCACCCCAGTACAGAGATATGGGCCTAAATCCATCGTTTTTTTGCTCACCATGCCATTCCAGTTTGAACCCAGCCATATGCAAATCAGTATTGACCCTGTGCCTCATGGGAACAGTCCAGCCCGCACTGCCAAGCCAGGTCCTCCCTGGACTGGAATAAGCATCCTAGGACCGGTTTAGGGGTTTCACCCCTCTTCAGCTAGAATAGTTGGATTCCAGTGGCATGGAGAGCACGGGACTCACGTCTGAGCATACCCGTCCCACTCGGGGTGACAAATGCAAAAACAACAGTTGATGGACAGAATGCAGAACAATGTCATACATTCACCCCAGTACCGAGATCTGGGCCTAAATCCATTTTTTTTTGCTCACCATGCCTTTCCAGTTTGAACCCAGCCATATGCAAATCAGTCTTGACCCTGTGCCTCATGGGAGCAGTCCAGCCCGAACTGCCAAGCCAGGTCCTCCCTGGACTGGAATAGGCATCCTAGGACCGGTTTCAGGGTTTCACCCCTCTTCAGGCAGGATAGCTTGATTCCAGTGGCATGGAGAGCACGGGACTCACGTCTGAGCATACACATCCAACTCGGGGTGAAAAATGCAAAAACAACAGTTGGTGGTCAGAATGCAGAACAATGTCATACATTCACCCCAGTACAGAGATCTGGGCCTAAATCCATCGTTTTTTGCTCACCATGCCATTCCAGTTTGAACCCAACCATATGCAAATCAGTCTTGACTCTGTGCCTCATGAGAACAGTCCAGCCCAAACTGCCAAGCCAGGTCCTCCCTAGACTGGAATAAGCATCCTAGGACCGGTTTCGGGGTTTCACCCCGCTTCAGCCAGGATAGCTTGATTCCAGTGGCATGGAGAGCACGGGACTCACGTCTGAGCATACCTGTCCCACTCGGGGTGAAAAATGCAAAAACAACAGTTGATGGACAGAATGCAGAACAATGTCATACATTCACCCCAGTGCAGAGATCTGGGCCTAAATCCATTGTTTTTTTGCTCACCATGCCATTCCCATTTGAACCCAGCCATATGCAAATCAGTCTTGACCCTGTGACTCATAGGAACAGTCCAGCCCGAACTGCCAAGCCAGGTCCTCCCTAGACTGGAATAAGCATCCTAGGACCGGTTTCGGGGTTTCACCCCTCTTCAGCCAGGATTGCTTGATTCCAGTGGCATGGAGAGCACAGGACTCACGTCTGAGCATACCCGTCCCACTCGGGGTGACAAATGCAAAAACAAAAGTAGATGGTCAGAATGCAGAACAATGTCATACATTCACCCCAGTACAGAGATCGGGGCCTAAATCCATCGTTTTTTTGCTCACCATGTCATTCCAGTTTGAACCCAGCCATATGCAAATCAGTCTTGACCCTGTGCCTCATGGGAACAGTCCAGCCCGCACTGCCAAGCCAGGTCCTCCCTGGACTGGAATAGGCATCCTAGGACCGGTTTCAGGGTTTCACCCCTCTTCAGCCAGAATAGTTTGATTCCAGTGGCATGGAGAGCACGAGACTCACATCTGAGCATACCCATCCCACTCGGGGTGACCAATGAAAAAACAACAGTTGATGGACAGAATGCAGAACAATGTCATACATTCACCCCAGTACAGAGATCTGGGCCTAAATCCATCGTTTTTTTGCTCACCATGTCATTCCAGTTTGAACCCAGCCATATGCAAATCAGTCTTGACCCTGTGCCTCATGGAAACAGTCCAGCCCGAACTGCCAAGCCAGGTCCTCCCTGGACTGGAATAAGCATCCTAGGATCGGTTTCAGGGTTTCACCCCTCTTCAGGCAGGATAGCTTGATTCCAGTGGCATGGAGAGCACGGGACTCACGTCTGAGCATACCCATCCAACTCGGGGTAAAAAATGCAAAAACAACAGTTGGTGGTTAGAATGTAGAACAATGTCATACATTCACCCCAGTACAGAGATCTGGGCCTAAATCCATCGTTTTTTGCTCACCATGCCATTCCAGTTTGAACCCAGCCATATGCAAATCAGTCTTGACTCTGTGACTCATGAGAACAGTCCAGCCCAAACTGACAAGCCAGGTCCTCCCTAGACTGGAATAAGCATCCTAGGACCGGTTTCGGGGTTTCACCCCTCTTCAGCCAGGATAGCTTGATTCCAGTGGCATGGAGAGCACGGGACTCACGTCTGAGCATACCTGTCCCACTCGGGGTGAAAAATGCAAAAACAACAGTTGGACAGAATTCAGAACAATGTCATACATTCACCCCAGTACAGAGATCTGGGCCTAAATCCATCGTTTTTTTGCTCACCATGCCATTCCCATTTGAACCCAGCCATATGCAAATCAGTCTTGACCCTGTGACTCATAGGAACAGTCCAGCCCGAAATGCCAAGCCAGGTCCTCCCTGGACTGAAATAAGCATCCTAGGACCGGTTTCGGGGTTTCACCCCTCTTCAGCCAGGATTGCTTGATTCCAGTGGCATGGAGAGCACGGGACTCAAGTCTGAGCATACCCGTCCCACTCGGGGTGACAAATGCAAAAACAAAAGTTGATGGTCAGAATGCAGAACAATGTCATACATTCACCCCAGTACAAAGATCTGGGCCTAAATCCATCGTGTTTTTGCTCACCATGCCATTCCAGTTTGAACCCAGCCATATGCAAATCAGTCTTGACCCTGTGACTCATGGGAACAGTCCAGCCCGCACTGCCAAGCCAGGTCCTCCCTGGACTGGAATAAGCATCCTAGGACCGGTTTCGGGGTTTCACCCCTCTTCAGCCAGAATAGTTTGATTCCAGTGGCATGGAGAGCACGGGACTCACGTCTGAGCATACCTGTCCCACTCGGGGTGACACATGCAAAAACAACCGTTGATGGACAGAATGCAGAACAATGTCATACATTCACCCCAGTACAGAGATCTAGGCCTAAATCCATCGTTTTTTCGCTCACCATGTCATTCCAGTTTGAACCCAGCCATATGCAAATCAGTCTTGACCCTGTGCCTCATGGGAACAGTCCAGCCCAAACTGCCAAGCCAGGTCCTCCCTGGACTGGAATAAGCATTTTAGGACCGGTTTCGGGGTTTCACCCCTTTTCAGGCAGGATAGCTTGATTCCAGTGGCATGGAGAGCACGGGACTCACGTCTGAGCATTCCCGTCCCACTCGGGGTGACAAATGCAAAAACAACAGTTGCTGGACAGAATGCAGAACAATGTCATACATTCACCCCAGTACAGTGATCTGGGCCTAAATCCATCGTTTTTATGCTCACCATGCCATTCCAATTTGAACCCAGCCATATGCAAATCAGTCTTGACCCTGTGCCTCATGGGAACAGTCCAGCCCGAACTGCCAAGCCAGGTCCTCCCTGGACTGGAATAAGCATCCTAGGACCGGTTTCGGGGTTTCACCCCTCTTCAGCCAGAATAGTTTGATTCCAGTGGCATGGAGAGCACGGGACTCACGTCTGAGCATACCTGTCCCACTCGGGGTGACACATGCAAAAACAACCGTTGATGGACAGAATGCAGAACAATGTCATACATTCACCCCAGTACAGTGATCTGGGCCTAAATCCATCGTTTTTTTGCTCACCATGCCATTCCAATTTGAACCCAGCCATATGCAAATCAGTCTTGACCCTGTGCCTCATGGGAACAGTCCAGCCCGAACTGCCAAGCCAGGTCCTCCCTGGACTGGAATAAGCATCCTAGGACCGGATTCGGGGTTTCACCCCTCTTCAGCCAGGACAGCTTGATTCCAGTGGCATGGAGAGCACGGGACTCACGTCTGAGCATACCCGTCCCACTCGGGGTAACAAATGCAAAAACAAAAGTAGATGGTCAGAATGCAGAACAATGTCATACATTCACCCCAGTACAGAGATCGGGGCCTAAATCCATCGTTTTTTTGCTCACCATGTCATTCCAGTTTGAACCCAGCCATATGCAAATCAGTCTTGACCCTGTGCCTCATGGGAACAGTCCAGCCCGCACTGCCAAGCCAGGTCCTCCCTGGACTGGAATAGGCATCCTAGGACCGGTTTCAGGGTTTCACCCCTCTTCAGCCAGAATAGTTTGATTCCAGTGGCATGGAGAGCACGAGACTCACATCTGAGCATACCCATCCCACTCGGGGTGACCAATGAAAAAACAACAGTTGATGGACAGAATGCAGAACAATGTCATACATTCACCCCAGTACAGAGATCTGGGCCTAAATCCATCGTTTTTTTGCTCACCATGTCATTCCAGTTTGAACCCAGCCATATGCAAATCAGTCTTGACCCTGTGCCTCATGGGAACAGTCCAGCCCGAACTGCCAAGCCAGGTCCTCCCTGGACTGGAATAAGCATCCTAGGACCGGTTTCAGGGTTTCACCCCTCTTCAGGCAGGATAGCTTGATTCCAGTGGCATGGAGAGCACGGGACTCACGTCTGACCATACCCATCCAACTCGGGGTGAAAAATGCAAAAACAACAGTTGGTGGTTAGAATGTAGAACAATGTCATACATTCACCCCAGTACAGAGATCTGGGCCTAAATCCATCGTTTTTTGCTCACCATGCCATTCCAGTTTGAACCCAGCCATATGCAAATCAGTCTTGACTCTGTGCCTCATGAGAACAGTCCAGCCCAAACTGACAAGCCAGGTCCTCCCTAGACTGGAATAAGCATCCTAGGACCGGTTTCGGGGTTTCACCCCTCTTCAGCCAGAATAGTTTGATTCCAGTGGCATGGAGAGCACGAGACTCACATCTGAGCATACCCATCCCACTTGGGGTGACCAAAGAAAAAACAACAGTTGATGGACAGAATGCAGAACAATGTCATACATTCACCCCAGTACAGAGATCTGGGCCTAAATCCATCGTTTTTTTGCTCACCATGTCATTCCAGTTTGAACCCAGCCATATGCAAATCAGTCTTGACCCTGTGCCTCATGGGAACAGTCCAGCCCGAACTGCCAAGCCAGGTCCTCCCTGGACTGGAATAAGCATCCTAGGACCAGTTTCAGGGTTTCACCCCTCTTCAGGCAGGATAGCTTGATTCCAGTGGCATGGAGAGCACGGGACTCACGTCTGAGCATACCCATCCAACTCGGGGTGAAAAATGCAAAAACAACAGTTGGTGGTTAGAATGTAGAACAATGTCATACATTCACCCCAGTACAGAGATCTGGGCCTAAATCCATCGTTTTTTGCTCACCATGCCATTCCAGTTTGAACCCAGCCATATGCAAATCAGTCTTGACTCTGTGACTCATGAGAACAGTCCAGCCCAAACTGACAAGCCAGGTCCTCCCTAGACTGGAATAAGCATCCTAGGACCGGTTTCGGGGTTTCACCCCTCTTCAGCCAGGATAGCTTGATTCCAGTGGCATGGAGAGCACGGGACTCACGTCTGAGCATACCCGTCCCACTCGGGGTGAAAAATGCAAAAACAACAGTTGATGGACAGAATGCAGAACAATGTCATACATTCACCCCAGTACAGAGATCGGGGCCTAAATCCATCGTTTTTTTGCTCACCATGTCATTCCAGTTTGAACCCAGCCATATGCAAATCAGTCTTGACCCTGTGCCTCATGGGAACAGTCCAGCCCGCACTGCCAAGCCAGGTCCTCCCTGGACTGGAATAGGCATCCTAGGACCGGTTTCAGGGTTTCACCCCTCTTCAGCCAGAATAGTTTGATTCCAGTGGCATGGAGAGCACGAGACTCACATCTGAGCATACCCATCCCACTCGGGGTGACCAATGAAAAAACAACAGTTGATGGACAGAATGCAGAACAATGTCATACATTCACCCCAGTACAGAGATCTGGGCCTAAATCCATCGTTTTTTTGCTCACCATGTCATTCCAGTTTGAACCCAGCCATATGCAAATCAGTCTTGACCCTGTGCCTCATGGGAACAGTCCAGCCCGAACTGCCAAGCCAGGTCCTCCCTGGACTGGAATAAGCATCCTAGGACCGGTTTCAGGGTTTCACCCCTCTTCAGGCAGGATAGCTTGATTCCTGTGGTAAATATTTCGTTACCGGTACTATTTTTATGCGGTAAAGTCTTAGTGAAAATAACTCAGTAAAAATAAGAGGCAGAATCCGTGGTATTAGAGGTTTTAAAAGGCTTTATTCCTATACAAAGGAATACAATTCGAATTGTAGGCATTCTATTCCATCACCACGAAAGTTCAGGAAGGAAGGGCATATATTATTGACAGATAAGCAGTTTTATAGAAAATGCATTACAGTGAAACAGATGCAAGAGGCGTAACAGCTGATAATACAGATAAACTGTGCATACGTAACTAATAGAGGCGTATACATGGGTGTAACTAAAATACGTCATTAAACATGATGTCACAAGTGGGTGGATCCATAAAAGAATCCTGCAATGTCAGCAGAAATATTTGGCAGAGATGCGCGCGCAGCCGCATGACGTGTGATTGACGTGCAACTAGAGGGTGAAGGGGACTTGACATTTAGCTCTACATGTGGAGACAGAAGTCTGGGGTTATGTCAACCTAATCCCAAATCATATCTAATATCCTATGTTTAAAGAACTGTGTTATCCAAAAGGAAAGGTCTCTAGGATAGAATCTATTCTATACTGACTGTTAGTGCGTGTACAAGCGTCTAAGTGTCTACACTAGATGCGAGGGGGTAGGAATATTCCATGGCAACGGAGCTATGAATTACTTGCATGAGGACAGCGAGGCCTGGCCCCTTTGCGCGGTAGCTGGAGGAATGTTTACCTAAACTACTAGACAGGAATGCATCGGATGAGGAGGGAGGAGATAATCTTGAAGGTGAAATACAGTTTTTGGCAGGCGATAGGCTGGATCAGGCACCGTTAGCCGCGCAGGGAGTAGGACAAAGTTCATGGATACAGATGCAGGCTCAGACTGGAGCTTTCAGAAGCAGAAGGCAGAAAAAGGCTTGATGACAGAATTCAGGGCCTACTCGCCTGAATCTGTAAAATGTGGAAAGTGAACCACATAAAGTCGGTGGCCTTTCATACTTAGGAATGGAATATCTGACCCATTCATGGCGGATCTGAAAGAGGACATGTTGACGGTGGACGCACATATATTTGCGTCTTCAAAACTGGAGTAGGAGGGAACATACATGTACTTATAGCATGCACATGGAGCCGTTGGGGTCTACGATAGGGGACATAACTGATCACAAAATTCATATTTCCTCATTCCCTCCTTGTCCCCTACGGACCCTCAAGAGATATCGATCTTCATCAATCCATCGATCTGTTCATATAGCATCATTTGTTCTTCTTTCTTCTTCCGGGATCTTGAACGAAAACTTGGATGTGGGATACACGATGTGGCACACAGACCACAAATCGCTGGCCCACATTGTAGACATAAACAGCAACTGAATAGTATGAGAAAGCCAATACCTAGGAAGGATAGGATTCTCCATCCCCAGGCTGACAACACGCCCCAGAACCAACCGGACCAAGTCCAGGTGCCTGGACTCTGGTGTATCTGGCTTATAATCTTATGAAGGCGGGTTATGGCTTTATATACTGACGGCGAATTTTCTGGTATGAAAATGCAGCAACTTGATCCGATGACCCTACAAGCTCCGCCCCTATCGGCCAGGATGACGTCAAGGACTAGACGATTTTGAAGCACAACAATCCGCATAGCAGACTGCTCTTCTGTTAAATTGCCTAAGGCGGAAATAGTTTCGTTCACTACTGCTTCAAGGGTTCTGGTTAATCTACGTATCAGCTTACTATTAGTGACTGTACCTATATAGGGAAAGAACCCTTTATTGAAATCTGTGTATTTTTCCCATGCTGTTTCAGTGTAATCGACAATTGGGAGATCTCTCTGTTGTCTATTGTGTACTAAATGGGTGTTTCTATGATAATCAGGAGGGGCTAGGAAAACAGGTGGCAGAAGGAATGCTATGTAACAGGTACCATCCCAATCTAAAGGTAGACATATATATGCGGTCTGGCCACATATGAAGTAGGAATGATGGGAAGCTCTAAATGTAGACTTGCCTTGATCACTGAATTTTATTACAGTGGTGCATTTACTATGGCCCATGTGTATGGAACCATTCTTTCTTATACATAATTCCCCTTTTACTGGGAATACTGACATGGCGGACAAGATTGGTGTAGCTTCAGATTCAACGTTCAGGATCATGAGGTTAAGTGTAAAATTACCTAATCCATATACTTCATTTTCTAGATCAGTTCCTGTTCTTTTGGGGAGTCCCTCCTTGTTAGGGTAGCAGACTTTAAGCAAAACTAGGTTCAGGTTTCCCCATACCCAGTTGTCTTGATAAACTGCGGAATTTGAATCCAGGGAATTAATCAAACTAAACCATGCTCCACAGGAGCCATTGTGTGTGAACGGATATGGAAAGAGGGGCAAAACTCCCTTATAGTTTTGATAGGGAGGGAGTCGGCCACATATCCAACAATTTGTGGCATTGCTGGTCTGATGGGAATGATGTAACATACTAATGAATGTGTTGTTGCGCAGCGCAAATCTATATGACAACTCATGCGGAGGTAATTCGCTAAAAGAATGTTCTGCAGTTACATAGTAAGCACGCTTAAGAATAGGGTAATACATATGCAATAGTATGCTAAAAATAATGATCAGAAGACTTAGAAAAAACAAAATTAATAATGTTACTGTGCAGTGACTACGAAGTGATTTACAATACGCATGCTTTTTAAGCTGCATTCGCTGATTTCTTTCTCTATTCCGGTCTAGAGGATACATGTCAGAAACAAATTCAACCGATTCACCTTGGAGAGGACTTAAACAATCAAATTGTCTGACTTGCTAGACCTCAATTTTAGTTTATAAAGTTCTGGTTTTGATTTCTCAACCAAGGGGAGTTTTGAGTCTGTCTGTGAGGGAATACAGGGTTGAGTAATCACACTGGATGGTAGTCCATAAAATTTCTTGATATGACTCGAGTGCAACCACCCTTTGCGACCCTCAATCTTCACGGCAGTCCTTGTAGTCAGTAGAACCAACTAGGATCCAGTTGGGTCTTCCGGTCGAAATTCCTGACCAAAACCAGGTCACCAGGAACTACGTCATGGGGCTTCACCTCAGTATTATCGGGAAAAGCTGCGGTTACCTGTGAACGACAAGATTGTAGTGCAGACATCAAGGAAGCCAGGTAATCTGTCAGCATATTACAGTCAACATCAGTGATTTTGCGAGGTATAGGCGTCCCCCACATATTTGGTGGTCTACCGAAGATCACCTCGTACGGGGATAGCCCAGTTCGAGAATGTGCTACCATTCTCATGTAAAAGAGCGCAACTGGTAAGGCTACTATCCAGTCGACACCTTTTTCCCTACATATTTTGGACAATCTAATTTTCAGAGTTTGATTATGGCGTTCCACAAGACCTGCTGCCTCAGGATGTCGGACACAATGGAATTTCCATTGGTAGCCTAATACAAGGGAAACGTGTTTCATTAGTTCGGATGAGAACGGCTGGCCGTTATCTGAGTAGACAACACGTGGTAAACCGTACCGTGGGAAGAATTCTCGAACTAACTGTTTGGCAGTAGTCGGAGCAGTGTAATCTGAAACCGGGTATGCTTCTGTCCAACGGGAAAGAGCACAGACAACTACGAGAACATATTTGAATCCTCGACATCGTTCCATCTGGATATAATCCATCTGGAGGACTTCAAAAGCATGATCGGGAGTTTGAAATCCACCCTGCTCTACGGGGATGCTTTTACCTGGATTAAACTGACAACATATCATACAGGTACGAACTTTTTGTTTAGCTGCGGCTCGTAAATGTTTGTTGAACCAAATGTGTTGAATGCTGTCTAGCATAGCTTTTTCTCCTAGGTGCGCTGGACTATGTATTGTGTTAATGATGACTTGAACCATAGAGTCGGGAAGAAACCATATAGATTTTTCCTTCGTCATCCATCCTTGATCCGTTTGGATCCCTCCTAATTCAGTTCATTTCTTTATTTCTTCTGGTGTAGCATGTGTCTGTATGTCAATTACATCAAGGGCGGGATCCTTAACGGTCATGCAATGTGTTAGTGTCGGAACTATTGTCTTTGTCATGTCAGTTGTGAGAGTCTGATTCTGAGCAGTCTGTTTAGCTGTTCTGTCAGCTAGGTCATTACCCTGAGAAATGATATCGGTAACCTTTGTATGGGCTTTGCATTTCATAATCGATATTGCAGTAGGTAGATGAATTGCGTCTAATAGGGCTTGAATGAGGGGTCCGTGTTGGATGTGGGCACCGTGAGAAGTTAAATAACCTCTCTCTCGCCACAGTACGCCGAAGTCATGGACGACTCCGAATGCATAACGTGAATCTGTGTATATGTTGACTTTCTTATTTTTGGCTTGAATACAGGCTTGTGTCAGAGCGATGAGCTCTGCTGCTTGAGCTGACAAAGTGTTAATACGATTTGTTTCAATGACTTCAGTGTCTGTTGTGACTGCGTAAGCAGCCACTAACTCTCCTGTACTTGTTCTCATACATGACCCATCTACATACAATGTCAAGTCTGGATCTGACAAAGGGATATCTGTCAAGTCTTGTCTGGGTTTCGTCGTGATAGTAATGACTTCGACACAATCATGTGCCAATGGATCTGTTCCGCCCACTGGTAACAGTGTGGCAGGATTTAACGTATTGCAACGTCTGATTTCTATGTGTGGCTGAAATAATGTCAGTTCGTAACCGGTGAGTCTTGCTATAGTCAAGTGTTGTGTTTGTGTGCGGTTCAAGAGAACCTCTACTGCATGTGGTACTTGTACTGTCAATTGATGTCCTAACACTATGGCATCGCTTTGTCTGATTGCTAAAGCTGTTGCTGCCACCGATTTCAGGCACGCAGGAAGAGCCTGAGCTACTGGATCTAATGTACTAGAGAAATAAGCACATGGTTTGTGTGATCCTGCTTGTTCCTGAGTGAGTACTGACAAGGCAGTACCTTCGCGTTCTGTAACAAAGAGTGTAAACTGTTTACTGTAACATGGTGTTGCTAAAACAGGTGCTTGGCATAAAGCTTTCTTTAAACTTTCAAAGGCGTGTGTATGTTCTTGAGTCCAAGGGAGGACAGTCGATGTGGCTGCCTCCTGTGTTGTCAACTGGATGAGTGGTTTTGCTAGAAATGCATATTGAGGGATCCACTGCGTACAGTATGAAGTGAGGCCTATAAAAGCCCGCACCTCCTTTTGTGTCTTGGGTGGTGGCATGTTAGCGATTAACTGGATGCGGTCGGGTGTAAGCTGCCTTCCCTCCTTGGACAGCGAGTGCCCAAGGTAAACAACTCGCTGGACACAGAATTGCAGCTTAGAAGGGGACACCTTGTGTCCCTTGTTAGCCAAAAATTTTAAAACCGTCAGTGATGCTGTTTCACATTCATGTTCGCTTCGAGCGGTGATCAGCAGATCATCGACATATTGAAGCAAGGCAGTGTTAACTGGCATATGGATACTGTCAAGTTCTCGTTTCAGTGCTTGGCTATAGATGCTGGGGCTTTCTGTAAATCCTTGAGGTGCGCGTGTGAATTTAAAACTTCGTCCATTTAAACTGAATCCGAACAAATATTGACTTTCCGGATCGATTGGGACACTAAAGAAAGCATTCTTGAGATCAATTACAGTGAAGAACGTTGCTTCTGAGTCAATAGCTGTTAGTAATGAAGAGATATCTGGGACCACGGGGTATTGTGGTACAATACATTTATTTAATTCGCGCAGATCAATAACTAATCGATATACTGGTGGTGCTTTTGGATCCGTTCTTTTAAGAATCGGAATTATCGGGGAATTACATACATTGGAGTCGGTTTCGACAACCACTCCTTGTGCAATGAGCTCGTCAATAATTAGCAGTAAAGCCACAACAGCATCGGGTGGTAACTTGTATTGTCGCATTCGTGGTAGTATTACTCCTGTTTTTAGTGTGACACGATATGGTGTAATATTCATGCAACCAACATCAGTGGGGCCTTGTGCCCATAAATGTGTAGGTAAATTCTGCAGTCGGTGGTCCATGTCTCTGGACACGTAGTGACCTTTGAAGTCACGTAGAAATAGTCGTACTCCTTCCGGAGAACAACATATTATAGCTCCTAGAGCTTTCAATGTTTTTATACCTAACAAGTTTTCTGGACATGATTTAGTAAGCAATAAATCTGTAGTACGTGTCAATGGACCAATCGTAAGTGGAAGAGGTTGAGTTACGTCATTAATTATAGGTTTTCCTGAGAATCCAAGGGAAATATTCTGTGAGCCTGAGAAGGGTGCCCCTGGAACTTCACTGCGTCTTATAGTTGTTCTGCTTGCCCCTGTATCAAGTAAAAACTTTCTGTCTTCCCCTAATAGTTCACTATGTACGTAAGGTCCCTCTTGGTCTACAGGAACCTCAATAAGGGGTAAGCCAACTTCCCTCTCTAGGCTATCTCATGAGTATCGCTGATAATCGGGATAATCTGCTTGTGCATACTGATACATCTGTTGTGTTGTCGCTTGTGTGGCAGCAATAGGCTGCACTTGTGGTGGTGCTACGGTCTGTTGTGGAACTGTCTGTTGCGGAGCTAGTTGTTGCGGAGCTAACCTAGGTTGTGCATGCTGAGAGATTTGTTGTTGATTCTGATCCTGTCTAGGTGGACGTGGTCTCTCCTGTGTTCTTCCTGTAGCAATATTATGTTTCAGGACTGGACAATCGTGTATATAATGACCTTGTTGTTTACAATAGTTGCATGTCCCTTTCGTTGGACCTGCGGAATCACCCTTTTGATGACCATCGGCTGGAACTGACTGTGCAACAAGCATTTTCATTTTTGTATCTTTCATACGTCTTTGTTCGTGTTCTTGTTCTTCTCTAATTCTATTGTGGTGATATTGTAACATCTGTAACATCTGTGATGGGGTATTACCTTGCCAGGTACTTTCGAATTTCAATACTCTATTCTTGACTTGCAACAGAGAATTTTCAACTAATTTTGTCACAAACAGATGTGGATATGACTCACTACTTGCTTTTATGCCACTATTTATACCAAAACATTTTTCAAATCGGGAATAGAAATCACTAGTGTCTTCGTCTGGCTTTTGTTTACAGGCTGAGATTGCACCCCAGTCTTCCTTTTTCGTAGTTAATAAACGTGGCAGTACCTGTACTAGTAGTCCTGCTAATGCAGTAGTCTTTTCCCCAAGTCCTGCTCCTGCAGCTCGGGCCCTTTCTTCGTTTTCCAATGCTGTCCAATCTATCTTTTGGTCTCCCACCTCCCATTCCTTTTCTTTGAGTTTCTCATAAACACCGGAGGGTAATAGGACTTTTAATATTTTCATAATGTCGGGGTAGGTATACTCTCCCATGAGTAACATGTCCTTTATTTCACGGTGGAAACCTGCTGGGTCCTTGTCATGGCTGGGTACTACTTTCTTCATTTCTAATAATTCCAATTTAGTTATAGGCGTGTACACAAATACGCGTGTAAAATTATCACCGGCACCTCTAATTGGGTGCACTTCGCGTAACGGGTTCTGTCTATCTATATGATACATTTTTCTTCCCATGATGGGAACTGGAACGTGTTCTGGGCATACGAAATTTAAATATTGGTTTCGGAATTCTAGAATTTCTTTAATCAAATCAGTGCTTGACCCTCTCCATGTGTTCGTTAGTAGTTCTGTCAATATGTCAGGTAAGGGTCCTGGATCGGAGTGTTGGCTTTTATATAATATAAGGAGGTGTTGAATCATGTATATACTAGCTAAACGCTGTTCGTAGGGGTCAAGATTCAGAATCGTGTGTGCAAGTACATCATCATTGTAGTCGCTGGGACTGTCAGCCCATTGTACTGCGGACCTGGCTAATTCTTGTTCGTCCATGGAATCGAGCATATGGTACCCCCTTCGATCTCGGAGTAATTTATCAGCGGCTTGGAATAGATGTTCGGGGGATTTTGTATTTAACATAGGGTTTGGAAAATGCCTATTATATTCTGGACGTATTGGACGTATCGGGTCGTTAAAGTCTCTAGTATTATTATGGGGTCTTCCTCTACCTACATAAGCTATTGTTTCGACTTGTTCTGATTCTTGCTCCTCCTCCTCTTCTGATTCTACTCTGTCTGTTTCTCGTCTTTCTTTATGTATTCGTTCTACTTCCTTGCGGATCTTTCGACTCATGGCGATTATACACGCCTGTCTATCGTGTTTCTCTTCTGATATGTTCTGACCCCATTTGACAAGTCTTTGCATGGTATCGTGATCTGCCCCGGGCCTGTCTTGATTCCTAATTACACAATTTATGAAAAAACGTAGTAGTTGTCTTTGGACATCCACTTTCTGATATTCCATAGCTTCGTTAATACTTTCTGGACCTCGCCCTGTTTGGACAAAGCGATATATTTCGTCTAGGTGTTCACCCATTCCTGGTATTGTCATTAAATATAATGTAGCTCGTCTTATACGTAGTGATGATATGAGCAATTTATCCTGTCTACCTGGTACTGGGTCGTATCTACAATCCACAAGTTGTTCTTTAAACATGTCGGATGTCGCTAATTGGGGTGTACGTTGGAGTGCTAAATCTCTAAGGGTCTGTTTATTTCGCGGCGGGGTGGCAAACATGTCTGTCGTACCTCCTGTAGCACCATCTGAGGCGCTAGGCACGAAAGGATTCGTTGGACGTAGGATAGAGATTGTAGATGCAGGAAAAACTGTAGAAACGGACGGACCTGTGGGAACTTGTGTAGGAGTTTGTAATTGCGGGGGTACAGACGGATGCTCTTGGTGTTGAACACCATCGGCAAGCGGTGAGTGTGGTATGACATTAGCATACTCGGGAGCTGCGTCATCTAAATAGGAGGAAAGAAAAACGTCCTTTGCTGTTTTGGGATGTGCTTTTATCGGGAGCAATGGAGGAGTTAAGTCTTTTGGTATTTCCGGGGTAGCCTTAGGTAACCCTTCGGCCAGAAGAGGATACATACCATTCATAAGAGTGTTTCTTTGTCTATCTATTTGTTCTGATTTTACTCGGGTACCTTCCTCAAGTAATAGATTTTCTCGAGTTTTATTTGAATTCTCTCTACCTTTCTCTTCCTGTCGGTGTGCTTTTTCTGTACGTCTGTATGATTCTTTACGCCATAATTCAATGGCATCTTTCTGTGACTGTCTGGCTTTCTTTTTCCATAATTCTTCTTCTACTCTCATGATGCAATCTGCATCCCAGGTCCCTGCTGCGGGCCATCTCTGACTCTCTGGTAATTCTTTGGTGTAGTCCACCCATAAATCAAGAAATAATACGGCATCTAGACCATGCTTATGATACATAAAGTATCCTGGAGTGTCCCTAGGTGGAATGGGAACGGCTTCTTCGAGTACACCTTTTCTAGTTTTGATCTGTCTTAGTTTCGAAAAGAGCGGCATTTTTAGATCTTGTTTCTAGAACACACTTTATACGATGAACACAATAATGAACAGTCATTCACACCACAATGTATAGAACGTATTAAAACATTTAACATTTAACAGTTTTACGAACAATGATAACTAATAGAAAACTAGTTACTGACATAATACTGACACTAGATAATACTTATTTATATGCAAGACATACTATATATACTGCTAAACAGTACAGATACACTGCTGAAACAGTGCAGACCGGATTTGTGTACCCAAACCCGTCTTGACCGGCACAGACTATGTGCACGTTAAGTGCCTCCCCGGTAATGGTACTCACCGGGTAGCTCGGAACGGAAGGCCTCGGAACGGAACTGAAACTGGACCGGACTGGACTCGACTCGACTGGACTCGGAACTTCGGAACCTGGTGGGCCTCTGTATACCTCGGATCTTGCTCTCTCAGCTAGGCTCTGGTCGGGATACTTCGCACTTCTCACCGCCTCGTCTGGGTGTTGATCGCAGCCTCAGTCGCTCCCGCTTGGCCGGAGGGAGATACAGGAAATCCTGCAGGTACGCGTTTTTGTCCGTTCAGCTGTGGCAGGAGACCGGGCCTGCAACGCACCGCCGGCGCGTGAGATGAGAAAGTGTCCCTATTCGGGCGCCAATTTATGTGGTAAATATTTCGTTACCGGTACTATTTTTATGCGGTAAAGTCTTAGTGAGAATAACTCAGTAAAAATAAGAGGCAGAATCCGTGGTATTAGAGGTTTTAAAAGGCTTCATTCCTATACAAAGGAATACAATTCGAATTGTAGGCATTCTATTCCATCACCACGAAAGTTCAGGAAGGAAGGGCATATATTATTGACAGATAAGCAGTTTTATAGAAAATGCATTACAGTGAAACAGATGCAAGAGGCGTAACAGCTGATAATACAGATAAACTGTGCATACGTAACTAATAGAGGCGTATACATGGGTGTAACTAAAATACGTCATTAAACATGATGTCACAAGTGGGTGGATCCATAAAAGAATCCTGCAATGTCAGCAGAAATATTTGGCAGAGATGCGCGCGCAGCCGCATGACGTGTGATTGACGTGCAACTAGAGGGTGAAGGGGACTTGACATTTAGCTCTACATGTGGAGACAGAAGTCTGGGGTTATGTCAACCTAATCCCAAATCATATCTAATATCCTATGTTTAAAGAACTGTGTTATCCAAAAGGAAAGGTCTCTAGGATAGAATCTATTCTATACTGACTGTTAGTGCGTGTACAAGCGTCTAAGTGTCTACACTAGATGCGAGGGGGTAGGAATATTCCATGGCAACGGAGCTATGAATTACTTGCATGAGGACAGCGAGGCCTGGCCCCTTTGCACGGTAGCTGGAGGAATGTTTACCTAAACTACTAGACAGGAATGCATCGGATGAGGAGGGAGGAGATAATCTTGAAGGTGAAATACAGTTTTTGGCAGGCGATAGGCTGGATCAGGCACCGTTAGCCGCGCAGGGAGTAGGACAAAGTTCATGGATACAGATGCAGGCTCAGACTGGAGCTTTCAGAAGCAGAAGGCAGAAAAAGGCTTGATGACAGAATTCAGGGCCTACTCGCCTGAATCTGTAAAATGTGGAAAGTGAACCACATAAAGTCGGTGGCCTTTCATACTTAGGAATGGAATATCTGACCCATTCATGGCGGATCTGAAAGAGGACATGTTGACGGTGGACGCACATATATTTGCGTCTTCAAAACTAGAGTAGGAGGGAACATACATGTACTTATAGCATGCACATGGAGCCGTTGGGGTCTACGATAGGGGACATAACTGATCACAAAATTCATATTTCCTCATTCCAGTGGCATGGAGAGCACGGGACTCACGTCTGACCATACCCATCCAACTCGGGGTGAAAAATGCAAAAACAACAGTTGGTGGTTAGAATGTAGAACAATGTCATACATTCACCCCAGTACAGAGATCTGGGCCTAAATCCATCGTTTTTTGCTCACCATGCCATTCCAGTTTGAACCCAGCCATATGCAAATCAGTCTTGACTCTGTGCCTCATGAGAACAGTCCAGCCCAAACTGACAAGCCAGGTCCTCCCTAGACTGGAATAAGCATCCTAGGACCGGTTTCGGGGTTTCACCCCTCTTCAGCCAGAATAGTTTGATTCCAGTGGCATGGAGAGCACGAGACTCACATCTGAGCATACCCATCCCACTCGGGGTGACCAAAGAAAAAACAACAGTTGATGGACAGAATGCAGAACAATGTCATACATTCACCCCAGTACAGAGATCTGGGCCTAAATCCATCGTTTTTTTGCTCACCATGTCATTCCAGTTTGAACCCAGCCATATGCAAATCAGTCTTGACCCTGTGCCTCATGGGAACAGTCCAGCCCGAACTGCCAAGCCAGGTCCTCCCTGGACTGGAATAAGCATCCTAGGACCAGTTTCAGGGTTTCACCCCTCTTCAGGCAGGATAGCTTGATTCCAGTGGCATGGAGAGCACGGGACTCACGTCTGAGCATACCCATCCAACTCGGAGTGAAAAATGCAAAAACAACAGTTGGTGGTTAGAATGTAGAACAATGTCATACATTCACCCCAGTTCAGAGATCTGGGCCTAAATCCATCGTTTTTTGCTCACCATGCCATTCCAGTTTGAACCCAGCCATATGCAAATCAGTCTTGACTCTGTGCCTCATGAGAACAGTCCAGCCCAAACTGACAAGCCAGGTCCTCCCTAGACTGGAATAAGCATCCTAGGACCGGTTTCGGGGTTTCACCCCTCTTCAGCCAGGATAGCTTGATTCCAGTGGCATGGAGAGCACGGGACTCACGTCTGAGCATACCCGTCCCACTCGGGGTGAAAAATGCAAAAACAACAGTTGATGGACAGAATGCAGAACAATGTCATACATTCACCCCAGTACAGAGATCTGGGCCTAAATCCATCGTTTTTTTGCTCACCATGCCATTCCCATTTGAACCCAGCCATATGCAAATCAGTCTTGACCCTGTGACTCATAGGAACAGTCCAGCCCGAAATGCCAAGCCAGGTCCTCCCTGGACTGGAATAAGCATCCTAGGACCGGTTTCGGGGTTTCACCCCTCTTCAGCCAGGATTGCTTGATTCCAGTGGCATGGAGAGCACGGGACTCAAGTCTGAGCATACCCGTCCCACTCAGGGTGACAAATGCAAAAACAAAAGTTGATGGTCAGAATGCAGAACAATGTCATACATTCACCCCAGTACAGAGATCTGGGCCTAAATCCATCGTGTTTTTGCTCACCATGCCATTCCAGTTTGAACCCAGCCATATGCAAATCAGTCTTGACCCTGTGACTCATGGGAACAGTCCAGCCCGCACTGCCAAGCCAGGTCCTCCCTGGACTGGAATAAGCATCCTAGGACCGGTTTCGGGGTTTCACCCCTCTTCAGCCAGAATAGTTTGATTCCAGTGGCATGGAGAGCACTGGACTCACGTCTGAGCATACCCGTCCCACTCGGGGTGACACATGCAAAAACAACCGTTGATGGACAGAATGCAGAACAATGTCATACATTCACCCCAGTACAGAGATCTGGGCCTAAATCCATCGTTTTTTGCTCACCATGCCATTCCAGTTTGAACCCAGCCATATGCAAATCAGTCTTGACTCTGTGCCTCATGAGAACAGTCCAGCCCAAACTGACAAGCCAGGTCCTCCCTAGACTGGAATAAGCATCCTAGGACCGGTTTCGGGGTTTCACCCCTCTTCAGCCAGGATAGCTTGATTCCAGTGGCATGGAGAGCACGGGACTCACGTCTGAGCATACCCGTCCCACTCGGGGTGAAAAATGCAAAAACAACAGTTGATGGACAGAATGCAGAACAATGTCATACATTCACCCCAGTACAGAGATCTGGGCCTAAATCCATCGTTTTTTTGCTCACCATGCCATTCCCATTTGAACCCAGCCATATGCAAATCAGTCTTGACCCTGTGACTCATGGGAACAGTCCAGCCCGCACTGCCAAGCCAGGTCCTCCCTGGACTGGAATAAGCATCCTAGGACCGGTTTCGGCGTTTCACCCCTCTTCAGCCAGAATAGTTTGATTCCAGTGGCATGGAGAGCCTGGGACTCACGTCTGAGCATACCCGTCCCACTCGGGGTGACACATGCAAAAACAACCGTTGATGGACAGAATGCAGAACAATGTCATACATTCACCCCAGTACAGAGATCTGGGCCTAAATCCATCGTTTTTTTGCTCACCATGTCATTCCAGTTTGAACCCAGCTATATGGAAATCAGTCTTGACCCTGTGCCTCATGGGAACAGTCCAGCCCAAACTGCCAAGCCAGGTCCTCCCTGGACTGGAATAAGCATTTTAGGACCGGTTTCGGGGTTTCACCCCTCTTCAGCCAGAATAGTTTGATTCCAGTGGCATGGAGAGCACGGGACTCACGTCTGAGCATACCCGTCCCACACGGGGTGACAAATGCAAAAACAAAAGTTGATGGACAGAATGCAGAACAATGTCATACATTCACTCCAGTACAGAGATATGGGCCTAAATCCATCGTTTTTTTGCTCACCATGCCATTCCAGTTTGAACCCAGCCATATGCAAATCAGTATTGACCCTGTGCCTCATGGGAGCAGTCCAGCCCGAACTGCCAAGCCAGGTCCTCCCTGGACTGGAATAGGCATCCTAGGACCGGTTTCAGGGTTTCACCCCTCTTCAGGCAGGATAGCTTGATTCCAGTTGCATGGAGAGCACGGGACTCACGTCTGAGCATACCCATCCAACTCGGGGTGAAAAATGCAAAAACAACAGTTGGTGGTCAGAATGCAGAACAATGTCATACATTCACCCCAGTACAGAGATCGGGGCCTAAATCCATCGTTTTTTTGCTCACCATGTCATTCCAGTTTGAACCCAGCCATATGCAAATCAGTCTTGACCCTGTGCCTCATGGGAACAGTCCAGCCCGCACTGCCAAGCCAGGTCCTCCCTGGACTGGAATAGGCATCCTAGGACCAGTTTCAGGGTTTCACCCCTCTTCAGCCAGAATAGTTTGATTCCAGTGGCATGGAGAGCACGAGACTCACATCTGAGCATACCCATCCCACTCGGGGTGACCAATGAAAAAACAACAGTTGATGGACAGAATGCAGAACAATGTCATACATTCACCCCAGTACAGAGATCTGGGCCTAAATCCATCGTTTTTTTGCTCACCATGTCATTCCAGTTTGAACCCAGCCATATGCAAATCAGTCTTGACCCTGTGCCTCATGGAAACAGTCCAGCCCGAACTGCCAAGCCAGGTCCTCCCTGGACTGGAATAAGCATCCTAGGACCGGTTTCAGGGTTTCACCCCTCTTCAGGCAGGATAGCTTGATTCCAGTGGCATGGAGAGCACGGGACTCACGTCTGAGCATACCCATCCAACTCGGGGTGAAAAATGCAAAAACAACAGTTGGTGGTTAGAATGTAGAACAATGTCATACATTCACCCCAGTACAGAGATCTGGGCCTAAATCCATCGTTTTTTGCTCACCATGCCATTCCAGTTTGAACCCAGCCATATGCAAATCAGTCTTGACTCTGTGCCTCATGAGAACAGTCCAGCCCAAACTGACAAGCCAGGTCCTCCCTAGACTGGAATAAGCATCCTAGGACCGGTTTCGGGGTTTCACCCCTCTTCAGCCAGGATAGCTTGATTCCAGTGGCATGGAGAGCACGGGACTCACGTCTGAGCATACCCGTCCCACTCGGGGTGAAAAATGCAAAAACAACAGTTGGACAGAATTCAGAACAATGTCATACATTCACCCCAGTACAGAGATCTGGGCCTAAATCCATCGTTTTTTTGCTCACCATGCCATTCCCATTTGAACCCAGCCATATGCAAATCAGTCTTGACCCTGTGACTCATAGGAACAGTCCAGCCCGAAATGCCAAGCCAGGTCCTCCCTGGACTGGAATAAGCATCCTAGGACCGGTTTCGGGGTTTCACCCCTCTTCAGCCAGGATTGCTTGATTCCAGTGGCATGGAGAGCACGGGACTCAAGTCTGAGCATACCCGTCCCACTCGGGGTGACAAATGCAAAAACAAAAGTTGATGGTCAGAATGCAGAACAATGTCATACATTCACCCCAGTACAGAGATCTGGGCCTAAATCCATCGTGTTTTTGCTCACCATGCCATTCCAGTTTGAACCCAGCCATATGCAAATCAGTCTTGACCCTGTGACTCATGGGAACAGTCCAGCCCGCACTGCCAAGCCAGGTCCTCCCTGGACTGGAATAAGCATCCTAGGACCGGTTTCGGGGTTTCACCCCTCTTCAGCCAGAATAGTTTGCTTCCAGTGGCATGGAGAGCACGGGACTCACGTCTAAGCATACCTGTCCCACTCGGGGTGACACATGCAAAAACAACCGTTGATGGACAGAATGCAGAACAATGTCATACATTCACCCCAGTACAGAGATCTGGGCCTAAATCCCTCGTTTTTTTGCTCACCATGTCATTCCAGTTTGAACCCAGCCATATGCAAATCAGTCTTGACCCTGTGCCTCATGGGAACAGTCCAGCCCAAACTGCCAAGCCAGGTCCTCCCTGGACTGGAATAAGCATTTTAGGACCGGTTTCGGGGTTTCACCCCTTTTCAGGCAGGATAGCTTGATTCCAGTGGCATGGAAAGCACGAGACTCACATCTGAGCATACCCATCCCACTTTGGGTGAAAAATGCAAAAACAACAGTTGATGGTCAGAATGCATAACAATGTCATACATTTACCCCAGTACAGAGATCTGGGCCTCAATCCATCGTTTTTTGCTCACCATGCCATTCCAGTTTGAACCCAGTCATATGCAAATCAGTCTTGACCCTGTGCCTCATGAGAACAGTCCAGCCCGAACTGCCAAGCCAGGTCCTCCCTGGACTGGAATAAGCATCCTAGGACCGGATTCGGAGTTTCTCCCCTCTTCAGCCAGGACAGCTTGATTCCAGTGGCATGGAGAGCACGGGACTTACGTCTGAGCATACCCGTCCCACTCGGGGTGACAAATGCAAAAACAAAAGTAGATGGTCAGAATGCAGAACAATGTCATACATTCACCCCAGTACAGAGATCTGGGCCTAAATCCATCGTTTTTTTGCTCACCATGCCATTCCAGTTTGAACCCAGCCATATGCAAATCAGTCTTGACCCTGTCACTCATGGGAACAGTCCAGCCCGCACTGCCAAACCAGGTCCTCCCTGGACTGGAATAAGCATCCTAGGACCGGTTTCGGGGTTTCACCCCTCTTCAGCCAGAATAGTTTGATTCCAGTGGCATGGAGAGCACGGGACTTACGTCTGAGCATACCCGTCCCACTCGGGGTGACAAATGCAAAAACAAAAGTAGATGGTCAGAATGCAGAACAATGTCATACATTCACCCCAGTACAGAGATCTGGGCCTAAATCCATCGTTTTTTTGCTCACCATGTCATTCCAGTTTGAACCCAGCCATATGCAAATCAGTCTTGACCCTGTGCCTCATGGGAACAGTCCAGCCCAAACTGCCAAGCCAGGTCCTCCCTGGACTGGAATAAGCATTTTAGGACCGGTTTCGGGGTTTCACCCCTCTTCAGCCAGAATAGTGTGATTCCAGTGGCATGGAGAGCAGGGGACTCACGTCTGAGCATACCCGTCCCACTCGGGGTGACAAATGCAAAAACAAAAGTTGATGGACAGAATGCAGAACAATGTCATACATTCACCCCAGTACAGAGATATGGGCCTAAATCCATCGTTTTTTTGCTCACCATGCCATTCCAGTTTGAACCCAGCCATATGCAAATCAGTATTGACCCTGTGCCTCATGGGAACAGTCCAGCCCGCACTGCCAAGCCAGGTCCTCCCTGGACTGGAATAAGCATCCTAGGACCGGTTTAGGGGTTTCACCCCTCTTCAGCTAGAATAGTTGGATTCCAGTGGCATGGAGAGCACGGGACTCACGTCTGAGCATACCCGTCCCACTCGGGGTGACAAATGCAAAAACAACAGTTGATGGACAGAATGCAGAACAATGTCATACATTCACCCCAGTACAGCGATCTGGGCCTAAATCCATTTGTTTTTTGCTCACCATGCCTTTCCAGTTTGAACCAAGCCATATGCAAATCAGTCTTGACCCTGTGCCTCATGGGAGCAGTCCAGCCCGAACTGCCAAGCCAGGTCCTCCCTGGACTGGAATAGGCATCCTAGGACCGGTTTCAGGGTTTCACCCCTCTTCAGGCAGGATAGCTTGATTCCAGTGGCATGGAGAGCACGGGACTCACGTCTGAGCATACCCATCCAACTCGGGGTGAAAAATGCAAAAACAACAGTTGGTGGTCAGAATGCAGAACAATGTCATACATTCACCCCAGTACAGAGATCTGGGCCTAAATCCATCGTTTTTTGCTCACCATGCCATTCCAGTTTGAACCCAACCATATGCAAATCAGTCTTGACCCTGTGACTCATAGGAACAGTCCAGCCCGAACTGCCAAGCCAGGTCCTCCCTGGACTGGAATAAGCATCCTAGGACCGGTTTCGGGGTTTCACCCCTCTTCAGCCAGGATTGCTTGATTCCAGTGGCATGGAGAGCACGGGACTCACGTCTGAGCATTCCCGTCCCACTCGGGGTGACAAATGCAAAAACAACAGTTGATGGACAGAATGCAGAACAATGTCATACATTCACCCCAGTACAGAGATCTGGGCCTAAATCCATCGTTTTTTTGCTCACCATGCCATTCCAATTTGAACCCAGCCATATGCAAATCAGTCTTGACCCTGTGCCTCAGGGAAACAGTCCAGCCCGAACTGCCAAGCCAGGTCCTCCCTGGACTGGAATAAGCATCCTAGGACCGGATTCGGGGTGTCACCCCTCTTCAGCCAGGACAGCTTGATTCCAGTGGCATGGAGAGCACGGGACTCACGTCTGAGCATACCCGTCCCACTCGGGGTGACAAATGCAAACACAAAAGTAGATGGTCAGAATGCAGAACAATGTCATACATTCACCCCAGTACAGAGATCTGGGCCTAAATCCATCGTTTTTTTGCTCACCATGTCATTCCAGTTTGAACCCAGCCATATGCAAATCAGTCTTGACCCTGTGCCTCATGGAAACAGTCCAGCCCGAACTGCCAAGCCAGGTCCTCCCTGGACTGGAATAAGCATCCTAGGACCGGTTTCAGGGTTTCACCCCTCTTCAGGCAGGATAGCTTGATTCCAGTGGCATGGAGAGCACGGGACTCACGTCTGAGCATACCCATCCAACTCGGGGTGAAAAATGCAAAAACAACAGTTGGTGGTTAGAATGTAGAACAATGTCATACATTCACCCCAGTCCAGAGATCTGGGCCTAAATCCATCGTTTTTTGCTCACCATGCCATTCCAGTTTGAACCCAGCCATATGCAAATCAGTCTTGACTCTGTGCCTCATGAGAACAGTCCAGCCCAAACTGACAAGCCAGGTCCTCCCTAGACTGGAATAAGCATCCTAGGACCGGTTTCGGGGTTTCACCCCTCTTCAGCTAGAATAGTTGGATTCCAGTGGCATGGAGAGCACGGGACTCACGTCTGAGCATACCCGTCCCACTCGGGGTGACAAATGCAAAAACAACAGTTGATGGACAGAATGCAGAACAATGTCATACATTCACCCCAGTACAGCGATCTGGGCCTAAATCCATTTGTTTTTTGCTCACCATGCCTTTCCAGTTTGAACCAAGCCATATGCAAATCAGTCTTGACCCTGTGCCTCATGGGAGCAGTCCAGCCCGAACTGCCAAGCCAGGTCCTCCCTGGACTGGAATAGGCATCCTAGGACCGGTTTCAGGGTTTCACCCCTCTTCAGGCAGGATAGCTTGATTCCAGTGGCATGGAGAGCACGGGACTCACGTCTGAGCATACCCATCCAACTCGGGGTGAAAAATGCAAAAACAACAGTTGGTGGTCAGAATGCAGAACAATGTCATACATTCACCCCAGTACAGAGATCTGGGCCTAAATCCATCGTTTTTTGCTCACCATGCCATTCCAGTTTGAACCCAACCATATGCAAATCAGTCTTGACCCTGTGACTCATAGGAACAGTCCAGCCCGAACTGCCAAGCCAGGTCCTCCCTGGACTGGAATAAGCATCCTAGGACCGGTTTCGGGGTTTCACCCCTCTTCAGCCAGGATTGCTTGATTCCAGTGGCATGGAGAGCACGGGACTCACGTCTGAGCATTCCCGTCCCACTCGGGGTGACAAATGCAAAAACAACAGTTGATGGACAGAATGCAGAACAATGTCATACATTCACCCCAGTACAGAGATCTGGGCCTAAATCCATCGTTTTTTTGCTCACCATGCGATTCCAATTTGAACCCAGCCATATGCAAATCAGTCATGACCCTGTGCCTCATGGAAACAGTCCAGCCCGAACTGCCAAGCCAGGTCCTCCCTGGACTGGAATAAGCATCCTAGGACCGGATTCGGGGTGTCACCCCTCTTCAGCCAGGACAGCTTGATTCCAGTGGCATGGAGAGCACGGGACTCACGTCTGAGCATACCCGTCCCACTCGGGGTGACAAATGCAAAAACAAAAGTAGATGGTCAGAATGCAGAACAATGTCATACATTCACCCCAGTACAGAGATCTGGGCCTAAATCCATCGTTTTTTTGCTCACCATGTCATTCCAGTTTGAACCCAGCCATATGCAAATCAGTCTTGACCCTGTGCCTCATGGAAACAGTCCAGCCCGAACTGCCAAGCCAGGTCCTCCCTGGACTGGAATAAGCATCCTAGGACCGGTTTCAGGGTTTCACCCCTCTTCAGGCAGGATAGCTTGATTCCAGTGGCATGGAGAGCACGGGACTCACGTCTGAGCATACCATCCAACTCGGGGTGAAAAATGCAAAAACAACAGTTGGTGGTTAGAATGTAGAACAATGTCATACATTCACCCCAGTCCAGAGATCTGGGCCTAAATCCATCGTTTTTTGCTCACCATGCCATTCCAGTTTGAACCCAGCCATATGCAAATCAGTCTTGACTCTGTGCCTCATGAGAACAGTCCAGCCCAAACTGACAAGCCAGGTCCTCCCTAGACTGGAATAAGCATCCTAGGACCGGTTTCGGGGTTTCACCCCTCTTCAGCCAGGATAGCTTGATTCCAGTGGCATGGAGAGCACGGGACTCACGTCTGAGCATACCCGTCCCACTCGGTGTGAAAAATGCAAAAACAACAGTTGGACAGAATTCAGAACAATGTCATACATTCACCCCAGTACAGAGATCTGGGCCTAAATCCATCGTTTTTTTGCTCACCATGCCATTCCCATTTGAACCCAGCCATATGCAAATCAATCTTGACCCTGTGACTCATAGGAACAGTCCAGCCCGAAATGCCAAGCCAGGTCCTCCCTGGACTGGAATAAGCATCCTAGGACCGGTTTCGGGGTTTCACCCCTCTTCAGCCAGGATTGCTTGATTCCAGTGGCATGGAGAGCACGGGACTCAAGTCTGAGCATACCCGTCCTACTCGGGGTGACAAATGCAAAAACAAAAGTTGATGGTCAGAATGCAGAACAATGTCATACATTCACCCCAGTACAGAGATCTGGGCCTAAATCCATCGTGTTTTTGCTCACCATGCCATTCCAGTTTGAACCCAGCCATATGCAAATCAGTCTTGACCCTGTGACTCATGGGAACAGTCCAGCCCGCACTGCCAAGCCAGGTCCTCCCTGGACGGGAATAAGCATCCTAGGACCGGTTTCGGGGTTTCACCCCTCTTCAGCCAGAATAGTTTGCTTCCAGTGGCATGGAGAGCACGGGACTCACGTCTAAGCATACCTGTCCCACTCGGGGTGACACATGCAAAAACAACCGTTGATGGACAGAATGCACAACAATGTCATACATTCACCCCAGTACAGAGATCTGGGCCTAAATCCATCGTTTTTTTGCTCACCATGTCATTCCAGTTTGAACCCAGCCATATGCAAATCAGTCTTGACCCTGTGCCTCATGGGAACAGTCCAGCCCAAACTGCCAAGCCAGGTCCTCCCTGGACTGGAATAAGCATTTTAGGACCGGTTTCGGGGTTTCACCCCTTTTCAGGCAGGATAGCTTGATTCCAGTGGCATGGAAAGCACGAGACTCACGTCTGAGCATACCCATCCCACTTTGGGTGAAAAATGCAAAAACAACAGTTGATGGTCAGAATGCATAACAGTGTCATACATTTACCCCAGTACAGAGATCTGGGCCTCAATCCATCGTTTTTTGCTCACCATGCCATTCCAGTTTGAACCCAGTCATATGCAAATCAGTCTTGACCCTGTGCCTCATGGGAACAGTCCAGCCCGAACTGCCAAGCCAGGTCCTCCCTGGACTGGAATAAGCATCCTAGGACCGGATTCGGAGTTTCTCCCCTCTTCAGCCAGGCCAGCTTGATTCCAGTGGCATGGAGAGCACGGGACTTACGTCTGAGCATACCCGTCCCACTCGGGGTGACAAATGCAAAAACAAAAGTAGATGGTCAGAATGCAGAACAATGTCATACATTCACCCCAGTACAGAGATCTGGGCCTAAATCCATCGTTTTTTTGCTCACCATGCCATTCCAGTTTGAACCCAGCCATATGCAAATCAGTCTTGACCCTGTCACTCATGGGAACAGTCCAGCCCAAACTGCCAAGCCAGGTCCTCCCTGGACTGGAATAAGCATTTTAGGACCGGTTTCGGGGTTTCACCCCTCTTCAGCCAGAATAGTGTGATTCCAGTGGCATGGAGAGCAGGGGACTCACGTCTGAGCATACCCGTCCCACTCGGGGTGACAAATGCAAAAACAAAAGTTGATGGACAGAATGCAGAACAATGTCATACATTCACCCCAGTACAGAGATATGGGCCTAAATCCATCGTTTTTTTGCTCACCATGCCATTCCAGTTTGAACCCAGCCATATGCAAATCAGTATTGACCCTGTGCCTCATGGGAACAGTCCAGCCCGCACTGCCAAGCCAGGTCCTCCCTGGACTGGAATAAGCATCCTAGGACCGGTTTAGGGGTTTCACCCCTCTTCAGCTAGAATAGTTGGATTCCAGTGGCATGGAGAGCACGGGACTCACGTCTGAGCATACCCGTCCCACTCGGGGTGACAAATGCAAAAACAACAGTTGATGGACAGAATGCAGAACAATGTCATACATTCACCCCAGTACAGCGATCTGGGCCTAAATCCATTTGTATTTTGCTCACCATGCCTTTCCAGTTTGAACCAAGCCATATGCAAATCAGTCTTGACCCTGTGCCTCATGGGAGTAGTCCAGCCCGAACTGCCAAGCCAGGTCCTCCCTGGACTGGAATAGGCATCCTAGGACCGGTTTCAGGGTTTCACCCCTCTTCAGGCAGGATAGCTTGATTCCAGTGGCATGGAGAGCACGGGACTCACGTCTGAGCATACCCATCCAACTCGGGGTGAAAAATGCAAAAACAACAGTTGGTGGTCAGAATGCAGAACAATGTCATACATTCACCCCAGTACAGAGATCTGGGCCTAAATCCATCGTTTTTTGCTCACCATGCCATTCCAGTTAAAACCCAACCATATGCAAATCAGTCTTGACCCTGTGACTCATAGGAACAGTCCAGCCCGAACTGCCAAGCCAGGTCCTCCCTGGACTGGAATAAGCATCCTAGGACCGGTTTCGGGGTTTCACCCCTCTTCAGCCAGGATTGCTTGATTCCAGTGGCATGGAGAGCACGGGACTCACGTCTGAGCATTCCCGTCCCACTCGGGGTGACAAATGCAAAAACAACAGTTGATGGACAGAATGCAGAACAATGTCATACATTCACCCCAGTACAGAGATCTGGGCCTAAATCCATCGTTTTTTTGCTCACCATGCCATTCCAATTTGAACCCAGCCATATGCAAATCAGTCTTGACCCTGTGCCTCATGGAAACAGTCCAGCCCGAACTGCCAAGCCAGGTCCTCCCTGGACTGGAATAAGCATCCTAGGACCGTATTCGGGGTGTCACCCCTCTTCAGCCAGGACAGCTTGATTCCAGTGGCATGGAGAGCACGGGACTCACGTCTGAGCATACCCGTCCCACTCGGGGTGACAAATGCAAAAACAAAAGTAGATGGTCAGAATGCAGAACAATGTCATACATTCACCCCAGTACAGAGATCGGGGCCTAAATCCATCGTTTTTTTGCTCACCATGTCATTCCAGTTTGAACCCAGCCATATGCAAATCAGTCTTGACCCTGTGCCTCATGGGAACAGTCCAGCCCGCACTGCCAAGCCAGGTCCTCCCTGGACTGGAATAGGCATCCTAGGACCAGTTTCAGGGTTTCACCCCTCTTCATCCAGAATAGTTTGATTCAAGTGGCATGGAGAGCACGAGACTCACATCTGAGCATACCCATCCCACTCGGGGTGACCAATGAAAAAACAACAGTTGATGGACAGAATGCAGAACAATGTCATACATTCACCCCAGTACAGAGATCTGGGCCTAAATCCATAGTTTTTTTGCTCACCATGTCATTCCAGTTTGAACCCAGCCATATGCAAATCAGTCTTGATCCTGTGCCTCATGGGAACAGTCCAGCCCGAACTGACAAGCCAGGTCCTCCCTGGACTGGAATAAGCATCCTAGGACCGGTTTCAGGGTTTCACCCCTCTTCAGGCAGGATAGCTTGATTCCAGTGGCATGGAGAGCACGGGACTCACGTCTGAGCATACCCATCCAACTCGGGGTGAAAAATGCAAAAACAACAGTTGGTGGTCAGAATGTAGAACAATGTCATACATTCACCCCAGTACAGAGATCTGGGCCTAAATCCATCGTTTTTTGCTCACCATGCCATTCCAGTTTGAACCCAGCCATACGCAAATCAGTCTTGACTCTGTGCCTCATGAGAACAGTCCAGCCCAAACTGCCAAGCCAGGTCCTCCCTAGACTGGAATAAGCATCCTAGGACCGGTTTCGGGGTTTCACCCCTCTTCAGCCAGGATAGCTTGATTCCAGTGGCATGGAGAGCACGGGACTCACGTCTGAGCATACCCGTCCCACTCGGGGTGAAAAATGCAAAAACAACAGTTGATGGACAGAATGCAGAACAATGTCATACATTCACCCCAGTACAGAGATCTGGGCCTAAATCCATTGTTTTTTTGCTCACCATGCCATTCCCATTTGAACCCAGCCATATGCAAATCAGTCTTGACCCTGTGACTCATAGGAACAGTCCAGCCCGAAATGCCAAGCCAGGTCCTCCCTGGACTGGAATAAGCATCCTAGGACCGGTTTCGGGGTTTCACCCCTCTTCAGCCAGGATTGCTTGATTCCAGTGGCATGGAGAGCACGGGACTCACGTCTGAGCATTCCCGTCCCACTCGGGGTGACAAATGCAAAAACAACAGTTGATGGACAGAATGCAGAACAATGTCATACATTCACCCCAGTACAGTGATCTGGGCCTAAATCCATCGTTTTTTTGCTCACCATGCCATTCCAATTTGAACCCAGCCATATGCAAATCAGTCTTGACCCTGTGCCTCATGGGAACAGTCCAGCCCGAACTGCCAAGCCAGGTCCTCCCTGGACTAGAATAAGCATCCTCTTACCGGATTCGGGGTTTCACCCCTCTTCAGCCAGGACAGCTTGATTCCAGTGGCATGGAGAGCACGGGACTCACGTCTGAGCATACCCGTCCCACTCGGGGTGACAAATGCAAAAACAAAAGTAGATGGTCAGAATGCAGAACAATGTCATACATTCATCCCAGTACAGAGATCGGGGCCTAAATCCATCGTTGTTTTGCTCACCATGTCATTCCAGTTTGAACCCAGCCATATGCAAATCAGTCTTGACCCTGTGCCTCATGGGAACAGTCCAGCCCGAACTGCCAAGCCAGGTCCTCCCTGGACTGGAATAAGCATCCTAGGACCAGTTTCAGGGTTTCACCCCTCTTCAGGCAGGATAGCTTGATTCCAGTGGCATGGAGAGCACGGGACTCACGTCTGAGCATACCCATCCAACTCGGGGTGAAAAATGCAAAAACAACAGTTGGTGGTTAGAATGTAGAACAATGTCATACATTCACCCCAGTACAGAGATCTGGGCCTAAATCCATCGTTTTTTGCTCACCATGCCATTCCAGTTTGAACCCAGCCATATGCAAATCAGTCTTGACTCTGTGCCTCATGAGAACAGTCCAGCCCAAACTGACAAGCCAGGTCCTCCCTAGACTGGAATAAGCATCCTAGGACCGGTTTCGGGGTTTCACCCCTCTTCAGCCAGGATAGCTTGATTACAGTGGCATGGAGAGCACGGGACTCACGCCTGAGCATACCCGTCCCACTCGGGGTGAAAAATGCAAAAACAACAGTTGATGGACAGAATGCAAAACAATGTCATACATTCACCCCAGTACAGAGATCTGGGCCTAAATCCATCGTTTTTTTGCTCACCATGCCATTCCCATTTGAACCCAGCCATATGCAAATCAGTCTTGACCCTGTGACTCATAGGAACAGTCCAGCCCGAAATGCCAAGCCAGGTCCTCCCTGGACTGGAATAAGCATCCTAGGACCGGTTTCGGGGTTTCACCCCTCTTCAGCCAGGATTGCTTGATTCCAGTGGCATGGAGAGCACGGGACTCAAGTCTGAGCATACCCGTCCCACTCGGGGTGACAAATGCAAAAACAAAAGTTGATGGTCAGAATGCAGAACAATGTCATACATTCACCCCAGTACAGAGATCTGGGCCTAAATCCATTGTGTTTTTGCTCACCATGCCATTCCAGTTTGAACCCAGCCATATGCAAATCAGTCTTGACCCTGTGACTCATGGGAACAGTCCAGCCCGCACTGCCAAGCCAGGTCCTCCCTGGACTGGAATAAGCATCCTAGGACCGGTTTTGGCGTTTCACCCCTCTTCAGCCAGAATAGTTTGATTCCAGTGGCATGGAGAGCCTGGGACTCACGTCTGAGCATACCCGTCCCACTCGGGGTGACACATGCAAAAACAACCGTTGATGGACAGAATGCAGAACAATGTCATACATTCACCCCAGTACAGAGATCTGGGCCTAAATCCATCGTTTTTTTGCTCACCATGTCATTCCAGTTTGAACCCAGCTATATGCAAATCAGTCTTTACCCTGTGCCTCATGGGAACAGTCCAGCCCAAACTGCCAAGCCAGGTCCTCCCTGGACTGGAATAAGCATTTTAGGACCGGTTTCGGGGTTTCACCCCTCTTCAGCCAGAATAGTTTGATTCCAGTGGCATGGAGAGCACGGGACTCACGTCTGAGCATACCCGTCCCACTCGGGGTGACAAATGCAAAAACAAAAGTTGATGGACAGAATGCAGAACAATGTCATACATTCACTCCAGTACAGAGATATGGGCCTAAATCCATCGTTTTTTTGCTCACCATGCCATTCCAGTTTGAACCCAGCCATATGCAAATCAGTATTGACCCTGTGCCTCATGGGAACAGTCCAGCCCGCACTGCCAAGCCAGGTCCTCCCTGGACTGGAATAAGCATCCTAGGACCAGTTTAGGGGTTTCACCCCTCTTCAGCTAGGATAGTTGGATTCCAGTGGCATGGAGAGCACGGGACTCACGTCTGAGCATACCCGTCCCACTCGGGGTGACACATGCAAAAACAACCGTTGATGGACAGAATGCAGAACAATGTCATACATTCACCCCAGTACAGAGATCTGGGCCTAAATCCATCGTTTTTTTGCTCACCATGTCATTCCAGTTTGAACCCAGCTATATGCAAATCAGTCTTGACCCTGTGCCTCATGGGAGCAGTCCAGCCCGAACTGCCAAGCCAGGTCCTCCCTGGACTGGAATAGGCATCCTAGGACCGGTTTCAGGGTTTCACCCCTCTTCAGGCAGGATAGCTTGATTCCAGTGGCATGGAGAGCACGGGACTCACGTCTGAGCATACCCATCCAACTCGGGGTGAAAAATGCAAAAACAACAGTTGGTGGTCAGAATGCAGAACAATGTCATACATTCACCCCAGTACAGAGATCTGGGCCTAAATCCATCGATTTTTGCTCACCATGCCATTCCAGTTTGAACCCAACCATATGCAAATCAGTCTTGACTCTGTGCCTCATGAGAACAGTCCAGCCCAAACTGCCAAGCCAGGTCCTCCATAGACTGGAATAAGCATCCTAGGACCGGTTTCGGGGTTTCACCCCGCTTCAGCCAGGATAGCTTGATTCCAGTGGCATGGAGAGCACGGGACTCACGTCTGAGCATACCCGTCCCACTCGGGGTGAAAAATGCAAAAACAACAGTTGATGGACAGAATGCAGAACAATGTCATACATTCACCCCAGTACAGAGATCTGGGCCTAAATCGATCGTTTTTTTGCTCACCATGCCATTCCAGTTTGAACCCAGCCATATGCAAATCAGTCTTGACCCTGTGCCTCATGGGAACAGTCCAGCCCGAAATGCCAAGCCAGGTCCTCCCTGGACTGGAAAAAGCATACTAGGACCAGTTTCGGGGTTTCACCCCTCTTCAGGCAGGATAGCTTGATTCCAGTGGCATGGAGAGCACAGGACTCACATCTGAGCATACCGATCCCACTCAGGGTGACAAATAAAAAAACAACAGTTGATGGACAAAATGCAGAACAATGTCATACATTCACCCCAGTTCAGAGATCTGGGCCTAAATCCATCGTTTTTTTGCTCACAATGCCATTCCAGCTTGAACCCAGCTATATGTAAATCAGTCTTGACCCTGTGCCTCATGGGAACAGTCCAGATCGAACTGCCAAGCCAGGTCCTCCCTGGACTGGAATGAGCATCCTAGGACCGGTTTCGGGGTTTCACCCCTCTTCAGCCAGGATAGCTTGATTCCAGTGGCATGGAGAGCACGGGACTCACGTCTGAGCATACCCGTCCCACTCGGGGTGACAAATGCAAAAACAACAGTTGATGGACAAAATGCAGAACAATGTCATACATTCACCCCAGTACAGGGATCTGGGTCTAAATCCATCGTTTTTTTGTTCACCATGCCATTCCAGTTTGAACCCAGCCATATGCAAATCAGTCTTGACCCTGTGCCTCATGGGAACAGTCCAGCCCGAACTGCCAAGCCAGGTCCTCCCTAGACTGGAATAAGCATCCTAGGACCGGTTTCGGGGTTTCACCCCTCTTCAGCCTGGATAGCTTGATTCCAGTGGCATGGAGAGCACGGGACTCACGTCGGAGCATACCCGTCCCACTCGGGGTGAAAAATGCAACAACAACAGTTGATGGACAGAATGCGGAACAATGTCATACATTTACCCCAGTACAGGGATCTGGGTCTAAATCTATCCATTTTTTGCTCACCATGCCATTCCAGTTTGAACCCAGCCATCTGCAAATCAGTCTTGACCCTGTGCCTCATGGGAACAGTCCAGCCCGAACTGCCAAGCCAGGTCCTCCCAGGACTGGAATAAGCATCCCAGGACCGGTTTCGGCGTTTCACCCCTCCTCAGGCAGGATAGCTTGATTCCTGTGGCATGGAGAGTACGGGACTCACGTCTGAGCATACCCATCCCACTTCGGGTGACAAATGCAAAAACAACAATTGATGGACAGAATGCAGAACGACGACATACATTCACCCCAGTACAGAGATCTGGGCCTAAATCCATGTTTTTTTTGCTCACCATGCCATTCCAGTTTGAACCCATCCATATGCAAATCAGTCTTGACCCTGTGCCTCATGGGAACAGTCCAGCCCGAACTGCCAACCCAGGTCCTCCCTGGACTGGAATAAGCATCCTAGGACCGGTTTCGGGGTTTCACCCCTCTTCAGGCAGGATAGCTTGATTCCAGTGGCATGGAGAGCACGGGACTCACGTCTGAGCATACCGATCCCACTCGGGGTGACAAATGCAAAAACAACAGTTGATGGACAAAATGCAGAACAATGTTATACATTCACCCCAGCACAGGGATCTGGGTCTAAATCCATCGTTTTTTTGTTCACCATGCCATTCCAGTTTGAACCCAGCCATATGCAAATCAGTCTTGACCCTGTGCCTCATGGGAACAGTCCAGCCCGAACTGCCAAGCCAGGTCCTCCCTAGACTGGAATAAGCATCCTAGAACCGGTTTTGGGGTTTCACCCCTCTTCAGCCAGGATAGCTTGATTCCAGTGGCATGGAGAGCACGGGACTCACGTCGGAGCATACCCGTCCCACTCGGGGTGAAAAATGCAAAAACAACAGTTGATGGACAGAATGCAGAACAATGTCATACATTCACCCCAGTACAGAGATCTGGGCCTAAATCCATCGTTTTTTTGCTCACAATGCCATTCCAGCTTGAACCCAGCTATATGTAAATCAGTCTTGACCCTGTGCCTCATGGGAACAGTCCAGATCGAACTGCCAAGCCAGGTCCTCCCTGGACTGGAATGAGCATCCTAGGGCCGGTTTCGGGGTTTCACCCCTCTTCAGCCAGGATAGCTTGATTCCAGTGGCATGGAGAGCACGGGACTCACGTCTGAGCATACCCGTCCCACTCGGGGTGACAAATGCAAAAACAACAGTTGATGGACAAAATGCAGAACAATGTCATACATTCACCCCAGTACAGGGATCTGGGTCTAAATCCATCGTTTTTTTGTTCACCATGCCATTCCAGTTTGAACCCAGCCATATGCAAATCAGTCTTGACCCTGTGCCTCATGGGAACAGTCCAGCCCGAACTGCCAAGCCAGGTCCTCCCTAGACTGGAATAAGCATCCTAGGACCGGTTTTGGGGTTTCACCCCTCTTCAGCCTGGATAGCTTGATTCCAGTGGCATGGAGAGCACGGAACTCACGTCGGAGCATACCCGTCCCACTCGGGGTGAAAAATGCAACAACAACAGTTGATGGACAGAATGCGGAACAATGTCATACATTCACCCCAGTACAGGGATCTGGGTCTAAATCTATCAATTTTTTGCTCACCATGCCATTCCAGTTTGAACCCAGCCATCTGCAAATCAGTCTTGACCCTGTGCCTCATGGGAACAGTCCAGCCCGAACTGCCAAGCCAGGTCCTCCCTGGACTGGAATAAGCATCCCAGGACCGGTTTCAGGGTTTCACCCCTCTTCAGGCAGGATAGCTTGATTCCAGTGGCATGGGGAGTACGGGACTCACGTCTGAGCATACCCATCCCACTCGGGTGACAAATGCAAAAACAACAATTGATGGACAGAATGCAGAACGATGTCATACATTCACCCCAGTACAGAGATCTGGGGCTAAATCCAGGTTTTTTTTGTTCACCATGCCATTCCAGTTTGAACCCAGCCATATGCAAATCAGTCTTGACCCTGTGCCTCATGGGAACAATCCAGCCCGAACTGCCAAGCCAGGTCCTCCCTGGACTGGAATAAGCATCCTAGGACCGGTTTCGGAGTTTCACCCCTCTTCAGGCAGGATAGCTTGATTCCAGTGGCATGTAGAGCACGGGACTCACGTCTGAGCATACCGATCCCATTTGGGGTGACAAATGCAAAAACAACATTTGATGGACAAAATGCAGAACAATGTTATACATTCACCCCAGTACAGAGATCTGGGCCTAAATCCATCGTTTTTTTGCTCACCATGCCATTCCAGTTCAAACCCAGCCATATGCAAATCAGTCCTGACCCTGTGCCTCATGGGAACAGTCCAGCTCGAACTGCCAAGCCAGGTCCTCCCTGGACTGGAATAAGCATCCTAGGACCGGTTTTGGGGTTTCACCCCTCTTCAGCCAGGATAGCTTGATTCCAGTGGCATGGAAAGCACGGGACTCACGTCTGAGCATACCCATCCCACTCGGGCTGACAAATGCAAAAACAACAGTTGATGGACAGAATGCGGAACAATGTCATACATTCACCCCAGTACAGGGATCTGGGTCTAAATCCATCGTTTTTTTGTTCACCATGCCATTCCAGTTTGAACCCCGCCATATGCAAATCAGTCTTGACCCTGTGCCTCATGGGAACAGTCCAGCCCGAACTGCCAAGCCAGGTCCTCCCTAGACTGGAATAAGCATCCTAGGACCGGTTTCGGGGTTTCACCCCTCTTCAGCCAGGATAGCTTGATTCCAGTGGCATGGAGAGCACGGGACTCACGTCAGAGCATACCCGTCCCACTCGGGGTGAAAAATGCAAAAACAAAAGTTGATGGACAGAATGCAGAACAATGTCATACATTCATCCCAGTACAGAGATCTGGGCCTAAATCCATCGTTTTTTTGCTCACCATGCCATTCCAGCTTGAACCCAGCTATATGTAAATCAGTCTTGACCCTGTGCCTCATGGGAACAGTCCAGCTCAAACTGCTAAGCCAGGTCCTCCCTGGACTGGAATGAGCATCCTAGGACCGGTTTCGGGGTTTCACTTCTCTTCAGCCAGGATAGCTTGATTCCAGTGGCATGGAGAGCACGGGACTCACGTCTGAGCATACCCGTCCCACTCGGGGTGACGAATGCAAAAACAACAGTTGATGGACAAAATGCAGAACAATGTCATACATTCACCCCACTACAGAGATCTGGGCCTAAATCCATTGTTTTTTTGTTCACCATGCCATTCCAGTTTGAACCCAGCCATATGCAAATCAGTCCTGACCCTGTGCCTCATGGAAACAGTCCAGCTCGAACTGCCAAGCCAGGTCCTCCCTGGACTGGAATAAGCATCCTAGGACCGGTTTCGGGGTTTCACCCCTCTTCAGCCAGGATAGCTTGATTCCAGTGGCATGGGAAGCACGGCACTCATGTCTGAGCATACCCATCCCACTCGGGGTGACAAATGAAAAAACAACAGTTGATGGACAGAATGCAGAACAATGTCATACATTCACCAGAGTGCAGAGATCTGGGCCTAAATCGATCGTTTTTTTGCTCACCATGCCATTCCAGTTTGAACCCAGCCATATGCAAATCAGTCTTGACCCTGTGCCTCATGGGAACAGTCCAGCCCGAAATGCCAAGCCAGGTCCTCCCTGGACTGGAAAAAGCATCCTAGGACCAGTTTCGGGGTTTCACCCCTCTTCAGGCAGGATAGCTTGATTCCAGTGGCATGGAGAGCACAGGACTCACATCTGAGCATACCGATCCCACTCAGGGTGACAAATGAAAAAACAACAGTTGATGGACAAAATGCAGAACAATGTCATACATTCACCCCAGTTCAGAGATCTGGGCCTAAATCCATCGTTTGTTTACTAACCATGCCATTCCAGTTTGAACCCAGCCATATGCAAATCAGTCCTGACTCTGTGCCTCATGGGAACAGTCCAGCTCGAACTGCCAAGCCAGGTCCTCCCTGGACTGGAATAAGCATCCTAGGACCGGTTTTGGGGTTTCACCCCTCTTCAGCCAGGATAGCTTGATTCCAGTGGCATGGAAAGCACGGGACTCACGTCTGAGCATACCCGTCCCACTCGGGGTGACAAATGCAAAAACAACAGTTGATGGACAGAATGCAGAACAATGTCATACATTCACCCCAGTACAGAGATCTGGGCCTTAATCCATCCATTTTTTGCTCACCATGCCATTCCAGTTTGAACCCAGCCATATGCAAATCAGTCTTGACCCTGTGCCTCATGGGAACAGTCCAGCCCGAACTGCCAAGCCAGGTCCTCCCTGGACTGGAATAAGCATCCCAGGAGCGGTTTTGGTGTTTCACCCCTCTTCAGGCAGGATAGCTTGATTCCAGTGGAATGGAGAGCACGGGACTCACGTCTGAGCATACCCATCCCACTCGGGGTGACAAATGCAAAAACAACAATTGATGGACAGAATGCAGAACGATGACATACATTCACTCCAGTACAGAGATCTGGGCCTAAATCCATGTTTTTTTTGCTCACCATGCCATTCCAGTTTGAACCCATCCATATGCAAATCAGTCTTGACCCTGTGCCTCATGGGAACAGTCCAGCCCGAACTGCCAACCCAGGTCCTCCCTGGACTGGAATAAGCATCCTAGGACCGGTTTCGGGGTTTCACCCCTCTTCAGGCAGGATACCTTGATTCCAGTGGCATGGAGAGCACGGGACTCACGTCTGAGCATACCGATCCCACTCGGGGTGACAAATGCAAAAACAACAGTTGATGGACAAAATGCAGAACAATGTTATACATTCACCCCAGCACAGGGATCTGGGTCTAAATCCATCGTTTTTTTGTTCACCATGCCATTCCAGTTTGAACCCAGCCATATGCAAATCAGTCTTGACCCTGTGCCTCATGGGAACAGTCCAGCCCGAACTGCCAAGCCAGGTCCTCCCTAGACTGGAATAAGCATCCTAGGACCGGTTTTGGGGTTTCACCCCTCTTCAGCCAGGATAGCTTGATTCCAGTGGCATGGAGAGCACGGGACTCACGTCGGAGCATACCCGTCCCACTCGGGGTGAAAAATGCAAAAACAACAGTTGATGGACAGAATGCAGAACAATGTCATACATTCACCCCAGTACAGAGATCTGGGCCTAAATCCATCGTTTTTTTGCTCACAATGCCATTCCAGCTTGAACCCAGCTATATGTAAATCAGTCTTGACCCTGTGCCTCATGGGAACAGTCCAGATCGAACTGCCAAGCCAGGTCCTCCCTGGACTGGAATGAGCATCCTAGGGCCGGTTTCGGGGTTTCACCCCTCTTCAGCCAGGATAGCTTGATTCCAGTGGCATGGAGAGCACGGGACTCACGTCTGAGCATACCCGTCCCACTCGGGGTGACAAATGCAAAAACAACAGTTGATGGACAAAATGCAGAACAATGTCATACATTCACCCCAGTACAGGGATCTGGGTCTAAATCCATCGTTTTTTTGTTCACCATGCCATTCCAGTTTGAACCCAGCCATATGCAAATCAGTCTTGACCCTGTGCCTCATGGGAACAGTCCAGCCCGAACTGCCAAGCCAGGTCCTCCCTAGACTGGAATAAGCATCCAAGGACCGGTTTCGGGGTTTCACCCCTCTTCAGCCTGGATAGCTTGATTCCAGTGGCATGGAGAGCACGGGACTCACGTCGGAGCATACCCGTCCCACTCGGGGTGAAAAATGCAACAACAACAGTTGATGGACAGAATGCAGAACGATGTCATACATTCACCCCAGTACAGAGATCTGGGCCTAAATCCAGGTTTTTTTTGTTCACCATGCCATTCCAGTTTGAACCCAGCCATATGCAAATCAGTCTTGACCCTGTGCTTCATGGGAACAGTCCAGCCCGAACTGCCAAGCCAGGTCCTCCCTGGACTGGAATAAGCATCCTAGGACCGGTTTCGGGGTTTCACCCCTCTTCAGGCAGGATAGCTTGATTCCAGTGGCATGTAGAGCACGGGACTCACGTCTGAGCATACCGATCCCATTTGGGGTGACAAATGCAAAAACAACAGTTGATGGACAAAATGCAGAACAATGTTATACATTCACCCCAGTACAGAGATCTGGGCCTAAATCCATCGTTTTTTTGCTCACCATGCCATTCCAGTTCAATCCCAGCCATATGCAAATCAGTCCTGACCCTGTGCCTCATGGGAACAGTCCAGCTCGAACTGCCAAGCCAGGTCCTCCCTGGACTGGAATAAGCATCCTAGGACCGGTTTTGGGGTTTCACCCCTCTTCAGCCAGGATAGCTTGATTCCAGTGGCATGGAAAGCACGGGACTCACGTCTGAGCATACCCGTCCCACTCGGGCTGACAAATGCAAAAACAACAGTTGATGGACAGAATGCGGAACAATGTCATACATTCACCCCAGTACAGGGATCTGGGTCTAAATCCATCGTTTTTTTGTTCACCATGCCATTCCAGTTTGAACCCCGCCATATGCAAATCAGTCTTGACCCTGTGCCTCATGGGAACAGTCCAGCCCGAACTGCCAAGCCAGGTCCTCCCTAGACTGGAATAAGCATCCTAGGACCGGTTTCGGGGTTTCACCCCTCTTCAGCCAGGATAGCTTGATTCCAGTGGCATGGAGAGCACGGGACTCACGTCAGAGCATACCCGTCCCACTCGGGGTGAAAAATGCAAAAACAACAGTTGATGGACAGAATGCAGAACAATGTCATACATTCATCCCAGTACAGAGATCTGGGCCTAAATCCATCGTTTTTTTGCTCACCATGCCATTCCAGCTTGAACCCAGCTATATGTAAATCAGTCTTGACCCTGTGCCTCATGGGAACAGTCCAGCTCGAACTGCTAAGCCAGGTCCTCCCTGGACTGGAATGAGCATCCTAGGACCGGTTTCGGGGTTTCACTTCTCTTCAGCCAGGATAGCTTGATTCCAGTGGCATGGAGAGCACGGGACTCACGTCTGAGCATACCCGTCCCACTCGGGGTGACAAATGCAAAAACAACAGTTGATGGACAAAATGCAGAACAATGTCATACATTCACCCCACTACAGAGATCTGGGCCTAAATCCATCGTTTTTTTGTTCACCATGCCATTCCAGTTTGAACCCAGCCATATGCAAATCAGTCCTGACCCTGTGCCTCATGGAAACAGTCCAGCTCGAACTGCCAAGCCAGGTCCTTCCTGGACTGGAATAAGCATCCTAGGACCGGTTTCGGGGTTTCACCCCTCTTCAGCCAGGATAGCTTGATTCCAGTGGCATGGGAAGCACGGCACTCATGTCTGAGCATACCCATCCCACTCGGGGTGACAAATGTGAAAACAACAGTTGATGGACAGAATGCAGAACAATGTCATACATTCACCAGAGTGCAGAGATCTGGGCCTAAATCGATCGTTTTTTTGCTCACCATGCCATTCCAGTTTGAACCCAGCCATATGCAAATCAGTCTTGACCCTGTGCCTCATGGGAACAGTCCAGCCCGAACTGCCAAGCCAGGTCCTCCCTGGACTGGAAAAAGCATCCTAGGACCAGTTTCGGGGTTTCACCCCTCTTCAGGCAGGATAGCTTGATTCCAGTGGCATGGAGAGCACAGGACTCACATCTGAGCATACCGATCCCACTCAGGGTGACAAATGAAAAAACAACAGTTGATGGACAAAATGCAGAACAATGTCATACATTCACCCCAGTTCAGAGATCTGGGCCTAAATCCATCGTTTGTTTACTAACCATGCCATTCCAGTTTGAACCCAGCCATATGCAAATCAGTCCTGACTCTGTGCCTCATGGGAACAGTCCAGCTCGAACTGCCAAGCCAGGTCCTCCCTGGACTGGAATAAGCATCCTAGGACCGGTTTTGGGGTTTCACCCCTCTTCAGCCAGGATAGCTTGATTCCAGTGGCATGGAAAGCACGGGACTCACGTCTGAGCATACCCGTCCCACTCGGGGTGACAAATGCAAAAACAACAGTTGATGGACAGAATGCAGAACAATGTCATACATTCACCCCAGTACAGAGATCTGGGCCTTAATCCATCCATTTTTTGCTCACCAAGCCATTCCAGTTTGAACCCAGCCATATGCAAATCAGTCTTGACCCTGTGCCTCATGGGAACAGTCCAGCCCGAACTGCCAAGCCAGGTCCTCCCTGGACTGGAATAAGCATCCTAGGACCGGTTTTGGGTTTCACCCCTCTTCAGCCAGGATAGCTTGATTCCAGTGGCATGGAGAGCACGGGACTCACGTCTGAGCATACCCGTCCCACTCGGGGTGACAAATGCAAAAACAACAGTTGATGGACAGAATGAAGAACAATGTCATACATTCACCCCAGTACAGAGATCTGGGCCTAAATCCATCGTTTTTTTGATCACCATGCCATTCCAGTTTGAACCCAGCCATATGCAAATCAGCCTTGACCCTGTGCTCATGGGAACAGTCCAGCCCGAACTGCCAAGCCAGGTCCTCCCTGGACTGGAATAAGCATCCTAGGACCGGTTTTGGGGTTTCACCCCTCTTCAGGCAGGATAGCTTGATTCCAGTGGCATGGAGAGCACGGAACTCACGTCTGAGCATACCGATCCCACTCGGGGTGACAAATGCAAAAACAACAGTTGATGGACAAAATGCAGAACAATGTTATACATTCACCCCAGAACAGAGATCTGGGCCTAAATGCATCGTTTTTTGCTCACCATGCCATTCCAGTTCAAACCCAGCCATATGCAAATCAGTCCTGACCCTGTGCCTCACGGGAACAGTCCAGCTCGAACTGCCAAGCCAGGTCCTCCCTGGACTGGAATAAGCATCCTAGGACCGGTTTCGGGGTTTCACCCCTCTTCAGCCAGGATAGCTTGATTCCACTGGCATGGAAAGCACGGGACTCACGTCGGAGCATACCCGTCCCACTCGGGGTGAAAAATGCAAAAACAACAGTTGATGGACAAAATGCAGAACAATGTTATACATTCACCCCAGTACAGAGATCTGGGCCTAAATCCATCGTTTTTTTGCTCACCATGCCATTCCAGCTTGAACCCAGCTATATGTAAATCAGTCTTGACCCTGTGCCTCATGGGAACAGTCCAGCTCGAACTGCCAAGCCAGGTCCTCCCTGGACTGGGATAAGCATCCTAGGACCGGTTTCGGGGTTTCACCTTTCTTCAGCCAGGATAGCTTGATTCCTGTGGCATGGAAAGCACGGGACTCAAGTCTGAGCATACCCGTCCCACTCGGGGTGACAAATGCAAAAACAACAGTTGATGGACAGAATGCAGAACAATGTCATACATTCACCCCAGTACAGAGATCTGGGCCTTAATCTATCCATTTTTTGCTCACCATGCCATTCCAGTTTGAACCCAGCCATCTGCAAATCAGTCTTGACCCTGTGCCTCATGGGAACAGTCCAGCCCGAACTGCCAAGCCAGGTCCTCCCTGGACTGGAATAAGCATCCCAGGACCGGTTTCGGCGTTTCACCCCTCTTCAGGCAGGATAGCTTGATTCCAGTGGCATGGAGAGCACAGGACTCACGTCTGAGCATACCCATCCCACTCGGGGTGACAAATGCAAAAACAACAATTGATGGACAGAATGCAGAACAATGTCATACATTCACCCCAGTACAGAGATCTGGGCCTAAATCCATTTTTTTTTGCTCACCATGCCATTCCAGTTTGAACCCAGCCATATGCAAATCAGTCTTGACCCTGTGCCTCATGGGAACAGTCCAGCCCGAACTGTCAAGCCAGGTCCTCCCTGGACTGAAATAAGCATCCTAGGACCGGTTTCGGGGTTCCACCACTCTTCAGCCAGGATAGCTTGATTCCAGTGGCATGGAGAGCACGGAACTCACGTCGGCGAATACCCGTCCCTCTCGGGGTGAAAAATGCAACAACAACAGTTGATGGACGGAATTCCGAACAATGTCATACATTCACCCCAGTACAGAGATCTGGGCCTAAATCCATCGTTTTTTTGCTCACCATGCCATTCCAGTTTGAACCCAGCTATATGCAAATCAGTCTTGATCCTGTGTCTCATGGGAACAGTCCAGCCCGAACTGCCAAGCCAGGTCCTCCCTGGACTGGAATGAGCATCCTAGGACCGGTTTCGGGGTTTCACCCCTCTTCAGGCAGGATAGCTTGATTCCAGTGGCATGGAGAGCACAGGACTCACGTCTGAGCATACCGATCCCACTCGGGGTGACAAATGCAAAAACAACAGTTGATGGACAAAATGCAGAACAATGTCATACATTCACCCCAGTACAGAGATCTGGGCCTAAATCCATCGTTTTTTTGCTCACCATGCCATTCCAGTTTGGTACCCAGCCATATGCAAATCAGTCCTGACCCTGTGCCTAATGGGAACAGTCCAGCTCGAACTGCAAAGCCAGGTCCTCCCTGGACTGGAATAAGCATCCCAGGACCGGTTTTGGCGTTTCACCCCTCTTCAGGCAGGATAGCTTGATTCCAGAGGCATGGAGAGCACGGGACTCACGTCTGAGCATACCGATCCCACTCGGGGTGACAAATGCAAAAACAACAATTGATGGACAGAATGCAGAACAATGTCATACATTCACCCCAGTACAGAGATCTGGGCCTAAATCCATGATTTTTTTGCTCACCATGCCATTCCAGTTTGAACCCAGCCATATGCAAATCAGTCTTGATCCTGTGCCTCATGGGAACAGTCCAGCCCGAACTGTCAAGCCAGGTCCTCCCTGGACTGAAATAAGCATCCTAGGACCGGTTTCGGGGTTTCACCACTCTTCAGCCAGGATAGCTTGATTCCAGTGGCATAGAGAGCACGGGACTCACGTCTGAGCATACCCGTCCCACTCAGGGTGACAAATGCAAAAACAACAGTTGATGGACAGAATGAAGAACAATGTCATACATTCACCCCAGTACAGAGATCTGGGCCAAAATCCATCGTTTTTTTGCTCACCATGCCATTCCAGTTTGAACCCAGCCATATGCAAATCAGCCTTGACCCTGTGCCTCATGGGAACAGTCCAGCCCGAACTGCCAAGCCAGGTCCTACCTGGACTGGAATAAGCATCCTAGGACCGGTTTCGGGGTTTCACCCCTCTTCAGGCAGGATAGCTTGATTCCAGTGGCATGGAGAGCACGGAACTCACGTCTGAGCATACCGATCCCACTCGGGGTGACAAATGCAAAAACAACAGTTGATGGACAAAATGCAGAACAATGTTATACATTCACCCCAGTACAGAGATCTGGGCCTAAATGCATCGTTTTTTTGCTCACCATGCCATTCCAGTTCAAACCCAGCCATATGCAAATCAGTCTTGACCCTCTGCCTCACGGGAACAGTCCAGCTCGAACTGCCAAGCCAGGTCCTCCCTGGACTGGAATAAGCATCCTAGGACCGGTTTCGGGGTTTCACCCCTCTTCAGCCAGGATAGCTTGATTCCAGTGGCATGGAAAGCACGGGACTCACGTCGGAGCATACCCGTCCCACTCGGGGTGAAAAATGCAAAAACAACAGTTGATGGACAGAATGCAGAACAATGTCATACATTCATCCCAGTACAGAGATCTGGGCCTAAATCCATTGTTTTTTTGCTCACCATGCCATTCCAGTTTGAACCCAGCCATATGCAAATCAGCCTTGACCCTGTGCCTCATGGGAACAGTCCAGCCCGAACTCCCAAGCCAGGTCCTACCTGGACTGGAATAATCATCCTAGGACCGGTTTCGGGGTTTCACCCCTCTTCAGGCAGGATAGCTTGATTCCAGTGGCATGGAGAGCACGGAACTCACGTCTGAGCATACCGATCCCACTCGGGGTGACTAATGCAAAAACAACAGTTGATGGACAAAATGCAGAACAATGTTATACATTCACCCCAGTACAGAGATCTGGGCCTAAATGCATCGTTTTTTTGCTCACCATGCCATTCCAGTTTGAACCCAGCCATATGCAAATCAGTCTTGACCCTGTGCCTCATGGGAACAGTCCAGCCCGAACTGCCAAGCCAGGTCCTCCCTGGACTGGAATAAGCATCCTAGGACCGGTTTCGGGGTTTCACCCCTCTTCAGGCAGGATAGCTTGATTCCAGTGGCATGGAGAGCACGGGGCTCACGTCTGAGCATACCCGTCCCACTTGGGGTGACAAATGCAAAAACAACAGTTGATGGACAAAATGCAGAACAATGTCATACATTCACCCCACTACAGAGATCTGGGCCTAAATCCATCGTTTTTTTGTTCACCATGCCATTCCAGGTTGAACCCAGCCATATGCAAATCAGTCCTGACCCTGTGCCTCATGGAAACAGTCCAGCTCGAACTGCCAAGCCAGGTCCTCCCTGGACTGGAATAAGCATCCTAGGACCGGTTTCGGGGTTTCACCCCTCTTCATCCAGGATAGCTTGATTCCAGTGGCATGGAAAGCACGGCACTCACGTCTGAGCATACCCATCCCACTCGGGGTGACAAATGTGAAAACAACAGTTGATGGACAGAATGCAGAACAATGTCATACATTCACCAGAGTACAGAGATCTGGGCCTAAATCGATCGTTTTTTTGCTCACCATGCCATTCCAGTTTGAACCCAGCCATATGCAAATCAGTCTTGACCCTGTGACTCATAGGAACAGTCCAGCCCGAACTGCCAAGCCAGGTCATCCCTGGACTGGAATAAGCATCCTAGGACCGGTTTCGGGGTTTCACCCCTCTTCAGCCAGGATAGCTTGATTCCAGTGGCATGGACAGCGCGGCACTCACGTCTGAGCATTCCCATCCCACTCGGGGTGACAAATGCAAAAACAACAGTTGATGGACAGAATGCAGAACAATATCATACATTCACCCCGGTACAGAGATCTGGGCCTTAATCCATCCATTTTTTGCTCCCCATGCCATTCCAGTTTGAACCCAGCCATATGCAAATCAGTCCTGACCCTGTGCCTCATGGGAACAGTCCAGCCCGAACTGCCAACCCAGGTCCTCCCTGGACTAGAATAAGCATCCTAGAACCGGTTTCGGGGTTTCACCCCTCTTCAGCCAGGATAGCTTGATTCCAGTGGCATGGAAAGCACGGGACTCACGTCTGAGCATACCCGTCACACTCGGGGTGACAAATGCAAAAACAACAGTTGATGGACAGAATGCAGAACAATGTCATACATTCATCCCAGTACAGAGATCTGGGCCTAAATCCATTGTTTTTTTGCTCACCATGCCATTCCTGTTTAGACCCAGCCATATGCAAATCAGTCTTGACCCTGTGCCTCATGGAAACAGTCCAGCCCGCACTGCCAAGACAGGTCCTCCCTGGACTGAAATAAGCATCCTAGGACCAGTTTCGGGGTTTCACCCCTCTTCAGCCAGAATAGTTTGATTCCAGTGGCATGGAGAGCACGGGACTCACGTCTGAGCATACCCGTCCCACTCGGGGTGACAAATGCAAAAACAACAGTTGATGGACAGAATGCAGAACAATGTCATACATTCACCCCAGTACAGAGATCTGGGCCTTAATCCATCCATTTTTTGCTCACCATGCCATTCCAGTTTGAACCCAGCCATATGCAAATCAGTCCTGACCCTGTGCCTCATGGGAACAGTCCAGCCCGAACTGTCAAGCCCGGTCCTCCCTGGACTGGAATAAGCATCCTAGGACCGGTTTCGGGGTTTCACCACTCTTCAGTCAGGATAGCTTGATTCCAGTGGCATAGAGAGCACGGGACTCACGTCTGAGCATACCCGTCCCACTCGGGGTGACAAATGCAAAAACAACAGTTGATGGACAGAATGCAGAACAATGTCATACATCCACCCCAGTACAGAGATCTGGGCCTAAATCCATCACTTTTTTGCTCACCATGCCATTCCAGTTTGAACCCAGCCATATGCAAATCAGTCTTGTCCCTGTGCCTCATGGGAACAGTCCAGCCCGAACTGCCAACCCAGGTCCTCCCTGGACTAGAATAAGCATCCTAGAACCGGTTTCGGGGTTTCACCCCTCTTCAGCCAGGATAGCTTGATTCCAGTGGCATGGAAAGCACGGGACTCACGTCTGAGCATACACGTCCCACTCGGGGTGACAAATGCAAAAACAACAGTTGATGGACAGAATGCAGAACAATGTCATACATTCATCCCAGTACAGATATCTGGGCCTAAATCCATTGTTTTTTTGCTCACCATGCCATTCCTGTTTGGACCCAGCCATATGCAAATCAGTCTTGACCCTGTGCCTCATGGAAACAGTCCAGCCCGCACTGCCAAGACAGGTCCTCCCTGGACTGAAATAAGCATCCTAGGACCAGTTTCGGGGTTTCACCCCTCTTCAGCCAGAATAGTTTGATTCCAGTGGCATGGAGAGCACGGGACTCACGTCTGAGCATACCCGTCCCACTCGGGGTGACAAATGCAAAAACAACAGTTGATGGACAGAATGCAGAACAATGTCATACATTCACCCCAGTACAGAGATCTGGGCCTAAATCCATCATTTTTTTGCTCACCATGCCATTCCAGTTTGAACCCAGCCATATGCAAATCAGTCTTGACCCTTTGCCTCATGGGAACAGTCCAGCCCGAACTGCCAACCCGGGTCCTCCCTGGACTAGAATAAGCATCCTAGAACCGGTTTCGGGGTTTCACCCCTCTTCAGCCAGGATAGCTTGATTCCAGTGGCATGGAAAGCACGGGACTCACATCTGAGCATACCCGTCCCACTCGGGGTGACAAATGCAAAAACAACAGTTGATGGACAGAATGCAGAACAATGTCATACATTCATCCCAGTACAGAGATCTGGGCCTAAATCCATTGTTTTTTTGCTCACCATGCCATTCCAGTTTGAACCCAGCCATATGCAAATCAGCCTTGACCCTGTGCCTCATGGGAACAGTCCAGCCCGAACTGCCAAGCCAGGTCCTACCTGGACTGGAATAAGCATCCTAGGACCGGTTTCGGGGTTTCACCCCTCTTCAGGCAGGATAGCTTGATTCCAGTGGCATGGAGAGCACGGAACTCACGTCTGAGCATACCGATCCCACTCGGGGTGACAAATGCAAAAACAACAGTTGATGGACAAAATGCAGAACAATGTTATACATTCACCCCAGTACAGAGATCTGGGCCTAAATGCATCGTTTTTTTGCTCACCATGCCATTCCAGTTCAAACCCAGCCATATGCAAATCAGTCCTGACCCTGTGCCTCACGGGAACAGTCCAGCTCGAACTGCCAAGCCAGGTCCTCCCTGGACTGGAATGAGCATCCTAGGACCGGTTTCGGGGTTTCACCCCTCTTCAGCCAGGATAGCTTGATTCCAGTGGCATGGAAAGCACGGGACTCACGTCGGAGCATACCCGTCCCACTCGGGGTGAAAAATGCAAAAACAACAGTTGATGGACAGAATGCAGAACAATGTCATACATTCACCCCAGTACAGAGATCTGGGCCTAAATCCATCGTTTTTTTGCTCACCATGCCATTCCAGCTTGAACCCAGCTATATGTAAATCAGTCTTGACCCTGTGCCTCATGGGAACAGTCCAGCTCGAACTGCCAAGCCAGGTCCTCCCTGGACTGGGATAAGCATCCTAGGACCGGTTTCGGGGTTTCACCTTTCTTCAGCCAGGATAGCTTGATTCCAGTGGCATGGAAAGCACGGGACTCAAGTCTGAGCATACCCGTCCCACTCGGGGTGACAAATGCAAAAACAACAGTTGATGGACAGAATGCAGAACAATGTCATACATTCACCCCAGTACAGAGATCTGGGCCTTAATCTATCCATTTTTTGCTCACCATGCCATTCCAGTTTGAACCCAGCCATCTGCAAATCAGTCTTGACCCTGTGCCTCATGGGAACAGTCCAGCCCGAACTGCCAAGCCAGGTCCTCCCTGGACTGGAATAAGCATCCCAGGACCGGTTTCGGCGTTTCACCCCTCTTCAGGCAGGATAGCTTGATTCCAGTGGCATGGAGAGCACGGGACTCATGTCTGAGCATACCCATCCCACTCGGGGTGACAAATGCAAAAACAACAATTGATGGACAGAATGCAGAACAATGTCATACATTCACCCCAGTACAGAGATCTGGGCCTAAATGCATCGTTTTTTTGCTCACCATGCCATTCCAGTTTGAACCCAGCCATATGCAAATCAGTCTTGACCCTGTGCCTCATGGGAACAGTCCAGCCCGAACTGCCAAGCCAGGTCCTCCCTGGACTGGAATAAGCATCCTAGGACCGGTTTCGGGGTTTCACCCCTCTTCAGGCAGGATAGCTTGATTCCAGTGGCATGGAGAGCACGGGGCTCACGTCTGAGCATACCCGTCCCACTTGGGGTGACAAATGCAAAAACAACAGTTGATGGACAAAATGCAGAACAATGTCATACATTCACCCCACTACAGAGATCTGGGCCTAAATCCATCGTTTTTTTGTTCACCATGCCATTCCAGGTTGAACCCAGCCATATGCAAATCAGTCCTGACCCTGTGCCTCATGGAAACAGTCCAGCTCGAACTGCCAAGCCAGGTCCTCCCTGGACTGGAATAAGCATCCTAGGACCGGTTTCGGGGTTTCACCCCTCTTCATCCAGGATAGCTTGATTCCAGTGGCATGGAAAGCACGGCACTCACGTCTGAGCATACCCATCCCACTCGGGGTGACAAATGTGAAAACAACAGTTGATGGACAGAATGCAGAACAATGTCATACATTCACCAGAGTACAGAGATCTGGGCCTAAATCGATCGTTTTTTTGCTCACCATGCCATTCCAGTTTGAACCCAGCCATATGCAAATCAGTCTTGACCCTGTGACTCATAGGAACAGTCCAGCCCGAACTGCCAAGCCAGGTCATCCCTGTACTGGAATAAGCATCCTAGGACCGGTTTCGGGGTTTCACCCCTCTTCAGCCAGGATAGCTTGATTCCAGTGGCATGGAGAGCGCGGCACTCACGTCTGAGCATTCCCGTCCCACTCGGGGTGACAAATGCAAAAACAACAGTTGATGGACAGAATGCAGAACAATATAATACATTCACCCCGGTACAGAGATCTGGGCCTTAATCCATCCATTTTTTGCTCCCCATGCCATTCCAGTTTGAACCCAGCCATATGCAAATCAGTCTTGACCCTGTGCCTCATGGGAACAGTCCAGCCCGAACTGCCAACCCAGGTCCTCCCTGGACTAGAATAAGCATCCTAGAACCGGTTTCGGGGTTTCACCCCTCTTCAGCCAGGATAGCTTGATTCCAGTGGCATGGAAAGCACGGGACTCACGTCTGAGCATACCCGTCCCACTCGGGGTGACAAATGCAAAAACAACAGTTGATGGACAGAATGCAGAACAATGTCATACATTCATCCCAGTACAGAGATCTGGGCCTAAATCCATTGTTTTTTTGCTCACCATGCCATTCCTGTTTAGACCCAGCCATATGCAAATCAGTCTTGACCCTGTGCCTCATGGAAACAGTCCAGCCCGCACTGCCAAGACAGGTCCTCCCTGGACTGAAATAAGCATCCTAGGACCAGTTTCGGGGTTTCACCCCTCTTCAGCCAGAATAGTTTGATTCCAGTGGCATGGAGAGCACGGGACTCACGTCTGAGCATACCCGTCCCACTCGGGGTGACAAATGCAAAAACAACAGTTGATGGACAGAATGCAGAACAATGTCATACATTCACCCCAGTACAGAGATCTGGGCCTTAATCCATCCATTTTTTGCTCACCATGCCATTCCAGTTTGAACCCAACCATATGCAAATCAGTCCTGACCCTGTGCCTCATGGGAACAGTCCAGCCCGAACTGTCAAGCCCGGTCCTCCCTGGACTGGAATAAGCATCCTAGGACCGGTTTCGGGGTTTCACCACTCTTCAGTCAGGATAGCTTGATTCCAGTGGCATAGAGAGCACGGGACTCACGTCTGAGCATACCCGTCCCACTTGGGGTGACAAATGCAAAAACAACAGTTGATGGACAGAATGCAGAACAATGTCATACATCCACCCCAGTACAGAGATCTGGGCCTAAATCCATCACTTTTTTGCTCACCATGCCATTCCAGTTTGAACCCAGCCATATGCAAATCAGTCTTGTCCCTGTGCCTCATGGGAACAGTCCAGCCCGAACTGCCAACCCAGGTCCTCCCTGGACTAGAATAAGCATCCTAGAACCGGTTTCGGGGTTTCACCCCTCTTCAGCCAGGATAGCTTGATTCCAGTGGCATGGAAAGCACGGGACTCACGTCTGAGCATACACGTCCCACTCGGGGTGACAAATGCAAAAACAACAGTTGATGGACAGAATGCAGAACAATGTCATACATTCATCCCAGTACAGATATCTGGGCCTAAATCCATTGTTTTTTTGCTCACCATGCCATTCCTGTTTGGACCCAGCCATATGCAAATCAGTCTTGACCCTGTGCCTCATGGAAACAGTCCAGCCCGCACTGCCAAGACAGGTCCTCCCTGGACTGAAATAAGCATCCTAGGACCAGTTTCGGGGTTTCACCCCTCTTCAGCCAGAATAGTTTGATTCCAGTGGCATGGAGAGCACGGGACTCACGTCTGAGCATACCCGTCCCACTCGGGGTGACAAATGCAAAAACAACAGTTGATGGACAGAATGCAGAACAATGTCATACATTCACCCCAGTACAGAGATCTGGGCCTAAATCCATCATTTTTTTGCTCACCATGCCATTCCAGTTTGAACCCAGCCATATGCAAATCAGTCTTGACCCTTTGCCTCATGGGAACAGTCCAGCCCGAACTGCCAACCCGGGTCCTCCCTGGACTAGAATAAGCATCCTATAACCGGTTTCGGGGTTTCACCCCTCTTCAGCCAGGATAGCTTGATTCCAGTGGCATGGAAAGCACGGGACTCACATCTGAGCATACCCGTCCCACTCGGGGTGACAAATGCAAAAACAACAGTTGATGGACAGAATGCAGAACAATGTCATACATTCATCCCAGTACAGAGATCTGGGCCTAAATCCATAGTTTTTTTGCTCACCATGCCATTCCAGTTTGAACCCAGCCATATGCAAATCAGCCTTGACCCTGTGCCTCATGGGAACAGTCCAGCCCGAACTGCCAAGCCAGGTCCTACCTGGACTGGAATAAGCATCCTAGGACCGGTTTCGGGGTTTCACCCCTCTTCAGGCAGGATAGCTTGATTCCAGTGGCATGGAGAGCACGGAACTCACGTCTGAGCATACCGATCCCACTCGGGGTGACAAATGCAAAAACAACAGTTGATGGACAAAATGCAGAACAATGTTATACATTCACCCCAGTACAGAGATCTGGGCCTAAATGCATCGTTTTTTTGCTCACCATGCCATTCCAGTTCAAACCCAGCCATATGCAAATCAGTCCTGACCCTGTGCCTCACGGGAACAGTCCAGCTCGAACTGCCAAGCCAGGTCCTCCCTGGACTGGAATGAGCATCCTAGGACCGGTTTCGGGGTTTTACCCCTCTTCAGCCAGGATAGCTTGATTCCAGTGGCATGGAAAGCACGGGACTCACGTCGGAGCATACCCGTCCCACTCGGGGTGAAAAATGCAAAAACAACAGTTGATGGACAGAATGCAGAACAATGTCATACATTCACCCCAGTACAGAGATCTGGGCCTAAATCCATCGTTTTTTTGCTCACCATGCCATTCCAGCTTGAACCCAGCTATATGTAAATCAGTCTTGACCCTGTGCCTCATGGGAACAGTCCAGCTCGAACTGCCAAGCCAGGTCCTCCCTGGACTGAGATAAGCATCCTAGGACCGGTTTCGGGGTTTCACCTTTCTTCAGCCAGGATAGCTTGATTCCAGTGGCATGGAAAGCACGGGACTCAAGTCTGAGCATACCCGTCCCACTCGGGGTGACAAATGCAAAAACAACAGTTGATGGACAGAATGCAGAACAATGTCATACATTCACCCCAGTACAGAGATCTGGGCCTTAATCTATCCATTTTTTGCTCACCATGCCATTCCAGTTTGAACCCAGCCATCTGCAAATCAGTCTTGACCCTGTGCCTCATGGGAACAGTCCAGCCCGAACTGCCAAGCCAGGTCCTCCCTGGACTGGAATAAGCATCCCAGGACCGGTTTCGGCGTTTCACCCCTCTTCAGGCAGGATAGCTTGATTCCAGTGGCATGGAGAGCACGGGACTCATGTCTGAGCATACCCATCCCACTCGGGGTGACAAATGCAAAAACAACAATTGATGGACAGAATGCAGAACAATGTCATACATTCACCCCAGTACAGAGATCTGGGCCTAAATCCATCGTTTTTTTGCTCACCATGCCATTCCAGTTTGAACCCAGCCATATGCAAATCAGTCTTGACCCTGTGACTCATAGGAACAGTCCAGCCCGAACTGCCAAGCCAGGTCCTCCCTGGACTAGAATAAGCATCCTAGAACCGGTTTCGGGGTTTCACCCCTCTTCAGCCAGGATAGCTTGATTCCAGTGGCATGGAAAGCACGGGACTCACATCTGAGCATACCCGTCCCACTCGGGGTGACAAATGCAAAAACAACAGTTGATGGACAGAATGCAGAACAATGTCATACATTCATCCCAGTACCGAGATCTGGGCCTAAATCCATTGTTTTTTTGCTCACCATGCCATTCCAGTTTGAACCCAGCCATATGCAAATCAGTCTTGACCCTGTGCCTCATGGAAACAGTCCAGCCCGCACTGCCAAGACAGGTCCTCCCTGGACTGGAATAAGCATCCTAGGACCAGTTTCGGGGTTTCACCCCTCTTCAGCCAGAATAGTTTGATTCCAGTGGCATGGAGAGCACGGGACTCACGTCTGAGCATACCCGTCCCACTCGGGGTGACAAATGCAAAAACAACAGTTGATGGACATAATGCAGAACAATGTAATACATTCACCCCAGTACAGAGATCTGGGCCTTAATCCATCCATTTTTTGCTCACTATGCCAATCCAGTTTGAACCCAGCCATATGCAAATCAGTCTTGACCCTGTGCCTCATGGGAACAGTCCAGTCCGAACTACCAAGCCAGGTCCTCCCTAGACTGGAATGAGCATCCTAGGACCGGTTTCGGGGTTTCACCCCTCTTCAGCCAGGATAGCTTGATTCCAGTGGCATGGAGAGCACGGGACTCACGTCTGAGCATACACGTCCCACTCGGGGTGATAAATGCAAAAACAACAGTTGATGGACAGAATGCAGAACAATGTCATACATTCACCCCAGTACAGAGATCTGGGCCTAAATCCATCGTTCTTTTGCTCACCATGCCATTCCAGTTTGAACCCAGCCAACTGCAAATAAGTCTTGACCCTGTGCCTCAAGGGAACAGTCCAGACCGAACTGCCAAGCCAGGTCCTACCTGGACTGGAATAAGCATCATAGGACCAGTTTCGGGGTTTCACCCCTCTTCAGCCAGGATAGCTTGATTCCAGTGGCATAGAGAGCACGGGACTCACGTCTGAGCATACCCGTCCTACTAGGGGTGACAAATGCAAAAACAACAGTTGATGGACAGAATGCAGAACAATGTCATACATTCACCCCAGTACAGAGATCTGGGCCTAAATCCATCGTTTATTCGCTCACCATGCCATTCCAGTTTGAACCCAGCCATATGCAAATCAGTCTTGGCCCTGTGCCTCATGGAAACAGTCCAGCCCGAACTGCCAAGCCAGGTCCTCCCTGGACTGGAATAAGCATCCTAGGACCGGTTTCGAAGTTTCACCCCTCTTCAGGCAGGAAAGCTTGATTCCAGTGGCATGAAGAGCACAGGACTCACGCCTAAACATACCGATCCCACTCGGGGTGACAAATGCAAAAACAACAGTTGATGGACAAAATGCAGAACAATATCATACATTCGCCCCAGTACAGAGATCTGGGCCTAAATCCATTGTTTTTTTGCTCACCATGCCATTCCAGTTTGAACCCAGCCATATGCAAATCAGTCCTGACCCTGAGCCTCATAGGAAGAGTCCAGCCCAAACTGCCAAGCCAGGTCCTCCCTGGACTGAAATAAGCATCCTAGGACCGGTTTCGGTGTTTCACCCCTCTTCAGCCAGGATAGCTTGATTCCAGTGGCATGGAAAGCACGGGACTCATGTCTGAGCATACCCGTCTCACTCGGGGTGACCAATGCAAAAACAACAGTTGATGGACAAAATGCAGAACAATGTCATACATTCACCCCAGTACAGAGATCTGGGCCTTAATCCATCCATGTTATGCTCACTATGCCATTCCAGTTTGAACCCAGCCATATGCAAATCAGTCTTGACCCTGTGCCTCATGGGAACAGTCCAGCCCGAACTGCCAAGCCAGGTCCTCCCTAGACTGGAATGAGCATCCTAGGACCGGTTTTGGGGTTTCACCCCTCTTCAGCCAGGATAGCTTGATTCCAGTGGCATGGAGAGCACGGGACTCACGTCTGAGCATACCCGTCCCACTCGGGGTGATAAATGCAAAAACAACAGTTGATGGACAGAATGCAGAACAATGTCATACATTCACCCCAGTACAGAGATCTGGGCCTAAATCCATCGTTCTTTTGCTCACCATGCCATTCCAGTTTGAACCCAGCCATATGCAAATAAGTCTTGACCCTGTGCCTCATGGGAACAGTCCAGCCCGAACTGCCAAGCCAGGTCCTACCTGGACTGGAATAAGCATCCTAGGACGGGTTTCGGTGTTTCACCCCTCTTCAGCCAGGATAACTTGATTCCAGTGGCATGGAAAGCACGGGACTAACGTCTGAGCATACCCGTCCCACTCAGGGTGACAAATGCAAAAACAACAGTTGATGGACAGAATGCAGAACAATGTCATACATTCACCCCAGTACAGAGATCTGGGCCTTAATCCATCCATTTTTTGCTCACTATACCATTCCAGTTTGAACCCAGCCATATGCAAATAAGTCTTGACCCTGTGCCTCATGGGAACAGTCCAGCCCGAACTGCCAAGCCAGGTCCTCCCTAGACTGGAATGATCATCCTAGGGCCGGTTTCGGGGTTTCACCCCTCTTCAGCCAGGATAGCTTGATTCCAGTGGCATGGAGAGCACGGGACTAACGTCTGAGCATACCCGTCCCACTCAGGGTGACAAATGCAAAAACAATAGTTGATGGACAGAATGCAGAACAATGTCATACATTCACCCCAGTACAGAGATCTGGGCCTTAATCCATCCATTTTTTGCTCACTATGCCATTCCAGTTTGAACCCAGCCATATGCAAATAAGTCTTGACCCTGTGCCTCATGGGAACAGTCCAGCCCGAACTGCCAAGCCAGGTCCTACCTGGACTGGAATAAGCATCATAGGACCGGTTTCGGGGTTTCACCCCTCTTCAGCCAGGATAGCTTGATTCCAGTGGCATAGAGAGCACGGGACTCACGTCTGAGCATACCCGTCCTACTAGGGGTGACAAATCCAAAAACAACAGTTGATGGACAGAATGCAGAACAATGTCATACATTCACCCCAGTACAGAGATCTGGGCCTAAATCCATCGTTTTTTTGCTCACCATGCCATTCCAGTTTGAACCCAGCCATATGCAAATCAGTCTTGACCCTGTGCCTCATGGGAACAGTCCAGCCCGAACTGCCAAGCCAGGTCCTCCCTGGACTGGAATGAGAATCCTAGGACCGGTTTCGGGGTTTCACCCCTCTTCAGGCAGGATAGCTTGATTCCAGTGGCATGGAGAGCACAGGACTCACGTCTAAACATACCGATCCCACTCGGGGTGACAAATGCAAAAACAACAGTTGATGGACAAAATGCAGAACAATGTCATACATTCGCCTCAGTACAGAGATCTGGGCCTGAATCCATTGTTTTTTTGCTCACCATGCCATTCCAGTTTGAACCCAGCCATATGCAAATCAGTCCTGACCCTGAGCCTCATGGGAAGAGTCCAGCCCAAACTACCAAGCCAGGTCCTCCCTGGACTGGAATAAGCATCCTAGGACCGGTTTCGGGGTTTCACCCCTCTTCAGGCAGGATAGCTTGATTCCAGTGGCATGGAGAGCACAGGACTCACGCCTAAACATACCGATCCCACTCGGGGTGACAAATGCAAAAACAACAGTTGATGGACAGAATGCAGAACAATGTCATACATTCACCCCAGTACAGAGATCTGGGCCTTAATCCATCCATTTTTTGCTCACTATGCCATTCCAGTTTGAACCCAGCCATATGCAAATCAGTCTTGACCCTGTGCCTCATGGGAACAGTCCAGCCCGAACTGCCAAGCCAGGTCCTCCCTAGACTGGAATGAGCATCCAAGGACCGGTTTCGGGGTTTCACCCCTCTTCAGCCAGGATAGCTTGATTCCAGTGGCATGGAGAGCACGGGTCTCACGTCTGAGCATACCCGTCCCACTCGGGGTGATAAATGCAAAAACAACAGTTGATGGACAGAATGCAGAACAATGTCATACATTGATCCCAGTACAGAGATCTAGGCCTAAATCCATTGTTCTTTTGCTCACCATGCAATTCCAGTTTGAACCCAGCCATATGCAAATAAGTCTTGACCCTGTGCCTCATGGGAACAGTCCAGCCCGAACTGCCAAGCCAGGTCCTACCTGGACTGGAATAAGCATTATAGGACCGGTTTCGGGGTTTCACCCCTCTTCAGCCAGGATAGCTTGATTCCAGTGGCATAGAGAGCACGGGACTCACGTCTGAGCATACCCGTCCTACTAGGGGTGACAAATGCAAAAACAACAGTTGATGGACAGAATGCAGAACAATGTCATACATTCACCCCAGTACAGAGATCTGGGCCTAAATCCATCGTTTTTTTGCTCACCATGCCATTCCAGTTTGAACCCAGCCATATGCAAATCAGTCTTGACCCTGTGCCTCATGGGAACAGTCCAGCCCGAACTGCCAAGCCAGGTCCTCCCTGGACTGGAATAAGCATCCTAGGACCGGTTTCGGGGTTTCACCCCTCTTCAGGCAGGATAGCTTGATTCCAGTGGCATGGAGAGCACAGGACTCATGCCTAAACATACCGATCCCACTCGGGCTGACAAATGCAAAAACAACAGTTGATGGACAAAATGCAGAACAATGTCATACATTCACCTCAGTACAGAGATCTGGGCCTAAATCCATTGTTGTTATGCTCACCATGCCATTCCAGTTTGAACCCAGCCATATGCAAATCAGTCCTGACCCTGAGCCTCATGGAAAGAGTCCAGCCCAAATTGCCAAGCCAGGTCCTCCCTGGACTGAAATAAGCATCCTAGGACCGGTTTCGGTGTTTCACCCCTCTTCAGCCAGGATAGCTTGATTCCAGTGGCATGGAGAGCACGGGACTCACGTCTGAGCATTCCCGTCCCACTCGGGGTGACAAATGCAAAAACAACAGTTGATGGACAGAATGCAGAACAATGTCATACATTCAACCCAGTACAGAGATCTGGGCCTTAATCCATCCATTTTTTGCTCACCATGCCATTCCAGTTTGAACCCAGCCATATGCAAATCAGTCTTGACCCTGTGCCTCATGGGAACAGTCCAGCCCGAACTGCCAAGACAGGTCCTCCCTGGACTATAATAAGCATCCTAGGACCAGTTTCGGGGTTTCACTCCTCTTCAGGCAGGATAGCTTGATTCCAGTGGCATGGAGAGCACGGGACTCACATCTGAGCATACCCATCCCACTCGGGGTTACAAATGCAAAAACAACAGTTGATGGACAGAATGCAGAACAATGTCATACATTGATCCCAGTACAGAGATCTGGGCCTAAATCCATTTTTTTTGCTCACCATGCCATTCCAGTTTGAACCCAGCCATATGCAAATAAGTCTTGACCATGTGCCTCATGGGAACAGTCCAGCCCGAACTGCCAAGCCAGGTCCTCCCTGGACTGGAATAAGCATCCTAGGACCAGTTTCGGGGTTTCAGCCCTCTTCAGGCAGGATAGCTTGATTCCAGTGGTATGCAGAGCACAGGACTCACGTCTGAGCATACCGATCCCACTCGGGGTGACAAATGAAAAAACAACAGTTGATGGACAAAATGCAGAACAATGTCATACATTCACCCCAGTACAGAGATCTGGGCCTAAATCCATCGTTTGTTTGCTAACCATGCCATTCCAGTTTGAACCCAGCCATATGCAAATCAGTCCTGACACTGTGCCTCATGGGAACAGTCCAGCTTGAACTGCCAAGCCAGGTCCTCCCTGGACTGGAATAAGCATCCTAGGACCGGTTTCGGGGTTTCACCCCTCTTCAGCCAGGATAGCTTGATTCCAGTGGCATGGAAAGCACGGGACTCACGTCTGAGCATACCCGTCCCACTCGGGGTGACAAATGCAAAAACAACAGTTGATGGACAGAATGCAGAACAATGTCATACATTCACCCCAGTACAGAGATCTGGGCCTAAATCCATCGTTTTTTTGTTCACCATGCCATTCCAGTTTGAACCCAGCCATATGCAAATTAGTCTTGACCCTGTGCCTCATGGAAACAGTCCAGCCCGAACTGCCAAGCCAGGTCCTCCCTGGACTGGAATAAGCATCCTAGGACCGGTTTCGGGGTTTCACCCCTCTACAGCCAGGATAGCTTGATTCCAGTGGCATAGAGAGCACGGGACTCACGTCGGTGAATAGCCGTCCCACTCGGGGTGAAAAATGCGAAAACAACAGTTGATGGACAGAATGCAGAACAATGTCATACATTCACCCCAGTACAGAGATCTGGGCCTAAATCCATCTTTTTTTTGCTCACCATGCCATTCCAGTTTGAACCCAGCTATATGCAAATCAGTCTTGACCCTGTGCCTCATGGGAACAGTCCAGCCCGAACTGCCAAGCCAGGTCCTCCCTGGACTGGAATGAGCATCCTAGGACCGGTTTCGGGGTTTCACCCCACTTCAGCCAGGATAGCTTGATTCCAGTTGCATGGAGAGCACGGGACTCACGTCTGAGCATATCCGTCCCACTCGGGGTGACAAATGCAAAAACAACAGTTGATGGACAGATTGCAGAACAATGTCATACATTCACCCCAGTACAGCGATATTTGCCTAAATCCATCGTTCTTTTGCTCACCATGCCATTCCAGTTTGAACCCAGCCATATGCAAATCAGTCTTGACCCTGTGCCTCATGGGAACAGTCCAGCCCGAACAGCCAGGCCATGTCCTCCCTGGACTGGAATAAGCATCCTAGGACTGGTTTCGGGGTTTCACCTCTCTTCAGGCAGGATAGCTTGATTCCAGTGGCATGGAGAGCACAGGACTCACGTCTGAGCATACCGATCCCACGCGGGGTGACAAATGCAAAAACAACTGTTGATAGACAAAATGCATAACAATGTCATACATTCACCCCAGTACAGAGATCTGGGCCTAAATCCATCATTTTTTTGCTCACCATGTCATTCCAGTTTGGTACCCAGCCATAGGCAAATCAGTCCTGACCCTGTGCCTCATGGGAACAGTCCAGCTTGAACTGACAAGCCAGGTCCTCCCTGGACTGGAATAAGCATCCTAGGACCGGTTTCGGGGTTTCACCCCTCTTCAGCCAGGATAGCTTGATTCCAGTGGCATGGAAAGCACGGCTCTCACGTCTGAGCATACCCGTCCCACTCGGGTGACAAATGTAAAAACAACAGTTGATGGACAAAATGCAGAACAATGTCATACATTCACCAGAGTACAGAGAACTGGCCCTAAATCCATCGTTTTTTTGCTCACCATGCCATTCCAGTTTGAACCCAGCCATATGCAAATCAGTCTTGACCCTGTGACTCATAGGAACAGTCCAGCCCGAACTGCCAAGCCAGGTCGTCCCTGGACTGGAATAAGCATCCTAGGACCGGTTTCGGGGTTTCACCCCTCTTCAGCCAGGATAGCTTGATTCCAGTGGCATAGAGAGCACGGGACTCACGTCTGAGCATACCCGTCCCACTCGGGGTGACAAATGCAAAAACAACAGTTGATGGACAGAATGTAGAACAATGTCATACATTCACCCCAGTACAGAGATCTGGGCCTAAATCCATCGTTTTTTTGCTCACAATGCCATTCCAGTTTGAACCCAGCCATATGCAAATCAGTCTTAACCCTGTGCCTCATGGGAACAGTCCAGCCCGAACTGCCAAGCCAGGTCCTCCCTGGACTGCAATAAGCATCCTAGGACCGGTTTTGGCGTTTCACCCCTCTTCAGGCAAGATAGCTTGATTCCAGTGGCATGGAGAGCACGGGACTCACGTCTGAGCATACCGATCCCACTCGGGGTGACAAATGCAAAAACAACAGTTGATGGACAAAATGCAGAACAATGTCATACATTCACCCCAGTACAGAGATCTGGGCCTAAATCCATCGTTTTTTTGCTCACCATGCCATTCCAGTTCATAGCCAGCCATATGCAAACCAGTCCTGACCCTGTGCCTCATGGGAACAGTCCAGCTCGAACTGCCAAGCCAGGTCCTCCCTGGACTGGAATAAGCGTCCTAGGACCGGTTTCGGGGTTTCACCACTCTTCAGCCAGGATAGCTTGATTCCAGTGGCATGGAAAGCACGGGACTCACGTCTGAGCATACCCGTCCCACTCGGGGTGACAAATGCAAAAACAACAGTTGATAGACAGAATGCAGAACAATGTCATACATTCACCCCAGCACAGGGATCTGGGCCTAAATCCATCGTTTTTTTGTTCACCATGCCATTCCAGTTTGAACGCAGCCATATGCAAATCAGTCTTGACCCTGTGCCTCATGGGAACAGTCCAGCCCGAACTGCCAAGCCAGGTCCTCCCTAGACTGGAATAAGCATCCTAGGACCAGTTTTGGGGTTTCACCCCTCTTCAGCCAGGATAGCTTGATTCCAGTGGCATGGAGAGCACGGGACTCACGTCTGAGCATACCCGTCCCACTCGGGGTGAAAAATGCGAAAACAACAGTTGACGGACAGAATGCAGAACAATGTCATACATTCACCCCAGTACAGTGATCTGGGCCTAAATCCATCGTTTTTTTGCTCACCATTCCATTCCAGCTTGAACCCAGCTATATGTAAATCAGTCTTGACCCTGTGCCTCATGGGAACAGTCCAGCCCGAACTGCCAAGCCAGGTCCTCCCTGGACTGGAATCAGCATCCGAGGACCGGTTTTTGGGTTTCACCGCTCTTCAGCCAGGATAGATTGATTCCAGTGGCATAGAGAGCACGGGACTCACGTCTGAGCATACCCGTCCCACTCGGGGTGACAAATGCAAAAACAACAGTTGATGGACAGAATGAAGAACAATGTCATACATTCACCCCAGTACAGAGATCTGGGCCTAAACCCATCGTTTTTTTGCTCACCATGCCATTCCAGTTTGAACCCAGCCATATGCAAATCAGTCTTAACCCTGTGCCTCATGGGAACAGTCCAGCCCGAACTGCCAAGCCAGGTCCTCCCTGAACTGGAATAAGCATCCTAGAACCGGTTTCGGGGTTTCACCCCTCTTCAACCAGGATAGCTTGATTCCAGTGGCATGGAAAGCACGGGACTCACGTCTGAGCATACCCGTCCCACTCGGGGTGACAAATACAAAAACAACAGTTGATGGACAGAATGCAGAACAATGTCATACGTTCACACCAGTACAGGGATCTGGGCCCAACCGATCGTTTTTTTGTTCATCATGCCATTCCAGTTTGAACCCAGCCATATGCAAATCAGTCTTGACCCTGTGCCTCATGGGAACAGTCCAGCCCGAACTGCCAAGCCAGGTCCTCCCTGGACTGGAATAAGCATCCTAGGACCGGTTTCGGGGTTTCACCGCTCTTCAGCCAGGATAGCTTGATTCCATTGGCATAGAGAGCACGGGACTAACGTCTGAGCATACCCGTCCCACTCGGGGTGACAAATGCAAAAACAACAGTTGATGGACAGAATGAAGAACAATGTCATACATTCACCCCAGTACAGAGATCTGGGCCTAAATCCATCGTTTTTTTGCTCACCATGCCATTCCAGTTTGAACCCAGCCATATGCAAATCAGTCTTAACCCTGTGCCTCATGGGAACAGTCCAGCCCGAACTGCCAAGCCAGGCCCTCCCTGGACTGGAATAAGCATCCTAGGACCGGTTTCGGGGTTTCACCCCTCTTCAGGCAGGATAGCTTGATTCCAGTGGCATGGAGAGCACGGGACTCACGTCTGAGCATACCGATCCCACTCGGGGTGACAAATGCAAAAACAACAGTTGATGGACAAAATGCAGAACAATGTCATACATTCACCCCAGTACAAAGATCTGGGGCAAAATCCATCGTTTTTTTGTTCACCATGCCATTCCAGTTTGAACCCAGCCATATGCAAATCAGTCTTGACCCTGTGCCTCATGGGAACAGTCCAGCTCGAACTGCCAAGCCAGGTCCTCCCTGGACTGGAATAAGCATCCTAGGACCGGTTTCGGGGTTTCACCGCTCTTCAGCCAGGATAGCTTGATTCCAGTGGCATAGAGAGCACGGGACTCACGTCTGAGCATACCCGTCCCACTCGGGGTGACAAATGCAAAAACAACAGTTGATGGACAGAATGAAGAACAATGTCATACATTCACCCCAGTACAGAGATCTGGGCCTAAATCCATCGTTTTTTTCTTCACCATGCCATTCCAGTTTGAACCCAGCCATATGCAAATCAGTCTTGACCCTGTGCCTCATGGGAACAGTCCAGCCCGAACTGCCAAGCCAGGTCCTCCCTAGACTGTAATAAGCATCCTAGGACCTGTTTCGGGGTTTCACCCCTCGTCAGCCAGGATAGCTTGATTCCAGTGGCATGGAGAGCACGGGACTCACGTCGGAGCATACCCGTCCCACTCGGGGTGAAAAATGCGAAAAACAACAGTTGATGGACAGAATCCAGAACAATGTCATACATTCACCCCAGTACAGAGATCTGGGCCTAAATCCATCGTTTTTTTGCTCACCATGCCATTCCAGCTTGAACCCAGCTATATGTAAATCAGTCTTGACCCTGTGCCTCATGGGAACAGTCCAGCCCGAACTGCCAAGCCAGGTCCTCCCTGGACTGGAATAAGCATCCTAGGACCGGTTTCGGGGTTTCACCCCTCTTCAGGCAGGATAGCTTGATTCCTGTGGCATGGAGAGCACGGGACTCACGTCTGAGCATACCCATCCAACTCGGGGTGAAAAATGCAAAAACAACAGTTGATGGTCAGAATGCAGAACAATGTCATACATTCACCCCAGTACAGAGATCTGGGCCTAAATCAATCTTTTTTTGCTCACCATGCCATTCCAGTTTGAACCCAGCCATATGCAAATCAGTCTTAACCCTGTGCCTCATGGGAACAGTCCAGCCCGAACTGCCAAGCCAGGCCCTCCCTGGACTGGAATAAGCATCCTAGGACCGGTTTCGGGGTTTCACCCCTCTTCAGGCAGGATAGCTTGATTCCAGTGGCATGGAGAGCACGGGACTCACGTCTGAGCATACCGATCCCACTCGGGGTGACAAATGCAAAAACAACAGTTGATGGACAAAATGCAGAACAATGTCATACATTCACCCCAGTACAAAGATCTGGGGCAAAATCCATCGTTTTTTTGTTCACCATGCCATTCCAGTTTGAACCCAGCCATATGCAAATCAGTCTTGACCCTGTGCCTCATGAGAACAGTCCAGCTCGAACTGCCAAGCCAGGTCCTCCCTGGACTGGAATAAGCATCCTAGGACCGGTTTCGGGGTTTCACCGCTCTTCAGCCAGGATAGCTTGATTCCAGTGGCATAGAGAGCACGGGACTCACGTCTGAGCATACCCGTCCCACTCGGGGTGACAAATGCAAAAACAACAGTTGATGGACAGAATGAAGAACAATGTCATACATTCACCCCAGTACAGAGATCTGGGCCTAAATCCATCGTTTTTTTCTTCACCATGCCATTCCAGTTTGAACCCAGCCATATGCAAATCAGTCTTGACCCTGTGCCTCATGGGAACAGTCCAGCCCGAACTGCCAAGCCAGGTCCTCCCTAGACTGGAATAAGCATCCTAGGACCTGTTTCGGGGTTTCACCCCTCGTCAGCCAGGATAGCTTGATTCCAGTGGCATGGAGAGCACGGGACTCACGTCAGAGCATACCCGTCCCACTCGGGGTGAAAAATGCGAAAAACAACAGTTGATGGACAGAATCCAGAACAATGTCATACATTCACCCCAGTACAGAGATCTGGGCCTAAATCCATCGTTTTTTTGCTCACCATGCCATTCCAGCTTGAACCCAGCTATATGTAAATCAGTCTTGACCCTGTGCCTCATGGGAACAGTCCAGCCCGAACTGTCAAGCCAGGTCCTCCCTGGACTGGAATGAGCATCCTAGGACCGGTTTCGGGGTTTCACCCCTCTTCAGCCAGGATAGCTTGATTCCAGTGGAATGGAGAGCACGGGACTCACGTCTGAACATACCCGTCCCACTCGGGGTGACAAATGCAAAAACAACAGTTGATGGACAGAATGCAGAACAATGTCATACATTCACCCCAGTACAGAGATCTGGACCTAAATCCATCGTTTTTTTGCTCACCATGCCATTCCAGCTTGAACCCAGCTATATGTAAATCAGTCTTGACCCTGTGCCTCATGGGAACAGTCCAGTCCGAACTGCCAAGCCAGGTCCTCCCTGGACTGGAATGAGCATCCTAGGACCGGTTTCGGGGTTTCACCCCTCTTCAGCCAGGTAGGCTTGATTCCAGTGGAATGGAGAGCACGGGACTCACGTCTGAACATACCCGTCCCACTCGGGGTGACAAATGCAAAAACAACAGTTGATGGACAGAATGCAGAACAATGTCATACATTCACCCCAGTACAGAGATCTGGGCCTAAATCCATCGTTTTTTTGCTCACCATGCCATTTCAGTTTGAACCCAGCCATATGCAAATCAGTCTTGACCCTGTGCCTCATGGGAACAGTCCAGCCCGAACTGCCAAGCCAGGTCCTCCCTGGACTGGAATAGGCATCCCAGGACCGGTTTTGGCGTTTCACCCCTCTTCAGGCAGGATAGCTTGATTCCAGTGGCATGGAGAGCACGGGACTCAAGTCTGAGCATACCCATCCCACTCGGGGTGACAAATGCAAAAACAACAGTTGATGGACAGAATGCAGAACAATGTCATACATTCACCCCAGTACAGAGATCTGGGCCTAAATCAATCGTTTTTTTGCTCACCATGCCATTCCAGTTTGAACCCAGCCATATGCAAATCAGTCTTGACCCTGTGCACTTTGGGAACAGTCCAGCCCGAACTGCTAAGCCAGGTCCTCCCTGGACTGGAATAAGCATCCTAGAACCGGTTTCGGGGTTTCACCCCTCTTCAACCAGGATAGCTTGATTCCAGTGGCATGGAAAGCACGGGACTCACGTTTGAGCATACCCGTCCCACTCGGGGTGACAAATACAAAAACAACAGTTGATGGACAGAATGCAGAACAATGTCATACGTTCACACCAGTACAGGGATCTGGGCCCAAATCCATCGTTTTTTTGTTCATCATGCCATTCCAGTTTGAACCCAGCCATATGCAAATCAGTCTTGACCCTGTGCCTCATGGGAACAGTCCAGCCCGAACTGCCAAGCCAGGTCCTCCCTGGACTGGAATAAGCATCCTAGGACCGGTTTCGGGGTTTCACCGCTCTTCAGCCAGGATAGCTTGATTCCATTGGCATAGAGAGCACGGGACTCACGTCTGAGCATACCCGTCCCACTTGGGGTGACAAATGCAAAAACAACAGTTGATGGACAGAATGAAGAACAATGTCATACATTCACCCCAGTACAGAGATCTGGGCCTAAATCCATCGTTTTTTTGCTCACCATGCCATTCCAGTTTGAACCCAGCCATATGCAAATCAGTCTTAACCCTGTGCCTCATGGGAACAGTCCAGCTTGAACTGACAAGCCAGGTCCTCCCTGGACTGGAATAAGCATCCTAGGACCGGTTTCGGGGTTTCACCCCTCTTCAGCCAGCATAGCTTGATTCCAGTGGCATGGAAAGCACGGCTCTCACGTCTGAGCATACCCGTCCCACTCGGGTGACAAATGTAAAAACAACAGTTGATGGACAAAATGCAGAACAATGTCATACATTCACCAGAGTACAGAGAACTGGCCCTAAATCCATCGTTTTTTTGCTCACCATGCCATTCCAGTTTGAACCCAGCCATATGCAAATCAGTCTTGACCCTGTGACTCATAGGAACAGTCCAGCCCGAACTGCCAAGCCAGGTCGTCCCTGGACTGGAATAAGCATCCTAGGACCGGTTTCGGGGTTTCACCCCTCTTCAGCCAGGATAGCTTGATTCCAGTGGCATAGAGAGCACGGGACTCACGTCTGAGCATACCCGTCCCACTCGGGGTGACAAATGCAAAAACAACAGTTGATGGACAGAATGTAGAACAATGTCATACATTCACCCCAGTACAGAGATCTGGGCCTAAATCCATCGTTTTTTTGCTCACAATGCCATTCCAGTTTGAACCCAGCCATATGCAAATCAGTCTTAACCCTGTGCCTCATGGGAACAGTCCAGCCCGAACTGCCAAGCCAGGTCCTCCCTGGACTGCAATAAGCATCCTAGGACCGGTTTTGGCGTTTCACCCCTCTTCAGGCAAGATAGCTTGATTCCAGTGGCATGGAGAGCACGGGACTCACGTCTGAGCATACCGATCCCACTCGGGGTGACAAATGCAAAAACAACAGTTGATGGACAAAATGCAGAACAATGTCATACATTCACCCCAGTACAGAGATCTGGGCCTAAATCCATCGTTTTTTTGCTCACCATGCCATTCCAGTTCATAGCCAGCCATATGCAAACCAGTCCTGACCCTGTGCCTCATGGGAACAGTCCAGCTCGAACTGCCAAGCCAGGTCCTCCCTGGACTGGAATAAGCGTCCTAGGACCGGTTTCGGGGTTTCACCACTCTTCAGCCAGGATAGCTTGATTCCAGTGGCATGGAAAGCACGGGACTCACGTCTGAGCATACCCGTCCCACTCGGGGTGACAAATGCAAAAACAACAGTTGATAGACAGAATGCAGAACAATGTCATACATTCACCCCAGCACAGGGATCTGGGCCTAAATCCATCGTTTTTTTGTTCACCATGCCATTCTAGTTTGAACGCAGCCATATGCAAATCAGTCTTGACCCTGTGCCTCATGGGAACAGTCCAGCCCGAACTGCCAAGCCAGGTCCTCCCTAGACTGGAATAAGCATCCTAGGACCAGTTTTGGGGTTTCACCCCTCTTCAGCCAGGATAGCTTGATTCCAGTGGCATGGAGAGCACGGGACTCACGTCTGAGCATACCCGTCCCACTCGGGGTGAAAAATGCGAAAACAACAGTTGACGGACAGAATGCAGAACAATGTCATACATTCACCCCAGTACAGTGATCTGGGCCTAAATCCATCGTTTTTTTGCTCACCATGCCATTCCAGCTTGAACCCAGCTATATGTAAATCAGTCTTGACCCTGTGCCTCATGGGAACAGTCCAGCCCGAACTGCCAAGCCAGGTCCTCCCTGGACTGGAATTAGCATCCGAGGACCGGTTTCGGGGTTTCACCGCTCTTCAGCCAGGATAGATTGATTCCAGTGGCATAGAGAGCACGGGACTCACGTCTGAGCATACCCGTTCCACTCGGGGTGACAAATGCAAAAACAACAGTTGATGGACAGAATGAAGAACAATGTCATACATTCACCCCAGTACAGAGATCTGGGCCTAAATCCATCGTTTTTTTGCTCACCATGCCATTCCAGTTTAAACCCAGCCATATGCAAATCAGTCTTAACCCTGTGCCTCATGGGACCAGTCCAGCCCGAACTGCCAAGCCAGGTCCTCCCTGAACTGGAATAAGCATCCTAGTTCCGGTTTCGGGGTTTCACCCCTCTTCAACCAGGATAGCTTGATTCCAGTGGCATGGAAAGCACGGGACTCACGTCTGAGCATACCCGTCCCACTCGGGGTGACAAATACAAAAACAACAGTTGATGGACAGAATGCAGAACAATGTCATACGTTCACACCAGTACAGGGATCTGGGCCCAAACGATCGTTTTTTTGTTCATCATGCCATTCCAGTTTGAACCCAGCCATATGCAAATCAGTCTTGACCCTGTGCCTCATGGGAACAGTCCAGCCCGAACTGCCAAGCCAGGTCCTCCCTGGACTGGAATAAGCATCCTAGGACCGGTTTCGGGGTTTCACCGCTCTTCAGCCAGGATAGCTTGATTCCATTGGCATAGAGAGCACGGGACTAACGTCTGAGCATACCCGTCCCACTCGGGGTGACAAATGCAAAAACAACAGTTGATGGACAGAATGAAGAACAATGTCATACATTCACCCCAGTACAGAGATCTGGGCCTAAATCCATCGTTTTTTTGCTCACCATGCCATTCCAGTTTGAACCCAGCCATATGCAAATCAGTCTTAACCCTGTGCCTCATGGGAACAGTCCAGCCCGAACTGCCAAGCCAGGCCCTCCCTGGACTGGAATAAGCATCCTAGGACCGGTTTCGGGGTTTCACCCCTCTTCAGGCAGGATAGCTTGATTCCAGTGGCATGGAGAGCACGGGACTCACGTCTGAGCATACCGATCCCACTCGGGGTGACAAATGCAAAAACAACAGTTGATGGACAAAATGCAGAACAATGTCATACATTCACCCCAGTACAGAGATCTGGGGCAAAATCCATCGTTTTTTTGTTCACCATGCCATTCCAGTTTGAACCCAGCCATATGCAAATCAGTCTTGACCCTGTGCCTCATGGGAACAGTCCAGCTCGAACTGCCAAGCCAGGTCCTCCCTGGACTGGAATAAGCATCCTAGGACCGGTTTCGGGGTTTCACCGCTCTTCAGCCAGGATAGCTTGATTCCAGTGGCATAGAGAGCACGGGACTCACGTCTGAGCATACCCGTCCCACTCGGGGTGACAAATGCAAAAACAACAGTTGATGGACAGAATGAAGAACAATGTCATACATTCACCCCAGTACAGAGATCTGGGCCTAAATCCATCGTTTTTTTCTTCACCATGCCATTCCAGTTTGAACCCAGCTATATGCAAATCAGTCTTGACCCTGTGCCTCATGGGAACAGTCCAGCCCGAACTGCCAAGCCAGGTCCTCCCTAGACTGGAATAAGCATCCTAGGACCTGTTTCGGGGTTTCACCCCTCGTCAGCCAGGATAGCTTGATTCCAGTGGCATGGAGAGCACGGGACTCACGTCGGAGCATACCCGTCCCACTCGGGGTGAAAAATGCGAAAAACAACAGTTGATGGACAGAATCCAGAACAATGTCATACATTCACCCCAGTACAGAGATCTGGGCCTAAATCCATCGTTTTTTTGCTCACCATGCCATTCCAGCTTGAACCCAGCTATATGTAAATCAGTCTTGACCCTGTGCCTCATGGGAACAGTCCAGCCCGAACTGCCAAGCCAGGTCCTCCCTGGACTGGAATGAGCATCCTAGGACGGGTTTCGGGGTTTCACCCCTCTTCAGCCAGGATAGCTTGATTCCAGTGGAATGGAGAGCACGGGACTCACGTCTGAACATACCCGTCCCACTCGGGGTGACAAATGCAAAAACAACAGTTGATGGACAGAATGCAGAACAATGTCATACATTCACCCCAGTACAGAGATCTGGACCTAAATCCATCGTTTTTTTGCTCACCATGCCATTCCAGCTTGAACCCAGCTATATGTAAATCAGTCTTGACCCTGTGCCTCATGGGAACAGTCCAGTCCGAACTGCCAAGCCAGGTCCTCCCTGGACTGGAATGAGCATCCTAGGACCGGTTTCGGGGTTTCACCCCTCTTCAGCCAGGTAGGCTTGATTCCAGTGGAATGGAGAGCACGGGACTCACGTCTGAACATACCCGTCCCACTCGGGGTGACAAATGCAAAAACAACAGTTGATGGACAGAATGCAGAACAATGTCATACATTCACCCCAGTACAGAGATCTGGGCCTAAATCCATCGTTTTTTTGCTCACCATGCCATTTCAGTTTGAACCCAGCCATATGCAAATCAGTCTTGACCCTGTGCCTCATGGGAACAGTCCAGCCCGAACTGCCAAGCCAGGTCCTCCCTGGACTGGAATAGGCATCCCAGGACCGGTTTCGGCGTTTCACCCCTCTTCAGGCAGGATAGCTTGATTCCAGTGGCATGGAGAGCACGGGACTCAAGTCTGAGCATACCCATCCCACTCGGGGTGACAAATGCAAAAACAACAGTTGATGGACAGAATGCAGAACAATGTCATACATTCACCCCAGTACAGAGATCTGGGCCTAAATCAATCGTTTTTTTGCTCACCATGCCATTCCAGTTTGAACCCAGCCATATGCAAATCAGTCTTGACCCTGTGCACTTTGGGAACAGTCCAGCCCGAACTGCTAAGCCAGGTCCTCCCTGGACTGGAATAAGCATCCTAGAACCGGTTTCGGGGTTTCACCCCTCTTCAACCAGGATAGCTTGATTCCAGTGGCATGGAAAGCACGGGACTCACGTTTGAGCATACCCGTCCCACTCGGGGTGACAAATACAAAAACAACAGTTGATGGACAGAATGCAGAACAATGTCATACGTTCACACCAGTACAGGGATCTGGGCCCAAATCCATCGTTTTTTTGTTCATCATGCCATTCCAGTTTGAACCCAGCCATATGCAAATCAGTCTTGACCCTGTGCCTCATGGGAACAGTCCAGCCCGAACTGCCAAGCCAGGTCCTCCCTGGACTGGAATAAGCATCCTAGGACCGGTTTCGGGGTTTCACCGCTCTTCAGCCAGGATAGCTTGATTCCATTGGCATAGAGAGCACGGGACTCACGTCTGAGCATACCCGTCCCACTTGGGGTGACAAATGCAAAAACAACAGTTGATGGACAGAATGAAGAACAATGTCATACATTCACCCCAGTACAGAGATCTGGGCCTAAATCCATCGTTTTTTTGCTCACCATGCCATTCCAGTTTGAACCCAGCCATATGCAAATCAGTCTTAACCCTGTGCCTCATGGGAACAGTCCAGCCCGAACTGCCAAGCCAGGTCCTCCCTGGACTGGAATAAGCATCCTAGGACCGGTTTCGGGGTTTCACCCCTCTTCAGGCAGGATAGCTTGATTCCAGTAGCATGGAGAGCACGGGACTCACGTCTGAGCATACCGATCCCACTCGGGGTGACAAATGCAAAAACAGCAGTTGATGGACAAAATGCAGAACAATGTCATACATTCACCCCAGTACAGAGATCTGGGCCTAAATCCATCGTTTTTTTGCTCACCATGCCATTTCAGTTTGAACCCAGCCATATGCAAATCAGTCTTGACCCTGTGCCTCATGGGAACAGTCCAGCCCGAACTGCCAAGCCAGGTCCTCCCTGGACTGGAATAGGCATCCCAGGACCGGTTTCGGCGTTTCACCCCTCTTCAGGCAGGATAGCTTGATTCCAGTGGCATGGAGAGCACGGGACTCAAGTCTGAGCATACCCATCCCACTCGGGGTGACAAATGCAAAAACAACAGTTGATGGACAGAATGCAGAACAATGTCATACATTCACCCCAGTACAGAGATCTGGGCCTAAATCAATCGTTTTTTTGCTCACCATGCCATTCCAGTTTGAACCCAGCCATATGCAAATCAGTCTTGACCCTGTGCACTTTGGGAACAGTCCAGCCCGAACTGCTAAGCCAGGTCCTCCCTGGACTGGAATAAGCATCCTAGAACCGGTTTCGGGGTTTCACCCCTCTTCAACCAGGATAGCTTGATTCCAGTGGCATGGAAAGCACGGGACTCACGTCTGAGCATACCCGTCCCACTTGGGGTGACAAATGCAAAAACAACAGTTGATGGACAGAATGAAGAACAATGTCATACATTCACCCCAGTACAGAGATCTGAGCCTAAATCCATCGTTTTTTTGCTCACCATGCCATTCCAGTTTGAACCCAGCAATATGCAAATCAGTCTTAACCCTGTGCCTCATGGGAACAGTCCAGCTTGAACTGACAAGCCAGGTCCTCCCTGGACTGGAATAAGCATCCTAGGACCGGTTTCGGGGTTTCACCCCTCTTCAGCCAGGATAGCTTGATTCCAGTGGCATGGAAAGCACGGCTCTCACGTCTGAGCATACCCGTCCCACTCGGGTGACAAATGTAAAAACAACAGTTGATGGACAAAATGCAGAACAATGTCATACATTCACCAGAGTACAGAGAACTGGCCCTAAATCCATCGTTTTTTTGCTCACCATGCCATTCCAGTTTGAACCCAGCCATATGCAAATCAGTCTTGACCCTGTGACTCATAGGAACAGTCCAGCCCGAACTGCCAAGCCAGGTCGTCCCTGGACTGGAATAAGCATCCTAGGACCGGTTTCGGGGTTTCACCCCTCTTCAGCCAGGATAGCTTGATTCCAGTGGCATAGAGAGCACGGGACTCACGTCTGAGCATACCCGTCCCACTCGGGGTGACAAATGCAAAAACAACAGTTGATGGACAGAATGTAGAACAATGTCATACATTCACCCCAGTACAGAGATCTGGGCCTAAATCCATCGTTTTTTTGCTCACAATGCCATTCCAGTTTGAACCCAGCCATATGCAAATCAGTCTTAACCCTGTGCCTCATGGGAACAGTCCAGCCCGAACTGCCAAGCCAGGTCCTCCCTGGACTGCAATAAGCATCCTAGGACCGGTTTTGGCGTTTCACCCCTCTTCAGGCAAGATAGCTTTATTCCAGTGGCATGGAGAGCACGGGACTCACGTCTGAGCATACCGATCCCACTCGGGGTGACAAATGCAAAAACAACAGTTGATGGACAAAATGCAGAACAATGTCATACATTCACCCCAGTACAGAGATCTGGGCCTAAATCCATCGTTTTTTTGCTCACCATGCCATTCCAGTTCATAGCCAGCCATATGCAAACCAGTCCTGACCCTGTGCCTCATGGGAACAGTCCAGCTCGAACTGCCAAGCCAGGTCCTCTCTGGACTGGAATAAGCGTCCTAGGACCGGTTTCGGGGTTTCACCACTCTTCAGCCAGGATAGCTTGATTCCAGTGGCATGGAAAGCACGGGACTCACGTCTGAGCATACCCGTCCCACTCGGGGTGACAAATGAAAAAACAACAGTTGATAGACAGAATGCAGAACAATGTCATACATTCACCCCAGCACAGGGATCTGGGCCTAAATCCATCTTTTTTTGTTCACCATGCCATTCTAGTTTGAACGCAGCCATATGCAAATCAGTCTTGACCCTGTGCCTCATGGGAACAGTCCAGCCCGAACTGCCAAGCCAGGTCCTCCCTAGACTGGAATAAGCATCCTAGGACCAGTTTTGGGGTTTCACCCCTCTTCAGCCAGGATAGCTTGATTCCAGTGGCATGGAGAGCACGGGACTCACGTCTGAGCATACCCGTCCCACTCGGGGTGAAAAATGCGAAAACAACAGTTGACGGACAGAATGCAGAACAATGTCATACATTCACCCCAGTACAGTGATCTGGGCCTAAATCCATCGTTTTTTTGCTCACCATGCCATTCCAGCTTGAACCCAGCTATATGTAAATCAGTCTTGACCCTGTGCCTCATGGGAACAGTCCAGCCCGAACTGCCAAGCCAGGTCCTCCCTGGACTGGAATCAGCATCCGAGGACCGGTTTCGGGGTTTCACCGCTCTTCAGCCAGGATAGATTGATTCCAGTGGCATAGAGAGCACGGGACTCACGTCTGAGCATACCCGTCCCACTCGGGGTGACAAATGCAAAAACAACAGTTGATGGACAGAATGAAGAACAATGTCATACATTCACCCCAGTACAGAGATCTGGGCCTAAATCCATCGTTTTTTTGTTCACCATGCCATTCCAGTTTGAACCCAGCCATATGCAATCAGTCTTAACCCTGTGCCTCATGGGACCAGTCCAGCCCGAACTGCCAAGCCAGGTCCTCCCTGAACTGGAATAAGCATCCTAGTTCCGGTTTCGGGGTTTCACCCCTCTTCAACCAGGATAGCTTGATTCCAGTGGCATGGAAAGCACGGGACTCACGTCTGAGCATACCCGTCCCACTCGGGGTGACAAATACAAAAACAACAGTTGATGGACAGAATGCAGAACAATGTCATACGTTCACACCAGTACAGGGATCTGGGCCCAACCGATCGTTTTTTTGTTCATCATGCCATTCCAGTTTGAACCCAGCCATATGCAAATCAGTCTTGACCCTGTGCCTCATGGGAACAGTCCAGCCCGAACTGCCAAGCCAGGTCCTCCCTGGACTGGAATAAGCATCCTAGGACCGGTTTCGGGGTTTCACCGCTCTTCAGCCAGGATAGCTTGATTCCATTGGCATAGAGAGCACGGGACTAACGTCTGAGCATACCCGTCCCACTCGGGGTGACAAATGCAAAAACAACAGTTGATGGACAGAATGAAGAACAATGTCATACATTCACCCCAGTACAGAGATCTGGGCCTAAATCCATCGTTTTTTTGCTCACCATGCCATTCCAGTTTGAACCCAGCCATATGCAAATCAGTCTTAACCCTGTGCCTCATGGGAACAGTCCAGCCCGAACTGCCAAGCCAGGCCCTCCCTGGACTGGAATAAGCAACCTAGGACTGGTTTCGGGGTTTCACCCCTCTTCAGGCAGGATAGCTTGATTCCAGTGGCATGGAGAGCACGGGACTCACGTCTGAGCATACCGATCCCACTCGGGGTGACAAATGCAAAAATAACAGTTGATGGACAAAATGCAGAACAATGTCATACATTCACCCCAGTACAGAGATCTGGGGCAAAATCCATCGTTTTTTTGTTCACCATGCCATTCCAGTTTGAACCCAGCCATATGCAAATCAGTCTTGACCCTGTGCCTCATGGGAACAGTCCAGCTCGAACTGCCAAGCCAGGTCCTCCCTGGACTGGAATAAGCATCCTAGGACCGGTTTCGGGGTTTCACCGCTCTTCAGCCAGGATAGCTTGATTCCAGTGGCATAGAGAGCACGGGACTCACGTCTGAGCATACCCGTCCCACTCGGGGTGACAAATGCAAAAACAACAGTTGATGGACAGAATGAAGAACAATGTCATACATTCACCCCAGTACAGAGATCTGGGCCTAAATCCATCGTTTTTTTCTTCACCATGCCATTCCAGTTTGAACCCAGCCATATGCAAATCAGTCTTGACCCTGTGCCTCATGGGAACAGTCCAGCCCGAACTGCCAAGCCAGGTCCTCCCTAGACTGGAATAAGCATCCTAGGACCTGTTTCGGGGTTTCACCCCTCGTCAGCCAGGATAGCTTGATTCCAGTGGCATGGAGAGCACGGGACTCACGTCGGAGCATACCCGTCCCACTCGGGGTGAAAAATGCGAAAAACAACAGTCGATGGACAGAATCCAGAACAATGTCATACATTCACCCCAGTACAGAGATCTGGGCCTAAATCCATCGTTTTTTTGCTCACCATGCCATTCCAGCTTGAACCCAGCTATATGTAAATCAGTCTTGACCCTGTGCCTCATGGGAACAGTCCAGCCCGAACTGCCAAGCCAGGTCCTCCCTGGACTGGAATGAGCATCCTAGGACCGGATTCGGGGTTTCACCCCTCTTCAGCCAGGATAGCTTGATTCCAGTGGAATGGAGAGCACGGGACTCACGTCTGAACATACCCGTCCCACTCGGGGTGACAAATGCAAAAACAACAGTTGATGGACAGAATGCAGAACAATGTCATACATTCACCCCAGTACAGAGATCTGGACCTAAATCCATCGTTTTTTTGCTCACCATGCCATTCCAGCTTGAACCCAGCTATATGTAAATCAGTCTTGACCCTGTGCCTCATGGGAACAGTCCAGCCCGAACTGCCAAGCCAGGTCCTCCCTGGACTGGAATCAGCATCCGAGGACCGGTTTCGGGGTTTCACCGCTCTTCAGCCAGGATAGATTGATTCCAGTGGCATAGAGAGCACGGGACTCACGTCTGAGCATACCCGTCCCACTCGGGGTGACAAATGCAAAAACAACAGTTGATGGACAGAATGAAGAACAATGTCATACATTCACCCCAGTACAGAGATCTGGGCCTAAATCCATCGTTTTTTTGTTCACCATGCCATTCCAGTTTGAACCCAGCCATATGCAAATCAGTCTTAACCCTGTGCCTCATGGGACCAGTCCAGCCCGAACTGCCAAGCCAGGTCCTCCCTGAACTGGAATAAGCATCCTAGTTCCGGTTTCGGGGTTTCACCCCTCTTCAACCAGGATAGCTTGATTGCAGTGGCATGGAAAGCACGGGACTCACGTCTGAGCATACCCGTCCCACTCGGGGTGACAAATACAAAAACAACAGTTGATGGACAGAATGCAGAACAATGTCATACGTTCACACCAGTACAGGGATCTGGGCCCAACCGATCGTTTTTTTGTTCATCATGCCATTCCAGTTTGAACCCAGCCATATGCAAATCAGTCTTGACCCTGTGCCTCATGGGAACAGTCCAGCCCGAACTGCCAAGCCAGGTCCTCCCTGGACTGGAATAAGCATCCTAGGACCGGTTTCGGGGTTTCACCGCTCTTCAGCCAGGATAGCTTGATTCCATTGGCATAGAGAGCACGGGACTAACGTCTGAGCATACCCGTCCCACTCGGGGTGACAAATGCAAAAACAACAGTTGATGGACAGAATGAAGAACAATGTCATACATTCACCCCAGTACAGAGATCTGGGCCTAAATCCATCGTTTTTTTGCTCACCATGCCATTCCAGTTTGAACCCAGCCATATGCAAATCAGTCTTAACCCTGTGCCTCATGGGAACAGTCCAGCCCGAACTGCCAAGCCAGGCCCTCCCTGGACTGGAATAAGCATCCTAGGACCGGTTTCGGGGTTTCACCCCTCTTCAGGCAGGATAGCTTGATTCCAGTGGCATGGAGAGCACGGGACTCACGTCTGAGCATACCGATCCCACTCGGGGTGACAAATGCAAAAACAACAGTTGATGGACAAAATGCAGAACAATGTCATACATTCACCCCAGTACAGAGATCTGGGGCAAAATCCATCGTTTTTTTGTTCACCATGCCATTCCAGTTTGAACCCAGCCATATGCAAATCAGTCTTGACCCTGTGCCTCATGGGAACAGTCCAGCTCGAACTGCCAAGCCAGGTCCTCCCTGGACTGGAATAAGCATCCTAGGACCGGTTTCGGGGTTTCACCGCTCTTCAGCCAGGATAGCTTGATTCCAGTGGCATAGAGAGCACGGGACTCACGTCTGAGCATACCCGTCCCACTCGGGGTGACAAATGCAAAAACAACAGTTGATGGACAGAATGAAGAACAATGTCATACATTCACCCCAGTACAGAGATCTGGGCCTAAATCCATCGTTTTTTTCTTCACCATGCCATTCCAGTTTGAACCCAGCCATATGCAAATCAGTCTTGACCCTGTGCCTCATGGGAACAGTCCAGCCCGAACTGCCAAGCCAGGTCCTCCCTAGACTGGAATAAGCATCCTAGGACCTGTTTCGGGGTTTCACCCCTCGTCAGCCAGGATAGCTTGATTCCAGTGGCATGGAGAGCACGGGACTCACGTCGGAGCATACCCGTCCCACTCGGGGTGAAAAATGCGAAAAACAACAGTTGATGGACAGAATCCAGAACAATGTCATACATTCACCCCAGTACAGAGATCTGGGCCTAAATCCATCGTTTTTTTGCTCACCATGCCATTCCAGCTTGAACCCAGCTATATGTAAATCAGTCTTGACCCTGTGCCTCATGGGAACAGTCCAGCCCGAACTGCCAAGCCAGGTCCTCCCTGGACTGGAATGAGCATCCTAGGACCGGATTCGGGGTTTCACCCCTCTTCAGCCAGGATAGCTTGATTCCAGTGGAATGGAGAGCACGGGACTCACGTCTGAACATACCCGTCCCACTCGGGGTGACAAATGCAAAAACAACAGTTGATGGACAGAATGCAGAACAATGTCATACATTCACCCCAGTACAGAGATCTGGACCTAAATCCATCGTTTTTTTGCTCACCATGCCATTCCAGCTTGAACCCAGCTATATGTAAATCAGTCTTGACCCTGTGCCTCATGGGAACAGTCCAGTCCGAACTGCCAAGCCAGGTCCTCCCTGGACTGGAATGAGCATCCTAGGACCGGTTTCGGGGTTTCACCCCTCTTCAGCCAGGTAGGCTTGATTCCAGTGGAATGGAGAGCACGGGACTCACGTCTGAACATACCCGTCCCACTCGGGGTGACAAATGCAAAAACAACAGTTGATGGACAGAATGCAGAACAATGTCATACATTCACCCCAGTACAGAGATCTGGGCCTAAATCCATCGTTTTTTTGCTCACCATGCCATTTCAGTTTGAGCCCAGCCATATGCAAATCAGTCTTGACCCTGTGCCTCATGGGAACAGTCCAGCCCGAACTGCCAAGCCAGGTCCTCCCTGGACTGGAATAGGCATCCCAGGACCGGTTTCGGCGTTTCACCCCTCTTCAGGCAGGATAGCTTGATTCCAGTGGCATGGAGAGCACGGGACTCAAGTCTGAGCATACCCATCCCACTCGGGGTGACAAATGCAAAAACAACAGTTGATGGACAGAATGCAGAACAATGTCATACATTCACCCCAGTACAGAGATCTGGGCCTAAATCAATCGTTTTTTTGCTCACCATGCCATTCCAGTTTGAACCCAGCCATATGCAAATCAGTCTTGACCCTGTGCACTTTGGGAACAGTCCAGCCCGAACTGCTAAGCCAGGTCCTCCCTGGACTGGAATAAGCATCCTAGAACCGGTTTCGGGGTTTCACCCCTCTTCAACCAGGATAGCTTGATTCCAGTGGCATGGAAAGCACGGGACTCACGTTTGAGCATACCCGTCCCACTCGGGGTGACAAATACAAAAACAACAGTTGATGGACAGAATGCAGAACAATGTCATACGTTCACACCAGTACAGGGATCTGGGCCCAAATCCATCGTTTTTTTGTTCATCATGCCATTCCAGTTTGAACCCAGCCATATGCAAATCAGTCTTGACCCTGTGCCTCATGGGAACAGTCCAGCCCGAACTGCCAAGCCAGGTCCTCCCTGGACTGGAATAAGCATCCTAGGACCGGTTTCGGGGTTTCACCGCTCTTCAGCCAGGATAGCTTGATTCCATTGGCATAGAGAGCACGGGACTCACGTCTGAGCATACCCGTCCCACTTGGGGTGACAAATGCAAAAACAACAGTTGATGGACAGAATGAAGAACAATGTCATACATTCACCCCAGTACAGAGATCTGGGCCTAAATCCATCGTTTTTTTGCTCACCATGCCATTCCAGTTTGAACCCAGCCATATGCAAATCAGTCTTAACCCTGTGCCTCATGGGAACAGTCCAGCCCGAACTGCCAAGCCAGGTCCTCCCTGGACTGGAATAAGCATCCTAGGACCGGTTTCGGGGTTTCACCCCTCTTCAGGCAGGATAGCTTGATTCCAGTAGCATGGAGAGCACGGGACTCACGTCTGAGCATACCGATCCCACTCGGGGTGACAAATGCAAAAACAGCAGTTGATGGACAAAATGCAGAACAATGTCATACATTCACCACAGTACAGAGATCTGGGCCAAAATCCATCATTTTTTTGTTCACCATGACATTCCAGTTTGAACCCAGCCATATGCAAATCAGTCTTGACCCTGTGCCTCATGGGAACAGTCCAGCCCGAACTGCCAAGCCAGGTCCTCCCTAGACTGGAATAAGCATCCTAGGACCGGTTTCGGGGTTTCACCCCTTGTTAGCCAGGATAGCTTGATTCCAGTGGCATGGAGAGCACGGGACTCACGTCGGAGCATACCCGTCCCACTCGGGGTGAAAAATGCGAAAACAACAGTTGATGGACAGAATGCAGAACAATGTCATACATTCACCCCAGTACAGATATCTGGGCCTAAATCCATCGTTTTTTTGCTCACCATGCCATTCCAGCTTGAACCCAGCTATATGTAAATCAGTCTTGACCCTGTGCCTCATGGGAACAGTCCAGCCCGAACTGCCAAGCCAGGTCCTCCCTGGACTGGAATGAGCATCCTAGGACCGGTTTCGGGGTTTCACCCCTCTTCAGCCAGGATAGCTTGATTCCAGTGGAATGGAGAGCACGGGACTCACGTCTGAACATACCCGTCCCACTCGGGGTGACAAATGCAAAAACAACAGTTGATGGACAGAATGCAGAACAATGTCATACATTCACCCCAGTACAGAGATCTGGGCCTAAATCCATCGTTTGTTTGCTCACCATGCCATTTCAGTTTGAACCCAGCCATATGCAAATCAGTCTTGACCCTGTGCCTCATGGGAACAGTCCAGCCCGAACTGCCAAGCCAGGTCCTCCCTGGACTGGAATAAGCATCCTAGGACCGGTTTCGGGGTTTCACCCCTCTTCAGGCAGGATAGCTTGATTCCAGTGGCATGGAGAGCACAGGACTCACGTCTGAGCATACCGATCCCACTCGGGGTGACAAATGCAAAAACAACAGTTGATGGACAAAATGCAGAACAATGTCATACATTCACCCCACTACAGAGATCTGGGCCTAAATCCATCGTTTTTTTGCACACCATGCCATTCCAGTTTGAACCCAGCCATATGCAAATCAGTCCTGACCCTGTGCCTCATGGAAACAGTCCAGCTCGAACTGCCAAGCCAGGTCCTTCCTGGACTGGAATAAGCATCCTAGGACCGGTTTCGGGGTTTCACCCCTCTTCAGCCAGGATAGCTTGATTCCAGTGGCATGGAGAGCACGGGACTCACGTCGGAGCATAGCCGTCCCACTCGGGGTGAAAAATGCGAAAACAACAGTTGACGGACAGAATGCAGAACAATGTCATACATTCACCCCAGTACAGTGATCTGGGCCTAAATCCATCGTTTTTTTGCTCACCGTGCCATTCCAGCTTGAACCCAGCTATATGTAAATCAGTCTTGACCCTGTGCCTCATGGGAACAGTCCAGCCCGAACTGCCAAGCCAGGTCCTCCCTGGACTGGAATAAGCATCCTAGGACCGGTTTCGGGGTTTCACCCCTCTTCAGGCAGGATAGCTTGATTCCAGTAGCATGGAGAGCACGGGACTCACGTCTGAGCATACCGATCCCACTCGGGGTGACAAATGCAAAAACAGCAGTTGATGGACAAAATGCAGAACAATGTCATACATTCACCACAGTACAGAGATCTGGGCCAAAATCCATCATTTTTTTGTTCACCATGCCATTCCAGTTTGAACCCAGCCATATGCAAATCAGTCTTGACCCTGTGCCTCATGGGAACAGTCCAGCCCGAACTGCCAAGCCAGGTCCTCCCTAGACTGGAATAAGCATCCTAGGACCGGTTTCGGGGTTTCACCCCTTGTTAGCCAGGATAGCTTGATTCCAGTGGCATGGAGAGCACGGGACTCACGTCGGAGCATACCCGTCCCACTCGGGGTGAAAAATGCGAAAACAACAGTTGATGGACAGAATGCAGAACAATGTCATACATTCACCCCAGTACAGATATCTGGGCCTAAATCCATCGTTTTTTTGCTCACCATGCCATTCCAGCTTGAACCCAGCTATATGTAAATCAGTCTTGACCCTGTGCCTCATGGGAACAGTCCAGCCCGAACTGCCAAGCCAGGTCCTCCCTGGACTGGAATGAGCATCCTAGGACCGGTTTCGGGGTTTCACCCCTCTTCAGCCAGGATAGCTTGATTCCAGTGGAATGGAGAGCACGGGACTCACGTCTGAACATACCCGTCCCACTCGGGGTGACAAATGCAAAAACAACAGTTGATGGACAGAATGCAGAACAATGTCATACATTCACCCCAGTACAGAGATCTGGGCCTAAATCCATCGTTTGTTTGCTCACCATGCCATTTCAGTTTGAACCCAGCCATATGCAAATCAGTCTTGACCCTGTGCCTCATGGGAACAGTCCAGCCCGAACTGCCAAGCCAGGTCCTCCCTGGACTGGAATAAGCATCCTAGGACCGGTTTCGGGGTTTCACCCCTCTTCAGGCAGGATAGCTTGATTCCAGTGGCATGGAGAGCACAGGACTCACGTCTGAGCATACCGATCCCACTCGGGGTGACAAATGCAAAAACAACAGTTGATGGACAAAATGCAGAACAATGTCATACATTCACCCCACTACAGAGATCTGGGCCTAAATCCATCGTTTTTTTGCACACCATGCCATTCCAGTTTGAACCCAGCCATATGCAAATCAGTCCTGACCCTGTGCCTCATGGAAACAGTCCAGCTCGAACTGCCAAGCCAGGTCCTTCCTGGACTGGAATAAGCATCCTAGGACCGGTTTCGGGGTTTCACCCCTCTTCAGCCAGGATAGCTTGATTCCAGTGGCATGGAGAGCACGGGACTCACGTCGGAGCATAGCCGTCCCACTCGGGGTGAAAAATGCGAAAACAACAGTTGACGGACAGAATGCAGAACAATGTCATACATTCACCTGGGGTGAATGTATGACATTGTTCTGCATTCTGGGTACAGTCCAGCCCGAACTGCCAAGCCAGGTCCTCCCTGGACTGGAATAAGCATCCTAGGACCGGATTCAGGGTTTCACCCCTCTTCAGCCAGGACAGCTTGATTCCAGTGGCATGGAGAGCACGGGTCTCACGTCTGAGCATACCCGTCCCACTCGGGGTGACAAATGCAAAAACAAAAGTAGATGGTCAGAATGCAGAACAATGTCATACATTCACCCCACTACAGTGATCTGGGCCTAAATCCATCGTTTTTTTGCTCACCGTGCCATTCCAGCTTGAACCCAGCTATATGTAAATCAGTCTTGACCCTGTGCCTCATGGGAACAGTCCAGCCCGAACTGCCAAGCCAGGTCCTCCCTGGACTGGAATCAGCATCCGAGGACCGGTTTCGGGGTTTCACCGCTCTTCAGCCAGGATAGCTTGATTCCAGTGGCATAGAGAGCACGGGACTCACGTCTGAGCATACCCGTCCCACTCGGGGTGACAAATGCAAAAACAACAGTTGAATTACAGAATGAAGAACAATGTCACACATTCACCCCAGTACTGAGATCTGGGCCTAAATCCATCGTTTTTTTGCTCACCATGCCATTCCAGTTTGAACCCAGCCATATGCAAATCAGTCTTAACCCTATGCCTCATGGGAACAGTCCAGCCCGAACTGCCAAGCCAGGTCCTCCCTGGACTGGAATAAGCATCCTAGGACCGGTTTCGGGGTTTCACCCCTCCTCAGGCAGGATAGCTTGATTCTAGTGGCATGGAGAGCACGGGACTCACGTCTGAGCATACCGATCCCACTCGGGGTGACAAATGCAAAAACAACAGTTGATGGACAAAATGCAGAACAATGTCATACATTCACCCCAGTACAGAGATCTGGACCTAAATCCATCGTTTTTTTGCTCACCATGCCATTCCAGTTCATAGCCAGCCAAATGCAAATCAGTCCTGACCCTGTGCCTCATGGGAACACTCCAGCTCGAACTGCCAAGCCAGGTCCTCCCTGGACTGGAATAAGTATCCTAGGACCGGTTTCGGGGTTTCACCCCTCTTCAGCCAGGATAGCTTGATTCCAGTGGCATGGAAAGCACGGGATTCACGTCTGAGCATACCCGTCCCACTCGGGGTGACAAATGCAAAAACAACAGTTGATGGACAGAATGCAGAACAATGTCATACATTCACCCCAGTACAGGGATCTGGGCCTAAATCCATCGTTTTTTTGTTCACCATGCCATTCCAGTTTGAACCCAGCCATATGCAAATCAGTCTTGACGCTGTGCCTCATGGGAACAGTCCAGCCCGAACTGCCAAGCCAGGTCCTCCCTAGACTGGAATAAGCATCCTAGGACCGGTTTAGGGGTTTCACCCCTCTTCAGCCAGGATAGCTTGATTCCAGTGGCATGGACAGCACGGGACTCACGTCTGAGCATACCCGTCCCACTCGGGGTGACAAATGCAAAAACAACAGTTGATGGACAGAATGCAGAACAATGTCATACATTCACCCCAGTACAGAGATCTGGGCCTAAATCCATCGTTTTTTTGCTCAACATGCCATTTCAGTTTGAACCCAGCCATATGCAAATCAGTCTTGACCCTGTGCCTCATGGGAACAGTCCAGCCCGAACTGCCAAGCCAGGTCCTCCCTGGACTGGAATAAGCATCCTAGGACCGGTTTTGGGGTTTCACCCCTCTTCAGGCAGGATAGCTTGATTCCAGTGGCATGGAGAGCACAGGACTCATGTCTGAGCATACCGATCCCACTCGGGGTGACAAATGCAAAAACAACAGTTGATGGACAAAATGACGAACAATGTCATACATTCACCCCACTACAGAGATCTGGGCCTAAATCCATCGTTTTTTTGCTCACCATGCCATTCCAGTTTGAACCCAGCCATATGCAAATCAGTCCTGACCCTGTGCCTCATGGAAACAGTCCAGCTCGAACTGCCAAGCCAGGTCCTCCCTTGACTGGAATAAGCATCCTAGGACCGGTTTCGGCGTTTTACCCCTCATCAGCCAGAATAGCTTGATTCCAATGGCATGGAAAGCACGGCACTCACGTCTGAGCATACCCATCCCACTCGGGGTGACAAATGTAAAAACAACAGTTGATGGACAGAATGCAGAACAATGTCATACATTCACCAGAGTACAGAGATCTGGGCCTAAATCGATCGTTTTTTTGCTCACCATGCCATTCCAGTTTGAACCCAGCCATATGCAAATCAGTCTTGACCCTGTGACTCATAGGAACAGTCCAGCCCGAACTGCCAAGCCAGGTCGTCCCTGGACTGGAATAAGCATCCTAGGACCGGTTTCGGGGTTTCACCCCTCTTCAGCCAGGATAGCTTGATTCCAGTGGCATGGAGAGCGCGGCACTCACGTCTGAGCATTCCCGTCCCACTCGGGGTGACTAATGCAAAAACAACAGTTGATGGACAGAATGCAGAACAATGTCATACATTCACCCCAGTACAGAGATCTGGGCCTTAATCCATCCATTTTTTGCTCACCATGCCATTCCAGTTTGAACCCAGCCATATGCAAATCAGTCTTGACCCTGTGCCTCATGGGAACAGTCCAGCCCGAACTGCCAAGCCAGGTCCTCCCTGGACTGGAATAGGCATCCCAGGACCGGTTTCGGCGTTTCACCCCTCTTCAGGCAGGATAGCTTGATTCCAGTGGCATGGAGAGCACGGGACTCAAGTCTGAGCATACCCATCCCACTCGGGGTGACAAATGCAAAAACAACAGTTGATGGACAGAATGCAGAACAATGTCATACATTCACCCCAGTACAGAGATCTGGGCCTAAATCAATCGTTTTTTTGCTCACCATGCCATTCCAGTTTGAACCCAGCCATATGCAAATCAGTCTTGACCCTGTGCACTTTGGGAACAGTCCAGCCCGAACTGCTAAGCCAGGTCCTCCCTGGACTGGAATAAGCATCCTAGAACCGGTTTCGGGGTTTCACCCCTCTTCAACCAGGATAGCTTGATTCCAGTGGCATGGAAAGCACGGGACTCACGTCTGAGCATACCCGTCCCACTCGGGGTGACAAATACAAAAACAACAGTTGATGGACAGAATGCAGAACAATGTCATACGTTCACACCAGTACAGGGATCTGGGCCCAAATCCATCGTTTTTTTGTTCATCATGCCATTCCAGTTTGAACCCAGCCATATGCAAATCAGTCTTGACCCTGTGCCTCATGGGAACAGTCCAGCCCGAACTGCCAAGCCAGGTCCTCCCTGGACTGGAATAAGCATCCTAGGACCGGTTTCGGGGTTTCACCGCTCTTCAGCCAGGATAGCTTGATTCCAGTGGCATAGAGAGCACGGGACTCACGTCTGAGCATACCCGTCCCACTCGGGGTGACAAATGCATAAACAACAGTTGATGGACAGAATGAAGAACAATGTCATACATTCACCCCAGTACAGAGATCTGGGCCTAAATCCATCGTTTTTTTGCTCACCATGCCATTCCAGTTTGAACCCAGCCATATGCAAATCAGTCTTAACCCTGTGCCTCATGGGAACAGTCCAGCCCGAACTGCCAAGCCAGGTCCTCCCTGGACTGGAATAAGCATCCTAGGACCGGTTTCAGGGTTTCACCCCTCTTCAGGCAGGATAGCTTGATTCCAGTGGCATGAAGAGCACGGGACTCACGTCTGAACATACCGATCCCACTCGGGGTGACAAATGCAAAAACAACAGTTGATGGACAAAATGCAGAACAATGTCATACATTCACCCCAGTACAGAGATCTGGGCCAAAATCCATTGTTTTTTTGTTCACCATGCCATTCCAGTTTGAACCCAGCCATATGCAAATCAGTCTTGACCCTGTGCCTCATGGGAACAGTCCAGCTCGAACTGCCAAGCCAGGTCCTCCCTGGACTGGAATAAGCATCCTAGGACCGGTTTCGGGGTTTCACCGCTCTTCAGCCAAGATAGCTTGATTCCAGTGGCATAGAGAGCACGGGACTCACGTCTGAGCATACCCATCCCACTCGGGGTGACAAATGCAAAAACAACAGTTGATGGACAGAATGAAGAACAATGTCATACATTCACCCCAGTACAGAGATCTGGGCCTAAATCCATCGTTTTTTTCTTCACCATGCCATTCCAGTTTGAACCCAGCCATATGCAAATCAGTCTTGACCCTGTGCCTCATGGGAACAGTCCAGCCCGAACTGCCAAGCCAGGTCCTCCCTGGACTGGAATAAGCATCCTAGGACCGGTTTTGGTGTTTCACCCCTCTTCAGCCAGGATAACTAGATTCCAGTGGCATAGAGAGCACGGAACTCACGTCTGAGCATACCCGTCCCACTCGGGGTGACAAATGCAAAAACAACAGTTGATGGACAGAATGCAGAACAATGTCATACATTCACCCCATTACAGAGATCTGGACCTAAATCCATCGTTTTTTTGCTCACCATGCCATTCCAGTTTGAACCCAGCCATATGCAAATCAGTCTTGACCCTGTGCCTCATGGGAACAGTCCAGCCTGAACTGCCAAACCAGGTCCTCCCTGGACTGGAATAAGCATCCTAGGACCGGTTTCGGGGTTTCACCCCTCTTCAGGCAGGATAGCTTGATTCCAGTGGCATGGAGAGCACGGGACTCAAGTCTGAGCATACCCATCCCACTCGGGGTGACAAATGCAAAAACAACAGTTGATGGACAGAATGCAGATCAATGTCATACATTCACCCCAGTACAGAGATCTGGGCCTTAATCCATCCATTTTTTGCTCACCATGCCATTCCAGTTTGAACCCAGCCATATGCAAATCAGTCTTGACCCTGTGCCTCATGGGAACAGTCCAGCCCGAACTGTCAAGCCAGGTCCTCCCTGGACTGGAATAAGCATCCTAGGACCGGTTTCGGGGTTTCACCACTCTTCAGCCAGGATAGCTTGATTCCATTGGCATGGAAAGCACGGGACTCACGTCTGAGCATACCCGTCCCACTCAGGGTGACAAATGCAAAAACAACAGTTGATGGACAGAATGCAGAACAATGTCATACGTTCACACCAGTACAGAGATCTGGGCCCAAATCCATCGTTTTTTTGTTCACCATGCCATTCCAGTTTGAACCCAGCCATATGCAAATCAGTCTTGACCCTGTGCCTCATGGGAACAGTCCAGCCCGAACTGCCAAGCCAGGTCCTCCCTGGACTGGAATAAGCATCCTAGGACCGGTTTCGGGGTTTCACCCCTCTCATTAGCCAGGATAGCTTGATTCCAGTGGCATGGAGAGCACAGGACTCACGTCTGAGCATACCCGTCCCACTCGGGGTGACAAATGCAAAAACAACAGTTGATGGACAGAATGCAGAACAATGTCATACATTCACCCCAGTACAGAGATCTGGACCTAAATCCATCGTTTTTTTGCTCACCATGCCATTCCAGTTTGAACCCAGCCATATGCAAATCAGTCTTGACCCTGTGCCTCATGGGAACAGTCCAGCCTGAACTGCCAAACCAGGTCCTCCCTGGACTGGAATAAGCATCCTAGGACCGGTTTCGGGGTTTCACCCCTCTTCAGGCAGGATAGCTTGATTCCAGTGGCATGAAGAGCACGGGACTCAAATCTGAGCATACCCATCCCACTCGGGGTGACAAATGCAAAAACAACAGTTGATGGACAGAATGCAGATCAATGTCATACATTCACCCCAGTACAGAGATCTGGGCCTTAATCCATCCATTTTTTGCTCACCATGCCATTCCAGTTTGAACCCAGCCATATGCAAATCAGTCTTGACCCTGTGCCTCATGGGAACAGTCCAGCCCAAACTGCCAAGCCAGGTCCTCCCTGGACTGGAATAAGCATCCTAGGACCGGTTTCGGGGTTTCACCGCTCTTCAGCCAGGATAGCTTGATTCCAGTGGCATAGAGAGCACGGGACTCACGTCTGAGCATACCCGTCCCACTCGGGGTGACAAATGCATAAACAACAGTTGATGGACAGAATGAAGAACAATGTCATACATTCACCCCAGTACAGAGATATGGGCCTAAATCCATCGTTTTTTTGCTCACCATGCCATTCCAGTTTGAACCCAGCCATATGCAAATCAGTCTTAACCCTGTGCCTCATGGGAACAGTCCAGCCCGAACTGCCAAGCCAGGTCCTCCCTGGACTGGAATAAGCATCCTAGGACCGGTTTCGGGGTTTCACCCCTCTTCAGGCAGGATAGCTTGATTCCAGTGGCATGGAGAGCACGGGACTCACGTCTGAGCATACCGATCCCACTCGGGGTGACAAATGCAAAAACAACAGTTGATGGACAAAATGCAGAACAATGTCATACATTCACCCCAGTACAGAGATCTGGGCCAAAATCCATCCATTTTTTGCTCACCATGCCATTCCAGTTTGAACCCAGCCATATGCAAATCAGTCTTGACCCTGTGCCTCATGGGAACAGTCCAGCCCAAACTGCCAAGCCAGGTCCTCCCTGGACTGGAATAAGCATCCTAGGACCGGTTTCGGGGTTTCACCCCTCTTCAGCCAGGATAGCTTGATTCCAGTGGCATAGAGAGCACGGGACTCACGTCTGAGCATACCCGTCCCACTCGGGGTGACAAATGCATAAACAACAGTTGATGGACAGAATGAAGAACAATGTCATACATTCACCCCAGTACAGAGATATGGGCCTAAATCCATCGTTTTTTTGCTCACCATGCCATTCCAGTTTGAACCCAGCCATATGCAAATCAGTCTTAACCCTGTGCCTCATGGGAACAGTCCAGCCCGAACTGCCAAGCCAGGTCCTCCCTGGACTGGAATAAGCATCCTAGGACCGGTTTCGGGGTTTCACCCCTCTTCAGGCAGGATAGCTTGATTCCAGTGGCATGGAGAGCACGGGACTCACGTCTGAGCATACCGATCCCACTCGGGGTGACAAATGCAAAAACAACAGTTGATGGACAAAATGCAGAACAATGTCATACATTCACCCCAGTACAGAGATCTGGGCCAAAATCCATCGTTTTTTTGTTCACCATGCCATTCCAGTTTGAACCCAGCCATATGCAAATCAGTCTTGACCCTGTGCCTCATGGGAACAGTCCAGCCCGAACTGCCAAGCCAGGTCCTCCCTGGACTGGAATAAGCATCCTAGGACCGGTTTCGGTGTTTCACCCCTCTTCAGCCAGGATAACTAGATTCCAGTGGCATAGAGAGCACGGAACTCACGTCTGAGCATACCCGTCCCACTCGGGGTGACAAATGCAAAAACAACAGTTGATGGACAGAATGCAGAACAATGTCATACATTCACCCCAGTACAGAGATCTGGACCTAAATCCATCGTTTTTTTGCTCACCATGCCATTCCAGTTTGAACCCAGCCATATGCAAATCAGTCTTGACCCTGTGCCTCATGGGAACAGTCCAGCCTGAACTGCCAAACCAGGTCCTCCCTGGACTGGAATAAGCATCCTAGGACCGGTTTCGGGGTTTCACCCCTCTTCAGGCAGGATAGCTTGATTCCAGTGGCATGGAGAGCACGGGACTCACGTCTGAGCATACCCGTCCCACTCAGGGTGACAAATGCAAAAACAACAGTTGATGGACAGAATGTAGAACAATGTCATACGTTCACACCAGTACAGAGATCTGGGCCCAAATCCATCGTTTTTTTGTTCACCATGCCATTCCAGTTTGAACCCAGCCATATGCAAATCAGTCTTGACCCTGTGCCTCATGGGAACAGTCCAGCCCGAACTGCCAAGCCAGGTCCTCCCTGGACTGGAATAAGCATCCTAGGACCGGTTTCGGGGTTTCACCCCTCTCATCAGCCAGGATAGCTTGATTCCAGTGGCATGGAGAGCACAGGACTCACGTCTGAGCATACCCATCCCACTCGGGGTGACAAATGCAAAAACAACAGTTGATGGACAGAATGCAGATCAATGTCATACATTCACCCCAGTACAGAGATCTGGGCCTTAATCCATCCATTTTTTGCTCACCATGCCATTCCAGTTTGAACCCAGCCATATGCAAATCAGTCTTGACCCTGTGCCTCATGGGAACAGTCCAGCCCGAACTGTCAAGCCAGGTCCTCCCTGGACTGGAATAAGCATCCTAGGACCGGTTTCGGGGTTTCACCACTCTTCAGCCAGGATAGCTTGAGTCCATTGGCATGGAAAGCACGGGACTCACGTCTGAGCATACCCGTCCCACTCAGGGTGACAAATGCAAAAACAACAGTTGATGGACAGAATGCAGAACAATGTCATACGTTCACACCAGTACAGAGATCTGGGCCCAAATCCATCGTTTTTTTGTTCACCATGCCATTCCAGTTTGAACCCAGCCATATGCAAATCAGTCTTGACCCTGTGCCTCATGGGAACAGTCCAGCCCGAACTGCCAAGCCAGGTCCTCCCTGGACTGGAATAAGCATCCTAGGACCGGTTTCGGGGTTTCACCCCTCTCATCAGCCAGGATAGCTTGATTCCAGTGGCATGGAGAGCACAGGACTCACGTCTGAGCATACCCGTCCCATTTGGGGTGAAAAATGCAAAAACAACAGTTGATGGACAGAATGCAGAACAATGTCATACATTCAACCCAGTACAGAGATCTGGGCCTAAATCCATCGTTTTTTTGTTCATCATGCCATTCCAGTTTGAACCCAGCCATATGCAAATCAGTCTTGACCCTGTGCCACATGGGAACAGTCCAGCCCGAACTGCCAAGCCAGGTCCTCCCTGGACTGGAATAAGCATCCTAGGACCGGTTTCGGGGTTTCACCGCTCTTCAGCCAGGATAGCTTGATTCCAGTGGCATAGAGAGCACGGGACTCACGTCTGAGCATACCCGTCCCACTCGGGGTGACAAATGCATAAACAACAGTTGATGGACAGAATGAAGAATAATGTCATACATTCACCCCAGTACAGAGATTTGGGCCTAAATCCATCGTTTTTTTGCTCACCATGCCATTCCAGTTTGAACCCAGCCATATGCAAATCAGTCTTAACCCTGTGCCTCATGGGAACAGTCCAGCCCGAACTGCCAAGCCAGGTCCTCCCTGGACTGGAATAAGCATCCTAGGACCGGTTTCGGGGTTTCACCCCTCTTCAGGCAGGATAGCTTGATTCCAGTGGCATGGAGAGCACGGGACTCACGTCTGAGCATACCGATCCCACTCGGGGTGACAAATGCAAAAACAACAGTTGATGGACAAAATGCAGAACAATGTCATACATTCACCCCAGTACAGAGATCTGGGCCAAAATCCATCGTTTTTTTGTTCACCATGCCATTCCAGTTTGAACCCAGCCATATGCAAATCAGTCTTGACCCTGTGCCTCATGGGAACAGTCCAGCTCGAACTGCCAAGCCAGGTCCTCCCTGGACTGGAATAAGCATCCTAGGACCGGTTTCGGGGTTTCACTGCTCTTCAGCCAAGATAGCTTGATTCCAGTGGCATAGAGAGCACGGGACTCACGTCTGAGCATACCCATCCCACTCGGGGTGACAAATGCAAAAACAACAGTTGATGGACAGAATGAAGAACAATGTCATACATTCACCCCAGTACAGAGATCTGGGCCTAAATCCATCGTTTTTTTCTTCACCATGCCATTCCAGTTTGAACCCAGCCATATGCAAATCAGTCTTGACCCTGTGCCTCATGGGAACAGTCCAGCCCGAACTGCCAAGCCAGGTCCTCCCTGGACTGGAATAAGCATCCTAGGACCGGTTTCGGTGTTTCACCCCTCTTCAGCCAGGATAACTAGATTCCAGTGGCATAGAGAGCACGGAACTCACGTCTGAGCATACCCGTCCCACTCGGGGTGACAAATGCAAAAACAACAGTTGATGGACAGAATGCAGAACAATGTCATACATTCACCCCAGTACAGAGATCTGGACCTAAATCCATCGTTTTTTTGCTCACCATGCCATTCCAGTTTGAACCCAGCCATATGCAAATCAGTCTTGACCCTGTGCCTCATGGGAACAGTCCAGCCTGATCTGCCAAACAGGTCCTCCCTGGACTGGAATAAGCATCCTAGGACCGGTTTCGGGGTTTCACCCCTCTTCAGGCAGGATAGCTTGATTCCAGTGGCATGGAGAGCACGGGACTCAAGTCTGAGCATACCCATCCCACTCGGGGTGACAAATGCAAAAACAACAGTTGATGGACAGAATGCAGATCAATGTCATACATTCACCCCAGTACAGAGATCTGGGCCTTAATCCATCCATTTTTTCCTCACCATGCCATTCCAGTTTGAACCCAGCCATATGCAAATCAGTCTTGACCCTGTGCCTCATGGGAACAGTCCAGCCCGAACTGTCAAGCCAGGTCCTCCCTGGACTGGAATAAGCATCCTAGGACCGGTTTTGGGGTTTCACCACTCTTCAGCCAGGATAGCTTGATTCCATTGGCATGGAAAGCACGGGACTCACGTCTGAGCATACCCGTCCCACTCGGGGTGACAAATGCAAAAACAACAGTTGATGGACAGAATGCAGAACAATGTCATACGTTCACACCAGTACAGAGATCTGGGCCCAAATCCATCGTTTTTTTGTTCACCATGCCATTCCAGTTTGAACCCAGCCATATGCAAATCAGTCTTGACCCTGTGCCTCATGGGAACAGTCTAGCCCGAACTGCCAAGCCAGGTCCTCCCTGGACTGGAATAAGCATCCTAGGACCGGTTTCGGGGTTTCACCCCTCTCATCAGCCAGGATAGCTTGATTCCAGTGGCATGGAGAGCACAGGACTCACGTCTGAGCATACCCGTCCCATTTGGGGTGAAAAATGCAAAAACAACAGTTGATGGACAGAATGCAGAACAATGTCATACATTCACCCCAGTACAGAGATCTGGGCCTAAATCCATCGTTTTTTTGCTCACCATGCCATTCCAGTTTTAACCCAGCCATATGCAAATCAGTCTTGACCCTGTGACTCACAGGAACAGTCCAGCCCGAACTGCCAAGCCAGGTCCTCCGTGGACTGGAATAAGCATCCTAAGACCGGTTTCGGGGTTACACCCCTCTTCAGCCAGGATAGCTTGATTCCAGTGGCATGGAGAGCACGGGACTCACATCTGAGCATTCCCGTACCACTCGGGGTGACAAATGCAAAAACAACAGTTGATGGACAGAATGCAGAACAATGTCATACATTCACCCCAGTACAGAGATCTGGGCCTTAATCCATCCATTTTTTGCTCACCATGCCATTCCAGTTTGAACCCAGCCATATGCAAATCAGTCTTGACCCTGTGCCTCATGGGAACAGTCCAGCCCGAACTGCTAAGCCAGGTCCTCACTGGACTGGAATAAGCATCCTAGGACCGGATCCGGGGTTTCACCCCTCTTCAGCCAGGACAGCTTGATTCCAGTGGCATGGAAAGCACGGGACTCACGTCTGAGCATACCCGTCCCACTCGGGGTGACAAATGCAAAAACAACAGTTGATGGACAGAATGCAGAACAATGTCATACATTCACCCCAGTACAGAGATCTGGGCCTTAATCCATCCATTTTTTGCTCACCATGCCATTCCAGTTTGAACCCAGCCATATGCAAATCAGTCTTGACCCTGTGACTCACAGGAACAGTCCAGCCCGAACTGCCAAGCCAGGTCCTCCCTGGACTGGAGTAAGCATCCTAAGACCGGTTTCGGGGTTACACCCCTCTTCAGCCAGGACAGCTTGATTCCAGTGGCATGGAGAGCACGGGACTCACGTCTAAGCATTCCCGTCCCACTCGGGGTGACAAATGCAAAAACAACAGTTGATGGACAGAATGTAGAACAATGTCATACATTCACCCCAGTACAAAGATCTGGGCCTAAATCCATTGTGTTTTTGCTCACCATGCCATTCCAGTTTGAACCCAGCCATATGCAAATCAGTCTTGACCCTGTGCCTCATGGGAACAGTCCAGCCCGCACTACCAAACCAGGTCCTCCCTGGACTGGAATAAGCATCCTAGGACCGGTTTCAGGGTTTCACCCCTCTTCCGGCAGGATAGCTTGATTCCAGTGGCATGGAGAGCACGGGACTCACGTCTGAGCATACCCATTCAACTCGGGGTGAAAAATGCAAAAACAACAGTTGATGGTCAGAATGCAGAACAATGTCATACATTCACCCCAGTAAAGAGATCTAGGCCTAAATCCTTCGTTTTTTGCTCACCAAGCCATTCCAGTTTGAACCCAGCCATATGCAAATCAGTCTTGACCTTGTCCCTCATGAGAACAGTCCAGCCTGAACTGCCAAGCCAGGTCCTCCCTAGACTGGAATAAGCATCCTAGGACCGGTTTCCAGGTTTCACCCCTCTTCAGACAGGATAGCTTGATTCCAGTGGCATGGAGAGCACGGGACTCATATCCGAGGATACCCATCCCACTCGGGGTGACAAATGCAAAAACAACAGTTGATGGACAGAATGCAGAACAATGTCATACATTCACCCCAGTACAGAGATCTGGGCCTAAATGAATTTTTTTTTGCTCACCATGCCATTCCAGTTTGAACACAGCCATATGCAAATCAGTCTTGACCCTGTGCCTCATGGGAACAGTCCAGCCCGAACTGCTACGCCAGGTCCTCCCTGGACTGGAATAAGCATCCTAGGACCGGATCCGGGGTTTCACCCCTCTTCAGCCAGGACAGCTTGATTCCAGTGGCATGGAAAGCACGGGACTCACGTCTGAGCATACCCGTCCCACTCGGGGTGACAAATGCAAAAACAACAGTTGATGAACAGAATGCAGAACAATGTCATACGTTCACACCAGTACAGAGATCTGGGCCCAAATCCATCGTTTTTTTGTTCACCATGCAATTCCAGTTTGAACCCAGCCATATGCAAATCAGTCTTGACCCTGTGCCTCATGGGAACAGTCCAGCCCGAACTGCCAAGCCAGGTCCTCCTTGGACTAGAATAAGCATCCTAGGACCGGTTTCGGGGTTTCACCCCTCTTCAGCCAGGATAACTTGATTCCAGTGGCATGGAGAGCACAGGACTCACGTCTGAGCATACCCGTCCCACTCGGGGTGAAAAATGCAAAAACAACAGTTGATGGACAGAATGCAGAACAATGTCATACATTCACCCCAGTACAGAGATCTGGGCCTAAATCCATCGTTTTTTTGCTCACTATGCGATTCCAGTTTGAACCCAGCCATATGCAAATCAGTCTTGACCCTGTGACTCACAGGAACAGTCCAGCCCGAACTGCCAAGCCAGGTCCTCCCTGGACTGGAATAAGCATCCTAAGACCGGTTTCGGGGTTACACCCCTCTTCAGCCAGGATAGCTTGATTCCAGTGGCATGGAGAGCACGGGACTCACATCTGAGCATTCCCGTACCACTCGGGGTGACAAATGCAAAAACAACAGTTGATGGACAGAATGCAGAACAATGTCATACATTCACCCCAGTACAGAGATCTGTGCCTTAATCCATCCATTTTTTGCTCACCATGCCATTCCAGTTTGAACCCAGCCATATGCAAATCAGTCTTGACACTGTGCCTCATGGGAACAGTCCAGCCCGAACTGCCAAGCCAGGTCCTCCCTGGACTGGAATGAGCATCCTAGGACCGGTTTCGGGGTTTCATCCCTCTTCAGCCAGGAAAGCTTGATTCCAGTAGCATGGAGAGCACGGGACTCACGTCTGAGCATACCCGTCCCACTCGGGGTGACAAATGCAAAAACAACAGTTGATGGACAGAATGCAGAACAATGTCATACATTCACCCCAGTACAGAGATCTGGGCCTTAATCCATCCATTTTTTGCTCACCATGAAATTCCAGTTTGAACCCAGCCATATGCAAATCAGTCTTGACCCTGTGCCTCATGGGAACAGTCCAGCCCGAACTGCCAAGCCAGGTCCTCCCTGGACAGGAATAAGCATCCTAGGACCGGTTTTGGGATTTCACCCCTCTTCAGGCAGGATAGCTTGATTCCAGTGGCATGGAGAGCACGGGACTCATGTCCGAGGATACCCATCCCACTCAGGGTGACAAATGCAAAAACAACAGTTGATGGACAGAATGCAGAACAATGTCATACATTCACCCCAGTACAGAGATCTGGGCCTAAATCATTTTTTTTTTGCTCACCATGCCATTCCAGTTTGAACCCAGCCATATGCAAATCAGTCTTGACCCTGTGCCTCATGGGAACAGTCCAGCCCGAACTGCTAAGCCAGGTCCTCCCTGGACTGGAATAAGCATCCTAGGATCGGATCCGGGGTTTCACCCCTCTTCAGCCAGGACAGCTTGATTCCAGTGGCATGGAGAGCACGGGACTCACGTCTGAGCATTCCCGTCCCACTCGGGGTGACAAATGCAAAAACAACAGTTGATGGACAGAATGTAGAACAATGTCATACATTCACCCCAGTACAGAGATCTGGGCCTAAATCCATCGTTTTTTTGCTCACCATGCCATTCCAGTTTGAACCCAGCCATATGCAAATCAGTCTTGACCCTGTGCCTCATGGGAACAGTCCAGCCCGCACTACCAAGCCAGGTCCTCCCTGGACTGGAATAAGCATCCTAGGACCGGTTTCAGGGTTTCATCCCTCTTCCGGCAGGATAGCTTGATTCCAGTGGCATGGAGAGCACGGGACTCACGTCTGAGCATACCCATTCAACTCGGGGTGAAAAATGCAAAAACAACAGTTGATGGTCAGAATGCAGAACAATGTCATACATTCACCCCAGTACAGAGATCTGGGCCTAAATCCATCATTTTTTGCTCATCATGCCATTCCAGTTTTAACCCAGCCATATGCAAATCAGTCTTGACCCTGTGCCTCATGGGAACAGTCCAGCCCGAACTGCCAAGCCAGGTCCTCCCTAGACTGGAATAAGCATCCTAGGACCGGTTTCGGGGTTTCACCCCTCTTCAGCCAGGATAGCTTGATTCCAGTGGCATGGAGAGCACGGGACTCACGTCTGAGCATACCCGTCCCACTCGGGGTGAAAAATGCAAAAACAACAGTTAATGGACAGAATGCAGAACAATGTCATACATTCACCCCAGTACAGAGATCTGGGCCTAAATCCATCGTTTTTTTGCTCACCATGCCATTCCAGTTTGAACCCAGCAATATGCAAATCAGTCCTGACCCTGTGCCTCATGGGAACAGTCCAGCCCGAACTGCCAAGCCAGGTCCTCCCTGGACTGGAATAAGCATCCTAGGACCGGATTCGGGGTTTCACCCCTCTTCAGCCAGGACAGCTTGATTCCAGTGGCATGGAGACCACGGGACTCACGTCTGAGCATACCCGTCCCACTCGGGGTGACAAATGCAAAAACAAAAGTAGATGGTCAGAATGCAGAACAATGTCATACATTCACCCCAGTACAGAGATATGGGCCTAAATCCATCGTTTTTTTGCTCACCATGCCATTCCAGTTTGAACACAACCATATGCAAATCAGTCTTGACCCTGTGCCTCATGGGAACAGTCCAGCTCGCACTGCCAAGACAGGTCCTCCCTGGACTGGAATAAGCATCCTAGGACCAGTTTCGGGGTTTCACCACTCTTCAGCCAGATTAGCTTGATTCCAGTGGCATAGAGAGCACGGGACTCACGTCTGAGCATACCCGTCCCACTCGGGTTGACAAATGCAAAAACAACAGTTGATGGACAGAATGCAGAACAATGTCATACATTCACACCAGTACAGAGATCTGGGCCTAAATCCATCCATTTTTTGCTCTCCATTCCATTCCAGTTTGAACCCAGCCATATGCAAATCAGTCTTGACCCTGTGCCTCATGGGTACAGTCCAGCCCGAACTGCCAAGCCAGGTCCTCCCTGGACTGGAATAAGCATCCTAGGACCGGATTCGTGGTTTCACCCCTCTTCAGCCAGGACAGCTTGATTCCAGTGGCATGGAGAGCACGGGACTCACGTCTGAGCATACCCGTCCCACTCGGGGTGACAAATGCAAAAACAAAAGTAGATGGTCAGAATGCAGAACAATGTCATACATTCACCCCAGTACAGAGATCTGGGCCTAAATCCATCGTTTTTTTGCTCACCATGCCATTCCAGTTTGAACCCAGCCATATGCAAATCAGTCTTGACCCTGTGCCTCATGGGAACAGTCCAGCTCGATCTGCCAAGCCAGGTCCTCCCTGGACTGGAATAAGCATCTTAGGACCGGATTCGGGGTTTCACCCCTCTTCAGCCAGGACAGCTTGATTCCAGTGGCATGGAGAGCACGGGACTCACGTCTGAGCATACCCGTCCCACTCGGGGTGACAAATGCAAAAACAAAAGTAGACGGTCAGAATGCAGAACAATGTCATACATTCACCCCAGTACAGAGATCTGGGCCTAAATCCATCGTTTTTTGCTCACCATGCCATTCCAGTTTGAACCCAGCCATATGCAAAGCAGTCTTGACCCTGTGCCTCATGGGAACAGTCCAGCACGCACTTCCAAGACAGGTCCTCCCTGGACTGGAATAAGCATCCTAGGACCAGTTTCGGGATTTCACCCCTCTTCAGCCAGAATAGTTTGATTCCAGTGGCATGGAGAGCACGGGACTCACGTCTGAGCATACCCGTCCCACTCGGGGTAACAAATGCAAAAACAACAGTTGATGGAAAGAATGCAGAACAATGTCATACATTCACCCCAGTACAGAGATCTGGGCCTAAATCCATCGTTTTTTTGCTCACCATGTCATTCCAGTTTGAACCCAGCCATATGCAAATCAGTCTTGACCCTGTGCCTCATGGGAACAGTCCAGCAAGAACTGCCAAGCCAGGTCCTCCCTGGACTGGAATAAGCATCCTAGGACCGGTTCTGGGTTTCACCCCTCTCCAGGCAGGATAGCTTGATTCCAGTGGCATGGAGAGCACAGGACTCACGTCTGAGCCTACCCATCCCACTCAGGGTGAACAATGCAAAAACAACAGTTGATTGTCAGAATGCAGAACAATGTCATACATTCACCCCAGTACAGAGATCTGGGCCTAAATCCATCGTTTTTTGCTCATCATGCCATTCCAGTTTGAACCCAGCCACATGCAAATCAGTCTTGACCCTGTGCCTCATGGGAGCAGTCCAGCCCAAACTGCCAAGCCAGGTCCTGCCTAGACTGGAATAAGCATCCTAGGACCGGTTTCGGGGTTTCACCCCTCTTCAGCCAGGTTAGCTTGATTCCAGTGGAATGGAGAGCACGGGACTCACGTCTGAGCATACCCGTCCCACTCGGGGTGAAAAATGCAAAAACAACAGTTGATGGACAGAATGCAGAACAATGTGATACATTCACCCCAGTACAGAGATCTGGGCCTAAATCCATCATTGTTTTTCTCACCATGCCATTCCAGTTTGAACCCAGCCATATGCAAATCAGTCTTAACCCTGTGCCTCATGGGAACAGTCCAGCCCGAACTGCCAAGCCAGGTCCTCCCTGGACAGGAATAAGCATCCTAGGACCGGTTTCGGGGTTTCACCCCTCTTCAGGCAGGGTAGCTTGATTCCAGTGGCATGGAGAGCACGGGACTCACGTCTGAGCATACCGATCCCACTCGGGGTGACAAATGCAAAAACAAGAGTTGATGGACAAAATGCAGAACAATGTCATACATTCACCCCAGTACAGAGATCTGGGCCAAAATCCATCGTTTTTTTGTTCACCATGCCATTCCAGTTTGAACCCAGCCATATGCAAATCAGTCTTGACCCTGTGCCTCATGGGAACAGTCCAGCCCGAACTGCCAAGCCAGGTCCTCCCTGGACTTGAATGAGCATCCTAGGACCGGTTTCGGGGTTTCACCCCTCTTCAGCCAGGATAGCTTGATTCCAGTGGAATGGAGAGCACGGGACTCACGTCTGAGCATACCCGTCCCACTCGGGGTGACAAATGCAAAAACAACAGTTGATGGACAGAATGCAGAACAATGTCATACATTCACCCCAGTACAGAGATCTTGTCCTAAATCCGTCGTTTTTTTGCTCACCATGCCATTTCAGTTTGAACCCAGCCATATGCAAATCAGTCTTGACCCTGTGCCTCATGGGAACAGTCCAGCCCGAACTGCCAAGCCAGCTCCTCCCTGGACTGGAATAAGCATCCTAGGACCGGTTTCGGGGTTTCACCCTTCTTCAGGCAGGATAGCTTGATTCCAGTGGCATGGAGAGCACAGGACTCACGTCTGAGCATACCGATCCCACTCGGGGTGACAAATGCAAAAACAACAGTTGATGGACAAAATGCAGAACAATGTCATACATTCACCCCACTACAGAGATCTGGGCCTAAATCCATCGTTTTTTTGCTCACCATGCCATTCCAGTTTGAACCCAGCCATATGAAAATCAGTGCTGACCCTGTGCCTCATGGAAACAGTCCAGCTCGAACTGCCAAGCCAGGTCCTCCCTGGACTGGAATAAGCATCCTAGGACCGGTTTCGGGGTTTCACCCCTCTTCAGCCAGGATAGCTTGATTCCAGTGGCATGGAAAGCACGGCACTCACGTCTGAGCATACCCATCCCACTCGGGGTGACAAATGTAAAAACAACAGTTGATGGACAGAATGCAGAACAATGTCATACATTCACCAGAGTACAGAGATCTGGGCCTAAATCGATTGTTTTTTTGCTTACCATGCCATTCCAGTTTGAAACCAGCCATAAGCAAATCAGTCTTGACCCTGTGACTCATAGGAACAATCCAGCCCGAACTGCCAAGCCAGGTCGTCCCTGGACTGGAATAAGCATCCTAGGACCGGTTTCGGGGTTACACCCCTCTTCAGCCAGGATAGCTTGATTCCAGTGGCATGGAGAGCACGGCACTCACGTCTGAGCATTCCCGTCCCACTCGGGGTGACAAATGCAAAAACAACAGTTGATGGACAGAATGCAGAACAATGTCATACATTCACCCCAGTACACAGATCTGGGCCTAAATGAATTTTTTTTTGCTCACCATGCCATTCCAGTTTGAACCCAGCCATATGCAAATCAGTCTTGACCCTGTGCCTCATGGGAACAGTCCAGCCCGAACTGCTACGCCAGGTCCTCCCTGGACTGGAATAAGCATCCTAGGACCGGATCCGGGGTTTCACCCCTCTTCAGCCAGGACAGCTTGATTCCAGTGGCATGGAAAGCACGGGACTCACGTCTGAGCATACCCGTCCCACTCGGGGTGACAAATGCAAAAACAACAGTTGATGGACAGAATGCAGAACAATGTCATACGTTCACACCAGTACAGAGATCTGGGCCCAAATCCATCGTTTTTTCGTTCACCATGCCATTCCAGTTTGAACCCAGCCATATGCAAATCAGTCTTGACCCTGTGCCTCATGGGAACAGTCCAGCCCGAACTGCCAAGCCAGGTCCTCCCTGGACTGGAATAAGCATCCTAGGACCGGTTTCGGGGTTTCACCCCTCTTCAGCCAGGATAGCTTGATTCCAGTGGCATGGAGAGCACAGGACTCACGTCTGAGCATACCCGTCCCACTCGGGGTGACAAATGCAAAAACAACAGTTGATGGACAGAATGCAGAACAATGTCATACATTCACCCCAGTACAGAGATCTGGGCCTAAATCCATTGTTTTTTTGCTCACTATGCGATTCCAGTTTGAACCCAGCCATATGCAAATCAGTCTTGACCCTGTGACTCACAGGAACAGTCCAGCCCGAACTGCCAAGCCAGGTCCTCCCTGGACTGGAATAAGCATCCTAAGACCGGTTTCGGGGTTACACCCCTCTTCAGCCAGGATAGCTTGATTCCAGTGGCATGGAGAGCACGGGACTCACATCTGAGCATTCCCGTACCACTCGGGGTGACAAATGCAAAAACAACAGTTGATGGACAGAATGCAGAACAATGTCATACATTCACCCCAGTACAGAGATCTGGGCCTTAATCCATCCATTTTTTGTTCACCATGCCATTCCAGTTTGAACCCAGCCATATGCAAATCAGTCTTGACCCTGTGCCTCATGGGAACAGTCCAGCCCGAACTGCCAAGCCAGGTCCTCCCTGGACTGGAATGAGCATCCTAGGACCGGTTTCGGGGTTTCATCCCTCTTCAGCCAGGATAGCTTGATTCCAGTGGCATGGAGAGCACGGGACTCATGTCTGAGCATACCCGTCCCACTCGGGGTGACAAATGCAAAAACAACAGTTGATGGACAGAATGCAGAACAATGTCATACATTCACCCCAGTACAGAGATCTGGGCCTTAATCCATCCATTTTTTGCTCACCATGAAATTCCAGTTTGAACCCAGCCATATGCAAATCAGTCTTGACCCTGTGCCTCATGGGAACAGTCCAGCCCGAACTGCCAAGCCAGGTCCTCCCTGGACAGGAATAAGCATCCTAGGACCGGTTTTGGGGTTTCACCCCTCTTCAGGCAGGATAGCTTGATTCCAGTGGCATGGAGAGCACGGGACTCATGTCCGAGGATACCCATCCCACTCAGGGTGACAAATGCAAAAACAACAGTTGATGGACAGAATGCAGAACAATGTCATACATTCACCCCAGTACAGAGATCTGGGCCTAAATCATTTTTTTTTGCTCACCATGCCATTCCAGTTTGAACCCAGCCATATGCAAATCAGTCTTGACCCTGTGCCTCATGGGAACAGTCCAGCCCGAACTGCTAAGCCAGGTTCTCCCTGGACTGGAATAAGCATCCTAGGATCGGATCCGGGGTTTCACCCCTCTTCAGCCAGGACAGCTTGATTCCAGTGGCATGGAGAGCACGGGACTCACGTCTGAGCATTCCCGTCCCACTCTGGGTGACAAATGCAAAAACAACAGTTAATGGACAGAATGTAGAACAATGTCATACATTCACCCCACTACAGAGATCTGGGCCTAAATCCATCGTTTTTTTGCTCACCATGCCATTCCAGTTTGAACCCAGCCATATGAAAATCAGTGCTGACCCTGTGCCTCATGGAAACAGTCCAGCTCGAACTGCCAAGCCACGTCCTCCCTGGACTGGAATAAGCATCCTAGGACCGGTTTCGGGGTTTCACCCCTCTTCAGCCAGGATAGCTTGATTCCAGTGGCATGGAAAGCACGGCACTCACGTCTGAGCATACCCATCCCACTCGGGGTGACAAATGTAAAAACAACAGTTGATGGACAGAATGCAGAACAATGTCATACATTCACCAGAGTACAGAGATCTGGGCCTAAATCGATCGTTTTTTTGCTTACCATGCCATTCCAGTTTGAAACCAGCCATAAGCAAATCAGTCTTGACCCTGTGACTCATAGGAACAATCCAGCCCGAACTGCCAAGCCAGGTCGTCCCTGGACTGGAATAAGCATCCTAGGACCGGTTTCGGGGTTACACCCCTCTTCAGCCAGGATAGCTTGATTCCAGTGGCATGGAGAGCACGGCACTCACGTCTGAGCATTCCCGTCCCACTCGGGGTGACAAATGCAAAAACAACAGTTGATGGACAGAATGCAGAACAATGTCATACATTCACCCCAGTACACAGATCTGGGCCTAAATGAATTTTTTTTTGCTCACCATGCCATTCCAGTTTGAACCCAGCCATATGCAAATCAGTCTTGACCCTGTGCCTCATGGGAACAGTCCAGCCCGAACTGCTACGCCAGGTCCTCCCTGGACTGGAATAAGCATCCTAGGACCGGATCCGGGGTTTCACCCCTCTTCAGCCAGGACAGCTTGATTCCAGTGGCATGGAAAGCACGGGACTCACGTCTGAGCATACCCGTCCCACTCGGGGTGACAAATGCAAAAACAACAGTTGATGGACAGAATGCAGAACAATGTCATACGTTCACACCAGTACAGAGATCTGGGCCCAAATCCATCGTTTTTTTGTTCACCATGCCATTCCAGTTTGAACCCAGCCATATGCAAATCAGTCTTGACCCTGTGCCTCATGGGAACAGTCCAGCCCGAACTGCCAAGCCAGGTCCTCCCTGGACTGGAATAAGCATCCTAGGACCGGTTTCGGGGTTTCACCCCTCTTCAGCCAGGATAGCTTGATTCCAGTGGCATGGAGAGCACAGGACTCACGTCTGAGCATACCCGTCCCACTCGGGGTGACAAATGCAAAAACAACAGTTGATGGACAGAATGCAGAACAATGTCATACATTCACCCCAGTACAGAGATCTGGGCCTAAATCCATCGTTTTTTTGCTCACTATGCGATTCCAGTTTGAACCCAGCCATATGCAAATCAGTCTTGACCCTGTGACTCACAGGAACAGTCCAGCCCGAACTGCCAAGCCAGGTCCTCCCTGGACTGGAATAAGCATCCTAAGGCCGGTTTCGGGGTTACACCCCTCTTCAGCCAGGATAGCTTGATTCCAGTGCCATGGAGAGCACGGGACTCACATCTGAGCATTCCCGTACCACTCGGGGTGACAAATGCAAAAACAACAGTTGATGGACAGAATGCAGAACAATGTCATACATTCACCCCAGTACAGAGATCTGGGCCTTAATCCATCCATTTTTTGTTCACCATGCCATTCCAGTTTGAACCCAGCCATATGCAAATCAGTCTTGACCCTGTGCCTCATGGGAACAGTCCAGCCCGAACTGCCAAGCCAGGTCCTCCCTGGACTGGAATGAGCATCCTAGGACCGGTTTCGGGGTTTCATCCCTCTTCAGCCAGGATAGCTTGATTCCAGTGGCATGGAGAGCACGGGACTCACGTCTGAGCATACCCGTCCCACTCGGGGTGACAAATGCAAAAACAACAGTTGATGGACAGAATGCAGAACAATGTCATACATTCACCCCAGTACAGAGATCTGGGCCTTAATCCATCCATTTTTTGCTCACCATGAAATTCCAGTTTGAACCCAGCCATATGCAAATCAGTCTTGACCCTGTGCCTCATGGGAACAGTCCAGCCCGAACTGCCAAGCCAGGTCCTCCCTGGACAGGAATAAGCATCCTAGGACCGGTTTTGGGGTTTCACCCCTCTTCAGGCAGGATAGCTTGATTCCAGTGGCATGGAGAGCAAGGGACTCATGTCCGAGGATACCCATCCCACTCAGGGTGACAAATGCAAAAACAACAGTTGATGGACAGAATGCAGAACAATGTCATACATTCACCCCAGTACAGAGATCTGGGCCTAAATCATTTTTTTTTGCTCACCATGCCATTCCAGTTTGAACCCAGCCATATGCAAATCAGTCTTGACCCTGTGCCTCAAGGGAACAGTCCAGCCCGAACTGCTAAGCCAGGTTCTCCCTGGACTGGAATAAGCATCCTAGGATCGGATCCGGGGTTTCACCCCTCTTCAGCCAGGACAGCTTGATTCCAGTGGCATGGAGAGCACGGGACTCACGTCTGAGCATTCCCGTCCCACTCGGGGTGACAAATGCAAAAACAACAGTTGATGGACAGAATGTAGAACAATGTCAAACATTCACCCCAGTACAGAGATCTGGGCCTAAATCCATCGTTTTTTTGCTCACCATGCCATTCCAGTTTGAACCCAGCCATATGCAAATCAGTCTTGACCCTGTGCCTCATGGGAACAGTCCAGCCCGCACTACCAAGCCAGGTCCTCCCTGGACTGGAATAAGCATCCTAGGACCGGTTTCAGGGTTTCACCCCTCTTCCGGCAGGATAGCTTGATTCCAGTGGCATGGAGAGCACGGGACTCACGTCTGAGCATACCCATTCAACTCGGGGTGAAAAATGCAAAAACAACAGTTGATGGTCAGAATGCAGAACAATGTCATACATTCACCCCAGTACAGAGATCTGGGCCTAAATCCATCGTTTTTTGCTCATCATGCCATTCCAGTTTTAACCCATCCATATGCAAATCAGTCTTGACCCTGTGCCTCATGGGAACAGTCCAGCCCGAACTGCCAAGCCAGGTCCTCCCTAGACTGGAATAAGCATCCTAGCACCGGTTTCGGGGTTTCTCCCCTCTTCAGCCAGGATAGCTTGATTCCAGTGGCATGGAGAGCACGGGACTCACGTCTGAGCATACCCGTCCCATTCGGGGTGAAAAATGCAAAAACAACAGTTGATGGACAGAATGCAGAACAATGTCATACATTCACCCCAGTACAGAGATCTGGGCCTAAATCCATCGTTTTTTTGCTCACCATGCCATTCCAGTTTGAACCCAGCCATATGCAAATCAGTCCTGACCCTGTGCCTCATGGGAACAGTCCAGCCCGAACTGCCAAGCCAGGTCCTCCCTGGACTGGAATAAGCATCCTAGGACCGGATTCGGGGTTTCACCCCTCTTCAGCCAGGACAGCTTGATTCCAGTGGCATGGAGACCACGGGACTCACGTCTGAGTATACCCGTCCCACTCGGGGTGACAAATGCAAAAACAAAAGTAGATGGTCAGAATGCAGAACAATGTCATACATTCACCCCAGTACAGAGATATGGGCCTAAATCCATCGTTTTTTTGCTCACCATGCCATTCCAGTTTGAACCCAACCATATGCAAATCAGTCTTGACCCTGTGCCTCATGGGAACAGTCCAGCTCGCACTGCCAAGAGAGGTCCTCCATGGACTGGAATAAGCATCATAGGACCAGTTTCGGGGTTTCACCCCTCTTCAGCCAGAATAGTTTGATTCCAGTGGCATGGAGAGCACGGGACTCACGTCTGAGCATACCCGTCCCACTCGGGTTGACAAATGCAAAAACAACAGTTGATGGACAGAATGCAGAACAATGTCATACATTCACACCAGTACAGAGATCTGGGCCTAAATCCATCCATTTTTTGCTCACCATTCCATTCCAGTTTGAACCCAGCCATATGCAAATCAGTCTTGACCCTGTGCCTCATGGGAACAGTCCAGCCGAACTGCCAAGCCAGGTCCTCCCTGGGCTGGAATAAGCATCCTAGGACCGGATTCGTGGTTTCACCCCTCTTCAGCCAGGACAGCTTGATTCCAGTGGCATGGAGAGCACGGGACTCACATCTGAGCATACCCGTCCCACTCGGGGTGACAAATGCAAAAACAAAAGTAGATGGTCAGAATGCAGAACAATGTCATACATTCACCCCAGTACAGAGATCTGGGCCTAAATCCATCGTTTTTTTGCTCACCATGCCATTCCAGTTTGAACCCAGCCATATGCAAATCAGTCTTGACCCTGTGCCTCATGGGAACAGTCCAGCTCGAACTGCCAAGCCAGGTCCTCCCTGGACTGGAATAAGCATCTTAGGACCGGATTCGGGGTTTCACCCCTCTTCAGCCAGGACAGCTTGATTCCAGTGGCATGGAGAGCACGGGACTCACGTCTGAGCATACCCGTCCCACTCGGGGTGACAAATGCAAAAACAAAAGTAGACGGTCAGAATGCAGAACAATGTCATACATTCACCCCAGTACAGAGATCTGGGCCTAAATCCTTCGTTTTTTGCTCACCATGCCATTCCAGTTGGAACCCATCCATATGCAAATCAGTCTTGACCCTGTGCCTCATGGGAACAGTCCAGCACGCACTGCCAAGACAGGTCCTCCCTGGACTGGAATAAGCATCCTAGGACCAGTTTCGGGGTTTCACCCCTCTTCAGCCAGAATAGTTTGATTCCAGTGGCATGGAGAGCACGGGACTCACGTCTGAGCATACCCGTCCCACTCGGGGTAACAAATGCAAAAACAACAGTTGATGGAAAGAATGCAGAACAATGTCATACATTCACCCCAGTACAGAGATCTGGGCCTAAATCCATCGTTTTTTTGCTCACCATGTCATTCCAGTTTGAACCCAGCCATATGCAAATCAGTCTTGACCCTGTGCCTCATGGGAACAGTCCAGCAAGAACTGCCAAGCCAGGTCTTCCCTGGACTGGAATAAGCATCCTAGGACCGGTTTCTGGGTTTCACCCCTCTTCAGGCAGGATAGCTTGATTCCAGTGGCATGGAGAGCACAGGACTCACGTCTGAGCCTACCCATCCCACTCAGGGTGAACAATGCAAAAACAACAGTTGATTGTCAGAATGCAGAACAATGTCATACATTCACCCCAGTACAGAGATCTGGGCCTAAATCCATCGTTTTTTGCTCATCATGCCATTCCAGTTTGAACCCAGCCACATGCAAATCAGTCTTGACCCTGTGCCTCATGGGAGCAGTCCAGCCCAAACTGCCAAGCCAGGTCCTGCCTAGACTGGAATAAGCATCCTAGGACCGGTTTCGGGGTTTCACCCCTCTTCAGCCAGGTTAGCTTGATTCCAGTGGAATGGAGAGCACGGGACTCACGCCTGAGCATACCCGTCCCACTCGGGGTGAAAAATGCAAAAACAACAGTTGATGGACAGAATGCAGAACAATGTGATACATTCACCCCAGTACAGAGATCTGGGCCTAAATCCATCGTTTTTTTGCTCACCATGCCATTCCAGTTTGAACCCAGCCATATGCAAATCAGTCTTAACCCTGTGCCTCATGGGAACAGTCCAGCCCGAACTGCCAAGCCAGGTCCTCCCTGGACTGGAATAAGCATCCTAGGACCGGTTTCGGGGTTTCACCCCTCTTCAGGCAGGATAGCTTGATTCCAGTGGCATGGAGAGCACGGGACTCACGTCTGAGCATACCGATCCCACTCGGGGTGACAAATGCAAAAACAAGAGTTGATGGACAAAATGCAGAACAATGTCATACATTCACCCCAGTACAGAGATCTGGGCCTAAATCCATCGTTTTTTTGCTCACCATGCCATCCCAGCTTGAACCCAGCTATATGTAAATCAGTCTTGACCCTGTGCCTCATGGGAACAGTCCAGCCCGAACTGCCAAGCCAGGTCCTCCCTGGACTTGAATGAGCATCCTAGGACCGGTTTCGGGGTTTCACCCCTCTTCAGCCAGGATAGCTTGATTCCAGTGGAATGGAGAGCACGGGACTCACGTCTGAGCATACCCGTCCCACTCGGGGTGACAAATGCAAAAACAACAGTTGATGGACAGAATGCAGAACAATGTCATACATTCACCCCAGTACAGAGATCTTGTCCTAAATCCATCGTTTTTTTGCTCACCATGCCATTTCAGTTTGAACCCAGCCATATGCAAATCAGTCTTGACAATGTGCCTCATGGGAACAGTCCAGCCCGAACTGCCAAGCCAGCTCCTCCCTGGACTGGAATAAGCATCCTAGGACCGGTTTCGGGGTTTCACCCTTCTTCAGGCAGGATAGCTTGATTCAAGTGGCATGGAGAGCACAGGACTCACGTCTCAGCATACCGATCCCACTCGGGGTGACAAATGCAAAAACAACAGTTGATGGACAAAATGCAGAACAATGTCATACATTCACCCCACTACAGAGATCTGGGCCTAAATCCATCGTTTTGTTTGCTCACCATGCCATTCCAGTTTGAACCCAGCCATTTGAAAATCAGTCCTGACCCTGTGCCTCATGGAAACAGTCCAGCTCGAACTGCCAAGCCAGGTCCTCCCTGGACTGGAATAAGCATCCTAGGACCGGTTTCGGGGTTTCACCCCTCTTCAGCCAGGATAGCTTGATTCCAGTGGCATGGAAAGCACGGCACTCACGTCTGAGCATACCCATCCCACTCGGGGTGACAAATGTAAAAACAACAGTTGATGGACAGAATGCAGAACAATGTCATACATTCACCAGAGTACAGAGATCTGGGCCTAAATCGATCGTTTTTTTGCTCACCATGCCATTCCAGTTTGAAACCAGCCATAAGCAAATCAGTCTTGACCCTGTGACTCATAGGAACAATCCAGCCCGAACTGCCAAGCCAGGTCGTCCCTGGACTGGAATAAGCATCCTAGGACCGGTTTCGGGGTTACACCCCTCTTCAGCCAGGATAGCTTGATTCCAGTGGCATGGAGAGCACGGCACTCACGTCTGAGCATTCCCGTCCCACTCGGGGTGACAAATGCAAAAACAACAGTTGATGGACAGAATGCAGAACAATGTCATACATTCACCCCAGTACACAGATCTGGGCCTTAATCCATCCATGTTTTGCTCACCATGCTATTCCAGTTTGAACCCAGCCATATGCAAATCAGTCTTGACCCTGTGCCTCATGGGAACAGTCCAGCCCGAACTGCCAAGCCAGGTCCTCCCTGGACTGGAATAGGCATCCCAGGACCGGTTTCGGTGTTTCACCCCTCTTCAGGCAGGATAGCTTGATTCCAGTGGCATGGAGAGCACGGGACTCAAGTCTGAGCATACCCATCCCACTCGGGGTGACAAATGCAAAAACAACAGTTGATGGACAGAATGCAGATCAATGTCATACATTCACCCCAGTACAGAGATCTGGGCCTTAATCCATCCATTTTTTACTCACCATGCCATTCCAGTTTGAACCCAGCCATATGCAAATCAGTCTTGACCCTGTGCCTCATGGGAACAGTCCAGCCTGAACTGTCAAGCCAGGTCCTCCCTGGACTGGAATAAGCATCCTAGGACCGGTTTCAGGGTTTCACCACTCTTCAGCCAGGATAGCTTGATTCCAGTGGCAGAGAGAGCACGGGACTCACGTCTGAGCATACCCGTCCCACTCGGGGTGACAAATGCAAAAACAACAGTTGATTGACAGAATGCAGAACAATGCCATACATTCACCCCAGTACAGAGATCTGGGCCTAAATCCATCGTCTTTTTGCTCACCATGCCATTCCAGTTTGAACCCAGCCATATGCAAATCAGTCTTGACCCTGTGCCTCATGGGAACAGTCCAGCCCGAACTGCCAAGCCAGGTCCTCCCTGGACTGGAATAAGCATCCTAGAACCGGTTTCGGGGTTTCACCCCTCTTCAACCAGGATAGCTTGATTCCATTGGCATTGAAAGCACGGGACTCACGTCTGAGCATACCCGTCCCACTCGGGTGACAAATGCAAAAACAACAGTTGATGGACAGAATGCAGAACAATGTCATACGTTCACACCAGTACAGAGATCTGGGCCCAAATCCATCGTTTTTTTGTTCACCATGCCATTCCAGTTTGAACCCAGCCATATGCAAATCAGTCTTGACCCTGTGCCTCATGGGAACAGTCCAGCCCGAACTGCCAAGCCAGGTCCTCCCTGGACTGGAATAAGCATCCTAGGACCGGTTTCGGGGTTTCACCCCTCTTCAGCCAGGATAGCTTGATTCCAGTGGCATGGAGAGCACGGGACTCACGTCTGAGAATACCCGTCCCACTCGGGGTGACAAATGCAAAAACAACAGTTGATGGACAGAATGCAGAACAATGTCATACATTCACCCCAGTACAGAGATCTGGGCCTTAATCCATCCATTTTTTGCTCACCATGCCATTCCAGTTTGAACCCAGCCATATGCAAATCAGTCTTGACCCTGTGCCTCATGGGAACAGTCCAGCCCGAACTGCCAAGCCAGGTCCTCCCTGGACTGGAATGAGCATCCTAGGACCGGTTTCGGGGTTTCACCCCTCTTCAGGCAGGATAGCTTGATTCCAGTGGCATGGAGAGCACGGGACTCATGTCCGAGGATACCCATCCCACTCGGGGTGACAAATGCAAAAACAACAGTTGATGGACAGAATGCAGAACAATGTCATACATTCACCCCAGTACAGAGATCTGGGCCTAAATCAATTTTTTTTTGCTCACCATGCCATTCCAGTTTGAACCCAGCCACATGCAAATCAGTCTTGACCCTGTGCCTCATGGGAACAGTCCAGCCCGAACTGCCAAGCCAGGTCCTCCCTGGACTGAAATAAGCATCCTAGGACCGGATCCGGGGTTTCACCCCTCTTCAGCCAGGACAGCTTCATTCCAGTGGCATGGAGAGCACAGGACTCATGTCTGAGCATACCCATCCCACTCGGGGTGACAAATGCAAAAACAAAAGTAGATGGTCAGAATGCAGAACTATGTCATACATTGACCCCAATACAGAGATCTGGGATAAAATCCATCGTTTTTTTGCTCACCATGCCATTCCAGTTTGAACCCAGCCATATGCAAATCAGTCTTGACCCTGTGCCTCATGGGAACAGTCCAGCCCGTACTACCAAGCTAGGTCCTCCCTGGACTGGAATAAGCATCCTAGGACGGGTTTCGGGGTTTCACCCCTCTTCAGCCAGAATAGTTTGATTCCAGTGGCATGGAGAGCATGGGACTCACGTCTGAGCTTACCCGTCCCACTCGGGGTGACCAATGCAAAAACAAAAGTTGATGGACAGAATGCAGAACAATGTCATACATTCACCCCAGTACAGAGATCTGGGCCTAAATCCATTGTTTTTTTGCTCACCATGCCATTCCAGTTTGAACCCAGCCATATGCAAATCAGTCTTGACCCTGTGCCTCATGGGAACAGTCCAGCCCGAACTGCCAAGCCAGGTCCTCCCTGGAATGGAATAAGCATCCTAGGACCGGATCCGGGGTTTCACCCCTCTTCAGCCAGGACAGCTTCATTCCAGTGGCATGGAGAGCAAAGGACTCATGTCTGAGCATACCCATCCCACTCGGGGTGACAAATGCAAAAACAAAAGTAGATGGTCAGAATGCAGAACAATGTCATACATTCACCCCAGTACAGAGATCTGGGCCTAAATCCATCGTTTTTTGCTCACCATGCCATTCCAGTTTGAACCCAGCCATATGCAAATCAGTCTTGACCCTGTGCCTCATGAGAACAGTCCAGCCCGAACTGCCAAACCAGGTCCTCCCTAGACTGGAATAAGCATCCTAGGACCGGTTTCCGGGTTTCACCCCTCTTCAGACAGGATAGCTTGATTCCAGTGGCATGGAGAGCACGGGACTCACGTCTGAGCATACCCATCCCACTCGGGGTGAAAAATGCAAAAACAATAGTTGATGGACAAAATGCAGAACAATGTCATACATTCACCCCAGTACAGAGATCTGGGCCTAAATCCATCGTTTTTTTGCTCACCATGCCATTCCAGTTTGAACCCAGCCATATGCAAATCAGTCTTGACCCTGTGACTCATAGGAACAGTCCAGCCCGAACTGCCAAGCCAGTTCCTCCCTGGACTGGAATAAGCATCCTAGGACCGGTTTCGGGGTTTCACCCCTCTTCAGCCAGGATAGCTTGATTCCAGTGGCATGGAGAGCACGGGACTCACGTCTGAGCAATCCCGTCCCACTCGGGGTGACAAATGCAAAAACAACAGTTGATGGTCAGAATGCAGAACAATGTCATACAGTCACCCCAGTACAGAGATCTGGGCCTAAATCCATCGTTTTTTTGCTCACCATGCCATTCCAGTTTGAACCCAGCCATATGCAAATCAGTCTTGACCCTGTGCCTCATGGGAACAGTCCAGCCCGAACTGCCAAGCCAGGTCCTCCCTGGACTGGAATAAGCATCCTAGGACCGGATTCGGGGTTTCACCCCTCTTCAGCCAGGATAGCTTGATTCCAGTGGCATGGAGAGCACGGGACTCACGTCTGAGCATACCCGTCCCACTCGGGGTGACAAATGCAAAAACAAAAGTAGACGGTCGGAATGCAGAACAATGTCATACATTCACCCCAGTACAGAGATCTGGGACTAAATCCATCGTTTTTTTGCTCACCATGCCATTCCAGTTTGAACCCAGCCATATGCAAATCAGTCTTGACCCTGTGCCTCATGGGAACAGTCCAGCCCGCACTGCCAAGACAGGTCCTCCCTTGACTGGAATAAGCATCCTAGACCAGTTTCGGGGTTTCACCCCTCTTCAGCCAGAATAGTTTGATTCCAGTGGCATGGAGAGCACGGGACTCACGTCTGAGCATACCCGTCCCACTCGGGGTGACAAATGCAAAAACAACAGTTGATGGAAAGAATGCAGAACAATGTCATACATTCACCCCAGTACAGAGATCTGGGCCTAAATCCATCGTTTTTTTGCTCACCATGTCATTCCAGTTTGAACCCAGCCATATGCAAATCAGTCTTGACCCTGTGCCTCATGGGAACAGTCCAGCCCGAACTGCCAAGCCAGGTCCTCCCTGGACTGGAATAAGCATCCTAGGACCGGTTTCTGGGTTTCACCCCTCTTCAGGCAGGATAGCTTGATTCCAGTGGCATGGAGAGCACGGGACTCACGTCTGAGCGTACCCATCCCACTCGGGGTGAACAATGCAAAAACAACAGTTGATTGTCAGAATGCAGAACAATGTCATACATTCACCCCAGTACAGAGATCTGGGCCTAAATCCATCGTTTTTTGATCATCATGCCATTCCAGTTTAAACCCAGCCATATGCAAACCAGTCTTGACCCTGTGCCTCATGGGAACAGTCCAGCCCGAACTGCCAAGCCAGGTCCTCCCTAGACTTGAATAAGCATCCTAGGACCGGTTTCGGGGTTTCACCCCTCTTCAGCCAGGATAGCTTGATTCCAGTGGCATGGAGAGCACGGGACTAACGTCTGAGCATACCCGTCCCACTCGGGGTGTAAAATGCAAAAACAACAGTTGATGGACAGAATGCATAACAATGTCATACATTCACCCCAGTACAGAGATCTGGGCCTAAATCCATCGTTTTTTTGCTCACCATGCCATTCCAGTTTGAACCCAGCCATATGCAAATCAGTCTTGACCCTGTGCCTCATGGGAACACTCCAGCCCGAACTGCCAAGCCAGGTCCTCCCTGGACTGGAATAAGCATCCTAGGACCGGTTTCGGGGTTTCACCCCTCTTCAGGCAGGATAGCTTGATTCCAGTGGCATGGAGAGCACGGGACTCACGTCTGAGCATACCCATCCCACTCGGGGTGACAAATGCAAAAACAACAGTTGATGGTCAGAATGCAGAACAATGTCAGACATTCACCCCAGTACAGAGATCTAGGCCTAAATCCATCGTTTTTTGCTCACCATGCCATTCCAGTTTGAACCCAGCCATATGCAAATCAGTCTTGACCCTGTGCCTCATGAGAACAGTCCAGCCCGAACTGCCAAGCCAGGTCCTCCCTAGACTGGAATAAGCATCCTAGGACCGGTTTTGGGGTTTCACCCCTCTTCAGCCAGGATAGCTTGATTCCAGTGGCATGGAGAGCACGGGACTCACGTCTGAGCATACCCGTCCCACTCGGGTGAAAAATGCAAAAACAACAGTTGATGGACAGAATGCAGATCAATGTCATACATTCACCCCAGTACAGAGATCTGGGCCTAAATCCATCGTTTTTTTGCTCACCATGCCATTCCAGTTTGAACCCAGCCATATGCAAATCAGTCTTAACCCTGTGACTCATAGGAACAGTCCAGCCCGAACTGCCAAGCCAGGTCCTACCTGGATTGGAATAAGCATCCTAGGACCGGTTTCGGGGTTTCACCCCTCTTCAGTCAGGATAGCTTGATTCCAGTGGCATGGAGAGCACGGGACTCACGTCTGAGCATTCCCGTCCCACTCGGGGTGACAAATGCAAAAACAACAGTTGATGGACAGAATGCAGAACAATGTCATACATTCACCCCAGTACAGAGATCTGGGCCTAAATCCATCGTTTTTTTGCTCACCATGCCATTCCAGTTTGAACCCAGCCATATGCAAATCAGTCTTGACCCTGTGCCTCATGGGAACAGTCCAGCCCGAACTGCCAAGCCAGGTCCTCCCTGGACTGGAATAAGCATCCTAGGACCGGATTCGGGGTTTCACCCCTCTTTAGGCAGGACAGCTTGATTCCAGTGGCATGGAGAGCACGGGACTCACGTCTGAGCATACTCGTCCCACTCAGGGTGACAAATGCAAAAACAACAGTTGATGGACAGAATGCAGAACAATGTCATACATTCACCCCAGTACAGAGATCTGGGCCTAAATCATTTTTTTTTGCTCACCATGCCATTCCAGTTTGAACCCAGCCATATGCAAATCAGTCTTGACCCTGTGCCTCATGGGAACAGTCCAGCCCGAACTGCTAAGCCAGGTTCTCCCTGGACTGGAATAAGCATCCTAGGATCGGATCCGGGGTTTCACCCCTCTTCAGCCAGGACAGCTTGATTCCAGTGGCATGGAGAGCACGGGACTCACGTCTGAGCATTCCCGTCCCACTCGGGGTGACAAATGCAAATCAACAGTTGATGGACAGAATGTAGAACAATGTCATACATTCACCCCACTACAGAGATCTGGGCCTAAATCCATCGTTTTTTTGCTCACCATGCCATTCCAGTTTGAACCCAGCCATATGAAAATCAGTGCTGACCCTGTGCCTCATGGAAACAGTCCAGCTCGAACTGCCAAGCCAGGTCCTCCCTGGACTGGAATAAGCATCCTAGGACCGGTTTCGGGGTTTCACCCCTCTTCAGCCAGGATAGCTTGATTCCAGTGGCATGGAAAGCACGGCACTCACGTCTGAGCATACCCATCCCACTCGGGGTGACAAATGTAAAAACAACAGTTGATGGACAGAATGCAGAACAATGTCATACATTCACCAGAGTACAGAGATCTGGGCCTAAATCGATCGTTTTTTTGCTTACCATGCCATTCCAGTTTGAAACCAGCCATAAGCAAATCAGTCTTGACCCTGTGACTCATAGGAACAATCCAGCCCGAACTGCCAAGCCAGGTCGTCCCTGGACTGGAATAAGCATCCTAGGACCGGTTTCGGGGTTACACCCCTCTTCAGCCAGGATAGCTTGATTCCAGTGGCATGGAGAGCACGGCACTCACGTCTGAGCATTCCCGTCCCACTCGGGGTGACAAATGCAAAAACAACAGTTGATGGACAGAATGCAGAACAATGTCATACATTCACCCCAGTACACAGATCTGGGCCTAAATGAATTTTTTTTTGCTCACCATGCCATTCCAGTTTGAACCCAGCCACATGCAAATCAGTCTTGACCCTGTGCCTCATGGGAACAGTCCAGCCCGAACTGCTACGCCAGGTCCTCCCTGGACTGGAATAAGCATCCTAGGACCGGATCCGGGGTTTCACCCCTCTTCAGCCAGGACAGCTTGATTCCAGTGGCATGGAAAGCACGGGACTCACGTCTGAGCATACCCGTCCCACTCGGGGTGACAAATGCAAAAACAACAGTGGATGGACAGAATGCAGAACAATGTCATACGTTCACACCAGTACAGAGATCTGGGCCCAAATCCATCGTTTTTTTGTTCACCATGCCATTCCAGTTTGAACCCAGCCATATGCAAATCAGTCTTGACCCTGTGCCTCATGGGAACAGTCCAGCCCGAACTGCCAAGCCAGGTCCTCCCTGGACTGGAATAAGCATCCTAGGACCGGTTTCGGGGTTTCACCCCTCTTCAGCCAGGATAGCTTGATTCCAGTGGCATGGAGAGCACAGGACTCACGTCTGAGCATACCCGTCCCACTCGGGGTGACAAATGCAAAAACAACAGTTGATGGACAGAATGCAGAACAATGTCATACATTCACCCCAGTACAGAGATCTGGGCCTAAATCCATCGTTTTTTTGCTCACTATGCGATTCCAGTTTGAACCCAGCCATATGCAAATCAGTCTTGACCCTGTGACTCACAGGAACAGTCCAGCCCGAACTGCTAAGCCAGGTCCTCCCTGGACTGGAATAAGCATCCTAAGACCGGTTTCGGGGTTACACCCCTCTTCAGCCAGGATAGCTTGATTCCAGTGGCATGGAGAGCACGGGACTCACATCTGAGCATTCCCGTACCTCTCGGGGTGACAAATGCAAAAACAACAGTTGATGGACAGAATGCAGAACAATGTCATACATTCACCCCAGTACAGAGATCTGGGCCTTAATCCATCCATTTTTTGTTCACCATGCCATTCCAGTTTGAACCCAGCCATATGCAAATCAGTCTTGACCCTGTGCCTCATGGGAACAGTCCAGCCCGAACTGCCAAGCCAGGTCCTCCCTGGACTGGAATGAGCATCCTAGGACCGGTTTCGGGGTTTCATCCCTCTTCAGCCAGGATAGCTTGATTCCAGTGGCATGGAGAGCACGGGACTCACGTCTGAGCATACCCGTCCCACTCAGGGTGACAAATGCAAAAACAACAGTTGATGGACAGAATGCAGAACAATGTCATACATTCACCCCAGTACAGAGATCTGGGCCTTAATCCATCCATTTTTTGCTCACCATGAAATTCCAGTTTGAACCCAGCCATATGCAAATCAGTCTTGACCCTGTGCCTCATGGGAACAGTCCAGCCCGAACTGCCAAGCCAGGTCCTCCCTGGACAGGAATAAGCATCCTAGGACCGGTTTTGGGGTTTCACCCCTCTTCAGGCAGGATAGCTTGATTCCAGTGGCATGGAGAGCACGGGACTCATGTCCGAGGATACCCATCCCACTCAGGGTGACAAATGCAAAAACAACAGTTGATGGACAGAATGCAGAACAATGTCATACATTCACCCCAGTACAGAGATCTGGGCCTAAATCATTTTTTTTGCTCACCATGCCATTCCAGTTTGAACCCAGCCATATGCAAATCAGTCTTGACCCTGTGCCTCATGGGAACAGTCCAGCCCGAACTGCTAAGCCAGGTTCTCCCTGGACTGGAATAAGCATCCTAGGATCGGATCCGGGGTTTCACCCCTCTTCAGCCAGGACAGCTTGATTCCAGTGGCATGGAGAGCACGGGACTCACGTCTGAGCATTCCCATCCCACTCGGGGTGACAAATGCAAAAACAACAGTTGATGGACAGAATGTAGAACAATGTCATACATTCACCCCAGTACAGAGATCTGGGCCTAAATCCATCGTTTTTTTGCTCACCATGCCATTCCAGTTTGAACCCAGCCATATGCAAATCAGTCTTGACCCTGTGCCTCATGGGAACAGTCCAGCCCGCACTACCAAGCCAGGTCCTCCCTGGACTGGAATAAGCATCCTAGGACCGGTTTCAGGGTTTCACCCCTCTTCCGGCAGGATAGCTTGATTCCAGTGGCATGGAGAGCACGGGACTCACGTCTGAGCATACCCATTCAACTCGGGGTGAAAAATGCAAAAACAACAGTTGATGGTCAGAATGCAGAACAATGTCATACATTCACCCCAGTACAGAGATCTGGGCCTAAATCCATCGTTTTTTTGCTCACCATGCCATTCCAGTTTGAACCCAGCCATATGCAAATCAGTCCTGACCCTGTGCCTCATGGGAACAGTCCAGCCCGAACTGCCAAGCCAGGTCCTCCCTGGACTGGAATAAGCATCCTAGGACCGGATTCGGGGTTTCACCCCTCTTCAGCCAGGACAGCTTGATTCCAGTGGCATGGAGACCACGGGACTCACGTCTGAGCATACCCGTCCCACTCGGGGTGACAAATGCAAAAACAAAAGTAGATGGTCAGAATGCAGAACAATGTCATACATTCACCCCAGTACAGAGATATGGGCCTAAATCCATCGTTTTTTTGCTCACCATGCCATTCCAGTTTGAACCCAACCATATGCAAATCAGTCTTGACCCTGTGCCTCATGGGAACAGTCCAGCTCGCACTGCCAAGACAGGTCCTCCCTGGACTGGAATAAGCATCCTAGGACCAGTTTCGGGGTTTCACCCCTCTTCAGCCAGAATAGTTTGATTCCAGTGGCATGGAGAGCACGGGACTCACGTCTGAGCATACCCGTCCCACTCGGGTTGACAAATGCAAAAACAACAGTTGATGGACAGAATGCAGAACAATGTCATACATTCACACCAGTACAGAGATCTGGGCCTAAATCCATCCGTTTTTTGCTCACCATTCCATTCCAGTTTGAACCCAGCCATATGCAAATCAGTCTTGACCCTGTGCCTCATGGGAACAGTCCAGCCGAACTGCCAAGCCAGGTCCTCCCTGGGCTGGAATAAGCATCCTAGGACCGGATTCGTGCTTTCACCCCTCTTCAGCCAGGACAGCTTGATTCCAGTGGCATGGAGAGCACGGGACTCACGTCTGAGCATACCCGTCCCACTCGGGGTGACAAATGCAAAAACAAAAGTAGATGGTCAGAATGCAGAACAATGTCATACATTCACCCCAGTACAGAGATCTGGGCCTAAATCCATCGTTTTTTTGCTCACCATGCCATTCCAGTTTGAACCCAGCCATATGCAAATCAGTCTTGACCCTGTGCCTCATGGGAACAGTCCAGCTCGAACTGCCAAGCCAGGTCCTCCCTGGACTGGAATAAGCATCTTAGGACCGGATTCGGGGTTTCACCCCTCTTCAGCCAGGACAGCTTGATTCCAGTGGCATGGAGAGCACGGGACTCACGTCTGAGCATACCCGTCCCACTCGGGGTGACAAATGCAAAAACAAAAGTAGACGGTCAGAATGCAGAACAATGTCATACATTCACCCCAGTACAGAGATCTGGGCCTAAATCCATCGTTTTTTGCTCACCATGCCATTCCAGTTGGAACCCAGCCATATGCAAATCAGTCTTGACCCTGTGCCTCATGGGAACAGTCCAGCACGCACTGCCAAGACAGGTCCTCCCTGGACTGGAATAAGCATCCTAGGACCAGTTTCGGGGTTTCACCCCTCTTCAGCCAGAATAGTTTGATTCCAGTGGCATGGAGAGCACGGGACTCACGTCTGAGCATACCCGTCCCACTCGGGGTAACAAATGCAAAAACAACAGTTGATGGAAAGAATGCAGAACAATGTCATACATTCACCCCAGTACAGAGATCGGGGCCTAAATCCATCGTTTTTTTGCTCACCATGTCATTCCAGTTTGAACCCAGCCATATGCAAATCAGTCTTGACCCTGTGCCTCATGGGAACAGTCCAGCAAGAACTGCCAAGCCAGGTCCTCCCTGGACTGGAATAAGCATCCTAGGACCGGTTTCTGGGTTTCACCCCTCTTCAGGCAGGATAGCTTGATTCCAGTGGCATGGAGAGCACAGGACTCACGCCTGAGCCTACCCATCCCACTCAGGGTGAACAATGCAAAAACAACAGTTGATTGTCAGAATGCAGAACAATGTCATACATTCACCCCAGTACAGAGATCTGGGCCTAAATCAATCGTTTTTTGCTCATCATGCCATTCCAGTTTGAACCCAGCCACATGCAAATCAGTCTTGACCCTGTGCCTCATGGGAGCAGTCCAGCCCAAACTGCCAAGCCAGGTCCTGCCTAGACTGGAATAAGCATCCTAGGACCGGTTTCGGGGTTTCACCCCTCTTCAGCCAGGTTAGCTTGATTCCAGTGGAATGGAGAGCACGGGACTCACGTCTGAGCATACCCGTCCCACTCGGGGTGAAAAATGCAAAAACAACAGTTGATGGACAGAATGCAGAACAATGTGATACATTCACCCCAGTACAGAGATCTGGGCCTAAATCCATCGTTTTTTTGCTCACCATGCCATTCCAGTTTGAACCCAGCCATATGCAAATCAGTCTTAACCCTGTGCCTCATGGGAACAGTCCAGCCCGAACTGCCAAGCCAGGTCCTCCCTGGACAGGAATAAGCATCCTAGGACCGGTTTCGGGGTTTCACCCCTCTTCAGGCAGGATAGCTTGATTCCAGTGGCATGGAGAGCACGGGACTCACGTCTGAGCATACCGATCCCACTCGGGGTGACAAATGCAAAAACAAGAGTTGATGGACAAAATGCAGAACAATGTCATACATTCACCCCAGTACAGAGATCTGGGCCTAAATCCATCGTTTTTTTGCTCACCATGCCATTCCAGCTTGAACCCAGCTATATGTAAATCAGTCTTGACCCTGTGCCTCATGGGAACAGTCCAGCCCGAACTGCCAAGCCAGGTCCTCGCTGGACTTGAATGAGCATCCTAGGACCGGTTTCGGGGTTTCACCCCTCTTCAGCCAGGATAGCTTGATTCCAGTGGAATGGAGAGCACGGGACTCACGTCTGAGCATACCCGTCCCACTCGGGGTGACAAATGCAAAAACAACAGTTGATGGACAGAATGCAGAACAATGTCATACATTCACCCCAGTACAGAGATCTTGTCCTAAATCCATCGTTTTTTTGCTCACCATGCCATTTCAGTTTGAACCCAGCCATATGCAAATCAGTCTTGACAATGTGCCTCATGGGAACAGTTCAGCCCGAACTGCCAAGCCAGCTCCTCCCTGGACTGGAATAAGCATCCTAGGACCGGTTTCGGGGTTTCACCCTTCTTCAGGCAGGATAGCTTGATTCCAGTGGCATGGAGAGCACAGGACTCACGTCTCAGCATACCGATCCCACTCGGGGTGACAAATGCAAAAACAACAGTTGATGGACAAAATGCAGAACAATGTCATACATTCACCCCACTACAGAGATCTGGGCCTAAATCCATCGTTTTTTTGCTCACCATGCCATTCCAGTTTGAACCCAGCCATATGAAAATCAGTCCTGACCCTGTGCCTCATGGAAACAGTCCAGCTCGAACTGCCAAGCCAGGTCCTCCCTGGACTGGAATAAGCATCCTAGGACCGGTTTCGGGGTTTCACCCCTCTTCAGCCAGGATAGCTTGATTCCAGTGGCATGGAAAGCACGGCACTCACGTCTGAGCATTCCCGTCCCACTCGGGGTGACAAATGCAAAAACAACAGTTGATGGACAGAATGCAGAACAATGTCATACATTCACCCCAGTACACAGATCTGGGCCTTAATCCATCCATGTTTTGCTCACCATGCTATTCCAGTTTGAACCCAGCCATATGCAAATCAGTCTTGACCCTGTGCCTCATGGGAACAGTCCAGCCCGAACTGCCAAGCCAGGTCCTCCCTGGACTGGAATAGGCATCCCAGGACCGGTTTCGGTGTTTCACCCCTCTTCAGGCAGGATAGCTTGATTCCAGTGGCATGGAGAGCACGGGACTCAAGTCTGAGCATACCCATCCTACTCGGGGTGACAAATGCAAAAACAACAGTTGATGGACAGAATGCAGATCAATGTCATACATTCACCCCAGTACAGAGATCTGGGCCTTAATCCATCCATTTTTTACTCACCATGCCATTCCAGTTTGAACCCAGCCATATGCAAATCAGTCTTGACCCTGTGCCTCATGGGAACAGTCCAGCCCGAACTGTCAAGCCAGGTCCTCCCTGGACTGGAATAAGCATCCTAGGACCGGTTTCAGGGTTTCACCACTCTTCAGCCAGGATAGCTTGATTCCAGTGGCATAGAGAGCACGGGACTCACGTCTGAGCATACCCGTCCCACTCGGGGTGACAAATGCAAAAACAACAGTTGATTGACAGAATGCAGAACAATGCCATACATTCACCCCAGTACAGAGATCTGGGCCTAAATCCATCGTCTTTTTGCTCACCATGCCATTCCAGTTTGAACCCAGCCATATGCAAATCAGTCTTGACCCTGTGCCTCATGGGAACAGTCCAGCCCGAACTGCCAAGCCAGGTCCTCCCTGGACTGGAATAAGCATCCTAGAACCGGTTTCGGGGTTTCACCCCTCTTCAACCAGGATAGCTTGATTCCATTGGCATTGAAAGCACGGGACTCACGTCTGAGCATACCCGTCCCACTCGGGTGACAAATGCAAAAACAACAGTTGATGGACAGAATGCAGAACAATGTCATACGTTCACACCAGTACAGAGATCTGGGCCCAAATCCATCGTTTTTTTGTTCACCATGCCATTCCAGTTTGAACCCAGCCATATGAAAATCAGTCTTGACCCTGTGCCTCATGGGAACAGTCCAGCCCGAACTGCCAAGCCAGATCCTCCCTGGACTGGAATAAGCATCCTAGGACCGGTTTCGGGGTTTCACCCCTCTTCAGCCAGGATAGCTTGATTCCAGTGGCATGGAGAGCACAGGACTCACGTCTGAGCATACCCTTCCCACTCGGGGTGAAAAATGCAAAAACAACAGTTGATGGACAGAATGCAGAACAATGTCATACATTCACCCTAGTATCGAGATCTGGGCCTAAAGCCATCGTTTTTTTGCTCACCATGCCATTCCAGTTTGAACCCAGCCATATGCAAATAAGTCTTGACCCTGTGCCTCATGGGAACAGTCCAGCCCGAACTGCCAAGCCAGGTCCTCCCTGGACTGGAATGAGCATCCTAGGACCGGTTTCGGGGTTTTATCCCTCTTCAGCCAGGATAGCTTGATTCCAGTGGCATGGAGAGCACGGGACTCACGTCGACAAATGCAAAAACAACAGTTGATGGACAGAATGCAGAACAATGTCATACATTCACCCCAGTACAGAGATCTGGGCCTTAATCCATCCATTTTTTGCTCACCATGCCATTCCAGTTTGAACCCAGCCATATGCAAATCAGTCTTGACCCTGTGCCTCATGGGAACAGTCCAGCCCGAACTGCCAAGCCAGGTCCTCCCTGGACTGGAATGAGCATCCTAGGACCGGTTTCGGGGTTTCACCCCTCTTCAGGCAGGATAGCTTGATTCCAGTGGCATGGAGAGCACGGGACTCATGTCCGAGGATACCCATCCCACTCGGGGTGACAAATGCAAAAACAACAGTTGATGGACAGAATGCAGAACAATGTCATACATTCACCCCAGTACAGAGATCTGGGCCTAAATCAATTTTTTTTTGCTCACCATGCCATTCCAGTTTGAACCCAGCCATATGCAAATCAGTCTTGACCCTGTGCCTCATGGGAACAGTCCAGCCCGAACTGCCAAGCCAGGTCCTCCCTGGACTGAAATAAGCATCCTAGGACCGGATCCGGGGTTTCACCCCTCTTCAGCCAGGACAGCTTCATTCCAGTGGCATGGAGAGCACAGGACTCATGTCTGAGCATACCCATCCCACTCGGGGTGACAAATGCAAAAACAAAAGTAGATGGTCAGAATGCAGAACTATGTCATACATTGACCCCAATACAGAGATCTGGGATAAAATCCATCGTTTTTTTGCTCACCATGCCATTCCAGTTTGAACCCAGCCATATGCAAATCAGTCTTGACCCTGTGCCTCATGGGAACAGTCCAGCCCGTACTACCAAGCCAGGTCCTCCCTGGACTGGAATAAGCATCCTAGGACGGGTTTCGGGGTTTCACCCCTCTTCAGCCAGAATAGTTTGATTCCAGTGGCATGGAGAGCATGGGACTCACGTCTGAGCTTACCCGTCCCACTCGGGGTGACCAATGCAAAAACAAAAGTTGATGGACAGAATGCAGAACAATGTCATACATTCACCCCAGTACAGAGATCTGGGCCTAAATCCATTGTTTTTTTGCTCACCATGCCATTCCAGTTTGAACCCAGCCATATGCAAATCAGTCTTGACCCTGTGCCTCATGGGAACAGTCCAGCCCGAACTGCCAAGCCAGGTCCTCCCTGGACTGGAATAAGCATCCTAGGACCGGATCCGGGGTTTCACCCCTCTTCAGCCAGGACAGCTTCATTCCAGTGGCATGGAGAGCACAGGACTCATGTCTGAGCATACCCATCCCACTCGGGGTGACAAATGCAAAAACAAAAGTAGATGGTCAGAATGCAGAACAATGTCATACATTCACCCCAGTACAGAGATCTGGGCCTAAATCCATCGTTTTTTGCTCACCATGCCATTCCAGTTTGAACCCAGCCATATGCAAATCAGTCTTGACCCTGTGCCTCATGAGAACAGTCCAGCCCGAACTGCCAAACCAGGTCCTCCCTAGACTGGAATAAGCATCCTAGGACCGGTTTCCGGGTTTCACCCCTCTTCAGACAGGATAGCTTGATTCCAGTGGCATGGAGAGCACGGGACTCACGTCTGAGCATACCCATCCCACTCGGGGTGAAAAATGCAAAAACAATAGTTGATGGACAAAATGCAGAACAATGTCATACATTCACCCCAGTACAGAGATCTGGGCCTAAATCCATCGTTTTTTTGCTCACCATGCCATTCCAGTTTGAACCCAGCCATATGCAAATCAGTCTTGACCCTGTGACTCATAGGAACAGTCCAGCCCGAACTGCCAAGCCAGTTCCTCCCTGGACTGGAATAAGCATCCTAGGACCGGTTTCGGGGTTTCACCCCTCTTCAGCCAGGATAGCTTGATTCCAGTGGCATGGAGAGCACGGGACTCACGTCTGAGCAATCCCGTCCCACTCGGGGTGACAAATGCAAAAACAACAGTTGATGGACAGAATGCAGAACAATGTCATACAGTCACCCCAGTACAGAGATCTGGGCCTAAATCCATCGTTTTTTTGCTCACCATGCCATTCCAGTTTGAACCCAGCCATATGCAAATCAGTCTTGACCCTGTGCCTCATGGGAACAGTCCAGCCCGAACTGCCAAGCCAGGTCCTCCCTGGACTGGAATAAGCATCCTAGGACCGGATTCGGGGTTTCACCCCTCTTCAGCCAGGATAGCTTGATTCCAGTGGCATGGAGAGCACGGGACTCACGTCTGAGCATACCCGTCCCACTCGGGGTGACAAATGCAAAAACAAAAGTAGACGGTCGGAATGCAGAACAATGTCATACATTCACCCCAGTACAGAGATCTGGGACTAAATCCATCGTTTTTTTGCTCACCATGCCATTCCAGTTTGAACCCAGCCATATGCAAATCAGTCTTGACCCTGTGCCTCATGGGAACAGTCCAGCCCGCACTGCCAAGACAGGTCCACCCTTGACTGGAATAAGCATCCTAGACCAGTTTCGGGGTTTCACCCCTCTTCAGCCAGAATAGTTTGATTCCAGTGGCATGGAGAGCACGGGACTCACGTCTGAGCATACCCGGCCCACTCGGGGTGACAAATGCAAAAACAACAGTTGATGGAAAGAATGCAGAACAATGTCATACATTCACACCAGTACAGAGATCTGGGCCTAAATCCATCGTTTTTTTGCTCACCATGTCATTCCAGTTTGAACCCAGCCATATGCAAATCAGTCTTGACCCTGTGCCTCATGGGAACAGTCCAGCCCGAACTGCCAAGCCAGGTCCTCCCTGGACTGGAATAAGCATCCTAGGACCGGTTTCTGGGTTTCACCCCTCTTCAGGCAGGATAGCTTGATTCCAGTGGCATGGAGAGCACGGGACTCACGTCTGAGCGTACCCATCCCACTCGGGGTGAACAATGCAAAAACAACAGTTGATTGTCAGAATGCAGAACAATGTCATACATTCACCCCAGTACAGAGATCTGGGCCTAAATCCATCGTTTTTTGATCATCATGCCATTCCAGTTTAAACCCAGCCATATGCAAACCAGTCTTGACCCTGTGCCTCATGGGAACAGTCCAGCCCGAACTGCCAAGCCAGGTCCTCCCTAGACTTGAATAAGCATCCTAGGACCGGTTTCGGGGTTTCACCCCTCTTCAGCCAGGATAGCTTGATTCCAGTGGCATGGAGAGCACGGGACTAACGTCTGAGCATACCCGTCCCACTCGGGGTGTAAAATGCAAAAACAACAGTTGATGGACAGAATGCATAACAATGTCATACATTCACCCCAGTACAGAGATCTGGGCCTAAATCCATCGTTTTTTTGCTCACCATGCCATTCCAGTTTGAACCCAGCCATATGCAAATCAGTCTTGACCCTGTGCCTCATGGGAACACTCCAGCCCGAACTGCCAAGCCAGGTCCTCCCTGGACTGGAATAAGCATCCTAGGACCGGTTTCGGGGTTTCACCCCTCTTCAGGCAGGATAGCTTGATTCCAGTGGCATGGAGAGCACGGGACTCACGTCTGAGCATACCCATCCCACTCGGGGTGACAAATGCAAAAACAACAGTTGATGGTCAGAATGCAGAACAATGTCAGACATTCACCCCAGTACAGAGATCTAGGCCTAAATCCATCATTTTTTGCTCACCATGCCATTCCAGTTTGAACCCAGCCATATGCAAATCAGTCTTGACCCTGTGCCTCATGAGAACAGTCCAGCCCGAACTGCCAAGCCAGGTCCTCCCTAGACTGGAATAAGCATCCTAGGACCGGTTTTGGGGTTTCACCCCTCTTCAGCCAGGATAGCTTGATTCCAGTGGCATGGAGAGCACGGGACTTACGTCTGAGCATACCCGTCCCACTCGGGTGACAAATGCAAAAACAACAGTTGATGGACAGAATGCAGATCAATGTCATACATTCACCCCAGTACAGAGATCTGGGCCTAAATCCATCGTTTTTTTGCTCACCATGCCATTCCAGTTTGAACCCAGCCATATGCAAATCAGTCTTAACCCTGTGACTCATAGGAACAGTCCAGCCCGAACTGCCAAGCCAGGTCCTACCTGGACTGGAATAAGCATCCTAGGACCGGTTTCGTGGTTTCACCCCTCTTCAGTCAGGATAGCTTGATTCCAGTGGCATGGAGAGCACGGGACTCACGTCTGAGCATTCCCGTCCCACTCGGGGTGACAAATGCAAAAACAACAGTTGATGGACAGAATGCAGAACAATGTCATACATTCACCCCAGTACAGAGATCTGGGCCTAAATCCATCGTTTTTTTGCTCACCATGCCATTCCAGTTTGAACCCAGCCATATGCAAATCAGTCTTGACCCTGTGCCTCATGGGAACAGTCCAGCCCGAACTGCCAAGCCAGCTCCTCCCTGGACTGGAATAAGCATCCTAGGACCGGATTCGGGGTTTCACCCCTCTTTAGGCAGGACAGCTTGATTCCAGTGGCATGGAGAGCACGGGACTCACGTCTGAGCATACTCGTCCCACTCGGGGTGACAAATGCAACAACAACAGTTGATGGACAGAATGCAGAACAATGTCATACATTCACCAGAGTACAGAGATCTGGGCCTAAATCCATCGTTTTTTTGCTCATCATGCCATTCCAGTTTGAACCCAGCCATATGCAAATCAGTCTTGACCCTGTGCCTCATGGGAACAGTCCAGCCCGAACTGCCAAGCCAGGTCCTCCCTGGACTGGAATAAGCATCCTAGGACCGGATCCGGGGTTTCACCCCTCTTCAGCCAGGACAGCTTCATTCCAGTGGCATGGAGAGCACAGGACTCATGTCTGAGCATACCCATCCCACTCGGGGTGACAAATGCAAAAACAAAAGTAGATGGTCAGAATGCAGAACAATGTCATACATTCACCCCAGTACAGAGATCTGGGCCTAAATCCATCGTTTTTTGCTCACCATGCCATTCCAGTTTGAACCCAGCCATATGCAAATCAGTCTTGACCCTGTGCCTCATGAGAACAGTCCAGCCCGAACTGCCAAACCAGGTCCTCCCTAGACTGGAATAAGCATCCTAGGACCGGTTTCCGGGTTTCACCCCTCTTCAGACAGGATAGCTTGATTCCAGTGGCATGGAGAGCACGGGACTCACGTCTGAGCATACCCATCCCACTCGGGGTGAAAAATGCAAAAACAATAGTTGATGGACAAAATGCAGAACAATGTCATACATTCACCCCAGTACAGAGATCTGGGCCTAAATCCATCGTTTTTTTGCTCACCATGCCATTCCAGTTTGAACCCAGCCATATGCAAATCAGTCTTGACCCTGTGACTCATAGGAACAGTCCAGCCCGAACTGCCAAGCCAGTTCCTCCCTGGACTGGAATAAGCATCCTAGGACCGGTTTCGGGGTTTCACCCCTCTTCAGCCAGGATAGCTTGATTCCAGTGGCATGGAGAGCACGGGACTCACGTCTGAGCAATCCCGTCCCACTCGGGGTGACAAATGCAAAAACAACAGTTGATGGACAGAATGCAGAACAATGTCATACAGTCACCCCAGTACAGAGATCTGGGCCTAAATCCATCGTTTTTTTGCTCACCATGCCATTCCAGTTTGAACCCAGCCATATGCAAATCAGTCTTGACCCTGTGCCTCATGGGAACAGTCCAGCCCATACTGCCAAGCCAGGTCCTCCCTGGACTGGAATAAGCATCCTAGGACCGGATTCGGGGTTTCACCCCTCTTCAGCCAGGATAGCTTGATTCCAGTGGCATGGAGAGCACGGGACTCACGTCTGAGCATACCCGTCCCACTCGGGGTGACAAATGCAAAAACAAAAGTAGACGGTCGGAATGCAGAACAATGTCATACATTCACCCCAGTACAGAGATCTGGGACTAAATCCATCGTTTTTTTGCTCACCATGCCATTCCAGTTTGAACCCAGCCATATGCAAATCAGTCTTGACCCTGTGCCTCATGGGAACAGTCCAGCCCGCACTGCCAAGACAGGTCCTCCCTTGACTGGAATAAGCATCCTAGACCAGTTTCGGGGTTTCACCCCTCTTCAGCCAGAATAGTTTGATTCCAGTGGCATGGAGAGCACGGGACTCACGTCTGAGCATACCCGTCCCACTCGGGGTGACAAATGCAAAAACAACAGTTGATGGAAAGAATGCAGAACAATGTCATACATTCACACCAGTACAGAGATCTGGGCCTAAATCCATCGTTTTTTTGCTCACCATGTCATTCCAGTTTGAACCCAGCCATATGCAAATCAGTCTTGACCCTGTGCCTCATGGGAACAGTCCAGCCCGAACTGCCAAGCCAGGTCCTCCCTGGACTGGAATAAGCATCCTAGGACCGGTTTCTGGGTTTCACCCCTCTTCAGGCAGGATAGCTTGATTCCAGTGGCATGGAGAGCACGGGACTCACGTCTGAGCGTACCCATCCCACTCGGGGTGAACAATGCAAAAACAACAGTTGATTGTCAGAATGCAGAACAATGTCATACATTCACCCCAGTACAGAGATCTGGGCCTAAATCCATCGTTTTTTGATCATCATGCCATTCCAGTTTAAACCCAGCCATATGCAAACCAGTCTTGACCCTGTGCCTCATGGGAACAGTCCAGCCCGAACTGCCAAGCCAGGTCCTCCCTAGACTTGAATAAGCATCCTAGGACCGGTTTCGGGGTTTCACCCCTCTTCAGCCAGGATAGCTTGATTCCAGTGGCATGGAGAGCACGGGACTAACGTCTGAGCATACCCGTCCCACTCGGGGTGTAAAATGCAAAAACAACAGTTGATGGACAGAATGCATAACAATGTCATACATTCACCCCAGTACAGAGATCTGGGCCTAAATCCATCGTTTTTTTGCTCACCATGCCATTCCAGTTTGAACCCAGCCATATGCAAATCAGTCTTGACCCTGTGCCTCATGGGAACACTCCAGCCCGAACTGCCAAGCCAGGTCCTCCCTGGACTGGAATAAGCATCCTAGGACCGGTTTCGGGGTTTCACCCCTCTTCAGGCAGGATAGCTTGATTCCAGTGGCATGGAGAGCACGGGACTCACGTCTGAGCATACCCATCCCACTCGGGGTGACAAATGCAAAAACAACAGTTGATGGTCAGAATGCAGAACAATGTCAGACATTCACCCCAGTACAGAGATCTAGGCCTAAATCCATCGTTTTTTGCTCACCATGCCATTCCAGTTTGAACCCAGCCATATGCAAATCAGTCTTGACCCTGTGCCTCATGAGAACAGTCCAGCCCGAACTGCCAAGCCAGGTCCTCCCTAGACTGGAATAAGCATCCTAGGACCGGTTTTGGGGTTTCACCCCTCTTCAGCCAGGATAGCTTGATTCCAGTGGCATGGAGAGCACGGGACTTACGTCTGAGCATACCCGTCCCACTCGGGTGACAAATGCAAAAACAACAGTTGATGGACAGAATGCAGATCAATGTCATACATTCACCCCAGTACAGAGATCTGGGCCTAAATCCATCGTTTTTTTGCTCACCATGCCATTCCAGTTTGAACCCAGCCATATGCAAATCAGTCTTAACCCTGTGACTCATAGGAACAGTCCAGCCCGAACTGCCAAGCCAGGTCCTACCTGGACTGGAATAAGCATCCTAGGACCGGTTTCGTGGTTTCACCCCTCTTCAGTCAGGATAGCTTGATTCCAGTGGCATGGAGAGCACGGGACTCACGTCTGAGCATTCCCGTCCCACTCGGGGTGACAAATGCAAAAACAACAGTTGATGGACAGAATGCAGAACAATGTCATACATTCACCCCAGTACAGAGATCTGGGCCTAAATCCATCGTTTTTTTGCTCACCATGCCATTCCAGTTTGAACCCAGCCATATGCAAATCAGTCTTGACCCTGTGCCTCATGGGAACAGTCCAGCCCGAACTGCCAAGCCAGCTCCTCCCTGGACTGGAATAAGCATCCTAGGACCGGATTCGGGGTTTCACCCCTCTTTAGGCAGGACAGCTTGATTCCAGTGGCATGGAGAGCACGGGACTCACGTCTGAGCATACTCGTACCACTCGGGGTGACAAATGCAACAACAACAGTTGATGGACAGAATGCAGAACAATGTCATACATTCACCAGAGTACAGAGATCTGGGCCTAAATCCATCGTTTTTTTGCTCATCATGCCATTCCAGTTTGAACCCAGCCATATGCAAATCAGTCTTGACCCTGTGCCTCATGGGAACAGTCCAGCCCGAACTGCCAAGCCAGGTCCTCCCTGGACTGGAATAAGCATCCTAGGACCGGATCCGGGGTTTCACCCCTCTTCAGCCAGGACAGCTTCATTCCAGTGGCATGGAGAGCACAGGACTCATGTCTGAGCATACCCATCCCACTCGGGGTGACAAATGCAAAAACAAAAGTAGATGGTCAGAATGCAGAACAATGTCATACATTCACCCCAGTACAGAGATCTGGGCCTAAATCCATCGTTTTTTGCTCACCATGCCATTCCAGTTTGAACCCAGCCATATGCAAATCAGTCTTGACCCTGTGCCTCATGAGAACAGTCCAGCCCGAACTGCCAAACCAGGTCCTCCCTAGACTGGAATAAGCATCCTAGGACCGGTTTCCGGGTTTCACCCCTCTTCAGACAGGATAGCTTGATTCCAGTGGCATGGAGAGCACGGGACTCACGTCTGAGCATACCCATCCCACTCGGGGTGAAAAATGCAAAAACAATAGTTGATGGACAAAATGCAGAACAATGTCATACATTCACCCCAGTACAGAGATCTGGGCCTAAATCCATCGTTTTTTTGCTCACCATGCCATTCCAGTTTGAACCCAGCCATATGCAAATCAGTCTTGACCCTGTGACTCATAGGAACAGTCCAGCCCGAACTGCCAAGCCAGTTCCTCCCTGGACTGGAATAAGCATCCTAGGACCGGTTTCGGGGTTTCACCCCTCTTCAGCCAGGATAGCTTGATTCCAGTGGCATGGAGAGCACGGGACTCACGTCTGAGCAATCCCGTCCCACTCGGGGTGACAAATGCAAAAACAACAGTTGATGGACAGAATGCAGAACAATGTCATACAGTCACCCCAGTACAGAGATCTGGGCCTAAATCCATCGTTTTTTTGCTCACCATGCCATTCCAGTTTGAACCCAGCCATATGCAAATCAGTCTTGACCCTGTGCCTCATGGGAACAGTCCAGCCCATACTGCCAAGCCAGGTCCTCCCTGGACTGGAATAAGCATCCTAGGACCGGATTCGGGGTTTCACCCCTCTTCAGCCAGGATAGCTTGATTCCAGTGGCATGGAGAGCACGGGACTCACATCTGAGCATACCCGTCCCACTCGGGGTGACAAATGCAAAAACAAAAGTAGACGGTCGGAATGCAGAACAATGTCATACATTCACCCCAGTACAGAGATCTGGGACTAAATCCATCGTTTTTTTGCTCACCATGCCATTCCAGTTTGAACCCAGCCATATGCAAATCAGTCTTGACCCTGTGCCTCATGGGAACAGTCCAGCCCGAACTGCCAAGCCAGGTCCTCCCTGGACTGGAATAAGCATCCTAGGACCGGTTTCTGGGTTTCACCCCTCTTCAGGCAGGATAGCTTGATTCCAGTGGCATGGAGAGCACGGGACTCACGTCTGAGCGTACCCATCCCACTCGGGGTGAACAATGCAAAAACAACAGTTGATTGTCAGAATGCAGAACAATGTCATACATTCACCCCAGTACAGAGATCTGGGCCTAAATCCATCGTTTTTTGATCATCATGCCATTCCAGTTTAAACCCAGCCATATGCAAACCAGTCTTGACCCTGTGCCTCATGGGAACAGTCCAGCCCGAACTGCCAAGCCAGGTCCTCCCTAGACTTGAATAAGCATCCTAGGACCGGTTTCGGGGTTTCACCCCTCTTCAGCCAGGATAGCTTGATTCCAGTGGCATGGAGAGCACGGGACTAACGTCTGAGCATACCCGTCCCACTCGGGGTGTAAAATGCAAAAACAACAGTTGATGGACAGAATGCATAACAATGTCATACATTCACCCCAGTACAGAGATCTGGGCCTAAATCCATCGTTTTTTTGCTCACCATGCCATTCCAGTTTGAACCCAGCCATATGCAAATCAGTCTTGACCCTGTGCCTCATGGGAACACTCCAGCCCGAACTGCCAAGCCAGGTCCTCCCTGGACTGGAATAAGCATCCTAGGACCGGTTTCGGGGTTTCACCCCTCTTCAGGCAGGATAGCTTGATTCCAGTGGCATGGAGAGCACGGGACTCACGTCTGAGCATACCCATCCCACTCGGGGTGACAAATGCAAAAACAACAGTTGATGGTCAGAATGCAGAACAATGTCAGACATTCACCCCAGTACAGAGATCTAGGCCTAAATCCATCGTTTTTTGCTCACCATGCCATTCCAGTTTGAACCCAGCCATATGCAAATCAGTCTTGACCCTGTGCCTCATGAGAACAGTCCAGCCCGAACTGCCAAGCCAGGTCCTCCCTAGACTGGAATAAGCATCCTAGGACCGGTTTTGGGGTTTCACCCCTCTTCAGCCAGGATAGCTTGATTCCAGTGGCATGGAGAGCACGGGACTTACGTCTGAGCATACCCGTCCCACTCGGGTGAAAAATGCAAAAACAACAGTTGATGGACAGAATGCAGATCAATGTCATACATTCACCCCAGTACAGAGATCTGGGCCTAAATCCATCGTTTTTTTGCTCACCATGCCATTCCAGTTTGAACCCAGCCATATGCAAATCAGTCTTAACCCTGTGACTCATAGGAACAGTCCAGCCCGAACTGCCAAGCCAGGTCCTACCTGGACTGGAATAAGCATCCTAGGACCGGTTTCGTGGTTTCACCCCTCTTCAGTCAGGATAGCTTGATTCCAGTGGCATGGAGAGCACGGGACTCACGTCTGAGCATTCCCGTCCCACTCGGGGTGACAAATGCAAAAACAACAGTTGATGGACAGAATGCAGAACAATGTCATACATTCACCCCAGTACAGAGATCTGGGCCTAAATCCATCGTTTTTTTGCTCACCATGCCATTCCAGTTTGAACCCAGCCATATGCAAATCAGTCTTGACCCTGTGCCTCATGGGAACAGTCCAGCCCGAACGGCCAAGCCAGCTCCTCCCTGGACTGGAATAAGCATCCTAGGACCGGATTCGGGGTTTCACCCCTCTTTAGGCAGGACAGCTTGATTCCAGTGGCATGGAGAGCACGGGACTCACGTCTGAGCATACTCGTCCCACTCGGGGTGACAAATGCAACAACAACAGTTGATGGACAGAATGCAGAACAATGTCATACATTCACCAGAGTACAGAGATCTGGGCCTAAATCCATCGTTTTTTTGCTCATCATGCCATTCCAGTTTGAACCCAGCCATATGCAAATCAGTCTTGACCCTGTGCCTCATGGGAACAGTCCAGCCCGAACTGCCAAGCCAGGTCCTCCCTGGACTGAAATAAGCATCCTGGGACCGGATTCTGGGTTTCACCCCTCTTCAGCCAGGACAGCTTGATTCCAGTGGCATGGAGAGCATGGGACTCACGTCTGAGCATACCCGTCCCACTCGGGGTGACAAATGCAAAAACAAAAGTAGACGGTCAGAATGCAGAACAATGTCATACATTCACCCCAGTACAGAGATCTGGGCCTAAATCCATTGTTTTTTTACTCACCATGCCATTCCAGTTTGAACCCAGCCATATGCAAATCAGTCTTGACCCTGTGCCTCATGGGAACAGTCCAGCCCGAACTGCCAAGCCAGGTCCTCCCTGGACTGGAATAAGCCTCCTAGAACCGGTTTCGGGGTTTCACCCCTCTTCAGGCAGGATAGCTTGATTCCAGTGGCATGGAGAGCACGGGACTCACGTCTGAGCATACCGATCCCACTCGGGGTGACAAATGCGAAAACAACAGTTGATGGACAAAATGCAGAACAATGTCATACATTCACCCCAGTACAGAGATCTGGGCCTAAATCCATCATTTTTTTGCTCACCATGCCATTCCAGTTTGAACCCAGCCAAATGCAAATCAGTCCTGACCCTGTGCCTCATGGGAACAGTCCAGCTCGAACTGCCAAGCCAGGTCCTCCCTGGACTGGAATAAGCATCCTAGGACCGGATTCGGGGTTTCACCCCTCTTCAGCCAGGACAGCTTGATTCCAGTGGCATGGAGACCACGGGACTCACGTCTGAGCATACCCGTCCCACTCGGGGTGACAAATGCAAAAACAAAAGTAGATGGTCAGAATGCAGAACAATGTCATATATTCACCCCAGTACAGAGATCTGGACCTAAATCCATCGTTTTTTTGCTCACCATGCCATTCCAGTTTGAACCCAGCCATATGCAAATCAGTCTTGACCCTGTGCCTCATGGGAACACTCCAGCCCGCACTGCCAAGCCAGGTCCTCCCTGGACTGGAATAAGCATCCTAGGACCGGTTTCGGGGTTTCACCCCTCTTCAGCCAGAATAGTAGGATTCCAGTGGCATGGAGAGCACGGGACTCACGTCTGAGCATACCCATCCAACTCGGGGTGAAAAATGCAAAAACAACAGTTGATGGTCAGAATGCAGAACAATGTCATACATTCACCCCAGTACAGAGATCTGGGCCTAAATCCATCGTTTTTTGCTCACCATGTCATTCCAGTTTGAACCCAGCCATATGCAAATCAGTCTTGACCCTGTGCCTCATGAGAACAGTCCAGCCCGAACTGCCAAGCCAGGTCCTCCCTAGACTGGAATAAGCATCCTAGGACCGGTTTCCGGGTTTCACCCCTCTTCAGACAGGATAGCTTGATTCCATTGGCATGGAGAGCATGGGACTCCTGTCTGAGCATACCCGTCCCACTCGGGGTGAAAAATGCAAAAACAACAGTTGATGGACAGAATGCAGAACAATGTCATACATTCACCCCAGTACAGAGATCTGGGCCTAAATCCATCGTTTTTTGCTCACCATGCCATTCCAGTTTGAACCCATCCATATGCAAATCAGTCTTGAGCCTGTGACTCATAGGAACAGTCCAGCCCGAACTGCCAAGCCAGGTCCTCCCTGGACTGGAATAAGCATCCTAGGACCGGTTTCGGGGTTTCACCCCTCTTCAGCCAGGATAGCTTGATTTCAGTGGCATGGAGAGCACGGGACAGACGTCTAAGCAATCCCGTCCCACTCGGGGTGACAAATGCAAAAACAACAGTTGATGGACAGTATGCAGAACAATGTCATACATTCACCCCAGTACAGAGATCTGGGCCTAAATCCATCGTTTTTTTGCTCACCATGCCATTCCAGTTTGCACTCAGCCATATGCAAATCAGTCTTGACCCTGTGCCTCATGGGAACAGTCCAGCCCGAACTGCCAAGCCAGGTCCTCCCTGGACTGAAATAAGCATCCTAGGACCGGATTCTGGGTTTCACCCCTCTTCAGCCAGGACAGCTTGATTCCAGTGGCATGGAGAGCATGGGACTCACGTCTGAGCATACCCGTCCCACTCGGGGTGACAAATGCAAAAACAAAAGTAGACGGTCAGAATGCAGAACAATGTCATACATTCACCCCAGTACAGAGATCTGGGCCTAAATCCATCGTTTTTTTACTCACCATGCCATTCCAGTTTGAACCCAGCCATATGCAAATCAGTCTTGACCCTGTGCCTCATGGGAACAGTCCAGCCCGCACTGCCAAGCCAGGTCCTCCCTGGACTGGAATAAGCATCCTAGGACCGGTTTCGGGGTTTCACCCCTCTTCAGCCAGAATAGTTTGATTCCAGTGGCATGGAGAGCACGAGACTCACGTCTGAGCATACTCGTCCCACTCGGGGTGACAAATGCAAAAACAACAGTTGATGGAAAGAATGCAGAACAATGTCATACATTCACCCCAGTACAGAGATCTGGGCCTAAATCCATCGTTTTTTTGCTCACCATGTCATTCCAGTTTGAACCCAGCCATATGCAAATCAGTCTTGACCCTGTGCCTCATGGGAACAGTCCAGCCCGAACTGCCAAGCCAGTTCCTCCCTGGACTGGAATAAGCATCCTAGGACCGGTTTCTGGGTTTCACCCCTCTTCAGGCAGGATAGCTTGATTCCAGTGGCATGGAGAGCACGGGACTCACGTCTGAGCGTACTCCTCCCACTCGGGGTGAACAATGCAAAAACAACAGTTGATTGTCAGAATGCAGAACAATGTCATACATTCACCCCAGTACAGAGATCTGGGCCTAAAGCCATCGTTTTTTGCTCACCATGCCATTCCAGTTTGAACCCAGCCATATGCAAATCAGTCTTGACCCTGTGCCTCATGGGAACAGTCCAGCACGAACTGCTAAGCCAGGTCCTCCCTAGACTGGAATAAGCATCCTAGGACCGGTTTCGGGGTTTCACCCCTCTTCAGCCAGGATAGCTTGATTCCAGTGGCATGGAGAGCAAGGGACTCACGTCTGACAATACCCGTCCCACTCGGGGTGAAAAATGCAAAAACAACAGTTGATGGACAGAATGCAGAACAATGTCATACATTCGCCCCAGAACAGAGATCTGGGCCTAAATCCATCGTTTTTTTGCTCACCATGCCATTCCAGTTTGAACCCAGCCATATGCAAATCAGTCTTGACCCTGTGCCTCATGGGAACAGTTCAGCCCGAACTGCCAAGCCAGGTCCTCCCTGGACTGGAATAAGCACCCTAGGACCGGATTCGGGGTTTCACCCCTCTTCAGCCAGGACAGCTTGATTCCAGTGGCATGGAGAGCACGGGACTCACGTCTGAGCATACCCGTCCCACTCGGGGTGACAAATGCAAAAACAAAAGTAGATGGTCAGAATGCAGAACAATGTCATACATTCACCCCAGTACAGAGATCTGGGCCTACATCCATTGTTTTTTTGCTCACCATGCCATTCCAGTTTGAACCCAGCCATATGCAAATCAGTCTTGACCCTGTGCCTCATGGGAACAGTCCAGCCTGCACTGCCAAGACAGGTCCTCCCTGGACTAGAATAAGCATCCTAGGACCGGTTTCGGGATTTCACCCCTCTTCAGCCAGAATAGTTTGATTTCAGTGGGATGGAGAGCACAGGACTCACGTCTGAGCATACTCGTCCCACTCGGGGTGACAAATGCAACAGCAACAGTTGATGGACAGAATGCAGAACAATGTCATACATTCAACAGAGTACAGAGATCTGGGCCTAAATCCATCGTTTTTTTTCTCACCATGCCATTCCAGTTTGAACCCAGCCATATGCAAATCAGTCTTGACCCTGTGACTCATAGGAACAGTCCAGCCCGAACTGCAAAGCCAGGTCGTCCCTGGACTGGAATAAGCATCCTAGGACCGGTTTCGGGGTTTCACCCCTCTTCAGCCAGGATAGCTTGATTCCAGTGTCATGGAGAGCACGGGACTCACGTCTGAGCATTCCCGTCCCACTCGGGGTGACAAATGCAAAAACAACAGTTGATGGACAGAATGCAGAACAATGTCATACATTCACCCCAGTACAGAGATCTGGGCCTAAATCCATCGTTTTTTTGCTCACCATTCCATTCCAGTTTGAACCCAGCCACATGCAAATCAGTCTTGACCCTGTGCCTCATAGGAACAGTCCAGCCCGAAATGCCAAGCCAGGTCCTCCCTGGACTGGAATAAGCATCCTAGGACCGGATTCAGGGTTTCACCCCTCTTCAGCCAGGACAGCTTGATTCCAGTGGCATGGAGAGCACGGGACTCACGTCTGAGCATACCCGTCCCACTCGGGGTGACAAATGCAAAAAGAAAAGTAGATGGTCAGAATGCAGAACAATGTCATACATTCACCCCAGTACAGAGATCTGGGCCTAAATCCATCGTTTTTTTGCTCACCATGCCATTCCAGTTTGAACCCAGCCATATGCAAATCAGTCTTGACCCTGTGCCTCACGGGAACAGTCCAGCCTGCACTGCCAAGACAGGTCCTCCCTGGACTGGAATAAGCATCCTAGGACCGGTTTCGGGGTTTCACCCCTCTTCAGCCAGAATAGTTTGATTCCAGTGGCATGGAGAGCACGGGACTCACGTCTGAGCATACTCATCCCACTCGGGGTGACAAATGCAACAACAACAGTTGATGGACAGAATGCAGAACAATGTCATACATTCACCAGAGTACAGAGATCTGGGCCTAAATCCATCGTTTTTTTGCTCATCATGCCATTCCAGTTTGAACCCAGCCATATGCAAATCAGTCTTGACCCTGTGACTCATAGGAACAGTCCAGCCCGAACTGCAAAGCCAGGTCGTCCCTGGACTGGAATAAGCATCCTAGGACCGCTTTCGGGGTTTCAACCCTCTTCAGCCAGGATAGCTTGATTCCAGTGGCATGGAGAGCGCGGGACTCACGTCTGAGCATACCTATCCCACTCGGGGTGACAAATGCAAAAACAACAGTTGATGGACAGAATGCAGAACAATGTCATACATTCACCCCAGTACAGATATCTGGGCCTTAATCCATACATTTTTTGCTCACCATGCCATTCCAGTTTGAACCCAGCCATATGCAAACCAGTCTTGACCCTGTGCCTCATGAGAACAGTCCAGCCCGAACTGTCAAGCCAGGTCCTCCCTGGACTGGAATAAGCATCCTAGGACCAGTTTCGGGGTTTCACCACTCTTCAGCCAGGATAGCTTGATTCCAGTGGCATAGAGATCACGGGACTCCTGTCTGAGCATACCCGTCCCACTCGGGGTGACAAATGCAAAAACAACAGTTGATAGACAGAATGCAGAACAATGTCATACATTCACCCCAGTACAGAGATCTGGGCCTAAATCCATCGTTTTTTGCTCACCATGCAATTCCAGTTTTAACCCAGCCATATGCAAATCAGTCTTGACCCTGTGCCTCATGGGAACAGTCCAGCCCGAACGGCCAAGCCAGGTCCTCCCTGGACTGGAATAAGCATCCTAGAACCGGTTTCGAAGTTTCACCCCTCTTCAGGCAGGATAGCTTGATTCCAGTGGCATGGAGAGCACGGGACTCACGTCTGAGCATTCCCGTCCCATTTGGGGTGACAAATGCAAAAACAACAGTTGATGGACAGAATGCAGAACAATGTCATACATTCACCACAGTACAGAGATCTGGGCCTTAATCCATCCATTTTTTGCTCACCATGCCATTCCAGTTTGAACCCAGCCATATGCAAATCAGTCTTGACCCTGTGCCTCATGGGAACAGTCCAGCCCGAACTGCCAAGCCAGGACCTCCCTGGACTGGAATACGCATCCCATGACCGGTTTCGGCGTTTCACCCCTCTTCAGGCAGGATAGCTTGATTCCAGTGGCATGGAGAGCACGGGACTCAAGTCTGAGCATACCTATCCCACTCGGGGTGACAAATGCAAAAACAACAGTTGATGGACAGAATGCAGAACAATGTCATACATTCACCCCAGTACAGATATCTGGGCCTTAATCCATACATTTTTTGCTCACCATGCCATTCCAGTTTGAACCCAACCATATGCAAACCAGTCTTGACCCAGTGCCTCATGAGAACAGTCCAGCCCGAACTGTCAAGCCAGGTCCTCCCTGGACTGGAATAAGCATCCTAGGACCAGTTTCGGGGTTTCACCACTCTTCAGCCAGGATAGCTTGATTCCAGTGGCATGGAGAGCACGGGACTCAAGTCTGAGCATACCTATCCCACTCGGGGTGACAAATGCAAAAACAACAGTTGATAGACAGAATGCAGAACAATGTCATACATTCACCCCAGTACAGAGATCTGGGCCTAAATCCATCGTTTTTTGCTCACCATGCAATTCCAGTTTTAACCCAGCCATATGCAAATCAGTCTTGACCCTGTGCCTCATGGGAACAGTCCAGCCCGAACGGCCAAGCCAGGTCCTCCCTGGACTGGAATAAGCATCCTAGAACCGGTTTCGGGGTTTCACCCCTCTTCAGGCAGGATAGCTTGATTCCAGTGGCATGGAGAGCACGGGACTCACGTCTGAGCATACCCGTCCCACTCGGGGTGAAAAATGCAAAAACAACAGTTGATGGACAGAATGCAGATCAATTTCATACATTCACCCCAGTACAGAGATCTGGGCCTAAATCCATAGTTTTTTTGCTCACCATGCCATTCCAGTTTGAACCAAGCCATATGCAAATCAGTCTTGACCCTGTGACTCATAGGAACAGTCCAGCCCGAACTGCCAAGCCAGGACCTCCCTGGACTGGAATACGCATCCCATGACCGGTTTCGGCGTTTCACCCCTCTTCAGGCAGGATAGCTTGATTCCAGTGGCATGGAGAGCACGGGACTCAAGTCTGAGCATACCTATCCCACTTGGGGGTGACAAATGCAAAAACAACAGTTGATGGACAGAATGCAGAACAATGTCATACATTCACCCCAGTACAGATATCTGGGCCTTAATCCATCCATTTTTTGCTCACCATGCCATTCCAGTTTGAACCCAGCCATATGCAAATCAGTCTTGACCCTGTGCCTCATGAGAACAGTCCAGCCCGAACTGTCAAGCCAGGTCCTCCCTGGACTGGAATAAGCATCCTAGGACCAGTTTCGGGGTTTCACCACTCTTCAGCCAGGATAGCTTGATTCCAGTGGCATAGAGAGCACGGGACTCACGTTTGAGCATACCCGTCCCACTCGGGGTGACAAATGCAAAAACAACACTTGATAGACAGAATGCAGAACAATGTCATACATTCACCCCAGTACAGATATCTGGGCCTAAATCCATCGTTTTTTGCTCACCATGCAATTCCAGTTTTAACCCAGCCATATGCAAATCAGTCTTGACCCTGTGCCTCATGGGAACAGTCCAGCCCGAACGGCCAAGCCAGGTCGTCCCTGGACTGGAATAAGCATCCTAGAACCGGTTTCGGGGTTTCACCCCTCTTCAGGCAGGATAGCTTGATTCCAGTGGCATGGAGAGCACGGGACTCACGTCTGAGCATACCCGTCCCACTCGGGGTGAAAAATGCAAAAACAACAGTTGATGGACAGAATGCAGATCAATTTCATACATTCACCCCAGTACAGAGATCTGGGCCTAAATCCATCGTTTTTTTGCTCACCATGCCATTCCAGTTTGAACCCAGCCATATGCAAATCAGTCTTGACCCTGTGACTCATAGGAACAGTCCAGCCCGAACTGCCAAGCCAGGTCCTCCCTGGACTGGAATAAGCATCCTAGGACCGGTTTCGGGGTTTCACCCCTCTTCAGCCAGAATAGCTTGATTCCAATGGCATGGAGAGCACGGGACTCACGTCTGAGCATTCCCTTCCCACTCGGGGTGACAAATGCAAAAACAACAGTTGATGTACAGAATGCAGAACAATGTCATACATTCGCCCCAGAACAGAGATCTGGGCCTAAATCCATCGTTTTTTTGCTCACCATGCCATTCCAGTTTGAACCCAGCCATATGCAAATCAGTCTTGACCCTGTGCCTCATGGGAACAGTCCAGCCCGAACTGCCAAGCCAGGTCCTCCCTGGACTGGAATAAGCATCCTAGGACCAGATTCGGGGTTTCACCCCTCTTCAGCCAGGACAGCTTGATTCCAGTGGCATGGAGAGCAAGGGACTCACGTCTGAGCATACCCGTCCCACTCGGGGTGACAAATGCAAAAACAAAAGTAGATGGTCAGAATGCAGAACAATGTCATACATTCACCCCAGTAAAGATATCTGGGCCTTAATCCATCCATTTTTTGCTCACCATGCCATTCCAGTTTGAACCCAGCCATATGCAAATCAGTCTTGACCCTGTGGCTCATGGGAACACTCCAGCCCGAACTGCCAAGCCAGGTCCTCCCTGGACTGGAATAAGCATCTTTGGACCGGTTTCGGGGTTTCACCCCTCTTCAGGCAGGATAGCTTGATTCCAGTGACATGGAGAGCACGGGACTCACGTCTGAGCATACCCATCCCACACGGGGTGAAAAATGCAAAAACAACAGTTGATGGTCAGAATGCAGAACAATGTCATACATTCACCCCAGTACAGAGATCTGGGCCTAAATCCATCGTTTTTTGCTCACCATGCCATTCCAGTTTGAACCCAGCCATATGCAAATCAGTCTTGACCCTGTGCCTCATGAGAACAGTCCAGCCCGAACTGCCAAGCCAGGTCCTCCCTAGACTGGAATAAGCATCCTAGGACCGGTTTCGGGGTTTCACCCCTCTTCAGCCAGGATAGCTTGATTCCAGTGGCATGGAGAGCACGGGACTCACGTCTGAGCATACTCATCCCACTCGGGGTGACAAATGCAACAACAACAGTTGATGGACAGAATGCAGAACAATGTCATACATTCACCAGAGTACAGAGATCTGGGCCTAAATCCATCGTTTTTTTGCTCATCATGCCATTCCAGTTTGAACCCAGCCATATGCAAATCAGTCTTGACCCTGTGACTCATAGGAACAGTCCAGCCCGAACTGCCAAGCCAGGACCTCCCTGGACTGGAATACGCATCCCATGACCGGTTTCGGCGTTTCACCCCTCTTCAGGCAGGATAGCTTGATTCCAGTGGCATGGAGAGCACGGGACTCAAGTCTGAGCATACCCGTCCCACTCGGGGTGACAAATGCAAAAACAACAGTTGATGGACAGAATGCAGAATAATGTCATACATTCACCACAGTACAGAGATCTGGGCCTTAATCCATCCATTTTTCGCTCACCATGCCATTCCAGTTTGAACCCAGCCATATGCAAATCAGTCTTGACCCTGTGCCTCTGGGAACAGTCCAGCCCGAACTGCCAAGCCAGGACCTCCCTGGACTGGAATACGCATCCCATGACCGGTTTCGGCGTTTCACCCCTCTTCAGGCAGGATAGCTTGATTCCAGTGGCATGGAGAGCACGGGACTCAAGTCTGAGCATACCTGCCCCACTCGGGGTGACAAATGCAAAAACAACAGTTGATAGACAGAATGCAGAACAATGTCATACATTCACCCCAGTACAGAGATCTGGGCCTAAATCCATCGTTTTTTGCTCACCATGCCATTCCAGTTTGAACCCAGCCATATGCAAATCAGTCTTGACCCTGTGCCTCATGGGAACAGTCCAGCCCGAATGGCCAAGCCAGGTCCTTTTGGACTGGAATAAGCATCCTAGAACCGGTTTCGGGGTTTCACCCCTCTTCAGGCAGGATAGCTTGATTCCAGTGGCATGGAGAGCACGGGACTCACGTCTGAGCATACCCGTCCCACTCGGGGTGAAAAATGCAAAAACAACAGTTGATGGACAGAATGCAGATCAATTTCATACATTCACCCCAGTACAGAGATCTGGGCCTAAATCCATCGTTTTTTTGCTCACCATGCCATTCCAGTTTGAACCCAGCCATATGCAAATCAGTCTTGACCCTGTGACTCATAGGAACAGTCCAGACTGAACTGCCAAGCCAGGTCCTCCCTGGACTGGAATAAGCATCCTAGGACCGGTTTCGGGGTTTCACCCCTCTTCAGCCAGAATAGCTTGATTCCAGTGGCATGGAGAGCACGGGACTCACGTCTGAGCATTCCCGTCCCACTCGGGGTGACAAATGCAAAAACAACAGTTGATGTACAGAATGCAGAACAATGTCATACATTCGCCCCAGAACAGAGATCTGGGCCTAAATCCATCGTTTTTTTGCTCACCATGCCATTCCAGTTTGAACCCAGCCATATGCAAATCAGTCTTGACCCTGTGCCTCATGGGAACAGTCCAGCCCGAACTGCCAAGCCAGGTCCTCCCTGGACTGGAATAAGCATCCTAGGACCGGATTCGGGGTTTCACCCCTCTTCAGCCAGGACAGCTTGATTCCAGTGGCATGGAGAGCACGGGACTCACGTCTGAGCATACCCGTCCCACTCGGGGTGACAAATGCAAAAACAAAAGTAGATCGTCAGAATGCAGAACAATGTCATACATTCACCCCAGTACAGAGATCTGGGCCTACATCCATCGTTTTTTTGCTCACCATGCCATTCCAGTTTGAACCCAGCCATATGCAAATCAGTCTTGACCCTGTACCTCATGGGAACAGTCCAGCCTGCACTGCCAAGACAGGTCCTCCCTGGACTAGAATAAGCATCCTAGGACCGGTTTCGGGATTTCACCCCTCTTCAGCCAGAATAGTTTGATTTCAGTGGCATGGAGAGCACGGGACTCACGTCTGAGCATACTCGTCCCACTCGGGGTGACAAATGCAACAGCAACAGTTGATGGACAGAATGCAGAACAATGTCATACATTCACCAGAGTACAGAGATCTGGGCCTAAATCCATCGTTTTTTTGCTCATCATGCCATTCCAGTTTGAACCCAGCCATATGCAAATCTGTCTTGACCCTGTGACTCATAGGAACAGTCCAGCCCGAACTGCAAAGCCAGGTCGTCCCTGGACTGGAATAAGCATCCTAGGACCACTTTCGGGGTTTCAACCCTCTTCAGCCAGGATAGCTTGATTCCAGTGGCATGGAGAGATCGGGACTCACGTCTGAGCATTCCCGTCCCACTCGGGGTGACAAATGCAAAAACAACAGTTGATGGACAGAATGCAGAACAATGTCATACATTCACCACAGTACAGAGATCTGGGCCTTAATCCATCCATTTTTTGCTCACCATGCCATTCCAGTTTGAACCCAGCCATATGCAAATCAGTCTTGACCCTGTGCCTCATGGGAACAGTCCAGCCCGAACTGCCAAGCCAGGGCCTCCCTGGACTGGAATACGCATCCCATGACCGGTTTTGGGGTTTCACCCCTCTTCAGGCAGGATAGCTTGATTCCAGTGGCATGGAGAGCACGGGACTCAAGTCTGAGCATACCCATCCCACTCGGGGTGACAAATGCAAAAACAACAGTTGATGGACAGAATGCAGAACAATGTCATACATTCACCCCAGTACAGATATCTGGGCCTTAATCCATCCATTTTTTGCTCACCATGCCATTCCAGTTTGAACCCAGCCATATGCAAATCAGTCTTGACCCTGTGCCTCATGGGAACACTCCAGCCCGAACTGCCAAGCCAGGTCCTCCCTGGACTGGAATAGGCATCTTTGGACCGGTTTCAGGGTTTCACCCCTCTTCAGGCAGGATAGCTTGATTCCAGTGACATGGAGAGCACGGGACTCACGTCTGGGCATACCCATCCCACACGGGGTGAAAAATGCAAAAACAACAGTTGATGGTCAGAATGCAGAACAATGTCATACATTCACCCCAGTACAGAGATCTGGGCCTAAATCCATCCTTTTTTGCTCACCATGCCATTCCAGTTTGAACCCAGCCATATGCAAATCAGTCTTGACCCTGTGCCTCATGAGAACAGTCCAGCCCGAACTGCCAAGCCAGGTCCTCCCTAGACTGGAATAAGCATCCTAGGACCGGTTTCGGGGTTTCACCCATCTTCAGCCAGGATAGCTTGATTCCAGTGGCATGGAGAGCACGGGACTCACGTCTGAGCATACCCGTCCCACTCGGGGTGAAAAATGCAAAAACAACAGTTGATGGACAGAATGCAGATCAATGTCATACATTCACCCCAGTAGAGAGATCTGGGCCTAAATCCATCGTATTTTTGCTCACCATGCCATTCCAGTTTGAACCCAGCCATATGCAAATCAGTCTTGACCCTGTGACTCATAGGAACAGTCCAGCCCCAACTGCCAAGCCAGGTCCTCCCTGGACTGGAATAGGCATCCTAGGACCGGTTTCGGGGTTTCACCCCTCTTCAGCCAGGATAGCTTGATTCCAGTGGCATGGAGAACACGGGACTCACGTCTGAGCATTCCCGTCCCACTCGGGGTGACAAATGCAAAAACAACAGTTGATGGACAGAATGCAGAACAATGTCATACATTCACCCCAGTACAGAGATCTGGGCCTAAATCCATCATTTTTTTGCTCACCATTCCATTCCAGTTTGAACCCAGCCATATGCAAATAAGTCTTGACCCTGTGCCTCATAGGAACAGTCCAGCCAGAACTGCCAAGCCAGGTCCTCCCTGGACTGGAATAAGCATCCTAGGACCGGATTCAGGGTTTCACCCCTCTTCAGCCAGGACAGCTTGATTCCAGTGGCATGGAGAGCACGGGACTCACGTCTGAGCATACCCGTCCCACTCGGGGTGACAAATGCAAAAAGAAAAGTAGATGGTCAGAATGCAGAACAATGTCATACATTCACCCCAGTACAGAGATCTGGGCCTAAATCCATCGTTTTTTTGCTCACCATGCCATTCCAGTTTGAACCCAGCCATATGCAAATCAGTCTTGACCCTGTGCCTCATGGGAACAGTCCAGACCGAACTGCCAAGCCAGCTCCTCCCTGGACTGGAATAATCATCCGAGGACCGGATTCGGGGTTTCACCCCTCTTCAGCCAGGACAGCTTGATTCCAGTGGCATGGAGAGCACAGGACTCACGTCTGAGCATACCCGTCCCACTCGGGGTGACTAATGCAAAAACAAAAGTAGATGGTCAGAATGCAGAACAATGTCATACATTCACCCCAGTACAGAGATCTGGGCCTAAATCCATCGTTTCTTTGCTCACCATGCCATTCCAGTTTGAACCCAGCCATATGCAAATCAGTCTTGACCCTGTGCCTCATGGGAACAGTCCAGCCTGCACTGCCAAGACAGGTCCTCCCTGGACTGGAATAAGCATCCTAGGACCAGTTTCGGGGTTTCACCCCTCTTCAGCCAGAATAGTTTGATTCCAGTGGCATGGAGAGCACGGGACTCACGTCTGAGCATACTCATCCCACTCGGGTGACAAATGCAACAACAACAGTTGATGGACAGAATGCAGAACAATGTCATACATTCAGCAGAGTACAGAGATCTGGGCCTAAATCCATCGTTTTTTTGCTCATCATGCCATTCCAGTTTGAACCCAGCCATATGCAAATCAGTCTTGACCCTGTGACTCATAGGAACAGTCCAGCCCGAACTGCAAAGCCAGGTCGTCCCTGGACTGGAATAAGCATCCTAGGACCGCTTTCGGGGTTTCAACCCTCTTCAGCCAGGATAGCTTGATTCCAGTGGCATGGAGAGCACGGGACTCACGTCTGAGCATTCCCGTCCCACTCGGGGTGACAAATGCAAAAACAACAGTTGATGGACAGAATGCAGAACAATGTCATACATTCACCACAGTACAGAGATCTGGGCCTTAATCCATCCATTTTTTGCTCACCATGCCATTCCAGTTTGAACCCAGCCATATGCAAATCAGTCTTGACCCTGTGCCTCATGGGAACAGTCCAGCCCGAACTGCCAAGCCAGGACCTCCCTGGACTGGAATACGCATCCCATGACCGGTTTCGGCGTTTCACCCCTCTTCAGGCAGGATAGCTTGATTCCAGTGGCATGGAGAGCACGGGACTCAAGTCTGAGCATACCTATCCCACTCGGGGTGACACATGCAAAAACAACAGTTGATGGACAGAATGCAGAACAATGTCATACATTCACCCCAGTACAGATATCTGGGCCTTAATACATCCATTTTTTGCTCACCATGCCATTCCAGTTTGAACCCAGCCATATGCAAATCAGTCTTGACCCTGTGCCTCATGAGAACAGTCCAGCCCGAACTGTCAAGCCAGGTCCTCCGTAGACTGGAATAAGCATCCTAGGACCAGTTTCGGGGTTTCACCACTCTTCAGCCAGGATAGCTTGATTCCAGTGGCATAGAGAGCACGGGACTCACGTCTGAGCATACCCGTCCCACTCGGGGTGACAGATGAAAAAACAACAGTTGATAGACAGAATGCAGAACAATGTCATACATTCACCCCAGTACAGAGATCTGGGCCTAAATCCATCGTTTTTTGCTCACCATGCCATTCCAGTTTGAACCCAGCCATATGCAAATCAGTCTTGACCCTGTGCCTCATGGAAACAGTCCAGCCCGAACGGCCAAGCCAGGTCCTCCCTGTCCTGGAATAAGCATCCTAGAACAAGTTTCGGGGTTTCACCCCTCTTCAGGCAGGATAGCTTGATTCCAGTGGCATGGAGAGCACGGGACTCACGTCTGAGCATACCCGTCCCACTCGGGGTGAAAAATGCAAAAACAACAGTTGATGGACAGAATACAGAACAATGTCATACATTCACCCCAGTACAGAGATCTGGGCCTAAATCCATCGTTTTTTGCTCACCATGCCATTCCAGTTTGAACCCAGCCATATGCAAATCAGTCTTGACCCTGTGACTCATAGGAACAGTCCAGCCCGAACTGCCAAGCCAGGTCCTCCCTGGACTGGAATAAGCATCCTAGGACCGGTTTTGGGGTTTCACCCCTCTTCAGCCAGGATAGCTTGATTCCAGTGGCATGGAGATCACGGGACTCACGTCTGAGCATTCCCATCCCACTCGGGGTGACAAATGCAAAACCAACAGTTGATGGACAGAATGCAGAACAATGTCATACATTCACCCCAGTACAAAGATCTGGGCCTAAATCCATCGTTTTTTTGCTCACCATGCCATTCCAGTTTGAACCCAGCCATATGCAAATCAGTCTTGACCCTGTGCCTCATGGGAACAGTCCAGCCCGAACTGCAAAGCCAGGTCCTCCCTGGACTGGAATAAGCATCCTAGGACCGGATTCGGGGTTTCACCCCTCTTCAGCCAGGACAGCTTGATTCCATTGGCATGGAGACCACGGGACTCACGTCTGAGCATACCCGTCCCACTCGGGGTGACAAATGCAAAAACAACAGTTGATGGACAGAATGCAGAACAATGTCATACATTCACCCCAGTACAGAGATCTGGGCCTAAATCCATCAATTTTTTGCTCACCATTCCATTCCAGTTTGAACCCAGCCATATGCAAATCAGTCTTGACCCTGTGCCTCATGGGAACAGTCCAGCCCGAACTGTCAAGCCAGGTCCTCCCTGGACTGGAATAAGCATCCTAGGACGGGTTTCGGGGTTTCTCGACTCTTCAGCCAGGATAGCTTGATTCCAGTGGCATAGAGAGCGCGGGACTCACGTCTGAGCATACCCGTCCCACTCGGGGTGACAAATGCAAAAACAACAGTTGATGGACAGAATGCAGAACAATGTCATACATTCACCCCAGTACAGAGATCTGGGCCTAAATCCATCGGTTTTTTTGCTCACCATGCCATTCCAGTTTGAACCCAGCCATATGCAAATCAGTCTTGACCCTGTGACTCATAGAAACAGTCCAGCCCGAACTGCCAAGCCAGGTCCTCCCTGGACTGGAATAAGCATCCTAGGACGGGTTTCGGGGTTTCACCCCTCTTCAGCCAGGATAGCTTGATTCCAGTGGCATGGAGAGCACGGGACTCACGTCTGAGCATTCCCATCCCACTCGGGGTGACAAATGCAAAAACAACAGTTGATGGACAGAATGCAGAACAATGTCATACATTCACCCCAGTACAGAGATCTGGGCCTAAATCCATCGTTTTTTTGCTCACCATGCCATTCCAGTTTGAACCCAGCCATATGCAAATCAGTCTTGACCCTGTGCCTCATGGGAACCGTCCAGCCCGAACTGCCAAGCCAGGTCCTCCCTCGACTGGAATAGGCATCCCAGGACCGGTTTCGGCGTTTCACCCCTCTTCAGGCAGGATAGCTTGATTCCAGTGGCATGGAGAGCACGGGACTCAAGTCTGAGCATACCCATCCCACTCGGGGTGACAAATGCAAAAACAACAGTTGATGGACAGAATGCAGAACAATGTCATACATTCACCCCAGTACAGAGATCTGGGCCTAAATCCATCGTTTTTTTGCTCACCATGCCATTCCAGTTTGAACCCAGCCATATGCAAATCAGTCTTGACCCTGTGCCTCATGGGAACCGTCCAGCCCGAACTGCCAAGCCAGGTCCTCCCTGGACTGGAATAAGCATCCTAGGACCGGTTTCGGGATTTCACCCCTCTTCAGCCAGAATAGTTTGATTCCAGTGGCATGGAGAGCACGGGACTCACGTCTGAGCATACTCGTCCCACTCGGGGTGACAAATGCAACAACAACAGTTGATGGACAGAATGCAGAACAATGTCATACATTCACCAGAGTACAGAGATCTGGGCCTAAATCCATCGTTTTTTTGCTCATCATGCCATTCCAGTTTGAACCCGGCCATATGCAAATCAGTCTTGACCCTGTGACTCATAGGAACAGTCTAGCCCGAACTGCAAAGCCAGGTCATCCCTGGACTGGAATAAGCATCCTAGGACCGCTTTCGGGGTTTCAACCCTCTTCAGCCAGGATAGCTTGATTCCAGTGGCATGGAGAGCACGGGACTCACGTCTGAGCATTCCCGTCCCACTCGGGGTGACAAATGCAAAAACAACAGTTGATGGTCAGAATGCAGAACAATGTCATACATTCACCACAGTACAGAGATCTGGGCCTTAATCCATCCATTTTTTGCTCACCATGCCATTCCAGTTTGAACCCAGCCATATGCAAATCAGTCTTGACCCTGTGCCTCATGGGAACAGTCCAGCCCGAACTGCCAAGCCAGGGCCTCCCTGGACTGGAATACGCATCCCATGACCGGTTTCGGCGTTTCACCCCTCTTCAGGCAGGATAGCTTGATTCCAGTGGCATGGAGAGCACTGGACTCAAGTCTGAGCATACCCATCCCACTCGGGGTGACAAATGCAAAAACAACAGTTGATGGACAGAATGCAGAACAATGTCATACATTCACCCCAGTACAGATATCTGGGCCTTAATCCATCCATTTTTTGCTCACCATGCCATTCCAGTTTGAACCCAGCCATATGCAAATCAGTCTTGACCCTGTGCCTCATGGGAACACTCCAGCCCGAACTGCCAAGCCAGGTCCTCCCTGGACTGGAATAAGCATCTTTGGACCGGTTTCGGGGTTTCACCCCTCTTCAGGCAGGATAGCTTTATTCCAGTGGCATGGAGAGCACGGGACTCACGTCTGAGCATACCCGTCCCACTCGGGGTGAAAAATGCAAAAACAACAGTTGATGGACAGAATGCAGATCAATGTCATACATTCACCCCAGTAGAGAGATCTGGGCCTAAATCCATCGTTTTTTTGCTCACCATGCCATTCCAGTTTGATCCCAGCCATATGCAAATCAGTCTTGACCCTGTGACTCATAGGAACAGTCCAGCCCGAACTGCCAAGCCAGGTCCTCCCTGGACTGGAATAAGCATCCTAGGACCGGTTTCGGGGTTTCACACCTCTTCAGCCAGGATAGCTTGATTCCAGTGGCATGGAGAGCACGGGACTCACGTCTGAGCATTCCCATCCCACTCGGGGTGACAAATGCAAAAACAACAGTTGATGGACAGAATGCAGAACAATGTCATACATTCACCCCAGTACAGAGATCTGGGCCTAAATCCATCGTTTTTTTGTTCACCATGCCATTCCAGTTTGAACCCAGCCATATGCAAATCAATCTTGACCCTGTGCCTCATGGGAACAGTCCAGCCCGACCTGCCAAGCCAGGTCCTCCCTGGACTGGAATAAGCATCCTCGGACTGAATTCAGGGTTTCACCCCTCTTTAGCCAGGACAGCTTGATTCCAGTGGCATGGAGAGCACAGGACTCACGTCTGAGCATACCCGTCCCACTCGGGGTGACAAATGCAAAAACAAAAGTAGATGGTCAGAATGCAGAACAATGTCATACATTCACCCCAGTACAGAGATCTGGGCCTAAATCCATTGTTTTTTTGCTCACCATGCCATTCCAGTTTGAACCCAGCCATATGCAAATCAGTCTTGACCCTGTGCCTCATGGGAACAGTCCAGCCTGCACTGCCAAGACAGGTCCTCCCTGGACTGGAATAAGCATCCTAGGACCGGTTTCGGGGTTTCACCCCTCTTCAGCCAGAATAGTTTGATTCCAGTGGCATGGAGAGCACGGGACTCACGTCTGAGCATACTCATCCCACTCGGGGTGACAAATGCAACAACAACAGTTGATGGACAGAATGCAGAACAATGTCATACATTCACCAGAGTACAGAGATCTGGGCCTAAATCCATCGTTTTTTTGCTCATCATGCCATTCCAGTTTGAACCCAGCCATATGCAAATCAGTCTTGACCCTGTGACTCATAGGAACAGTCCAGCCCGAACTGCAAGGTCGTCCCTGGACTGGAATAAGCATCCTAGGACTGCTTTCGGGGTTTCAACCCTCTTCAGCCAGGATAGCTTGATTCCAGTGGCATGGAGAGCGCGGGACTCACGTCTGAGCATTCCCGTCCCACTCGGGGTGGCAAATGCAAAACAACAGTTGATGGACAGAATGCAGAACAATGTCATATATTCACCACAGTACAGAGATCTGGGCCTTAATCCATCCATTTTTTGCTCACCATGCCATTCCAGTTTGAACCCAGCCATATGCAAATCAGTCTTGACCCTGTGCCTCATGGGAACAGTCCAGCCCGAACTGCCAAGCCAGGACCTCCCTGGACTGGAATACGCATCCCATGACCGGTTTCGGCGTTTCACCCCTCTTCAGGCAGGATAGCTTGATTCCAGTGGCATGGACAGCACGGGACTCAAGTCTGAGCACACCCATCCCACTCGGGGTGACAAATGCAAAAACAACAGTTGATGGACAGAATGCAGAACAATGTCATACATTCACCCCAGTACAGATATCTGGGCCTTAATCCATCCATTTTTTGCTCACCATGCCATTCCAGTTTGAACCCAGCCATATGCAAATCCGTCTTGACCCTGTTCCTCATGAGAACAGTCCAGCCCGAACTGTCAAGCCAGGTCCTCCCTGGACTGGAATAAGCATCCTAGGACCAGTTTTGGGGTTTCACCACTCTTCAGCCAGGATAGCTTGAGTCCAGTGGCATAGAGAGCACGGGACTCACGTCTGAGCATACCCGTCCCACTCGGGGTGACAAATGCAAAAACAACAGTTGATAGACAGAATGCAGAACAATGTCATACATTCACCCCAGTACAGAGATCTGGGCCTAAATCCATCGTTTTTTGCTCACCATGCCATTCCAGTTTGAACCCAGCCATATGCAAATCAGTCTTGACCCTGTGCCTCATGGGAACAGTCCAGCCCGAACTGCAAAGCCAGGTCCTCCCTGGAGTGGAATAAGCATCCTAGGACCGGATTCGGGGTTTCACCCCTCTTCAGCCAGGATAGCTTGATTCCAGTGGCATGGAGAGCACGGGACTCACGTCTGAGCATTCCCATCCCACTCGGGGTGACAAATGCAAAAACAACAGTTGATGGACAGAATGCAGAACAATGTCATACATTCACCAGAGTACAGAGATCTGGGCCTAAATCCATCGTTTTTTTGCTCATCATGCCATTCCAGTTTGAACCCGGCCATATGCAAATCAGTCTTGACCCTGTGACTCATAGGAACAGTCCAGCCCGAACTGCAAAGCCAGGTCGTCCCTGGACTGGAATAAGCATCCTAGGACCGCTTTCGGGGTTTCAACCCTCTTCAGCCAGGATAGCTTGATTCCAGTGGCATGGAGAGCACGGGACTCACGTCTGAGCATTCCCGTCCCACTCGGGGTGACAAATGCAAAAACAACAGTTGATGGTCAGAATGCAGAACAATGTCATACATTCACCACAGTACAGAGATCTGGGCCTTAATCCATCCATTTTTTGCTCACCATGCCATTCCAGTTTGAACCCAGCCATATGCAAATCAGTCTTGACCCTGTGCCTCATGGGAACAGTCCAGCCCAAACTGCCAAGCCAGGGCCTCCCTGGACTGGAATACGCATCCCATGACCGGTTTCGGCGTTTCACCCCTCTTCAGGCAGGATAGCTTGATTCCAGTGGCATGGAGAGCACTGGACTCAAGTCTGAGCATACCCATCCCACTCGGGGTGACAAATGCAAAAACAACAGTTGATGGACAGAATGCAGAACAATGTCATACATTCACCCCAGTACAGATATCTGGGCCTTAATCCATCCATTTTTTGCTCACCATGCCATTCCAGTTTGAACCCAGCCATATGCAAATCAGTCTTGACCCTATGCCTCATGAGAACAGTCCAGCCCGAACTGCCAAGCCAGGTCCTCCCTAGACTGGAATAAGCATCCTAGGACCGGTTTCGGGGTTTCACCCCTCTTCAGCCAGGATAGCTTGATTCCAGTGGCATGGAGAGCACGGGACTCACGTCTGAGCATACCCGTCCCACTCGGGGTGAAAAATGCAAAAACAACAGTTGATGGACAGAATGCAGATCAATGTCATACATTCACCCCAGTAGAGAGATCTGGGCCTAAATCCATCGTTTTTTTGCTCACCATGCCATTCCAGTTTGAACCCAGCCATATGCAAATCAGTCTTGACCCTGTGACTCATAGGAACAGTCCAGCCCGAACTGCCAAGCCAGGTCCTCCCTGGACTGGAATAAGCATCCTAGGACCGGTTTCGGGGTTTCACCCCTCTTCAGCCAGGATAGCTTGATTCCAGTGGCATGGAGAGCACGGGACTCACGTCTGAGCATTCCCGTCCCACTCGGGGTGACAAATGCAAAAACAACAGTTGATGGACAGAATGCAGAACAATGTCATACATTCACCCCAGTACAGAGATCTGGGCCTAAATACATCGTTTTTTTGCTCACCATGCCATTCCAGTTTGAACCCAGCCATATGCAAATCAATCTTGACCCTGTGCCTCATGGGAACAGTCCAGCCCGAACTGCCAAGCCAGGTCCTCCCTGGACTGGAATAAGCATCCTAGGACCGAATTCAGGGTTTCACCCCTCTTCAGCCAGGACAGCTTGATTCCAGTGGCATGGAGAGCACAGGACTCACGTCTGAGCATACCCGTCCCACTCGGGGTGACAAATGCAAAAACAAAAGTAGATGGTCAGAATGCAGAACAATGTCATACATTCACCCCAGTACAGAGATCTGGGCCTAAATCCATTGTTTTTTTGCTCACCATGCCATTCCAGTTTGAACCCAGCCATATGCAAATCAGTCTTGACCCTGTGCCTCATGGGAACAGTCCAGCCTGCACTGCCAAGACAGGTCCTCCCTGGACTGGAATAAGCATCCTAGGACCGGTTTCGGGGTTTCACCCCTCTTCAGCCAGAATAGTTTGATTCCAGTGGCATGGAGAGCACGGGACTCACGTCTGAGCATCCTCATCCCACTCGGGGTGACAAATGCAACAACAACAGTTGATGGACGGAATGCAGAACAATGTCATACATTCACCAGAGTACAGAGATCTGGGCCTAAATCCATCGTTTTTTTGCTCATCATGCCATTCCAGTTTGAACCCAGCCATATGCAAATCAGTCTTGACCCTGTGATTCATAGGAACAGTCCAGCCCGAACTGCAAGGTCGTCCCTGGACTGGAATAAGCATCCTAGGACCGCTTTCGGGGTTTCAACCCTCTTCAGCCAGGATAGCTTGATTCCAGTGGCATAGAGAGCGCGGGACTCACGTCTGAGCATTCCCGTCCCACTCGGGGTGGCAAATGCAAAACAACAGTTGATGGACAGAATGCAGAACAATGTCATACATTCACCACAGTACAGAGATCTGGGCCTTAATCCATCCATTTTTTGCTCACCATGCCATTCCAGTTTGAACCCAGCCATATGCAAATCAGTCTTGACCCTGTGCCTCATGGGAACAGTCCAGCCCGAACTGCCAAGCCAGGACCTCCCTGGACTGGAATACGCATCCCATGACCGGTTTCGGCGTTTCACCCCTCTTCAGGCAGGATAGCTTGATTCCAGTGGCATGGACAGCACGGGACTCAAGTCTGAGCATACCCATCCCACTCGGGGTGACAAATGCAAAAACAACAGTTGATGGACAGAATGCAGAACAATGTCATACATTCACCCCAGTACAGATATCTGGGCCTTAATCCATCCATTTTTTGCTCACCATGCCATTCCAGTTTGAACCCAGCCATATGCAAATCCGTCTTGACCCTGTTCCTCATGAGAACAGTCCAGCCCGAACTGTCAAGCCAGGTCCTCCCTGGACTGGAATAAGCATCCTAGGACCAGTTTTGGGGTTTCACCACTCTTCAGCCAGGATAGCTTGAGTCCAGTGGCATAGAGAGCACGGGACTCACGTCTGAGCATACCCGTCCCACTCGGGGTGACAAATGCAAAAACAACAGTTGATAGACAGAATGCAGAACAATGTCATACATTCACCCCAGTACAGAGATCTGGGCCTAAATCCATCGTTTTTTGCTCACCATGCCATTCCAGTTTGAACCCAGCCATATGCAAATCAGTCTTGACCCTGTGCCTCATGGGAACAGTCCAGCCCGAACTGCAAAGCCAGGTCCTCCCTGGAGTGGAATAAGCATCCTAGGACCGGATTCGGGGTTTCACCCCTCTTCAGCCAGGACAGCTTGATTCCAGTGGCATGGAGACCATGGGACTCACGTCTGAGCATACCCATCCCACTCGGGGTGACAAATGCAAAAACAAAAGTAGATGGTCAGAATGCAGAACAATGTCATACATTCACCCCAGTACAGAGATCTGGGCCTAAATCCATCGTTTTTTTGCTCACCATGCCATTCCAGTTTGAACCCAGCCATATGCAAATCAGTCTTGACCCTGTGCCTCATGGGAACAGTCAAGCTCGCACTGCCAAGACAGGTCTTCCCTGGACTGGAATAAGCATCCTAGGACCAGTTTCGGGGTTTCACCCCTCTTCAGCCAGAATAGTTTTATTCCAGTGGCATGGAGAGCACGGGACTCACGTCTGAGCATACCTGTCCCACTCGGGGTGACAAATGCAAAAACAACAGTTTATGGACAGAATGCAGAACAATGTCATACATTCACCCCAGTACAGAGATCTGGGCCTAAATCCATCCATTTTTTGCTCACCATTCCATTCCAGTTTGAACCCAGCCATATGCAAATCAGTCTTGACCCTGTGCCTCATGGGAACAGTCCAGCCCGAACTGTCAAGCCAGGTCCTCCCTGGACTGGAATAAGCATCCTAGGACCGGTTTCGGGGTTTCACCACTCTTCAGCCAGGATAGATTGATTCCAGTGGCATAGAGAGCACGGGACTCACGTCTGAGCATACCCGTCCCACTCGGGGTGACAAATGCAAAAACAACAGTTGATGGAAAGAATGCAGAACAATGTCATACATTCACCCCAGTACAGAGATCTGGGCCTAAATCCATCGTTTTTTTGCTCACCATGCCATTCCAGTTTGAACCCAGCCATATGCAAATCAGTCTTGACCCTGTGCCTCATGGGAACAGTCCAGCCCGAACTGCCAAGCCAGGTCCTCCCTGGACTGGAATAAGCATCCTAGAACCGGTTTCGGGGTTTCACCACTCTTCAGCCAGGATAGATTGATTCCAGTGGCATAGAGAGCACGGGACTCACGTCTGAGCATACCCGTCCCACTCGGGGTGACAAATGCAAAAACAACAGTTGATGGACAAAATGCAGAACAATGTCATACATTCACCCCAGTACAGAGATCTGGGCCTAAATCCATCGTTTTTTTGCTCACCATGCCATTCCAGTTTGAACCCAGCCATATGCAAATCAGTCTTGACCCTGTGACTCATAGGAACAGTCCAGCCCGAACTGCCAAGCCAGGTCCTCCCTGGACTGGAATAAGCATCCTAGGACCGGCTTTCGGGGTTTCACCCCTCTTCAGCCAGGATAGCTTGATTCCAGTGGCATGGAGAGCACCGGACTTACGTCTGAGCATTCCCATCCCACTCGGGGTGACAAATGCAAAAACAACAGTTGATGGACAGAATGCAGAACAATGTCATACATTCACCCCAGTACAGAGATCTGGGCCTAAATCCATCGTTTTTTTGCTCACCATGCCATTCCAGTTTGAACCCAGCCATATGCAAATCAGTCTTGACCCTGTGACTCATAGGAACAGTCCAGCCCGAACTGCCAAGCCAGGTCCTCCCTGGACTGGAATAAGCATCCTAGGACCGGTTTCGGGGTTTCACCCCTCTTCAGCCAGGATAGCTTGATTCCAGTGGCATGGAGAGCACCGTACTTACGTCTGAGCATTCCCATCCCACTCGGGGTGACAAATGCAAAAACAACAGTTGATGGACAGAATGCAGAACAATGTCATACATTCACCCCAGTACAGAGATCTGGGCCTAAATCTATCGTTTTTTTGCTCACCATGCCATTCCAGTTTGAACCCAGCCATATGCAAATCAGTCTTGACCCTGTGCCTCATGGGAACTGTCCAGCCCGAACTGCCAAGCCAGGTCCTCCCTGGACTGGAATAAGCATCCTAGGACCGGATTCGGGGTTTCACCCCTCTTCAGCCAGGACAGCTTGATTCCAGTGGCATGGAGACCACGGGACTCACGTCTGAGCATACCCGTCCCACTCGGGGTGACAAATGCAAAAACAAAAGTAGATGGTCAGAATGCAGAACAATGTCATATATTCACCCCAGTACAGAGATCTGGGCCTAAATCCATCGTTTTTTTGCTCACCATGCCATTCCAGTTTGAACCCAGCCATATGCAAATCAGTCTTGACCCTGTGCCTCATGGGAACAGTCCAGCTCGCACTGCCAAGACAGGTCCTCCCTGGACTGGAATAAGCATCCTAGGACCAGTTTCAGGGTTTCACCCCTCTTCAGCCAGAATAGTTTGATTCCAGTGGCATGGAGAGCACGGGACTCACGTCTGAGCATACCCGTCCCACTCGGGTTGACAAATGCAAAAACAACAGTTGATGGACAGAATGCAGAACAATGTCATACATTCACCCCAGTACAGAGATCTGGGCCTAAATCCATCCATTTTTTGCTCACCATTCCATTCCAGTTTGAACCCAGCCATATGCAAATCAGTCTTGACCCTGTGCCTCATGGGTACAGTCCAGCCCGAACTGCCAAGCCAGGTCCTCCCTGGACTGGAATAAGCATCCTAGGACCGGATTCGGGGTTTTACCCCTCTTCAGCCCGGACAGCTTGATTCCAGTGGCATGGAGAGCACGGGACTCACGTCTGAGCATACCCGTCCCACTCGGGGTGACAAATGCAAAAACGAAAGTAGATGGTCAGAATGCAGAACAATGTCATACATTCACCCCAGTACAGAGATCTGGGCCTAAATCCATCGTTTTTTTGCTCACCATGCCATTCCAGTTTGAACCCAGCCATATGCAAATCAGTCTTGACCATGTGCCTCATGGGAACACTCCAGCCCGCACTGCCAAGCCAGGTCCTCCCTGGACTGGAATAAGCATCCTAGGACCAGTTTCGGGGTTTCACCCCTCTTCAGCCAGAATAGTTTGATTCCAGTGGCATGGAGAGCACGGGACTCACGTCTGAGCATACCCGTCCCACTCGGGTTGACAAATGCAAAAACAACAGTTGATGGACAGAATGCAGAACAATGTCATACATTCACCCCAGTACAGAGATCTGGGCCTAAATCCATCCATTTTTTGCTCACCATTCCATTCCAGTTTGAACCCAGCCATATGCAAATAAGTCTTGACCCTGTGCCTCATAGGAACAGTCCAGCCAGAACTGCCAAGCCAGGTCCTCCCTGGACTGGAATAAGCATCCTAGGACCGGATTCAGGGTTTCACCCCTCTTCAGCCAGGACAGCTTGATTCCAGTGGCATGGAGAGCACGGGACTCACGTCTGAGCATACCCGTCCCACTCGGGGTGACAAATGCAAAAAGAAAAGTAGATGGTCAGAATGCAGAACAATGTCATACATTCACCCCAGTACAGAGATCTGGGCCTAAATCCATCGTTTTTTTGCTCACCATGCCATTCCAGTTTGAACCCAGCCATATGCAAATCAGTCTTGACCCTGTGCCTCATGGGAACAGTCCAGACCGAACTGCCAAGCCAGCTCCTCCCTGGACTGGAATAATCATCCGAGGACCGGATTCGGGGTTTTACCCCTCTTCAGCCCGGACAGCTTGATTCCAGTGGCATGGAGAGCACGGGACTCACGTCTGAGCATACCCGTCCCACTCGGGGTGACAAATGCAAAAACGAAAGTAGATGGTCAGAATGCAGAACAATGTCATACATTCACCCCAGTACAGAGATCTGGGCCTAAATCCATCGTTTTTTTGCTCACCATGCCATTCCAGTTTGAACCCAGCCATATGCAAATCAGTCTTGACCATGTGCCTCATGGGAACACTCCAGCCCGCACTGCCAAGCCAGGTCCTCCCTGGACTGGAATAAGCATCCTAGGACCAGTTTCGGGGTTTCACCCCTCTTCAGCCAGAATAGTTTGATTCCAGTGGCATGGAGAGCACGGGACTCACGTCTGAGCATACCCGTCCCACTCGGGTTGACAAATGCAAAAACAACAGTTGATGGACAGAATGCAGAACAATGTCATACATTCACCCCAGTACAGAGATCTGGGCCTAAATCCATCCATTTTTTGCTCACCATTCCATTCCAGTTTGAACCCAGCCATATGCAAATCAGTCTTGACCCTGTGCCTCATGGGTACAGTCCAGCCCGAACTGCCAAGCCAGGTCCTCCCTGGACTGGAATAAGCATCCTAGGACTGGATTCGGGGTTTCACCCCTCTTCAGCCCGGACAGCTAGATTCCAGTGGCATGGAGAGCACGGGACTCACGTCTGAGCATACCCGTCCCACTCGGGGTGACAAATGCAAAAACGAAAGTAGATGGTCAGAATGCAGAACAATGTCATACATTCACCCCAGTACAGAGATCTGGGCCTAAATCCATCGTTTTTTGCTCACCATGCCATTCCAGTTTGAACCCAGCCATATGCAAATCAGTCTTGACCCTGTGCCTCATGGGAACACTCCAGCCCGCACTGTCAAGCCAGGTCCTCCCTGGACTGGAATAAGCATCCTAGGACCGGTTTTGGGGTTTCACCCCTCTTCACCCAGAATAGTTTGATTCCAGAGGCATGGAGAGCACGGGACTCACGTCTGAGCATACCCGTCCCACTCGGGGTGACAAATGCAAAAACAACAGTTGATGGACAGAATGCAGAACAATCTCATACATTCACCCCAGTACAGAGATCTGGGCCTAAATCCATCGTTTTTTTGCTCACCATGCCATTCCAGTTTGAACCCAGCCATATGCAAATCAGTCTTGACCCTGTGCCTCATGGGAACAGTCAAGCTCGCACTGCCAAGACAGGTCTTCCCTGGACTGGAATAAGCATCCTAGGACCAGTTTCGGGGTTTCACCCCTCTTCAGCCAGAATAGTTTTATTCCAGTGGCATGGAGAGCACGGGACTCACGTCTGAGCATACCTGTCCCACTCGGGGTGACAAATGCAAAAACAACAGTTTATGGACAGAATGCAGAACAATGTCATACATTCACCCCAGTACAGAGATCTGGGCCTAAATCCATCCATTTTTTGCTCACCATTCCATTCCAGTTTGAACCCAGCCATATGCAAATCAGTCTTGACCCTGTGCCTCATGGGAACAGTCCAGCCCGAACTGCCAAGCCAGGTCCTCCCTGGACTGGAATAAGCATCCTAGAACCGGTTTCGGGGTTTCACCCCTCTTCAGGCAGGATAGCTTGATTCCAGTGGCATAGAGAGCACGGGACTCACGTCTGAGCATACCCGTCCCACTCGGGGTGACAAATGCAAAAACAACAGTTGATGGACAAAATGCAGAACAATGTCATACATTCACCCCAGTACAGAGATCTGGGCCTAAATCCATCGTTTTTTTGCTCACCATGCCATTCCAGTTTGAACCCAGCCATATGCAAATCAGTCTTGACCCTGTGACTCATAGGAACAGTCCAGCCCGAACTGCCAAGCCAGGTCCTCCCTGGACTGGAATAAGCATCCTAGGACCGGCTTTCGGGGTTTCACCCCTCTTCAGCCAGGATAGCTTGATTCCAGTGGCATGGAGAGCACCGGACTTACGTCTGAGCATTCCCATCCCACTCGGGGTGACAAATGCAAAAACAACAGTTGATGGACAGAATGCAGAACAATGTCATACATTCACCCCAGTACAGAGATCTGGGCCTAAATCCATCGTTTCTTTGCTCACCATGCCATTCCAGTTTGAACCCAGCCATATGCAAATCAGTCTTGACCCTGTGCCTCATGGGAACAGTCCAGCCCGAACTGCCAAGCCAGGTCCTCCCTGGACTGGAATAAGCATCCTAGAACCGGTTTCGGGGTTTCACCCCTCTTCAGGCAGGATAGCTTGATTCCAGTGGCATGGAGAGCACGGGACTCACGTCTGGGCATACCGATCACACTCGGGGTGACAAATGCAAAAACAACAGTTGATGGACAAAATGCAGAACAATGTCATACATTCACCCCAGTACAGAGATCTGGGCCTAAATCCATCGTTTTTTTGCTCACCATGCCATTCCAGTTTGAACCCAGCCATATGCAAATCAGTCTTGACCCTGTGACTCATAGGAACAGTCCAGCCCGAACTGCCAAGCCAGGTCCTCCCTGGACTGGAATAAGCATCCTAGGACCGGTTTCGGGGTTTCACCCCTCTTCAGCCAGGATAGCTTGATTCCAGTGGCATGGAGAGCACCGTACTTACGTCTGAGCATTCCCATCCCACTCGGGGTGACAAATGCAAAAACAACAGTTGATGGACAGAATGCAGAACAATGTCATACATTCACCCCAGTACAGAGATCTGGGCCTAAATCCATCGTTTTTTTGCTCACCATGCCATTCCAGTTTGAACCCAGCCATATGCAAATCAGTCTTGACCCTGTGCCTCATGGGAACTGTCCAGCCCGAACTGCCAAGCCAGGTCCTCCCTGGACTGGAATAAGCATCCTAGGACCGGATTCGGGGTTTCACCCCTCTTCAGCCAGGACAGCTTGATTCCAGTGGCATGGAGACCACGGGACTCACGTCTGAGCATACCCGTCCCACTCGGGGTGACAAATGCAAAAACAAAAGTAGATGGTCAGAATGCAGAACAATGTCATATATTCACCCCAGTACAGAGATCTGGGCCTAAATCCATCGTTTTTTTGCTCACCATGCCATTCCAGTTTGAACCCAGCCATATGCAAATCAGTCTTGACCCTGTGCCTCATGGGAACAGTCCAGCTCGCACTGCCAAGACAGGTCCTCCCTGGACTGGAATAAGCATCCTAGGACCAGTTTCAGGGTTTCACCCCTCTTCAGCCAGAATAGTTTGATTCCAGTGGCATGGAGAGCACGGGACTCACGTCTGAGCATACCCGTCCCACTCGGGTTGACAAATGCAAAAACAACAGTTGATGGACAGAATGCAGAACAATGTCATACATTCACCCCAGTACAGAGATCTGGGCCTAAATCCATCCATTTTTTGCTCACCATTCCATTCCAGTTTGAACCCAGCCATATGCAAATCAGTCTTGACCCTGTGCCTCATGGGTACAGTCCAGCCCGAACTGCCAAGCCAGGTCCTCCCTGGACTGGAATAAGCATCCTAGGACCGGATTCGGGGTTTTACCCCTCTTCAGCCCGGACAGCTTGATTCCAGTGGCATGGAGAGCACGGGACTCACGTCTGAGCATACCCGTCCCACTCGGGGTGACAAATGCAAAAACGAAAGTAGATGGTCAGAATGCAGAACAATGTCATACATTCACCCCAGTACAGAGATCTGGGCCTAAATCCATCGTTTTTTTGCTCACCATGCCATTCCAGTTTGAACCCAGCCATATGCAAATCAGTCTTGACCATGTGCCTCATGGGAACACTCCAGCCCGCACTGCCAAGCCAGGTCCTCCCTGGACTGGAATAAGCATCCTAGGACCAGTTTCGGGGTTTCACCCCTCTTCAGCCAGAATAGTTTGATTCCAGTGGCATGGAGAGCACGGGACTCACGTCTGAGCATACCCGTCCCACTCGGGTTGACAAATGCAAAAACAACAGTTGATGGACAGAATGCAGAACAATGTCATACATTCACCCCAGTACAGAGATCTGGGCCTAAATCCATCCATTTTTTGCTCACCATTCCATTCCAGTTTGAACCCAGCCATATGCAAATCAGTCTTGACCCTGTGCCTCATGGGTACAGTCCAGCCCGAACTGCCAAGCCAGGTCCTCCCTGGACTGGAATAAGCATCCTAGGACTGGATTCGGGGTTTCACCCCTCTTCAGCCCGGACAGCTAGATTCCAGTGGCATGGAGAGCACGGGACTCACGTCTGAGCATACCCGTCCCACTCGGGGTGACAAATGCAAAAACGAAAGTAGATGGTCAGAATGCAGAACAATGTCATACATTCACCCCAGTACAGAGATCTGGGCCTAAATCCATCGTTTTTTGCTCACCATGCCATTCCAGTTTGAACCCAGCCATATGCAAATCAGTCTTGACCCTGTGCCTCATGGGAACACTCCAGCCCGCACTGTCAAGCCAGGTCCTCCCTGGACTGGAATAAGCATCCTAGGACCGGTTTTGGGGTTTCACCCCTCTTCACCCAGAATAGTTTGATTCCAGAGGCATGGAGAGCACGGGACTCACGTCTGAGCATACCCGTCCCACTCGGGGTGACAAATGCAAAAACAACAGTTGATGGACAGAATGCAGAACAATCTCATACATTCACCCCAGTACAGAGATCTGGGCCTAAATCCATCGTTTTTTTGCTCACCATGCCATTCCAGTTTGAACCCAGCCATATGCAAATCACTCTTGACCCTGTGCCTCATGGGAACAGTCCAGCCCGAACTGCCAAGCCAGGTGCTCCCTGGACTGGAATAAGCATCCTAGGACCGGATTTGGGGTTTCACCCCTCTTCAGCCAGGACAGCTTGATTCCAGTGGCATGGAGAGCACGGGACTCACGTCTGAGCATACCCGTCCCACTCGGGGTGACAAATGCAAAAACAACAGTTGATGGACAGAATGCAGAACAATGTCATACATTCACCCCAGTACAAAGATCTGGGCCTAAATCCATCGTTTTTTTGCTCACCATGCCATTCCAGTTTGAACCCAGCCATATGCAAATCAGTCTTGACCCTGTGCCTCATGGGAACACTCCAGCCCGAACTGCCAAGCCAGGTCCTCCCTGGACTGGAATAAGCATCCTAGGACCGGTTTCGGGGTTTCACTCCTCTTCAGCCAGGATAGCTTGATTCTAGTGGCATGGAGAGCACGGGACTCATGTCTGAGAATACCCGTCCCACTCGGGGTGAAAAATGCAAAAACAACAGTTGATGGACAGAATGCAGATCAATGTCATACATTCACCCCAGTACAGAGATCTGGGCCTAAATCCATCGTTTTTTTGCTCACCATGCCATTCCAGTTTGAACCCAGCCATATGCAAATCAGTCTTGACCCTGTGCCTCATGGGAACAGTCCAGCCCGAACTGCCAAGCCAGGTCCTCCCTGGACTGGAATAATCATCCTAGGACCGGATTCGGGGTTTCACCCCTCTTCAGCCAGGACAGCTTGATTCCAGTGGCATGGAGAGCACAGGACTCACGTCTGAGCATACCCGTCCCACTCGGGGTGACAAATGCAAAAACAAAAGTAGATGGTCAGAATGCAGAACAATGGCATACATTCACCCCAGTACAGAGATCTGGGCCTAAATCCATCGTTTTTTTGCTCACCATGCCATTCCAGTTTGAACCCAGCCATATGCAAATCAGTCTTGACCCTGTGCCTCATGGGAACAGTCCAGCCTGCACTGCCAAGACAGGTCCTCCCTGGACTGGAATAAGCATCCTAGGACCGGTTTCATGGTTTCACCCCTCTTCAGCCAGGATAGCTTGATTCCAGTGGCATGGAGAGCACGGGACTCACGTCTGAGCTTTCCCATCCCACTCGGGGTGACAAATGCAAAAACAACAGTTGATGGACAGAATGCAGAACAATGTCATACATTCACCCCAGTACAGAGATCTGGGCCTAAATCCATCGTTTTTTTGCTCACCATGCCATTCCAGTTTGAACACAGCCATATGCAAATCAGTCTTGACCCTGTGCCTCATCGGAACAGTCCAGCTCGCACTGCCAAGCCAGGTCCTCCCTGGACTGGAATAAGCATCCTAGGACCGGATTCGGGGTTTCACCCCTCTTCAGCCAGGACAGCTTGATTCCAGTGGCATGGAGACCACGGGACTCACGTCTGAGCATACCCGTCCCACTCGGGGTGACAAATGCAAAAACAAAAGTAGATGGTCAGAATGCAGAACAATGTCATACATTCACCCCTGTACAGAGATCTGGGCCTAAATCCATCGTTTTTTTGCTCACCATGCCATTCCAGTTTGAACCCAGCCATATGCAAATCAGTCTTGACCCTGTGCCTCATGGGAACAGTCCAGCTCGCACTGCCAAGACAGGTCCTCCCTGGACTGGAATAAGGAATAAGCATCCTAGGACCAGTTTCGGGGTTTCACCCCTCTTCAGCCAGAATAGTTTGATTCCAGTGGCATGGAGAGCACGGGACTCACGTCTGAGCATACCCGTCCCACTCGGGGTGACAAATGCAAAAACAACAGTTGATGGACAGAATGCAGAACAATGTCATACATTCACCCCAGTACAGAGATCTGGGCCTAAATCCATCCATTTTTTGCTCACCATTCCATTCCAGTTTGAACCCAGCCATATGCAAATCAGTCTTGACCCTGTGCCTCATGGGTACAGTCCAGCCCGAACTGCCAAGCCAGGTCCTCCCTGGACTGGAATTAGCATCCTAGGACCGGATTCGGGGTTTCACCCCTCTTCAGCCAGGACAGCTTGATTCCAGTGGCATGGAGAGCACGGGACTCACGTCTGAGCATACCCGTCCCACTCGGGGTGACAAATGCAAAAACAAAAGTAGATGGTCAGAATGCAGAACAATGTCATACATTCACCCCAGTACAGAGATCTGGGCCTAAATCCATCGTTTTTTTGCTCACCATGCCATTCCAGTTTGAACCCAGCCATATGCAAATCAGTCTTGACCCTGTGCCTCATGGGAACACTCCAGCCCGCACTGCCAAGCCAGGTCCTCCCTGGACTAGAATAAGCATCCTAGGACCGGTTTCGGGGTTTCACCCCTCTTCAGCCAGAATAGTTTGATTCCAGAGGCATGGAGAGCACGGGACTCACGTCTGAGCATACCCGTCCCACTCAGGGGGACAAATGCAAAAACAACAGTTGATGGACAGAATGCAGAACAATCTCATACATTAACCCCAGTACAGAGATCTGGCCCTAAATCCATCGTTTTTTTGCTCACCATGCCATTCCAGTTTGAACCCAGCCATATGCATATCACTCTTGACCCTGTGCCTCATGGGAACAGTCCAGCCCGAACTGCCAAGCCAGGTCCTCCCTGGACTGGAATAAGCATCCTAGGACCGGATTCGGGGTTTTACCCCTCTTCAGCCAGGACAGCTTGATTCCAGTGGCATGGAGAGCACGGGACTCACGTCTGAGCATACCCGTCCCACTCGGGGTGACAAATGCAAAAACAAAAGTAGATGGTCAGAATGCAGAACAATGTCATACATTCACCCCAGTACAGAGATCTGGGCCTAAATCCATCGTTTTTTTGCTCACCATGCCATTCCAGTTTGAACCCAGCCATATGCAAATCAGTCTTGACCCTGTGCCTCATGGGAACAGTCCAGCCCGCATTGCCAAGCCAGGTCCTCCCTGGACTAGAATAAGCATCCTAGGACCAGTTCCGGGGTTTCACCCCTCTTCAGCCAGAATAGTTTGATTCCAGTGACATGGAGAGCACAGGACTCACGTCTGAGCATACCCGTCCCACTCGGGGTGACAAATGCAAAAACAACAGTTGATGGACAGAATGCAGAACAATGTCATACATTCACCCCAGTACAGAGATCTGGGCCTAAATCCATCATTTTCTTGCTCACCATGCCATTCCAGTTTGAACCCAGCCATATGCAAATCAGTCTTGACCCTGTGCCTCATGGGAACACTCCAGCCTGAACTGCCAAGCCAGGTCCTCCCTGGACTGGAATAAGCATCCTAGGACCGGTTTCGGGGTTTCACCCCTCTTCAGCCAGGATAGCTTGATTCCAGTGGCATGGAGAGCACGGGACTCACGTCTGAGCTTTCCCATCCCACTCGGGGTGACAAATGCAAAAACAACAGTTGATGGACAGAATGCAGAACAATGTCATACATTCACCCCAGTACAGAGATCTGGGCCTAAATCCATCGTTTTTTTGCTCACCATGCCATTCCAGTTTGAACACAGCCATATGCAAATCAGTCTTGACCCTGTGCCTCATCGGAACAGTCCAGCTCGCACTGCCAAGCCAGGTCCTCCCTGGACTGGAATAAGCATCCTAGGACCGGATTCGGGGTTTCACCCCTCTTCAGCCAGGACAGCTTGATTCCAGTGGCATGGAGACCACGGGACTCACGTCTGAGCATACCCGTCCCACTCGGGGTGACAAATGCAAAAACAAAAGTAGATGGTCAGAATGCAGAACAATGTCATACATTCACCCCTGTACAGAGATCTGGGCCTAAATCCATCGTTTTTTTGCTCACCATGCCATTCCAGTTTGAACCCAGCCATATGCAAATCAGTCTTGACCCTGTGCCTCATGGGAACAGTCCAGCTCGCACTGCCAAGACAGGTCCTCCCTGGAAAGGAATAAGGAATAAGCATCCTAGGACCAGTTTCGGGGTTTCACCCCTCTTCAGCCAGAATAGTTTGATTCCAGTGGCATGGAGAGCACGGGACTCACGTCTGAGCATACCCGTCCCACTCGGGGTGACAAATGCAAAAACAACAGTTGATGGACAGAATGCAGAACAATGTCATACATTCACCCCAGTACAGAGATCTGGGCCTAAATCCATCCATTTTTTGCTCACCATTCCATTCCAGTTTGAACCCAGCCATATGCAAATCAGTCTTGACCCTGTGCCTCATGGGTACAGTCCAGCCCGAACTGCCAAGCCAGGTCCTCCCTGGACTGGAATTAGCATCCTAGGACCGGATTCGGGGTTTCACCCCTCTTCAGCCAGGACAGCTTGATTCCAGTGGCATGGAGAGCACGGGACTCACGTCTGAGCATACCCGTCCCACTCGGGGTGACAAATGCAAAAACAAAAGTAGATGGTCAGAATGCAGAACAATGTCATACATTCACCCCAGTACAGAGATCTGGGCCTTAATCCATCGTTTTTTTGCTCACCATGCCATTCCAGTTTGAACCCAGCCATATGCAAATCAGTCTTGACCCTGTGCCTCATGGGAACACTCCAGCCCGCACTGCCAAGCCAGGTCCTCCCTGGACTAGAATAAGCATCCTAGGACCGGTTTCGGGGTTTCACCCCTCTTCAGCCAGAATAGTTTGATTCCAGAGGCATGGAGAGCACGGGACTCACGTCTGAGCATACCCGTCCTTCTCAGGGGGACAAATGCAAAAACAACAGTTGATGGACAGAATGCAGAACAATCTCATACATTAACCCCAGTACAGAGATCTGGCCCTAAATCCATCGTTTTTTTGCTCACCATGCCATTCCAGTTTGAACCCAGCCATATGCATATCACTCTTGACCCTGTGCCTCATGGGAACAGTCCAGCCCGAACTGCCAAGCCAGGTCCTCCCTGGACTGGAATAAGCATCCTAGGACCGGATTCGGGGTTTTACCCCTCTTCAGCCAGGACAGCTTGATTCCAGTGGCATGGAGAGCACGGGACTCACGTCTGAGCATACCCGTCCCACTCGGGGTGACAAATGCAAAAACGAAAGTAGATGGTCAGAATGCAGAACAATGTCATACATTCACCCCAGTACAGAGATCTGGGCCTAAATCCATCGTTTTTTGCTCACCATGCCATTCCAGTTTGAACCCAGCCATATGCAAATCAGTCTTGACCCTGTGCCTCATGGGAACAGTCCAGCTCGCACTGCCAAGACAGGTCCTCCCTGGACTGGAATAAGGAATAAGCATCCTAGGACCAGTTTCGGGGTTTCACCCCTCTTCAGCCAGAATAGTTTGATTCCAGTGGCATGGAGAGCACGGGACTCACGTCTGAGCATACCCGTCCCACTCGGGGTGACAAATGCAAAAACAACAGTTGATGGACAGAATGCAGAACAATGTCATACATTCACCCCAGTACAGAGATCTGGGCCTAAATCCATCCATTTTTTGCTCACCATTCCATTCCAGTTTGAACCCAGCCATATGCAAATCAGTCTTGACCCTGTGCCTCATGGGTACAGTCCAGCCCGAACTGCCAAGCCAGGTCCTCCCTGGACTGGAATTAGCATCCTAGGACCGGATTCGGGGTTTCACCCCTCTTCAGCCAGGACAGCTTGATTCCAGTGGCATGGAGAGCACGGGACTCACGTCTGAGCATACCCGTCCCACTCGGGGTGACAAATGCAAAAACAAAAGTAGATGGTCAGAATGCAGAACAATGTCATACATTCACCCCAGTACAGAGATCTGGGCCTAAATCCATCGTTTTTTTGCTCACCATGCCATTCCAGTTTGAACCCAGCCATATGCAAATCAGTCTTGACCCTGTGCCTCATGGGAACACTCCAGCCCGCACTGCCAAGCCAGGTCCTCCCTGGACTAGAATAAGCATCCTAGGACCGGTTTCGGGGTTTCACCCCTCTTCAGCCAGAATAGTTTGATTCCAGAGGCATGGAGAGCACGGGACTCACGTCTGAGCATACCCGTCCCACTCAGGGGGACAAATGCAAAAACAACAGTTGATGGACAGAATGCAGAACAATCTCATACATTAACCCCAGTACAGAGATCTGGCCCTAAATCCATCGTTTTTTTGCTCACCATGCCATTCCAGTTTGAACCCAGCCATATGCATATCACTCTTGACCCTGTGCCTCATGGGAACAGTCCAGCCCGAACTGCCAAGCCAGGTCCTCCCTGGACTGGAATAAGCATCCTAGGACCGGATTCGGGGTTTTACCCCTCTTCAGCCAGGACAGCTTGATTCCAGTGGCATGGAGAGCACGGGACTCACGTCTGAGCATACCCGTCCCACTCGGGGTGACAAATGCAAAAACAAAAGTAGATGGTCAGAATGCAGAACAATGTCATACATTCACCCCAGTACAGAGATCTGGGCCTAAATCCATCGTTTTTTTGCTCACCATGCCATTCCAGTTTGAACCCAGCCATATGCAAATCAGTCTTGACCCTGTGCCTCATGGGAACAGTCCAGCCCGCATTGCCAAGCCAGGTCCTCCCTGGACTAGAATAAGCATCCTAGGACCAGTTCCGGGGTTTCACCCCTCTTCAGCCAGAATAGTTTGATTCCAGTGACATGGAGAGCACAGGACTCACGTCTGAGCATACCCGTCCCACTCGGGGTGACAAATGCAAAAACAACAGTTGATGGACAGAATGCAGAACAATGTCATACATTCACCCCAGTACAGAGATCTGGGCCTAAATCCATCATTTTCTTGCTCACCATGCCATTCCAGTTTGAACCCAGCCATATGCAAATCAGTCTTGACCCTGTGCCTCATGGGAACACTCCAGCCTGAACTGCCAAGCCAGGTCCTCCCTGGACTGGAATAAGCATCCTAGGACCGGTTTCGGGGTTTCACCCCTCTTCAGCCAGGATAGCTTGATTCCAGTGGCATGGAGAGCACGGGACTCACGTCTGAGCTTTCCCATCCCACTCGGGGTGACAAATGCAAAAACAACAGTTGATGGACAGAATGCAGAACAATGTCATACATTCACCCCAGTACAGAGATCTGGGCCTAAATCCATCGTTTTTTTGCTCACCATGCCATTCCAGTTTGAACACAGCCATATGCAAATCAGTCTTGACCCTGTGCCTCATCGGAACAGTCCAGCTCGCACTGCCAAGCCAGGTCCTCCCTGGACTGGAATAAGCATCCTAGGACCGGATTCGGGGTTTCACCCCTCTTCAGCCAGGACAGCTTGATTCCAGTGGCATGGAGACCACGGGACTCACGTCTGAGCATACCCGTCCCACTCGGGGTGACAAATGCAAAAACAAAAGTAGATGGTCAGAATGCAGAACAATGTCATACATTCACCCCTGTACAGAGATCTGGGCCTAAATCCATCGTTTTTTTGCTCACCATGCCATTCCAGTTTGAACCCAGCCATATGCAAATCAGTCTTGACCCTGTGCCTCATGGGAACAGTCCAGCTCGCACTGCCAAGACAGGTCCTCCCTGGAAAGGAATAAGGAATAAGCATCCTAGGACCAGTTTCGGGGTTTCACCCCTCTTCAGCCAGAATAGTTTGATTCCAGTGGCATGGAGAGCACGGGACTCACGTCTGAGCATACCCGTCCCACTCGGGGTGACAAATGCAAAAACAACAGTTGATGGACAGAATGCAGAACAATGTCATACATTCACCCCAGTACAGAGATCTGGGCCTAAATCCATCCATTTTTTGCTCACCATTCCATTCCAGTTTGAACCCAGCCATATGCAAATCAGTCTTGACCCTGTGCCTCATGGGTACAGTCCAGCCCGAACTGCCAAGCCAGGTCCTCCCTGGACTGGAATTAGCATCCTAGGACCGGATTCGGGGTTTCACCCCTCTTCAGCCAGGACAGCTTGATTCCAGTGGCATGGAGAGCACGGGACTCACGTCTGAGCATACCCGTCCCACTCGGGGTGACAAATGCAAAAACAAAAGTAGATGGTCAGAATGCAGAACAATGTCATACATTCACCCCAGTACAGAGATCTGGGCCTTAATCCATCGTTTTTTTGCTCACCATGCCATTCCAGTTTGAACCCAGCCATATGCAAATCAGTCTTGACCCTGTGCCTCATGGGAACACTCCAGCCCGCACTGCCAAGCCAGGTCCTCCCTGGACTAGAATAAGCATCCTAGGACCGGTTTCGGGGTTTCACCCCTCTTCAGCCAGAATAGTTTGATTCCAGAGGCATGGAGAGCACGGGACTCACGTCTGAGCATACCCGTCCTTCTCAGGGGGACAAATGCAAAAACAACAGTTGATGGACAGAATGCAGAACAATCTCATACATTAACCCCAGTACAGAGATCTGGCCCTAAATCCATCGTTTTTTTGCTCACCATGCCATTCCAGTTTGAACCCAGCCATATGCATATCACTCTTGACCCTGTGCCTCATGGGAACAGTCCAGCCCGAACTGCCAAGCCAGGTCCTCCCTGGACTGGAATAAGCATCCTAGGACCGGATTCGGGGTTTTACCCCTCTTCAGCCAGGACAGCTTGATTCCAGTGGCATGGAGAGCACGGGACTCACGTCTGAGCATACCCGTCCCACTCGGGGTGACAAATGCAAAAACAAAAGTAGATGGTCAGAATGCAGAACAATGTCATACATTCACCCCAGTACAGAGATCTGGGCCTAAATCCATCTTTTTTTTGCTTACCATGCCATTCCAGTTTGAACCCAGCCATATGCAAATCAGTCTTGACCCTGTGCCTCATGGGAACAGTCCAGCCCGCATTGCCAAGCCAGGTCCTCCCTGGACTAGAATAAGCATCCTAGGACCAGTTCCGGGGTTTCACCCCTCTTCAGCCAGAATAGTTTGATTCCAGTGTCATGGAGAGCACAGGACTCACGTCTGAGCATACCCGTCCCACTCGGGGTGACAAATGCAAAAACAACAGTTGATGGACAGAATGCAGAACAATGTCATACATTCACCCCAGTACAGAGATCTGGGCCTAAATCCATCATTTTCTTGCTCACCATGCCATTCCAGTTTGAACCCAGCCATATGCAAATCAGTCTTGACCCTGTGCCTCATGGGAACACTCCAGCCTGAACTGCCAAGCCAGGTCCTCCCTGGACTGGAATAAGCATCCTAGGACCGGTTTCGGGGTTTCACCCCTCTTCAGCCAGGATAGCTTGATTCTAGTGGCATGGGGAGCACGGGACTCACGTCTGAGCATACCCGTCCCACTCGGGGTGAAAAATGCAAAAACAACAGTTGATGGACAGAATGCAGATCAATGTCATACATTCACCCCAGTACAGAGATCTTGGCCTAAATCCATCGTTTTTTTGCTCACCATGCCATTCCAGTTTGAACCCAGCCATATGCAAATCAGTCTTGACCCTGTGACTCATAGGAACAGTCCAGCCTGAACTGCCAAGCCAGGTCCTCCCTGGACTGGAATAAGCATCCTAGGACCGGTTTCGGGGTTTCACCCCTCTTCAGCCAGGATAGCTTGATTCCAGTGGCATGGAGAGCACGGGACTCACGTCTGAGCATTCCCGTCCCACTCGGGGTGACAAATGCAAAAACAACAGTTGATGGACAGAATGCAGAACAATGTCATACATTCACCCCAGTACAGAGATCTGGGCCTAAATCCATCGTTTTTTTGCTCACCATGCCATTCCAGTTTGAACCCAGCCATCTGCAAATCAGTCTTGACCCTGTGCCTCATGGGAACAGTCCAGCCCGAACTGCCAAGCCAGAACCTCCCTGGACTGGAATAATCATCCTAGGACCGGATTCGGAGTTTCACCCCTCTTCAGCCAGGACAGCTTGATTCCAGTGGCATGGAGAGCACAGGACTCACGTCTGAGCATACCCGTCCCACGCGGGGTGACAAATGCAAAAACAACAGTTTATGGACAGAATGCAGAACAATGTCATACATTCACCCCAGTACAGAGATCTGGGCCTAAATCCATCCATTTTTTGCTCACCATTCCATTCCAGTTTGAACCCAGCCATATGCAAATCAGTCTTGACCCTGTGCCTCATGGGAACAGTCCAGCCCGAACTGTCAAGCCAGGTCCTCCCTGGACTGGAATAAGCATCCTAGGACCGGTTTCGGGGTTTCACCACTCTTCAGCCAGGATAGCTTGATTCCAGTGGCATAGAGAGCACAGGACTCACGTCTGAGCATACCCGTCCCACTCGGGGTGACAAATGCAAAAACAACAGTCGATGGACAGAATGCAGAACAATGTCATACATTCACCCCAGTACAGAGATCTGGGCCTAAATCCATCGTTTTTTTGCTCACCATGCCATTCCAGTTTGAACCCAGCCATATGCAAATCAGTCTTGACCCTGTGCCTCATGGGAACAGTCCAGCCCGAACTGCCAAGCCAGGTCCTCCCTGGACTGGAATAAGCATCCTAGAACCGGTTTCGGGGTTTCACCCCTCTTCAGGCAGGATAGCTTGATTCCAGTGGCATGGAGAGCACGGGACTCACGTCTGAGCATACCGATCCCACTCGGGGTGACAAATGCAAAAACAACAGTTGATGGACAAAATGCAGAACAATGTCATACATTCACCCCAGTACAGAGATCTGGGCCTAAATCCATCGTTTTTTTGCTCACCATGCCATTCCAGTTTGAACCCAGTTTGAACCCAGTCTTGACCCTGTGACTCATAGGAACAGTCCAGCCCAAACTGCCAAGCCAGGTCCTCCCTGGACTGGAATAAAAATCCTAGGACCGGTTTCAGGGTTTCACCCCTCCTCAGCCAGGATAGCTTGATTCCAGTGGCATGGAGAGCACGGGACTCACGTCTGAGCATTCCCATCCCACTCGGGGTGACAAATGCAAAAACAACAGTTGATGGACAGAATGCAGAACAATGTCATACATTCACCCCAGTACAGAGATCTGGGCCTAAATCCATCGTTTTTTTGCTCAACATGCCATTCCAGTTTGAACCCAGCCATATGCAAATCAGTCTTGACCCTGTGCCTCATGGGAACCGTCCAGCCCGAACTGCCAAGCCAGGTCCTCCCTGGACTGGAATAAGCATCCTAGGACCGGATTCGGGGTTTCAGCCCTCTTCAGCCAGGACAGCTTGATTCCAGTGGCATGGAGACCATGGGACTCACGTCTGAGCATACCCGTCCCACTCGGGGTGACAAATGCAAAAACAAAAGTAGATGGTCAGAATGCAGAACAATGTCATACATTCACCCCAGTACAGAGATCTGGGCCTAAATCCATCGTTTTTTTGCTCACCATGCCATTCCAGTTTGAACCCAGCCATATGCAAATCAGTCTTGACCCTGTGCCTCATGGGAACACTCCAGCCCGCACTGCCAAGCCAGGTCCTCCCTGGACTGGAATAAGCATCCTAGGACCGGTTTCGGGGTTTCACTCCTCTTCAGCCAGGATAGCTTGATTCTAGTGGCATGGAGAGCACGGGACTCACGTCTGAGAATACCCGTCCCACTCGGGGTGAAAAATGCAAAAACAACAGTTGAAGGACAGAATGCAGATCAATGTCATACATTCACCCCAGTACAGAGATCTGGGCCTAAATCCATCGTTTTTTTGCTCACCATGCCATTCCAGTTTGAACCCAGCCATATGCAAATCAGTCTTGACCCTGTGACTCATAGGAACAGTCCAGCCCGAACTGCCAAGCCAGGTCCTCCCTGGACTGGAATAAGTATCCTAGGACCGGTTTCAGGGTTTCACCCCTCTTCAGCCAGGATAGCTTTATTCCAGTGGCATGGAGAGCACGGGACTCACGTCTGAGCATTCCCGTCCCACTCGGGGTGACAAATGTAAAAACAACAGTTGATGAACAGAATGCAGAACAATGTCATTCATTCACCCCAGTACAGAGATCTGGGCCTAAATCCATCGTTTTTTTGCTCACCATGCCATTCCAGTTTGAACCCAGCCATATGCAAATCAGTCTTGACCCTGTGCCTCATGGGAACAGTCCAGCCCGAACTGCCAAGCCAGGTCCTCCCTGGACTGGAATAAACATCCTAGGACCGGATTCGGGGTTTCACCCCTCTTCAGCCAGGACAGCTTGATTCCAGTGGCATGGAGAGCACAGGACTCACGTCTGAGCATACCCGTCCCACTCGGGGTGACAAATGCAAAAACAAAAGTAGATGGTCAGAATGCAGAACAATGTCATACATTCACCCCAGTACAGAGATCTGGGCCTAAATCCATCGTTTTTTTGCTCACCATGCCATTCCAGTTTGAACCCAGCCATATGCAAATCAGTCTTGACCCTGTGCCTCATGGGAACAGTCCAGCCTGCACTGCCAAGACAGGTCCTCCCTGGACTGGAATAAGCATCCTAGGACCGGTTTCGGGGTTTCACCCCTCTTCAGCCAGGATAGCTTGATTCCAGTGGCATGGAGAGCACGGGACTCACGTCTGAGCATTCCCATCCCACTCGGGGTGACAAATGCAAAAACAACAGTTGATGGACAGAATGCAGAACAATGTCATACATTCACCCCAGTACAGAGATCTGGGCCTAAATCCATCGTTTTTTTGCTCACCATGCCATTCCAGTTTGAACCCAGCCATATGCAAATCAGTCTTGACCCTGTGCCTCATGGGAACAGTCCAGCCTACACTGCCAAGACAGGTCCTCCCTGGACTGGAATAAGCATCCTAGGACCGGTTTCGGGGTTTCACCCCTCTTCAGCCAGGATAGCTTGATTCCAGTGGCATGGAGAGCACGGGACTCACGTCTGAGCATTCCCATCCCACTCGGGGTGACAAATGCAAAAACAACAGTTGATGGACAGAATGCAGAACAATGTCATACATTCACCCCAGTACAGAGATCTGGGCCTAAATCCATCGTTTTTTTGCTCACCATGCCATTCCAGTTTGAACACAGCCATATGCAAATCAGTCTTGACCCTGTGCCTCATGGGAACAGTCCAGCCCGAACTGTCAAGCCAGGTCCTCCCTGGACTGGAATAAGCATCCTAGGACCGGATTCGGGGTTTCACCCCTCTTCAGCCAGGACAGCTTGATTCCAGTGGCATGGAGACCACGGGACTCACGTCTGAGCATACCCGTCCCACTCGGGGTGACAAATGCAAAAACAAAAGTAGATGGTCAGAATGCAGAACAATGTCATACATTCACCCCAGTACAGAGATCTGGGCCTAAATCCATCGTTTTTTTGCTCACCATGCCATTCCAGTTTGAACCCAGCCATATGCAAATCAGTCTTGACCCTGTGCCTCATGGGAACAGTCCAGCTCGCACTGCCAAGACAGGTCCTCCCTGGACTGGAATAAGCATCCTAGGACCAGTTTCGGGGTTTCACCCCTCTTCAGCTAGAATAGTTTGATTCCAGTGGCATGGAGAGCACGGGACTCACGTCTGAGCATACCCGTCCCACTCGGGGTGACAAATGCAAAAACAACAGTTGATGGACAGAATGCAGAACAATGTCATACATTCACCCCAGTACAGAGATCTGGGCCTAAATCCATCCATTTTTTGCTCACCATTCCATTCCAGTTTGAACCCAGCCATATGCAAATCAGTCTTGACCCTGTGCCTCATGGGTACAGTCCAGCCCGAACTGCCAAGCCAGGTCCTCCCTGGACTGGAATAAGCATCCGAGGACCGGATTCGGGGTTTCACCCACTCTTCAGCCAGGACAGCTTGATTCCAGTGGCATGGAGAGCACGGGACTCACGTCTGAGCATACCCGTCCCACGCGGGGTGACAAATACAAAAACAAAAGTAGATGGTCAGAATGCAGAACAATGTCATATATTCACCCCAGTACAGAGATCTGGGCCTAAATCCATCGTTTTTTCGCTCACCATGCCATTCCAGTTTGAACCCAGCCATATGCAAATCAGTCTTGACCCTGTGCCTCATGGGAACACTCCAGCCCGCACTGCCAAGCCAGGTCCTCCCTGGACTGGAATAAGCATCCTAGGACCGGTTTCGGGGTTTCACCCCTCTTCAGCCAGAATAGTTTGATTCCAGAGGCATGGAGAGCACGGGACACACGTCTGAGCATACCCGTCCCACTCGGGGTGAAAAATGCAAAAACAACAGTTGATGGACAGAATGCAGATCAATGTCATACATTCACCCCAGTACAGAGATCTGGGCCTAAATCCATCGTTTTTTTGCTCACCATGCCATTCCAGTTTGAACCCAGCCATATGCAAATCAGTCTTGACCCTGTGCCTCATGGGAACACTCCAGCCCGAACTGCCAAGCCAGGTCCTCCCTGGACTGGAATAAGCATCCTAGGACCGGTTTTGGGGTTTCACCCCTCTTCAGCCAGGATAGCTTGATTCTAGTGGCATGGAGAGCACGGGACTCACGTCTGAGCATACCCGTCCCACTCGGGGTGAAAAATGCAAAAACAACAGTTGATGGACAGAATGCAGATCAATGTCATACATTCACCCCAGTACAGAGATCTGGGCCTAAATCCATCGTTTTTTTGCTCACCATGCCATTCCAGTTTGAACCCAGCCATATGCAAATCAGTCTTGACCCTGTGACTCATAGGAACAGTCCAGCCCGAACTGCCAAGCCAGGTCCTCCCTGGACTGGAATAAGTATCCTAGGACCGGTTTCAGGGTTTCACCCCTCTTCAGTCAGGATAGCTTTATTCCAGTGGCATGGAGAGCACGGGACTCACGTCTGAGCATTCCCGTCCCACTCGGGGTGACAAATGTAAAAACAACAGTTGATGAACAGAATGCAGAACAATGTCATTCATTCACCCCAGTACAGAGATCTGGGCCTAAATCCATCGTTGTTTTGCTCACCATGCCATTCCAGTTTGAACCTAGCCATATGCAAATCAGTCTTGACCCTGTGCCTCATGGGAACAGTCCAGCCCGAACTGCCAAGCCAGGTCCTCCCTGGACTGGAATAAACATCCTAGGACCGGATTCGGGGTTTCACCCCTCTTCAGCCAGGACAGCTTGATTCCAGTGGCATGGAGAGCACAGGACTCACGTCTGAGCATACCCGTCCCACTCGGGGTGACAAATGCAAAAACAAAAGTAGATGGTCAGAATGCAGAACAATGTCATACATTCACCCCAGTACAGAGATCTGGGCCTAAATCCATCGTTTTTTTGCTCACCATGCCATTCCAGTTTGAACCCAGCCATATGCAAATCAGTCTTGACCCTGTGCCTCATGGGAACAGTCCAGCCTGCACTGCCAAGACAGGTCCTCCCTGGACTGGAATAAGCATCCTAGGACCGGTTTCGGGGTTTCACCCCTCTTCAGCCAGGATAGCTTGATTCCAGTGGCATGGAGAGCACGGGACTCACGTCTGAGCATTCCCATCCCACTCGGGGTGACAAATGCAAAAACAACAGTTGATGGACAGAATGCAGAACAATGTCATACATTCACCCCAGTACAGAGATCTGGGCCTAAATCCATCGTTTTTTTGCTCACCATACCATTCCAGTTTGAACCCAGCCATATGCAAATCAGTCTTGACCCTGTGCCTCATGGGAACAGTCCAGCCTACACTGCCAAGACAGGTCCTCCCTGGACTGGAATAAGCATCCTAGGACCGGTTTCGGGGTTTCACCCCTCTTCAGCCAGGATAGCTTGATTCCAGTGGCATGGAGAGCACGGGACTCACGTCTGAGCATTCCCATCCCACTCGGGGTGACAAATGCAAAAACAACAGTTGATGGACAGAATGCAGAACAATGTCATACATTCACCCCAGTACAGAGATCTGGGCCTAAATCCATCGTTTTTTTGCTCACCATGCCATTCCAGTTTGAACACAGCCATATGCAAATCAGTCTTGACCCTGTGCCTCATGGGAACAGTCCAGCCCGAACTGCCAAGCCAGGTCCTCCCTGGACTGGAATAAGCATCCTAGGACCGGATTCGGGGTTTCACCCCTCTTCAGCCAGGACAGCTTGATTCCAGTGGCATGGAGACCACGGGACTCACGTCTGAGCATACCCGTCCCACTCGGGGTGACAAATGCAAAAACAAAAGTAGATGGTCAGAATGCAGAACAATGTCATACATTCACCCCAGTACAGAGATCTGGGCCTAAATCCATCGTTTTTTTGCTCACCATGCCATTCCAGTTTGAACCCAGCCATATGCAAATCAGTCTTGACCCTGTGCCTCATGGGAACAGTCCAGCTCGCACTGCCAAGACAGGTCCTCCCTGGACTGGAATAAGCATCCTAGGACCAGTTTCGGGGTTTCACCCCTCTTCAGCTAGAATAGTTTGATTCCAGTGGCATGGAGAGCACGGGACTCACGTCTGAGCATACCCGTCCCACTCGGGGTGACAAATGCAAAAACAACAGTTGATGGACAGAATGCAGAACAATGTCATACATTCACCCCAGTACAGAGATCTGGGCCTAAATCCATCCATTTTTTGCTCACCATTCCATTCCAGTTTGAACCCAGCCATATGCAAATCAGTCTTGACCCTGTGCCTCATGGGTACAGTCCAGCCCGAACTGCCAAGCCAGGTCCTCCCTGGACTGGAATAAGCATCCTAGGACCGGATTCGGGGTTTCACCCACTCTTCAGCCAGGACAGCTTGATTCCAGTGGCATGGAGAGCACGGGACTCACGTCTGAGCATACCCGTCCCACGCGGGGTGACAAATACAAAAACAAAAGTAGATGGTCAGAATGCAGAACAATGTCATATATTCACCCCAGTACAGAGATCTGGGCCTAAATCCATCGTTTTTTCGCTCACCATGCCATTCCAGTTTGAACCCAGCCATATGCAAATCAGTCTTGACCCTGTGCCTCATGGGAACACTCCAGCCCGCACTGCCAAGCCAGGTCCTCCCTGGACTGGAATAAGCATCCTAGGACCGGTTTCGGGGTTTCACCCCTCTTCAGCCAGAATAGTTTGATTCCAGAGGCATGGAGAGCACGGGACTCACGTCTGAGCATACCCGTCCCACTCGGGGTGAAAAATGCAAAAACAACAGTTGATGGACAGAATGCAGAACAATGTCATACATTCACCCCAGTACAGAGATCTGGGCCTAAATCCATCCATTTTTTGCTCACCATTCCATTCCAGTTTGAACCCAGCCATATGCAAATCAGTCTTGACCCTGTGCCTCATGGGTACAGTCCAGCCCGAACTGCCAAGCCAGGTCCTCCCTGGACTGGAATAAGCATCCTAGGACCGGATTCGGGGTTTCACCCACTCTTCAGCCAGGACAGCTTGATTCCAGTGGCATGGAGAGCACGGGACTCACGTCTGAGCATACCCGTCCCACGCGGGGTGACAAATACAAAAACAAAAGTAGATGGTCAGAATGCAGAACAATGTCATATATTCACCCCAGTACAGAGATCTGGGCCTAAATCCATCGTTTTTTCGCTCACCATGCCATTCCAGTTTGAACCCAGCCATATGCAAATCAGTCTTGACCCTGTGCCTCATGGGAACACTCCAGCCCGCACTGCCAAGCCAGGTCCTCCCTGGACTGGAATAAGCATCCTAGGACCGGTTTCGGGGTTTCACCCCTCTTCAGCCAGAATAGTTTGATTCCAGAGGCATGGAGAGCACGGGACTCACGTCTGAGCATACCCGTCCCACTCGGGGTGAAAAATGCAAAAACAACAGTTGATGGACAGAATGCAGAACAATGTCATACATTCACCCCAGTACAGAGATCTGGGCCTAAATCCATCCATTTTTTGCTCACCATTCCATTCCAGTTTGAACCCAGCCATATGCAAATCAGTCTTGACCCTGTGCCTCATGGGTACAGTCCAGCCCGAACTGCCAAGCCAGGTCCTCCCTGGACTGGAATAAGCATCCTAGGACCGGATTCGGGGTTTCACCCACTCTTCAGCCAGGACAGCTTGATTCCAGTGGCATGGAGAGCACGGGACTCACGTCTGAGCATACCCGTCCCACGCGGGGGGACAAATACAAAAACAAAAGTAGATGGTCAGAATGCAGAACAATGTCATATATTCACCCCAGTACAGAGATCTGGGCCTAAATCTATCGTTTTTTTGCTCACCATGCCATTCCAGTTTGAACCCAGCCATATGCATATCACTCTTGACCCTGTGCCTCATGGGAACACTCCAGCCCGAACTGCCAAGCCAGGTCCTCCCTGGACTGGAATAAGCATCCTAGGACCGGATTCGGGGTTTCACCCCTCTTCAGCCAGGACAGCTTGATTCCAGTGGCATGGAGACCACGGGACTCACGTCTGAGCATACCCGTCCCACTCGGGGTGACAAATGCAAAAACAAAAGTAGATGGTCAGAATGCAGAACAATGTCATACATTCACCCCTGTACAGAGATCTGGGCCTAAATCCATCGTTTTTTTGCTCACCATGCCATTCCAGTTTGAACCCAGCCATATGCAAATCAGTCTTGACCCTGTGCCTCATGGGAACAGTCCAGCTCGCACTGCCAAGACAGGTCCTCCCTGGACTGGAATAAGGAATAAGCATCCTAGGACCTGTTTCGGGGTTTCACCCCTCTTCAGCCAGAATAGTTTGATTCCAGTGGCATGGAGAGCACGGGACTCACGTCTGAGCATACCCGTCCCACTCGGGGTGACAAATGCAAAAACAACAGTTGATGGACAGAATGCAGAACAATGTCATACATTCACCCCAGTACAGAGATCTGGGCCTAAATCCATCCATTTTTTGCTCACCATTCCATTCCAGTTTGAACCCAGCCATATGCAAATCAGTCTTGACCCTGTGCCTCATGGGTACAGTCCAGCCCGAACTGCCAAGCCAGGTCCTCCCTGGACTGGAATTAGCATCCTAGGACCGGATTCGGGGTTTCACCCCTCTTCAGCCAGGACAGCTTGATTCCAGTGGCATGGCGAGCACGGGACTCACGTCTGAGCATACCCGTCCCACTCGGGGTGACAAATGCAAAAACAAAAGTAGATGCTCAGAATGCATAACAATGTCATACATTCACCCCAGTACAGAGATCTGGGCCTAAATCCATCGTTTTTTTGCTCACCATGCCATTCCAGTTTGAACCCAGCCATATGCAAATCAGTCTTGACCCTGTGCCTCATGGGAACACTCCAGCCCGCACTGCCAAGCCAGGTCCTCCCTGGACTAGAATAAGCATCCTAGGACCGGTTTCGGGGTTTCACCCCTCTTCAGCCAGAATAGTTTGATTCCAGAGGCATGGAGAGCACGGGACTCACGTCTGAGCATACCCGTCCCACTCAGGGGGACAAATGCAAAAACAACAGTTGATGGACAGAATGCAGAACAATCTCATACATTAACCCCAGTACAGAGATCTGGCCCTAAATCCATCGTTTTTTTGCTCACCATGCCATTCCAGTTTGAACCCAGCCATATGCATATCACTCTTGACCCTGTGCCTCATGGGAACAGTCCAGCCCGAACTGCCAAGCCAGGTCCTCCCTGGACTGGAATAAGCATCCTAGGACCGGATTCGGGGTTTTACCCCTCTTCAGCCAGGACAGCTTGATTCCAGTGGCATGGAGAGCACGGGACTCACGTCTGAGCATACCCGTCCCACTCGGGGTGACAAATGCAAAAACAAAAGTAGATGGTCAGAATGCAGAACAATGTCATACATTCACCCCAGTACAGAGATCTGGGCCTAAATCCATCGTTTTTTTGCTCACCATGCCATTCCAGTTTGAACCCAGCCATATGCAAATCAGTCTTGACCCTGTGCCTCATGGGAACAGTCCAGCCCGCATTGCCAAGCCAGGTCCTCCCTGGACTAGAATAAGCATCCTAGGACCAGTTCCGGGGTTTCACCCCTCTTCAGCCAGAATAGTTTGATTCCAGTGACATGGAGAGCACAGGACTCACGTCTGAGCATACCCGTCCCACTCGGGGTGACAAATGCAAAAACAACAGTTGATGGACAGAATGCAGAACAATGTCATACATTCACCCCAGTACAGAGATCTGGGCCTAAATCCATCATTTTCTTGCTCACCATGCCATTCCAGTTTGAACCCAGCCATATGCAAATCAGTCTTGACCCTGTGCCTCATGGGAACACTCCAGCCTGAACTGCCAAGCCAGGTCCTCCCTGGACTGGAATAAGCATCCTAGGACCGGTTTCGGGGTTTCACCCCTCTTCAGCCAGGATAGCTTGATTCTAGTGGCATGGAGAGCACGGGACTCACGTCTGAGCATACCCGTCCCACTCGGGGTGAAAAATGCAAAAACAACAGTTGATGGACAGAATGCAGATCAATGTCATACATTCACCCCAGTACAGAGATCTTGGCCTAAATCCATCGTTTTTTTGCTCACCATGCCATTCCAGTTTGAACCCAGCCATATGCAAATCAGTCTTGACCCTGTGACTCATAGGAACAGTCCAGCCTGAACTGCCAAGCCAGGTCCTCCCTGGACTGGAATAAGCATCCTAGGACCGGTTTCGGGGTTTCACCCCTCTTCAGCCAGGATAGCTTGATTCCAGTGGCATGGAGAGCACGGGACTCACGTCTGAGCATTCCCGTCCCACTCGGGGTGACAAATGCAAAAACAACAGTTGATGGACAGAATGCAGAACAATGTCATACATTCACCCCAGTACAGAGATCTGGGCCTAAATCCATCGTTTTTTTGCTCACCATGCCATTCCAGTTTGAACCCAGCCATCTGCAAATCAGTCTTGACCCTGTGCCTCATGGGATCAGTCCAGCCCGAACTGCCAAGCCAGAACCTCCCTGGACTGGAATAATCATCCTAGGACCGGATTCGGAGTTTCACCTCTCTTCAGCCAGGACAGCTTGATTCCAGTGGCATGGAGAGCACAGGACTCACGTCTGAGCATACCCGTCCCACGCGGGGTGACAAATGCAAAAACAACAGTTTATGGACAGAATGCAGAACAATGTCATACATTCACCCCAGTACAGAGATCTGGGCCTAAATCCATCCATTTTTTGCTCACCATTCCATTCCAGTTTGAACCCAGCCATATGCAAATCAGTCTTGACCCTGTGCCTCATGGGAACAGTCCAGCCCGAACTGTCAAGCCAGGTCCTCCCTGGACTGGAATAAGCATCATAGGACCGGTTTCGGGGTTTCACCACTCTTCAGCCAGGATAGCTTGATTCCAGTGGCATAGAGAGCACAGGACTCACGTCTGAGCATACCCGTCCCACTCGGGGTGACAAATGCAAAAACAACAGTCGATGGACAGAATGCAGAACAATGTCATACATTCACCCCAGTACAGAGATCTGGGCCTAAATCCATCGTTTTTTTGCTCACCATGCCATTCCAGTTTGAACCCAGCCATATGCAAATCAGTCTTGACCCTGTGCCTCATGGGAACAGTCCAGCCCGAACTGCCAAGCCAGGTCCTCCCTGGACTGGAATAAGCATCCTAGAACCGGTTTCGGGGTTTCACCCCTCTTCAGGCAGGATAGCTTGATTCCAGTGGCATGGAGAGCACGGGACTCACGTCTGAGCATACCGATCCCACTCGGGGTGACAAATGCAAAAACAACAGTTGATGGACAAAATGCAGAACAATGTCATACATTCACCCCAGTACAGAGATCTGGGCCTAAATCCATCGTTTTTTTGCTCACCATGCCATTCCAGTTTGAACCCAGTTTGAACCCAGTCTTGACCCTGTGACTCATAGGAACAGTCCAGCCCAAACTGCCAAGCCAGGTCCTCCCTGGACTGGAATAAAAATCCTAGGACCGGTTTCAGGGTTTCACCCCTCCTCAGCCAGGATAGCTTGATTCCAGTGGCATGGAGAGCACGGGACTCACGTCTGAGCATTCCCATCCCACTCGGGGTGACAAATGCAAAAACAACAGTTGATGGACAGAATGCAGAACAATGTCATACATTCACCCCAGTACAGAGATCTGGGCCTAAATCCATCGTTTTTTTGCTCAACATGCCATTCCAGTTTGAACCCAGCCATATGCAAATCAGTCTTGACCCTGTGCCTCATGGGAACCGTCCAGCCCGAACTGCCAAGCCAGGTCCTCCCTGGACTGGAATAAGCATCCTAGGACCGGATTCGGGGTTTCAGCCCTCTTCAGCCAGGACAGCTTGATTCCAGTGGCATGGAGACCATGGGACTCACGTCTGAGCATACCCGTCCCACTCGGGGTGACAAATGCAAAAACAAAAGTAGATGGTCAGAATGCAGAACAATGTCATACATTCACTCCAGTACAGAGATCTGGGCCTAAATCCATCGTTTTTTGCTCACCATGCAATTCCAGTTTGAACCCAGCCATATGCAAATCAGTCTTGACCCTGTGCCTCATCAGAACAGTCCAGCTCGCACTGCCAAGACAGGTCCTCCCTGGACTGGAATAAGCATCCTAGGACCAGTTTCGGGGTTTCACCCCTCTTCAGCCAGAATAGTTTGATTCCAGTGGCATGGAGAGCACGGGACTCACGTCTGAGCATACCCGTCCCACTCGGGGTGACAAATGCAAAAACAACAGTTGATGGACAGAATGCAGAACAATGTCATACATTCACCCCAGTACAGAGATCTGGGCCTAAATCCATCCATTTTTTGCTCACCATTCCATTCCAGTGTGAACCCAGCCATATGCAAATCAGTCTTGACCCTGTGCCTCATGGGTACAGTCCAGCCCGAACTGCCAAGCCAGGTCCTCCCTGGACTGGAATAAGCATCCTAGGACGGGATTCGGGGTTTCACCCCTCTTCAGCCCGGACAGCTTGATTCCAGTGGCATGGAGAGCACGGGACTCACGTCTGAGCATACCCGTCCCACTCGGGGTGACAAATGCAAAAACAAAAGTAGATGGTCAGAATGCAGAACAATGTCATACATTCACCCCAGTACAGAGATCTGGGCCTAAATCCATCGTTTTTTTGCTCACCATGCCATTCCAGTTTGAACCCAGCCATATGCAAATCAGTCTTGACCCTGTGCCTCATGGGAACACTCCAGCCCGCACTGCCAAGCCAGGTCCTCCCTGGACTGGAATAAGCATCCTAGGACCGGTTTCGGGGTTTCACTCCTCTTCAGCCAGGATAGCTTGATTCTAGTGGCATGGAGAGCACGGGACTCACGTCTGAGAATACCCGTCCCACTCGGGGTGAAAAATGCAAAAACAACAGTTGAAGGACAGAATGCAGATCAATGTCATACATTCACCCCAGTACAGAGATCTGGGCCTAAATCCATCGTTTTTTTGCTCACCATGCCATTCCAGTTTGAACCCAGCCATATGCAAATCAGTCTTGACCCTGTGACTCATAGGAACAGTCCAGCCCGAACTGCCAAGCCAGGTCCTCCCTGGACTGGAATAAGTATCCTAGGACCGGTTTCAGGGTTTCACCCCTCTTCAGCCAGGATAGCTTTATTCCAGTGGCATGGAGAGCACGGGACTCACGTCTGAGCATTCCCGTCCCACTCGGGGTGACAAATGTAACAAGCATTTACAATGCAATAGGTCTCGCACTTACGCAAGTTTGAGCTCTTGGCATTGTATATGAAAATGCCTCTTATTTATTTTTGGTATTTAAAACATAAATAAAAGCATTGCCATTTACAATGCTAAAAGCTTAAACTCTCGCAAATGCGATACATATTGCTTTGCAAATGCTTGTTTTAGAAAGCTGCGTTGTAATTGGCTAAAAACGTAATGCTGCCTTTAGGCTATTCTATCAGTTCAGTCTGTTTTAAATGTATTCACACCTTGTGCTTCAAGAAAGAAAGATGTGCCAAGCAGTGTGGCGTGGTGTGAAATGTTGCAATTGTTTCTTAAATGTACTTCTGTTAGAGACTGCGGCAGCACACTTAAAAGTTGGGATTTAAGGATGTAGGGTATAACAAAGCTGCATTTTCCTTTGTCGTGACCCGTGGCTTAATGTGTGAGCAGTAACTGAGCCAGTGTACAACTGTTGACTGTTATCAGTTCCTCCCTGCCCCAAGAAGTCTGGCGTGGTGTCAAAAGTTCCAATTGTTTAGCCTGTGGCAGCATAATAAAAGACATGTGGCCTGGCACTTAAGATTGCTATCTCCTTGAGAAGTTGCTGTTCTGTCCCATAGGAGCAGGGAAAAGACCATTCCATGTAGGCAGAAGGAAAACGGAAGGTTTATAAGGAGGTGCATTTTCGTATGGTACCGTATGAAAAAAATGTGTAGATTTCTGTTATCAGAATTAAGTGTTTATAATTTGGAATAAATGAAAGCATTTTTTGTAGATGTTTTCCTATATGTTAGACGAGGCAGGGTAGCCATGTGTTAGGTGTGGCCAGAGTCACACTGATTTATGGTGGGGCTCCCATTCACCAAACTTTAAAGTTTTTAATCCACTATAGAAATATTGTACAAAGAAAATTGTATATTTCTTAGTATATTTATGTAACGTTTATGTTGTACAGTGGCATGCAGGTTTCTAACAACGCGCCTTTATTAAAACCTTTTTTTGTCATTTCAATTTTGACAGTTGTTCCCTCTTACTTCTATGTATCACACCATATCCGTTGCTTCTGGCCCCCTGCGTGTGGGAGCAGTGAAATATGAAGCGCTGTAAGCCAAAGCAGAATTTTAAATGTGACCTTATTAACCTCGCAGGCTCCTTAAGTATATGCAGCACGGACACCGCTGAGGGGAAACAGCAATCAAGGAGGATGGTTCTGTCTGGCTTCTGCCCTAGTGGCGCCTCTGGTCTGTTTCCTGCTGACACTTGTTAATTTAGCATTTCTAATGTAATTGCAAAGAAGCCCGCTGTCTGCATGCTTGAACCACAGTTACTATTTCCCATATCTCTAGTGTCAAGAAGGCAATATTTACTTCATTTTAATGTACTTGCTTTCGGCCTTGATTCCTTTATATGTATAACTGTAGTATACTTCGATCACACTACAAAAGGATGCAACAAGGATACTGTAAAGAAAGTTTATATTTGCCTGTGGAACATTCCTGTGGTATGGTGAGCCAGTGAGAGTGAGTCAATGAGTGAGTGAGAGTGAGTCAGTGAGAGTGAGTCAATTAGTGAGTGAGTCAATTAGTGAGTGAGTCAATCAGTGAGAGTGAGTCAATCAGTGAGAGTGAGTCAATTAGTGAGAGTGAGTCAGTGAGAGTGAGTCAATTAGTGAGAGTGACTCAGTGAGAGTGAGGTAATTAGTGAGCAAGTGAGAGTGAGTCAATTAGTGAGAGTGTGAGTCAATTAGTGAGTCATTGAGAGTGAGTCAATTAGTAAGTGAGTCTGTGAGAGTGAGTCAATTAGTGAGAGTGAGTCAGTGAGAGGGAGTCATAAGAGAGAGAGTGACTCAGTGACAGTGAGTCATTTAGTGAGTCAATTAGTGAGTCATTGACAGTGAGTCAATTAGTGAGTGAGTCAGTGAGACTAAGTCAATTAGTGAGAGTGAGTCAGTGAGAGTGAGTCATAAGAGAGAGATTGACTCAGTGACAGTGAGTCAATTAGTGAGTCATTGAGTGAGTCAATTAGTGAGTGAGTCAGTGAGACTGAGTCAATTAGTGAGAGTAAGCCAGTGAGAGTGAGTCAATTAGTGAGTCAGTGAGAGTAAGCCAGTGAGAGTGTGCCAGTGAGAGTGAGCCAATGAGTCAGGGAGTGAGAGTGAGTCTGTGAGAGTGAGTCTGTGAGAGTGTGGAAATTAGTGAGAGAGTGAGTCAATTAGTGAGAGAGTGACTCAGTGAGTCAATTAGTGAGTGCGTCAGTGAGAGTGAGTCAATTAGTGATAGTGAGTCAGTGAGAGTGAGTCATGAGAGAGTGATTCAGTGAGAGTGAGTCAATTAGTGAGAGTGAGTCAGTTAGTGAGTTATGAGAGAGAGAGAGTGAGTCAGTGTGAGTGAGTCAATTAGTAAGAGAGTGACTCAGTGAGAGTGAGTAAATTAGTGAGCCAGTGAGAGTGAGTCGATTAGCGCGATTGAGTGAGTCAGTGAGAGTGAGTCAATTAGTGAGTCATTGAGAGTGTGTCAATTAGTGTGTCAGTGAGACTGAGTCAATTAGTGAGAGTGAGTCATGAGAGAGTGAGTCATTGAGAGTGAGTCAATTAGTGAGATTGAGAGAGTCAGTGAGAGTGAGTCAATTAGTGAGTCATTGAGAATGAGTCAATTAGTGAGTGTGTCAGTGAGAGTGAGTCAATTAGTGAGAGTGTGTCAGTGAGAGTGTGTCAGTGAGAGTGTGTCAGTGAGAGTGTGTCAGTGAGAGTGGCAATTAGGGAGAGAGTGAGTGAATTAGTGAGAGAGTGACTCAATGAGTGAGTCAATTAGTGAGTGAGTCAGAGTGAGTCAATTAGTGATAGTGAGTCAGTGAAAGTGAGTCAATTAGTGATAGTGAGTCAGTGAAAGTGAGTCATGAGAGAGAGTGAGTCTGTGAGAGTGAGTCAATTAGTGAGTCATTGAGAGTGAGGCACTTAGTGAGAGTGTGTCAGTGAGTGTCAATTAGTGAGAGTGTCAGTGAGTGAGTCAATTAGTGAGTCCGTGAGAGTAAGTCAGTGAGCTAGTGAGTGAGTCAATTAGTGAGAGAGTGAGTGTGTCAGTGAGAGTGAGTCCATTTTTGAGTCATTGAGAGTGAGTCAATTAGTGAGTGAGTCAGTGAGAGCGAGTTAATTAGTGAGAGTGAGTCATGAGAGAGAGAGTGAGTCAGTGAGAGTGAGTCAATTAGTGAGCGAGTGACTCAGTGAGAGTGAGTAAATTTGTGAGCAAGTGAGCCAGTGAGAGTGAGTCAATTAGTGAGAGGGAGAGAGTGAATCAGTGAGAGTGAGTCAATTAGTGAGAGGGAGAGAGTGAATCAGTGAGAGTGAGTCAATTAGTGAGTCATTGAGAGTGAGTCAATTAGTAAGTGAGTCTGTGTGAGTGAGTCAATTAGTGAGAGAGTCTGTGTGAGTGAGTCAATTAGTGAGAGAGTCAGTGAGAGTGAGTCATGAGACAGTAAGTCAGAGTGAGTCAATTAGTGAGTCATTGAGAGTGAGTCAATTAGTGAGTGAGTCAGTGAGTGAGTCAATTAGTGAGAGTGAGTCAGTGAGAGTGAGTTAATTAGTGAGCAAGTGAGCCAGTGAGAGTGAGTCAATTAGTGAGAGAGAGTGTGAGTCAATTAGTGAGTCATTGAGAGTGAGTCAATTAGTGAGAGTGAGTCATAAGAGAGAGAGTGACTCAGTGACAGTGAGTCATTTAGTGAGTCAATTAGTGAGTCATTGACAGTGAGTCAATTAGTGAGTGAGTCAGTGAGACTAAGTCAATTAGTGAGAGTGAGTCAGTGAGAGTGAGTCATAAGAGAGAGAGGGACTCTGACAGTGAGTCAATTAGTGAGTCATTGAGTGAGTCAATTAGTGAGTGAGTCAGTGAGACTGAGTCAATTAGTGAGAGTGAGCCAGTGAGAGTGAGTCAATTAGTGAGTCAGTGAGAGTAAGCCAGTGAGAGTGTGCCAGTGAGAGTGAGCCAATGAGTCAGGGAGTGAGAGTGAGTTTGTGAGAGTGAGTCTGTGAGTGTGGAAATTAGTGAGAGAATGAGTCAATTAGTGAGAGAGTGACTCAGTGAGTGAGTCAATTAGTGAGTGCGTCAGTGAGAGTGAGTCAATTAGTGATAGTGAGTCAGTGAGAGTGAGTCATGAGAGAGAGAGTGAGTCAGTGTGAGTGAGTCAATTAGTGAGAGAGTGACTCAGTGAGTGAGTCAATCAGCGAGTGAGTCAGTGAGAGTGAGTCAATTAGTGAGAGTGAGTCAGTTAGTGAGTTATGAGAGAGAGAGAGTGAGTCAGTGTGAGTGAGTCAATTAGTAAGAGTGACTCAGTGAGAGTGAGTAAATTAGTGAGCCAGTGAGAGTGAGTCAATTAGTGAGAGAGAGTGAGTCAGTGAGAGTGAGTCAATTAGTGAGTCATTGAGAGAGTCAATTAGCGTGAGTCAGTGAGACTGAGTCAATTAGTGAGAGTGAGTCATGAGAGAGTGAGTCATTGAGAGTGAGTCAATTAGTGAGTGAGTCAGTGAGAGCGAGTCAATTAGTGAGATTGAGAGAGAGAGTCAGTGAGTGAGTCAATTAGTGAGTCAGTGAGAGTGAGTCAATTAGTGAGAGTGAGTCAATTAGTGAGAGTGTCAGTGAGAGTGTGTCAGTGAGAGTGTGTCAGTGAGAGTGTGTCAGTGAGAGTGTGTCAGTGAGAGTGTGTCAGTGAGAGTGGCAATTAGGGAGAGAGTGAGTCAATTAGTGAGAGAGTGACTCAGTGAGTGAGTCAATTAGTGATAGTGAGTCAGTGAAAGTGAGTCATGAGAGAGAGTGAGTCAGTGAGAGTGAGTCAATTAGTGAGTCATTGAGAGTGAGTCACTTAGTGAGTGTGTCAGTGAGAGTGAGTCAATTAGTGAGTGTGTCAGTGAGAGTGAGTCAATTAGTGAGTCCGTGAGAGTAAGTCAATTAGTGAGTCCGTGAGAGTAAGTCAGTGAGCTAGTGAGTGAGTCAATTAGTGAGAGAGTGTGTCAGTGAGAGTGAGTCCATTTTTGAGTCATTGAGAGCGAGTCAATTAGTGAGTGAGTCAGTGAGAGTGAGTCAATTAGTGAGAGTGAGTCAGTTAGTGAGTTATGAGAGAGAGAGAGTGAGTCAGTGTGAGTGAGTCAATTAGTAAGAGTGACTCAGTGAGAGTGAGTAAATTAGTGAGTCAGTGAGACTGAGTCAATTAGTGAGAGTGAGTCATGAGAGAGTGAGTCATTGAGAGTGAGTCAATTAGTGAGTGAGTCAGTGAGAGCGAGTCAATTAGTGAGATTGAGAGAGAGAGTCAGTGAGTGAGTCAATTAGTGAGTCAGTGAGAGTGAGTCAATTAGTGAGAGTGAGTCATTTAGTGAGAGTGTCAGTGAGAGTGTGTCAGTGAGAGTGTGTCAGTGAGAGTGTGTCAGTGAGAGTGTGTCAGTGAGAGTGTGTCAGTGAGAGTGTGTCAGTGAGAGTGTGTCAGTGAGAGTGGCAATTAGGGAGAGAGTGACTCAGTGAGTGAGTCAATTAGTGATAGTGAGTCAGTGAAAGTGAGTCATGAGAGAGAGTGAGTCAATGAGACTGAGTCAATTAGTGAGAGTGAGTCATGAGAGAGTGAGTCATTGAGAGTGAGTCAATTAGTGAGTGAGTCAGTGAGAGCGAGTCAATTAGTGAGATTAAGAGAGAGTCAGTGAGTCAACTAGTGAGTCAGTGAGAGTGAGTCAATTAGTGAGAGTGAGTCAATTAGTGAGAGTGTCAGTGAGAGTGTGTCAGTGAGAGTGTCAGTGAGAGTGTGTCAGTGAGAGTGTGTCAGTGAGAGTGTGTCAGTGAGAGTGTGTCAGTGAGAGTGTGTCAGTGAGAGTGTGTCAGTGAGAGTGGCAATTAGGGAGAGAGTGACTCAGTGAGTGAGTCAATTAGTGATAGTGAGTCAGTGAAAGTGAGTCATGAGAGAGAGTGAGTCAGTGAGAGTGAGTCAATTAGTGAGTCATTGAGAGTGAGTCACTTAGTGAGTGTGTCAGTGAGAGTGAGTCAATTAGTGAGTGTGTCAGTGAGAGTGAGTCAATTAGTGAGTCCGTGAGAGTAAGTAAATTAGTGAGTCCGTGAGAGTAAGTCAGTGAGCTAGTGAGTGAGTCAATTAGTGAGAGAGTGTGTCAGTGAGAGTGAGTCCATTTTTGAGTCATTGAGAGCGAGTCAATTAGTGAGTGAGTCAGTGAGAGCGAGTTAATTAGTGAGATTGAGTCAGTGAGAGTGAGTCATGAGAGAGAGAGTGAGTCAGTGAGAGTGAGTCAATTAGTGAGAGAGTGACTCAGTGAGTGTGAGTAAATTTGTGAGCAAGTGAGCCAGTGAGAGTGAGTCAATTAGTGAGAGGGAGAGAGGGAGTCAGTGAGAGTGAGTCAATTAGTGAGTCATTGAGAGTGAGTCAATTAGTAAGTGAGTCTGTGTGAGTGAGTCAATTAGTGAGAGAGTCAGTGAGAGTGAGTCATGAGAGAGAGTGAGTCAGAGTGAGTCAATTAGTGAGTCATTGAGAGTGAGTCAATTAGTGAGTGAGTCAGTGAGTCAATTAGTGAGAGTGAGTCAGTGAGAGTGAGTCAATTAGTGAGTCTGTGAGAGTGAGTCTGTGAGTGAGTCTGTGAGAGTGAGTCTGTGAGAGTGAGCCTGTGAGAGTGAGTCTGTGAGAGTGAGCCTGTGAGAGTGAGCCTGTGAGAGTGAGCCTGTGAGAGTGAGCCTGTGAGAGTGAGTCTGTGAGAGTGAGTCTGTGAGAGTGAGTCAATTAGTGAGTGAGTCAGTGAGAGTGAGTCAATTAGTGAGTGAGTCAGTGAGAGTGAGTCAATTAGTGAGTGAGTCAGTGAGAGTGAGTCAATTAGTGAGTGAGTCAGTGAGAGTGAGTCAATTAGTGAGTGAGTCAGTGAGAGTGAGTCAATTAGTGAGAGTGAGTCAGTGAGAGTGAGTCAATTAGTGAGTGAGTCAGTGAGAGTGAGTCAATTAGTGAGTGAGTCAGTGAGAGTGAGTCAATTAGTGAGTGAGTCAGTGAGAGTGAGTCAATTAGTGAGTCAATTAGTGAGTGAGTCAGTGAGAGTGAGTCAATTAGTGAGTCAGTGAGAGTGAGTCAGTGAGAGTGAGTCAATTAGTGAGAGTGAGTCAGTGAGAGAGTCAATTAGTGAGTGAGTCAGTGAGAGTGAGTCAATTAGTGAGTCTGTGAGAGTGAGTCAATTAGTGAGTGAGTCAATTAGTGAGTGAGTCAATTAGTGAGTCTGTGAGAGGGAGTCAATTAGTGAGTGAGTCAATTAGTGAGTCTGTGAGAGTGGGTCAATTAGTGAGAGAGTCAGTGAGAGTGAGTCATGAGAGAGAGAGAGTCAGAGTGAGTCAATTAGTGAGTCATTGAGAGTGAGTCAATTAGTGAGTCATTGAGAGTGAGTCAATTAGTGAGTCAATTAGTGAGTCTGTGAGAGTGAGTCTGTGAGAGTGAGTCTGTGAGAGTGAGTCTGTGAGAGTGAGTCTGTGAGAGTGAGTCTGTGAGAGTGAGTCTGTGAGAGTGAGTCAGTGAGAGTGAGCCAGTGAGAGTGAGCCAGTGAGAGTGAGCCAGTGAGAGTGAGCCAGTGAGAGTGAGTCAATTAGTGAGAGAGTGAGTCAATTAGTGAGAGAGTGAGTCAATTAGTGAGAGAGTGACTGAGTGAGTCAATTAGTGAGAGAGTGACTGAGTGAGTCAATTATTGAGAGAGTGACTGAGTGAGTCAATTATGGAGAGAGTCAGTGAGTGAGTCAATGAGTGATAGTGAGTCAGTGAGTGAGTCAATTAGTGATAGTGAGTCAGTGATAGTGAGTCAATTAGTGATAGTGAGTCAGTGATAGTGAGTCAGTGTGAGTGAGTCAGTGAGTGAGTCAGTGAGTGAGTCAATTAGTGATAGTGAGTGAGTCAACCTATGGCATAAGTGGTCTTTTTTTCAAGTCACTGCTTATGGCACGGAGCAAGGGAAAAGAGTAACTAAAGTAACCATTAATCGCCACTTAATGTGAATAGATAATATAAATTAACCACAGTTACTATTTCCCACATCTCTAGTGTCAAGTAGGCAATATTTGCTTCATTTTAATGTACTTGCTTTCGGCCTTGATTCCTTTATATGTGTAACTGTAGTATACCTCGATCACACTACAAAAGGATGCAACAAGAATACTGTAAAGAAAGTTTATATTTGCCTGTGGAACATTCCTGTGGTATGGTGAGCCAGTGAGAGTGAGTCAATGAGTGAGTGAGTCAGTGAGAGTGAGTCAATGAGTGAGAGAGTGAGTCAGTGAGAGTGAGTCAATTAGTGAGTGAGTCAGTGAGAGTGAGTCAATTAGTGAGAGAGTGACTCAGTGAGAGTGAGTCAATTAGTGAGAGTGAGTCAGTGAGAGTGAGTCAATTAGTGAGAGAGTGACTCAGTGAGAGGGAGTCAATTAGTGAGAGTGAGTCAGTGAGAGTGAGTCAATTAGTGAGAGAGTGACTCAGTGAGAGTGAGTTAATTAGTGAGCAAGTGAGCCAGTGAGAGTGAGTCAATTAGTGAGAGAGAGTGACTCGGTGAGTGAGTCAATTAGTGAGTCATTGACAGTGAGTCAATTAGTGAGTGAGTCAGTGAGACTAAGTCAATTAGTGAGAGTGAGTCAGTGAGAGTGAGTCATAAGAGAGAGTGACTCAGTGACAGTGAGTCAATTAGTGAGTCATTGAGAGTGAGTCAATTAGTGAGTGAGTCAGTGAGACTGAGTCAATTAGTGAGAGTGAGCCAGTGAGAGTGAGTCAATTAGTGAGCCAGTGAGAGTGAGCCAATGAGTGAGTGAGAGTGAGTCTGTGAGAGTGTGGAAATTAGTGAGAGAGTGAGTCAATTAGTGAGAGAGTGACTCAGTGAGTGAGTCAATTAGTGAGTGAGTCAGTGAGAGTGAGTCATGAGAGAGAGAGTGAGTCAGTGTGAGTGAGTCAATTAGTGAGAGAGTGACTCAGTGAGTGAGTCAATCAGCGAGTGAGTCAGTGAGAGTGAGTCAATTAGTGAGAGTGAGTCAGTGAGACTGAGTTATGAGAGAGAGAGTGGGTCAGTGAGAGTGAGGCAATTAGTGAGAGAGTGACTCAGTGAGAGTGAGTCAATTAGTGAGAGTGAGTCAGTGAGAGAGTCAATTAGTGAGTCAATTAGTGAGTGAGTCTGTGAGAGTGAGTCTGTGAGAGTGAGTCTGTGAGAGTGAGTCTGTGAGAGTGAGTCTGTGAGAGTGAGTCAATTAGTGAGAGAGTGAGTCAATTAGTGAGAGAGTGACTGAGTGAGTCAATTAGTGAGTGAGTCAGTGAGTGAGTCAATTAGTGATAGTGAGTCAGTGATAGTGAGTCAGTGTGAGTGAGTCAGTGAGTGAGTCAATTAGTGATAGTGAGTCAGTGTGAGTGAGCCAACCTATGGCATAAGTGTTCTTTTTTTCAAGTCACTGCTTATGGCACGGAGCAAGGGAAAAGAGTAACTAAAGTAACCATTAATCGCCACTTAATGTGAATAGATTATATAAATTAACCACAGTTACTATTTCCCACATCTCTAGTGTCAAGTAGGCAATATTTACTTCATTTTAATGTACTTGCTTTCGGCCTTGATTCCTTTATATGTGTAACTGTAGTATACTTCGATCACACTACAAAAGGATGCAACAAGAATACTGTAAAGAAAGTTTATATTTGCCTGTGGAACATTCCTGTGGTATGGTGAGCCAGTGAGAGTGAGTCAATGAGTGAGTGAGAGTGAGTCAGTGAGAGTGAGTCAATGAGTGAGAGAGTGAGTCAGTGAGAGTGAGTCAATTAGTGAGTGAGTCAATTAGTGAGTGAGTCAATCAGTAAGAGTGAGTCAATCAGTAAGAGTGAGTCAATTAGTGAGTGAGTCAGTGAGAGTGAGTCAATTAGTGAGAGAGTGACTCAGTGAGAGTGAGTCAATTACTGAGAGTGATTCAGTGAGAGTGAGTCAATTAGTGAGAGAGTGACTCAGTGAGAGGGAGTCAATTAGTGAGAGTGAGTCAGTGAGAGTGAGTCAATTAGTGAGAGAGTGACTCAGTGAGAGTGAGTTAATTAGTGAGCAAGTGAGCCAGTGAGAGTGAGTCAATTAGTGAGAGAGAGTGACTCGGTGAGTGAGTCAATTAGTGAGTCATATTCAGTGAGTCAATTAGTGAGTGAGTCAGTGAGACTAAGTCAATTAGTGAGAGTGAGTCAGTGAGAGTGAGTCATAAGAGAGAGAGTGACTCAGTGACAGTGAGTTAATTAGTGAGTCATTGAGAGTGAGTCAATTAGTGAGTGAGTCAGTGAGACTGAGTCAATTAGTGAGAGTGAGCCAGTGAGAGTGAGTCAATTAGTGAGCCAGTGAGAGTGAGCCAGTGAGAGTGAGCCAATGAGTGAGTGAGAGTGAGTCTGTGAGAGTGTGGAAATTAGAGAGAGAGTGAGTCAATTAGTGAGAGAGTGACTCAGTGAGTGAGTCAATTAGTGAGTGAGTCAGTGAGAGTGAGTCATGAGAGAGAGAGTGAGTCAGTGTGAGTGAGTCAATTAGTGAGAGAGTGACTCAGTGAGTGAGTCAATCAGCGAGTGAGTCAGTGAGAGTGAGTCAATTAGTGAGAGTGAGTCAGTGAGAGTGAGTTATGAGAGAGAGAGTGAGTCAGTGAGAGTGAGTCAATTAGTGAGAGAGCGACTCAGTGAGAGTGAGTCAATTAGTGAGAGTGAGTCAGTGAGAGAGTCAATTAGTGAGTCAATTAGTGAGTGAGTCAGTGAGAGTGAGTCAATTAGTGAGTCAGTGAGAGTGAGTCAGTGAGAGTGAGTCAGTGAGAGTGAGTCAATTAGTGAGAGTGAGTCAGTGAGAGTGAGTCAGTGAGAGTGAGTCAATTAGTGAGAGTGAGCCAGTGAGAGTGAGTCAATTAGTGAGCCAGTGAGAGTGAGCCAGTGAGAGTGAGCCAATGAGTGAGTGAGAGTGAGTCTGTGAGAGTGTGGAAATTAGAGAGAGAGTGAGTCAATTAGTGAGAGAGTGACTCAGTGAGTGAGTCAATTAGTGAGTGAGTCAGTGAGAGTGAGTCATGAGAGAGAGAGTGAGTCAGTGTGAGTGAGTCAATTAGTGAGAGAGTGACTCAGTGAGTGAGTCAATCAGCGAGTGAGTCAGTGAGAGTGAGTCAATTAGTGAGAGTGAGTCAGTGAGAGTGAGTTATGAGAGAGAGAGTGAGTCAGTGAGAGTGAGTCAATTAGTTAGTCATATGCCTTGAGATCAGCACTATCCTTTTTGGCTGCATATAAACTGTCTTTGATCTGCACGCAAGCCTTGTGGTTTTCTTTTGTGAAATTTGTGTGGAACTTTTTATCACATTTCAGCTGCATGTCCCTGTTTGATCATGCATGTGATTGAGAGCCCATGACTATGTGCTTTAAACAAGGAAGTCGCACAAAAACAACTCTTTGTTCCACAGGCCATACGATCTTCTGTGTTCTTAGATAATGTTGCTACCGAAATGCGGAAGTTTTTTTATCTGACTTGTATTTCATCATTATTAAGTACTCATTGAGGCAGACATTAATTTAAAGCTACATCATTACTGAACAGAGCCCCAGAGTGAGACGCTCTTAACGTATCAGCTGGCACATAGTCTTTTCACTGTATGCTCTTTCAGCAGCATAAACCGAAAGTCCGTGGGGCACTGACAGAGCTGAAGTGGGTGACTGGTGGCCTGCTGGTTCTGTTGAAGCAGTAAAATAAAAAAGCCATTAATCAAGCAGGATGGCTCTGTCTCCCTTCACGCCCAGGGAGGAGGGAGATGGGAGCAGAGCATCAAAGGGCTGGGTGAGAAGGGAGGGGGAATGCAAGGGTCAAAGCGGGCGAAAGTGAAAGTAATCAAGCAGAGCATCAAAGGGCTGGGTGAGAAGGGAGGGGGGAATGCAATGAGCAGAGGAGCAGCTGTGCACGTGCATGTGATCTCGTGCACTCAAGGTTTAGGCCAGCCAAAAGACTGTGGGTAGCACTTTGAAAATCCCACATATAAAATGTCTCTTCGAGCCTTTGGCTCGCGAGACCTAAAAACAACAGTTGATGAACAGAATGCAGAACAATGTCATTCATTCACCCCAGTACAGAGATCTGGGCCTAAATCCATCGTTTTTTTGCTCACCATGCCATTCCAGTTTGAACCCAGCCATATGCAAATCAGTCTTGACCCTGTGCCTCATGGGAACAGTCCAGCCCGAACTGCCAAGCCAGGTCCTCCCTGGACTGGAATAAACATCCTAGGACCGGATTCGGGGTTTCACCCCTCTTCAGCCAGGACAGCTTGATTCCAGTGGCATGGAGAGCACAGGACTCACGTCTGAGCATACCCGTCCCACTCGGGGTGACAAATGCAAAAACAAAAGTAGATGGTCAGAATGCAGAACAATGTCATACATTCACCCCAGTACAGAGATCTGGGCCTAAATCCATCGTTTTTTTGCTCACCATGCCATTCCAGTTTGAACCCAGCCATATGCAAATCAGTCTTGACCCTGTGCCTCATGGGAACAGTCCAGCCTGCACTGCCAAGACAGGTCCTCCCTGGACTGGAATAAGCATCCTAGGACCGGTTTCGGGGTTTCACCCCTCTTCAGCCAGGATAGCTTGATTCCAGTGGCATGGAGAGCACGGGACTCACGTCTGAGCATTCCCATCCCACTCGGGGTGACAAATGCAAAAACAACAGTTGATGGACAGAATGCAGAACAATGTCATACATTCACCCCAGTACAGAGATCTGGGCCTAAATCCATCGTTTTTTTGCTCACCATGCCATTCCAGTTTGAACCCAGCCATATGCAAATCAGTCTTGACCCTGTGCCTCATGGGAACAGTCCAGCCTACACTGCCAAGACAGGTCCTCCCTGGACTGGAATAAGCATCCTAGGACCGGTTTCGGGGTTTCACCCCTCTTCAGCCAGGATAGCTTGATTCCAGTGGCATGGAGAGCACGGGACTCACGTCTGAGCATTCCCATCCCACTCGGGGTGACAAATGCAAAAACAACAGTTGATGGACAGAATGCAGAACAATGTCATACATTCACCCCAGTACAGAGATCTGGGCCTAAATCCATCGTTTTTTTGCTCACCATGCCATTCCAGTTTGAACACAGCCATATGCAAATCAGTCTTGACCCTGTGCCTCATGGGAACAGTCCAGCCCGAACTGTCAAGCCAGGTCCTCCCTGGACTGGAATAAGCATCCTAGGACCGGATTCGGGGTTTCGCCCCTCTTCAGCCAGGACAGCTTGATTCCAGTGGCATGGAGACCACGGGACTCACGTCTGAGCATACCCGTCCCACTCGGGGTGACAAATGCAAAAACAAAAGTAGATGGTCAGAATGCAGAACAATGTCATACATTCACCCCAGTACAGAGATCTGGGCCTAAATCCATCGTTTTTTTGCTCACCATGCCATTCCAGTTTGAACCCAGCCATATGCAAATCAGTCTTGACCCTGTGCCTCATGGGAACAGTCCAGCTCGCACTGCCAAGACAGGTCCTCCCTGGACTGGAATAAGCATCCTAGGACCAGTTTCGGGGTTTCACCCCTCTTCAGCTAGAATAGTTTGATTCCAGTGGCATGGAGAGCACGGGACTCACGTCTGAGCATACCCGTCCCACTCGGGGTGACAAATGCAAAAACAACAGTTGATGGACAGAATGCAGAACAATGTCATACATTCACCCCAGTACAGAGATCTGGGCCTAAATCCATCCATTTTTTGCTCACCATTCCATTCCAGTTTGAACCCAGCCATATGCAAATCAGTCTTGACCCTGTGCCTCATGGGTACAGTCCAGCCCGAACTGCCAAGCCAGGTCCTCCCTGGACTGGAATAAGCATCCTAGGACCGGATTCGGGGTTTCACCCACTCTTCAGCCAGGACAGCTTGATTCCAGTGGCATGGAGAGCACGGGACTCACGTCTGAGCATACCCGTCCCACGCGGGGTGACAAATACAAAAACAAAAGTAGATGGTCAGAATGCAGAACAATGTCATATATTCACCCCAGTACAGAGATCTGGGCCTAAATCCATCGTTTTTTCGCTCACCATGCCATTCCAGTTTGAACCCAGCCATATGCAAATCAGTCTTGACCCTGTGCCTCATGGGAACACTCCAGCCCGCACTGCCAAGCCAGGTCCTCCCTGGACTGGAATAAGCATCCTAGGACCGGTTTCGGGGTTTCACCCCTCTTCAGCCAGAATAGTTTGATTCCAGAGGCATGGAGAGCACGGGACACACGTCTGAGCATACCCGTCCCACTCGGGGTGAAAAATGCAAAAACAACAGTTGATGGACAGAATGCAGATCAATGTCATACATTCACCCCAGTACAGAGATCTGGGCCTAAATCCATCGTTTTTTTGCTCACCATGCCATTCCAGTTTGAACCCAGCCATATGCAAATCAGTCTTGACCCTGTGCCTCATGGGAACACTCCAGCCCGAACTGCCAAGCCAGGTCCTCCCTGGACTGGAATAAGCATCCTAGGACCGGTTTTGGGGTTTCACCCCTCTTCAGCCAGGATAGCTTGATTCTAGTGGCATGGAGAGCACGGGACTCACGTCTGAGCATACCCGTCCCACTCGGGGTGAAAAATGCAAAAACAACAGTTGATGGACAGAATGCAGATCAATGTCATACATTCACCCCAGTACAGAGATCTGGGCCTAAATCCATCGTTTTTTTGCTCACCATGCCATTCCAGTTTGAACCCAGCCATATGCAAATCAATCTTGACCCTGTGACTCATAGGAACAGTCCAGCCCGAACTGCCAAGCCAGGTCCTCCCTGGACTGGAATAAGTATCCTAGGACCGGTTTCAGGGTTTCACCCCTCTTCAGTCAGGATAGCTTTATTCCAGTGGCATGGAGAGCACGGGACTCACGTCTGAGCATTCCCGTCCCACTCGGGGTGACAAATGTAAAAACAACAGTTGATGAACAGAATGCAGAACAATGTCATTCATTCACCCCAGTACAGAGATCTGGGCCTAAATCCTTCGTTTTTTTGCTCACCATGCCATTCCAGTTTGAACCCAGCCATATGCAAATCAGTCTTGACCCTGTGCCTCATGGGAACAGTCCAGCCCGAACTGCCAAGCCAGGTCCTCCCTGGACTGGAATAAACATCCTAGGACCGGATTCGGGGTTTCACCCCTCTTCAGCCAGGACAGCTTGATTCCAGTGGCATGGAGAGCACAGGACTCACGTCTGAGCATACCCGTCCCACTCGGGGTGACAAATGCAAAAACAAAAGTAGATGGTCAGAATGCAGAACAATGTCATACATTCACCCCAGTACAGAGATCTGGGCCTAAATCCATCGTTTTTTTGCTCACCATGCCATTCCAGTTTGAACCCAGCCATATGCAAATCAGTCTTGACCCTGTGCCTCATGGGAACAGTCCAGCCTGCACTGCCAAGACAGGTCCTCCCTGGACTGGAATAAGCATCCTAGGACCGGTTTCGGGGTTTCACCCCTCTTCAGCCAGGATAGCTTGATTCCAGTGGCATGGAGAGCACGGGACTCACGTCTGAGCATTCCCTTCCCACTCGGGGTGACAAATGCAAAAACAACAGTTGATGGACAGAATGCAGAACAATGTCATACATTCACCCCAGTACAGAGATCTGGGCCTAAATCCATCGTTTTTTTGCTCACCATGCCATTCCAGTTTGAACCCAGCCATATGCAAATCAGTCTTGACCCTGTGCCTCATGGGAACAGTCCAGCCTACACTGCCAAGACAGGTCCTCCCTGGACTGGAATAAGCATCCTAGGACCGGTTTCGGGGTTTCACCCCTCTTCAGCCAGGATAGCTTGATTCCAGTGGCATGGAGAGCACGGGACTCACGTCTGAGCATTCCCATCCCACTCGGGGTAACAAATGCAAAAACAACAGTTGATGGACAGAATGCAGAACAATGTCATACATTCACCCCAGTACAGAGATCTGGGCCTAAATCCATAGTTTTTTTGCTCACATGCCATTCCAGTTTGAACACAGCCATATGCAAATCAGTCTTGACCCTGTGCCTCATGGGAACAGTCCAGCCCGAACTGCCAAGCCAGGTCCTCCCTGGACTGGAATAAGCATCCTAGGACCGGATTCGGGGTTTCACCCCTCTTCAGCCAGGACAGCTTGATTCCAGTGGCATGGAGACCACGGGACTCACGTCTGAGCATACCCGTCCCACTCGGGGTGACAAATGCAAAAACAAAAGTAGATGGTCAGAATGCAGAACAATGTCATACATTCACCCCAGTACAGAGATCTGGGCCTAAATCCATCGTTTTTTTGCTCACCATGCCATTCCAGTTTGAACCCAGCCATATGCAAATCAGTCTTGACCCTGTGCCTCATGGGAACAGTCCAGCTCGCACTGCCAAGACAGGTCCTCCCTGGACTGGAATAAGCATCCTAGGACCAGTTTCGGGGTTTCACCCCTCTTCAGCTAGAATAGTTTGATTCCAGTGGCATGGAGAGCACGGGACTCACGTCTGAGCATACCCGTCCCACTCGGGGTGACAAATGCAAAAACAACAGTTGATGGACAGAATGCAGAACAATGTCATACATTCACCCCAGTACAGAGATCTGGGCCTAAATCCATCCATTTTTTGCTCACCATTCCATTCCAGTTTGAACCCAGCCATATGCAAATCAGTCTTGACCCTGTGCCTCATGGGTACAGTCCAGCCCGAACTGCCAAGCCAGGTCCTCCCTGGACTGGAATAAGCATCCTAGGACCGGATTCGGGGTTTCACCCACTCTTCAGCCAGGACAGCTTGATTCCAGTGGCATGGAGAGCACGGGACTCACGTCTGAGCATACCCGTCCCACGCGGGGTGACAAATACAAAAACAAAAGTAGATGGTCAGAATGCAGAACAATGTCATATATTCACCCCAGTACAGAGATCTGGGCCTAAATCCATCGTTTTTTCGCTCACCATGCCATTCCAGTTTGAACCCAGCCATATGCAAATCAGTCTTGACCCTGTGCCTCATGGGAACACTCCAGCCCGCACTGCCAAGCCAGGTCCTCCCTGGACTGGAATAAGCATCCTAGGACCGGTTTCGGGGTTTCACCCCTCTTCAGCCAGAATAGTTTGATTCCAGAGGCATTGAGAGCACGGGACTCACGTCTGAGCATACCCGTCCCACTCGGGGTGAAAAATGCAAAAACAACAGTTGATGGACAGAATGCAGATCAATGTCATACATTCACCCCAGTACAGAGATCTGGGCCTAAATCCATCGTTTTTTTGCTCACCATGCCATTCCAGTTTGAACCCAGCCATATGCAAATCAGTCTTGACCCTGTGCCTCATGGGAACACTCCAGCCCGAACTGCCAAGCCAGGTCCTCCCTGGACTGGAATAAGCATCCTAGGACCGGTTTTGGGGTTTCACCCCTCTTCAGCCAGGATAGCTTGATTCTAGTGGCATGGAGAGCACGGGACTCACGTCTGAGCATACCCGTCCCACTCGGGGTGAAAAATGCAAAAACAACAGTTGATGGACAGAATGCAGATCAATGTCATACATTCACCCCAGTACAGAGATCTGGGCCTAAATCCATCGTTTTTTTGCTCACCATGCCATTCCAGTTTGAACCCAGCCATCTGCAAATCAGTCTTGACCCTGTGACTCATAGGAACAGTCCAGCCCGAACTGCCAAGCCAGGTCCTCCCTGGACTGGAATAAGCATCCTAGGACCGGTTTCGGGGTTTCACCCCTCTTCAGGCAGGATAGCTTGATTCCAGTGGCATGGAGAGCACGGGACTCACGTCTGAGCATTCCCGTCCCACTCGGGGTGACAAATGCAAAAACAACAGTTGATGGACAGAATGCAGAACAATGTCATACATTCACCCCAGTACAGAGATCTGGGCCTAAATCCATCGTTTTTTTGCTCACATGCCATTCCAGTTTGAACACAGCCATATGCAAATCAGTCTTGACCCTGTGCCTCATGGGAACAGTCCAGCCCGAACTGCCAAGCCAGGTCCTCCCTGGACTGGAATAAGCATCCTAGGACCGGATTCGGGGTTTCACCCCTCTTCAGCCAGGACAGCTTGATTCCAGTGGCATGGAGACCACGGGACTCACGTCTGAGCATACCCGTCCCACTCGGGGTGACAAATGCAAAAATAAAAGTAGATGGTCAGAATGCAGAACAATGTCATACATTCACCCCAGTACAGAGATCTGGGCCTAAATCCATCGTTTTTTTGCTCACCATGCCATTCCAGTTTGAACCCAGCCATATGCAAATCAGTCTTGACCCTGTGCCTCATGGGAACAGTCCAGCTCGCACTGCCAAGACAGGTCCTCCCTGGACTGGAATAAGCATCCTAGGACCAGTTTCGGGGTTTCACCCCTCTTCAGCTAGAATAGTTTGATTCCAGTGGCATGGAGAGCACGGGACTCACGTCTGAGCATACCCGTCCCACTCGGGGTGACAAATGCAAAAACAACAGTTGATGGACAGAATGCAGAACAATGTCATACATTCACCCCAGTACAGAGATCTGGGCCTAAATCCATCCATTTTTTGCTCACCATTCCATTCCAGTTTGAACCCAGCCATATGCAAATCAGTCTTGACCCTGTGCCTCATGGGTACAGTCCAGCCCGAACTGCCAAGCCAGGTCCTCCCTGGACTGGAATAAGCATCCTAGGACCGGATTCGGGGTTTCACCCACTCTTCAGCCAGGACAGCTTGATTCCAGTGGCATGGAGAGCACGGGACTCACGTCTGAGCATACCCGTCCCACGCGGGGTGACAAATACAAAAACAAAAGTAGATGGTCAGAATGCAGAACAATGTCATATATTCACCCCAGTACAGAGATCTGGGCCTAAATCCATCGTTTTTTCGCTCACCATGCCATTCCAGTTTGAACCCAGCCATATGCAAATCAGTCTTGACCCTGTGCCTCATGGGAACACTCCAGCCCGCACTGCCAAGCCAGGTCCTCCCTGGACTGGAATAAGCATCCTAGGACCGGTTTCGGGGTTTCACCCCTCTTCAGCCAGAATAGTTTGATTCCAGAGGCATTGAGAGCACGGGACTCACGTCTGAGCATACCCGTCCCACTCGGGGTGAAAAATGCAAAAACAACAGTTGATGGACAGAATGCAGATCAATGTCATACATTCACCCCAGTACAGAGATCTGGGCCTAAATCCATCGTTTTTTTGCTCACCATGCCATTCCAGTTTGAACCCAGCCATATGCAAATCAGTCTTGACCCTGTGCCTCATGGGAACACTCCAGCCCGAACTGCCAAGCCAGGTCCTCCCTGGACTGGAATAAGCATCCTAGGACCGGTTTTGGGGTTTCACCCCTCTTCAGCCAGGATAGCTTGATTCTAGTGGCATGGAGAGCACGGGACTCACGTCTGAGCATACCCGTCCCACTCGGGGTGAAAAATGCAAAAACAACAGTTGATGGACAGAATGCAGATCAATGTCATACATTCACCCCAGTACAGAGATCTGGGCCTAAATCCATCGTTTTTTTGCTCACCATGCCATTCCAGTTTGAACCCAGCCATCTGCAAATCAGTCTTGACCCTGTGACTCATAGGAACAGTCCAGCCCGAACTGCCAAGCCAGGTCCTCCCTGGACTGGAATAAGCATCCTAGGACCGGTTTCGGGGTTTCACCCCTCTTCAGGCAGGATAGCTTGATTCCAGTGGCATGGAGAGCACGGGACTCACGTCTGAGCATTCCCGTCCCACTCGGGGTGACAAATGCAAAAACAACAGTTGATGGACAGAATGCAGAACAATGTCATACATTCACCCCAGTACAGAGATCTGGGCCTAAATCCATCGTTTTTTTGCTCACCATGCCATTCCAGTTTGAACCCAGCCATATGCAAATCAGTCTTGACCCTGTGCCTCATGGGAACAGTCCAGCCCGAACTGCCAAGCCAGAACCTCCCTGGACTGGAATAATCATCCTAGGACCGGATTCGGGGTTTCACCCCTCTTCAGCCAGGACAGCTTGATTCCAGTGGCATGGAGAGCACAGGACTCACGTCTGAGCATACCCGTCCCACTCGGGGTGACAAATGCAAAAACAAAAGTAGATGGTCAGAATGCAGAACAATGTCATACATTCACCCCAGTACAGAGATCTGGGCCTAAATCAATCGTTGTTTTGCTCACCATGCCATTCCAGTTTGAACCCAGCCATATGCAAATCAGTCTTGACCCTGTGCCTCATGGGAACACTCCAGCCCGAACTGCCAAGCCAGGTCCTCCCTGGACTGGAATAAGCATCCTAGGACCGGTTTTGGGGTTTCACCCCTCTTCAGCCAGGATAGCTTGATTCTAGTGGCATGGAGAGCACGGGACTCATGTCTGAGCATACCCGTCCCACTCGGGGTGACAAATGCAAAAACAAAAGTAGATGGTCAGAATGCAGAACAATGTCATACATTCACCCCAGTACAGAGATCTGGGCCTAAATCCATCGTTTTTTGCTCACCATGCCATTCCAGTTTGAACCCAGCCATATGCAAATGAGTCTTGACCCTGTGCCTCATGGGAACAGTCCAGCTCGCACTGCCAAGACAGGTCCTCCCTGGACTGGAATAAGCATCCTAGGACCAGTTTCGGGGTTTCACCCCTCTTCAGCCAGAATAGTTTGATTCCAGTGGCATGGAGAGCACGGGACTCACGTCTGAGCATACCCGTCCCACTCGGGGTGACAAATGCAAAAACAACAGTTGATGGACAGAATGCAGAACAATGTCATACATTCACCCCAGTACAGAGATCTGGGCCTAAATCCATCCATTTTTTGCTCACCATTCCATTCCAGTTTGAACCCAGCCATATGCAAATCAGTCTTGACCCTGTGCCTCATGGGAACACTCCAGCCCGCACTGCCAAGCCAGGTCCTCCCTGGACTGGAATAAGCATCCTAGGACCGGTTTCGGGGTTTCACTCCTCTTCAGCCAGGATAGCTTGATTCTAGTGGCATGGAGAGCACGGGACTCACGTCTGAGAATACTCGTCCCACTCGGGGTGAAAAATGCAAAAACAACAGTTGATGGACAGAATGCAGATCAATGTCATACATTCACCCCAGTACAGCGATCTGGGCCTAAATCCATCGTTTTTTTGCTCACCATGCCATTCCAGTTTGAACCCAGCCATATGCAAATCAGTCTTGACCCTGTGACTCATAGGAACAGTCCAGCCCGAACTGCCAAGCCAGGTCCTCCCTGGACTGGAATAAGTATCCTAGGACCGGTTTCAGGGTTTCACCCCTCTTCAGCCAGGATAGCTTGATTCCAGTGGCATGGAGAGCACGGGACTCACGTCTGAGCATTCCCGTCCCACTCGGGGTGACAAATGTAAAAACAACAGTTGATGAACAGAATGCAGAACAATGTCATTCATTCACCCCAGTACAAAGATCTGGGCCTAAACCCATCGTTTTTTTGCTCACCATGCCATTCCAGTTTGAACCCAGCCATATGCAAATCAGTCTTGACCCTGTGCCTCATGGGAACAGTCCAGCCCGAACTGCCAAGCCAGGTCCTCCCTGGACTGGAATAAACATCCTAGGACCGGATTCGGGGTTTCACCCCTCTTCAGCCAGGACAGCTTGATTCCAGTGGCATGGAGAGCACGGGACTCACGTCTGAGCATACCCGTCCCACTCGGGGTGACAAATGCAAAAACAAAAGTAGATGGTCAGAATGCAGAACAATGTCATACATTCACCCCAGTACAGAGATCTGGGCCTAAATCCATCGTTTTTTTGCTCACCATGCCATTCCAGTTTGAACCCAGCCATATGCAAATCAGTCTTGACCCTGTGCCTCATGGGAACAGTCCAGCCTGCACTGCCAAGACAGGTCCTCCCTGGACTGGAATAAGCATCCTAGGACCGGTTTCGGGGTTTCACCCCTCTTCAGCCAGGATAGCTTGATTCCAGTGGCATGGAGAGCACGGGACTCACGTCTGAGCATTCCCATCCCACTCGGGGTGACAAATGCAAAAACAACAGTTGATGGACAGAATGCAGAACAATGTCATACATTCACCCCAGTACAGAGATCTGGGCCTAAATCCATCGTTTTTTTGCTCACCATGCCATTCCAGTTTGAACACAGCCATATGCAAATCAGTCTTGACGCTGTGCCTCATGGGAACAGTCCAGCCCGAACTGCCAAGCCAGGTCCTCCCTGGACCTGAATAAGCATCCTAGGACCGGATTCGGGGTTTCACCCCTCTTCAGCCAGGACAGCTTGATTCCAGTGGCATGGAGACCACGGGACTCACGTCTGAGCATACCCGTCCCACTCGGGGTGACAAATGCAAAAACAAAAGTAGATGGTCAGAATGCAGAACAATGTCATACATTCACCCCAGTACAGAGATCTGGGCCTAAATCCATCGTTTTTTTGCTCACCATGCCATTCCAGTTTGAACCCAGCCATATGCAAATCAGTCTTGACCCTGTGCCTCATGGGAACAGTCCAGCTCGCACTGCCAAGACAGGTCCTCCCTGGACTGGAATAAGCATCCTAGGACCAGTTTCGGGGTTTCACCCCTCTTCAGCTAGAATAGTTTGATTCCAGTGGCATGGAGAGCACGGGACTCACGTCTGAGCATACCCGTCCCACTCGGGGTGACAAATGCAAAAACAACAGTTGATGGACAGAATGCAGAACAATGTCATACATTCACCCCAGTACAGAGATCTGGGCCTAAATCCATCGTTTTTTTGCTCACCATGCCATTCCAGTTTGAACCCAGCCATATGCAAATCAGTCTTGACCCTGTGACTCATAGGAACAGTCCAGCCCGAACTGCCAAGCCAGGTCCTCCCTGGACTGGAATAAGTATCCTAGGACCGGATTCGGGGTTTCACCCCTCTTCAGCCAGGACAGCTTGATTCCAGTGGCATGGAGACCACGGGACTCACGTCTGAGCATACCCGTCCCACTCGGGGTGACAAATGCAAAAACAAAAGTAGATGGTCAGAATGCAGAACAATGTCATATATTCACCCCAGTACAGAGATCTGGGCCTAAATCCATCGTTTTTTTGCTCACCATGCCATTCCAGTTTGAACCCAGCCATATGCAAATCAGTCTTGACCCTGTGCCTCATGGGAACAGTCCAGCTCGCACTGCCAAGACAGGTCCTCCCTGGACTGGAATAAGCATCCTAGGACCAGTTTCAGGGTTTCACCCCTCTTCAGCCAGAATAGTTTGATTCCAGTGGCATGGAGAGCACGGGACTCACGTCTGAGCATACCCGTCCCACTCGGGTTGACAAATGCAAAAACAACAGTTGATGGACAGAATGCAGAACAATGTCATACATTCACCCCAGTACAGAGATCTGGGCCTAAATCCATCCATTTTTTGCTCACCATTCCATTCCAGTTTGAACCCAGCCATATGCAAATCAGTCTTGACCCTGTGCCTCATGGGTACAGTCCAGCCCGAACTGCCAAGCCAGGTCCTCCCTGGACTGGAATAAGCATCCTAGGACCGGATTCGGGGTTTTACCCCTCTTCAGCCCGGACAGCTTGATTCCAGTGGCATGGAGAGCACGGGACTCACGTCTGAGCATACCCGTCCCAATCGGGGTGACAAATGCAAAAACGAAAGTAGATGGTCAGAATGCAGAACAATGTCATACATTCACCCCAGTACAGAGATCTGGGCCTAAATCCATCGTTTTTTTGCTCACCATGCCATTCCAGTTTGAACCCAGCCATATGCAAATCAGTCTTGACCATGTGCCTCATGGGAACACTCCAGCCCGCACTGCCAAGCCAGGTCCTCCCTGGACTGGAATAAGCATCCTAGGACCAGTTTCGGGGTTTCACCCCTCTTCAGCCAGAATAGTTTGATTCCAGTGGCATGGAGAGCACGGGACTCACGTCTGAGCATACCCGTCCCACTCGGGTTGACAAATGCAAAAACAACAGTTGATGGACAGAATGCAGAACAATGTCATACATTCACCCCAGTACAGAGATCTGGGCCTAAATCCATCCATTTTTTGCTCACCATTCCATTCCAGTTTGAACCCAGCCATATGCAAATCAGTCTTGACCCTGTGCCTCATGGGTACAGTCCAGCCCGAACTGCCAAGCCAGGTCCTCCCTGGACTGGAATAAGCATCCTAGGACTGGATTCGGGGTTTCACCCCTCTTCAGCCCGGACAGCTAGATTCCAGTGGCATGGAGAGCACGGGACTCACGTCTGAGCATACCCGTCCCACTCGGGGTGACAAATGCAAAAACGAAAGTAGATGGTCAGAATGCAGAACAATGTCATACATTCACCCCAGTACAGAGATCTGGGCCTAAATCCATCGTTTTTTGCTCACCATGCCATTCCAGTTTGAACCCAGCCATATGCAAATCAGTCTTGACCCTGTGCCTCATGGGAACACTCCAGCCCGCACTGCCAAGCCAGGTCCTCCCTGGACTGGAATAAGCATCCTAGGACCGGTTTTGGGGTTTCACCCCTCTTCACCCAGAATAGTTTGATTCCAGAGGCATGGAGAGCACGGGACTCACGTCTGAGCATACCCGTCCCACTCGGGGTGACAAATGCAAAAACAACAGTTGATGGACAGAATGCAGAACAATCTCATACATTCACCCCAGTACAGAGATCTGGGCCTAAATCCATCGTTTTTTTGCTCACCATGCCATTCCAGTTTGAACCCAGCCATATGCAAATCACTCTTGACCCTGTGCCTCATGGGAACAGTCCAGCCCGAACTGCCAAGCCAGGTCCTCCCTGGACTGGAATAAGCATCCTAGGACCGGATTTGGGGTTTCACCCCTCTTCAGCCAGGACCGCTTGATTCCAGTGGCATGGAGAGCACGGGACTCACGTCTGAGCACACCCGTCCCACTCGGGGTGACAAATGCAAAAACAACAGTTGATGGACAGAATGCAGAACAATGTCATACATTCACCCCAGTACAAAGATCTGGGCCTAAATCCATCGTTTTTTTGCTCACCATGCCATTCCAGTTTGAACCCAGCCATATGCAAATCAGTCTTGACCCTGTGCCTCATGGGAACACTCCAGCCCGAACTGCCAAGCCAGGTCCTCCCTGGACTGGAATAAGCATCCTAGGACCGGTTTCGGGGTTTCACTCCTCTTCAGCCAGGATAGCTTGATTCTAGTGGCATGGAGAGCACGGGACTCATGTCTGAGAATACCCGTCCCACTCGGGGTGAAAAATGCAAAAACAACAGTTGATGGACAGAATGCAGATCAATGTCATACATTCACCCCAGTACAGAGATCTGGGCCTAAATCCATCGTTTTTTTGCTCACCATGCCATTCCAGTTTGAACCCAGCCATATGCAAATCAGTCTTGACCCTGTGACTCATAGGAACAGTCCAGCCCAAACTGCCAAGCCAGGTCCTCCCTGGACTGGAATAAGCATCCTAGGACCGGTTTCGGGGTTTCACCCCTCTTCAGCCAGGATAGCTTGATTCCAGTGGCATGGAGAGCACGGGACTCACGTCTGAGCATTCCCGTCCCACTCGGGGTGACAAATGCAAAAACAACAGTTGATGGACAGAATGCAGAACAATGTCATACGTTCACCCCAGTACAGAGATCTGGGCCTAAATCCATCGTTTTTTTGCTCACCATGCCATTCCAGTTTGAACCCAGCCATATGCAAATTAGTCTTGACCCTGTGCCTCATGGGAACAGTCCAGCCCGAACTGCCAAGCCAGGTCCTCCCTGGACTGGAATAATCATCCTAGGACCGGATTCGGGGTTTCACCCCTCTTCAGCCAGGACAGCTTGATTCCAGTGGCATGGAGAGCACAGGACTCACGTCTGAGCATACCCGTCCCACTCGGGGTGACAAATGCAAAAACAAAAGTAGATGGTCAGAATGCAGAACAATGGCATACATTCACCCCAGTACAGAGATCTGGGCCTAAATCCATCGTTTTTTTGCTCACCATGCCATTCCAGTTTGAACCCAGCCATATGCAAATCAGTCTTGACCCTGTGCCTCATGGGAACAGTCCAGCCTGCACTGCCAAGACAGGTCCTCCCTGGACTGGAATAAGCATCCTAGGACCGGTTTCATGGTTTCACCCCTCTTCAGCCAGGATAGCTTGATTCCAGTGGCATGGAGAGCACGGGACTCACGTCTGAGCTTTCCCATCCCACTCGGGGTGACAAATGCAAAAACAACAGTTGATGGACAGAATGCAGAACAATGTCATACATTCACCCCAGTACAGAGATCTGGGCCTAAATCCATCGTTTTTTTGCTCACCATGCCATTCCAGTTTGAACACAGCCATATGCAAATCAGTCTTGACCCTGTGCCTCATGGGAACAGTCCAGCCCAAACTGCCAAGCCAGGTCCTCCCTGGACTGGAATAAGCATCCTAGGACCGGTTTCGGGGTTTCACCCCTCTTCAGCCAGGACAGCTTGATTCCAGTGGCATGGAGACCACGGGACTCACGTCTGAGCATACCCGTCCCACTCGGGGTGACAAATGCAAAAACAAAAGTAGATGGTCAGAATGCAGAACAATGTCATACATTCACCCCAGTACAGAGATCTGGGCCTAAATCCATCGTTTTTTTGCTCACCATGCCATTCCAGTTTGAACCCAGCCATATGCAAATCAGTCTTGACCCTGTGCCTCATGGGAACAGTCCAGCTCGCACTGCCAAGACAGGTCCTCCCTGGACTGGAATAAGGAATAAGCATCCTAGGACCAGTTTCGGACTTTCACCCCTCTTCAGCCAGGACAGCTTGATTCCAGTGGCATGGAGACCACAGGACTCACGTCTGAGCATACCCGTCCCACTCGGGGTGACAAATGCAAAAACAAAAGTAGATGGTCAGAATGCAGAACAATGGCATACATTCACCCCAGTACAGAGATCTGGGCCTAAATCCATCGTTTTTTTGCTCACCATGCCATTCCAGTTTGAACCCAGCCATATGCAAATCAGTCTTGACCCTGTGCCTCATGGGAACAGTCCAGCCTGCACTGCCAAGACAGGTCCTCCCTGGACTGGAATAAGCATCCTAGGACCGGTTTCATGGTTTCACCCCTCTTCAGCCAGGATAGCTTGATTCCAGTGGCATGGAGAGCACGGGACTCACGTCTGAGCTTTCCCATCCCACTCGGGGTGACAAATGCAAAAACAACAGTTGATGGACAGAATGCAGAACAATGTCATACATTCACCCCAGTACAGAGATCTGGGCCTAAATCCATCGTTTTTTTGCTCACCATGCCATTCCAGTTTGAACACAGCCATATGCAAATCAGTCTTGACCCTGTGCCTCATGGGAACAGTCCAGCCCAAACTGCCAAGCCAGGTCCTCCCTGGACTGGAATAAGCATCCTAGGACCGGATTCGGGGTTTCACCCCTCTTCAGCCAGGACAGCTTGATTCCAGTGGCATGGAGACCACGGGACTCACGTCTGAGCATACCCGTCCCACTCGGGGTGACAAATGCAAAAACAAAAGTAGATGGTCAGAATGCAGAACAATGTCATACATTCACCCCTGTACAGAGATCTGGGCCTAAATCCATCGTTTTTTTGCTCACCATGCCATTCCAGTTTGAACCCAGCCATATGCAAATCAGTCTTGACCCTGTGCCTCATGGGAACAGTCCAGCTCGCACTGCCAAGACAGGTCCTCCCTGGACTGGAATAAGGAATAAGCATCCTAGGACCAGTTTCGGGGTTTCACCCCTCTTCAGCCAGAATAGTTTGATTCCAGTGGCATGGAGAGCACGGGACTCACGTCTGAGCATACCCGTCCCACTCGGGGTGACAAATGCAAAAACAACAGTTGATGGACAGAATGCAGAACAATGTCATACATTCACCCCAGTACAGAGATCTGGGCCTAAATCCATCCATTTTTTGCTCACCATTCCATTCCAGTTTGAACCCAGCCATATGCAAATCAGTCTTGACCCTGTGCCTCATGGGTACAGTCCAGCCCGAACTGCCAAGCCAGGTCCTCCCTGGACTGGAATTAGCATCCTAGGACCGGATTCGGGGTTTCACCCCTCTTCAGCCAGGACAGCTTGATTCCAGTGGCATGGAGAGCACGGGACTCACGTCTGAGCATACCCGTCCCACTCGGGGTGACAAATGCAAAAACAAAAGTAGATGGTCAGAATGCAGAACAATGTCATACATTCACCCCAGTACAGAGATCTGGGCCTAAATCCATCGTTTTTTTGCTCACCATGCCATTCCAGTTTGAACCCAGCCATATGCAAATCAGTCTTGACCCTGTGCCTCATGGGAACACTCCAGCCCGCACTGCCAAGCCAGGTCCTCCCTGGACTAGAATAAGCATCCTAGGACCGGTTTCGGGGTTTCACCCCTCTTCAGCCAGAATAGTTTGATTCCAGAGGCATGGAGAGCACGGGACTCACGTCTGAGCATACCCGTCCCACTCAGGGGGACAAATGCAAAAACAACAGTTGATGGACAGAATGCAGAACAATCTCATACATTAACCCCAGTACAGAGATCTGGCCCTAAATCCATCGTTTTTTTGCTCACCATGCCATTCCAGTTTGAACCCAGCCATATGCATATCACTCTTGACCCTGTGCCTCATGGGAACAGTCCAGCCCGAACTGCCAAGCCAGGTCCTCCCTGGACTGGAATAAGCATCCTAGGACCGGATTCGGGGTTTTACCCCTCTTCAGCCAGGACAGCTTGATTCCAGTGGCATGGAGAGCACGGGACTCACGTCTGAGCATACCCGTCCCACTCGGGGTGACAAATTCAAAAACAAAAGTAGATGGTCAGAATGCAGAACAATGTCATACATTCACCCCAGTACAGAGATCTGGGCCTAAATCCATCGTTTTTTTGCTCACCATGCCATTCCAGTTTGAACCCAGCCATATGCAAATCAGTCTTGACCCTGTGCCTCATGGGAACAGTCCAGCCCGCATTGCCAAGCCAGGTCCTCCCTGGACTAGAATAAGCATCCTAGGACCAGTTCCGGGGTTTCACCCCTCTTCAGCCAGAATAGTTTGATTCCAGTAACATGGAGAGCACAGGACTCACGTCTGAGCATACCCGTCCCACTCGGGGTGACAAATGCAAAAACAACAGTTGATGGACAGAATGCAGAACAATGTCATACATTCACCCCAGTACAGAGATCTGGGCCTAAATCCATCATGTTCTTGCTCACCATGTCATTCCAGTTTGAACCCAGCCATATGCAAATCAGTCTTGACCCTGTGCCTCATGGGAACACTCCAGCCTGAACTGCCAAGCCAGGTCCTCCCTGGACTGGAATAAGCATCCTAGGACCGGTTTCGGGGTTTCACCCCTCTTCAGCCAGGATAGCTTGATTCTAGTGGCATGGAGAGCACGGGACTCACGTCTGAGCATACCCGTCCCACTCGGGGTGAAAAATGCAAAAACAACAGTTGATGGACAGAATGCAGATCAATGTCATACATTCACCCCAGTACAGAGATCTTGGCCTAAATCCATCGTTTTTTTGCTCACCATGCCATTCCAGTTTGAACCCAGCCATATGCAAATCAGTCTTGACCCTGTGACTCATAGGAACAGTCCAGCCTGAACTGCCAAGCCAGGTCCTCCCTGGACTGGAATAAGCATCCTAGGACCGGTTTCGGGGTTTCACCCCTCTTCAGCCAGGATAGCTTGATTCCAGTGGCATGGAGAGCACGGGACTCACGTCTGAGCATTCCCGTCCCACTCGGGGTGACAAATGCAAAAACAACAGTTGATGGACAGAATGCAGAACAATGTCATACATTCACCCCAGTACAGAGATCTGGGCCTAAATCCATCGTTTTTTTGCTCACCATGCCATTCCAGTTTGGACCCAGCCATCTGCAAATCAGTCTTGACCCTGTGCCTCATGGGAACAGTCCAGCCCGAACTGCCAAGCCAGAACCTCCCTGGACTGGAATAATCATCCTAGGACCGGATTCGGAGTTTCACCCCTCTTCAGCCAGGACAGCTTGATTCCAGTGGCATGGAGAGCACAGGACTCACGTCTGAGCATACCCGTCCCACGCGGGGTGACAAATGCAAAAACAACAGTTTATGGACAGAATGCAGAACAATGTCATACATTCACCCCAGTACAGAGATATGGGCCTAAATCCATCCATTTTTTGCTCACCATTCCATTCCAGTTTGAACCCAGCCATATGCAAATCAGTCTTGACCCTGTGCCTCATGGGAACAGTCCAGCCCGAACTGTCAAGCCAGGTCCTCCCTGGACTGGAATAAGCATCCTAGGACCGGTTTCGGGGTTTCACCACTCTTCAGCCAGGATAGCTTGATTCCAGTGGCATAGAGAGCACAGGACTCACGTCTGAGCATACCCGTCCCACTCGGGGTGACAAATGCAAAAACAACAGTCGATGGACAGAATGCAGAACAATGTCATACATTCACCCCAGTACAGAGATCTGGGCCTAAATCCATCGTTTTTTTGCTCACCATGCCATTCCAGTTTGAACCCAGCCATATGCAAATCAGTCTTGACCCTGTGCCTCATGGGAACAGTCCAGCCCGAACTGCCAAGCCAGGTCCTCCCTTGACTGGAATAAGCATCCTAGAACCGGTTTCGGGGTTTCACCCCTCTTCAGGCAGGATAGCTTGATTCCAGTGGCATGGAGAGCACGGGACTCACGTCTGAGCATACCGATCCCACTCGGGGTGACAAATGCAAAAACAACAGTTGATGGACAAAATGCAGAACAATGTCATACATTCACCCCAGTACAGAGATCTGGGCCTAAATCCATCGTTTTTTTGCTCACCATGCCATTCCAGTTTGAACCCAGTTTGAACCCAGTCTTGACCCTGTGACTCATAGGAACAGTCCAGCCCAAACTGCCAAGCCAGGTCCTCCCTGGACTGGAATAAAAATCCTAGGACCGGTTTCGGGGTTTCACCCCTCCTCAGCCAGGATAGCTTGATTCCAGTGGCATGGAGAGCACGGGACTCACGTCTGAGCATTCCCATCCCACTCGGGGTGACAAATGCAAAAACAACAGTTGATGGACAGAATGCAGAACAATGTCATACATTCACCCCAGTACAGAGATCTGGGCCTAAATCCATCGTTTTTTTGCTCAACATGCCATTCCAGTTTGAACCCAGCCATATGCAAATCAGTCTTGACCCTGTGCCTCATGGGAACCGTCCAGCCCGAACTGCCAAGCCAGGTCCTCCCTGGACTGGAATAAGCATCCTAGGACCGGATTCGGGGTTTCAGCCCTCTTCAGCCAGGACAGCTTGATTCCAGTGGCATGGAGACCATGGGACTCACGTCTGAGCATACCCGTCCCACTCGGGGTGACAAATGCAAAAACTAAAGTAGATGGTCAGAATGCAGAACAATGTCATACATTCACCCCAGTACAGAGATCTGGGCCTAAATCCATCGTTTTTTGCTCACCATGCCATTCCAGTTTGAACCCAGCCATATGCAAATCAGTCTTGACCCTGTGCCTCATGGGAACAGTCCAGCTCGCACTGCCAAGACAGGTCCTCCCTGGACTGGAATAAGCATCCTAGGACCAGTTTCGGGGTTTCACCCCTCTTCAGCCAGAATAGTTTGATTCCAGTGGCATGGAGAGCACGGGACTCACGTCTGAGCATACCCGTCCCACTCGGGGTGACAAATGCAAAAACAACAGTTGATGGACAGAATGCAGAACAATGTCATACATTCACCCCAGTACAGAGATCTGGGCCTAAATCCATCCATTTTTTGCTCACCATTCCATTCCAGTTTGAACCCAGCCATATGCAAATCAGTCTTGACCCTGTGCCTCATGGGTACAGTCCAGCCCGAACTGCCAAGCCAGGTCCTCCCTAGACTGGAATAAGCATCCTAGGACGGGATTCGGGGTTTCACCCCTCTTCAGCCCGGACAGCTTGATTCCAGTGGCATGGAGAGCACGGGACTCACGTCTGAGCATACCCGTCCCACTCGGGGTGACAAATGCAAAAACAAAAGTAGATGGTCAGAATGCAGAACAATGTCATACATTCACCCCAGTACAGAGATCTGGGCCTAAATCCATCGTTTTTTTGCTCACCATGCCATTCCAGTTTGAACCCAGCCATATGCAAATCAGTCTTGACCCTGTGCCTCATGGGAACACTCCAGCCCGCACTGCCAAGCCAGGTCCTCCCTGGACTGGAATAAGCATCCTAGGACCGGTTTCGGGGTTTCACTCCTCTTCAGCCAGGATAGCTTGATTCTAGTGGCATGGAGAGCACGGGACTCACGTCTGAGAATACCCGTCCCACTCGGGGTGAAAAATGCAAAAACAACAGTTGATGGACAGAATGCAGATCAATGTCATACATTCACCCCAGTACAGAGATCTGGGCCTAAATCCATCGTTTTTTTGCTCACCATGCCATTCCAGTTTGAACCCAGCCATATGCAAATCAGTCTTGACCCTGTGACTCATAGGAACAGTCCAGCCCGATCTGCTAAGCCAGGTCGTCCCTGGACTGGAATAAGCATTTTAGGACCGTTTTCGGGGTTTCACCCCTTTTCAGGCAGGATAGCTTGATTCCAGTGGCATGGAAAGCACGAGACTCACGTCTGAGCATACCCATCCCACTCGGGGTGAAAAATGCAAAAACAACAGTTGATGGTCAGAATGCAGAACAATGTCATACATTCACCCCAGTACAGAGATCTGGGCCTAAATCCATCGTTTTTTGCTCACCATGCCATTCCAGTTTGAACCCAGCCATATGCAAATCAGTCTTGACCCTGTGCCTCATGGGAACAGTCCAGCCCAAACTGCCAAGCCAGGTCCTCCCTGGACTGGAATAAGCATTTTAGGACCGGTTTCGGGGTTTCACCCCTTTTCAGGCAGGATAGCTTGATTCCAGTGGCATGGAAAGCACGAGACTCACGTCTGAGCATACCCATCCCACTCGGGGTGAAAAATTCAAAAACAACAGTTGATGGTCAGAATGCAGAACAATGTCATACATTTACCCCAGTACAGAGATCTGGGCCTCAATCCATCATTTTTTGCTCACCATGCCATTCCAGTTTGAACCCAGTCATATGCAAATCAGTCTTGACCCTGTGCCTCATGGGAACAGTCCAGCCCGAACTGCCAAGCCAGGTCCTCCCTGGACTGGAATAAGCATCCTAGGACCAGATTCGGGGTTTCACCCCTCTTCAGCCAGGACAGCTTGATTCCAGTGGCATGGAGAGCACGGGACTTACGTCTGAGCATACCCGTTCCACTCGGGGTGACAAATGCAAAAACAAAAGTAGATGGTCAGAATGCAGAACAATGTCATACATTCACCCCAGTACAGAGATCTGGGCCTAAATCCATCGTTTTTTTGCTCACCATGCCATTCCAGTTTGAACCCAGCCATATGCAAATCAGTCTTGACCCTGTGCCTCATGGGAACAGTCCAGCCCGCACTGCCAAGACAGGTCCTCCCTAGACTGGAATAAGCATCCTAGGACCGGTTTCTGGGTTTCACCCCTCTTCAGCCAGAATAGTTTGATTCCAGTGGCATGGAGAGCACCGGACTCACGGCTGAGCATACTCGTCCGACTCGGGGTGACAAATGCAAAAACAACAGTTGATGGACAGAATGCAGAACAATGTCATACATTCACCCCAGTACAGAGATCTGGGCCTAAATCCATCGTTTTTTTGCTCACCATGTCATTCCAGTTTGAACCCAGCCATATGCAAATCAGTCTTGATCCTGTGCCTCATGGGAACAGTCCAGCCCGCACTGCCAAGCCAGGTCCTCCCTGGACTGGAATAAGCATCCTAGGACCGGTTTTGGGGTTTCACCCCTCTTCAGCCAGAATAGTTTGATTCCAGTGGCATGGAGAGCACGGGACTCACGTCTGAGCATACCCGTCCCACTCGGGGTGACAAATGCAAAAACAACAGTTGATGGACAGAATGCAGAACAATGTCATACATTCACCCCAGTACATAGATCTGGGCCTAAATCCATCGTTTTTTGCTCACCATGTCATTCCAGTTTGAACCCAGCCATATGCAAATCAGTCTTGACCCTGTGCCTCATGGGAACAGTCCAGCCCGAACTGCCAAGCCAGGTCCTCCCTGGACTGGAATAAGCATCCTAGGACCGGTTTCGGGGTTTCACCCCTCTTCAGGCAGGATAGCTTGATTCCTGTGGCATGGAGAGCACGGGACTCACGTCTGAGCATACCCATCCAACTCGGGGTGAAAAATGCAAAAACAACAGTTGATGGTCAGAATGCAGAACAATGTCATACATTCACCCCAGTACAGAGATCTGTGCCTAAATCAATCTTTTTTTGCTCACCATGCCATTCCAGTTTGAACCCAGCCATATGCAAATCAGTCTTGACCCTGTGCCTCATGGGAACAGTCCAGCCCGAACTGCCAAGCCAGGTCCTCCCTGGACTGGAATTAGCACCCTAGGACCGGTTTCGGGGTTTCACCCCTCTTCAGCCAGGATAGCTTGATTCCAGTGGCATGGAGAGCACGGGACACACGTCTGAGCATACCCGTCCCACTCGGGGTGACAAATGTAAAAACAACAGTTGATGGACAGAATGCAGAACAATGTCATACATTCACCAGAGTACAGAGATCTGGGCCTAAACCATTGTTTTTTTGCTCACCATGCCATTCCAGTTTGAACCCAGCCGTATGCAAATCAGTCTTGACCCTGTGACTCATAGGAACAGTCCAGCCCGATCTGCTAAGCCAGGTCGTCCCTGGACTGGAATAAGCATTTTAGGACCGTTTTCGGGGTTTCACCCCTTTTCAGGCAGGATAGCTTGATTCCAGTGGCATGGAAAGCACGAGACTCACGTCTGAGCATACCCATCCCACTCGGGGTGAAAAATGCAAAAACAACAGTTGATGGTCAGAATGCAGAACAATGTCATACATTTACCCCAGTACAGAGATCTGGGCCTCAATCCATCGTTTTTTGCTCACCATGCCATTCCAGTTTGAACCCAGTCATATGCAAATCAGTCTTGACCCTGTGCCTCATGGGAACAGTCCAGCCCGAACTGCCAAGCCAGGTCCTCCCTGGACTGGAATAAGCATCCTAGGACCAGATTCGGGGTTTCACCCCTCTTCAGCCAGGACAGCTTGATTCCAGTGGCATGGAGAGCACGGGACTCACGTCTGAGCATACCCGTTCCACTCAGGGTGACAAATGCAAAAACAAAAGTAGATGGTCAGAATGCAGAACAATGTCATACATTCACCCCAGTACAGAGATCTGGGCCTAAATCCATCGTTTTTTTGCTCACCATGCCATTCCAGTTTGAACCCAGCCATATGCAAATCAGTCTTGACCCTGTGCCTCATGGGAACAGTCCAGCCCGCACTGCCAAGACAGGTCCTCCCTAGACTGGAATAAGCATCCTAGGACCGGTTTCTGGGTTTCACCCCTCTTCAGCCAGAATAGTTTGATTCCAGTGGCATGGAGAGCACCGGACTCACGGCTGAGCATACTCGTCCGACTCGGGGTGACAAATGCAAAAACAACAGTTGATGGACAGAATGCAGAACAATGTCATACATTCACCCCAGTACAGAGATCTGGGCCTAAATCCATCGTTTTTTTGCTCACCATGTCATTCCAGTTTGAACCCAGCCATATGCAAATCAGTCTTGACCCTGTGCCTCATGGGAACAGTCCAGCCCGCACTGCCAAGCCAGGTCCTCCCTGGACTGGAATAAGCATCCTAGGACTGGTTTCGGGGTTTCACCCCTCTTCAGCCAGAATAGTTTGATTCCAGTGGCATGGAGAGCACGGGACTCACGTCTGAGCATACCCGTCCCACTCGGGGTGACAAATGCAAAAACAACAGTTGATGGACAGAATGCAGAACAATGTCATACATTCACCCCAGTACATAGATCTGGGCCTAAATCCATCGTTTTTTTGCTCACCATGTCATTCCAGTTTGAACCCAGCCATATGCAAATCAGTCTTGACCCTGTGCCTCATGGGAACAGTCCAGCCCGAACTGCCAAGCCAGGTCCTCCCTGGACTGGAATAAGCATCCTAGGACCGGTTTCGGGGTTTCACCCCTCTTCAGGCAGGATAGCTTGATTCCTGTGGCATAGAGCTAGAGAGCACGGGACTCACGTCTGAGCATACCCATCCAACTCGGGGTGAAAAATGCAAAAACAACAGTTGATGGTCAGAACGCAGAACAATGTCATACATTCACCCCAGTACAGAGATCTGGGCCTAAATCCATCGTTTTTTGCTCACCATGCCATTCCAGTTTGAACCCAGCCATATGCAAATCAGTCTTGACCCTGTGCCTCATGGGAACAGTCCAGCCCAAACTGCCAAGCCAGGTCCTCCCTGGACTGGAATTAGCACCCTAGGACCGGTTTCGGGGTTTCACCCCTCTTCAGCCAGGATGGCTTGATTCCAGTGGCATGGAGAGCACGGGACACACGTCTGAGCATACCCGTCCCACTCGGGGTGACAAATGTAAAAACAACAGTTGATGGACAGAATGCAGAACAATGTCATACATTCACCAGAGTACAGAGATCTGGGCCTAAACCATTGTTTTTTTGCTCACCATGCCATTCCAGTTTGAACCCAGCCGTATGCAAATCAGTCTTGACCCTGTGACTCATAGGAACAGTCCAGCCCGATCTGCCAAGCCAGGTCGTCCCTGGACTGGAATAAGCATCCTAGGACCGGTTTCGGGGTTTCACCCCTCTTCAGCCAGGATAGCTTGATTCCAGTGGCATGGAGACCGCGGGACTCACGTCTGAGCATTCCCGTCCCACTCAGGGTGACAAATGCAAAAATAACAGTTGATGGACAGAATGCAGAACAATGTCATACATTCACCCCAGTACAGAGATCTGGGCCTTAATCCATCCATTTTTTGCTCACCATGCCATTCCAGTTTGAACCCAGCCATATGCAAATTAGTCTTGACCCGGTGCCTCATGGGAACAGTCCAGCCCGAACTGCCAAGCCAGGTCCTCCCTGGACTGGAATAAGCATCCCATGACCGGTTTTGGCGTTTCACCCCTCTTCAGGCAGGATAGCTTGATTCCAGTGGCATGGAGAGCACGGGACTCACGTCTGAGCATACCTATCCCACTCGGGGTGACAAATGCAAAAACAACAGTTGATGGTCAGAATGCAGAACAATGTCATACATTCACCCCAGTACAGAGATCTGGGCCTAAATCCATCATTTTTTTGCTCACCATGCCGTTCCAGTTTGAACCCAGCCATATGCAAATCAGTCTTGACCCTGTGACTCATGGGAACAGTCCAGCCCGCACTGCCAAGCCAGGTCCTCCCTGGACTGGAATAATCATCCTAGGACCGGTTTCGGGTTTTCACCCCTCTTCAGCCAGAATAGTGTGATTCCAGTGGCATGGAGAGCACGGGACTCACGTCTGAGCATACCCGTCCCACTCGGGGTGACACATGCAAAAACAACAGTTGATGGACAGAATGCAGAACAATGTCATACATTCACCCCAGTACAGAGATCTGGGCCTAAATCCATCGTTTTTTTGCTCACCATGTCATTCCAGTTTGAACCCAGCCATATGCAAATCAGTCTTGACCCTGTGCCTCATGGGAACAGTCCAGCCCAAACTGCCAAGCCAGGTCCTCCCTGGACTGGAATAAGCATTTTAGGACCGGTTTCGGGGTTTCACCCCTTTTCAGGCAGGATAGCTTGATTCCAGTGGCATGGAAAGCACGAGACTCACGTCTGAGTATACCCATCCCACTCGGGGTGAAAAATGCAAAAACAACAGTTGATGGTCAGAATGCAGAACAATGTCATACATTTACCCCAGTACAGAGATCTGGGCCTCAATCCATCGTTTTTTGCTCACCATGCCATTCCAGTTTGAACCCAGTCATATGCAAATCAGTCTTGACCCTGTGCCTCATGGGAACAGTCCAGCCCGAACTGCCAAGCCAGGTCCTCCCTGGACTGGAATAAGCATCCTAGGACCAGATTCGGGGTTTCACCCCTCTTCAGCCAGGACAGCTTGATTCCAGTGGCATGGAGAGCACGGGACTTACGTCTGAGCATACCCGTTCCACTCGGGGTGACAAATGCAAAAACAAAAGTAGATGGTCAGAATGCAGAACAATGTCATACATTCACCCCAGTACAGAGATCTGGGCCTAAATCCATCGTTTTTTTGCTCACCATGCCATTCCAGTTTGAACCCAGCCATATGCAAATCAGTCTTGACCCTGTGCCTCATGGGAACAGTCCAGCCCGCACTGCCAAGACAGGTCCTCCCTAGACTGGAATAAGCATCCTAGGACCAGTTTCTGGGTTTCACCCCTCTTCAGCCAGAATAGTTTGATTCCAGTGGCATGGAGAGCACCGGACTCACGGCTGAGCATACTCGTCCGACTCGGGGTGACAAATGCAAAAACAACAGTTGATGGACAGAATGCAGAACAATGTCATACATTCACCCCAGTACAGAGATCTGGGCCTAAATCCATCGTTTTTTTGCTCACCATGTCATTCCAGTTTGAACCCAGCCATATGCAAATCAGTCTTGACCCTGTGCCTCATGGGAACAGTCCAGCCCGCACTGCCAAGCCAGGTCCTCCCTGGACTGGAATAAGCATCCTAGGACCGGTTTCGGGGTTTCACCCCTCTTCAGCCAGAATAGTTTGATTCCAGTGGCATGGAGAGCACGGGACTCACGTCTGAGCATACCCGTCCCACTCGGGGTGACAAATGCAAAAACAACAGTTGATGGACAGAATGCAGAACAATGTCATACATTCACCCCAGTACATAGATCTGGGCCTAAATCCATCGTTTTTTGCTCACCATGTCATTCCAGTTTGAACCCAGCCATATGCAAATCAGTCTTGACCCTGTGCCTCATGGGAACAGTCCAGCCCGAACTGCCAAGCCAGGTCCTCCCTGGACTGGAATAAGCATCCTAGGACCGGTTTCGGGGTTTCACCCCTCTTCAGGCAGGATAGCTTGATTCCTGTGGCATGGAGAGCACGGGACTCACGTCTGAGCATACCCATCCAACTCGGGGTGAAAAATGCAAAAACAACAGTTGATGGTCAGAATGCAGAACAATGTCATACATTCACCCCAGTACAGAGATCTGGGCCTAAATCAATCTTTTTTTGCTCACCATGCCATTCCAGTTTGAACCCAGCCATATGCAAATCAGTCTTGACCCTGTGCCTCATGGGAACAGTCCAGCCCGAACTGCCAAGCCAGGTCCTCCCTGGACTGGAATAAGCATCCTAGGACCGGTTTCGGGGTTTCACCCCTCTTCAGGCAGGATAGCTTGATTCCTGTGGCATGGAGAGCACGGGACTCACGTCTGAGCATACCCATCCAACTCGGGGTGAAAAATGCAAAAACAACAGTTGATGGTCAGAATGCAGAACAATGTCATACATTCACCCCAGTACAGAGATCTGGGCCTAAACCATTGTTTTTTTGCTCACCATGCCATTCCAGTTTGAACCCAGCCGTATGCAAATCAGTCTTGACCCTGTGACTCATAGGAACAGTCCAGCCCGATCTGCCAAGCCAGGTCGTCCCTGGACTGGAATAAGCATTTTAGGACCGTTTTCGGGGTTTCACCCCTTTTCAGGCAGGATAGCTTGATTCCAGTGGCATGGAAAGCACGAGACTCACGTCTGAGCATACCCATCCCACTCGGGGTGAAAAATGCAAAAACAACAGTTGATGGTCAGAATGCAGAACAATGTCATACATTTACCCCAGTACAGAGATCTGGGCCTCAATCCATCGTTTTTTGCTCACCATGCCATTCCAGTTTGAACCCAGTCATATGCAAATCAGTCTTGACCCTGTGCCTCATGGGAACAGTCCAGCCCGAACTGCCAAGCCAGGTCCTCCCTGGACTGGAATAAGCATCCTAGGACCAGATTCGGGGTTTCACCCCTCTTCAGCCAGGACAGCTTGATTCCAGTGGCATGGAGAGCACGGGACTCACGTCTGAGCATACCCGTTCCACTCAGGGTGACAAATGCAAAAACAAAAGTTGATGGACAGAATGCAGAACAATGTCATACATTCACCCCAGTACAGAGATCTGGGCCTAAATCCATCGCTTTTTTGCTCACCATGTCATTCCAGTTTGAACCCAGACATATGCAAATCAGTCTTGACCCTGTGCCTCATGGGAACAGTCCAGCCCGCACTGCCAAGCCAGGTCCTCCCTGGACTGGAATAAGCATCCTAGGACTGGTTTCGGGGTTTCACCCCTCTTCAGCCAGAATAGTTTGATTCCAGTGGCATGGAGAGCACGGGACTCACGTCTGAGCATACCCGTCCCACTCGGGGTGACAAATGCAAAAACAACAGTTGATGGACAGAATGCAGAACAATGTCATACATTCACCCCAGTACATAGATCTGGGCCTAAATCCATCGTTTTTTTGCTCACCATGTCATTCCAGTTTGAACCCAGCCATATGCAAATCAGTCTTGACCCTGTGCCTCATGGGAACAGTCCAGCCCGAACTGCCAAGCCAGGTCCTCCCTGGACTGGAATAAGCATCCTAGGACCGGTTTCGGGGTTTCACCCGTCTTCAGGCAGGATAGCTTGATTCCTGTGGCATAGAGCTAGAGAGCACGGGACTCACGTCTGAGCATACCCATCCAACTCGGGGTGAAAAATGCAAAAACAACAGTTGATGGTCAGAACGCAGAACAATGTCATACATTCACCCCAGTACAGAGATCTGGGCCTAAATCCATCGTTTTTTGCTCACCATGCCATTCCAGTTTGAACCCAGCCATATGCAAATCAGTCTTGACCCTGTGCCTCATGGGAACAGTCCAGCCCGAACTGCCAAGCCAGGTCCTCCCTGGAATGGAATTAGCACCCTAGGACCGGTTTCGGGGTTTCAGCCCTCTTCAGCCAGGATGGCTTGATTCCAGTGGCATGGAGAGCACGGGACACACGTCTGAGCATACCCGTCCCACTCGGGGTGACAAATGTAAAAACAACAGTTGATGGACAGAATGCAGAACAATGTCATACATTCACCAGAGTACAGAGATCTGGGCCTAAACCATTGTTTTTTTGCTCACCATGCCATTCCAGTTTGAACCCAGCCGTATGCAAATCAGTCTTGACCCTGTGACTCATAGGAACAGTCCAGCCCGATCTGCCAAGCCAGGTCGTCCCTGGACTGGAATAAGCATCCTAGGACCGGTTTCGGGGTTTCACCCCTCTTCAGCCAGGATAGCTTGATTCCAGTGGCATGGAGACCGCGGGACTCACGTCTGAGCATTCCCGTCCCACTCAGGGTGACAAATGCAAAAATAACAGTTGATGGACAGAATGCAGAACAATGTCATACATTCATCCCAGTACAGAGATCTGGGCCTTAATCCATCCATTTTTTGCTCACCATGCCATTCCAGTTTGAACCCAGCCATATGCAAATTAGTCTTGACCCGGTGCCTCATGGGAACAGTCCAGCCCGAACTGCCAAGCCAGGTCCTCCCTGGACTGGAATAAGCATCCCATGACCGGTTTTGGCGTTTCACCCCTCTTCAGGCAGGATAGCTTGATTCCAGTGGCATGGAGAGCACGGGACTCACGTCTGAGCATACCCATCCCACTCGGGGTGACAAATGCAAAAACAATAGTTGATGGACAGAATGTAGAACAATGTCAAACATTCACCCCAGTACAGATATCTGGGCCTTAATCCATCCATTTTTTGCTCACCATGCCATTTAAGATTGAACCCAGCCATATGCAAATCAGTCTTGACCCTGTGCCTCATGGGAACAGTCCAGCCCGAACTGTCAAGCCAGGTCCTCCATGGACTGAAATAAGCATCCTAGGACCGGTTTCGGGGTTTCACCACTCTTCAGCCAGGATAGCTTGATTCCAGTGGCAGAGAGAGCACGGGACTCACCTCTGAGCATACCCGTCCCACTCGGGGTGACAAATGCAAAAACAACAGTTGATGGACAGAATGCAGAACAATGTCATACATTCACCCCAGTACAGAGATCTGGGCCTAAATCCATCGTTGTTTTGCTCACCATGCCATTCCAGTTTGAACCCAGCCATATGCAAATCAGTCTTGACCCTGTGCCTCATGGGAACAGTCCAGCCCGAACTGCCAAGCCAAGTCCTCCCTGGACTGGAATAAGCATCCTAGAACCGGTTTCGGGGTTTCACCCCTCTTCAGGCAGGATAGCTTGATTCCAGTGGCATGGAGAGCACGGGACTCACGTATGAGCATACCGATCCCACTCGGGGTGACAAATGCAAAAACAACAGTTGATGGACAAAATGCAGAACAGTGTCATACATTCACCCCAGTACAGAGATCTGGGCCTAAATCCATCGTTTTTTTGCTCACCATGCCATTCCAGTTTGAACCCAGCCATATGCAAATCAGTCCTGACCCTGTGCCTCATGGGAACAGTCCAGCTCGAACTGCCAAGCCAGGTCCTCCCTGGACTGGAATAAGCATCCTAGGACCGGATTTGGGGTTTCACCCCTCTTCAGCCAGGACAGCTTGATTCCAGTGGCATGGAGAGCACGGGACTCAAGTCTGAGCATACCCGTCCCACTCGGGGTGACAAATGCAAAAACAAAAGTTGATGGTCAGAATGCAGAACAATGTCATACATTCACCCCAGTACAGAGATCTGGGCCTAAATCCATCGTTTTTTTGCTCACCATGCCATTCCAGTTTGAACCCAGCCATATGCAAATCAGTCTTGACCCTGTGACTCATGGGAACAGTCCAGCCCGCACTGCCAAGCCAGGTCCTCCCTGGACTGGAATAAGCATCTTAGGACCGGTTTCGGGGTTTCACCCCTCTTCAGCCAGAATAGTTTGATTCCAGTGGCATGGAGAGCACGGGACTCACGTCTGAGCATACCCGTCCCACTCGGGGTGACACATGCAAAAACAACCGTTGATGGACAGAATGCAGAACAATGTCATACATTCACCCCAGTACATAGATCTGGGCCTAAATCCATCATTATTTTGCTCACCATGTCATTCCAGTTTGAACCCAGCCATATGCAAATCAGTCTTGACCCTGTGCCTCATGGGAACAGTCCAGCCCAAACTGCCAAGCCAGGTCCTCCCTGGACTGGAATAAGCATTTTAGGACCGGTTTCGGGGTTTTACCCCTTTTCAGGCAGGATAGCTTCATTCCAGTGGCATGGAAAGCACGAGACTCACGTCTGAGCATACCCATCCCACTCGGGGTGAAAAATGCAAAAACAACAGTTGATGGTCAGAATGCAGAACAATGTCATACATTTACCCCAGTACAGAGATCTGGGCCTCAATCCATCGTTTTTTGCTCACCATGCAATTCCAGTTTGAACCCAGTCATATGCAAATGAGTCTTGACCCTGTGCCTCATGGGAACAGTCCAGCCCGAACTGCCAAGCAGGTCCTCCCTGGACTGGAATAAGCATCCTAGGACCGGATTCGGAGTTTCTCCCCTCTTCAGCCAGGACAGCTTGATTCCAGTGGCATGGAGAGCACGGGACTTACGTCTGAGCATACCCGTCCCACTAGGGGTGACAAATGCAAAAACAAAAGTAGATGGTCAGAATGCAGAACAATGTCATACATTCACCCCAGTACAGAGATCTGGGCCTAAATCCATCGTTTTTTTGCTCACCATGCCATTCCAGTTTGAACCCAGCCATATGCAAATCAGTCTTGACCCTGTGACTCATGGGAACAGTCCAGCCCGCACTGCCAAGCCAGGTCCTCCCTGGACTGGAATAAGCATCCTAGGACCGGTTTCGGGGTTTCACCCCTCTTCAGCCAGAATAGTTTGATTCCAGTGGCATGGAGAGCACGGGACTCACGTCTGAGCATACCCGTCCCACTCGGGGTGACACATGCAAAAACAACCGTTGATGGACAGAATGCAGAACAATGTCATTCATTCACCCCAGTACAGAGATCTGGGCCTAAATCCATCGTTTTTTTGCTCACCATGTCATTCCAGTTTGAACCCAGCCATATGCAAATCAGTCTTGACCCTGTGCCTCATGGGAACAGTCCAGCCCAAACTGCCAAGCCAGGTCCTCCCTGGACTGGAATAAGCATTTTAGGACCGGTTTTGGGGTTTCACGCCTCTTCAGCCAGAATAGTTTGATTCCAGTGGCATGGAGAGCACGGGACTCACGTCTGAGCATACCCGTCCCAATCGGGGTGACAAATGCAAAAACAAAAGTTGATGGACAGAATGCAGCACAATGTCATACATTCACCCCAGTACAGAGATCTGGGCCTAAATCCATCGTTTTTTTGCTCACCATGTCATTCCAGTTTGAACCCAGCCATATGCAAATCAGTCTTGACCCTGTGCCTCATGGGGACAGTCCAGCCCGAACTGCCAAGGCAGGTCCTCCCTGGACTGGAATAAGCATCCTAGGACCGGTTTCGGGGTTTCACCCCTCTTCAGGCAGGATAGCTTGATTCCAGTGGCATGGAGAGCACGGGACTCACGTCTGAGCATACCCATCCAACTCGGGGTGAAAAATGCAAAAACAACAGTTGATGGTCAGAATGCAGAACAATGTCATACATTCACCCCAGTACAGAGATCTGGGCCTAAATCCATCGTTTTTTGCTCACCATGCTATTCCAGTTTGAACCCAGCCATATGCAAATCAGTCTTGACTCTGTGCCTCATGAGAACAGTCCAGCCCGAACTTCCAAGTCAGGTCCTCCCTAGACTGGAATAAGCATCCTAGGACCGGTTTCGGGGTTTCACCCCTCTTCAGCCAGGATAGCTTGATTCCAGTGGCATGGAGAGCACGGGACTCACGTCTGAGCATACCCGTCCCACTCGGGATGAAAAATGCAAAAACAACAGTTGATGGACAGAATGCAGAACAATGTCATACATTCACCCCAGTACAGAGATCTGGGCCTAAATCCATCGTTTTTGTGCTCACCATGCCATTCCAGTTTGAACCCAGCCATATGCAAATCAGTCTTGACCCTGTGACTCATAGGAACAGTCCAGCCCGAACTGCCAAGCAAGGTCCTCCCTGGACTGGAATAAGCATCCTAGGACCGGTTTCGTGGTTTCACCCCTCTTCAGCCAGGCTAGCTTCATTCCAGTGGCATGGAGAGCACGGGACTCACGTCTGAGCATTCCCGTCCCACTCGGGGTGACAAATGCAAAAACAACAGTTGATGGACAGAATGCAGAACAATGTCATACATTCACCCCAGTACAGAGATCTGGGCCTAAATCCATCGTTTTTTTGCTCACCATGCCATTCCAGTTTGAACCCAGCCATATGCAAATCAGTCTTGACCCTGTGCCTCATGGGAACAGTCCAGCCCGAACTGCCAAGCCAGGTCCTCCCTGGACTGGAATAAGCATCCTAGGACCGGATACGGGGTTTCACCCCTCTTCAGCCAGGACAGCTTGATTCCAGTGGCATGGAGAGCACGGGACTCACGTCTGAGTATACCCGTCCCACTCGGGGTGACAAATGCAAAAACAAAAGTAGATGGTCAGAATGCAGAACAATGTCATACATTCACCCCAGTACAGAGATCTGGGCCTAAATCCATCGTTTTTTTGCTCACCATGCCATTCCAGTTTGAACCCAGCCATATGCAAATCAGTCTTGACCCTGTGCCTCATGGGAACAGTCCAGCCCAAACTGTCAAGCCAGGTCCTCCCTGGACTGGAATAAGCATCCTAGGACCGGTTTCGGGGTTTCACCCCTCTTCAGCCAGGACAGCTTGATTCCAGTGGCATGGAGAGCACGGGACTCACGTCTGAGTATACCCGTCCCACTCGGGGTGACAAATGCAAAAACAAAAGTAGATGGTCAGAATGCAGAACAATGTCATACATTCACCCCAGTACAGAGATCTGGGCCTAAATCCATCGTTTTTTTGCTCACCATGCCATTCCAGTTTGAACCCAGCCATATGCAAATCAGTCTTGACCCTGTGCCTCATGGGAACAGTCCAGCCTGCACTGCCAAGACAGGTCCTCCCTGGACTGGAATAAGCATCCTAGGACCGGTTTCGGGGTTTCACCCCTCTTCAGCCAGAATAGTTTGATTCCAGTGGCATGGAGAGCACGGGACTCACGGCTGAGCATACTCGTCCCACTCGGGGTAACAAATGCAAAAACAACAGTTGATGGACAGAATGCAGAACAATGTCATACATTCACCCCAGTACAGAGATCTGGGCTAAATCCATCGTGTTTTTTGCTCACCATGTCATTCCAGTTTGAACCCAGCCATATGCAAATCAGTCTTGACCCTGTGCCTCATGGGAACAGTCCAGCCCGAACTGCCAAGCCAGGTCCTCCCTGGACTGGAATGAGCATCCTAGGACCGGTTTCGGGGTTTCACCCCTCTTCAGGCAGGATAGCTTGATTCCAGTGGCATAGGGAGCACGAGACTCACGTCTGAGCATACCCATCCCACTCGGGGTGAAAAATGCAAAAACAACAGTTGATGGTCAGAATGCAGAACAATGTCATACATTTACCCCAGTACAGAGATCTGGGCCTCAATCCATCGTTTTTTGATCACCATGCAATTCCAGTTTGAACCCAGTCATATGCAAATCAGTCTTGACCCTGTGCCTCATGGGAACAGTCCAGCCGGAACTGCCAAGCAGGTCCTCCCAGGACTGGAATAAGCATCCTAGGACCGGATTCGGAGTTTTTCCCCTCTTCAGCCAGGACAGCTTGATTCCAGTGGCATGGAGAGCACGGGACTTACGTCTGAGCATACCCGTCCCACTCGGGGTGACAAATGCAAAAACAAAAGTAGATGGTCAGAATGCAGAACAATGTCATACATTCACCCCAGTACAGAGATCTGGGCCTAAATCCATCGTTTTTTTGCTCACCATGCCATTCCAGTTTGAACCCAGCCATATGCAAATCATTCTTGACTCTGTGACTCATGGGAACAGTCCAGCCCGCACTGCCAAGCCAGGTCCTCCCTGGACTGGAATACGCATCCTAGGACCGGTTTCGGGGTTTCACCCCTCTTCAGCCAGAATAGTTTGATTCCAGTGGCATGGAGAGCACGGGACTCACGTCTGAGCATACCCGTCCCACTCGGGGTGACACATGCAAAAACAACCGTTGATGGACAGAATGAAGAACAATGTCATACATTCACCCCAGTACAGAGATCTGGGCCTAAATCCATCGTTTTTTGCTCACCATGTCATTCCAGTTTGAACCTAGCCATATGCAAATCAGTCTTGACCTTGTGCCTCATGGGAACAGTCCAGCCCAAACTGCCAAGCCAGGTCCTCCCTGGACTGGAATAAGCATTTTAGGACCGGTTTCGGGGTTTCACCCCTCTTCAGCCAGAATAGTTTGATTCCAGTGGCATGGAGAGCACGGGACTCACGTCTGAGCATACCCGTCCCAATCGGGGTGACAAATGCAAAAACAAAAGTTGATGGACAGAATGCAGAACAATGTCATACATTCACCCCAGTACAGAGATCTGGGCCTAAATCCATCGTTTTTTTGCTCACCATGTCATTCCAGTTTGAACCCAGCCATATGCAAATCAGTCTTGACCCTGTGCCTCATGGGAACAGTCCAGCCCGAACTGCCAAGCCAGGTCCTCCCTGGACTGGAATAAGCATCCTAGGACCAGTTTCGGGGTTTCACCCCTCTTCAGGCAGGATAGCTTGATTCCAGTGGCATGGAGAGCACGGGACTCACGTCTGAGCATACCCATCCAACTCGGGGTGAAAAATGCAAAAACAACAGTTGATGGTCAGAATGCAGAACAATGTCATACATTCACCCCAGTACAGAGATCTGGGCCTAAATCCATCGTTTTTTGCTCACCATGCCATTCCAGTTTGAACCCAGCCATATGCAAATCAGTCTTGACTCTGTGCCTCATGAGAACAGTCCAGCCCGAACTGCCAAGTCAGGTCCTCCCTAGACTGGAATAAGCATCCTAGGACCGGTTTCGGGGTTTCACCCCACTTCAGCCAGGATACCTTGATTCCAGTGGCATGGAGAGCACGGGACTCACGTCTGAGCATACCCGTCCCAATCGGGGTGACAAATGCAAAAACAAAAGTTGATGGACAGAATGCAGAACAATGTCATACATTCACCCCAGTACAGAGATCTGGGCCTAAATCCATCGTTTTTTTGCTCACCATGTCATTCCAGTTTGAACCCAGCCATATGCAAATCAGTCTTGACCCTGTGCCTCATGGGGACAGTCCAGCCCGAACTGCCAAGCCAGGTCCTCCCTGGACTGGAATAAGCATCCTAGGACCGGTTTCGGGGTTTCACCCCTCTTCAGGCAGGATAGCTTGATTCCAGTGGCATGGAGAGCACGGGACTCACGTCTGAGCATACCCATCCAACTCGGGGTGAAAAATGCAAAAACAACAGTTGATGGTCAGAATGCAGAACAATGTCATACATTCACCCCAGTACAGAGATCTGGGCCTAAATCCATCGTTTTTTGCTCACCATGCCATTCCAGTTTGAACCCAGCCATATGCAAATCAGTCTTGACCCTGTGCCTCATGAGAACAGTCCAGCCTGAACTGCCAAGTCAGGTCCTCCCTAGACTGGAATAAGCATCCTAGGACCGGTTTCGGGGTTTCACCCCTCTTCAGCCAGGATAGCTTGATTCCAGTGGCATGGAGAGCACGGGACTCACGTCTGAGCATACCCGTCCCACTCGGGGTGAAAAATGCAAAAACAACAGTTGATGGACAGAATGCAGAACAATGTCATACATTCACCCCAGTACAGAGATCTGGGCCTAAATCCATCGTTTTTGTGCTCACCATGCCATTCCAGTTTGAACCCAGTCATATGCAAATCAGTCTTGACCCTGTGACTCATAGGAACAGTCCAGCCCGAACTGCCAAGCCAGGTCCTCCCTGGATTGGAATAAACATCCTAGGACCGGTTTCGTGGTTTCACCCCTCTTCAGCCAGGCTAGCTTGATTCCAGTGGCATGGAGAGCACGGGACTCACGTCTGAGCATTCCCGTCCCACTCGGGGTGACAAATGCAAAAACAACAGTTGATGGACAGAATGCAGAACAATGTCATACATTCACCCCAGTACAGAGATCTGGGCCTAAATCCATCGTTTTTTTGCTCACCATGCCATTCCAGTTTGAACCCAGCCATATGCAAATCAGTCTTGACCCTGTGCCTCATGGGAACAGTCCAGCCCGAACTGCCAAGCCAGGTCCTCCCTGGACTGGAATAAGCATCCTAGGACCGGATACGGGGTTTCACCCCTCTTCAGCCAGGACAGCTTGATTCCAGTGGCATGGAGAGCACGGGACTCACGTCTGAGTATACCCGTCCCACTCGGGTTGACAAATGCAAAAACAAAAGTAGATGGTCAGAATGCAGAACAATGTCATACATTCACCCCAGTACAGAGATCTGGGCCTAAATCCATCGTTTTTTTGCTCACCATGCCATTCCAGTTTGAACCCAGCCATATGCAAATCAGTCTTGACCCTGTGCCTCATGGGAACAGTCCAGCCCGAACTGCCAAGCCAGGTCCTCCCTGGACTGGAATAAGCATCCTAGGACCGGTTTCGGGGTTCCACCCCTCTTCAGGCAGGATAGCTTGATTCCAGTGGCATGGAGAGCATGGGACTCACGTCTGAGCATACCCATCCAAATCGGGGTGAAAAATGCAAAAACAAAAGTTGATGGTCAGAATGCAGAACAATGTCATACATTCACCCCAGTACAGAGATCTGGGCCTAAATCCATCGTTTTTTTGCTCACCATGCCATTCCAGTTTGAACCCAGCCATATGCAAATCAGTCTTGACCCTGTGCCTCATGGGAACAGTCCAGCCCGAACTGCCAAGCCAGGTCCTCCCTGGACTGGAATAAGCATCCTAGGACCGGATTCGGGGTTTCACCCCTCTTCAGCCAGGACAGCTTGATTCCTTTGGCATGGAGAGCACGGGACTCACGTCTGAGCATACCCGTCCCACTCGGGGTGACAAATGCAAAAACAAAAGTAGATGGTCAGAATGCAGAACAATGTCATATATTCACCCCAGTACAGAGATCTGGGCCTAAATCCATCGTTTTTTTGCTCACCATGCCATTCCAGTTTGAACCCAGCCATATGCAAATCAGTCTTGACTCTGTGCCTCATGGGAACAGTCCAGCCCGCACTGCCAAGACAGGTCCTCCCTGGACTGGAATAAGCATCCTAGGACCGGTTTCGGGGTTTCACCCCTCTTCAGCCAGAATAGTTTGATTCCAGTGGCATGGAGAGCACGGGACTCACGGCTGAGCATACTCGTCCCACTCGGGGTGACAAATGCAAAAACAACAGTTGATGGACAGAATGCAGAACAATGTCATACATTCACCCCAGTACAGAGATCTGGGCTAAATCCATCGTGTTTTTTGCTCACCATGTCATTCCAGTTTGAACCCAGCCATATGCAAATCAGTCTTGACCCTGTGCCTCATGGGAACAGTCCAGCCCGAACTGCCAAGCCAGGTCCTCCCTGGACTGGAATGAGCATCCTAGGATCGGTTTCGGGGTTTCACCCCTCTTCAGGCAGGATAGCTTGATTCAAGTGGCATGGAGAGCACGGGACTCACGTCTGAGCATACCCATACCACTCGGGGTGAAAAATGCAAAAACAACAGTTGATGGTCAGAATGCAGAACAATGTCATACATTCACCACAGTACAGAGACCTGGGCCTAAATCCATCGTTTTTTGCTCACCATGCCATTCCAGTTTGAACCCAGCCATATGCAAATCAGTCTTGACCCTGTGCCTCATGGGAACAGTCCAGCCCGAACTGCCAAGCCAGGTCCTCCCTGGACTGGAATGAGCATCCTAGGACCGGTTTCGGGGTTTCACCCCTCTTCAGGCAGGATAGCTTGATTCCAGTGGCATAGGGAGCACGAGACTCGCGTCTGAGCATACCCATCCCACTCGGGTTGACAAATGCAAAAACAACAGTTGATGGACAGAATGCAGAAAAATGTCATACATTCACCCCAGTACAGAGATCTGGGCCTAAATTAAAAAATTTTTGCTCACCATGTCATTCCAGTTTGAACCCAGCCATATGCAAATCAGTCTTGACCCTGTGCCTCATGAGAACAGTCAAGCCCGAACTGCCAAGCCAGGTCCTCCCTGGACTGGAATACGCATCCTAGGACCGGATTTGGGGTTTCCCCCCTCTTCAGCCAGGACAGCTTGATTCCAATGGCATGGAGAGCACGGGACTCAAGTCTGAGCATACCCGTCCCACTCGGGTTGACAAATGCAAAAACAAAAGTTGATGGTCAGAATGCAGAACAATGTCATACATTCACCCCAGTACAGAGATCTGAGCCTAAATCCATCGTTTTTTTGCTCACCATGCCATTCCAGTTTGAACCCAGCCATATGCAAATCAGTCTTGACCCTGTGCCTCATGGGAACAGTCCAGCCCGAACTGCCAAGCCAGGTCCTCCCTGGACTGGAATAAGCATCCTAGGACCGGATTCAGGGTTTCACCCCTCTTCAGCCAGGACAGCTTGATTCCAGTGGCATGGAGAGCACGGGACTCACGTCTGAGCATACCCGTCCCACTCGGGGTGACAAATGCAAAAACAACAGTTGATGGACAGAATGCAAAACAATGTCATACATTCACCCCAGTACAGAGATCTGGGCTAAATCCATCGTGTTTTTTGCTCACCATGTCATTCCAGTTTGAACCCAGCCATATGCAAATCAGTCTTGACCCTGTGCCTCATGGGAACAGTCCAGCCCGAACTGCCAAGCCAGGTCCTCCCTGGACTGGAATGAGCATCCTAGGATCGGTTTCGGGGTTTCACCCCTCTTCAGGCAGGATAGCTTGATTCCAGTGGCATAGGGAGCACGAGACTCGCGTCTGAGCATACCCATCCCACTCGGGTTGACAAATGCAAAAACAACAGTTGATGGACAGAATGCAGAAAAATGTCATACATTCACCCCAGTACAGAGATCTGGGCGTAAATTAAAAAAAATTTGCTCACCATGTCATTCCAGTTTGAACCCAGCCATATGCAAATCAGTCTTGACCCTGTGCCTCATGAGAACAGTCAAGCCCGAACTGCCAAGCCAGGTCCTCCCTGGCCTGGAATAAGCATCCTAGGACCGGTTTCGGGGTTTCACCCCTCTTCAGCCAGGATAGCTTGATTCCAGTGGCATGGAGAGCCCGGGACACACGTCTGAGCATACCCGTCCCACTCGGGGTGACAAATGTAAAAACAACAGTTGATGGACAGAATGCAGAACAATGTCATACATTCACCAGAGTACAGAGATCTGGGCCTAAACCATTGTTTTTTTGCTCACCATGCCATTCCAGTTTGAACCCAGCCGTATGCAAATCAGTCTTGACCCTGTGACTCATAGGAACAGTCCAGCCCGATCTGCCAAGCCAGGTCGTCCCTGGACTGGAATAAGCATTTTAGGACCGGTTTCGGGGTTTCACCCCTTTTCAGGCAGGATAGCTTGATTCCAGTGGCATGGAAAGCACGAGACTCACGTCTGAGCATACCCATCCCACTCGGGGTGAAAAATGCAAAAACAACAGTTGATGGTCAGAATGCAGAACAATGTCATACATTTACCCCAGTACAGAGATCTGGGCCTCAATCCATCGTTTTTTGCTCACCATGCCATTCCAGTTTGAACCCAGTCATATGCAAATCAGTCTTGACCCTGTGCCTCATGGGAACAGTCCAGCCCGAACTGCCAAGCCAGGTCCTCCCTGGACTGGAATAAGCATCCTAGGACCAGATTCGGGGTTTCACCCCTCTTCAGCCAGGACAGCTTGATTCCAGTGGCATGGAGAGCACGGGACTCACGTCTGAGCATACCCGTTCCACTCGGGGTGACAAATGCAAAAACAAAAGTAGATGGTCAGAATGCAGAACAATGTCATACATTCACCCCAGTACAGAGATCTGGGCCTAAATCCATCGTTTTTTTGCTCACCATGCCATTCCAGTTTGAACCCAGCCATATGCAAATCAGTCTTGACCCTGTGCCTCATGGAAACAGTCCAGCCCGCACTGCCAAGACAGGTCCTCCCTAGACTGGAATAAGCATCCTAGGACCGGTTTCTGGGTTTCACTCGTCTTCAGCCAGAATAGTTTGATTCCAGTGGCATGGAGAGCACCGGACTCACGGCTGAGCATACTCGTCCGACTCGGGGTGACAAATGCAAAAACAACAGTTGATGGACAGAATGCAGAACAATGTCATACATTCACCCCAGTACAGAGATCTGGGCCTAAATCCATTGTTTTTTTGCTCACCATGTCATTCCAGTTTGAACCCAGCCATATGCAAATCAGTCTTGACCCTGTGCCTCATGGGAACAGTCCAGCCCGCACTGCCAAGCCAGGTCCTCCCTGGACTGGAATAAGCATCCTAGGACTGGTTTCGGGGTTTCACCCCTCTTCAGCCAGAATAGTTTGATTCCAGTGGCATGGAGAGCACGGGACTCACGTCTGAGCATACCCGTCCCACTCGGGGTGACAAATGCAAAAACAACAGTTGATGGACAGAATGCAGAACAATGTCATACATTCACCCCAGTACATAGATCTGGGCCTAAATCCATTGTTTTTTTGCTCACCATGTCATTCCAGTTTGAACCCAGCCATATGCAAATCAGTCTTGACCCTGTGCCTCATGGGAACAGTCCAGCCCGAACTGCCAAGCCAGGTCCTCCCTGGACTGGAATAAGCATCCTAGGACCGGTTTCGGGGTTTCACCCCTCTTCAAGCAGGATAGCTTGATTCCTGTGGCATAGAGAGCACGGGACTCACGTCTGAGCATACCCATCCAACTCAGGGTGAAAAATGCAAAAACAACAGTTGATGGACAGAATGCAGAACAATGTCATACATTCACCAGAGTACAGAGATCTGGGCCTAAACCATTGTTTTTTTGCTCACCATGCCATTCCAGTTTGAACCCAGCCGTATGCAAATCAGTCTTGACCCTGTGACTCATAGGAACAGTCCAGCCCGATCTGCCAAGCCAGGTCGTCCCTGGACTGGAATAAGCATTTTAGGACCGGTTTCGGGGTTTCACCCCTTTTCAGGCAGGATAGCTTGATTCCAGTGGCATGGAAAGCACGAGACTCACGTCTGAGCATACCCATCCCACTCGGGGTGAAAAATGCAAAAACAACAGTTGATGGTCAGAATGCAGAACAATGTCATACATTTACCCCAGTACAGAGATCTGGGCCTCAATCCATCGTTTTTTGCTCACCATGCCATTCCAGTTTGAACCCAGTCATATGCAAATCAGTCTTGACCCTGTGCCTCATGGGAACAGTCCAGCCCGAACTGCCAAGCCAGGTCCTCCCTGGACTGGAATAAGCATCCTAGGACCAGATTCGGGGTTTCACCCCTCTTCAGCCAGGACAGCTTGATTCCAGTGGCATGGAGAGCACGGGACTCACGTCTGAGCATACCCGTTCCACTCGGGGTGACAAATGCAAAAACAAAAGTAGATGGTCAGAATGCAGAACAATGTCATACATTCACCCCAGTACAGAGATCTGGGCCTAAATCCATCGTTTTTTTGCTCACCATGCCATTCCAGTTTGAACCCAGCCATATGCAAATCAGTCTTGACCCTGTGCCTCATGGGAACAGTCCAGCCCGCACTGCCAAGACAGGTCCTCCCTAGACTGGAATAAGCATCCTAGGACCGGTTTCTGGGTTTCACTCGTCTTCAGCCAGAATAGTTTGATTCCAGTGGCATGGAGAGCACCGGACTCACGGCTGAGCATACTCGTCCGACTCGGGGTGACAAATGCAAAAACAACAGTTGATGGACAGAATGCAGAACAATGTCATACATTCACCCCAGTACAGAGATCTGGGCCTAAATCCATTGTTTTTTTGCTCACCATGTCATTCCAGTTTGAACCCAGCCATATGCAAATCAGTCTTGACCCTGTGCCTCATGGGAACAGTCCAGCCCGCACTGCCAAGCCAGGTCCTCCCTGGACTGGAATAAGCATCCTAGGACTGGTTTCGGGGTTTCACCCCTCTTCAGCCAGAATAGTTTGATTCCAGTGGCATGGAGAGCACGGGACTCACGTCTGAGCATACCCGTCCCACTCGGGGTGACAAATGCAAAAACAACAGTTGATGGACAGAATGCAGAACAATGTCATACATTCACCCCAGTACATAGATCTGGGCCTAAATCCATTGTTTTTTTGCTCACCATGTCATTCCAGTTTGAACCCAGCCATATGCAAATCAGTCTTGACCCTGTGCCTCATGGGAACAGTCCAGCCCGAACTGCCAAGCCAGGTCCTCCCTGGACTGGAATAAGCATCCTAGGACCGGTTTCGGGGTTTCACCCCTCTTCAAGCAGGATAGCTTGATTCCTGTGGCATAGAGAGCACGGGACTCACGTCTGAGCATACCCATCCAACTCAGGGTGAAAAATGCAAAAACAACAGTTGATGGTCAGAATGCAGAACAATGTCATACATTCACCCCAGTACAGAGATCTGGGCCTTAATCCATCCATTTTTTGCTCACCATGCCATTCCAGTTTGAACCCAGCCATATGCAAATTAGTCTTGACCCTGTGCCTCATGGGAACAGTCCAGCCCGAACTGCCAAGCCAGGTCCTCCCTGGACTGGAATAAGCATCCCATGACCGGTTTCGGCGTTTCACTCCTCTTCAGGCAGGATAGCTTGATTCCAGTGGCATGGAGAGCACGGGACTCACGTCTGAGCATACCCATCCCACTCGGGGTGACAAATGCAAAAACAATAGTTGATGGACAGAATGTAGAACAATGTCAAACATTCACCCCAGTACAGATATCTGGGCCTTAATCCATCCATTTTTTGCTCACCATGCCATTTAAGATTGAACCCAGCCATATGCAAATCAGTCTTGACCCTGTGCCTCATGGGAACAGTCCAGCCCGAACTGTCAAGCCAGGTCCTCCATGGACTGAAATAAGCATCCTAGGACCGGTTTCGGGGTTTCACCACTCTTCAGCCAGGATAGCTTGATTCCAGTGGCAGAGAGAGCACAGGACTCACCTCTGAGCATACCCGTCCCACTCGGGGTGACAAATGCAAAAACAACAGTTGATGGACAGAATGCAGAACAATGTCATACATTCACCCCAGTACAGAGATCTGGGCCTAAATCCATCGTTGTTTTGCTCACCATGCCATTCCAGTTTGAACCCAGCCATATGCAAATCAGTCTTGACCCTGTGCCTCATGGGAACAGTCCAGCCCGAACTGCCAAGCCAAGTCCTCCCTGGACTGGAATAAGCATCCTAGAACCGGTTTCGGGGTTTCACCCCTCTTCAGGCAGGATAGCTTGATTCCAGTGGCATGGAGAGCACGGGACTCACGTATGAGCATACCGATCCCACTCGGGGTGACAAATGCAAAAACAACAGTTGATGGACAAAATGCAGAACAATGTCATACATTCACCCCAGTACAGAGATCTGGGCCTAAATCCATCGTTTTTTTGCTCACCATGCCATTCCAGTTTGAACCCAGCCATATGCAAATCAGTCCTGACCCTGTGCCTCATGGGAACAGTCCAGCTCGAACTGCCAAGCCAGGTCCTCCCTGGACTGGAATAAGCATCCTAGGACCGGTTTCGGGGTTTCACCCATCTTCAGCCAGGATAGCTTGATTCCAGTGGCATGGAAAGCACGGGACTCACGTCTGAGCATACCCGTCCCACTCGGGGTGACAAATGCAAAAACAACAGTTGATGGACAGAATGCAGAACAATGTCATACGTTCACACCAGTACAGAGATCTGGGCCTAAATCCATCGTTTTTTTGTTCACCATGCCATTCCAGTTTGAACCCAGCCATATGCAAATCAGTCTTTACCCTGTGCCTCATGGGAACAGTCCAGCCCGAACTGCCAAGCCAGGCCCTCCCTGGACTGGAATAAGCATCCTAGGACCGGTTTCGGGGTTTCACCCCTCTTCAGCCAGGACAGCTTGATTCCAGTGGCATGGAGAGCACGGGACTCAAGTCTGAGCATACCCGTCCCACTCGGGGTGACAAATGCAAAAACAAAAGTTAATGGTCAGAATGCAGAACAATGTCATACATTCACCCCAGTACAGAGATCTGAGCCTAAATCCATCGTTTTTTTGCTCACCATGCCATTCCAGTTTGAACCCAGCCATATGCAAATCAGTCTTGACCCTGTGACTCATGGGAACAGTCCAGCCCGCACTGCCAAGCCAGGTCCTCCCTGGACTGGAATAAGCATCTTAGGACCGGTTTCGGGGTTTCACCCCTCTTCAGCCAGAATAGTTTGATTCCAGTGGCATGGAGAGCACGGGACTCACGTCTGAGCATACCCGTCCCACTCGGGGTGACACATGCAAAAACAACCGTTGATGGACAGAATGCAGAACAATGTCATACATTCACCCCAGTACATAGATCTGGGCCTAAATCCATCATTATTTTGCTCACCATGTCATTCCAGTTTGAACCCAGCCATATGCAAATCAGTCTTGACCCTGTGCCTCATGGGACCAGTCCAGCCCAAACTTCCAAGCCAGGTCCTCCCTGGACTGGAATAAGCATTTTAGGACCGGTTTCGGGGTTTTACCCCTTTTCAGGCAGGATAGCTTCATTCCAGTGGCATGGAAAGCACGAGACTCACGTCTGAGCATACCCATCCCACTCGGGGTGAAAAATGCAAAAACAACAGTTGATGGTCAGAATGCAGAACAATGTCATACATTTACCCCAGTACAGAGATCTGGGCCTCAATCCATCGTTTTTTGCTCACCATGCAATTCCAGTTTGAACCCAGTCATATGCAAATTAGTCTTGACCCTGTGCCTCATGGGAACAGTCCAGCCCGAACTGCCAAGCAGGTCCTCCCTGGACTGGAATAAGCATCCTAGGACCGGATTCGGAGTTTCTCCCCTCTTCAGCCAGGACAGCTTGATTCCAGTGGCATGGAGAGCACGGGACTTACGTCTGAGCATAACCGTCCCACTAGGGGTGACAAATGCAAAAACAAAAGTAGATGGTCAGAATGCAGAACAATGTCATACATTCACCCCAGTACAGAGATCTGGGCCTAAATCCATCGTTTTTTTGCTCACCATGCCATTCCAGTTTGAACCCAGCCATATGCAAATCAGTCTTGACCCTGTGACTCATGGGAACAGTCCAGCCCGCACTGCCAAGCCAGGTCCTCCCTGGACTGGAATAAGCATCCTAGGACCGGTTTCGGGGTTTCACCCCTCTTCAGCCAGAATAGTTTGATTCCAGTGGCATGGAGAGCAGGGGACTCACGTCTGAGCATACCCGTCCCACTCGGGGTGACAAATGCAAAAACAACCGTTGATGGACAGAATGCAGAACAATGTCATACATTCACCCCAGTACAGAGATCTGGGCCTAAATCCATCGTTTTTTTGCTCACCATGTCATTCTAGTTTGAACCCAGCCATATGCAAATCAGTCTTGACCCTGTGCCTCATGGGAACAGTCCAGCCCAAACTGCCAAGCCAGGTCCTCCCTGGACTGGAATAAGCATTTTAGGACCGGTTTCGGGGTTTCACGCCTCTTCAGCCAGAATAGTTTGATTCCAGTGGCATGGAGAGCACGGGACTCACTTCTGAGCATACCCGTCCCAATCGGGGTGACAAATGCAAAAACAAAAGTTGATGGACAGAATGCAGCACAATGTCATACATTCACCCCAGTACAGAGATCTGGGCCTAAATCCATCGTTTTTTTGCTCACCATGTCATTCCAGTTTGAACCCAGCCATATGCAAATCAGTCTTGACCCTGTGCCTCATGGGGACAGTCCAGCCCGAACTGCCAAGCCAGGTCCTCCCTGGACTGGAATAAGCATCCTAGGACCGGTTTCGGGGTTTCACCCCTCTTCAGGCAGGATAGCTTGATTCCAGTGGCATGGAGAGCACGGGACTCACGTCTGAGCATACCCATCCAACTCGGGGTGAAAAATGCAAAAACAGTTGATGGTCAGAATGCAGAACAATGTCATACATTCACCCCAGTACAGAGATCTGGGCCTAAATCCATCGTTTTTTGCTCACCATGCCATTCCAGTTTGAACCCAGCCATATGCAAATCAGTCTTGACTCTGTGCCTCATGAGAACAGTCCAGCCCGAACTTCCAAGTCAGGTCCTCCCTAGACTGGAATAAGCATCCTAGGACCGGTTTCGGGGTTTCACCCCTCTTCAGCCAGGATAGCTTGATTCCAGTGGCATGGAGAGCACGGGACTCACGTCTGAGCATACCCGTCCCACTCGGGATGAAAAATGCAAAAACAACAGTTGATGGACAGAATGCAGAACAATGTCATACATTCACCCCAGTACAGAGATCTGGGCCTAAATCCATCGTTTTTGTGCTCACCATGCCATTCCAGTTTGAACCCAGCCATATGCAAATCAGTCTTGACCCTGTGACTCATAGGAACAGTCCAGCCCGAACTGCCAAGCAAGGTCCTCCCTGGACTGGAATAAGCATCCTAGGACCGGTTTCGTGGTTTCACCCCTCTTCAGCCAGGCTAGCTTGATTCCAGTGGCATGGAGAGCACGGGACTCACGTCTGAGCATTCCCGTCCCACTCGGGGTGACAAATGCAAAAACAACAGATGATGGACAGAATGCAGAACAATGTCATACATTCACCCCAGTACAGAGATCTGGGCCTAAATCCATAATTTTTTTGCTCACCATGCCATTCCAGTTTGAACCCAGCCATATGCAAATCAGTCTTGACCCTGTGCCTCATGGGAACAGTCCAGCCCGAACTGCCAAGCCAGGTCCTCCCTGGACTGGAATAAGCATCCTAGGACCGGATACGGGGTTTCACCCCTCTTCAGCCAGGACAGCTTGATTCCAGTGGCATGGAGAGCACGGGACTCACGTCTGAGTATACCCGTCCCACTCGGGGTGACAAATGCAAAAACAAAAGTAGATGGTCAGAATGCAGAACAATGTTATACATTCACCCCAGTACAGAGATCTGGGCCTAAATCCATCGTTTTTTTGCTCACCATGCCATTCCAGTTTGGACCCAGCCATATGCAAATCAGTCTTGACCCTGTGCCTCATGGGAACAGTCCAGCCCGAACTGTCAAGCCAGGTCCTCCCTGGACTGGAATACGCATCTTAGGACCGGTTTCGGGGTTTCACCCCTCTTCAGCCAGAATAGTTTGATTCCAGTGGCATGGAGAGCACGGGACTCACGTCTGAGCATACCCGTCCCACTCGGGGTGACACATGCAAAAACAACCGTTGATGGACAGAATGCAGAACAATGTCATACGTTCACCCCAGTACATAGATCTGGGCCTAAATCCATCATTATTTTGCTCACCATGTCATTCCAGTTTGAACCCAGCCATATGCAAATCAGTCTTGACCCTGTGCCTCATGGGAACAGTCCAGCCCAAACTGCCAAGCCAGGTCCTCCCTGGACTGGAATAAGCATTTTAGGACCGGTTTCGGGGTTTTACCCCTTTTCAGGCAGGATAGCTTCATTCCAGTGGCATGGAAAGCACGAGACTCACGTCTGAGCATACCCATCCCACTCGGGGTGAAAAATGCAAAAACAACAGTTGATGGTCAGAATGCAGAACAATGTCATACATTTACCCCAGTACAGAGATCTGGGCCTCAATCCATCGTTTTTTGCTCACCATGCAATTCCAGTTTGAACCCAGTCATATGCAAATTAGTCTTGACCCTGTGCCTCATGGGAACAGTCCAGCCCGAACTGCCAAGCAGGTCCTCCCTGGACTGGAATAAGCATCCTAGGACCGGATTCGGAGTTTCTCCCCTCTTCAGCCAGGACAGCTTGATTCCAGTGGCATGGAGAGCACGGGACTTACGTCTGAGCATACCCGTCCCACTAGGGGTGACAAATGCAAAAACAAAAGTAGATGGTCAGAATGCAGAACAATGTCATACATTCACCCCAGTACAGAGATCTGGGCCTAAATCCATCGTTTTTTTGCTCACCATGCCATTCCAGTTTGAACCCAGCCATATGCAAATCAGTCTTGACCCTGTGCCTCATGGGAACAGTCCAGCCCGAACTGCCAAGCAGGTCCTCCCTGGACTGGAATAAGCATCCTAGGACCGGTTTCGGGGTTTCACCCCTCTTCAGCCAGGATAGCTTGATTCCAGTGGCATGGAGAGCGCGGGACTCACGTCTGAGCATTCCCGTCCCACTCAGGGTGACAAATGCAAAAATAACAGTTGATGGACAGAATGCAGAACAATGTCATACATTCACCCCAGTACAGAGATCTGGGCCTTAATCCATCCATTTTTTGCTCACCATGCCATTCCAGTTTGAACCCAGCCATATGCAAATTAGTCTTGACCCTGTGCCTCATGGGAACAGTCCAGCCCGATCTGCCAAGCCAGGTCCTCCCTGGACTGGAATAAGTATCCCATGACCAGTTTCGGCGTTTCACCCCTCTTCAGGCAGGATAGCTTGATTCCAGTGGCATGGAGAGCACGGGACTCACGTCTGAGCATACCCATCCCACTCGGGGTGACAAATGCAAAAACAATAGTTGATGGACAGAATGTAGAACAATGTCAAACATTCACCCCAGTACAGATATCTGGGCCTTAATCCATCCATTTTATGCTCACCATGCCATTTAAGATTGAACCCAGCCATATGCAAATCAGTCTTGACCCTGTGCCTCATGGGAACAGTCCAGCCCGAACTGTCAAGCCAGGTCCTCCATGGACTGAAATAAGCATCCTAGGACCGGTTTCGGGGTTTCACCACATTTCAGCCAGGATAGCTTGATTCCAGTGGCAGAGAGAGCACGGGACTCACCTCTGAGCATACCCGTCCCACTCGGGGTGACAAATGCAAAAACAACAGTTGATGGACAGAATGCAGAACAATGTCATACATTCACCCCAGTACAGAGATCTGGGCCTAAATCCATCGTTGTTTTGCTCACCATGCCATTCCAGTTTGAACCCAGCCATATGCAAATCAGTCTTGACCCTGTGCCTCATGGGAACAGTCCAGCCCGAACTGCCAAGCCAAGTCCTCCCTGGACTGGAATAAGCATCCTAGAACCGGTTTCGGGGTTTCACCCCTCTTCAGGCAGGATAGCTTGATTCCAGTGGCATGGAGAGCACGGGACTCACGTATGAGCATACCGATCCCACTCGGGGTGACAAATGCAAAAACAACAGTTGATGGACAAAATGCAGAACAATGTCATACATTCACCCCAGTACAGAGATCTGGGCCTAAATCCATCGTTTTTTTGCTCACCATGCCATTCCAGTTTGAACCCAGCCATATGCAAATCAGTCCTGACCCCGTGCCTCATGGGAACAGTCCAGCTCGAACTGCCAAGCCAGGTCCTCCCTGGACTGGAATAAGCATCCTAGGACCGGTTTCGGGGTTTCACCCATCTTCAGCCAGGATAGCTTGATTCCAGTGGCATGGAAAGCACGGGACTCACGTCTGAGCATACCCGTCCCACTCGGGGTGACAAATGCAAAAACAACAGTTGATGGACAGAATGCAGAACAATGTCATACGTTCACACCAGTACAGAGATCTGGGCCTAAATCCATCGTTTTTTTGTTCACCAGGCCATTCCAGTTTGAACCCAGCCATATGCAAATCAGTCTTGACCCTGTGCCTCATGGGAACAGTCCAGCCCGAACTGCCAAGCCAGGCCCTCCCTGGACTGGAATAAGCATCCTAGGACCGGTTTCGGGGTTTCACCCCTCTTCAGCCAGGACAGCTTGATTCCAGTGGCATGGAGAGCACGGGACTCAAGTCTGAGCATACCCGTCCCACTCGGGGTGACAAATGCAAGAACAAAAGTTAATGGTCAGAATGCAGAACAATGTCATACATTCACCCCAGTACAGAGATCTGGGCCTAAATCCATCGTTTTTTTGCTCACCATGCCATTCCAGTTTGAACCCAGCCATATGCAAATCAGTCTTGACCCTGTGACTCATGGGAACAGTCCAGCCCGCACTGCCAAGCCAGGTCCTCCCTGGACTGGAATAAGCATCTTAGGACCGGTTTCGGGGTTTCACCCCTCTTCAGCCAGAATAGTTTGATTCCAGTGGCATGGAGAGCACGGGACTCACGTCTGAGCATACCTGTCCCACTCGGGGTGACACATGCAAAAACAACCGTTGATGGACAGAATGCAGAACAATGTCATACATTCACCCCAGTACATAGATCTGGGCCTAAATCCATCATTATTTTGCTCACCATGTCATTCCAGTTTGAACCCAGCCATATGCAAATCAGTCTTGACCCTGTGCCTCATGGGAACAGTCCAGCCCAAACTGCCAAGCCAGGTCCTCCCTGGACTGGAATAAGCATTTTAGGACCGGTTTCGGGGTTTTACCCCTTTTCAGGCAGGATAGCTTCATTCCAGTGGCATGGAAAGCACGAGACTCACGTCTGAGCATACCCATCCCACTCGGGGTGAAAAATGCAAAAACAACAGTTGATGGTCAGAATGCAGAACAATGTCATACATTTACCCCAGTACAGAGATCTGGGCCTCAATCCATCGTTTTTTGCTCACCATGCAATTCCAGTTTGAACCCAGTCATATGCAAATTAGTCTTGACCCTGTGCCTCATGGGAACAGTCCAGCCCGAACTGCCAAGCAGGTCCTCCCTGGACTGGAATAAGCATCCTAGGACCGGATTCGGAGTTTCTCCCCTCTTCAGCCAGGACAGCTTGATTCCAGTGGCATGGAGAGCACGGGACTTACGTCTGAGCATACCCGTCCCACTAGGGGTGACAAATGCAAAAACAAAAGTAGATGGTCAGAATGCAGAACAATGTCATACATTCACCCCAGTACAGAGATCTGGGCCTAAATCCATCGTTTTTTTGCTCACCATGCCATTCCAGTTTGAACCCAGCCATATGCAAATCAGTCTTGACCCTGTGACTCATGGGAACAGTCCAGCCCGCACTGCCAAGCCAGGTCCTCCCTGGACTGGAATAAGCATCCTAGGACCGGTTTCGGGGTTTCACCCCTCTTCAGCCAGAATAGTTTGATTCCAGTGGCATGGAGAGCACGGGACTCACGTCTGAGCATACCCGTCCCACTCGGGGTGACACATGCAAAAACAACCGTTGATGGACAGAATGCAGAACAATGTCATACATTCACCCCAGTACAGAGATCTGGGCCTAAATCCATCGTTTTTTTGCTCACCATGTCATTCCAGTTTGAACCCAGCCATATGCAAATCAGTCTTGACCCTGTGCCTCATGGGAACAGTCCAGCCCAAACTGCCAAGCCAGGTCCTCCCTGGACTGGAATAAGCATTTTAGGACCGGTTTCGGGGTTTCACGCCTCTTCAGCCAGAATAGTTTGATTCCAGTGGCATGGAGAGCACGGGACTCACGTCTGAGCATACCCGTCCCAATCGGGGTGACAAATGCAAAAACAAAAGTTGATGGACAGAATGCAGCACAATGTCATACATTCACCCCAGTACAGAGATCTGGGCCTAAATCCATCGTTTTTTTGCTCACCATGTCATTCCAGTTTGAACCCAGCCATTTGCAAATCAGTCTTGACCCTGTGCCTCATGGGGACAGTCCAGCCCGAACTGCCAAGCCAGGTCCTCCCTGGACTGGAATAAGCATCCTAGGACCGGTTTCGGGGTTTCACCCCTCTTCAGGCAGGATAGCTTGATTCCAGTGGCATGGAGAGCACGGGACTCACGTCTGAGCATACCCATCCAACTCGGGTTGAAAAATGCAAAAACAACAGTTGATGGTCAGAATGCAGAACAATGTCATACATTCACCCCAGTACAGAGATCTGGGCCTAAATCCATCGTTTTTTGCTCACCATGCCATTCCAGTTTGAACCCAGCCATATGCAAATCAGTCTTGACTCTGTGCCTCATGAGAACAGTCCAGCCCGAACTTCCAAGTCAGGTCCTCCCTGGACTGGAATAAGCATCCTAGGACCGGTTTCGGGGTTTCACCCCTCTTCAGCCAGGACAGCTTGATTCCAGTGGCATGGAGAGCACGGGACTCACGTCTGAGCATACCCGTCCCACTCGGGATGAAAAATGCAAAAACAACAGTTGATGAACAGAATGCAGAACAATGTCATACATTCACCCCAGTACAGAGATCTGGGCCTAAATCCATCGTTTTTGTGCTCACCATGCCATTCCAGTTTGAACCCAGCCATATGCAAATCAGTCTTGACCCTGTGACTCATAGGAACAGTCCAGCCCGAACTGCCAAGCAAGGTCCTCCCTGGACTGGAATAAGCATCCTAGGACCGGTTTCGTGGTTTCACCCCTCTTCAGCCAGGCTAGCTTGATTCCAGTGGCATGGAGAGCACGGGACTCACGTCTGAGCATTCCCGTCCCACTCGGGGTGACAAATGCAAAAACAACAGTTGATGGACAGAATGCAGAACAATGTCATACATTCACCCCAGTACAGAGATCTGGGCCTAAATCCATCATTTTTTTGCTCACCATGCCATTCCAGTTTGAACCCAGCCATATGCAAATCAGTCTTGACCCTGTGCCTCATGGGAACAGTCCAGCCTGCACTGCCAAGACAGGTCCTCCCTGGACTGGAATAAGCATCCTAGGACCGGTTTCGGGGTTTCACCCCTCTTCAGCCAGAATAGTTTGATTCCAGTGGCATGGAGAGCACGGGACTCACGGCTGAGCATACTCGTCCCACTCGGGGTAACAAATGCAAAAACAACAGTTGATGGACAGAATGCAGAACAATGTCATACATTCACCCCAGTACAGAGATCTGGGCTAAATCCATCGTGTTTTTTGCTCACCATGTCATTCCAGTTTGAACCCAGCCATATGCAAATCAGTCTTGACCCTGTGCCTCATGGGAACAGTCCAGCCCGAACTGCCAAGCCAGGTCCTCCCTGGACTGGAATGAGCATCCTAGGACCGGTTTCGGGGTTTCACCCCTCTTCAGGCAGGATAGCTTGATTCCAGTGGCATAGGGAGCACGAGACTCACGTCTGAGCATACCCATCCCACTCGGGGTGAAAAATGCAAAAACAACAGTTGATGGTCAGAATGCAGAACAATGTCATACATTTACCCCAGTACAGAGATCTGGGCCTCAATCCATTGTTTTTTGCTCACCATGCAATTCCAGTTTGAACCCAGTCATATGCAAATCAGTCTTGACCCTGTGCCTCATGGGAACAGTCCAGCCGGAACTGCCAAGCAGGTCCTCCCAGGACTGGAATAAGCATCCTAGGACCGGATTCGGAGTTTCTCCCCTCTTCAGCCAGGACAGCTTGATTCCAGTGGCATGGAGAGCACGGGACTTACGTCTGAGCATACCCGTCCCACTCGGGGTGACAAATGCAAAAACAAAAGTAGATGGTCAGAATGCAGAACAATGTCATACATTCACCCCAGTACAGAGATCTGGGCCTAAATCCATCGTTTTTTTGCTCACCATGCCATTCCAGTTTGAACCCAGCCATATGCAAATCAGTCTTGACCCTGTGACTCATGGGAACAGTCCAGCCCGCACTGCCAAGCCAGGTCCTCCCTGGACTGGAATAAGCATCCTAGGACCGGTTTCGGGGTTTCACCCCTCTTCAGCCAGAATAGTTTGATTCCAGTGGCATGGAGAGCACGGGACTCACGTCTGAGCATACCCGTCCCACTCGGGGTGACACATGCAAAAACAACCGTTGATGGACAGAATGCAGAACAATGTCATACATTCACCCCAGTACAGAGATCTGGGCCTAAATCCATCGTTTTTTTGCTCACCATGTCATTCCAGTTTGAACCCAGCCATATGCAAATCAGTCTTGACCTTGTGCCTCATGGGAACAGTCCAGCCCAAACTGTCAAGCCAGGTCCTCCCTGGACTGGAATAAGCATTTTAGGACCGGTTTCGGGGTTTCACCCCTCTTCAGCCAGAATAGTTTGATTCCAGTGGCATGGAGAGCACGGGACTCACGTCTGAGCATACCCGTCCCAATCGGGGTGACAAATGCAAAAACAAAAGTTGATGGACAGAATGCAGAACAATGTCATACATTCACCCCAGTACAGAGATCTGGGCCTAAATCCATCGTTTTTTTGCTCACCATGTCATTCCAGTTTGAACCCAGCCATATGCAAATCAGTCTTGACCCTGTGCCTCATGGGGACAGTCCAGCCCGAACTGCCAAGCCAGGTCCTCCCTGGACTGGAATAAGCATCATAGGACCAGTTTCGGGGTTTCACCCCTCTTAAGGCAGGATGGCTTGATTCCAGTGGCATGGAGAGCACGGGACTCACGTCTGAGCATACCCATCCAACTCGGGGTGAAAAATGCAAAAACAACAGTTGATGGTCAGAATGCAGAACAATGTCATACATTCACCCCAGTACAGAGATCTGGGCCTAAATCCATCGTTTTTTGCTCACCATGCCATTCCAGTTTGAACCCAGCCATATGCAAATCAGTCTTGACTCTGTGCCTCATGAGAACAGTCCAACCCGAACTGCCAAGTCAGGTCCTCCCTAGACTGGAATAAGCATCCTAGGACCGGTTTCGGGGTTTCACCCCTCTTCAGCCAGGATACCTTGATTCCAGTGGCATGGAGAGCACGGGACTCACGTCTGAGCATACCCGTCCCAATCGGGGTGACAAATGCAAAAACAAAAGTTGATGGACAGAATGCAGAACAATGTCATACATTCACCCCAGTACAGAGATCTGGGCCTAAATCCATCGTTTTTTTTGCTCACCATGTCAATCCAGTTTGAACCCAGCCATATGCAAATCAGTCTTGACCCTGTGCCTCATGGGGACAGTCCAGCCCGAACTGCCAAGCCAGGTCCTCCCTGGACTGGAATAAGCATCCTAGGACCGGTTTCGGGGTTTCACCCCTCTTCAGGCAGGATAGCTTGATTCCAGTGGCATGGAGAGCACGGGACTCACGTCTGAGCATACCCATCCAACTCGGGGTGAAAAATGCAAAAACAACAGTTGATGGTCAGAATGCAGAACAATGTCATACATTCACCCCAGTACAGAGATCTGGGCCTAAATCCATCGTTTTTTGCTCACCATGCCATTCCAGTTTGAACCCAGCCATATGCAAATCAGTCTTGACTCTGTGCCTCATGAGAACAGTCCAGCCTGAACTGCCAAGTCAGGTCGTCCCTAGACTGGAATAAGCATCCTAGGACCGGTTTCGGGGTTTCACCCCTCTTCAGCCAGGATAGCTTGATTCCAGTGGCATGGAGAGCACGGGACTCACGTCTGAGCATACCCGTCCCACTCGGGGTGAAAAATGCAAAAACAACAGTTGATGGACAGAATGCAGAACAATGTCATACATTCACCCCAGTACAGAGATCTGGGCCTAAATCCATCGTTTTTTTGCTCACCATGCCATTCCAGTTTGAACCCAGCCATATGCAAATCAGTCTTGACCCTGTGCCTCATGGGAACAGTCCAGCCCGAACTGCCAAGCCAGGTCCTCCCTGGACTGGAATAAGCATCCTAGGACCGGATACGGGGTTTCACCCCTCTTCAGCCAGGACAGCTTGATTCCAGTGGCATGGAGAGCACGGGACTCACGTCTGAGTATACCCGTCCCAGTCGGGTTGACAAATGCAAAAACAAAAGTAGATGGTCAGAATGCAGAACAATGTCATACATTCACCCCAGTACAGAGATCTGGGCCTAAATCCATCGTTTTTTGCTCACCATGCCATTCCAGTTTGAACCCAGCCATATGCAAATCAGTCTTGACCCTGTGCCTCATGGGAACAGTCCAGCCCGAACTGCCAAGCCAGGTCCTCCCTGGACTGGAATAAGCATCCTAGGACCGGTTTCGGGGTTCCACCCCTCTTCAGGCAGGATAGCTTGATTCCAGTGGCATGGAGAGCATGGGACTCACGTCTGAGCATACCCATCCAAATCGGGGTGAAAAATGCAAAAACAAAAGTTGATGGTCAGAATGCAGAACAATGTCATACATTCACCCCAGTACAGAGATCTGGGCCTAAATCCATCGTTTTTTTTGCTCACCATGCCATTCCAGTTTGAACCCAGCCATATGCAAATCAGTTTTGACCCTGTGCCTCATGGGAACAGTCCAGCCCGAACTGCCAAGCCAGGTCCTCCCTGGACTGGAATAAGCATCCTAGGACCGGATTCGGGGTTTCACCCCTCTTCAACCAGGACAGCTTGATTCCAGTGGCATGGAGAGCACGGGACTCACGTCTGAGCATACCCGTCCCACTCGGGGTGACAAATGCAAAAACAAAAGTAGATGGTCAGAATGCAGAACAATGTCATATATTCACCCCAGTACAGAGATCTGGGCCTAAATCCATCGTTTTTTTGCTCACCATGCCATTCCAGTTTGAACCCAGCCATATGCAAATCAGTCTTGACTCTGTGCCTCATGGGAACAGTCCAGCCCGCACTGCCAAGACAGGTCCTCCCTGGACTGGAATAAGCATCCTAGGACCGGTTTCGGGGTTTCACCCCTCTTCAGCCAGAATAGTTTGATTCCAGTGGCATGGAGAGCACGGGACTCACGGCTGAGCATACTCGTCCCACTCGGGGTGACAAATGCAAAAACAACAGTTGATGGACAGAATGCAGAACAATGTCATACATTCACCCCAGTACAGAGATCTGGGCTAAATCCATCGTGTTTTTTGCTCACCATGTCATTCCAGTTTGAACCCAGCCATATGCAAATCAGTCTTGACCCTGTGCCTCATGGGAACAGTCCAGCCCGAACTGCCAAGCCAGGTCCTCCCTGGACTGGAATGAGCATCCTAGGACCGGTTTCGGGGTTTCACCCCTCTTCAGGCAGGATAGCTTGATTCCAGTGGCATAGGGAGCACGAGACTCGCGTCTGAGCATACCCATCCCACTCGGGTTGACAAATGCAAAAACAACAGTTGATGGACAGAATGCAGAAAAATGTCATACATTCACCCCAGTACAGAGATCTGGGCCTAAATTAAAAATTTTTTGCTCACCATGTCATTCCAGTTTGAACCCAGCCATATGCAAATCAGTCTTGACCCTGTGCCTCATGAGAACAGTCAAGCCCGAACTGCCAAGCCAGGTCCTCCCTGGACTGGAATACGCATCCTAGGACCGGATTTGGGGTTTCACCCCTCTTCAGCCAGGACAGCTTGATTCCAATGGCATGGAGAGCACGGGACTCAAGTCTGAGCATACCCGTCCCACTCGGGTTGACAAATGCAAAAACAAAAGTTGATGGTCAGAATGCAGAACAATGTCATAGATTCACCCCAGTACAGAGATCTGAGCCTAAATCCATCGTTTTTTTGCTCACCATGCCATTCCAGTTTGAACCCAGCCATATGCAAATCAGTCTTGACCCTGTGCCTCATGGGAACAGTCCAGCCCGAACTGCCAAGCCAGGTCCTCCCTGGACTGGAATAAGCATCCTAGGACCGGATTCGGGGTTTCACCCCTCTTCAGCCAGGACAGCTTGATTCCAGTGGCATGGAGAGCACGGGACTCACGTCTGAGCATACCCGTCCCACTCGGGGTGACAAATGCAAAAACAAAAGTAGATGGTCCGAATGCAGAACAATGTCATATATTCACCCCAGTACAGAGATCTGGGCCTAAATCCATCGTTTTTTTGCTCACCATGCCATTCCAGTTTGAACCCAGCCATATGCAAATCAGTCTTGACTCTGTGCCTCATGGGAACAGTCCAGCCCGCACTGCCAAGACAGGTCCTCCCTGGACTGGAATAATCATCCTAGGACCGGTTTCGGGGTTTCACCCCTCTTCAGCCAGAATAGCTTGATTCCAGTGGCATGGAGAGCACGGTACTCACGTCTGAGCATACCCGTCCCACTCGGGGTGACACATGCAAAAACAACAGTTGATGGACAGAATGCAGAACAATGTCATACATTCACCCCAGTACAGAGATCTGGGCCTAAATCCATCGTTTTTTGCTCACCATGTCATTCCAGTTTGAACCCAGCCATATGCAAATCAGTCTTGACCCTGTGCCTCATGGGAACAGTCCAGGCCAAACTGCCAAGCCAGGTCCTCCCTGGACTGGAATAAGCATTTTAGGACCGGTTTCGGGGTTTCACCCCTTTTCAGGCAGGATAGCTTGATTCCAGTGGCATGGAGAGCATGGGACTCACGTCTGAGCATACCCGTCCCTCTCGGGGTGACAAATGCAAAAACAAAAGGAGATGGTCAGAATGCAGAACAATGTCATACATTCACCCCAGTACAGAGATCTGGGCCTAAATCCATCGTTTTTTGCTCACCATGTCATTCCAGTTTGAACCCAGCCATATGCAAATCAGTCTTGACCCTGTGCCTCATGGGAACAGTCCAGGCCAAACTGCCAAGCCAGGTCCTCCCTGGACTGGAATAAGCATTTTAGGACCGGTTTCGGGGTTTCACCCCTTTTCAGGCAGGATAGCTTGATTCCAGTGGCATGGAGAGCACGGGACTCACGTCTGAGCGTACCCGTCCCACTCGGGGTGACAAATGCAAAAACAACAGTTGATGGTCAGAATGCAGAACAATGTCATACATTCACCCCAGTACAGAGATCTGGGCCTAAATCCATCGTTTTTTTTGCTCACCATTCCATTCCAGTTTGAACCCAGCCATATGCAAATCAGTCTTGACTCTGTCCCTCATGGGAACAGTCCAGCCCGCACTGCCAAGACAGGTCCTCCCTGGACTGGAATAAGCATCCTAGGACCGGTTTCGGGGTTTCACCCCTCTTCAGCCAGAATAGTTTGATTCCAGTGGCATGGAGAGCACGGGACTGACGGCTGAGCATACTCGTCCCACTCGGGGTGACAAATGCAAAAACAACAGTTGATGGACAGAATGCAGAACAATGTCATACATTCACCCCAGTACAGGGATCTGGGCTAAATCCATCGTTTTTTTGCTCACCATGCCATTCCAGTTTGAACCCAGCCATATGCAAATCAGTCTTGACCCTGTGACTCATGGGAACAGTCCAGCCCGCACTTCCAAGCCAGGTCCTCCCTGGACTGGAATAATCATCCTAGGACCGGTTTCGGGGTTTCACCCCTCTTCAGCCAGAATAGTTTGATTCCAGTGGCATGGAGAGCACGGTACTCACGTCTGAGCATACCCGTCCCACTCGGGGTGACACATGCAAAAACAACAGTTGATGGACAGTATGCAGAACAATGTCATACATTCACCCCAGTACAGAGATCTGGGCCTAAATCCATCGTTTTTTGCTCACCATGTCATTCCAGTTTGAACCCAGCCATATGCAAATCAGTCCTGACCCTGTGCCTCATGGGAACAGTCCAGCCCGAACTGCCAAGCCAGGTCCTCCCTGGACTGGAATAAGCATCCTAGGACCGGTTTCGGGGTTTCACCCCTCTTCAGCCAGAATAGTTTGATTCCAGTGGCATGGAGAGCACGGGACTCACGGCTGAGCATACTCGTCCCACTCGGGGTGACAAATGCAAAAACAACAGTTGATGGACAGAATGCAGAACAATGTCATACATTCACCCCAGTACAGAGATCTGGGCTAAATCCATCGTTTTTGTGCTCACCATGCCATTCCAGTTTGAACCCAGCCATATGCAATTCAGTCTTGACCCTGTGACTCATGGGAACAGTCCAGCCCGCACTTCCAAGCCAGGTCCTCCCTGGACTGGAATAATCATCCTAGGACCAGTTTCGGGGTTTCACCCCTCTTCAGCCAGAATAGTTTGATTCCAGTGGCATGGAGAGCACGGTACTCACGTCTGAGCATACCCGTCTCACTCGGGGCGACACATGCAAAAACAACAGTTGATGGACAGAATGCAGAACAATGTCAAACATTCACCCCAGTACAGAGATCTGGGCCTAAATCCATTGTTTTTTGCTCACCATGTCATTCCAGTTTGAACCCAGTCATATGCAAATCAGTCTTGACCCTGTGCCTCATGGGAACAGTCCAGGCCAAACTGCCAAGCCAGGTCCTCCCTGGACTGGAATAAGCATTTTAGGACCGGTTTCGGGGTTTCACCCCTTTTAAGGCAGGATAGCTTGATTCCAGTGGCATGGAGAGCATGGGACTCACGTCTGAGCATACCCGTCCCTCTCGGGGTGACAAATGCAAAAACAAAAGTAGATGGTCAGAATGCAGAACAATGTCATACATTCACCCCAGTACAGAGATCTGGGCCTAAATCCATCGTTTTTTTGCTCACCATGCCATTCCAGTTTGAACCCAGCCATATGCAAATCAGTCTTGACCCTGTGCCTCATGGGAACAGTCCAGCCCGAACTGCCAAGCCAGGTCCTCCCTGGACTGGAATGAGCATCCTAGGACCGGTTTCGGGGTTTCACCCCTCTTCAGGCAGGATAGCTTGATTCAAGTGGCATAGGGAGCACGGGACTCACGTCTGAGCATACCCTTCCCACTCGGGTTGACAAATGCAAAAACAACAGTTGATGGACAGAATGCAGAAAAATGTCATACATTCACCCCAGTACAGAGATCTGGGCCTAAATTATTTTTTTTTGCTCACCATGTCATTCCAGTTTCAACCCAGCCATATGCAAATCAGTCTTGACCCTGTGCCTCATGGGAACAGTCCAGCCCGAACTGCCAAGCCAGGTCCTCCCTGGACTGGAATACGCATCCTAGGACCGGATTTGGGGTTTCACCCCTCTTCAGCCAGGACAGCTTGATTCCAGTGGCATGGAGAGCACGGGACTCAAGTCTGAGCATACCCGTCCCACTCGGGGTGACAAATGCAAAAACAAAAGTTGATGGTCAGAATGCAGAACAATGTCATACATTCACCCCAGTACAGAGATCTGGGCCTAAATCCATCGTTTTTTTGCTCACCATGGCATTCCAGTTTGAACCCAGCCATATTCAAATCAGTCTTGACCCTGTGACTCATGGGAACAGTCCAGCCCGCACTGCCGAACCAGGTCCTCCCTGGACTGGAATAATCATCCTAGAACCGGTTTCGGGGTTTCACCCCTCTTCAGCCAGAATAGTGTGATTCCAGTCGCATGGAGAGCACGGGACTCACGTCTGAGCATACCCGTCCCACTCGGGGTGACACATGCAAAAACAACAGTTGATGGAAAGAATGCAGAACAATGTCATACATTCACCCCAGTACAGAGATCTGGGCCTAAATCCATCGTTTTTTTGCTCACCATGTCATTCCAGTTTGAACCCAGCCATATGCAAATCAGTCTTGACCCTGTGCCTCATGGGAACAGTCCAGCCCGCACTGCCAAGACAGGTCCTCCCTGGACTGGAATAATCATCCTAGGACCGGTTTCGGGGTTTCACCCCTCTTCAGCCAGAATAGCTTGATTCCAGTGGCATGGAGAGCACGGTACTCACGTCTGAGCATACCCGTCCCACTCGGGGTGACACATGCAAAAACAACAGTTGATGGACAGAATGCAGAACAATGTCATACATTCACCCCAGTACAGAGATCTGGGCCTAAATCCATCGTTTTTTGCTCACCATGTCATTCCAGTTTGAACCCAGCCATATGCAAATCAGTCTTGACCCTGTGCCTCATGGGAACAGTCCAGGCCAAACTGCCAAGCCAGGTCCTCCCTGGACTGGAATAAGCATTTTAGGACCGGTTTCGGGGTTTCACCCCTTTTCAGGCAGGATAGCTTGATTCCAGTGGCATGGAGAGCATGGGACTCACGTCTGAGCATACCCGTCCCTCTCGGGGTGACAAATGCAAAAACAAAAGGAGATGGTCAGAATGCAGAACAATGTCATACATTCACCCCAGTACAGAGATCTGGGCCTAAATCCATCGTTTTTTGCTCACCATGTCATTCCAGTTTGAACCCAGCCATATGCAAATCAGTCTTGACCCTGTGCCTCATGGGAACAGTCCAGGCCAAACTGCCAAGCCAGGTCCTCCCTGGACTGGAATAAGCATTTTAGGACCGGTTTCGGGGTTTCACCCCTTTTCAGGCAGGATAGCTTGATTCCAGTGGCATGGAGAGCACGGGACTCACGTCTGAGCGTACCCGTCCCACTCGGGGTGACAAATGCAAAAACAACAGTTGATGGTCAGAATGCAGAACAATGTCATACATTCACCCCAGTACAGAGATCTGGGCCTAAATCCATCGTTTTTTTTGCTCACCATTCCATTCCAGTTTGAACCCAGCCATATGCAAATCAGTCTTGACTCTGTCCCTCATGGGAACAGTCCAGCCCGCACTGCCAAGACAGGTCCTCCCTGGACTGGAATAAGCATCCTAGGACCGGTTTCGGGGTTTCACCCCTCTTCAGCCAGAATAGTTTGATTCCAGTGGCATGGAGAGCACGGGACTGACGGCTGAGCATACTCGTCCCACTCGGGGTGACAAATGCAAAAACAACAGTTGATGGACAGAATGCAGAACAATGTCATACATTCACCCCAGTACAGGGATCTGGGCTAAATCCATCGTTTTTTTGCTCACCATGCCATTCCAGTTTGAACCCAGCCATATGCAAATCAGTCTTGACCCTGTGACTCATGGGAACAGTCCAGCCCGCACTTCCAAGCCAGGTCCTCCCTGGACTGGAATAATCATCCTAGGACCGGTTTCGGGGTTTCACCCCTCTTCAGCCAGAATAGTTTGATTCCAGTGGCATGGAGAGCACGGTACTCACGTCTGAGCATACCCGTCCCACTCGGGGTGACACATGCAAAAACAACAGTTGATGGACAGAATGCAGAACAATGTCATACATTCACCCCAGTACAGAGATCTGGGCTAAATCCATCGTTTTTGTGCTCACCATGCCATTCCAGTTTGAACCCAGCCATATGCAATTCAGTCTTGACCCTGTGACTCATGGGAACAGTCCAGCCCGCACTTCCAAGCCAGGTCCTCCCTGGACTGGAATAATCATCCTAGGACCAGTTTCGGGGTTTCACCCCTCTTCAGCCAGAATAGTTTGATTCCAGTGGCATGGAGAGCACGGTACTCACGTCTGAGCATACCCGTCTCACTCGGGGCGACACATGCAAAAACAACAGTTGATGGACAGAATGCAGAACAATGTCAAACATTCACCCCAGTACAGAGATCTGGGCCTAAATCCATTGTTTTTTGCTCACCATGTCATTCCAGTTTGAACCCAGTCATATGCAAATCAGTCTTGACCCTGTGCCTCATGGGAACAGTCCAGGCCAAACTGCCAAGCCAGGTCCTCCCTGGACTGGAATAAGCATTTTAGGACCGGTTTCGGGGTTTCACCCCTTTTCAGGCAGGATAGCTTGATTCCAGTGGCATGGAGAGCATGGGACTCACGTCTGAGCATACCCGTCCCTCTCGGGGTGACAAATGCAAAAACAAAAGTAGATGGTCAGAATGCAGAACAATGTCATACATTCACCCCAGTACACAGATCTGGGCCTAAATCCATCGTTTTTTTGCTCACCATGCCATTCCAGTTTGAACCCAGCCATATGCAAATCAGTCTTGACCCTGTGCCTCATGGGAACAGTCCAGCCCGAACTGCCAAGCCAGGTCCTCCCTGGACTGGAATAAGCATCCTAGGACCGGATTCAGGGTTTCACCCCTCTTCAGCCAGGACAGCTTGATTCCAGCGGCATGGAGAGCACGGGACTCACGTCCGAGCGTACCCGTCCCACTCGGGGTGACAAATGCAAAAACAAAAGTAGATGGTCAGAATGCAGAACAATGTTATACATTTACCCCAGTACAGAGATCTGGGCCTAAATCCATCGTTTTTTTTGCTCACCATGCCATTCCAGTTTGAACCCAGCCATATGCAAATCAGTCTTGACCCTGTGCCTCATGGGAACAGTCCAGCCTGAACTGCCAAGCCAGGTCCTCCCTGGACTGGAATAAGCATCCTAGGACCGGATTCAGGGTTTCACCCCTCTTCAGCCAGGACAGCTTGATTCCAGTGGCATGGAGAGCACGGGACTCACGTCTGAGCGTACCCGTCCCACTCGGGGTGACAAATGCAAAAACAAAAGTAGATGGTCAGAATGCAGAACAATGTCATACATTCACCCCAGTACAGAGATCTGGGCCTAAATCCATCGTTTTCTTTGCTCACCATGCCATTCCAGTTTGAACCCAGCCATATGCAAATCAGTCTTGACTCTGTGCCTCATGGGAACAGTCCAGCCCGCACTGCCAAGACAGGTCCTCCCTGGACTGGAATAAGCATCCTAGGACCGGTTTCGGGGTTTCACCCCTCTTCAGCCAGAATAGTTTGATTCCAGTGGCATGGAGAGCACGGGACTCACGGCTGAGCATACTCGTCCCACTCGGGGTGACAAATGCAAAAACAACAGTTGATGGACAGAATGCAGAACAATGTCATACATTCACCCCAGTACAGAGATCTGGGCCTAAATCCATCGTTTTTTTGCTCACCATGTCATTCCAGTTTGAACCCAGCCATATGCAATCAGTCTTGACCCTGTGCCTCATGGGAACAGTCCAGCCCGAACTGCCAGGCCAGGTCCTCCCTGGACTGGAATAAGCATCCTAGGATTGGTTTCGGGGTTTCACCCCTCTTCAGACATGATAGCTTGATTCAAGTGGCATGGAGAGCACGGGACTCACGTCTGAGCATACCCATACCACTCGGGGTGAAAAATGCAAAAACAACAGTTGATGGTCAGAATGCAGAACAATGTCATACATTCACCCCAGTACAGAGATCTGGGCCTAAATCCATCGTTTTTTGCTCACCATGAAATTCCAGTTTGAACCCAGTCATATGCAAATCAGTGTTGACCCTGTGCCTCATGGGAACAGTCCAGCCCGAACTGCCAAGCCAGGTCCTCCCTGGACTGGAATGAGCATCCTAGGACCGGTTTCGGGGTTTCACCCCTCTTCAGGCAGGATAGCTTGATTCAAGTGGCATAGGGAGCACGGGACTCACGTCTGAGCATACCCTTCCCACTCGGGTTGACAAATGCAAAAACAACAGTTGATGGACAGAATGCAGAAAAATGTCATACATTCACCCCAGTACAGAGATCTGGGCCTAAATTATTTTTTTTTGCTCACCATGTCATTCCAGTTTCAACCCAGCCATATGCAAATCAGTCTTGACCCTGTGCCTCATGGGAACAGTCCAGCCCGAACTGCCAAGCCAGGTCCTCCCTGGACTGGAATACGCATCCTAGGACCGGATTTGGGGTTTCACCCCTCTTCAGCCAGGACAGCTTGATTCCAGTGGCATGGAGAGCACGGGACTCAAGTCTGAGCATACCCGTCCCACTCGGGGTGACAAATGCAAAAACAAAAGTTGATGGTCAGAATGCAGAACAATGTCATACATTCACCCCAGTACAGAGATCTGGGCCTAAATCCATCGTTTTTTTGCTCACCATGGCATTCCAGTTTGAACCCAGCCATATTCAAATCAGTCTTGACCCTGTGACTCATGGGAACAGTCCAGCCCGCACTGCCGAACCAGGTCCTCCCTGGACTGGAATAATCATCCTAGAACCGGTTTCGGGGTTTCACCCCTCTTCAGCCAGAATAGTGTGATTCCAGTCGCATGGAGAGCACGGGACTCACGTCTGAGCATACCCGTCCCACTCGGGGTGACACATGCAAAAACAACAGTTGATGGAAAGAATGCAGAACAATGTCATACATTCACCCCAGTACAGAGATCTGGGCCTAAATCCATCGTTTTTTTGCTCACCATGTCATTCCAGTTTGAACCCAGCCATATGCAAATCAGTCTTGACCCTGTGCCTCATGGGAACAGTCCAGCCCAAACTGCCAAGCCAGGTCCTCCCTGGACTGGAATAAGCATTTTAGGACCGGTTTCGGGGTTTCACCCCTTTTCAGGCAGGATAGATTGATTCCAGTGGCATGGAAAGCACGAGACTCACGTCTGAGCATACCCATCCCACTCGGGGTGAAAAATGCAAAAACAACAGTTGATGGTCAGAATGCAGAACAATGTCATACATTTACCCCAGTACAGAGATCTGGGCCTCAATCCATCGTTTTTTGCTCACCATGCCATTCCAGTTTGAACCCAGTCATATGCAAATCAGTCTTGACCCTGTGCCTCATGGGAACAGTCCAGCCCGAACTGCCAAGCCAGGTCCTCCCTGGACTGGAATAAGCATCCTAGGACCGGATTCGGGGTTTCACCCCTCTTCAGCCAGGACAGCTTGATTCCAGTGGCATGGAGAGCACGGGACTTACGTCTGAGCATACCCGTCCCACTCGGGGTGACAAATGCAAAAACAAAAGTAGATGGTCAGAATGCAGAACAATGTCATACATTCACCCCAGTACAGAGATCTGGGCCTAAATCCATCGTTTTTTTGCTCACCATGTCATTCCAGTTTGAACCCAGCCATATGCAAATCAGTCTTGACCCTGTGCCTCATGGGAACAGTCCAGCCCGAACTGCCAAGCCAAGTCCTCCCTGGACTGGAATAAGCATCCTAGGACCGGTTTCGGGGTTTCACCCCTCTTCAGGCAGGATAGCTTGATTCCAGTGGCATGGAGAGCACGGGACTCACGTCTGAGCATACCCATCCAACTCGGGGTGAAAAATGCAAAAACAACAGTTGATGGTCAGAATGCAGAACAATGTCATACATTCACCCCAGTACAGAGATCTGGGCCTAAATCCATCGTTTTTTGCTCACCATGCCATTCCAGTTTGAACCCAGCCATATGCAAATCAGTCTTGACCCTGTGCCTCATGGGAACAGTCCAGCCCGGACTGCCAAGCCAGGTCCTCCCTGGACTGGAATTAGCATCCTAGGACCGGTTTCGGGGTTTCACCCCTCTTCAGCCAGGATAGCTTGATTCCAGTGGCATGGAGAGCACGGGACTCACGTCTGAGCATACCCGTCCCACTCGGGGTGACAAATGTAAAAACAACAGTTGATAGACAGAATGCAGAACAATGTCATACATTCACCAGAGTACAGAGATCTGGGCCTAAACCATTGTTTTTTTGCTCACCATGCCATTCCAGATTGAACCCAGCCATATGCAAATCAGTCTTGACCCTGTGACTCATAGGAACAGTCTAGCCCGATCTGCCAAGCCAGGTCGTCCCTGGACTGGAAAAAGCATCCTAGGACCGGTTTCGGGGTTTCACCCCTCTTCAGCCAGGATAGCTTGATTCCAGTGGCATGGAGAGCGCGGGACTCACGTCTGAGCATTCCCGTCCCACTCAGGGTGACCAATGCAAAAACAACAGTTGATGGACAGAATGCAGAACAATGTCATTCATTCACCCCAGTACAGAGATCTGGGCCTTAATCCATCCATTTTTTGCTCACCATGGCATTCCAGTTTGAACCCAGCCATATGCAAATCAGTCTTGACCCTGTGCCTCATGGGAACAGTCCAGCCCGAACTGCCAAGCCAGGTCCTCCCTGGACTGGAATAAGCATCCCATGACCGGTTTCGGCGTTTCACCCCTCTTCAGACAGGATAGCTTGATTCCAGTGGCATGGAGAGCACAGGACTCACGTCTGAGCATACCCATCCCACTCGGGGTGACAAATGCAAAAACAACAGTTGATGGACAGAATGCAGAACAATGTCAAACATTCACCCAAGTACAGATATCTGGGCCTTAATCCATCCATTTTTTGCTCACCATGCCATTTAAGATTGAACCCAGCCATATGCAAATCAGTCTTGACCCTGTGCCTCATGGGAACAGTCCAGCCCGAACTGTCAAGCCAGGTCCTCCATGGACTGGAATAAGCATCCTAGGACCGGTTTCGGGGTTTCACCACTCTTCAGCCAGGATAGCTTGATTCAAGTGGCAGAGAGAGCACGGGACTCACCTCTGAGCATACCCGTCCCACTCGGGGTGAGAAATGCAAAAACAACAGTTGATGGTCAGAATGCAGAACAATGTCATACATTCACCCCAGTACAGAGATCTGGGCCTAAATCCATCGTTTTTTTGCTCACCATGCCATTCCAGTTTGAACCCAGCCATATGCAAATCAGTCTTGACCCTGTCACTCATGGGAACAGTCCAGCCCGCACTGCCAAGCCAGGTCCTCCCTGGACTGGAATAAGCATCCTAGGACCGGTTTCGGGGTTTCACCCCTCTTCAGCCAGAATAGTTTGATTCCAGTGGCATGGAGAGCACTGGACTCACGTCTGAGCATACCCGTCCCACTCGGGGTGACACATGCAAAAACAACCGTTGATGGACAGAATGCAGAACAATGTCATACATTCACCCCAGTACAGAGATCTGGGCCTAAATCCATCGTTTTTTTGCTCACCATGTCATTCCAGTTTGAACCCAGCCATATGCAAATCAGTCTTGACCCTGTGCCTCATGGGAACAGTCCAGCTTAAACTGCCAAGCCAGGTCCTCCCTGGACTGGAATAAGCATTTTAGGACCGGTTTCGGGGTTTCACCCCTTTTCAGGCAGGATAGCTTGATTCCAGTGGCATGGAAAGCACGAGACTCACGTCTGAGCATACCCATCTCACTTTGGGTGAAAAATGCAAAAACAACAGTTGATGGTCAGAATGCATAACAATGTCATACATTTACCCCAGTACAGAGATCTGGGCCTCAATCCATCGTTTTTTGCTCACCATGCCATTCCAGTTTGAACCCAGTCATATGCAAATCAGTCTTGATCCTGTGCCTCATGGGAACAGTCCAGCCCGAACTGCCAAGCCAGGTCCTCCCTGGACTGGAATAAGCATCCTAGGACCGGATTCGGAGTTTCTCCCCTCTTCAGCCAGGACAGCTTGATTCCAGTGGCATGGAGAGCATGGGACTTACGTCTGAGCATACCCGTCCCACTCGGGGTGACAAATGCAAAAACAAAAGTAGATGGTCAGAATGCAGAACAATGTCATACATTCACCCCAGTACAGAGATCTGGGCCTAAATCCATCGTTTTTTTGCTCACCATGCCATTCCAGTTTGAACCCAGCCATATGCAAATCATTCTTGACCCTGTCACTCATGGGAACAGTCCAGCCCGCACTGCCAAGCCAGGTCCTCCCTGGACTGGAATAAGCATCCTAGGACCGGTTTCGGGGTTTCACCCCTCTTCAGCCAGAATAGTTTGATTCCAGTGGCATGGAGAGCACGGGACTCACGTCTGAGCATACCCGTCCCACTCGGGGTGACACATGCAAAAACAACCGTTGATGGACAGAATGCAGAACAATGTCATACATTCACCCCAGTACAGAGATCTGGGCCTAAATCCATCGTTTTTTTGCTCACCATGTCATTCCAGTTTGAACCCAGCCATATGCAAATCAGTCTTGACCCTGTGCCTCATGGGAACAGTCCAGCCCAAACTGCCAAGCCAGGTCCTCCCTGGACTGGAATAAGCATTTTAGGACCGGTTTTGGGGTTTCACCCCTCTTCAGCCAGAATAGTTTGATTCCAGTGGCATGGAGAGCACGGGACTCACAGCTGAGCATACTCGTCCCACTCGGGGTGACAAATGCAAAAACAACAGTTGATGGACAGAATGCAGAACAATGTCATACATTCACCCCAGTACAGAGATCTGGGCCTAAATCCATCGTTTTTTTGCTCACCATGTCATTCCAGTTTGAACCCAGCCATATGCAAATCAGTCTTGACCCTGTGCCTCATGGGAACAGTCCAGCCCAAACTGCAAAAGCCAGGTCCTCCCTGGACTGGAATAAGCATCCTAGGACCGGATTCGGGGTTTCACCCCTCTTCAGCCAGGACAGCTTGATTCCAGTGGCATGGAGAGCACGGGACTCACGTCTGAGCATACCCGTCCCACTCGGGGTGACAAATGCAAAAACAAAAGTAGATGGTCAGAATGCAGAACAATGTCATATATTCACCCCAGTACAGAGATCTGGGCCTAAATCCATCGTTTTTTTGCTCACCATGCCATTCCAGTTTGAACCCAGCCATATGCAAATCAGTCTTGACTCTGTGCCTCATGGGAACAGTCCAGCCCGCCCTGCCAAGACAGGTCCTCCCTGGACTAGAATAAGCATCCTAGGACCGGTTTCCGGGTTTCACCCCTCTTCAGCCAGAATAGTTTGATTCCAGTGGCATGGAGAGCACGGGACTCACGGCTGAGCATACTTGTCCCACTCGGGGTGACAAATGCAAAAACAACAGTTGATGGACAGAATGCAGAACAATGTCATACATTCACCCCAGTACAGAGATCTGGGCCTAAATTAAAAAAAATTTGCTCACCATGTCATTCCAGTTTGAACCCAGCCATATGCAAATCAGTCTTGACCCTGTGCCTCATGGGAACAGTCCAGCCCGAACTGCCAAGCCAGGTCCTCCCTGGACTGGAATGAGCATCCTAGGACCGGTTTCGGGGTTTCACCCCTCTTCAGGCAGGATAGCTTGATTCCAGTGGCATAGGGAGCACGAGACTCGCGTCTGAGCATACCCATCCCACTCGGGTTGACAAATGCAAAAACAACAGTTGATGGACAGAATGCAGAAAAATGTCATACATTCACCCCAGTACAGAGATCTGGGCCTAAATTAAAAAAAATTTGCTCACCATGTCATTCCAGTTTGAACCCAGCCATATGCAAATCAGTCTTGACCCTGTGCCTCATGAGAACAGTCAAGCCCGAACTGCCAAGCCAGGTCCTCCCTGGACTGGAATAAGCATCCTAGGACCGGATTTGGGGTTTCACCCCTCTTCAGCCAGGACAGCTTGATTCCAATGGCATGGAGAGCACGGGACTCAAGTCTGAGCATACCCGTCCCACTCGGGTTGACAAATGCAAAAACAAAAGTTGATGGTCAGAATGCAGAACAATGTCATACATTCACCCCAGTACAGAGATCTGGGCCTAAATCCATCGTTTTTTTGCTCACCATGCCATTCCAGTTTGAACCCAGCCATATGCAAATCAGTCTTGACCCTGTGACTCATGGGAACAGTCCAGCCCGCACTTCCAAGCCAGGTCCTCCCTGGACTGGAATAATCATCCTAGGACCGGTTTCGGGGTTTCACCCCTCTTCAGCCAGAATAGTTTGATTCCAGTGGCATGGAGAGCACGGTACTCACGTCTGAGCATACCCGTCCCACTCGGGGTGACATGCAAAAACAACAGTTGATGGACAGAATGCAGAACAATGTCATACATTCACCCCAATACAGAGATCTGGGCCTAAATGCATAGTTTTTTTGCTCACCATGCCATTCCAGTTTGAACCCAGCCATATGCAAATCAGTCTTGACCCTGTGCCTCATGGGAACAGTCCAGCCCGAACTGCCAAGCCAGGTCCTCCCTGGACTGGAATAAGCATCCTTGGACCGGATTCAGGGTTTCACCCCTCTTCAGCCAGGACAGCTTGATTCCAGCGGCATGGAGAGCACGGGACTCACGTCCGAGCGTACCCGTCCCACTCGGGGTGACAAATGCAAAAACAAAAGTAGATGGTCAGAATGCAGAACAATGTTATACATTCACCCCAGTACAGAGATCTGGGCCTAAATCCATCGTTTCTTTTGCTCACCATGCCATTCCAGTTTGAACCCAGCCATATGCAAATCAGTCTTGACTCTGTCCCTCATGGGAACAGTCCAGCCCGCAATGCCAAGACAGGTCCTCCCTGGACTGGAATAAGCATCCTAGGACCGGTTTCGGGGTTTCACCCCTCTTCAGCCAGAATAGTTTGATTCCAGTGGCATGGAGAGCACGGGACTCACGGCTGAGCATACTCGTCCCACTCGGGGTGACAAATGCAAAAACAACAGTTGATGGACAGAATGCAGAACAATGTCATACATTCACCCCAGTACAGAGATCTGGGCCTAAATCCAACGTTTTTTTGCTCACCATGTCATTCCAGTTTGAACCCAGCCATATGCAATCAGTCTTGACCCTGTGCCTCATGGGAACAGTCCAGCCCGAACTGCCAAGCCAGGTCCTCCCTAGACTGGAATAAGCATCCTAGGATTGGTTTCGGGGTTTCACCCCTCTTCAGACAGGATAGCTTGATTCAAGTGGCATGGAGAGCACGGGACTCACGTCTGAGCATACCCATACCACTCGGGGTGAAAAATGCAAAAACAACAGTTGATGGTCAGAATGCAGAACAATGTCATACATTCACCCCAGTACAGAGATCTGGGCCTAAATCCATCGTTTTTTTGCTCACCATGCCATTCCAGTTTGAACCCAGCCATATGCAAATCAGTCTTGACCCTGTGCCTCATGGGAACAGTCCAGCCCAAACTGCAAAGCCAGGTCCTCCCTGGACTGGAATAAGCATCCTAGGACCGGATTCGGGGTTTCACCCCTCTTCAGCCAGGACAGCTTGATTCCAGTGGCATGGAGAGCACGGGACTCACGTCTGAGCATACCCGTCCCACTCGGGGTGACAAATGCAAAAACAAAAGTAGATGGTCAGAATGCAGAACAATGTCATATATTCACCCCAGTACAGAGATCTGGGCCTAAATCCATCGTTTTTTTGCTCACCATGCCATTCCAGTTTGAACCCAGCCATATGCAAATCAGTCTTGACTCTGTGCCTCATGGGAACAGTCCAGCCCGCCCTGCCAAGACAGGTCCTCCCTGGACTGGAATAAGCATCCTAGGACCGGTTTCGGGGTTTCACCCCTCTTCAGCCAGAATAGTTTGATTCCAGTGGCATGGAGAGCACGGGACTCACGGCTGAGCATACTTGTCCCACTCGGGGTGACAAATGCAAAAACAACAGTTGATGGACAGAATGCAGAACAATGTCATACATTCACCCCAGTACAGAGATCTGGTCTAAATCCATCGTGTTTTTTGCTCAACATGTCATTCCAGTTTGAACCCAGCCATATGCAAATCAGTCTTGACCCTGTGCCTCATGGGAACAGTCCAGCCCAAACTGCCAAGCCAGGTCCTCCCTGGACTGGAATGAGCATCCTAGGATCGGTTTCGGGGTTTCACCCCTCTTCAGGCAGGATAGCTTGATTCAAGTGGCATGGAGAGCACGGGACTCACGTCTGAGCATACCCATACCACTCGGGGTGAAAAATGCAAAAACAACAGTTGATGGTCAGAATGCAGAACAATGTCATACATTCACCCCAGTACAGAGATCTGGGCCTAAATCCATCGTTTTTTGCTCACCATGCCATTCCAGTTTGAACCCAGCCATATGCAAATCAGTCTTGACCCTGTGCCTCATGGGAACAGTCCAGCCCGAACTGCCAAGCCAGGTCCTCCCTGGACTGGAATGAGCATCCTAGGACCGGTTTCGGGGTTTCACCCCTCTTCAGGCAGGATAGCTTGATTCCAGTGGCATAGGGAGCACGAGACTCGCGTCTGAGCATACCCATCCCACTCGGGTTGACAAATGCAAAAACAACAGTTGATGGACAGAATGCAGAAAAATGTCATACATTCACCCCAGTACAGAGATCTGGGCCTAAATTAAAAAATTTTTGCTCACCATGTCATTCCAGTTTGAACCCAGCCATATGCAAATCAGTCTTGACCCTGTGCCTCATGAGAACAGTCAAGCCCGAACTGCCAAGCCAGGTCCTCCCTGGACTGGAATAATCATCCTAGGACCGGTTTCGGGGTTTCACCCCTCTTCAGCCAGAATAGTTTGATTCCAGTGGCATGGAGAGCACAGTACTCACGTCTGAGCATACCCGTCCCACTCGGGGTGACACATGCAAAAACAACAGTTGATGGACAGAATGCAGAACAATGTCATACATTCACCCCAGTACAGAGATCTGGGCCTAAATCCATCGTTTTTTTGCTCACCATGTCATTCCAGTTTGAACCCAGCCATATGCAAATCAGTCTTGACCCTGTGCCTCATGGGAACAGTCCAGGCCAAACTGCCAAGCCAGGTCCTCCCTGGACTGGAATAAGCATTTTAGGACCGGTTTCGGGGTTTCGCCCCTTTTCAGGCAGGATAGCTTGATTCCAGTGGCATGGAGAGCATGGGACTCACGTCTGAGCATACCCGTCCCACTCGGGGTGACAAATGCAAAAACAAAAGTAGATGGTCAGAATGCAGAACAATGTCATACATTCACCCCAGTACAGAGATCTGGGCCTAAATCCATCGTTTTTTTGCTCACCATGCCATTCCAGTTTGAACCCAGCCATATGCAAATCAGTCTTGACCCTGTGCCTCATGGGAACAGTCCAACCCGAACTGCCAAGCCAGGTCCTCCCTGGACTGGAATAAGCATCCTAGGACCGGATTCAGGGTTTCACCCCTCTTCAGCCAGGACAGCTTGATTCCAGTGGCATGGAGAGCACGGGACTCACGTCTGAGCGTACCCGTCCCACTCGGGGTGACAAATGCAAAAACAAAAGTAGATGGTCAGAATGCAGAACAATGTCATACATTCACCCCAGTACAGAGATCTGGGCCTAAATCCATCGTTTTTTTTGCTCACCATGCCATTCCAGTTTGAACCCAGCCATATGCAAATCAGTCTTGACTCTGTGCCTCATGGGAACAGTCCAGCCCGCACTGCCAAGACAGGTCCTCCCTGGACTGGAATAAGCATCCTAGGACCGGTTTCGGGGTTTCACCCCTCTTCAGCCAGAATAGTTTGATTCCAGTGGCATGGAGAGCACGGGACTCACGTCTGAGCGTACCCGTCCCACTCGGGGTGACAAATGCAAAAACAAAAGTAGATGGTCAGAATGCAGAACAATGTCATACATTCACCCCAGTACAGAGATCTGGGCCTAAATCCATCGTTTTTTTGCTCATCATGTCATTCCAGTTTGAACCCAGCCATATGCAATCAGTCTTGACCCTGTGCCTCATGGGAACAGTCCAGCCCGAACTGCCAAGCCAGGTCCTCCCTGGACTGGAATAAGCATCCTAGGATTGGTTTCGGGGTTTCACCCCTCTTCAGACATGATAGCTTGATTCAAGTGGCATGGAGAGCACGGGACTCACGTCTGAGCATACCCATACCACTCGGGGTGAAAAATGCAAAAACAACAGTTGATGGTCAGAATGCAGAACAATGTCATACATTCACCCCAGTACAGAGATCTGGGCCTAAATCCATCGTTTTTTGCTCACCATGAAATTCCAGTTTGAACCCAGTCATATGCAAATCAGTCTTGACCCTGTGCCTCATGGGAACAGTCCAGCCCGAACTGCCAAGCCAGGTCCTCCCTGGACTGGAATGAGCATCCTAGGACCGGTTTCGGGGTTTCACCCCTCTTCAGGCAGGATAGCTTGATTCAAGTGGCATAGGGAGCACGGGACTCACGTCTGAGCATACCCTTCCCACTCGGGTTGACAAATGCAAAAACAACAGTTGATGGACAGAATGCAGAAAAATGTCATACATTCACCCCAGTACAGAGATCTGGGCCTAAATTATTTTTTTTTGCTCACCATGTCATTCCAGTTTCAACCCAGCCATATGCAAATCAGTCTTGACCCTGTGCCTCATGGGAACAGTCCAGCCCGAACTGCCAAGCCAGGTCCTCCCTGGACTGGAATACGCATCCTAGGACCGGATTTGGGGTTTCACCCCTCTTCAGCCAGGACAGCTTGATTCCAGTGGCATGGAGAGCACGGGACTCAAGTCTGAGCATACCCGTCCCACTCGGGGTGACAAATGCAAAAACAAAAGTTGATGGTCAGAATGCAGAACAATGTCATACATTCACCCCAGTACAGAGATCTGGGCCTAAATCCATCGTTTTTTTGCTCACCATGCCATTCCAGTTTGAACCCAGCCATATTCAAATCAGTCTTGACCCTGTGACTCATGGGAACAGTCCAGCCCGCACTGCCGAACCAGGTCCTCCCTGGACTGGAATAATCATCCTAGGACCGGTTTCGGGGTTTCACCCCTCTTCAGCCAGAATAGTGTGATTCCAGTGGCATGGAGAGCACGGGACTCACGTCTGAGCATACCCGTCCCACTCGGGGTGACACATGCAAAAACAACAGTTGATGGAAAAAATGCAGAACAATGTCATACATTCACCCCAGTACAGAGATCTGGGCCTAAATCCATCGTTTTTTTGCTCACCATGTCATTCCAGTTTGAACCCAGCCATATGCAAATCAGTCTTGACCCTGTGCCTCATGGGAACAGTCCAGCCCAAACTGCCAAGCCAGGTCCTCCCTAGACTGGAATAAGCATTTTAGGACCGGTTTCGGGGTTTCACCCCTTTTCAGGCAGGATAGCTTGATTCCAGTGGCATGGAAAGCACGAGACTCACGTCTGAGCATACCCATCCCACTCGGGGTGAAAAATGCAAAAACAAAAGTTGATGGTCAGAATGCAGAACAATGTCATACATTTACCCCAGTACAGAGATCTGGGCCTCAATCCATCGTTTTTTGCTCACCATGCCATTCCAGTTTGAACCCAGTCATATGCAAATCAGTCTTGACCCTGTGCCTCATGGGAACAGTCCAGCCCGAACTGCCAAGCAAGGTCCTCCCTGGACTGGAATAAGCATCCTAGGACCGGATTCGGGGTTTCACCCCTCTTCAGCCAGGACAGCTTGATTCCAGTGGCATGGAGAGCACGGGACTTACGTCTGAGCATACCCGTCCCACTCGGGGTGACAAATGCAAAAACAAAAGTAGATGGTCAGAATGCAGAACAATGTCATACATTCACCCCAGTACAGAGATCTGGGCCTAAATCCATCGTTTTTTTGCTCACCATGCATTCCAGTTTGAACCCAGCCATATGCAAATCAGTCTTGACCCTGTGCCTCATGGGAACAGTCCAGCCCGCACTGCCAAGACAGGTCCTCCCTAGACTGGAATAAGCATCCTAGGACCGGTTTATGGGTTTCACCCCTCTTCAGCCAGAATAGTTTGATTCCAGTGGCATGGAGAGCACCGGACTCACGGCTGAGCATACTCGTCCGACTCGCGGTGACAAATGCAAAAACAACAGTTGATGGACAGAATGCAGAACAATGTCATACATTCACCCCAGTACAGAGATCTGGGCCTAAATCCATCGTTTTTTTGCTCACCATGTCATTCCAGTTTGAACCCAGCCATATGCAAATCAGTCTTGACCCTGTGCCTCATGGGAACAGTCCAGCCCGCACTGCCAAGCCAGGTCCTCCCTGGACTGGAATAAGCATCCTAGGACCGGTTTCGGGGTTTCACCCCTCTTCAGCCAGAATAGTTTGATTCCAGTGGCATGGAGAGCACGGGACTCACGTCTGAGCATACCCGTCCCACTCGGGGTGACAAATGCAAAAACAACAGTTGATGGGCAGAATGCAGAACAATGTCATACATTCACCCCAGTACAGAGATCTGGGCCTAAATCCATCGTTTTTTTGCTCACCATGTCATTCCAGTTTGAACCCAGCCATATGCAAATCAGTCTTGACCCTGTGCCTCATGGGAACAGTCCAGCCCGAACTGCCAAGCCAGGTCCTCCCTGGACTGGAATAAGCATCCTAGGACCGGTTTCGGGGTTTCACCCCTCTTCAGGCAGGATAGCTTGATTCCAGTGGCATGGAGAGCACGGGACTCACGTCTGAGCATACCCATCCAACTCGGGGTGAAAAATGCAAAAACAACAGTTGATGGTCAGAATGCAGAACAATGTCATACATTCACCCCAGTACAGAGATCTGGGCCTAAATCCATCATTTTTTGCTCACCATGCCATTCCAGTTTGAACCCAGCCATATGCAAATCAGTCTTGACCCTGTGCCTCATGGGAACAGTCCAGCCCGGACTGCCAAGCCAGGTCCTCCCTGGACTGGAATTAGCATCCTAGGACCGGTTTCGGGGTTTCACCCCTCTTCAGCCAGGATAGCTTGATTCCAGTGGCATGGAGAGCACGGGACTCACGTCTGAGCATACCCGTCCCACTCGGGGTGACAAATGTAAAAACAACAGTTGATAGACAGAATGCAGCACAATGTCATACATTCACCAGAGTACAGAGATCTGGGCCTAAACCATTGTTTTTTTGCTCACCATGCCATTCCAGATTGAACCCAGCCATATGCAAATCAGTCTCGACCCTGTGACTCATAGGAACAGTCTAGCCCGATCTGCCAAGCCAGGTCGTCCCTGGACTGGAAAAAGCATCCTAGAACCGGTTTCGGGGTTTCACCCCTCTTCAGCCAGGATAGCTTGATTCCAGTGGCATGGAGAGCGCGGGACTCACGTCTGAGCATTCCCGTCCCACTCAGGGTGACCAATGCAAAAACAACAGTTGATGGACAGAATGCAGAACAATGTCATTCATTCACCCCAGTACAGAGATCTGGGCCTTAATCCATCCATTTTTTGCTCACCATGCCATTTAAGATTGAACCCAGCCATATGCAAATCAGTCTTGACCCTGTGCCTCATGGGAACAGTCCAGCCCGAACTGCCAAGCCAGGTCCTCCCTGGACTGGAATAAGCATCCTAGGACCGGATTCGGAGTTTCTCCCCTCTTCAGCCAGGACAGCTTGATTCCAGTGGCATGGAGAGCATGGGACTTACGTCTGAGCATACCCGTCCCACTCGGGGTGACAAATGCAAAAACAAAAGTAGATGGTCAGAATGCAGAACAATGTCATACATTCACCCCAGTACAGAGATCTGGGCCTAAATCCATCGTTTTTTTGCTCACCATGCCATTCCAGTTTGAACCCAGCCATATGCAAATCAGTCTTGACTCTGTCACTCATGGGAACAGTCCAGCCCGCACTGCCAAGCCAGGTCCTCCCTGGACTGGAATAAGCATCCTAGGACCGGTTTCGGGGTTTCACCCCTCTTCAGCCAGAATAGTTTGATTCCAGTGGCATGGAGAGCACGGGACTCACGTCTGAGCATACCCGTCCCACTCGGGGTGACACATGCAAAAACAACCGTTGATGGACAGAATGCAGAACAATGTCATACATTCACCCCAGTACAGAGATCTGGGCCTAAATCCATCGTTTTTTTGCTCACCATGTCATTCCAGTTTGAACCCAGCCATATGCAAATCAGTCTTGACCCTGTGCCTCATGGGAACAGTCCAGCCCAAACTGCCAAGCCAGGTCCTCCCTGGACTGGAATAAGCATTTTAGGACCGGTTTTGGGGTTTCACCCCTCTTCAGCCAGAATAGTTTGATTCCAGTGGCATGGAGAGCACGGGACTCACGGCTGAGCATACTCGTCCCACTCGGGGTGACAAATGCAAAAACAACAGTTGAGGGACAGAATGCAGAACAATGTCATACATTCACCCCAGTACAGAGATCTGGGCCTAAATCCAACGTTTTTTTGCTCACCATGTCATTCCAGTTTGAACCCAGCCATATGCAAATCAGTCTTGACCCTGTGCCTCATGGGAACAGTCCAGCCCAAACTGCAAAGCCAGGTCCTCCCTGGACTGGAATAAGCATCCTAGGACCGGATTCGGGGTTTCACCCCTCTTCAGCCAGGACAGCTTGACTCCAGTGGCATGGAGAGCACGGGACTCACGTCTGAGCATACCCGTCCCACTCGGGGTGACAAATGCAAAAACAAAAGTAGATGGTCAGAATGCAGAACAAGGTCATATATTCACCCCAGTACAGAGATCTGGGCCTAAATCCATCGTTTTATTGCTCACCATGCCATTCCAGTTTGAACCCAGCCATATGCAAATCAGTCTTGACTCTGTGCCTCACGGGAACAGTCCAGCCCGCCCTGCCAAGACAGGTCCTCCCTGGACTGGAATAAGCATCCTAGGACCGGTTTCGGGGTTTCACCCCTCTTCAGCCAGAATAGTTTGATTCCAGTGGCATGGAGAGCACGGGACTCACGGCTGAGCATACTTGTCCCACTCGGGGTGACAAATGCAAAAACAACAGTTGATGGACAGAATGCAGAACAATGTCATACATTCACCCCAGTACAGAGATCTGGGCTAAATCCATCGTGTTTTTTGCTCACCATGTCATTCCAGTTTGAACCCAGCCATATGCAAATCAGTCTTGACCCTGTGCCTCATGGGAACAGTCCAGCCCAAACTGCCAAGCCAGGTCCTCCCTGGACTGGAATGAGCATCCTAGGATCGGTTTCGGGGTTTCACCCCTCTTCAGGCAGGATAGCTTGATTCAAGTGGCATGGAGAGCACGGGACTCACGTCTGAGCATACCCATACCACTCGGGGTGAAAAATGCAAAAACAACAGTTGATGGTCAGAATGCAGAACAATGTCATACATTCACCCCTGTACAGAGATCTGGGCCAAAATCCATCGTTTTTTGCTCACCATGCCATTCCGGTTTGAACCCAGCCATATGCAAATCAGTCTTGACCCTGTGCCTCATGGGAACAGTCCAGCCCGAACTGCCAAGCCAGGTCCTCCCTGGACTGGAATGAGCATCCTAGGACCGGTTTCGGGGTTTCACCCCTCTTCAGGCAGGATAGCTTGATTCCAGTGGCATAGGGAGCACGAGACTCGCGTCTGAGCATACCCATCCCACTCGGGTTGACAAATGCAAAAACAACAGTTGATGGACAGAATGCAGAAAAATGTCATACATTCACCCCAGTACAGAGATCTGGGCCTAAATTAAAAAATTTTTGCTCACCATGTCATTCCAGTTTGAACCCAGCCATATGCAAATCAGTCTTGACCCTGTGACTCATGGGAACAGTCCAGCCCGCACTTCCAAGCCAGGTCCTCCCTGGACTGGAATAATCATCCTAGGACCGGTTTCGGGGATTCACCCCTCTTCAGCCAGAATAGTTTGATTCCAGTGGCATGGAGAGCACGGTACTCACGTCTGAGCATACCCGTCCCACTCGGGGTGACACATGCAAAAACAACAGTTGATGGACAGAATGCAGAACAATGTCATACATTCACCCCAGTACAGAGATCTGGGCCTAAATCCATCGTTTTTTTGCTCACCATGTCATTCCAGTTTGAACCCAGCCATATGCAAATCAGTCTTGACCCTGTGCCTCATGGGAACAGTCCAGGCCAAACTGCCAAGCCAGGTCCTCCCTGGACTGGAATAAGCATCCTAGGACCGGATTCAGGGTTTCACCCCTCTTCAGCCAGGACAGCTTGATTCCAGTGGCATGGAGAGCACGGGACTCACGTCTGAGCGTACCCGTCCCACTCGGGGTGACAAATGCAAAAACAAAAGTAGATGGTCAGAATGCAGAACAATGTCATACATTCACCCCAGTACAGAGATCTGGGCCTAAATCCATCGGTTTTTTTGGTCACCATGCCATTCCAGTTTGAACCCAGCCATATGCAAATCAGTCTTGACTCTGTGCCTCATGGGAACAGTCCAGCCCGCACTGCCAAGATAGGTCCTCCCTGGACTGGAATAAGCATCCTAGGACCGGTTTCGGGGTTTCACCCCTCTTCAGCCAGAATAGTTTGATTCCAGTGGCATGGAGAGCACGGGACTCACGGCTGAGCATACTCGTCCCACTCGGGGTGACAAATGCAAAAACAACAGTTGATGGACAGAATGCAGAACAATGTCATACATTCACCCCAGTACAGAGATCTGGGCCTAAATCCATCGTTTTTTTGCTCACCATGTCATTCCAGTTTGAACCCAGCCATATGCAATCAGTCTTGACCCTGTGCCTCATGGGAACAGTCCAGCCCGAACTGCCAAGCCAGGTCCTCCCTGGACTGGAATAAGCATCCTAGGATTGGTTTCGGGGTTTCACCCCTCTTCAGACATGATAGCTTGATTCAAGTGGCATGGAGAGCACGGGACTCACGTCTGAGCATACCCATACCACTCGGGGTGAAAAATGCAAAAACAACAGTTGATGGTCAGAATGCAGAACAATGTCATACATTCACCCCAGTACAGAGATCTGGGCCTAAATCCATCGTTTTTTGCTCACCATGAAATTCCAGTTTGAACCCAGTCATATGCAAATCAGTCTTGACCCTGTGCCTCATGGGAACAGTCCAGCCCGAACTGCCAAGCCAGGTCCTCCCTGGACTGGAATGAGCATCCTAGTACCGGTTTCGGGGTTTCACCCCTCTTCAGGCAGGATAGCTTGATTCAAGTGGCATAGGGAGCACGGGACTCACGTCTGAGCATACCCTTCCCACTCGGGTTGACAAATGCAAAAACAACAGTTGATGGACAGAATGCAGAAAAATGTCATACATTCACCCCAGTACAGAGATCTGGGCCTAAATTATTTTTTTTTGCTCACCATGTCATTCCAGTTTCAACCCAGCCATATGCAAATCAGTCTTGACCCTGTGCCTCATGGGAACAGTCCAGCCCGAACTGCCAAGCCAGGTCCTCCCTGGACTGGAATACGCATCCTAGGACCGGATTCGGGGTTTCACCCCTCTTCAGCCAGGACAGCTTGATTCCAGTGGCATGGAGAGCACGGGACTCAAGTCTGAGCATACCCGTCCCACTCGGGGTGACAAATGCAAAAACAAAAGTTGATGGTCAGAATGCAGAACAATGTCATACATTCACCCCAGTACAGAGATCTGGGCCTAAATCCATCGTTTTTTTGCTCACCATGCCATTCCAGTTTGAACCCAGCCATATTCAAATCAGTCTTGACCCTGTGACTCATGGGAACAGTCCAGCCCGCACTGCCGAACCAGGTCCTCCCTGGACTGGAATAATCATCCTAGGACCGGTTTCGGGGTTTCACCCCTCTTCAGCCAGAATAGTGTGATTCCAGTGGCATGGAGAGCACGGGACTCACGTCTGAGCATACCCGTCCCACTTGGGGTGACACATGCAAAAACAACAGTTGATGGAAAGAATGCAGAACAATGTCATACATTCACCCCAGTACAGAGATCTGGGCCTAAATCCATCGTTTTTTTGCTCACCATGTCATTCCAGTTTGAACCCAGCCATATGCAAATCAGTCTTGACCCTGTGCCTCATGGGAACAGTCCAGCCCAAACTGCCAAGCCAGGTCCTCCCTGGACTGGAATAAGCATTTTAGGACCGGTTTCGGGGTTTCACCCCTTTTCAGGCAGGATAGCTTGATTCCAGTGGCATGGAAAGCACGAGACTCACGTCTGAGCATACCCATCCCACTCGGGGTGAAAAATGCAAAAACAACAGTTGATGGTCAGAATGCAGAACAATGTCATACATTTACCCCAGTACAGAGATCTGGGCCTCAATCCATCGTTTTTTGCTCACCATGCCATTCCAGTTTGAACCCAGTCATATGCAAATCAGTCTTGACCCTGTGCCTCATGGGAACAGTCCAGCCCGAACTGCCAAGCCAGGTCCTCCCTGGACTGGAATAAGCATCCTAGGACCGGATTCGGGGTTTCACCCCTCTTCAGCCAGGACAGCTTGATTCCAGTGGCATGGAGAGCACGGGACTTACGTCTGAGCATACCCGTCCCACTCGGGGTGACAAATGCAAAAACAAAAGTAGATGGTCAGAATGCAGAACAATGTCATACATTCACCCCAGTACAGAGATCTGGGCCTAAATCCATCGTTTTTTTGCTCACCATGCCATTCCAGTTTGAACCCAGCCATATGCAAATCAGTCTTGACCCTGTGCCTCATGGGAACAGTCCAGCCCGCACTGCCAAGACAGGTCCTCCCTAGACTGGAATAAGCATCCTAGGACCGGTTTCTGGGTTTCACCCCTCTTCAGCCAGAATAGTTTGATTCCAGTGGCATGGAGAGCACCGGACTCACGGCTGAGCATACTCGTCCGACTCGGGGTGACAAATGCAAAAACAACAGTTGATGGACAGAATGCAGAACAATGTCATACATTCACCCCAGTACAGAGATCTGGGCCTAAATCCATCGTTTTTTTGCTCACCATGTCATTCCAGTTTGAACCCAGCCATATGCAAATCAGTCTTGACCCTGTGCCTCATGGGAACAGTCCAGCCCGCACTGCCAAGCCAGGTCCTCCCTGGACTGGAATAAGCATCCTAGGACCGGTTTCGGGGTTTCACCCCTCTTCAGCCAGAATAGTTTGATTCCAGTGGCATGGAGAGCACGGGACTCACGTCTGACCATACCCGTCCCACTCGGGGTGACAAATGCAAAAATAACAGTTGATGGACAGAATGCAGAACAATGTCATACATTCACCCCAGTACAGAGATCTGGGCCTAAATCCATCGTTTTTTTGCTCACCATGTCATTCCAGTTTGAACCCAGCCATATGCAAATCAGTCTTGACCCTGTGCCTCATGGGAACAGTCCAGCCCGAACTGCCAAGCCAGGTCCTCCCTGGACTGGAATAAGCATCCTAGGACCGGTTTCGGGGTTTCACCCCTCTTCAGGCAGGATAGCTTGATTCCAGTGGCATGGAGAGCACGGGACTCACGTCTGAGCATACCCATCCAACTCGGGGTGAAAAATGCAAAAACAACAGTTGATGGTCAGAATGCAGAACAATGTCATATATTCACCCCAGTACAGAGATCTGGGCCTAAATCCATCGTTTTTTGCTCACCATGCCATTCCAGTTTGAACCCAGCCATATGCAAATCAGTTTTGACCCTGTGCCTCATGGGAACAGTCCAGCCCGGACTGCCAAGCCAGGTCCTCCCTGGACTGGAATTAGCATCCTAGGACCGGTTTCGGGGTTTCACCCCTCTTCAGCCAGGATAGCTTGATTCCAGTGGCATGGAGAGCACGGGACTCACGTCTGAGCATACCCGTCCCACTCGGGGTGACAAATGTAAAAACAACAGTTGATAGACAGAATGCAGAACAATGTCATACATTCACCAGAGTACAGAGATCTGGGCCTAAACCATTGTTTTTTTGCTCACCATGCCATTCCAGATTGAACCCAGCCAAATGCAAATCAGTCTTGACCCTGTGACTCATAGGAACAGTCTAGCCCGATCTGCCAAGCCAGGTCGTCCCTGGATTGGAAAAAGCATCCTAGGACCGGTTTCGGGGTTTCCCCCCTCTTCAGCCAGGATAGCTTGATTCCAGTGGCATGGAGAGCGCGGGACTCACGTCTGAGCATTCCCGTCCCACTCAGGGTGACCAATGCAAAAACAACAGTTGATGGACAGAATGCAGAACAATGTCATTCATTCACCCCAGTACAGAGATCTGGGCCTTAATCCATCCATTTTTTGCTCACCATGCTATTCCAGTTTGAACCCAGCCATATGCAAATCAGTCTTGACCCTGTGCCTCATGGGAACAGTCCAGCCCGAACTGTCAAGCCAGGTCCTCCATGGACTGGAATAAGCATCCTAGGACCGGTTTCGGGGTTTCACCACTCTTCAGCCAGGATAGCTTGATTCCAGTGGCAGAGAGAGCACGGGACTCACCTCTGAGCATACCCGTCCCACTCGGGGTGACAAATACAAAAACAACAGTTGATGGACAGAATGCAGAACAATGTCATACATTCACCCCAGTACAGAGATCTGGGCCTAAATCCATCGTTTTTTGCTCACCATGCCATTCCAGTTTGAACCCAGCCATATGCAAATCAGTCTTGACCGTGTGCCTCATGGGAACAGTCCAGCCCGAACTGCCAAGCCAGGTCCTCCCTAGACTGGAATAAGCATCCTAGGACCGGATTTGGGGTTTCACCCCTCTTCAGCCAGGACAGCTTGATTCCAGTGGCATGGAGAGCACGGGACTCAAGTCTGAGCATACCCGTCCCACTCGGGGTGACAAATGCAAAAACAAAAGTTCATGGTCAGAATGCAGAACAATGTCATACATTCACCCCAGTACAGAGATCTGGGCCTAAATCCATCGTGTTTTTGCTCACCATGCCATTCCAGTTTGAACCCAGCCATATGCAAATCAGTCTTGACCCTGTGACTCATGGGAACAGTCCAGCCCGCACTGCCAAGCCAGGTCCTCCCTGGACTGGAATAAGCATCCTAGGACCGGTTTCGGGGTTTCACCCCTCTTCAGCCAGAATAGTTTGATTCCAGTGGCAAGGAGAGCACGGGACTCACGTCTGAGCATACCCGTCCCACTCGGGGTGACACATGCAAAAACAACCGTTGATGGACAGAATGCAGAACAATGTCATACATTCACCCCAGTACAGAGATCTGGGCCTAAATCCATCGTTTTTTTGCTCACCATGTCATTCCAGTTTGAACCCAGCCATATGCAAATCAGTCTTGACCCTGTGCCTCATGGGAACAGTCCAGCCCAAACTGCCAAGCCAGGTCCTCCCTGGACTGGAATAAGCATTTTAGGACCGGTTTCAGGGTTTCACCCCTTTTCAGGCAGGATAGCTTGATTCCAGTGGCATGGAAAGCACGAGACTCACGTCTGAGCATACCCATCTCACTTTGGGTGAAAAATGCAAAAACAACAGTTGATGGTCAGAATGCATAACAATGTCATACATTTACCCCAGTACAGAGATCTGGGCCTCAATCCATCGTTTTTTGCTCACCATGCCATTCCAGTTTGAACCCAGTCATATGCAAATCAGTCTTGACCCTGTGCCTCATGGGAACAGTCCAGCCCGAACTGCCAAGCCAGGTCCTCCCTGGACTGGAATAAGCATCCTAGGACCGGATTCGGAGTTTCTCCCCTCTTCAGCCAGGACAGCTTGATTCCAGTGGCATGGAGAGCATGGGACTTACGTCTGAGCATACCCGTCCCACTCGGGGTGACAAATGCAAAAACAAAAGTAGATGGTCAGAATGCAGAACAATGTCATACATTCACCCCAGTACAGAGATCTGGGCCTAAATCCATCTTTTTTTTGCTCACCATGCCATTCCAGTTTGAACCCAGCCATATGCAAATCAGTCTTGACCCTGTCACTCATGGGAACAGTCCAGCCCGCACTGCCAAGCCAGGTCCTCCCTGGACTGGAATAAGCATCCTAGGACTGGTTTCGGGGTTTCACCCCTCTTCAGCCAGAATAGTTTGATTCCAGTGGCATGGAGAGCACGGGACTCACGTCTGAGCATACCCGTCCCACTCGGGGTGACACATGCAAAAACAACCGTTGATGGACAGAATGCAGAACAATGTCATACATTCACCCCAGTACAGAGATCTGGGCCTAAATCCATCGTTTTTTTGCTCACCATGTCATTCCAGTTTGAACCCAGCCATATGCAAATCAGTCTTGACCCTGTGCCTCATGAGAACAGTCCAGCCCAAACTGCCAAGCCAGGTCCTCCCTGGACTGGAATAAGCATTTTAGGACCGGTTTCAGGGTTTCACCCCTCTTCAGCCAGAATAGTTTGATTCCAGTGGCATGGAGAGCACGGGACTCACGTCTGAGCATACCCGTCCCACTAGGGGTGACAAATGCAAAAACAACAGTTGATGGACAGAATGCAGAACAATGTCATACATTCACCCCAGTACCGAGATCTGGGCCTAAATCCATTTTTTTTTTGCTCACCATACCTTTCCAGTTTGAACCCAGCCATATGCAAATCAGTCTTGACCCTGTGCCTCATGGGAGCACTCCAGCCCGAACTGCCAAGCCAGGTCCTCCCTGGACTGGAATAGGCATCCTAGGACCGGTTTCAGGGTTTCACCCCTCTTCAGGCAGGATAGCTTGATTCCAGTGGCATGGAGAGCACGGGACTCACGTCTGAGCATACCCATCCAACTCGGGGTGAAAAATGCAAAAACAACAGTTGGTGGTCAGAATGCAGAACAATGTCATACATTCACCCCAGTACAGAGATCTGGGCCTAAATCCATCGTTTTTTGCTCACCATGCCATTCCAGTTTGAACCCAACCATATGCAAATCAGTCTTGACTCTGTGCCTCATGAGAACAGTCCAGCCCAAACTGCCAAGCCAGGTCCTCCCTAGACTGGAATAAGCATCCTAGGACCGGTTTCGGGGTTTCACCCCGCTTCAGCCAGGATAGCTTGATTCCAGTGGCATGGAGAGCACGGGACTCACGTCTGAGCATACCCGTCCCACTCGGGGTGAAAAATGCAAAAACAACAGTTGATGGACAGAATGCAGAACAATGTCATACATTCACCCCGGTACAGAGATCTGGGCCTAAATCCATCGTTTTTTTGCTCACCATGCCATTCCCATTTGAACCCAGCCATATGCAAATCAGTCTTGACCCTGTGACTCATAGGAACAGTCCAGCCCGAACTGCCAAGCCAGGTCCTCCCTGGACTGGAATAAGCATCCTAGGACCGGTTTCGGGGTTTCACCCCTCTTCAGCCAGGATTGCTTGATTCCAGTGGCATGGAGAGCACGGGACTCACGTCTGAGCATTCCCGTCCCACTCGGGGTGACAAATGCAAAAACAACAGTTGATGGACAGAATGCAGAACAATGTCATACATTCACCCCAGTACAGTGATCTGGGCCTAAATCCATCGTTTTTTTGCTCACCATGCCACTCCAATTTGAACCCAGCCATATGCAAATCAGTCTTGACCCTGTGCCTCATGGGAACAGTCCAGCCCGAACTGCCAAGCCAGGTCCTCCCTGGACTGGAATAAGCATCCTAGGACCGGATTCGGGGTTTCACCCCTCTTCAGCCAGGACAGCTTGATTCCAGTGGCATGGAGAGCACGGGACTCACGTCTGAGCATACCCGTCCCACTCGGGGTAACAAATGCAAAGACAAAAGTAGATGGTCAGAATGCAGAACAATGTCATACATTCACCCCAGTACAGAGATCGGGGCCTAAATCCATCGTTTTTTTGCTCACCATGTCATTCCAGTTTGAACCCAGCCATATGCAAATCAGTCTTGACCCTGTGCCTCATGGGAACAGTCCAGCCCGCACTGCCAAGCCAGGTCCTCCCTGGACTGGAATAGGCATCCTAGGACCGGTTTCAGGGTTTCACCCCTCTTCAGCCAGAATAGTTTGATTCCAGTGGCATGGAGAGCACGAGACTCACATCTGAGCATACCCATCCCACTCGGGGTGACCAATGAAAAAACAACAGTTGATGGACAGAATGCAGAACAATGTCATACATTCACCCCAGTACAGAGATCTGGGCCTAAATCCATCGTTTTTTTGCTCACCATGTCAATCCAGTTTGAACCCAGCCATATGCAAATCAGTCTTGACCCTGTGCCTCATGGGAACAGTCCAGCCCGAACTGCCAAGCCAGGTCCTCCCTGGACTGGAATAAGCATCCTAGGACCGGTTTCAGGGTTTCACCCCTCTTCAGGCATGATAGCTTGATTCCAGTGGCATGGAGAGCACGGGACTCACGTCTGAGCATACCCATCCAACTCGGGGTGAAAAATGCAAAAACAACAGTTGGTGGTTAGAATGTAGAACAATGTCATACATTCACCCCAGTACAGAGATCTGGGCCTAAATCCATCGTTTTTTGCTCACCATGCCATTCCAGTTTGAACCCAGCCATATGCAAATCAGTCTTGACTCTGTGCCTCATGAGAACAGTCCAGCCCAAACTGACAAGCCAGGTCCTCCCTAGACTGGAATAAGCATCCTAGGACCGGTTTCGGGGTTTCACCCCTCTTCAGCCAGAATAGTTTGATTCCAGTGGCATGGAGAGCACGAGACTCACATCTGAGCATACCCATCCCACTCGGGGTGACCAATGAAAAAACAACCGTTGATGGACAGAATGCAGAACAATGTCATACATTCACCCCAGTACAGAGATCTGGGCCTAAATCCATCATTTTTTTGCTCACCATGTCATTCCAGTTTGAACCCAGCCATATGCAAATCAGTCTTGACCCTGTGCCTCATGGGAACAGTCCAGCCCGAACTGCCAAGCCAGGTCCTCCCTGGACTGGAATAAGCATCCTAGGACTGGTTTCAGGGTTTCACCCCTCTTCAGGCAGGATAGCTTGATTCCAGTGGCATGGAGAGCACGGGACTCACGTCTGAGCATACCCATCCAACTCGGGGTGAAAAATGCAAAAACAACAGTTGGTGGTTAGAATGTAGAACAATGTCATACATTCACCCCAGTACAGAGATCTGGGCCTAAATCCATCGTTTTTTGCTCACCATGCCATTCCAGTTTGAACCAAGCCATATGCAAATCAGTCTTGACTCTGTGCCTCATGAGAACAGTCCAGCCCAAACTGACAAGCCAGGTCCTCCCTAGACTGGAATAAGCATCCTAGGACCGGTTTCGGGGTTTCACCCCTCTTCAGCCAGGATAGCTTGATTCCAGTGGCATGGAGAGCACGGGACTCACGTCTGAGCATACCCGTCCCACTCGGGGTGAAAAATGCAAAAACAACAGTTGATGGACAGAATGCAGAACAATGTCATACATTCACCCCAGTACAGAGATCTGGGCCTAAATCCATCGTTTTTTTGCTCACCATGCCATTCCCATTTGAACCCAGCCATATGCAAATCAGTCTTGACCCTGTGATTCATAGGAACAGTCCAGCCCGAAATGCCAAGCCAGGTCCTCCCTGGACTGGAATAAGCATCCTAGGACCGGTTTCGGGGTTTCACCCCTCTTCAGCCAGGATTGCTTGATTCCAGTGGCATGGAGAGCACGGGACTCAAGTCTGAGCATACCCGTCCCACTCGGGGTGACAAATGCAAAAACAAAAGTTGATGGTCAGAATGCAGAACAATATCATACATTCACCCCAGTACAGAGATCTGGGCCTAAATCCATCGTGTTTTTGCTCACCATGCCATTCCAGTTTGAACCCAGCCATATGCAAATCAGTTTTGACCCTGTGACTCATGGGAACAGTCCAGCCCGCACTGCCAAGCCAGGTCCTCCCTGGACTGGAATAAGCATCCTAGGACCGGTTTCGGGGTTTCACCCCTCTTCAGCCAGAATAGTTTGATTCCAGTGGCATGGAGAGCACGGGACTCACGTCTGAGCATACCCGTCCCACTCGGGGTGACACATGCAAAAACAACCGTTGATGGACAGAATGCAGAACAATGTCATACATTCACCCCAGTACAGAGATCTGGGCCTAAATCCATCGTTTTTTTGCTCACCATGTCATTCCAGTTTGAACCCAGCCATATGCAAATCAGTCTTGACCCTGTGCCTCATGGGAACAGTCCAGCCCAAACAGCCAAGCCAGGTCCTCCCTGGACTGGAATAAGCATTTTAGGACCGGTTTCGGGGTTTCACCCCTCTTCAGCCAGAATAGTTTGATTCCAGTGGCATGGAGAGCACGGGACTCACGTCTGAGCATACCCGTCCCACTCGGGGTGACAAATGCAAAAACAAAAGTTGATGGACAGAATGCAGAACAATGTCATACATTCACCCCAGTACAGAGATATAGGCCTAAATCCATCGTTTTTTTGCTCACCATGCCATTCCAGTTTGAACCCAGCCATATGCAAATCAGTATTGACCCTGTGCCTCATGGGAATAGTCCAGCCCGCACTGCCAAGCCAGGTCCTCCCTGGACTGGAATAAGCATCCTAGGACCGGTTTAGGGGTTTCACCCCTCTTCAGCTAGAATAGTTGGATTCCAGTGGCATGGAGAGCACGGGACTCACGTCTGAGCATACCCGTCCCACTCGGGGTGACAAATGCAAAAACAACAGTTGATGGACAGAATGCAGAACAATGTCATACATTCACCCCAGTACCGAGATCTCGGCCTAAATCCATTTTTTTTTGCTCACCATGCCTTTCCAGTTTGAACCCAGCCATATGCAAATCAGTCTTGACCCTGTGCCTCATGGGAGCAGTCCAGCCCGAACTGCCAAGCCAGGTCCTCCCTGGACTGGAATAGGCATCCTAGGACCGGTTTTAGGGTTTCACCCCTCTTCAGGCAGGATAGCTTGATTCCAGTGGCATGGAGAGCACTGGACTCACGTCTGAGCATACCCATCCAACTCGGGGTGAAAAATGCAAAAACAACAGTTGGTGGTCAGAATGCAGAACAATGTCATACATTCACCCCAGTACAGAGATCTGGGCCTAAATCCATCGTTTTTTGCTCACCATGCCATTCCAGTTTGAACCCAACCATATGCAAATCAGTCTTGACTCTGTGCCTCATGAGAACAGTCCAGCCCAAACTGCCAAGCCGGGTCCTCCCTAGACTGGAATAAGCATCCTAGGACCGGTTTCGGGGTTTCACCCCTCTTCAGCCAGGATAGCTTGATTCCAGTGGCATGGAGAGCACGGGACTCACGTCTGAGCATACCCGTCCCACTCGGGGTGAAAAATGCAAAAACAACAGTTGATGGACAGAATGCAGAACAATGTCATACATTCACCCCAGTACAGAGATCTGGGCCTAAATCCATCGTTTTTTTGCTCACCATGCCATTCCCATTTGAACCCAGCCATATGCAAATCAGTCTTGACCCTGTGATCCATAGGAACAGTCCAGCCCGAAATGCCAAGCCAGGTCCTCCCTGGACTGGAATAAGCATCCTAGGACCGGTTTCGGGGTTTCACCCCTCTTCAGCCAGGATTGCTTGATTCCAGTGGCATGGAGAGCACGGGACTCAAGTCTGAGCATACCCTTCCCACTCGGGGTGACAAATGCAAAAACAAAAGTTGATGGTCAGAATGCAGAACAATGTCATACATTCACCCCAGTACAGAGATCTGGGCCTAAATCCATCGTGTTTTTGCTCACCATGCCATTCCAGTTTGAACCCAGCCATATGCAAATCAGTCTTGACCCTGTGCCTCATGGGAACAGTCCAGCCCAAACTGCCAAGCCAGGTCCTCCCTGGACTGGAATAAGCATTTTAGGACCGGTTTCGGGGTTTCACCCCTCTTCAGCCAGAATAGTTTGATTCCAGTGGCATGGAGAGCACGGGACTCACGTCTGAGCATACCCCTCCCACTCGGGGTGACAAATGCAAAAACAAAAGTAGATGGTCAGAATGCAGAACAATCTCATACATTCACCCCAGTACAGAGATCTGGGCCTAAATCCATCGTTTTTTGCTCACCATGCCATTCAAGTTTGAACCCAGCCATATGCAAATCAGTCTTGACCCTGTGCCTCATGGGAACAGTCCAGCCCGCACTGCCAAGCCAGGTCCTCCCTGGACTGGAATAGGCATCCTAGGACCGGTTTCAGGGTTTCACCCCTCTTCAGCCAGAATAGTTTGATTCCAGTGGCATGGAGAGCACGAGACTCACATCTGAGCATACCCATCCCACTCGGGGTGACCAATGAAAAAACAACAGTTGATGGACAGAATGCAGAACAATGTCATACATTCACCCCAGTACAGAGATCTGGGCCTAAATCCATCGTTTTTTTGCTCACCATGTCATTCCAGTTTGAACCCAGCCATATGCAAATCAGTCTTGACCCTGTGCCTCATGGGAACAGTCCAGCCCGAACTGCCAAGCCAGGTCCTCCCTGGACTGGAATAAGCATCCTAGGACCGGTTTCAGGGTTTCACCCCTCTTCAGGCAGGATAGCTTGATTCCAGTGGCATGGAGAGCACGGGACTCACGTCTGAGCATACCCATCCAACTCGGGGTGAAAAATGCAAAAACAACAGTTGGTGGTTAGAATGTAGAACAATGTCATACATTCACCCCAGTACAGAGATCTGGGCCTAAATCCATCGTTTTTTGCTCACCATGCCATTCCAGTTTGAACCCAGCCATATGCAAATCAGTCTTGACTCTGTGCCTCATGTGAACAGTCCAGCCCAAACTGACAAGCCAGGTCCTCCCTAGACTGGAATAAGCATCCTAGGACCGGTTTCGGGGTTTCACCCCTCTTCAGCCAGAATAGTTTGATTCCAGTGGCATGGAGAGCACGAGACTCACATCTGAGCATACCCATCCCACTCGGGGTGACCAATGAAAAAACAACAGTTGATGGACAGAATGCAGAACAATGTCATACATTCACCCCAGTACAGAGATCTGGGCCTAAATCCATCGTTTTTTTGCTCACCATGTCATTCCAGTTTGAACCCAGCCATATGCAAATCAGTCTTGACCCTGTGCCTCATGGGAACAGTCCAGCCCGAACTGCCAAGCCAGGTCCTCCCTGGACTGGAATAAGCATCCTAGGACCGGTTTCAGGGTTTCACCCCTCTTCAGGCAGGATAGCTTGATTCCAGTGGCATGGAGAGCACGGGACTCACGTCTGAGCATACCCATCCAACTCGGGGTGAAAAATGCAAAAACAACAGTTGGTGGTTAGAATGTAGAACAATGTCATACATTCACCCCAGTACAGAGATCTGGGCCTAAATCCATCGTTTTTTGCTCACCATGCCATTCCAGTTTGAACCCAGCCATATGCAAATCAGTCTTGACTCTGTGCCTCATGAGAACAGTCCAGCCCAAACTGACAAGCCAGGTCCTCCCTAGACTGGAATAAGCATCCTAGGACCGGTTTCGGGGTTTCACCCCTCTTCAGCCAGGATAGCTTGATTCCAGTGGCATGGAGAGCACGGGACTCACGTCTGAGCATACCCGTCCCACTCGGGGTGAAAAATGCAAAAACAACAGTTGATGGACAGAATGCAGAACAATGTCATACATTCACCCCAGTACAGAGATCTGGGCCTAAATCCATCGTTTTTTTGCTCACCATGCCATTCCCATTTGAACCCAGCCATATGCAAATCAGTCTTGACCCTGTGATTCATAGGAACAGTCCAGCCCGAAATGCCAAGCCAGGTCCTCCCTGGACTGGAATAAGCATCCTAGGACCGGTTTCGGGGTTTCACCCCTCTTCAGCCAGGATTGCTTGATTCCAGTGGCATGGAGAGCACGGGACTCAAGTCTGAGCATACCCGTCCCACTCGGGGTGACAAATGCAAAAACAAAAGTTGATGGTCAGAATGCAGAACAATGTCATACATTCACCCCAGTACAGAGATCTGGGCCTAAATCCATCGTGTTTTTGCTCACCATGCCATTCCAGTTTGAACCCAGCCATATGCAAATCAGTCTTGACCCTGTGACTCATGGGAACAGTCCAGCCCGCACTGCCAAGCCAGGTCCTCCCTGGACTGGAATAAGCATCCTAGGACCGGTTTCGGGGTTTCACCCCTCTTCAGCCAGAATAGTTTGATTCCAGTGGCATGGAGAGCACGGGACTCACGTCTGAGCATACCCGTCCCACTCGGGGTGACACATGCAAAAACAACCGTTGATGGACAGAATGCAGAACAATGTCATACATTCACCCCAGTACAGAGATCTGGGCCTAAATCCATCGTTTTTTTGCTCACCATGTCATTCCAGTTTGAACCCAGCCATATGCAAATCAGTCTTGACCCTGTGCCTCATGGGAACAGTCCAGCCCAAACTGCCAAGCCAGGTCCTCCCTGGACTGGAATAAGCATTTTAGGACCGGTTTCGGGGTTTCACCCCTCTTCAGCCAGAATAGTTTGATTCCAGTGGCATGGAGAGCACGGGACTCACGTCTGAGCATACCCGTCCCACTCGGGGTGACAAATGCAAAAACAAAAGTTGATGGACAGAATGCAGAACAATGTCATACATTCACCCCAGTACAGAGATATAGGCCTAAATCCATCGTTTTTTTGCTCACCATGCCATTCCAGTTTGAACCCAGCCATATGCAAATCAGTATTGACCCTGTGCCTCATGGGAATAGTCCAGCCCGCACTGCCAAGCCAGGTCCTCCCTGGACTGGAATAAGCATCCTAGGACCGGTTTAGGGGTTTCACCCCTCTTCAGCTAGAATAGTTGTATTCCAGTGGCATGGAGAGCACGGGACTCACGTCTGAGCATACCCGTCCCACTCGGGGTGACAAATGCAAAAACAACAGTTGATGGACAGAATGCAGAACAATGTCATACATTCACCCCAGTACCGAGATCTCGGCCTAAATCCATTTTTTTTTGCTCACCATGCCTTTCCAGTTTGAACCCAGCCATATGCAAATCAGTCTTGACCCTGTGCCTCATGGGAGCCGTCCAGTCCGAACTGCCAAGCCAGGTCCTCCCTGGACTGGAATAGGCATCCTAGGACCGGTTTTAGGGTTTCACCCCTCTTCAGGCAGGATAGCTTGATTCCAGTGGCATGGAGAGCACTGGACTCACGTCTGAGCATACCCATCCAACTCGGGGTGAAAAATGCAAAAACAACAGTTGGTGGTCAGAATGCAGAACAATGTCATACATTCACCCCAGTACAGAGATTTGGGCCTAAATCCATCGTTTTTTGCTCACCATGCCATTCCAGTTTGAACCCAACCATATGCAAATCAGTCTTGACTCTATGCTTCATGAGAACAGTCCAGCCCAAACTGCCAAGCCAGGTCCTCCCTAGACTGGAATAAGCATCCTAGGACCGGTTTCGGGGTTTCACCCCTCTTCAGCCAGGATAGCTTGATTCCAGTGGCATGGAGAGCACGGGACTCACGTCTGAGCATACGCGTCCCACTCGGGGTGAAAAATGCAAAAACAACAGTTGATGGACAGAATGCAGAACAATGTCATACATTCACCCCAGTACAGAGATCTGGGCCTAAATCCATCGTTTTTTTGCTCACCATGCCATTCCCATTTGAACCCAGCCATATGCAAATCAGTCTTGACCCTGTGATCCATAGGAACAGTCCAGCCCGAAATGCCAAGCCAGGTCCTCCCTGGACTGGAATAAGCATCCTAGGACCGGTTTCGGGGTTTCACCCCTCTTCAGCCAGGATTGCTTGATTCCAGTGGCATGGAGAGCACGGGACTCAAGTCTGAGCATACCCTTCCCACTCGGGGTGACAAATGCAAAAACAAAAGTTGATGGTCAGAATGCAGAACAATGTCATACATTCACCCCAGTACAGAGATCTGGGCCTAAATCCATCGTGTTTTTGCTCACCATGCCATTCCAGTTTGAACCCAGCCATATGCAAATCAGTCTTGACCCTGTGACTCATGGGAACAGTTCAGCCCGCACTGCCAAGCCAGGTCCTCCCTGGACTGGAATAAGCATCCTAGGACCGGTTTCGGGGTTTCACCCCTCTTCAGCCAGAATAGTTTGATTCCAGTGGCATGGAGAGCACGGGACTCACGTCTGAGCATACCCGTCCCACTCGGGGTGACACATGCAAAAACAACCGTTGATGGACAGAATGCAGAACAATGTCATACATTCACCCCAGTACAGAGATCTGGGCCTAAATCCATCGTTTTTTTGCTCACCATGTCATTCCAGTTTGAACCCAGCCATATGCAAATCAGTCTTGACCCTGTGCCTCATGGGAACAGTCCAGCCCAAACTGCCAAGCCAGGTCCTCCCTGGACTGGAATAAGCATTTTAGGACCGGTTTCGGGGTTTCACCCCTCTTCAGCCAGAATAGTTTGATTCCAGTGGCATGGAGAGCACGGGACTCACGTCTGAGCATACCCGTCCCACTCGGGGTGACAAATGCAAAAACAAAAGTTGATGGACAGAATGCAGAACAATGTCATACATTCACCCCAGTACAGAGATATGGGCCTAAATCCATCGTTTTTTTGCTCACCATGCCATTCCAGTTTGAACCCAGCCATATGCAAATCAGTATTGACCCTGTGCCTCATGTGAACAGTCCAGCCCGCACTGCCAAGCCAGGTCCTCCCTGGACTGGAATAAGCATCCTAGGACCGGTTTAGGGGTTTCACCCCTCTTCAGCTAGAATAGTTGGATTCCAGTGGCATGGAGAGCACGGGACTCACGTCTGAGCATACCCGTCCCACTCGGGGTGACAAATGCAAAAACAACAGTTGATGGACAGAATGCAGAACAATGTCATACATTCACCCCAGTACCGAGATCTGGGCCTAAATCCATTTTTTTTTGCTCACCATGCCTTTCCAGTTTGAACCCAGCCATATGCAAATCAGTCTTGACCCTGTGCCTCATGGGAGCAGTCCAGCCCGAACTGCCAAGCCAGGTCCTCCCTGGACTGGAATAGGCATCCTAGGACCGGTTTCAGGGTTTCACCCCTCTTCAGGCAGGATAGCTTGATTCCAGTGGCATGGAGAGCACTGGACTCACGTCTGAGCATACCCATCCAACTCGGGGTGAAAAATGCAAAAACAACAGTTGGTGGTCAGAATGCAGAACAATGTCATACATTCACCCCAGTACAGAGATCTGGGCCTAAATCCATCGTTTTTTGCTCACCATGCCATTCCAGTTTGAACCCAACCATATGCAAATCAGTCTTGACTCTGTGCCTCATGAGAACAGTCCAGCCCAAACTGCCAAGCCAGGTCCTCCCTAGACTGGAATAAGCATCCTAGGACCGGTTTCGGGGTTTCACCCCGCTTCAGCCAGGATAGCTTGATTCCAGTGGCATGGAGAGCACGGGACTCACGTCTGAGCATACCCGTCCCACTCGGGGTGAAAAATGCAAAAACAACAGTTGATGGACAGAATGCAGAACAATGTCATACATTCACCCTAGTACAGAGATCTGGGCCTCAATCCATCGTTTTTTTGCTCACCATGCCATTCCCATTTGAACCCAGCCATATGCAAATCAGTCTTGACCCTGTGACTCATAGGAACAGTCCAGCCCGAACTGCCAAGCCAGGTCCTCCCTGGACTGGAATAAGCATCCTAGGACCGGTTTCGGGGTTTCACCCCTCTTCAGCCAGGATTGCTTGATTCCAGTGGCATGGAGAGCACGGGACTCACGTCTGAGCATTCCCGTCCCACTCAGGGTGACAAATGCAAAAACAACAGTTGATGGACAGAATGCAGAACAATGTCATACATTCACCACAGTACAGTGATCTGGGCCTAAATCCGTCGTTTTTTTGCTCACCATGCCATTCCAATTTGAACCCAGCCATATGCAAATCAGTCTTGACCCTGTGCCTCATGGGAACAGTGCAGACCGAACTGTCAAGCCAGGTCCTCCCTGGACTGGAATAAGCATCCTAGGACCGGATTCGGGGTTTCACCCCTCTTCAGCCAGGACAGCTTGATTCCAGTGGCATGGAGAGCACGGGACTCACGTCTGAGCATACCCGTCCCACTCGGGGTGACAAATGCAAAAACAAAAGTAGATGGTCAGAATGCAGAACAATTTCATACATTCACCCCAGTACAGAGATCGGGGCCTAAATCCATCGTTTTTTTGCTCACCATGTCATTCCAGTTTGAACCCAGCCATATGCAAATCAGTCTTGACCCTGTGCCTCATGGGAACAGTCCAGCCCGCACTGCCAAGCCAGGTCCTCCCTGGACTGGAATAGGCATCCTAGGACCGGTTTCAGGGTTTCACCCCTCTTCAGCCAGAATAGTTTGATTCCAGTGGCATGGAGAGCACGAGACTCACATCTGAGCATACCCATCCCACTCGGGGTGACCAATGAAAAAACAACAGTTGATGGACAGAATGCAGAACAATGTCATACATTCACCCTAGTACAGAGATCTGGGCCTAAATCCATCATTTTTTTGCTCACCATGTCATTCCAGTTTGAACCCAGCCATATGCAAATCAGTCTTGACCCTTTGCCTCATGGGAACAGTCCAGCCCGAACTGCCAAGCCAGGTCCTCCCTGGACTGGAATAAGCATCCTAGGACCGGTTTCAGGGTTTCACCCCTCTTCAGGCAGGATAGCTTGATTCCAGTGGCATGGAGAGCACGGGACTCACGTCTGAGCATACCCGTCCCACTCGGGGTGAAAAATGCAAAAACAACAGTTGGTGGTTAGAATGTAGAACAATGTCATACATTCACCCCAGTACAGAGATCTGGGCCTAAATCCATCGTTTTTGCTCACCATGCCATTCCAGTTTGAACCCAGCCATATGCAAATCAGTCTTGACTCTGTGCCTCATGAGAACAGTCCAGCCCAAACTGACAAGCCAGGTCCTCCCTAGACTGGAATAAGCATCCTAGGACCGGTTTCGGGGTTTCACCCCTCTTCAGCCAGGATAGCTTGATTCCAGTGGCATGGAGAGCACGGGACTCACGTCTGAGCATACCCGTCCCACTCGGGGTGAAAAATGCAAAAACAACAGTTGATGGACAGAATGCAGAACAATGTCATACATTCACCCCAGTACAGAGATCTGGGCCTAAATCCATCGTTTTTTTGCTCACCATGCCATTCCCATTTGAACCCAGCCATATGCAAATCAGTCTTGACCCTGTGACTCATAGGAACAGTCCAGCCCGAAATGCCAAGCCAGGTCCTCCCTGGACTGGAATAAGCATCCTAGGACCAGTTTCGGGGTTTCACCCCTCTTCAGCCAGGATTGCTTGATTCCAGTGGCATGGAGAGCACGGGACTCAAGTCTTGGCATACCCGTCCCACTCGGGGTGACAAATGCAAAAACAAAAGTTGATGGTCAGAATGCAGAACAATGTCATACATTCACCCCAGTACAGAGATCTGGGCCTAAATCCATCGTGTTTTTGCTCACCATGCCATTCCAGTTTGAACCCAGCCATATGCAAATCAGTCTTGACCCTGTGACTCATGGGAACAGTCCAGCCCGCACTGCCAAGCCAGGTCCTCCCTGGACTGGAATAAGCATCCTAGGACCGGTTTCGGGGTTTCACCCCTCTTCAGCCAGAATAGTTTGATTCCAGTGGCATGGAGAGCACGGGACTCACGTCTGAGCATACCCGTCCCACTCGGGGTGACACATGCAAAAACAACCGTTGATGGACAGAATGCAGAACAATGTCATACATTCACCCCAGTACAGAGATCTGGGCCTAAATCCATCGTTTTTTTGCTCACCATGTCATTCCAGTTTGAACCCAGCCATATGCAAATCAGTCTTGACCCCGTGCCTCATGGGAACAGTCCAACCCAAACTGCCAAGCCAGGTCCTCCCTGGACTGGAATAAGCATTTTAGGACCGGTTTCGGGGTTTCACCCCTTTTCAGGCAGGATAGCTTGATTCCAGTGGCATGGAAAGCACGAGACTCACGTCTGAGCATACCCATCCCACTTTGGGTGAAAAATGCAAAAACAACAGTTGATGGTCAGAATGCATAACAATGTCATACATTTACCCCAGTACAGAGATCTGGGCCTCAATCCATCGTTTTTTGCTCACCATGCCATTCCAGTTTGAACCCAGTCATATGCAAATCAGTCTTGACCCTGTGCCTCATGGGAACAGTCCAGCCCGAACTGCCAAGCCAGGTCCTCCCTGGACTGGAATAAGCATCCAAGGACCGGATTCGGGGTTTCACCCCTCTTCAGCCACGACAGCTTGATTCCAGTGGCATGGAGAGCACGGGACTCACGTCTGAGCATACCCGTCCCACTCGGGGTGACAAATGCAAAAACAAAAGTAGATGGTCAGAATGCAGAACAATGTCATACATTCACCCCAGTACAGAGATCGGGGCCTAAATCCATCGTTTTTTTGCTCACCATGTCATTCCAGTTTGAACCCAGCCATATGCAAATCAGTCTTGACCCTGTGCCTCATGGGAACAGTCCAGCCCGCACTGCCAAGCCAGGTCCTCCCTGGACTGGAATAGGCATCCTAGGACCGGTTTCAGGGTTTCACCCCTCTTCAGCCAGAATAGTTTGATTCCAGTGGCATGGAGAGCACGAGACTCACATCTGAGCATACCCATCCCACTCGGGGTGACCAATGAAAAAACAACAGTTGATGGACAGAATGCAGAACAATGTCATACATTCACCCCAGTACAGAGATCTGGGCCTAAATCCATCGTTTTTTTGCTCACCATGTCATTCCAGTTTGAACCCAGCCATATGCAAATCAGTCTTGACCCTTTGCCTCATGGGAACAGTCCAGCCTGAACTGCCAAGCCAGGTCCTCCCTGGACTGGAATAACCATCCTAGGACCGGTTTCAGGGTTTCACCCCTCTTCAGGCAGGATAGCTTGATTCCAGTGGCATGGAGAGCACGGGACTCACGTCTGAGCATACCCTTCCCACTCGGGGTGAAAAATGCAAAAACAACAGTTGGTGGTTAGAATGTAGAACAATGTCATACATTCTCCCCAGTACAGAGATCTGGGCCTAAATCCATCGTTTTTTGCTCACCATGCCATTCCAGTTTGAACCCAGCCATATGCAAATCAGTCTTGACTCTGTGCCTCATGAGAACAGTCCAGCCCAAACTGACAAGCCAGGTCCTCCCTAGACTGGAATAAGCATCCTAGGACCGGTTTCGGGGTTTCACCCCTCTTCAGCCAGGATAGCTTGATTCCAGTGGCATGGAGAGCACGGGACTCACGTCTGAGCATACCCGTCCCACTCGGGGTGAAAAATGCAAAAACAACAGTTGATGGACAGATTGCAGAACAATGTCATACATTCACCCCAGTACAGAGATCTGGGCCTAAATCCATCGTTTTTTTGCTCACCATGCCATTCCCATTTGAACCCAGCCATATGCAAATCAGTCTTGACCCTGTGACTCATAGGAACAGTCCAGCCCGAAATGCCAAGCCAGGTCCTCCCTGGACTGGAATAAGCATCCTAGGACCGGTTTCGGGGTTTCACCCCTCTTCAGCCAGGATTGCTTGATTCCAGTGGCATGGAGAGCACGGGACTCAAGTCTGAGCATACCCGTCCCACTCGGGGTGACAAATGCAAAAACAAAAGTTGATGGTCAGAATGCAGAACAATGTCATACATTCACCACAGTACAGAGATCTGGGCCTAAATCCATCGTGTTTTTGCTCACCATGCCATTCCAGTTTGAACCCAGCCATATGCAAATCAGTCTTGATCCTGTGACTCATGGGAACAGTCCAGCCCGCACTGCCAAGCCAGGTCCTCCCTGGACTGGAATAAGCATCCTAGGACCGGTTTCGGGGTTTCACCCCTCTTCAGCCAGAATAGTTTGATTCCAGTGGCATGGAGAGCACGGGACTCACGTCTGAGCATACCCGTCCCACTCGGGGTGACACATGCAAAAACAACCGTTGATGGACAGAATGCAGAACAATGTCATACATTCACCCCAGTACAGAGATCTGGGCCTAAATCCATCGTTTTTTTGCTCACCATGTCATTCCAGTTTGAACCCAGCCATATGCAAATCAGTCTTGACCCCGTGCCTCATGGGAACAGTCCAGCCCAAACTGCCAAGCCAGGTCCTCCCTGGACTGGAATAAGCATTTTAGGACCGGTTTCGGGGTTTCACCCCTTTTCAGGCAGGATAGCTTGATTCCAGTGGCATGGAAAGCACGAGACTCACGTCTGAGCATACCCATCCCACTTTGGGTGAAAAATGCAAAAACAACAGTTGATGGTCAGAATGCATAACAATGTCATACATTTACCCCAGTACAGAGATCTGGGCCTCAATCCATCGTTTTTCGCTCACCATGCCATTCCAGTTTGAACCCAGTCATATGCAAATCAGTCTTGACCCTGTGCCTCATGGGAACAGTCCAGCCCGAACTGCCAAGCCAGGTCCTCCCTGGACTGGAATAAGCATCCTAGGACCGAAATCGGAGTTTCTCCCCTCTTCAGCCAGGACAGCTTGATTCCAGTGGCATGGAGAGCACGGGACTTACGTCTGAGCATACCCATCCCACTCGGGGTGACAAATGCAAAAACAAAAGTAGATGGTCAAAATGCAGAACAATGTCATACATTCACCCCAGTACAGAGATCTGGGCCTAAATCCATCGTTTTTTTGCTCACCATGCCATTCCAGTTTGAACCCAGCCATATGCAAATCAGTCTTGACCCTGTCACTCATGGGAACAGTCCAGCCCGCACTCCCAAGCCAGGTCCTCCCTGGACTGGAATAGGCATCCTAGGACCGGTTTCGGGGATTCACCCCTCTTCAGCCAGAATAGTTTGATTCCAGTGGCATGGAGAGCACGGGACTCACGTCTGAGCATACCCGTCCCACTCGGGGTGACACATGCAAAAACAACCGTTGATGGACAGAATGCAGAACAATGTCATACATTCACCCCAGTACAGAGATCTGGGCCTAAATCCATTGTTTTTTTGCTCACCATGTCATTCCAGTTTGAACCCAGCCATATGCAAATCAAATTTGACCCTGTGCCTCATGGGAACAGTCCAGCCCAAACTGCCAAGCCAGGTCCTCCCTGGACTGGAATAAGCATTTTAGAACCGGTTTCGGGGTTTCACCCCTCTTCAGCCAGAATAGTTTGATTCCAGTGGCATGGAGAGCACGGGACTCACGTCTGAGCATACCCGTCCCACTCGGGGTGAAAAATGCAAAAACAAAAGTTGATGGACAGAATGCAGAACAATGTCATACATTCACCCCAGTACAGAGATATGGGCCTAAATCCATCGTTTTTTTGCTCACCATGCCATTCCAGTTTGAACCCAGCCATATGCAAATCAGTCTTGACCCTGTGCCTCATGGGAACAGTCCAGCCCGCACTGCCAAGCCAGGTCCTCCCTGGACTGGAATAAGCATCCTAGGACCGGTTTAGGGGTTTCACCCCTCTTCAGCTAGAATAGTTGGATTCCAGTGGCATGGAGAGCACGGGACTCACGTCTGAGCATACCCGTCCCACTCGGGGTGACAAATGCAAAAACAACAGTTGATGGACAGAATGCAGAACAATGTCATACATTCACCCCAGTACAGAGATCTGGGCCTAAATCCATCGTGTTTTTTGCTCACCATGCCTTTCCAGTTTGAACCCAGCCATATGCAAATCAGTCTTGACCCTGTGCCTCATGGGAGCAGTCCAGCCCGAACTGCCAAGCCAGGTCCTCCCTGGACTGGAATAGGCATCCTAGGACCGGTTTCGGGGTTTCACCCCTCTTCAGCCAAAATAGTTTGATTCCAGTGGCATGGAGAGCACGGGACTCACGTCTGAGCATACCCGTCCCACTCGGGGTGACACATGCAAAAACAACCGTTGATGGACAGAATGCTGAACAATGTCATACATTCACCCCAGTACAGAGATCTGGGCCTAAATCCATCGTTTTTTTGCTCACCATGTCATTCCAGTTTGAACCCAGCCATATGCAAATCAGTCTTGACCCTGTGCCTCATGGGAACAGTCCAGCCCAAACTCCCAAGCCAGGTCCTCCCTGGACTGGAATAAGCATTTTAGGACCGGTTTCGGGGTTTCACCCCTTTTCAGGCAGGATAGCTTGATTCCAGTGGCATAGAAAGCACGAGACTCACGTCTGAGCATACCCATCCCACTTTGGGTGAAAAATGCAAAAACAACAGTTGTTGGTCAGAATGCATAACAATGTCATACATTTACCCCAGTACAGAGATCTGGGCCTCAATCCATCGTTTTTTGCTCACCATGCCATTCCAGTTTGAACCCAGTCATATGCAAATCAGTCTTGACCCTGTGCCTCATGGGAACAGTCCAGCCCGAACTGCCAAGCCAGGTCCTCCCTGGACGGGAATAAGCATCCTAGGACCGGATTCGGAGTTTCTCCCCTCTTCAGCCAGGACAGCTTGATTCCAGTGGCATGGAGAGCACGGGACTTACGTCTGAGCATACCCGTCCCACTCGGGGTGACAAATGCAAAAACAAAAGTAGATGGTCAGAATGCAGAACAATGTCATACATTCACCCCAGTACAGAGATCTGGGCCTAAATCCATCGTTTTTTTGCTCACCATGCCATTCCAGTTTGAACCCAGCCATATGCAAATCAGTCTTGACCCTGTCACTCATGGGAACAGTCCAGCCCGCACTCCCAAGCCAGGTCCTCCCTGGACTGGAATAAGCATCCTAGGACCGGTTTCGGGGTTTTACCCCTCTTCAGCCAGAATAGTTTGATTCCAGTGGCATGGAGAGCACGGGACTCACGTCTGAGCATACCCGTCCCACTCGGGGTGACACATGCAAAAACAACCGTTGATGGACAGAATGCAGAACAATGTCATACATTCACCACAGTACAGAGATCTGGGCCTAAATCCATTGTTTTTTTGCTCACCATGTCATTCCAGTTTGAACCCAGCCATATGCAAATCAGTCTTGACCCTGTGCCTCATGGGAACAGTCCAGCCCAAACTGCCAAGCCAGGTCCTCCCTGGACTGGAATGAGCATTTTAGGACCGGTTTTGGGGTTTCACCCCTCTTCAGCCAGAATAGTTTGATTCCAGTGGCATGGAGAGCACGGGACTCACGTCTGAGCATACCCGTCCCACTCGGGGTGACAAATGCAAAAACAAAAGTTGATGGACAGAATGCAGAACAATGTCATACATTCACCCCAGTACAGAGATATGGGCCTAAATCCATCGTTTTTTTGCTCACCATGCCATTCCAGTTTGAACCCAGCCATATGCAAATCAGTATTGACCCTGTGCCTCATGGGAACAGTCCAGCCCGCACTGCCAAGCCAGGTCCTCCCTGGACTGGAATAAGCATCCTAGGACCGGTTTAGGGGTTTCACCCCTCTTCAGCTAGAATAGTTGGATTCCAGTGGCATGGAGAGCACAGGACTCACGTCTAAGCATACCCGTCCCACTCGGGGTGACAAATGCAAAAACAACAGTTGATGGACAGAATGCAGAACAATGTCATACATTCACCCCAGTACAGAGATCTGGGCCTAAATCCATTTGTTTTTTGCTCACCATGCCTTTCCAGTTTGAACCCAGCCATATGCAAATCAGTCTTGACCCTGTGACTCATAGGAACAGTCCAGCCCGAACTGCCAAGCCAGGTCCTCCCTGGACTGGAATAAGCATCCTAGGACCGGTTTCGGGGTTTCACCCCTCTTCAGCCAGGATTGCTTGATTCCAGTGGCATGGAGAGCACGGGACTCACGTCTGAGCATTCCCGTCCCACTCGGGGTGACAAATGCAAAAACAACAGTTGATGGACAGAATGCAGAACAATGTCATACATTCACCCCAGTACAGAGATCTGGGCCTAAATCCATCGTTTTTTTGCTCACCATGCCATTCCAATTTGAACCCAGCCATATGCAAATCAGTCTTGACCCTGTGCCTCATGGAAACAGTCCTGCCCGAACTGCCAAGCCAGGTCCTCCCTGGACTGGAATAAGCATCCTAGGACCGGATTCGGGGTGTCACCCCTCTTCAGCCAGGACAGCTTGATTCCAGTGGCATGGAGAGCACGGGACTCACGTCTGAGCATACCCGTCCCACTCGGGGTGACAAATGCAAAAACAAAAGTAGATGGTCAGAATGCAGAACAATGTCATACATTCACCCCAGTACAGAGATCGGGGCCTAAATCCATCGTTTTTTTGCTCACCATGTCATTCCAGTTTGAACCCAGCCATATGCAAATCAGTCTTGACCCTGTGCCTCATGGGACAGTCCAGCCCGCACTGCCAAGCCAGGTCCTCCCTGGACTGGAATAGGCATCCTAGGACCGGTTTCAGGGTTTCACCCCTCTTCAGCCAGAATAGTTTGATTCCAGTGGCATGGAGAGCACGAGACTCACATCTGAGCATACCCATCCCACTTGGGGTGACCAATGAAAAAACAACAGTGGATGGACAGAATGCAGAACAATGTCATACATTCACCCCAGTACAGAGATCTGGGCCTAAATCCATCGTTTTTTTGCTCACCATGTCATTCCAGTTTGAACCCAGCCATATGCAAATCAGTCTTGACCCTGTGCCTCATGGGAACAGTCCAGCCCGAACTGCCAAGCCAGGTCCTCCCTGGACTGGAATAAGCATCCTAGGACCGGTTTCAGGGTTTCACCCCTCTTCAGGCAGGATAGCTTGATTCCAGTGGCATGGAGAGCACGGGACTCACGTCTGAGCATACCCATCCAACTCGGGGTGAAAAACGCAAAAACCACAGTTGGTGGTCAGAATGTAGAACAATGTCATACATTCACCCCAGTACAGAGATCTGGGCCTAAATCCATCGTTTTTTGCTTACCATGCCATTCCAGTTTGAACCCAGCCATATGCAAATCAGTCTTGACTCTGTGCCTCATGAGAACAGTCCAGCCCAAACTGCCAAGCCAGGTCCTCCCTAGACTGGAATAAGCATCCTATGACCGGTTTCGGGGTTTCACCCCTCTTCAGCCAGGATAGCTTGATTCCAGTGGCATGGAGAGCACGGGACTCACGTCTGAGCATACCCGTCCCACTCGGGGTGAAAAATGCAAAAACAACAGTTGATGGACAGAATGCAGAACAATGTCATACATTCACCCCAGTACAGAGATCTGGGCCTAAATCCATCGTTTTTTGCTCACCATGCCATTACAGTTTGAACCCAACCATATGCAAATCAGTCTTGACCCTGTGACTCATAGGAACAGTCCAGCCCGAACTGCCAAGCCAGGTCCTCCCTGGACTGGAATAAGCATCCTAGGACCGGTTTCGGGGTTTCACCCATCTTCAGCCAGGATTGCTTGATTCCAGTGACATGGAGAGCACGGGACTCACGTCTGAGCATTCCCGTCCCACTCGGGGTGACAAATGCAAAAACAACAGTTGCTGGACAGAATGCAGAACAATGTCATACATTCACCCCAGTACAGTGATCTGGGCCTAAATCCATCGTTTTTTTGCTCACCATGCCATTCCAATTTGAACCCAGCCATATGCAAATCAGTCTTGACCCTGTGCCTCATGGGAACAGTCCAGCCCGAACTGCCAAGCCAGGTCCTCCCTGGACTGGAATAAGCATCCTAGGACCGGATTCGGGGTTTCACCCCTCTTCAGCCAGGACAGCTTGATTCCAGTGGCATGGAGAGCACGGGACTCACGTCTGAGCATACCCGTCCCACTCGGGGTAACAAATGCAAAAACAAAAGTAGATGGTCAGAATGCAGAACAATGTCATACATTCACCCCAGTACAGAGATCGGGCCTAAATCCATCGTTTTTTTGCTCACCATGTCATTCCAGTTTGAACCCAGCCATATGCAAATCAGTCTTGACCCTGTGCCTCATGGGAACAGTCCAGCCCGCACTGCCAAGCCAGGTCCTCCCTGGACTGGAATAGGCATCCTAGGACCGGTTTCAGGGTTTCACCCCTCTTCAGCCAGAATAGTTTGATTCCAGTGGCATGGAGAGCACGAGACTCACATCTGAGCATACCCATCCCACTCGGGGTGACCAATGAAAAAACAACAGTTGATGGACAGAATGCAGAACAATGTCATACATTCACCCCAGTACAGAGATCTGGGCCTAAATCCATCGTTTTTTGCTCACCATGCCATTCCAGTTTGAACCCAGCCATATGCAAATCAGTCTTGACTCTGAGCCTCATGAGAACAGTCCAGCCCAAACTGACAAGCCAGGTCCTCCCTAGACTGGAATAAGCATCCTAGGACCGGTTTCGGGGTTTCACCCCTCTTCAGCCAGAATAGTTTGATTCCAGTGGCATGGAGAGCACGAGACTCACATCTGAGCATACCCATCCCACTCGGGGTGACCAAAGAAAAAACAACAGTTGATGGACAGAATGCAGAACAATGTCATACATTCACCCCAGTACAGAGATCTGGGCCTAAATCCATCGTTTTTTTGCTCACCATGTCATTCCAGTTTGAACCCAGCCATATGCAAATCAGTCTTGACCCTGTGCCTCATGGGAACAGTCCAGCCCGAACTGCCAAGCCAGGTCCTCCCTGGACTGGAATAAGCATCCTAGGACAAGTTTCAGGGTTTCACCCCTCTTCAGGCAGGATAGCTTGATTCCAGTGGCATGGAGAGCACGGGACTCATGTCTGAGCATACCCATACAACTCGGGGTGAAAAATGCAAAAACAACAGCTGGTGGTTAGAATGTAGAACAATGTCATACATTCACCCCAGTACAGAGATCTGGGCCTAAATCCATCGTTTTTTGCTCACCATGCCATTCCAGTTTGAACCCAGCCATATGCAAATCAGTCTTGACTCTGTGCCTCATGAGAACAGTCCAGCCCAAACTGACAAGCCAGGTCCTCCCTAGACTGGAATAAGCATCCTAGGACCGGTTTCGGGGTTTCACCCCTCTTCAGCCAGAATAGTTTGATTCCAGTGGCATGGAGAGCACGAGACTCACATCTGAGCATACCCATCCCACTCGGGGTGACCAAAGAAAAAACAACAGTTGATGGACAGAATGCAGAACAATGTCATACATTTACCCCAGTACAGAGTTTGGGCCTAAATCCATCGTTTTTTTGCTCACCATGTCATTCCAGTTTGAACCCAGCCATATGCAAATCAGTCTTGACCCTGTGCCTCATGGGAACAGTCCAGCCCGCACTGCCAAGCCAGGTCCTCCCTGGACTGGAATAGGCATCCTAGGACCGGTTTCAGGGTTTCACCCCTCTTCAGCCAGAATAGTTTGATTCCAGTGGCATGGAGAGCACAAGACTCACATCTGAGCATACCCATCCCACTCGGGGTGACCAATGAAAAAACAACAGTTGATGGACAGAATGCAGAACAATGTCATACATTCACCCCAGTACAGAGATCTGGGCCTAAATCCATCGTTTTTTTGCTCACCATGTCATTCCAGTTTGAACCCAGCCATATGCAAATCAGTCTTGACCCTGTGCCTCATGGGAACAGTCCAGCCCGAACTGCCAAGCCAGGTCCTCCCTGGACTGGAATAAGCATCCTAGGACCGGTTTCAGGGTTTCACCCCTCTTCAGGCAGGATAGCTTGATTCCAGTGGCATGGAGAGCACGGGACTCACGTCTGAGCATACCCATCCAACTCGGGGTGAAAAATGCAAAAACAACAGTTGGTGGTTAGAATGTAGAACAATGTCATACATTCACCCCAGTACAGAGATCTGGGCCTAAATCCATCGTTTTTTGCTCACCATGCCAATCCAGTTTGAACCCAGCCATATGCAAATCAGTCTTGACTCTGTGCCTCATGAGAACAGTCCAGCCCAAACTGACAAGCCAGGTCCTCCCTAGACTGGAATAAGCATCCTAGGACCTGTTTCGGGGTTTCACCCCTCTTCAGCCATAATAGTTTGATTCCAGTGGCATGGAGAGCACGAGACTCACATCTGAGCATACCCATCCCACTCGAGGTGACCAAAGAAAAAACAACAGTTGATGGACAGAATGCAGAACAATGTCATACATTCACCCCAGTACAGAGATCTGGGCCTAAATCCATCGTTTTTTTGCTCACCATGTCATTCCAGTTTGAACCCAGCCATATGCAAATCAGTCTTGACCCTGTGCCTCATGGGAACAGTCCAGCCCGAACTGCCAAGCCAGGACCTCCCTGGACTGGAATAAGCATCCTAGGACCAGTTTCAGGGTTTCACCCCTCTTCAGGCAGGATAGCTTGATTCCAGTGGCATGGAGAGCACGGGACTCACGTCTGAGCATACCCATCCAACTCGGGGTGAAAAATGCAAAAACAACAGTTGGTGGTTAGAATGTAGAACAATGTCATACATTCACCACAGTACAGAGATCTGGGCCTAAATCCATCGTTTTTTGCTCACCATGCCATTCCAGTTTGAACCCAGCCATATGCAAATCAGTCTTGACTCTGTGCCTCATGAGAACAGTCCAGCCCAAACTGACAAGCCAGGTCCTCCCTAGACTGGAATAAGCATCCTAGGACCGGTTTCGGGGTTTCACCCCTCTTCAGCCAGGATAGCTTGATTCCAGTGGCATGGAGAGCACGGGACTCACGTCTGAGCATACCCGTCCCACTCGGGGTGAAAAATGCAAAAACAACAGTTGATGGACAGAATGCAGAACAATGTCATACATTCACCCCAGTACAGAGATCTGGGCCTAAATCCATCGTTTTTTTGCTCACCATGCCATTCCCATTTGAACCCAGCCATATGCAAATCAGTCTTGACCCTGTGACTCATAGGAACAGTCCAGCCCGAAATGCCAAGCCAGGTCCTCCCTGGACTGGAATAAGCATCCTAGGACCGGTTTCGGGGTTTCACCCCTCTTCAGCCAGGATTGCTTGATTCCAGTGGCATGGAGAGCACGGGACTCAAGTCTGAGCATACCCGTCCCACTCGGGGTGACAAATGCAAAAACAAAAGTTGATGGTCAGAATGCAGAACAATGTCATACATTCACCCCAGTACAGAGATCTGGGCCTAAATCCATCGTGTTTTTGCTCACCATGCCATTCCAGTTTGAACCCAGCCATATGCAAATCAGTCTTGACCCTGTGACTCATGGGAACAGTCCAGCCCGCACTGCCAAGCCAGGTCCTCCCTGGACTGGAATAACCATCCTAGGACCGGTTTCGGGGTTTCACCCCTCTTCAGCCAGAATAGTTTGATTCCAGTGGCATGGAGAGCACGGGACTCACGTCTGAGCATACCCGTCCCACTCGGGGTGACACATGCAAAAACAACCGTTGATGGACAGAATGCAGAACAATGTCATACATTCACCCCAGTACAGAGATCTGGGCCTAAATCCATCGTTTTTTTGCTCACCATGTCATTCCAGTTTGAACCCAGCCATATGCAAATCAGTCTTGACCCTGTGCCTCATGGGAACAGTCCAGCCCGAACTGCCAAGCCAGGTCCTCCCTGGACTGGAATAAGCATCCTAGGACCAGTTTTAGGGTTTCACCCTTCTTCAGGCAGGATAGCTTGATTCCAGTGTCATGGAGAGCACGGGACTCACGTCTGAGCATACCCATCCAACTCGGGGTGAAAAATGCAAAAACAACAGTTGGTGGTAAGAATGTAGAACAATGTCATACATTCACCCCAGTACAGAGATCTGGGCCTAAATCCATCGTTTTTTGCTCACCATGCCATTCCAGTTTGAACCCAGCCATATGCAAATCAGTCTTGACTCTGTGCCTCATGAGAACAGTCCAGCCCAAACTGACAAGCCAGGTCCTCCCTAGACTGGAATAAGCATCCTAGGACCGGTTTCGGGGTTTCACCCCTCTTCAGCCAGGATAGCTTGATTCCAGTTGCATGGAGAGCACGGGACTCACGTCTGAGCATACCCGTCCCACTCGGGGGGAAAAATGCAAAAACAACAGTTGATGGACAGAATGCAGAACAATGTCATACATTCACCCCAGTACAGAGATCTGGGCCTAAATCCATCGTTTTTTTGCTCACCATGCCATTCCCATTTGAACCCAGCCATATGCAAATCAGTCTTGACCCTGTGACTCATAGGAACAGTCCAGCCCGAAATGCCAAGCCAGGTCCTCCCTGGACTGGAATAAGCATCCTAGGACCGGTTTCGGGGTTTCACCCCTCTTCAGCCAGGATTGCTTGATTCCAGTGGCATGGAGAGCACGGGACTCAAGTCTGAGCATACCCGTCCCACTCGGGGTGACAAATGCAAAAACAAAAGTTGATGGTCAGAATGCAGAACAATGTCATACATTCACCCCAGTACAGAGATCTGGGCCTAAATCCATCGTGTTTTTGCTCACCATGCCATTCCAGTTTGAACCCAGCCATATGCAAATCAGTCTTGACCCTGTGACTCATGGGAACAGTCCAGCCCGCACTGCCAAGCCAGGTCCTCCCTGGACTGGAATAAGCATCCTAGGACCGGTTTCGGGGTTTCACCCCTCTTCAGCCAGAATAGTTTGATTCCAGTGGCATGGAGAGCACGGGACTCACGTCTGAGCATACCCGTCCCACTCGGGGTGACACATGCAAAAACAACCGTTGATGGACAGAATGCAGAACAATGTCATACATTCACCCCAGTACAGAGATCTGGGCCTAAATCCATCGTTTTTTTGCTCACCATGTCATTCCAGTTTGAACCCAGCTATATGCAAATCAGTCTTGACCCTGTGCCTCATGGGAACAGTCCAGCCCAAACTGCCAAGCCAGGTCCTCCCTGGACTGGAATAAGCATTTTAGGACCGGTTTCGGGGTTTCACCCCTCTTCAGCCAGAATAGTTTGATTCCAGTGGCATGGAGAGCACGGGACTCACGTCTGAGCATACCCGTCCCACTCGGGGTGACAAATGCAAAAACAAAAGTTGATGGACAGAATGCAGAACAATGTCATACATTCACCCCAGTACAGAGATATGGGCCTAAATCCATCGTTTTTTTGCTCACCATGCCATTCCAGTTTGAACCCAGCCATATGCAAATCAGTATTGACCCTGTGCCTCATGGGAACAGTCCAGCCCGCACTGCCAAGCCAGGTCCTCCCTGGACTGGAATAAGCATCCTAGGACCGGTTTAGGGGTTTCACCCCTCTTCAGCTAGAATAGTTGGATTCCAGTGGCATGGAGAGCACGGGACTCACGTCTGAGCATACCCGTCCCACTCGGGGTGACAAATGCAAAAACAACAGTTGATGGACAGAATGCAGAACAATGTCATACATTCACCCCAGTACCGAGATCTGGGCCTAAATCCATTTTTTTTTGCTCACCATGCCTTTCCAGTTTGAACCCAGCCATATGCAAATCAGTCTTGACCCTGTGCCTCATGGGAGCAGTCCAGCCCGAACTGCCAAGCCAGGTCCTCCCTGGACTGGAATAGGCATCCTAGGACCGGTTTCAGGGTTTCACCCCTCTTCAGGCAGGATAGCTTGATTCCAGTGGCATGGAGAGCACGGGACTCACGTCTGAGCATACACATCCAACTCGGGGTGAAAAATGCAAAAACAACAGTTGGTGGTCAGAATGCAGAACAATGTCATACATTCACCCCAGTACAGAGATCTGGGCCTAAATCCATCGTTTTTTGCTCACCATGCCATTCCAGTTTGAACCCAACCATATGCAAATCAGTCTTGACTCTGTGCCTCATGAGAACAGTCCAGCCCAAACTGCCAAGCCAGGTCCTCCCTAGACTGGAATAAGCATCCTAGGACCGGTTTCGGGGTTTCACCCCGCTTCAGCCAGGATAGCTTGATTCCAGTGGCATGGAGAGCACGGGACTCACGTCTGAGCATACCTGTCCCACTCGGGGTGAAAAATGCAAAAACAACAGTTGATGGACAGAATGCAGAACAATGTCATACATTCACCCCAGTACAGAGATCTGGGCCTAAATCCATTGTTTTTTTGCTCACCATGCCATTCCCATTTGAACCCAGCCATATGCAAATCAGTCTTGACCCTGTGACTCATAGGAACAGTCCAGCCCGAACTGCCAAGCCAGGTCCTCCCTAGACTGGAATAAGCATCCTAGGACCGGTTTCGGGGTTTCACCCCTCTTCAGCCAGGATTGCTTGATTCCAGTGGCATGGAGAGCACAGGACTCACGTCTGAGCATACCCGTCCCACTCGGGGTGACAAATGCAAAAACAAAAGTAGATGGTCAGAATGCAGAACAATGTCATACATTCACCCCAGTACAGAGATCGGGGCCTAAATCCATCGTTTTTTTGCTCACCATGTCATTCCAGTTTGAACCCAGCCATATGCAAATCAGTCTTGACCCTGTGCCTCATGGGAACAGTCCAGCCCGCACTGCCAAGCCAGGTCCTCCCTGGACTGGAATAGGCATCCTAGGACCGGTTTCAGGGTTTCACCCCTCTTCAGCCAGAATAGTTTGATTCCAGTGGCATGGAGAGCACGAGACTCACATCTGAGCATACCCATCCCACTCGGGGTGACCAATGAAAAAACAACAGTTGATGGACAGAATGCAGAACAATGTCATACATTCACCCCAGTACAGAGATCTGGGCCTAAATCCATCGTTTTTTTGCTCACCATGTCATTCCAGTTTGAACCCAGCCATATGCAAATCAGTCTTGACCCTGTGCCTCATGGAAACAGTCCAGCCCGAACTGCCAAGCCAGGTCCTCCCTGGACTGGAATAAGCATCCTAGGACCGGTTTCAGGGTTTCACCCCTCTTCAGGCAGGATAGCTTGATTCCAGTGGCATGGAGAGCACGGGACTCACGTCTGAGCATACCCATCCAACTCGGGGTAAAAAATGCAAAAACAACAGTTGGTGGTTAGAATGTAGAACAATGTCATACATTCACCCCAGTACAGAGATCTGGGCCTAAATCCATCGTTTTTTGCTCACCATGCCATTCCAGTTTGAACCCAGCCATATGCAAATCAGTCTTGACTCTGTGACTCATGAGAACAGTCCAGCCCAAACTGACAAGCCAGGTCCTCCCTAGACTGGAATAAGCATCCTAGGACCGGTTTCGGGGTTTCACCCCTCTTCTGCCAGGATAGCTTGATTCCAGTGGCATGGAGAGCACGGGACTCACGTCTGAGCATACCTGTCCCACTCGGGGTGAAAAATGCAAAAACAACAGTTGGACAGAATTCAGAACAATGTCATACATTCACCCCAGTACAGAGATCTGGGCCTAAATCCATCGTTTTTTTGCTCACCATGCCATTCCCATTTGAACCCAGCCATATGCAAATCAGTCTTGACCCTGTGACTCATAGGAACAGTCCAGCCCGAAATGCCAAGCCAGGTCCTCCCTGGACTGGAATAAGCATCCTAGGACCGGTTTCGGGGTTTCACCCCTCTTCAGCCAGGATTGCTTGATTCCAGTGGCATGGAGAGCACGGGACTCAAGTCTGAGCATACCCGTCCCACTCGGGGTGACAAATGCAAAAACAAAAGTTGATGGTCAGAATGCAGAACAATGTCATACATTCACCCCAGTACAAAGATCTGGGCCTAAATCCATCGTGTTTTTGCTCACCATGCCATTCCAGTTTGAACCCAGCCATATGCAAATCAGTCTTGACCCTGTGACTCATGGGAACAGTCCAGCCCGCACTGCCAAGCCAGGTCCTCCCTGGACTGGAATAAGCATCCTAGGACCGGTTTCGGGGTTTCACCCCTCTTCAGCCAGAATAGTTTGATTCCAGTGGCATGGAGAGCACGGGACTCACGTCTGAGCATACCTGTCCCACTCGGGGTGACACATGCAAAAACAACCGTTGATGGACAGAATGCAGAACAATGTCATACATTCACCCCAGTACAGAGATCTAGGCCTAAATCCATCGTTTTTTCGCTCACCATGTCATTCCAGTTTGAACCCAGCCATATGCAAATCAGTCTTGACCCTGTGCCTCATGGGAACAGTCCAGCCCAAACTGCCAAGCCAGGTCCTCCCTGGACTGGAATAAGCATTTTAGGACCGGTTTCGGGGTTTCACCCCTTTTCAGGCAGGATAGCTTGATTCCAGTGGCATGGAGAGCACGGGACTCACGTCTGAGCATTCCCGTCCCACTCGGGGTGACAAATGCAAAAACAACAGTTGCTGGACAGAATGCAGAACAATGTCATACATTCACCCCAGTACAGTGATCTGGGCCTAAATCCATCGTTTTTATGCTCACCATGCCATTCCAATTTGAACCCAGCCATATGCAAATCAGTCTTGACCCTGTGCCTCATGGGAACAGTCCAGCCCGAACTGCCAAGCCAGGTCCTCCCTGGACTGGAATAAGCATCCTAGGACCGGTTTCGGGGTTTCACCCCTCTTCAGCCAGAATAGTTTGATTCCAGTGGCATGGAGAGCACGGGACTCACGTCTGAGCATACCTGTCCCACTCGGGGTGACACATGCAAAAACAACCGTTGATGGACAGAATGCAGAACAATGTCATACATTCACCCCAGTACAGTGATCTGGGCCTAAATCCATCGTTTTTTTGCTCACCATGCCATTCCAATTTGAACCCAGCCATATGCAAATCAGTCTTGACCCTGTGCCTCATGGGAACAGTCCAGCCCGAACTGCCAAGCCAGGTCCTCCCTGGACTGGAATAAGCATCCTAGGACCGGATTCGGGGTTTCACCCCTCTTCAGCCAGGACAGCTTGATTCCAGTGGCATGGAGAGCACGGGACTCACGTCTGAGCATACCCGTCCCACTCGGGGTAACAAATGCAAAAACAAAAGTAGATGGTCAGAATGCAGAACAATGTCATACATTCACCCCAGTACAGAGATCGGGGCCTAAATCCATCGTTTTTTTGCTCACCATGTCATTCCAGTTTGAACCCAGCCATATGCAAATCAGTCTTGACCCTGTGCCTCATGGGAACAGTCCAGCCCGCACTGCCAAGCCAGGTCCTCCCTGGACTGGAATAGGCATCCTAGGACCGGTTTCAGGGTTTCACCCCTCTTCAGCCAGAATAGTTTGATTCCAGTGGCATGGAGAGCACGAGACTCACATCTGAGCATACCCATCCCACTCGGGGTGACCAATGAAAAAACAACAGTTGATGGACAGAATGCAGAACAATGTCATACATTCACCCCAGTACAGAGATCTGGGCCTAAATCCATCGTTTTTTTGCTCACCATGTCATTCCAGTTTGAACCCAGCCATATGCAAATCAGTCTTGACCCTGTGCCTCATGGGAACAGTCCAGCCCGAACTGCCAAGCCAGGTCCTCCCTGGACTGGAATAAGCATCCTAGGACCGGTTTCAGGGTTTCACCCCTCTTCAGGCAGGATAGCTTGATTCCAGTGGCATGGAGAGCACGGGACTCACGTCTGACCATACCCATCCAACTCGGGGTGAAAAATGCAAAAACAACAGTTGGTGGTTAGAATGTAGAACAATGTCATACATTCACCCCAGTACAGAGATCTGGGCCTAAATCCATCGTTTTTTGCTCACCATGCCATTCCAGTTTGAACCCAGCCATATGCAAATCAGTCTTGACTCTGTGCCTCATGAGAACAGTCCAGCCCAAACTGACAAGCCAGGTCCTCCCTAGACTGGAATAAGCATCCTAGGACCGGTTTCGGGGTTTCACCCCTCTTCAGCCAGAATAGTTTGATTCCAGTGGCATGGAGAGCACGAGACTCACATCTGAGCATACCCATCCCACTTGGGGTGACCAAAGAAAAAACAACAGTTGATGGACAGAATGCAGAACAATGTCATACATTCACCCCAGTACAGAGATCTGGGCCTAAATCCATCGTTTTTTTGCTCACCATGTCATTCCAGTTTGAACCCAGCCATATGCAAATCAGTCTTGACCCTGTGCCTCATGGGAACAGTCCAGCCCGAACTGCCAAGCCAGGTCCTCCCTGGACTGGAATAAGCATCCTAGGACCAGTTTCAGGGTTTCACCCCTCTTCAGGCAGGATAGCTTGATTCCAGTGGCATGGAGAGCACGGGACTCACGTCTGAGCATACCCATCCAACTCGGGGTGAAAAATGCAAAAACAACAGTTGGTGGTTAGAATGTAGAACAATGTCATACATTCACCCCAGTACAGAGATCTGGGCCTAAATCCATCGTTTTTTGCTCACCATGCCATTCCAGTTTGAACCCAGCCATATGCAAATCAGTCTTGACTCTGTGACTCATGAGAACAGTCCAGCCCAAACTGACAAGCCAGGTCCTCCCTAGACTGGAATAAGCATCCTAGGACCGGTTTCGGGGTTTCACCCCTCTTCAGCCAGGATAGCTTGATTCCAGTGGCATGGAGAGCACGGGACTCACGTCTGAGCATACCCGTCCCACTCGGGGTGAAAAATGCAAAAACAACAGTTGATGGACAGAATGCAGAACAATGTCATACATTCACCCCAGTACAGAGATCGGGGCCTAAATCCATCGTTTTTTTGCTCACCATGTCATTCCAGTTTGAACCCAGCCATATGCAAATCAGTCTTGACCCTGTGCCTCATGGGAACAGTCCAGCCCGCACTGCCAAGCCAGGTCCTCCCTGGACTGGAATAGGCATCCTAGGACCGGTTTCAGGGTTTCACCCCTCTTCAGCCAGAATAGTTTGATTCCAGTGGCATGGAGAGCACGAGACTCACATCTGAGCATACCCATCCCACTCGGGGTGACCAATGAAAAAACAACAGTTGATGGACAGAATGCAGAACAATGTCATACATTCACCCCAGTACAGAGATCTGGGCCTAAATCCATCGTTTTTTTGCTCACCATGTCATTCCAGTTTGAACCCAGCCATATGCAAATCAGTCTTGACCCTGTGCCTCATGGGAACAGTCCAGCCCGAACTGCCAAGCCAGGTCCTCCCTGGACTGGAATAAGCATCCTAGGACCGGTTTCAGGGTTTCACCCCTCTTCAGGCAGGATAGCTTGATTCCTGTGGTAAATATTTCGTTACCGGTACTATTTTTATGCGGTAAAGTCTTAGTGAAAATAACTCAGTAAAAATAAGAGGCAGAATCCGTGGTATTAGAGGTTTTAAAAGGCTTTATTCCTATACAAAGGAATACAATTCGAATTGTAGGCATTCTATTCCATCACCACGAAAGTTCAGGAAGGAAGGGCATATATTATTGACAGATAAGCAGTTTTATAGAAAATGCATTACAGTGAAACAGATGCAAGAGGCGTAACAGCTGATAATACAGATAAACTGTGCATACGTAACTAATAGAGGCGTATACATGGGTGTAACTAAAATACGTCATTAAACATGATGTCACAAGTGGGTGGATCCATAAAAGAATCCTGCAATGTCAGCAGAAATATTTGGCAGAGATGCGCGCGCAGCCGCATGACGTGTGATTGACGTGCAACTAGAGGGTGAAGGGGACTTGACATTTAGCTCTACATGTGGAGACAGAAGTCTGGGGTTATGTCAACCTAATCCCAAATCATATCTAATATCCTATGTTTAAAGAACTGTGTTATCCAAAAGGAAAGGTCTCTAGGATAGAATCTATTCTATACTGACTGTTAGTGCGTGTACAAGCGTCTAAGTGTCTACACTAGATGCGAGGGGGTAGGAATATTCCATGGCAACGGAGCTATGAATTACTTGCATGAGGACAGCGAGGCCTGGCCCCTTTGCGCGGTAGCTGGAGGAATGTTTACCTAAACTACTAGACAGGAATGCATCGGATGAGGAGGGAGGAGATAATCTTGAAGGTGAAATACAGTTTTTGGCAGGCGATAGGCTGGATCAGGCACCGTTAGCCGCGCAGGGAGTAGGACAAAGTTCATGGATACAGATGCAGGCTCAGACTGGAGCTTTCAGAAGCAGAAGGCAGAAAAAGGCTTGATGACAGAATTCAGGGCCTACTCGCCTGAATCTGTAAAATGTGGAAAGTGAACCACATAAAGTCGGTGGCCTTTCATACTTAGGAATGGAATATCTGACCCATTCATGGCGGATCTGAAAGAGGACATGTTGACGGTGGACGCACATATATTTGCGTCTTCAAAACTGGAGTAGGAGGGAACATACATGTACTTATAGCATGCACATGGAGCCGTTGGGGTCTACGATAGGGGACATAACTGATCACAAAATTCATATTTCCTCATTCCCTCCTTGTCCCCTACGGACCCTCAAGAGATATCGATCTTCATCAATCCATCGATCTGTTCATATAGCATCATTTGTTCTTCTTTCTTCTTCCGGGATCTTGAACGAAAACTTGGATGTGGGATACACGATGTGGCACACAGACCACAAATCGCTGGCCCACATTGTAGACATAAACAGCAACTGAATAGTATGAGAAAGCCAATACCTAGGAAGGATAGGATTCTCCATCCCCAGGCTGACAACACGCCCCAGAACCAACCGGACCAAGTCCAGGTGCCTGGACTCTGGTGTATCTGGCTTATAATCTTATGAAGGCGGGTTATGGCTTTATATACTGACGGCGAATTTTCTGGTATGAAAATGCAGCAACTTGATCCGATGACCCTACAAGCTCCGCCCCTATCGGCCAGGATGACGTCAAGGACTAGACGATTTTGAAGCACAACAATCCGCATAGCAGACTGCTCTTCTGTTAAATTGCCTAAGGCGGAAATAGTTTCGTTCACTACTGCTTCAAGGGTTCTGGTTAATCTACGTATCAGCTTACTATTAGTGACTGTACCTATATAGGGAAAGAACCCTTTATTGAAATCTGTGTATTTTTCCCATGCTGTTTCAGTGTAATCGACAATTGGGAGATCTCTCTGTTGTCTATTGTGTACTAAATGGGTGTTTCTATGATAATCAGGAGGGGCTAGGAAAACAGGTGGCAGAAGGAATGCTATGTAACAGGTACCATCCCAATCTAAAGGTAGACATATATATGCGGTCTGGCCACATATGAAGTAGGAATGATGGGAAGCTCTAAATGTAGACTTGCCTTGATCACTGAATTTTATTACAGTGGTGCATTTACTATGGCCCATGTGTATGGAACCATTCTTTCTTATACATAATTCCCCTTTTACTGGGAATACTGACATGGCGGACAAGATTGGTGTAGCTTCAGATTCAACGTTCAGGATCATGAGGTTAAGTGTAAAATTACCTAATCCATATACTTCATTTTCTAGATCAGTTCCTGTTCTTTTGGGGAGTCCCTCCTTGTTAGGGTAGCAGACTTTAAGCAAAACTAGGTTCAGGTTTCCCAATACCCAGTTGTCTTGATAAACTGCGGAATTTGAATCCAGGGAATTAATCAAACTAAACCATGCTCCACAGGAGCCATTGTGTGTGAACGGATATGGAAAGAGGGGCAAAACTCCCTTATAGTTTTGATAGGGAGGGAGTCGGCCACATATCCAACAATTTGTGGCATTGCTGGTCTGATGGGAATGATGTAACATACTAATGAATGTGTTGTTGCGCAGCGCAAATCTATATGACAACTCATGCGGAGGTAATTCGCTAAAAGAATGTTCTGCAGTTACATAGTAAGCACGCTTAAGAATAGGGTAATACATATGCAATAGTATGCTAAAAATAATGATCAGAAGACTTAGAAAAAACAAAATTAATAATGTTACTGTGCAGTGACTACGAAGTGATTTACAATACGCATGCTTTTTAAGCTGCATTCGCTGATTTCTTTCTCTATTCCGGTCTAGAGGATACATGTCAGAAACAAATTCAACCGATTCACCTTGGAGAGGACTTAAACAATCAAATTGTCTGACTTGCTAGACCTCAATTTTAGTTTATAAAGTTCTGGTTTTGATTTCTCAACCAAGGGGAGTTTTGAGTCTGTCTGTGAGGGAATACAGGGTTGAGTAATCACACTGGATGGTAGTCCATAAAATTTCTTGATATGACTCGAGTGCAACCACCCTTTGCGACCCTCAATCTTCACGGCAGTCCTTGTAGTCAGTAGAACCAACTAGGATCCAGTTGGGTCTTCCGGTCGAAATTCCTGACCAAAACCAGGTCACCAGGAACTACGTCATGGGGCTTCACCTCAGTATTATCGGGAAAAGCTGCGGTTACCTGTGAACGACAAGATTGTAGTGCAGACATCAAGGAAGCCAGGTAATCTGTCAGCATATTACAGTCAACATCAGTGATTTTGCGAGGTATAGGCGTCCCCCACATATTTGGTGGTCTACCGAAGATCACCTCGTACGGGGATAGCCCAGTTCGAGAATGTGCTACCATTCTCATGTAAAAGAGCGCAACTGGTAAGGCTACTATCCAGTCGACACCTTTTTCCCTACATATTTTGGACAATCTAATTTTCAGAGTTTGATTATGGCGTTCCACAAGACCTGCTGCCTCAGGATGTCGGACACAATGGAATTTCCATTGGTAGCCTAATACAAGGGAAACGTGTTTCATTAGTTCGGATGAGAACGGCTGGCCGTTATCTGAGTAGACAACACGTGGTAAACCGTACCGTGGGAAGAATTCTCGAACTAACTGTTTGGCAGTAGTCGGAGCAGTGTAATCTGAAACCGGGTATGCTTCTGTCCAACGGGAAAGAGCACAGACAACTACGAGAACATATTTGAATCCTCGACATCGTTCCATCTGGATATAATCCATCTGGAGGACTTCAAAAGCATGATCGGGAGTTTGAAATCCACCCTGCTCTACGGGGATGCTTTTACCTGGATTAAACTGACAACATATCATACAGGTACGAACTTTTTGTTTAGCTGCGGCTCGTAAATGTTTGTTGAACCAAATGTGTTGAATGCTGTCTAGCATAGCTTTTTCTCCTAGGTGCGCTGGACTATGTATTGTGTTAATGATGACTTGAACCATAGAGTCGGGAAGAAACCATATAGATTTTTCCTTCGTCATCCATCCTTGATCCGTTTGGATCCCTCCTAATTCAGTCCATTTCTTTATTTCTTCTGGTGTAGCATGTGTCTGTATGTCAATTACATCAAGGGCGGGATCCTTAACGGTCATGCAATGTGTTAGTGTCGGAACTATTGTCTTTGTCATGTCAGTTGTGAGAGTCTGATTCTGAGCAGTCTGTTTAGCTGTTCTGTCAGCTAGGTCATTACCCTGAGAAATGATATCGGTAACCTTTGTATGGGCTTTGCATTTCATAATCGATATTGCAGTAGGTAGATGAATTGCGTCTAATAGGGCTTGAATGAGGGGTCCGTGTTGGATGTGGGCACCGTGAGAAGTTAAATAACCTCTCTCTCGCCACAGTACGCCGAAGTCATGGACGACTCCGAATGCATAACGTGAATCTGTGTATATGTTGACTTTCTTATTTTTGGCTTGAATACAGGCTTGTGTCAGAGCGATGAGCTCTGCTGCTTGAGCTGACAAAGTGTTAATACGATTTGTTTCAATGACTTCAGTGTCTGTTGTGACTGCGTAAGCAGCCACTAACTCTCCTGTACTTGTTCTCATACATGACCCATCTACATACAATGTCAAGTCTGGATCTGACAAAGGGATATCTGTCAAGTCTTGTCTGGGTTTCGTCGTGATAGTAATGACTTCGACACAATCATGTGCCAATGGATCTGTTCCGCCCACTGGTAACAGTGTGGCAGGATTTAACGTATTGCAACGTCTGATTTCTATGTGTGGCTGAAATAATGTCAGTTCGTAACCGGTGAGTCTTGCTATAGTCAAGTGTTGTGTTTGTGTGCGGTTCAAGAGAACCTTTACTGCATGTGGTACTTGTACTGTCAATTGATGTCCTAACACTATGGCATCGCTTTGTCTGATTGCTAAAGCTGTTGCTGCCACCGATTTCAGGCACGCAGGAAGAGCCTGAGCTACTGGATCTAATGTACTAGAGAAATAAGCACATGGTTTGTGTGATCCTGCTTGTTCCTGAGTGAGTACTGACAAGGCAGTACCTTCGCGTTCTGTAACAAAGAGTGTAAACTGTTTACTGTAACATGGTGTTGCTAAAACAGGTGCTTGGCATAAAGCTTTCTTTAAACTTTCAAAGGCGTGTGTATGTTCTTGAGTCCAAGGGAGGACAGTCGATGTGGCTGCCTCCTGTGTTGTCAACTGGATGAGTGGTTTTGCTAGAAATGCATATTGAGGGATCCACTGCCTACAGTATGAAGTGAGGCCTATAAAAGCCCGCACCTCCTTTTGTGTCTTGGGTGGTGGCATGTTAGCGATTAACTGGATGCGGTCGGGTGTAAGCTGCCTTCCCTCCTTGGACAGCGAGTGCCCAAGGTAAACAACTCGCTGGACACAGAATTGCAGCTTAGAAGGGGACACCTTGTGTCCCTTGTTAGCCAAAAATTTTAAAACCGTCAGTGATGCTGTTTCACATTCATGTTCGCTTCGAGCGGTGATCAGCAGATCATCGACATATTGAAGCAAGGCAGTGTTAACTGGCATATGGATACTGTCAAGTTCTCGTTTCAGTGCTTGGCTATAGATGCTGGGGCTTTCTGTAAATCCTTGAGGTGCGCGTGTGAATTTAAAACTTCGTCCATTTAAACTGAATCCGAACAAATATTGACTTTCCGGATCGATTGGGACACTAAAGAAAGCATTCTTGAGATCAATTACAGTGAAGAACGTTGCTTCTGAGTCAATAGCTGTTAGTAATGAAGAGATATCTGGGACCACGGGGTATTGTGGTACAATACATTTATTTAATTCGCGCAGATCAATAACTAATCGATATACTGGTGGTGCTTTTGGATCCGTTCTTTTAAGAATCGGAATTATCGGGGAATTACATACATTGGAGTCGGTTTCGACAACCACTCCTTGTGCAATGAGCTCGTCAATAATTAGCAGTAAAGCCACAACAGCATCGGGTGGTAACTTGTATTGTCGCATTCGTGGTAGTATTACTCCTGTTTTTAGTGTGACACGATATGGTGTAATATTCATGCAACCAACATCAGTGGGGCCTTGTGCCCATAAATGTGTAGGTAAATTCTGCAGTCGGTGGTCCATGTCTCTGGACACGTAGTGACCTTTGAAGTCACGTAGAAATAGTCGTACTCCTTCCGGAGAACAACATATTATAGCTCCTAGAGCTTTCAATGTTTTTATACCTAACAAGTTTTCTGGACATGATTTAGTAAGCAATAAATCTGTAGTACGTGTCAATGGACCAATCGTAAGTGGAAGAGGTTGAGTTACGTCATTAATTATAGGTTTTCCTGAGAATCCAAGGGAAATATTCTGTGAGCCTGAGAAGGGTGCCCCTGGAACTTCACTGCGTCTTATAGTTGTTCTGCTTGCCCCTGTATCAAGTAAAAACTTTCTGTCTTCCCCTAATAGTTCACTATGTACGTAAGGTCCCTCTTGGTCTACAGGAACCTCAATAAGGGGTAAGCCAACTTCCCTCTCTAGGCTATCTCATGAGTATCGCTGATAATCGGGATAATCTGCTTGTGCATACTGATACATCTGTTGTGTTGTCGCTTGTGTGGCAGCAATAGGCTGCACTTGTGGTGGTGCTACGGTCTGTTGTGGAACTGTCTGTTGCGGAGCTAGTTGTTGCGGAGCTAACCTAGGTTGTGCATGCTGAGAGATTTGTTGTTGATTCTGATCCTGTCTAGGTGGACGTGGTCTCTCCTGTGTTCTTCCTGTAGCAATATTATGTTTCAGGACTGGACAATCGTGTATATAATGACCTTGTTGTTTACAATAGTTGCATGTCCCTTTCGTTGGACCTGCGGAATCACCCTTTTGATGACCATCGGCTGGAACTGACTGTGCAACAAGCATTTTCATTTTTGTATCTTTCATACGTCTTTGTTCGTGTTCTTGTTCTTCTCTAATTCTATTGTGGTGATATTGTAACATCTGTAACATCTGTGATGGGGTATTACCTTGCCAGGTACTTTCGAATTTCAATACTCTATTCTTGACTTGCAACAGAGAATTTTCAACTAATTTTGTCACAAACAGATGTGGATATGACTCACTACTTGCTTTTATGCCACTATTTATACCAAAACATTTTTCAAATCGGGAATAGAAATCACTAGTGTCTTCGTCTGGCTTTTGTTTACAGGCTGAGATTGCACCCCAGTCTTCCTTTTTCGTAGTTAATAAACGTGGCAGTACCTGTACTAGTAGTCCTGCTAATGCAGTAGTCTTTTCCCCAAGTCCTGCTCCTGCAGCTCGGGCCCTTTCTTCGTTTTCCAATGCTGTCCAATCTATCTTTTGGTCTCCCACCTCCCATTCCTTTTCTTTGAGTTTCTCATAAACACCGGAGGGTAATAGGACTTTTAATATTTTCATAATGTCGGGGTAGGTATACTCTCCCATGAGTAACATGTCCTTTATTTCACGGTGGAAACCTGCTGGGTCCTTGTCATGGCTGGGTACTACTTTCTTCATTTCTAATAATTCCAATTTAGTTATAGGCGTGTACACAAATACGCGTGTAAAATTATCACCGGCACCTCTAATTGGGTGCACTTCGCGTAACGGGTTCTGTCTATCTATATGATACATTTTTCTTCCCATGATGGGAACTGGAACGTGTTCTGGGCATACGAAATTTAAATATTGGTTTCGGAATTCTAGAATTTCTTTAATCAAATCAGTGCTTGACCCTCTCCATGTGTTCGTTAGTAGTTCTGTCAATATGTCAGGTAAGGGTCCTGGATCGGAGTGTTGGCTTTTATATAATATAAGGAGGTGTTGAATCATGTATATACTAGCTAAACGCTGTTCGTAGGGGTCAAGATTCAGAATCGTGTGTGCAAGTACATCATCATTGTAGTCGCTGGGACTGTCAGCCCATTGTACTGCGGACCTGGCTAATTCTTGTTCGTCCATGGAATCGAGCATATGGTACCCCCTTCGATCTCGGAGTAATTTATCAGCGGCTTGGAATAGATGTTCGGGGGATTTTGTATTTAACATAGGGTTTGGAAAATGCCTATTATATTCTGGACGTATTGGACGTATCGGGTCGTTAAAGTCTCTAGTATTATTATGGGGTCTTCCTCTACCTACATAAGCTATTGTTTCGACTTGTTCTGATTCTTGCTCCTCCTCCTCTTCTGATTCTACTCTGTCTGTTTCTCGTCTTTCTTTATGTATTCGTTCTACTTCCTTGCGGATCTTTCGACTCATGGCGATTATACACGCCTGTCTATCGTGTTTCTCTTCTGATATGTTCTGACCCCATTTGACAAGTCTTTGCATGGTATCGTGATCTGCCCCGGGCCTGTCTTGATTCCTAATTACACAATTTATGAAAAAACGTAGTAGTTGTCTTTGGACATCCACTTTCTGATATTCCATAGCTTCGTTAATACTTTCTGGACCTCGCCCTGTTTGGACAAAGCGATATATTTCGTCTAGGTGTTCACCCATTCCTGGTATTGTCATTAAATATAATGTAGCTCGTCTTATACGTAGTGATGATATGAGCAATTTATCCTGTCTACCTGGTACTGGGTCGTATCTACAATCCACAAGTTGTTCTTTAAACATGTCGGATGTCGCTAATTGGGGTGTACGTTGGAGTGCTAAATCTCTAAGGGTCTGTTTATTTCGCGGCGGGGTGGCAAACATGTCTGTCGTACCTCCTGTAGCACCATCTGAGGCGCTAGGCACGAAAGGATTCGTTGGACGTAGGATAGAGATTGTAGATGCAGGAAAAACTGTAGAAACGGACGGACCTGTGGGAACTTGTGTAGGAGTTTGTAATTGCGGGGGTACAGACGGATGCTCTTGGTGTTGAACACCATCGGCAAGCGGTGAGTGTGGTATGACATTAGCATACTCGGGAGCTGCGTCATCTAAATAGGAGGAAAGAAAAACGTCCTTTGCTGTTTTGGGATGTGCTTTTATCGGGAGCAATGGAGGAGTTAAGTCTTTTGGTATTTCCGGGGTAGCCTTAGGTAACCCTTCGGCCAGAAGAGGATACATACCATTCATAAGAGTGTTTCTTTGTCTATCTATTTGTTCTGATTTTACTCGGGTACCTTCCTCAAGTAATAGATTTTCTCGAGTTTTATTTGAATTCTCTCTACCTTTCTCTTCCTGTCGGTGTGCTTTTTCTGTACGTCTGTATGATTCTTTACGCCATAATTCAATGGCATCTTTCTGTGACTGTCTGGCTTTCTTTTTCCATAATTCTTCTTCTACTCTCATGATGCAATCTGCATCCCAGGTCCCTGCTGCGGGCCATCTCTGACTCTCTGGTAATTCTTTGGTGTAGTCCACCCATAAATCAAGAAATAATACGGCATCTAGACCATGCTTATGATACATAAAGTATCCTGGAGTGTCCCTAGGTGGAATGGGAACGGCTTCTTCGAGTACACCTTTTCTAGTTTTGATCTGTCTTAGTTTCGAAAAGAGCGGCATTTTTAGATCTTGTTTCTAGAACACACTTTATACGATGAACACAATAATGAACAGTCATTCACACCACAATGTATAGAACGTATTAAAACATTTAACATTTAACAGTTTTAAGAACAATGATAACTAATAGAAAACTAGTTACTGACATAATACTGACACTAGATAATACTTATTTATATGCAAGACATACTATATATACTGCTAAACAGTACAGATACACTGCTGAAACAGTGCAGACCGGATTTGTGTACCCAAACCCGTCTTGACCGGCACAGACTATGTGCACGTTAAGTGCCTCCCCGGTAATGGTACTCACCGGGTAGCTCGGAACGGAAGGCCTCGGAACGGAACTGAAACTGGACCGGACTGGACTCGACTCGACTGGACTCGGAACTTCGGAACCTGGTGGGCCTCTGTATACCTCGGATCTTGCTCTCTCAGCTAGGCTCTGGTCGGGATACTTCGCACTTCTCACCGCCTCGTCTGGGTGTTGATCGCAGCCTCAGTCGCTCCCGCTTGGCCGGAGGGAGATACAGGAAATCCTGCAGGTACGCGTTTTTGTCCGTTCAGCTGTGGCAGGAGACCGGGCCTGCAACGCACCGCCGGCGCGTGAGATGAGAAAGTGTCCCTATTCGGGCGCCAATTTATGTGGTAAATATTTCGTTACCGGTACTATTTTTATGCTGTAAAGTCTTAGTGAGAATAACTCAGTAAAAATAAGAGGCAGAATCCGTGGTATTAGAGGTTTTAAAAGGCTTCATTCCTATACAAAGGAATACAATTCGAATTGTAGGCATTCTATTCCATCACCACGAAAGTTCAGGAAGGAAGGGCATATATTATTGACAGATAAGCAGTTTTATAGAAAATGCATTACAGTGAAACAGATGCAAGAGGCGTAACAGCTGATAATACAGATAAACTGTGCATACGTAACTAATAGAGGCGTATACATGGGTGTAACTAAAATACGTCATTAAACATGATGTCACAAGTGGGTGGATCCATAAAAGAATCCTGCAATGTCAGCAGAAATATTTGGCAGAGATGCGCGCGCAGCCGCATGACGTGTGATTGACGTGCAACTAGAGGGTGAAGGGGACTTGACATTTAGCTCTACATGTGGAGACAGAAGTCTGGGGTTATGTCAACCTAATCCCAAATCATATCTAATATCCTATGTTTAAAGAACTGTGTTATCCAAAAGGAAAGGTCTCTAGGATAGAATCTATTCTATACTGACTGTTAGTGCGTGTACAAGCGTCTAAGTGTCTACACTAGATGCGAGGGGGTAGGAATATTCCATGGCAACGGAGCTATGAATTACTTGCATGAGGACAGCGAGGCCTGGCCCCTTTGCACGGTAGCTGGAGGAATGTTTACCTAAACTACTAGACAGGAATGCATCGGATGAGGAGGGAGGAGATAATCTTGAAGGTGAAATACAGTTTTTGGCAGGCGATAGGCTGGATCAGGCACCGTTAGCCGCGCAGGGAGTAGGACAAAGTTCATGGATACAGATGCAGGCTCAGACTGGAGCTTTCAGAAGCAGAAGGCAGAAAAAGGCTTGATGACAGAATTCAGGGCCTACTCGCCTGAATCTGTAAAATGTGGAAAGTGAACCACATAAAGTCGGTGGCCTTTCATACTTAGGAATGGAATATCTGACCCATTCATGGCGGATCTGAAAGAGGACATGTTGACGGTGGACGCACATATATTTGCGTCTTCAAAACTGGAGTAGGAGGGAACATACATGTACTTATAGCATGCACATGGAGCCGTTGGGGTCTACGATAGGGGACATAACTGATCACAAAATTCATATTTCCTCATTCCAGTGGCATGGAGAGCACGGGACTCACGTCTGACCATACCCATCCAACTCGGGGTGAAAAATGCAAAAACAACAGTTGGTGGTTAGAATGTAGAACAATGTCATACATTCACCCCAGTACAGAGATCTGGGCCTAAATCCATCGTTTTTTGCTCACCATGCCATTCCAGTTTGAACCCAGCCATATGCAAATCAGTCTTGACTCTGTGCCTCATGAGAACAGTCCAGCCCAAACTGACAAGCCAGGTCCTCCCTAGACTGGAATAAGCATCCTAGGACCGGTTTCGGGGTTTCACCCCTCTTCAGCCAGAATAGTTTGATTCCAGTGGCATGGAGAGCACGAGACTCACATCTGAGCATACCCATCCCACTCGGGGTGACCAAAGAAAAAACAACAGTTGATGGACAGAATGCAGAACAATGTCATACATTCACCCCAGTACAGAGATCTGGGCCTAAATCCATCGTTTTTTTGCTCACCATGTCATTCCAGTTTGAACCCAGCCATATGCAAATCAGTCTTGACCCTGTGCCTCATGGGAACAGTCCAGCCCGAACTGCCAAGCCAGGTCCTCCCTGGACTGGAATAAGCATCCTAGGACCAGTTTCAGGGTTTCACCCCTCTTCAGGCAGGATAGCTTGATTCCAGTGGCATGGAGAGCACGGGACTCACGTCTGAGCATACCCATCCAACTCGGAGTGAAAAATGCAAAAACAACAGTTGGTGGTTAGAATGTAGAACAACGTCATACATTCACCCCAGTTCAGAGATCTGGGCCTAAATCCATCGTTTTTTGCTCACCATGCCATTCCAGTTTGAACCCAGCCATATGCAAATCAGTCTTGACTCTGTGCCTCATGAGAACAGTCCAGCCCAAACTGACAAGCCAGGTCCTCCCTAGACTGGAATAAGCATCCTAGGACCGGTTTCGGGGTTTCACCCCTCTTCAGCCAGGATAGCTTGATTCCAGTGGCATGGAGAGCACGGGACTCACGTCTGAGCATACCCGTCCCACTCGGGGTGAAAAATGCAAAAACAACAGTTGATGGACAGAATGCAGAACAATGTCATACATTCACCCCAGTACAGAGATCTGGGCCTAAATCCATCGTTTTTTTGCTCACCATGCCATTCCCATTTGAACCCAGCCATATGCAAATCAGTCTTGACCCTGTGACTCATAGGAACAGTCCAGCCCGAAATGCCAAGCCAGGTCCTCCCTGGACTGGAATAAGCATCCTAGGACCGGTTTCGGGGTTTCACCCCTCTTCAGCCAGGATTGCTTGATTCCAGTGGCATGGAGAGCACGGGACTCAAGTCTGAGCATACCCGTCCCACTCAGGGTGACAAATGCAAAAACAAAAGTTGATGGTCAGAATGCAGAACAATGTCATACATTCACCCCAGTACAGAGATCTGGGCCTAAATCCATCGTGTTTTTGCTCACCATGCCATTCCAGTTTGAACCCAGCCATATGCAAATCAGTCTTGACCCTGTGACTCATGGGAACAGTCCAGCCCGCACTGCCAAGCCAGGTCCTCCCTGGACTGGAATAAGCATCCTAGGACCGGTTTCGGGGTTTCACCCCTCTTCAGCCAGAATAGTTTGATTCCAGTGGCATGGAGAGCACTGGACTCACGTCTGAGCATACCCGTCCCACTCGGGGTGACACATGCAAAAACAACCGTTGATGGACAGAATGCAGAACAATGTCATACATTCACCCCAGTACAGAGATCTGGGCCTAAATCCATCGTTTTTTTGCTCACCATGTCATTCTAGTTTGAACCCAGCCATATGCAAATCAGTCTTGACCCTGTGCCTCATGGGAACAGTCCAGCCCGAACTGCCAAGCCAGGTCCTCCCTGGACTGGAATAAGCATCCTAGGACCAGTTTCAGGGTTTCACCCCTCTTCAGGCAGGATAGCTTGATTCCAGTGGCATGGAGAGCACGGGACACACGTCTGAGCATACCCATCCAACTCGGGGTGAAAAATGCAAAAACAACAGTTGGTGGTTAGAATGTAGAACAATGTCATACATTCACCCCAGTACAGAGATCTGGGCCTAAATCCATCGTTTTTTGCTCACCATGCCATTCCAGTTTGAACCCAGCCATATGCAAATCAGTCTTGACTCTGTGCCTCATGAGAACAGTCCAGCCCAAACTGACAAGCCATGTCCTCCCTAGACTGGAATAAGCATCCTAGGACCGGTTTCGGGGTTTCACCCCTCTTCAGCCAGGATAGCTTGATTCCAGTGGCATGGAGAGCACGGGACTCACGTCTGAGCATACCCGTCCCACTCGGGGTGAAAAATGCAAAAACAACAGTTGATGGACAGAATGCAGAACAATGTCATACATTCACCCCAGTACAGAGATCTGGGCCTAAATCCATCGTTTTTTTGCTCACCATGCCATTCCCATTTGAACCCAGCCATATGCAAATCAGTCTTGACCCTGTGACTCATGGGAACAGTCCAGCCCGCACTGCCAAGCCAGGTCCTCCCTGGACTGGAATAAGCATCCTAGGACCGGTTTCGGCGTTTCACCCCTCTTCAGCCAGAATAGTTTGATTCCAGTGGCATGGAGAGCCTGGGACTCACGTCTGAGCATACCCGTCCCACTCGGGGTGACACATGCAAAAACAACCGTTGATGGACAGAATGCAGAACAATGTCATACATTCACCCCAGTACAGAGATCTGGGCCTAAATCCATCGTTTTTTTGCTCACCATGTCATTCCAGTTTGAACCCAGCTATATGCAAATCAGTCTTGACCCTGTGCCTCATGGGAACAGTCCAGCCCAAACTGCCAAGCCAGGTCCTCCCTGGACTGGAATAAGCATTTTAGGACCGGTTTCGGGGTTTCACCCCTCTTCAGCCAGAATAGTTTGATTCCAGTGGCATGGAGAGCACGGGACTCACGTCTGAGCATACCCGTCCCACACGGGGTGACAAATGCAAAAACAAAAGTTGATGGACAGAATGCAGAACAATGTCATACATTCACTCCAGTACAGAGATATGGGCCTAAATCCATCGTTTTTTTGCTCACCATGCCATTCCAGTTTGAACCCAGCCATATGCAAATCAGTATTGACCCTGTGCCTCATGGGAGCAGTCCAGCCCGAACTGCCAAGCCAGGTCCTCCCTGGACTGGAATAGGCATCCTAGGACCGGTTTCAGGGTTTCACCCCTCTTCAGGCAGGATAGCTTGATTCCAGTTGCATGGAGAGCACGGGACTCACGTCTGAGCATACCCATCCAACTCGGGGTGAAAAATGCAAAAACAACAGTTGGTGGTCAGAATGCAGAACAATGTCATACATTCACCCCAGTACAGAGATCTGGGCCTAAATCCATCGTTTTTTGCTCACCATGCCATTCCAGTTTGAACCCAACCATATGCAAATCAGTCTTGACTCTGTGCCTCATGAGAACAGTCCAGCCCAAACTGCCAAGCCAGGTCCTCCCTGGACTGGAATAAGCATCCTAGGACCGGTTTCGGGGTTTCACCCCTCTTCAGCCAGGATTGCTTGATTCCAGTGGCATGGAGAGCACGGGACTCACGTCTGAGCATACCCGTCCCACTCGGGGTGACAAATGCAAAAACAAAAGTAGATGGTCAGAATGCAGAACAATGTCATACATTTACCCCAGTACAGAGATCGGGGCCTAAATCCATCGTTTTTTTGCTCACCATGTCATTCCAGTTTGAACCCAGCCATATGCAAATCAGTCTTGACCCTGTGCCTCATGGGAACAGTCCAGCCCGCACTGCCAAGCCAGGTCCTCCCTGGACTGGAATAGGCATCCTAGGACCAGTTTCAGGGTTTCACCCCTCTTCAGCCAGAATAGTTTGATTCCAGTGGCATGGAGAGCACGAGACTCACATCTGAGCATACCCATCCCACTCGGGGTGACCAATGAAAAAACAACAGTTGATGGACAGAATGCAGAACAATGTCATACATTCACCCCAGTACAGAGATCTGGGCCTAAATCCATCGTTTTTTTGCTCACCATGTCATTCCAGTTTGAACCCAGCCATATGCAAATCAGTCTTGACCCTGTGCCTCATGGAAACAGTCCAGCCCGAACTGCCAAGCCAGGTCCTCCCTGGACTGGAATAAGCATCCTAGGACCGGTTTCAGGGTTTCACCCCTCTTCAGGCAGGATAGCTTGATTCCAGTGGCATGGAGAGCACGGGACTCACGTCTGAGCATACCCATCCAACTCGGGGTGAAAAATGCAAAAACAACAGTTGGTGGTTAGAATGTAGAACAATGTCATACATTCACCCCAGTACAGAGATCTGGGCCTAAATCCATCGTTTTTTGCTCACCATGCCATTCCAGTTTGAACCCAGCCATATGCAAATCAGTCTTGACTCTGTGCCTCATGAGAACAGTCCAGCCCAAACTGACAAGCCAGGTCCTCCCTAGACTGGAATAAGCATCCTAGGACCGGTTTCGGGGTTTCACCCCTCTTCAGCCAGGATAGCTTGATTCCAGTGGCATGGAGAGCACGGGACTCACGTCTGAGCATACCCGTCCCACTCGGGGTGAAAAATGCAAAAACAACAGTTGGACAGAATTCAGAACAATGTCATACATTCACCCCAGTACAGAGATCTGGGCCTAAATCCATCGTTTTTTTGCTCACCATGCCATTCCCATTTGAACCCAGCCATATGCAAATCAGTCTTGACCCTGTGACTCATAGGAACAGTCCAGCCCGAAATGCCAAGCCAGGTCCTCCCTGGACTGGAATAAGCATCCTAGGACCGGTTTCGGGGTTTCACCCCTCTTCAGCCAGGATTGCTTGATTCCAGTGGCATGGAGAGCACGGGACTCAAGTCTGAGCATACCCGTCCCACTCGGGGTGACAAATGCAAAAACAAAAGTTGATGGTCAGAATGCAGAACAATGTCATACATTCACCCCAGTACAGAGATCTGGGCCTAAATCCATCGTGTTTTTGCTCACCATGCCATTCCAGTTTGAACCCAGCCATATGCAAATCAGTCTTGACCCTGTGACTCATGGGAATAGTCCAGCCCGCACTGCCAAGCCAGGTCCTCCCTGGACTGGAATAAGCATCCTAGGACCGGTTTCGGGGTTTCACCCCTCTTCAGCCAGAATAGTTTGCTTCCAGTGGCATGGAGAGCACGGGACTCACGTCTAAGCATACCTGTCCCACTCGGGGTGACACATGCAAAAACAACCGTTGATGGACAGAATGCAGAACAATGTCATACATTCACCCCAGTACAGAGATCTGGGCCTAAATCCCTCGTTTTTTTGCTCACCATGTCATTCCAGTTTGAACCCAGCCATATGCAAATCAGTCTTGACCCTGTGCCTCATGGGAACAGTCCAGCCCAAACTGCCAAGCCAGGTCCTCCCTGGACTGGAATAAGCATTTTAGGACCGGTTTCGGGGTTTCACCCCTTTTCAGGCAGGATAGCTTGATTCCAGTGGCATGGAAAGCACGAGACTCACATCTGAGCATACCCATCCCACTTTGGGTGAAAAATGCAAAAACAACAGTTGATGGTCAGAATGCATAACAATGTCATACATTTACCCCAGTACAGAGATCTGGGCCTCAATCCATCGTTTTTTGCTCACCATGCCATTCCAGTTTGAACCCAGTCATATGCAAATCAGTCTTGACCCTGTGCCTCATGAGAACAGTCCAGCCCGAACTGCCAAGCCAGGTCCTCCCTGGACTGGAATAAGCATCCTAGGACCGGATTCGGAGTTTCTCCCCTCTTCAGCCAGGACAGCTTGATTCCAGTGGCATGGAGAGCACGGGACTTACGTCTGAGCATACCCGTCCCACTCGGGGTGACAAATGCAAAAACAAAAGTAGATGGTCAGAATGCAGAACAATGTCATACATTCACCCCAGTACAGAGATCTGGGCCTAAATCCATCGTTTTTTTGCTCACCATGCCATTCCAGTTTGAACCCAGCCATATGCAAATCAGTCTTGACCCTGTCACTCATGGGAACAGTCCAGCCCGCACTGCCAAACCAGGTCCTCCCTGGACTGGAATAAGCATCCTAGGACCGGTTTCGGGGTTTCACCCCTCTTCAGCCAGAATAGTTTGATTCCAGTGGCATGGAGAGCACGGGACTGACGTCTGAGCATACCCGTCCCACTCGGGGTGACACATGCAAAAACAACCGTTGATGGACAGAATGCAGAACAATGTCATACATTCACCCCAGTACAGAGATCTGGGTCTAAATCCATCGTTTTTTTGCTCACCATGTCATTCCAGTTTGAACCCAGCCATATGCAAATCAGTCTTGACCCTGTGCCTCATGGGAACAGTCCAGCCCAAACTGCCAAGCCAGGTCCTCCCTGGACTGGAATAAGCATTTTAGGACCGGTTTCGGGGTTTCACCCCTCTTCAGCCAGAATAGTGTGATTCCAGTGGCATGGAGAGCAGGGGACTCACGTCTGAGCATACCCGTCCCACTCGGGGTGACAAATGCAAAAACAAAAGTTGATGGACAGAATGCAGAACAATGTCATACATTCTCCCCAGTACAGAGATATGGGCCTAAATCCATCGTTTTTTTGCTCACCATGCCATTCCAGTTTGAACCCAGCCATATGCAAATCAGTATTGACCCTGTGCCTCATGGGAACAGTCCAGCCCGCACTGCCAAGCCAGGTCCTCCCTGGACTGGAATAAGCATCCTAGGACCGGTTTAGGGGTTTCACCCCTCTTCAGCTAGAATAGTTGGATTCCAGTGGCATGGAGAGCACGGGACTCACGTCTGAGCATACCCGTCCCACTCGGGGTGACAAATGCAAAAACAACAGTTGATGGACAGAATGCAGAACAATGTCATACATTCACCCCAGTACAGCGATCTGGGCCTAAATCCATTTGTTTTTTGCTCACCATGCCTTTCCAGTTTGAACCAAGCCATATGCAAATCAGTCTTGACCCTGTGCCTCATGGGAGCAGTCCAGCCCGAACTGCCAAGCCAGGTCCTCCCTGGACTGGAATAGGCATCCTAGGACCGGTTTCAGGGTTTCACCCCTCTTCAGGCAGGATAGCTTGATTCCAGTGGCATGGAGAGCACGGGACTCACGTCTGAGCATACCCATCCAACTCGGGGTGAAAAATGCAAAAACAACAGTTGGTGGTCAGAATGCAGAACAATGTCATACATTCACCCCAGTACAGAGATCTGGGCCTAAATCCATCGTTTTTTGCTCACCATGCCATTCCAGTTTGAACCCAACCATATGCAAATCAGTCTTGACCCTGTGACTCATAGGAACAGTCCAGCCCGAACTGCCAAGCCAGGTCCTCCCTGGACTGGAATAAGCATCCTAGGACCGGTTTCGGGGTTTCACCCCTCTTCAGCCAGGATTGCTTGATTCCAGTGGCATGGAGAGCACGGGACTCACGTCTGAGCATTCCCGTCCCACTCGGGGTGACAAATGCAAAAACAACAGTTGATGGACAGAATGCAGAACAATGTCATACATTCACCCCAGTACAGAGATCTGGGCCTAAATCCATCGTTTTTTTGCTCACCATGCCATTCCAATTTGAACCCAGCCATATGCAAATCAGTCTTGACCCTGTGCCTCATGGAAACAGTCCAGCCCGAACTGCCAAGCCAGGTCCTCCCTGGACTGGAATAAGCATCCTAGGACCGGATTCGGGGTGTCACCCCTCTTCAGCCAGGACAGCTTGATTCCAGTGGCATGGAGAGCACGGGACTCACGTCTGAGCATACCCGTCCCACTCGGGGTGACAAATGCAAACACAAAAGTAGATGGTCAGAATGCAGAACAATGTCATACATTCACCCCAGTACAGAGATCTGGGCCTAAATCCATCGTTTTTTTGCTCACCATGTCATTCCAGTTTGAACCCAGCCATATGCAAATCAGTCTTGACCCTGTGCCTCATGGAAACAGTCCAGCCCGAACTGCCAAGCCAGGTCCTCCCTGGACTGGAATAAGCATCCTAGGACCGGTTTCAGGGTTTCACCCCTCTTCAGGCAGGATAGCTTGATTCCAGTGGCATGGAGAGCACGGGACTCACGTCTGAGCATACCCATCCAACTCGGGGTGAAAAATGCAAAAACAACAGTTGGTGGTTAGAATGTAGAACAATGTCATACATTCACCCCAGTCCAGAGATCTGGGCCTAAATCCATCGTTTTTTGCTCACCATGCCATTCCAGTTTGAACCCAGCCATATGCAAATCAGTCTTGACTCTGTGCCTCATGAGAACAGTCCAGCCCAAACTGACAAGCCAGGTCCTCCCTAGACTGGAATAAGCATCCTAGGACCGGTTTCGGGGTTTCACCCCTCTTCAGCTAGAATAGTTGGATTCCAGTGGCATGGAGAGCACGGGACTCACGTCTGAGCATACCCGTCCCACTCGGGGTGACAAATGCAAAAACAACAGTTGATGGACAGAATGCAGAACAATGTCATACATTCACCCCAGTACAGCGATCTGGGCCTAAATCCATTTGTTTTTTGCTCACCATGCCTTTCCAGTTTGAACCAAGCCATATGCAAATCAGTCTTGACCCTGTGCCTCATGGGAGCAGTCCAGCCCGAACTGCCAAGCCAGGTCCTCCCTGGACTGGAATAGGCATCCTAGGACCGGTTTCAGGGTTTCACCCCTCTTCAGGCAGGATAGCTTGATTCCAGTGGCATGGAGAGCACGGGACTCACGTCTGAGCATACCCATCCAACTCGGGGTGAAAAATGCAAAAACAACAGTTGGTGGTCAGAATGCAGAACAATGTCATACATTCACCCCAGTACAGAGATCTGGGCCTAAATCCATCGTTTTTTGCTCACCATGCCATTCCAGTTTGAACCCAACCATATGCAAATCAGTCTTGACCCTGTGACTCATAGGAACAGTCCAGCCCGAACTGCCAAGCCAGGTCCTCCCTGGACTGGAATAAGCATCCTAGGACCGGTTTCGGGGTTTCACCCCTCTTCAGCCAGGATTGCTTGATTCCAGTGGCATGGAGAGCACGGGACTCACGTCTGAGCATTCCCGTCCCACTCGGGGTGACAAATGCAAAAACAACAGTTGATGGACAGAATGCAGAACAATGTCATACATTCACCCCAGTACAGAGATCTGGGCCTAAATCCATCGTTTTTTTGCTCACCATGCGATTCCAATTTGAACCCAGCCATATGCAAATCAGTCTTGACCCTGTGCCTCATGGAAACAGTCCAGCCCGAACTGCCAAGCCAGGTCCTCCCTGGACTGGAATAAGCATCCTAGGACCGGATTCGGGGTGTCACCCCTCTTCAGCCAGGACAGCTTGATTCCAGTGGCATGGAGAGCACGGGACTCACGTCTGAGCATACCCGTCCCACTCGGGGTGACAAATGCAAAAACAAAAGTAGATGGTCAGAATGCAGAACAATGTCATACATTCACCCCAGTACAGAGATCTGGGCCTAAATCCATCGTTTTTTTGCTCACCATGTCATTCCAGTTTGAACCCAGCCATATGCAAATCAGTCTTGACCCTGTGCCTCATGGAAACAGTCCAGCCCGAACTGCCAAGCCAGGTCCTCCCTGGACTGGAATAAGCATCCTAGGACCGGTTTCAGGGTTTCACCCCTCTTCAGGCAGGATAGCTTGATTCCAGTGGCATGGAGAGCACGGGACTCACGTCTGAGCATACCATCCAACTCGGGGTGAAAAATGCAAAAACAACAGTTGGTGGTTAGAATGTAGAACAATGTCATACATTCACCCCAGTCCAGAGATCTGGGCCTAAATCCATCGTTTTTTGCTCACCATGCCATTCCAGTTTGAACCCAGCCATATGCAAATCAGTCTTGACTCTGTGCCTCATGAGAACAGTCCAGCCCAAACTGACAAGCCAGGTCCTCCCTAGACTGGAATAAGCATCCTAGGACCGGTTTCGGGGTTTCACCCCTCTTCAGCCAGGATAGCTTGATTCCAGTGGCATGGAGAGCACGGGACTCACGTCTGAGCATACCCGTCCCACTCGGGGTGAAAAATGCAAAAACAACAGTTGGACAGAATTCAGAACAATGTCATACATTCACCCCAGTACAGAGATCTGGGCCTAAATCCATCGTTTTTTTGCTCACCATGCCATTCCCATTTGAACCCAGCCATATGCAAATCAATCTTGACCCTGTGACTCATAGGAACAGTCCAGCCCGAAATGCCAAGCCAGGTCCTCCCTGGACTGGAATAAGCATCCTAGGACCGGTTTCGGGGTTTCACCCCTCTTCAGCCAGGATTGCTTGATTCCAGTGGCATGGAGAGCACGGGACTCAAGTCTGAGCATACCCGTCCTACTCGGGGTGACAAATGCAAAAACAAAAGTTGATGGTCAGAATGCAGAACAATGTCATACATTCACCCCAGTACAGAGATCTGGGCCTAAATCCATCGTGTTTTTGCTCACCATGCCATTCCAGTTTGAACCCAGCCATATGCAAATCAGTCTTGACCCTGTGACTCATGGGAACAGTCCAGCCCGCACTGCCAAGCCAGGTCCTCCCTGGACGGGAATAAGCATCCTAGGACCGGTTTCGGGGTTTCACCCCTCTTCAGCCAGAATAGTTTGCTTCCAGTGGCATGGAGAGCACGGGACTCACGTCTAAGCATACCTGTCCCACTCGGGGTGACACATGCAAAAACAACCGTTGATGGACAGAATGCACAACAATGTCATACATTCACCCCAGTACAGAGATCTGGGCCTAAATCCATCGTTTTTTTGCTCACCATGTCATTCCAGTTTGAACCCAGCCATATGCAAATCAGTCTTGACCCTGTGCCTCATGGGAACAGTCCAGCCCAAACTGCCAAGCCAGGTCCTCCCTGGACTGGAATAAGCATTTTAGGACCGGTTTCGGGGTTTCACCCCTTTTCAGGCAGGATAGCTTGATTCCAGTGGCATGGAAAGCACGAGACTCACGTCTGAGCATACCCATCCCACTTTGGGTGAAAAATGCAAAAACAACAGTTGATGGTCAGAATGCATAACAGTGTCATACATTTACCCCAGTACAGAGATCTGGGCCTCAATCCATCGTTTTTTGCTCACCATGCCATTCCAGTTTGAACCCAGTCATATGCAAATCAGTCTTGACCCTGTGCCTCATGGGAACAGTCCAGCCCGAACTGCCAAGCCAGGTCCTCCCTGGACTGGAATAAGCATCCTAGGACCGGATTCGGAGTTTCTCCCCTCTTCAGCCAGGCCAGCTTGATTCCAGTGGCATGGAGAGCACGGGACTTACGTCTGAGCATACCCGTCCCACTCGGGGTGACAAATGCAAAAACAAAAGTAGATGGTCAGAATGCAGAACAATGTCATACATTCACCCCAGTACAGAGATCTGGGCCTAAATCCATCGTTTTTTTGCTCACCATGCCATTCCAGTTTGAACCCAGCCATATGCAAATCAGTCTTGACCCTGTCACTCATGGGAACAGTCCAGCCCAAACTGCCAAGCCAGGTCCTCCCTGGACTGGAATAAGCATTTTAGGACCGGTTTCGGGGTTTCACCCCTCTTCAGCCAGAATAGTGTGATTCCAGTGGCATGGAGAGCAGGGGACTCACGTCTGAGCATACCCGTCCCACTCGGGGTGACAAATGCAAAAACAAAAGTTGATGGACAGAATGCAGAACAATGTCATACATTCACCCCAGTACAGAGATATGGGCCTAAATCCATCGTTTTTTTGCTCACCATGCCATTCCAGTTTGAACCCAGCCATATGCAAATCAGTATTGACCCTGTGCCTCATGGGAACAGTCCAGCCCGCACTGCCAAGCCAGGTCCTCCCTGGACTGGAATAAGCATCCTAGGACCGGTTTAGGGGTTTCACCCCTCTTCAGCTAGAATAGTTGGATTCCAGTGGCATGGAGAGCACGGGACTCACGTCTGAGCATACCCGTCCCACTCGGGGTGACAAATGCAAAAACAACAGTTGATGGACAGAATGCAGAACAATGTCATACATTCACCCCAGTACAGCGATCTGGGCCTAAATCCATTTGTTTTTTGCTCACCATGCCTTTCCAGTTTGAACCAAGCCATATGCAAATCAGTCTTGACCCTGTGCCTCATGGGAGTAGTCCAGCCCGAACTGCCAAGCCAGGTCCTCCCTGGACTGGAATAGGCATCCTAGGACCGGTTTCAGGGTTTCACCCCTCTTCAGGCAGGATAGCTTGATTCCAGTGGCATGGAGAGCACGGGACTCACGTCTGAGCATACCCATCCAACTCGGGGTGAAAAATGCAAAAACAACAGTTGGTGGTCAGAATGCAGAACAATGTCATACATTCACCCCAGTACAGAGATCTGGGCCTAAATCCATCGTTTTTTGCTCACCATGCCATTCCAGTTAAAACCCAACCATATGCAAATCAGTCTTGACCCTGTGACTCATAGGAACAGTCCAGCCCGAACTGCCAAGCCAGGTCCTCCCTGGACTGGAATAAGCATCCTAGGACCGGTTTCGGGGTTTCACCCCTCTTCAGCCAGGATTGCTTGATTCCAGTGGCATGGAGAGCACGGGACTCACGTCTGAGCATTCCCGTCCCACTCGGGGTGACAAATGCAAAAACAACAGTTGATGGACAGAATGCAGAACAATGTCATACATTCACCCCAGTACAGAGATCTGGGCCTAAATCCATTTGTTTTTTGCTCACCATGCCTTTCCAGTTTGAACCAAGCCATATGCAAATCAGTCTTGACCCTGTGCCTCATGGGAGTAGTCCAGCCTGAACTGCCAAGCCAGGTCCTCCCTGGACTGGAATAGGCATCCTAGGACCGGTTTCAGGGTTTCACCCCTCTTCAGGCAGGATAGCTTGATTCCAGTGGCATGGAGAGCACGGGACTCACGTCTGAGCATACCCATCCAACTCGGGGTGAAAAATGCAAAAACAACAGTTGGTGGTCAGAATGCAGAACAATGTCATACATTCACCCCAGTACAGAGATCTGGGCCTAAATCCATCGTTTTTTGCTCACCATGCCATTCCAGTTAAAACCCAACCATATGCAAATCAGTCTTGACCCTGTGACTCATAGGAACAGTCCAGCCCGAACTGCCAAGCCAGGTCCTCCCTGGACTGGAATAAGCATCCTAGGACCGGTTTCGGGGTTTCACCCCTCTTCAGCCAGGATTGCTTGATTCCAGTGGCATGGAGAGCACGGGACTCACGTCTGAGCATTCCCGTCCCACTCGGGGTGACAAATGCAAAAACAACAGTTGATGGACAGAATGCAGAACAATGTCATACATTCACCCCAGTACAGAGATCTGGGCCTAAATCCATCGTTTTTTTGCTCACCATGCCATTCCAATTTGAACCCAGCCATATGCAAATCAGTCTTGACCCTGTGCCTCATGGAAACAGTCCAGCCCGAACTGCCAAGCCAGGTCCTCCCTGGACTGGAATAAGCATCCTAGGACCGTATTCGGGGTGTCACCCCTCTTCAGCCAGGACAGCTTGATTCCAGTGGCATGGAGAGCACGGGACTCACGTCTGAGCATACCCGTCCCACTCGGGGTGACAAATGCAAAAACAAAAGTAGATGGTCAGAATGCAGAACAATGTCATACATTCACCCCAGTACAGAGATCGGGGCCTAAATCCATCGTTTTTTTGCTCACCATGTCATTCCAGTTTGAACCCAGCCATATGCAAATCAGTCTTGACCCTGTGCCTCATGGGAACAGTCCAGCCCGCACTGCCAAGCCAGGTCCTCCCTGGACTGGAATAGGCATCCTAGGACCAGTTTCAGGGTTTCACCCCTCTTCAGCCAGAATAGTTTGATTCAAGTGGCATGGAGAGCACGAGACTCACATCTGAGCATACCCATCCCACTCGGGGTGACCAATGAAAAAACAACAGTTGATGGACAGAATGCAGAACAATGTCATACATTCACCCCAGTACAGAGATCTGGGCCTAAATCCATAGTTTTTTTGCTCACCATGTCATTCCAGTTTGAACCCAGCCATATGCAAATCAGTCTTGACCCTGTGCCTCATGGGAACAGTCCAGCCCGAACTGACAAGCCAGGTCCTCCCTGGACTGGAATAAGCATCCTAGGACCGGTTTCAGGGTTTCACCCCTCTTCAGGCAGGATAGCTTGATTCCAGTGGCATGGAGAGCACGGGACTCACGTCTGAGCATACCCATCCAACTCGGGGTGAAAAATGCAAAAACAACAGTTGGTGGTCAGAATGTAGAACAATGTCATACATTCACCCCAGTACAGAGATCTGGGCCTAAATCCATCGTTTTTTGCTCACCATGCCATTCCAGTTTGAACCCAGCCATACGCAAATCAGTCTTGACTCTGTGCCTCATGAGAACAGTCCAGCCCAAACTGCCAAGCCAGGTCCTCCCTAGACTGGAATAAGCATCCTAGGACCGGTTTCGGGGTTTCACCCCTCTTCAGCCAGGATAGCTTGATTCCAGTGGCATGGAGAGCACGGGACTCACGTCTGAGCATACCCGTCCCACTCGGGGTGAAAAATGCAAAAACAACAGTTGATGGACAGAATGCAGAACAATGTCATACATTCACCCCAGTACAGAGATCTGGGCCTAAATCCATTGTTTTTTTGCTCACCATGCCATTCCCATTTGAACCCAGCCATATGCAAATCAGTCTTGACCCTGTGACTCATAGGAACAGTCCAGCCCGAAATGCCAAGCCAGGTCCTCCCTGGACTGGAATAAGCATCCTAGGACCGGTTTCGGGGTTTCACCCCTCTTCAGCCAGGATTGCTTGATTCCAGTGGCATGGAGAGCACGGGACTCACGTCTGAGCATTCCCGTCCCACTCGGGGTGACAAATGCAAAAACAACAGTTGATGGACAGAATGCAGAACAATGTCATACATTCACCCCAGTACAGTGATCTGGGCCTAAATCCATCGTTTTTTTGCTCACCATGCCATTCCAATTTGAACCCAGCCATATGCAAATCAGTCTTGACCCTGTGCCTCATGGGAACAGTCCAGCCCGAACTGCCAAGCCAGGTCCTCCCTGGACTAGAATAAGCATCCTAGGACCGGATTCGGGGTTTCACCCCTCTTCAGCCAGGACAGCTTGATTCCAGTGGCATGGAGAGCACGGGACTCACGTCTGAGCATACCCGTCCCACTCGGGGTGACAAATGCAAAAACAAAAGTAGATGGTCAGAATGCAGAACAATGTCATACATTCATCCCAGTACAGAGATCGGGGCCTAAATCCATCGTTGTTTTGCTCACCATGTCATTCCAGTTTGAACCCAGCCATATGCAAATCAGTCTTGACCCTGTGCCTCATGGGAACAGTCCAGCCCGAACTGCCAAGCCAGGTCCTCCCTGGACTGGAATAAGCATCCTAGGACCAGTTTCAGGGTTTCACCCCTCTTCAGGCAGGATAGCTTGATTCCAGTGGCATGGAGAGCACGGGACTCACGTCTGAGCATACCCATCCAACTCGGGGTGAAAAATGCAAAAACAACAGTTGGTGGTTAGAATGTAGAACAATGTCATACATTCACCCCAGTACAGAGATCTGGGCCTAAATCCATCGTTTTTTGCTCACCATGCCATTCCAGTTTGAACCCAGCCATATGCAAATCAGTCTTGACTCTGTGCCTCATGAGAACAGTCCAGCCCAAACTGACAAGCCAGGTCCTCCCTAGACTGGAATAAGCATCCTAGGACCGGTTTCGGGGTTTCACCCCTCTTCAGCCAGGATAGCTTGATTACAGTGGCATGGAGAGCACGGGACTCACGCCTGAGCATACCCGTCCCACTCGGGGTGAAAAATGCAAAAACAACAGTTGATGGACAGAATGCAAAACAATGTCATACATTCACCCCAGTACAGAGATCTGGGCCTAAATCCATCGTTTTTTTGCTCACCATGCCATTCCCATTTGAACCCAGCCATATGCAAATCAGTCTTGACCCTGTGACTCATAGGAACAGTCCAGCCCGAAATGCCAAGCCAGGTCCTCCCTGGACTGGAATAAGCATCCTAGGACCGGTTTCGGGGTTTCACCCCTCTTCAGCCAGGATTGCTTGATTCCAGTGGCATGGAGAGCACGGGACTCAAGTCTGAGCATACCCGTCCCACTCGGG